>NC_064926.1:460307518-461641518 GCF_023897955.1 Schistocerca gregaria | reverse complement strand
AACTGCCCTTGTCAAAGATTTACTGTCCTACACTCGTAGTCTCTGCTGGAAATATCACTTTGCCACGAAGAAAAATAATCCTGATCCCACTCCTAATGATCCAACTCCCTAAGACACTATCCAAATTGAACCCTGCCTGGAACAGTTCCATCCTCCATCACAGCGGGACCCACCTCCTCTTCCTCAAAATCACCCCCTCCAAACCTACCAGGAATTTCTCACTTCCAGCCTTGCCTCTCAATCTTTCTTGAAAAACCTTAATCCTACTCCCAACATCACCACAGCCGAAGCCCAGGCTATCCGTGATCTGAAAGCTGACCGATCCATCATCATTCTTCCGGCTGACAAGGGTTCCACGACCATGGTACTTGATCGTCGGGAGTATGTGGCTGAGGGACTGCGTCAGCTTTCAGACGACTCTACATACAAAGTTTGCCAAGGTAATCCCATTCCTGATGTCCAGGCAGAGCTTCAAGGAATCCTCAGAACCTTAGGCCACCTACAAAACCTTTCACCTGACTCCATCAAACTCCTGACCCCACCGACACCTCGCACTCCTACCTTTTACCTACTTCCTAAAATTCACAAACCCAAACATCCTGGCCGCCCCATTGTAGCTAGTTACCAAGCCCCCACAGAACGTATCTCTGCCTACGTAGATCAACACCTTCAACCCATTACATGCAGTCTCCCATCCTTCATCAAAGACACCAACCCCTTTCTTGAATGCCTGGAATCCGTACCCAGTCTGTTACCCCCAGAAACCATCCTTGTAACCATTGATGCCACTTCCTTATACACAAATATCCCGCACGTCCAGCACCTCCCTGCAATGGAGCACTTCCTTTCACACCGATCACCTGTCACCCTACCTAAAACGTATTTCCTCATCACCTTAGCCAGCTTCATCCTGACCCACAACTTCTTCACTTTTGAAGGCCAGACATACCAACAATTAAAGGGAACAGCCATGGGTACCAGGATGCCCCCCTCTTATGCCAACCTATTTATGGGTTGCTTAGAGGAAGCCTTCTTGGTTTCCCAAGCCTGCCAACCCAAAGTTTGGTACAGATTTATTGATGACATCTTCATGATCTGGAATCACAGTGAAGAACAACTCCAGAATTTCTTCTCCAACCTCAACTCCTTTGGTTCCATCAGATTCACCTGGTCCTACTCCAAATCCCATGCCACTTTCCTTGACGTTGACCTCCATCTGTCCAATGGCCAGCTTCACACATCCGTCCACATCAAACCCACCAACAAGCAACAGTACCTCCATTACGACAGCTGCCACCCATTCCATATCAAACGGTCCCTTCCCTACAGCCTAGGCCTTCATTGCAAACGAATCTGCTCCAGTCCTGAATCCCTGGACCATTACACCAACAACCCGAAAACAGCTTTTGCATCCCGCAACTATCCTCCCGACCTGGTACAGAAGCAGATAACCAGAGCCACTTCCTCATCCCCTCAAACCCAGAACCTCTCACAGAAGAACCCCAAAAGTGCCCCACTTGTGACAGGATACTTCCCGGGACTGGATCAGACTCTGAATGTGGCTCTATAGCAGGGATACGACTTCCTAAAATCCTGCCCCGAAATGAGATCCATCCTTCATGAAATCCTCCCCACTCCACCAAGAGTGTCTTTCCGCCATCCACCTAACCTTCGTAACCTCTTGGTTCACCCCTATGAAATCCCCAAACCACCTTCCCTACCCTCTAGCTCCTACCCTTGCAACCACCCCCGGTGTAAAACCTGTCCTATGCACCCTCCCACCACCACCTACTCCAGTCCTGTAACTCGGAAGGTGTACACGATCAAAGGCAGAGCCACGTGTGAAAGCACCCACGTGATTTACCAACTGACCTGCCTACACTGTGACGCTTTCTATGTGGGAATGACCAGCAACAAACTGTCCATTCGCATGAATGGACACAGGCAGACAGTGTTTGTTGGTAATGAGGATCACCCTGTGGCTAAACATGCCTTGGTGCACGGCCAGCACATCTTGGCACAGTGTTACACCGTCTGAGCTATCTGGATATTTCCTACCAACACCAACCTATCCGAACTCCGGAGATGGGAACTTGCCCTTCAATATATCCTCTCTTCTCGTTATCCACCAGGCCTCAATCTCTGCTAATTTCAAGTTGCTGCCACTCATACCTCACCTGTCTTTCAACAACATCTTTGCCTCCACACTTCCGCCTCGACTTACATCTCTGCCCATACTCTTTGCCTTTAAATATGTCTGCTTGTGTCTGTGTATGTATGGATGGATATGTGTGTGTGTGTGTGTGTGTGTGTGTGTGTGTGTGCGCAAGTATATACCTATCCTTTTTTCCCCCTAAGGTAAGTCTTTCAACTCCCGGGATTGGAATGACTCCTTACCCTCTCCCTTAAAACCCACATCCTTTCATCTTTCCTTTTCCTTCTCTCTTTCCTGACAAAGCAGCCGCCGGTTGCGAAAGCTCGAAATTCTGTGTGTGTGTTTGTGTGTTTTATTCATTGTGCCTATCTACCGGTGCTTTCCCGCTTGGTAAGTCTTGGAATCTTTGTTTTTAATATACTTCTTATTATGTATGTTATGACTGAAATTAGCTGTTACTCATGACAAAGTCTTTCATTTCAGTCTCTGCCTCCAGTACTATCTTTAATAACTTCTGCATTCTTCATTTATTACTAACTAAATGCTGAATCCAGGACAGTCCTTATATTACTCGCAACATAACAAAATTAAATATCCACATTGCAGATAAAGTAGGGCAGCAAAATAATATGGAAACAAATTTTCATGCATCATTACACTTCATTACTACAAATTAATTTATCAAGTGGCTTCTTTTATTTCTTAATTGTCTCAAACTTTGGTACTTTTCTTTCATATTTTAATGTTAATTGTCTCTTTCAATTTGCTTTCTTACTGTAGAATTACTTGACCATTGCATACAAATTGACATAGCATTACTTTCTCAGGTTACAATTACTCTCTCTTCTAAAACAAGCATCAGCACAAAACTACAATTCTTTTGTCAAAATGAAGCATTCAATGTGAATTTGCTACATTATTACCATTAGTATAGTCTTACTTCAAAATAATTCTATGTAATTTCTTAGCACTCATTCAAGTTTACAAGTTGAAATTGCACAATTTCTCATTAAAGTTAGATGTTATGCATAAACTTGTACTAATCATAACATTCCGACAAATTTGTTTGTGGTTATCACGTAACATCAGTTTGAGATAACACACACTAAGTATCAAATATGCATTTATTATTTACTGATACATAACAAACATGGCAGTAGAACAAGTTATGCACCAAACTGAAGTCTAGAACAAAGCAGTGCAAAGAAGTAAAAGTCATAAAGATAGGGCACTCTGTGCCAGGGATGCCACAGAGCAGTGCGGAGCATGGTGGAGGGAAGCTTCATTACATGAATTCGTAATCTTGGCGCCAGCACAGCAGTTGTAGGTGGCAGCCGGCGCAGGAAGTTGGGGTGTAAGTGTCAGCGGTACAGGAGTCCCATGGTTCCAACGGCTACGCAGGCAGAGAGGCATCAGCCAAAGGTAGGTTGGTAGCATCAGGTGGCAGCTTGGTGAGTGACCACAGCGGTTTCAGTAAATTAACAGACACTGTCTGTGGATGATGAACATGTTCATTCCGTGATGTAGCTTGCAGTGAGCGCCCGAATAAGGTGGCTGCAGGGTTGCTTGCACAGTGTCATCACGCAGCATCACAAAGTTGCACGAAGCTAGGCCCTCGTGGATGAACACAGGGGGGTGCAGAGGTGAGTGACAGCGTACGAACGTGCTTGACCAGGGCGGGAAGATTCTTGGTTGCAGCTGGTGGTGAATCCTCGACGAACTTGGAGTGAACAAGGAGGGGTTCGCCGTATAGAGTCTCAGAGAGTGAGGTGTTCAAATCTTCTTTATGGACCAAGTGAATACCCAGCAGGACCCACAGGAGGGCCTCCGACCGTAGGCTGCCATGGCACATTAGTGCGGCCTTGAGTCTGTGGTGCCACCACTCGACCAGACCATTCACCTGCAAGTGATAATCTGTTGTGCGAAATTTGGCTATGCTGCTGAGTCGTTCAAAGAGGGCAGACTCAAACTGGCATCCCTGGTTGGTCATGAGAGACAGGGGACAGCTGAAGTGAGCAACCCACTCTGAGACAAAAGAACGGGCAATGGTCTCAGCCATGGTGGGACCACCTCGACCCAGCAGGTCACACGTTTGATGATCAATAAGATGCATCCTTAACCCTTGGAAGGGGGGAGTGGATCAATGACATCAATATAGATGTGCCAAAAATGCCCCTTTGGAATGTCAGATTTCCCCAATGGAGGTCGAACATACCTGCTGACCTTGCTGCACTGGCACGGGACACACACACACCACTCCAAGTGCTATAATTGTGCTTCATGCCAGGCCAGATGAAGTGCTCAGTAACCAGCTGCCAGGTTGGGCTAAGCCATGCAAGGCAGTAAAGACCCTACAACGAAGGGCAGTAGGGACCACGGGGTGGAGTGTGCCCATAGAGGTGTCACAAGGGACAGGGATTGTCGACCCAGGTAGTATATGCGGCTGGACACAGAGGGATGATTTGTTGTTTGATATTATTCACTGTATATCATTGTCATCGGCTTGTAGTCAGGCAATCTTCTCCAGATTCAGTGGCGTGGTTAGCATGCAGATGCGGGAAAGGTAGTCTGCCACAACGTTCCCCACACCATGGATATAGCACACATTGGAAGAGTGCTGAGAGATGTAGTCCATATGGTGGAAATGCCTCAGCAGAACTTCATTGGATGGATTACAAATAGCATCCACGAATGGCATGTGATCTGTATTGATCGTGAAAGGTCACCCCTCGAGGTCGCTATGGAAATTTTTAATCACCTCGCACAGCAAGGAGCTTACAGTCGAAAGCCAACCACTTGCACTGGCTCTTAGACAGTTTTTTGGAAAAGAAGCAGAGGAGTTGGGTGAAGTTGGCAGTGTGCTGTTGTAAAACAGCACCCACAGCTGAGTCACTGGCATCAGTTGTGATTGAGACACGGGCCTCACGGTCAGGGTGAGCGATTGTGACGGCTTTGGTGAGAGCAGTTTTAAGGTTACCAAAACTATCGAGCATGGGTTTGGTCCACTCCAACTTGCATTTCCCAGTAGTGTTTTTACCAGAGAGAATGTTGGTGAGGGCCATTTGAATGGAGGCAGCTTGAGGAATATGGTGGCAGTAAAAGTTTGCCATACCCAGAAAATTACGGAGCTGAGCATAATCCTCGGGGAGAGGAAGATCAAGTATGGTTTCAACAGGAGAACTCGTTGGTCAGAGGCCTTTGGCAAAGACAGTATGGCTTAGCAAGGTAACTGATGTGGAACACAGTTGAGATTTATTGTGGTTTATCACTATGTCATTGGCAGCAAGGGCCAAACGGATTGCATTGTGGTGAACTTAATGCTCCTCAGCAGAGGAGAAAAAGATCAATATAATCATCTAAGTGAGCATAAGCAAATGGCAGAGGGTGCAAAATGGAATTAATGAACTGCTGCCATGTCTGTACAGCATTTTTTCAATCCATAAGGCATGTAACAGTATTCAAATAGGCCAAAGGGCGTGATGATGGACGTCTTCAGAATATCCAGTGTATGCAAAACGATCTGATGATACGCCTTGGAACAATCTAAAATGGAGAAAAACTTAAAACCATGGAGTAATTGCGCGAAATCCTGGATATGTGGGATGGGGTAGTTATTGATAATGGTGTGAGCATTAAGGGACCTATAGTTCCCACATATGTGTAAGGTGCCACCCTTTTTGGGAACATGGTGAATAGGTGAAGACCAGTTGCTATCGAAGGGGCAGAGGATGCCCAAAGCCAACAGATCCTGAACACTCTCCTTTGTGTGCAGAAATTGGGAAGTGTTAAGGCACCTGGCCTTATAACAAACAGGTTGGCCATCGGTGATTCGAATCCTATGACAAGTGTCATTACTGATGGCTGATACTCGCGTAGGAGGGTCGGCCATAGGGATCAAGAAGCTATTCGCAGGCAGTGTCGGTTCACTGACCCTGGTGAGTCGGGACAGCGTAAGTGGGGCATTGGTTGAAGTTGGCAAAGAAAGTTGTGATGCAGGAGCAGATCATGCAGATGCATGTTCTAGATTTGTCCGTGGTGGTGAGAAAACTACAGCAGGCGGTGGAAAGCTTGACACGGGAGCATATTGGTGAGAAGCACTGTAAAGGCATGTGATGGACAGCGTCGTTGCAGGTCTGCAGATAAGCTATGTATGGTATACTGCCCATGCGACAATTCAGCAGAGACAGAGGCAATACGGGTGTATAAGGCATCATTCTGGGTGCATAGTTTGTCATTTTATGAGCACATGTCTACCAGGTCAGAGAGCCGTGTAGTAATGCGCTCTATTAGGGACACACATGTGGAAAGCATAGCCAAGGAGGCAGAGAGTGAAGTCATGCTGAACTCACGTGAGCATGGCACTGTAGAGCCAGACGCATGGTGGAGCAAGGCGGCCTACAGGTCTAATGAAAGTTTTGTAATGGTATAGTAAAACCAACCCAATCGTGGGTTCATCCATGTCAGCAACATGGAAGGTCCAAGGGTAGATGTGAACTGGTGATAGGTGAAGCGGCATCTTGATGGAGCCACGGACTGCGGTAGTAGAACAACTGGCTGTGATTAAGGCAAGAGTAGAAGGTGATAGTGGGTTGGCAGCATGCTTGGTCAGGATTACGCTAACATCGGCACCAGTGTCGATGAGAAAGCGGATGCCCATTGTCATGTATGTGGCATAGAGGTGTTGTGTCCCTGAAGCGAGTGATGCAGCACCAGACTGAGATCCCATGCTATGCCCACAGGACAGGACAGATAGTTTAATTTGTGGAAAGGGGCCAAAATGAGTGACTGTAAGTTGCACTCGAACATACTACTTTATTCATTTGACAAACATTACAAGGGTAAAGAAAACATTAAAACAGAGCAAGGCAAACATTACTTTTAGCACTTAATTCCCAGCTAAATGTGCCCTTCAGTCTCATGCCTCAAGGGCAAAAAAGGCCAATCACTTAAGACTCAAAAACAAGACTTTGAAATTTAAAAGGCGGAAGACCTCACCTTGAAACATATCTCTAAATTAGGCTGAAGGTCCAAACAATCTCATGCCTTAAGGGCAAAACAACTTAAATTTAAAATTGGCTGAAGGCCAATAATTTTACGCTAAAAAATAGGAATTTGAATTTAAATTTCTCTAAATTTAGCTGAAGGTCCAAACAATCTCACACCTTTAAGGCAAAACAAATTTAATTTAAAACTGGCTAGAAGCCATACATAAACAAACAACAAGGACAAATAAGAAAAGGCAGCACATCAAACACCACTCAGAAGTTTCCTAGGATCAGTCTGGAATTCAAACATCAGCACTCGCTTTGGTGAGACAGGCAGTCGGCCCAACAATTCTCACTCCAACAGCAACCCAACCGACAGACAGTCAATGGACCAAGCGACAGGATAACTTCCGCTCCACCCAACCAGCACACAATAGGGAGTTCAATGGAACAACGAAGAAGATATCAGTGCATACAATGAATTACGCATTCGGCTGTCAAACTACACTTCATGCTGGACAGCCACAAAATGACGAGGAACATATGCTGCCTGAAGTTACATTAATGGCCATGTCAGGTAACCAGAATGTTAACAGCCACAAGGTAGAAGACTGTGCTGGTGCACTTCAATTCCAAAATAATCAAGTTAAGTTAAATTCCACAGGAGGGCGGCTAGAATTTTGTGAAGTTGAAAACAATTGTTGTTGCTTGTGGGAATGTCCCAACAGCCCACAATGAAATTCAGATGACACAATGTGAACAGTTGGGCCTTGCTGGGAGATTAAGTAAAGACTCCATTTTCGTGTCTGGGATCAGTGAGCCACGGACCTCATAGCAATGGGAACAGCCCCTCACACTCCGACTGTGCATGGATCCCACCAGCGGTGCCGGCCAGACACATGCCACAGAGACTTCCTCACTGCTCCACGCCAAGCGACCAAATGCCTACACACGGCACAGCCAGAAACTATAAGCATGAGGCCAAAGATAGTACAAGGGTGCGAATATTGTTACATGCTGCTGCTGCCACTCGTAGAGAGATAGGATAACAGCAAAATTGCAGTTACTGTGGGAGACTAATCAAAGAATAGCAACCAAGGTTTATTGCAAAGCATAACATGAGCCAGCCACTGCTCAACCTCCCCTCTTAAACTCAACACAGGGAGGGGGTAACTCAACCCTTGAGCTACCTGAACTAAACTTGGCTAAGGTGAACCCGATACTGCTTACCCGAACAGTTATCCATGACCAACAGATTTACTGGGCTTAAAATGAGCATGATGTTGCAAGGCCCCAGAAAATGGGAAGTAAATTTACTAAGATTCCCGCCACACACCTACTTACCTGGGAAATCGCAGACATAGACTTGAAGGTTTCTCAATTACGATTATAATGCTCAGCTTGTTTAGTATGGGCTCTGAGCATATTACGTCTTGCCCAGTTCCAGTTTTCCTTGATAACTTGAGGACTAATATCTGCTGGAATAAGATCTTGAATTCCACACAAGTTCGAAAGAGTGGAATTAACGGGACAGGAAAGGATCAAGGAGGCGGGTATAGCTTGCAAAGCTTTTTGACTGGTGGTATTAAAGCAAAGTAAGCCAAGGAAGACTGGAGTCCCATTTACTATGCATTTTCTGATGATAAACAATCAACGTGGACTTAAGATTTCAGTTAACTCTCTCTGCAAAGGACCCCTGTGGATAATACGGGGTGGTTGTGATATGCTTGACACCATTCTAAAAACAGAAGGCGTTGAAAGGAGAAGGCCTTGAAAGGAGCCAAAAAAAATCAGGAGCATTATCACTAACAAGCTGCTTAGGTGGGCCAAAAACACTGAATACATAAGTTACATGAGAAATAGTGGTGGCAGCGGTGGTGGCAGCAGTCTTATAACTTCCTAAATTGCCATCCACCAATGAATAATGAAAAACCAGGTGCACCAAAGCTACAGGCAGACAGATCTTGCACTGCTTATCACCGCCCAGCCTCTTACAGAGAATACCACTCTTAACAACATACTCATCCGACAGCTTTCCTGCCAACACACTTTGCTTAATCGGGGCCCAAACAGGGTTCTGATCCTGATGCTGAGCAACATCCTCAAACAAGATGGGAATTTCACCCAACACCACAAAATTAAGACTGTCTCCATCTACCTGTTAGTTTCCCTTACTAGGTGAACATCCGGCTGAGGACATCCGCAAGGATATTTTCAGAGCCTCTCACATGTTTAACTTCAAACTGAAATGTTGAAATACATGTCCCCCCACCTGGCAATACGACCAGTTTCACATGGCCTAGCCAACACCCACCTCAAAGCCTGATTTATTGTCAGTTTCTAACTGCAAAACCCGATGTTCAAGGTAGAAGTGATACTTCTCTAATGCAAATAAAATGGCCAAAGCCTCACACTTGTAGTCAGAGTACTTATATTCCACATCAGTTAACCGATGAGACGCGTAGGCTAACAGCTGTCTCTGCTCCTCAAACTCCTGAAGGAGCACAGCTGAAATACCAGTATTAGAAGCGTCAGTTTGAACAACAAACCTTTTATTAAAATCAGGTACTCCATGAACCAGAGGATTGACTATGGCAGCCTCCTTTGTGGGTCCCCATTCAAAATGTGCTCCATTCTGGCGTAACTGATTTAAGGGTGCCGCCAACTGAGAAAAATTGGGAACAAAATGACTAAATAGTTCACCATGTCTATGAATTTAGCAATCCCCCACTTATCAGTAGGTGGAGGCAGAGCCTGTAAGGCTTTAGTTCACTCTTGGTCAATGCAAATACCCCGACCCGACACTATATGACCTAAGAAAGATACCTGCTGCTTTGCTAGCTTCATCTAACTAGGCTTAATGGTCAGCCTGGCTCCCTGTAATCTTAAAAGAACTTGCTGGATATGCTCCAAATGGTCCTGAAATGAACTGCTATAGAGAACTAAGTCATCCAAATAATTATACATACAGACTAACTTCAAGTTGCCAAGGACATTATCCAGCAAACAAGTAAGCATAGCCACACCAGTCGCTAGCCCAACAGGAACTCTGTTAAACTCAAACAAGCTCCAATCAGTACAAAATGCGCTAACATGTTTACATTCTTCAGCCAAGGGAATCTGATAATAGTCCTGATTCAAATCAAGGACCGTAAACCAATTAGCACTGGCAAACCAAGTAAAAGAACTATGCAGATCAGTTAGGGGTACCAATTCAAGGACAACTTTAGCTTTAGTGTGTAAACGGCAGTCGTCAACCACAGGTCTGAAATTGCACCCCTGATCTTTAGATACAAGAAATGTTGGGGAAGCATAAGCAGATGTAGAAGGCCTAATCACTCCTTGTCGGAGCATCTGAGATATTTTAGCCTTGAGTATCTTCACCTTAGGGGGTGAGAGGTGATATGGTGACTGCCTAACTGGAATATTGTCGGAGAGATGGATATAATAATCAAGAAAGTTAGTAACACCCAAGTTATCACTCAGTAGCTGGGGAAAACTGTGCAACAAATTGCATAACTGAGAAGCCTGATGGGGCATAGATGGGCCAGATCAAACTCATTTGCTACAGCCTCAACAGCCAACATACCGACAGTTTGATGCACAATAGGTTTACCGCATTCGCAAATGCCGAACTTCTCCTCAGGAGCGAACTTAAAGAAAAAGGTGTGCCCAGAATAATCCAAGACCAACCCAGTTTTATTTATGAAATCAGACCCCAGAATTAGATCAACCTGCAGTTCCTTAACCAAGGCTAAAGAAATAGTCCAGGAAAAATCGCTGACCAATATACTCCCCTGGAGCCAACCATGCAGAGACAACACTTGGCCATTGGCCACCCAACATCTCTGCACCGGCAAAGGGACTGACAGAATTTTCGTAAGATGCCCAAATTCCAAAACCGCTTGAAGCTCAATAATAAAAAGGAACTACCAAAATCCAACAGAGCACAAATCGGCTCGCCAACAACCTAAGAACAAAAGTAGGGCAAGGGCAGTGATGAGGGAGCGACCACTTGAGTATGCCAAGGTCTGAATGATTGATAGAGTTCACAGCCCAGCCCGGCACAATCTATTGGCTCTGGGTGCACAAGGCTGAACACAAGACCGCACCAAATGAGCTGTTCTGCTGCACCTGAAACAGCACTGGGGTTCCCTTCTGATAGTTTCAGCGGATGTAGGTACTCCAGAATCAGCGCCAACAACCTCGTGACATACATTGTTCTCAAGTGGTAACATGGATGCTGCTATGACCAAATCAAGGAGCTTTTCCCAGGTTGAAGGCTGCTTACAGAAGACAAAATGCGACTTATTCGCCATGCGCATTCCCCTATGACTGATAGAGACCAACTCTTGTTCAGGTAAATCAATTAACATGGCCAAAGAGGCTGTCTGAACTCTATCAACATACTCATGTAACTCCTCCTCACCTACTTCCCAAATGTAATGACAGTCAAGCTGTTTACAAATTCCAGTGGTCAATCTCTGCCTAATTGCGAGCTCCCTTTATTGCTGCAAGGAAAACCCTTCTGCTATGGCTCGTGAGAGGAGGTTCTGCCGCTCACCTCTAGCTAATGTGTACAACAACCACAAAATTACTTGGTGTGGAATGCGAAAGGTAGCTGCTTGTTCTTCTCAGCGAACCAATAACCATAATAATTATTCCAACTGATCCACCTGGTCCACAACCAATTCAGTAATATCTCAGAAGAAATAGGCCAAAGGATTAGATAACTTGGCAAATACAGCATCTAACTTGACAGAGGATGTAACAGTACCACCCTCAGGCTGGCTCTCACCCTCTCCCTGACAGCGCCAGTCCCGATCTGCAATCCTCCTCCCATCCAACTCCAAACATGTAAGCTTAAACTGTAATGCACTCACCAAAGTTCCGAACTCAACAGTTAATTTTCTGTGATGCTCTTCCAAAGCTAACATGCCTAAACCCGCTATCCGATTAGTTAAATGCATTAATTGTGCATGCACCTTCTCCGGCTGACTGTCGCTAGGTTGTGTTCCCTCCAAAACAGCAAATAGTGTGCTCAAGGCCTCTAACAGCCTCAAACAAAAATTCAATTGCCGTTCCTGTCTCACCCAGCAACGCAAACGTGACATCAACAGGATGAAGAACAGCAGCAGGCAAACGCGCTACTAGTTCCAGAACACTGTCCTCAATCGGCTGGCCCCTTATTGCCAACTTGTAAACTAGGTGGTCCTTTCTGAGCAGGCCAATCCCTGGACACTGTCTAACTGCCATTATGATAAGCACCTGAAACAAGTACCAGCCAAATCAGTATGGTGCCACAGAACACAAAAACAGAACAAGAGTGAAACTCACAGCAATTGAAATGGCAAGCACAAGCGAAACCACGCTCTGCTACCAATGAGATCCCCTGCTATACCCGCAGGACAGGACAGAGAGTTTAATCTGTGGAAAGGGGCCAAAATGAGTGGCTGTCAGTTGCACTCGAACATACTACTTTATTCATTTGACAAACATTACAAGAGTAAAGAAAACATTAAAACAGAGTAAGGCAAACATTAATTTTAGAACTTAATTCCCTGCTAAATGTGCCATTCAATCTCATGCCTCAAGGGCAAAACAACTTTAATTTAAAACCAGCTGAAGGCCAATAACTGAAGACTCAAAAACAAGACTTTGAATTTTAAAAAGCAATTGGCTTCACCTTAAAACATATCTCTAAATTAGGCTGAAGGCCCAAACAATCTCATACCTTAAGGGCAAAACAACTTAAATTTAAAAGCAGCTGAAGGCAACTAACTTAAGATTCAAAAACAGGAATTTGAATTTAAAAGACAGAAGGTCTTATCTTGAAACATTTCTCTAAATTAGGCTGAAGGCCCAAATAATCTCACGCCTTAAGGGCAAAACAACTTTAATTTAAAATCGGCTGAAGGCCAATAACTTAAGGCTCAAAACAGGAATTTGAACTTTAAAAGGCAGAAGGCCTTATTCTAAAATGTCTTGGTTTGGGCCTTCACCCTGATTTAATCTCATACTGCAAGGGCAAAACAACTTTAATTTAAAATTGGCTAGAAGCCATACATAAACAAACAACAAGGATAAATAATAAAAGGCAGCACATCAAACGGTGCTCAGAAGTTTCCTAGGGTTGGCCTGGCGTTCAAACATTAATACTCACTTAGGAGAGACAGGCAGTTGAACCAACAATTCTCACTCTAACAGCAACCCAATCGACAGGCATTCCATGGACCAAGTGACAGGATAACTTCTGCTCCACCCGCCCAGCACTCAACAGGGAGTTCAATGGAACAACGGAGAAGGTATCAGCGCCCACAACAAATTACACATTCGGCTATCAAATTACACGCCACACTGGACAGACACAACCTAATGAGGAACATATGCTGCCTGAATTTACATTAATGGCCAGGGCAGGTAACTGGAACTATAACAGCCGCAAGGCAGAAGACTGCGCTGCTGCATTTCAGTTCCAAAATAATCAAGTCAAGTTAAACTCCACAGGAGGGTGGCTAAAATTTTGCCAACTTGAAAACACACATTGTTGCTCACTGGAATATCCCAACGGCCCATAACAAAATTCAAATGACACAATGTGAACAGTTGGGGTTGGCTGGTAGACTAAGTGAAGGCTCCACTGTTGTGTCCAGGATTGGTGAGCCACGGACCTCATAGCAATGGGAACAGCCCTTCACACTCCAACTGTGCATGGACCCCACCAGCGGCGCTAACCAGACACGTGCCACGTAGACTTCCTCATTTCTCCACACCAACCAACCAACTGCCTGCATACGGCACAGCCAGAAACTGGAAACTATAAGCGCGACGTCAAAGATAGTACAAGGGTGCGAATATTGATACATGCTGCTGCTGCCACTCGTGGAGAGAGAGGATAACAGCATAATTGCGATAACTGCAGGAGACTAATCACAGAATAGCAACCAAGATTTAAAGCAAAGCATAACATGAGGCACCCATGGCTCACAGACAATAGGTGCCATGAAGGAATGTGGGGGGATGTAGTGCCTAAACATGCCCACCAGCCTTATTCGGGTAGGTGAAAAGCATGCAGCAGTTGTGGACGGCATCCCTGTAAGTAGTGTGGAACCAACATAGTGGGTAGGCCAATTGGCGGGGCAGTGTGGTGGAGGAGGGGGCCACAGTTGACTGCATCGGAGCCGGTAGCCGATCGGGTTGCTGCATGGGTGTGGTCGGTGGCTGTCGGGAACCCACTGACAGTACCTCATGTAGGCCACTAGCGAGCTATTCCTGACTGGCAGCTGAGGTGCTGAGGCAAGTGTGCTGGCCTCTGCTGGAAGTGCATGGAACCAGAGGTGCAGGCATGCCAACTGAGGGTGATGGAGATGTCGTTAGTGACAGGCGGTGTTGGAGACAAATGACAGCATAAGTCTGATTCATCGTGCATAAACAAACCTCTAGTGGAACGGCGACATGAGACAGTAGATGATGTTGCAAATCTGAAGGCACCTTGACCATCCACAATGTCCAGAACGCGGCTCAGGTAATGCTCGATGATTGATTAATGCACGTAGGTACCGTCAAATATGCAAAGGGGTGCAGTCGTTGAGGTGCTTGTCATGAATAATGTGGTGGATAGCCTCCACTGGAAAGCAAGAAAGATGCTCGAGAAGCGGTGCTATCACTGCTGAATATTTGTGTGGGGCAGGCGGTGAGAAAAGCAAGTCACTGATGAAGTTGATATGAGTGTGGAGGTGGCTCACCAGGCAGACAAAAGGGGCGTCATTACCTGAAATGCTGTGGATGTCCAGTAGGTGATCCACTAAGGTGAACCAAGTCATTGGGTTATCTTTTTGCAAAGCAGGTAGCTTTGTGGTTGTAGTGTAGGATCGGTTGGAGATAACACACACTAAGGATCAAAAATGCATTTATTAATCACTGATACATAACAAACATGGCAGTAGAACAAGTTACATGCTGAAAGTGAAGTCTAGAACAAAGCAGCCCAAAGAAGCAGAAGTCACAAAGATAGGGCACTCTGATCCAGAGATGCAACATGTCTATAAAATTTTCTGAACTGGTTACACTCTGCCACACACCGTCAGGTGGCTTGCGGAGTATGGATGTAGATGTAGATGTAGAAATCAAAACTCATTCTGGTACATCAGTCACCAATAAAGCTGCAATTGATTTCAGAATATTAATACTCTTTCTAAAACAGATACAGTCTAGAAAAATCAGATGCTTATTTCCACATAGATCATTTGCAAGTCACACATTCTAAAACAAAACGTTTTTAGTAACTAATGTTGAAAGTTTGTCTGCTTTTGACAATTCATGTAAGGATTCATCTTTTACAGAAGGAATGCATTCCATTTTCACAATAGCTTTAATATTTATGATCAAATTTTGATGATTTTTTTTTATTTCAACATAATCAATCTCAGTGTTAAGCTGATCATCATTTCTGTCCATTCTGATTATTTCTATTATTTATTAGATACTGTTATTCAGAGTGTAATCTACTTCTTCCACTTTTCTTTCCACAACTTAAACTCTCAAATCCACATTCCCCATTCTCTGCCCAAGTTTATGAACCTCATTATTTAATAGTTTCACAAATTTTAAACTGACTCCAAAACAAATTCTTCAGTAATTGTTTTTAATATTACTCACTTTTGTTCCATGTTTTTTATAGCTGAACCACCCATGCCAACATATTTTTCACATTGTCATCCATGTGTCCAGCTGGTTCAAACCTTTTCTCTTCTTGCTTAATTGTTTTATCTAATCCTTTCATGCCCAATACCTCTTCACTCCCCTCCTCTACTTCAGATTCTATCTTTGGCTCTGAAATAGTTACTTTAATTATTGCTCTTCACATGAAAATCAAAATAAAAGTTAACTTTTTATGGTTACTAGCTTCACGTGCACATACCCCGCCATCAACAATGCCAGTCTGTTTATTGTCTAACAAAGTATATGTCCTTTGAAATCATGCTTTTACTGTCCTCCTCACTGTTACTTTATTATTTCTGTTCCTGCAACATTTGAACATATTAAATCACATGATATTTATTTCCTGTTTGACACTACTATATTCTAATGATTTCCACAGTTAAAGATTCAGAATTTAATCAAGACTTAAAAATGCCTTCTTGGACCTCATTTATACAATGATGTGGTTCAGGTTGAGATTCTCCAATATCTGAAATCACTGAACAATAAAGGTGAAACATTAGAAGGTTTATGTCAACTGCATAATGTTCATTGAACATAAATAGTTTTACTTAACTTTCCTCTCAAAGTGCATTACAGTTTCTTCATCTTATAGGATCTGTTATCTAGAACCTCTTGAAGTGTATTGCAGTTTCTTCATCTTATAGGGTCTGTTATCTAGAAGTATTTCTCATTCCTAGTGATTGTAGAAGGAACTTTGGTTCAATTCTACTGCTGGGTATTAATGTGAGTAATAAAAGTTAAAGGTGTTCTGAACATATTTACTCCATCTTGCTTCAGTCTAACATTTATAATTACATCTGAAGTCAAATTACAGAACATTAATTGATCTTCAGAACATGAGTCTGACAGAGTCAAAAAAATTCCAAATTTTGCTGACAGATTTCCCAAAACTGTAGCCTTTTTGTCAACTTCTGTAATAGGTTCCCCAATATCACCTAACACTTGTACTAAAGACTCATTCATAGTTATGTGCTGCCTGATTGTATCTGTTGGCAACATTCTATAATCAAAATACTTTTGCTTTAAGGCCTTTTAATTAACTTTAGACTGAGGTTCATAAATGGTCTTTAGTGTAGCCCACATTTCAGCTTCCTATGCACACATCATTACATATTTCAGTTGGTCATATTCCATCACCATAGTTAGATAAGCATCACCTTTGTATTTAAGTTATCCCAAGCTCTTTGACTACCACCATCCTCATTTGGCCTTGGTTTCATGCACTCCACCATATCAAGAACTTTTTCTGCATGAAAAATAATGTTCAGTTGATAATTTCATATCTGAAAGTTCTTACCATCGGATGTCTGGATATTGTACCTTATAGTGTAACTTATACACAGGATTTCTTTGGAATTCGTGAATTTGTTTTTAGCATGATTTATGTCATGGAAAACATGTCTAGCATCTTTAATTGCCACTACACACATGTGTTGTCTATCAGGTGTGATGATAATTTATTGATTGTGGACAAAATAATAAATTTTTTTGAAGCAGATCAAAACAGAATAATATGGCCAGTTGGTATCATTCCTCCTTATGAAGTACAATGTGGAGATACTGATGAAGATCCTGATTTATCAGATGATGAAGTTCAAGGAAAACCATATCATCTCCCTGCGCATATACTAAGGGCATAGGCACAAGTTCAGTTTGAGGAAAATGAGTATATTGCAAATACAAAGGGAAAAAGAGACATGTCAAGGTAAATTTTTGTAGTGAGTGATGGAAGTAAACTAGAAGAAGAAATTGAGAACTCTGCAGACATCCAGACTGCAGTTCCTGCTGAAATACTGAATAAAATAGGAAGTGCACGTCCAGTCATAATTTTGCAGTGAGTGGAGAAAGTCTAGGGCTAAGGAAGGTAGAAAATGGGGTTTACGCAGAGACTCCAGCCACATCAACTGTTATAAAAACAAAGGGAAAGAAGAGTGGAAAGCCAAGAACAAGAAGTAGTAGAAGATATTGACAATTCTATAGAAGCTGCAATCCCATTCAAACACTTGAGGACCAAATCACATATAAAACCCATCACCTCAACTTGGGGCCAAATTAAAAGAAGTGAGCGAGTCTTATGGTCTGCATTTATTAGATTTTCTTTCAAAAATACAATAAAATCTTTGCTGGATTCTTTTAAAAGGTGTTTATCTGAGGAATTAATACATGTTATCATTTCTGAGACAAATTTATATGCTGCACCGAAAGGTAGTCATAATCTGAATGTTTCCTATGATGAGTTATACACTGTCCTTGGAATACTGATTCTCTCAGGTTTTCATAAATTGCAAAATAGAAGAATTTATTGGCAGGAGGAACCTGATTGCAAAGTAGCTTTAGTTTTCGAATCTATTAGGCAAAACAGATTTCTAGCAATCTTATGATGTATACACTTGAATGACCACACAAACAAAAATGAAGATGGATTTTATAAAGTAAGGCCATTGTTCAACTTTCTCAATGATGCTTTCAAGCACATTCCCTCTGACAGTGCAGTGTGTAATGATGAGAATATTGTATCATATTATGGGAGGCGTGGAGCTAGACAGTTTATCAAAGTCAAGC
Source organism: Schistocerca gregaria (assembly GCF_023897955.1). Taxonomy (NCBI): domain Eukaryota; kingdom Metazoa; phylum Arthropoda; class Insecta; order Orthoptera; family Acrididae; genus Schistocerca; species Schistocerca gregaria. The sequence continues at coordinate 461,623,092 of NC_064926.1, read as the reverse complement.
CAGTTAGATTTGGCTTCAAGCTGTGAGTATTGGTAAATGATGGCTACATTATACATGCAGAACCTTACTGGGCACACATACGAAAATACCTAAAACTGATCTTGGTGAGGGTGGGGATGTAGTGATTGGCTTGATTCAGTACAGAAATATTCCAGGTAGAACAAAAAACCGCTTTGGCAATTTGTTTATGTCAGTTTCATTGCTGGAAGAACTGTGTAGAAGGAACATGGATGGCACAGGGACAATGCAAGTGAACAAGGTTTAAAAGCAACTGAATTTGCCATTGAAGAATGAGTCTGAAAAACGAAAGAGAGGAAAATGTATTTTAGTATCTAACAGCCAGATGACAGCAATGAGATGTAAAGACAATGCAGTTCTTTCAAACTGTGATTAGATACAACCTTTACAAAGTGTGGAAAAATTTAGCAGAATGGAAAGAAAGAGAGTAACAATAAATGTATCTGATACTGTGAAACAATATGATCTGCATATGGGAAGGGTTGATCTGAATGTTCATTTCACAGCTATATATACAGGACAAAAATGAGGATAAAAAAAATGATGGTGATTTGCGTTTGTGTGGAATTTTGACATATTCTGTGTACAGGGATGGTTGTTATATTAGAGGCTGGGAAAAGCTCTGCTGTATCTTCAGTTTCAAAGGCAAGTTGTTCTTCAAATTTTGGAAACCCATGAACCTCAAGAGCAAAACCTGTCCTATCATAATGATTCCTTTCATTAGATGATATAAGGTAGGACAGGAAAGATCATCTCATCTTCAAATGACAATCTAAGTATTGTAGATGCCAGGTATACAAGAATTGGACTTTCATATATAATAATATTATGAGAAGGAAAGTCACAACTCACCTATAGTGGAGATGCTGAGTCACAGAGATGCACAATAAAAAGACTCTCACAATTAAACTTTTGGATATTGGCCTTTGTCAACAATAGGTACACAAATGCCCACACACACATTCATGCAAATGCAACTCACACACATGACTGCAGTCTCAGGCAGAGTCTTTTTGTTGTGCCTATCTGCGACTCAGCATCTCCTCTATATAGTTAGTAGCAACTTTCCTCCTCATAATATTATTACATTTCATCCTGGGTTTTCCATCGTTGGACTTGTATATGTGTGTGAAATGCCAGGTACTACTTCATCCAGATTGTTTTGAGGGGTTTCACAAATTTTGAAGTAGCTCAAAGCTAAGATTCAGATGTTAATTTTTCTAATAATTCAATACTGTTCTGTCTGTTTAAGTATCTTTTTAAATAATAAATAAAGCAAGAATGTGTAATAAAACAGTTCAAAAAACAAACATTTTAATAAATCTGGAAATGTATTTCATCTGCTTTGGTACCTTAAGTGCCCATTGGTAACTTTAGTTGCCTTCTGGGTTCATGACTGTACAAGTGAAAATTAAACTGAAATTATAACAAAATTAAACTGAAATTATAACAAAACCTTTTTAAGCAGAAAAACCAAACTTAATAACTCTGGGCACTAATGGATTGGAACACAAACTTCTGTGGATCTCCATTTAGCAAGAAGGGTATACCTACTGTGTTATTCGAGTATCTCTACTCTCTACTGAGTTTTATGGTTGACAAGATGAACTTTTTTAAAAGAACAGGTAGTACCCAGGCATTGAATGCAAGATGGAGTGAAGGTTTTCATGTTACAGTTGCATCCTCCAGTATTATGCAAACCAGTATGCAGCACCCTCCAATATACATCCTAAATAAGCTTCCACAAATGTTAAGGAGTCATTACCAGGATACGATTGTAAACTCATATTTAGGAGATTTCTCAACACAAAAATTTCTATTCACTGAAGAAAATTGAAATCATTAAAATTAATTGAAAAGGGAGAAAAACTGTTCCATTAAACCTGCTTTGTACTCTGTCAAGAGAAGGCAAACACAAGGGGATGGGGTCCATTAATCATTGGAAGTATAAATGTACAATGAATAATCATACACCTTAGGGTAATGGCTACAAGGGACAGAGAGGAACACTAGGTGCATTTATTGTGGAAGGATTGACCCAGAGACTGCGAGATTTCTGTGACAAGCCAGGCTGTGACTACCTGGATCTGCTCCATAGGGTTGAGAGCTGTAGGTCCCCCTAAATAGGACTGGTTGTAACTTAACCCTATTTGCCTGGACTAATACTCCTCTTTTATCAAGAATTTTATTCACCGTAGATCATTTTACAATGATATTGGGTTCGTCATACAAAATGTACTAGTTCATACAGAATAATAAAATAAACTTCTGTCAATACATTATAGACTACATTTGAAACATGGCAGTGTACCAAATTGCAAAGGATAGCTTTTAAAAGTTAACGCAACAAGCTATCTTATAATCTAATATAATATGGTATTTTATTGTTTATAGTATACACTTTGTAATTACACACGATTAACCAAAGCACAAAATAATATGTTTGACTACAGACAACTTTTAAATGCTTTTATTCTCCTCAGGCATCTCAAAGAATTCTATGTTATAGAATGGATGATCTGACAGCCAGCTGTACCACTTAATTTTAAAAAAAAATTGTATCCATAGGCTGAACATGAACTGGCAGTTTATTGAACATTTTGAGTGGGTTAACTTCGTGGGAATTTCCTGTTCTCGCTAATATGTGGCGCGGTATGTCTAAATTACCGTTAGCCCTGGTGTTGTGTTCGTGTATTTCCCTTCTGGCAATAAATTCTGAAATATTATTTTTAATATAGAGTACAGACACATAGATGTATAAATTTATAATTGTAAGTATTCTGAGTCTGGAAAAAAGAGGACAACAGTGCTTCCTATGACCTCTTTTACATATTATACGTATGACTTTTTTTTTGTAATTTCAATATGTTTTTGATGTGAGGGGAGTGCCCCCATATAATCAGACCATATGAAATATGTGACTGGAATAGCCCAAAGTATGTCACCCTGCGGTACTCCAAGCTCACTACCTCACTTAGTTTCAAGAGAAGGTATGCCACCCAAGATATTTTTTCACACACATGATTGACATGCTGCTCCCAATATAGTTTTGAGTCAATGTGAATACCTAAGAGTTTTACCGACTTATTGCCTACTTCATTTGATGTTCCCATTAAAAGTTGTTGTGTTTTGTCAGGGTTTCATAGGAGCTTATTGGCTGCAAACCAGTTCAGGGCCTTATCTAGTGTTTCTTTTGTTAGGTTATTCAGATTTGAAATGTTCTGATGTGTGATAAGTAGTGTTGTATCGTCAGCATAACACACAACAGGGTGAGCTATATTTTTAGGTAAATCATTAATAGCGACAATGAAGAAGAAGGGTCCAAGAATAGACCCCTGTGGTACACCTGTGCTGATTTCCATGATGGAAGAATTTAAATTTCTGACTGAAACGAATTGTCTTCAGTTACTTAAATAAGAATTTATCACAGATAAAGTGCTCCCTCTTACCTCATAAAACTCTTAGTTTCCCCAGTAGTATGTCAACAGGAATGCAATCGAAAGCTTTGCTTAGGTCACATAATACCAGTGATACCATGTTATTATTTTCAAAAGCTGTTAAGGTTTGCTCAATGATTTCCAAGATGGCCCCTGTTGTGTTCGTCCCCTTTCGAAAGCCAAACTGATTGTTACATAGGATATTGTGTTTTTCAAAGAAGTTGCTTATTTGTGTGTGTATCAGCACCTCAAATACCTTGGAGAATATTGGAACAATGGATACTGGTCTGTAGCTTTGGGGAAGATGGTTGTCTCCTTTTTTTAAAACTGGGACAACTTTTGATACCTTGAGTGCATCCGGAAAAACCCCAAATTGTACACATTTATTAAAAATATAAGCTAATGGTTTGGCAGTTGAGTGTATTGTCTTTTTGATTATGTTATTTGATAACCAATAACAGTCCATACTTTTAGAATCTGAAAATTTGGATACAGCTTTTATAACATCAGCGCCGCGTGGGATTAGCCGTGCGGTTTAGGATGCTGCAGTAATAGTCTGTGCGGCTGGTCCCGGCAGAGGTTCGAGTCTTCCCTCGGGCATGGGTGTGTGTGTTTGTCCTTAGGATAATTTAGGTTAAGTAGTGTGTAGGCTTAGAGACTGATGACCTTAGCAGTTAAGTCCAATAAGATTTCTCACACATTTGAACATTTTTATAACATTAGCAGGTGTGACAGCCCTCCATTGAAATGGCAGGTTAACAGGCAGTGGTGTTCCAACAAGGTTCATTGCAGATGAATTTGTTGCTTTGATACTGTTACTTATTCCTTTAACTGAGTTTAAAAAGTACTCATTTAATTCTTCAGGATCAAGCAGAGCTGTTTCTGTACATTTTGGTGTATTGTCTTATTTTATTATTTGCCAGGCTGCCTCGCATTTATTGGGAGCTCTTTCTATATAGTTCTCCACTGCTTGCTTTTTTGCAGGAGAAGTTTAGCTTTATAGTATTTTTCGCATTTCAGATATGACCTATGAATGTTCACACTCTGTTCTGCCCCTTGGTCAGAGGCTTGTTTATGCATCTGGTACAGCATATGCAAGTTTTTTCTAATTTCTACTAGCTCTTGTGTGAACCAGTTCAGACTTTTCTTTTTCATTTTATTGGATATCTATTTTTTATATATATATATATATATATATATATATATATATATATATATATATATATATATATACTGGTGAGCAAGAATACCATAAATCTCCGTACTTTTTAAAGTTTAAAGAAGTTACCAAAGCTAATTTCAGCTTCCCTTTTTCCAGATTGACAATTATATATAAAGTCCCAATCTGCACTTCCTAATCTATCAACAAACATATTTATGTACTCTTCGTTTTGTCTTCATATGACTACTACTTTAGATTCTTCAGTTTTAACTGGCTGCCTCTTACAGAGTGTAAGGAGTGGTGGCTCATGATCTGCAAGTTCATTTCCTGCAAGTCTAACTGTAAAATCCTCCCTATGGAAATTCACAATAATATTATCTATACAGGCATTCTTATGTGTGGCACAGTTATTTGTACAATAGAGGTCTAATGATCTTAGCATTTGTAGCTGCACCTCCATAGAAAATTGCCAAAAAGTGACTGTCAAAAGCAGGTTATTTCAAATGATGTGGTCTACATCAGGTTTCCAATCCAAAATGCTTTAACTACACTTTGATATTAAATAATCTACCATTTATGGCTGTATCAAGTTTCATCAATTGTAATTTATAAACAGAAAAATGTTTAGTCACATACTACACTCTGTTGATGGCCTAAATGTGATTGTTCAAGTGCAGTAATTAAACACTGCAGTCGTCTAAAAGTTTATGTGTGACATGTAAACCATTATCATGTTCTCTAATTACATTTTCCTTGAAATATAAATGTCATATTGTCTAGAAAAACCTCGTGGTCGTGCGGTAGCGTTCTCGCTTCCCATGCCCGGGTTCCCAGGTTCGTTTCCCAGTGGGGTCAGGGATTTTCTCTGCCTTGTGATGGCTGGGTGTTGTGTGATGTCCTTAGATTAGTTAGGTGTAAGTATTTCTAAGTACTAGGGGACTGATGACCATAGATGTTAAGTGCCATAGTGCTCAGAGCCATTTGAACCATTTTTGATGTTCAGTAGATTTCCTGTTGTCTTTAGACATAGAACTGGCACATTAATAACCTTCTGCAGGCTGACTAAAGTGGCTTCCAACAGCCTCTCTTTTATAACATTACTGTAATTAAAGCTACATCCAGCTTTTGTTGCTTGCTGTACCTGCATTAGTTACAGTTAAAGATTTCCATTTCTGAATAACTGACTAGTGAAACAAGATTAATTTGCACTGTCTGGATTGCAAAAATGTGTTATTCTATTTCAGTAAAATGTTTTAACTATGAATGCTAATTGCTCTGAAACAGAGTGCAAAAGTTACTAACATGTTTTCAACATTAGCTGTAATTGCTTCAATTATTTATATTTATTTTTTATTTACTTTATCAGGATGTTATTGTATATAAGTTTACATATGAATAAAATAGAAAGAAACATTCCACATGGGAAAAATATATTAAAAACAAAGATTCCATGACTTACCAAGCGAGAAAGTGCTGGTAGATAGGCACAATAAAAAAAAAACACACACACAAAAAATTTCGAGCTTTCGCAACTGACGGTTGCTTCGTCAGGAAAGAGAGAAGGAGAGGGAAAGATGAAAGGATGTGGGTTTTAAGGGAGAGGGTAAGGAGTCATTCCAATCCCGGGAGCGGAGCCTCTAAGGTAAGTCCTTCCGCTCCCAGGATTGGAATGACTCCTTACCCTCTCTTACCTCTAAGGTAAGTCCTTCCGCTCCCAGGATTGGAATGACTCCTTACCCTCTCCCTTAAAACCCACATCCTTTCGTCTTTCCCTCTCCTTCCCTCTTTCCTGAAGAAGCAACCATTGGTTGTGAAAGCTAGAATTTTGTGTGTATGTTTGTGTTTGTTTGTGTGTCTATCGACCTGCCAGCACTTTTGTTTGGTAAGTCACATCATCTTTACCCAGTAACAATACTATGAAAAGGATAGTTGCTAATCACCATATAACAGAAATGCTGAGTCATAGACAGGCACAACAAAAAACTGTCAGCAGGTGAACTTTCTGCCAGTAAGATCTTCATTGAAAACAGACATGTGCACAAACACAACTCACACACACACACACACACACACACACACACACACACACATGACCAAAGTTTCTGGCTGCTGAAGCAAGGCTGCGAACAGTAGTGGCATAATGAGAGAGGCAACTGGATGGTCGGAGTAAGGAGGAGGCTGGCGCAGTGAGGGGAAGAGATAGCAGGATAGAGGTGGGGGACAGTAAAGTGCTGCTTGTGGGAGCATACAGGAATGAGGTGGAGAGGGGTTGGGCAACTTGGTACAGTCAGGAGATTAGACAGTGGGCAGGAGGAGTGGGGGAAGGGGGGGCAAGGAGAGGAGTAAAAAATCTGAGGGCGTATTGGTGGAATAGGGGGCTGTGTAGTGCTGGAATGGGAACAGGGAAGTGGATAATGGGTAAAGAGGTTGAGGCCAGGAGATTTATGACAACGTAAGACATATTGCAGGGAGAGTTTCCACCTGCACTGTGCAGAAAAACTTGTGTTGGTGGGAAGGATCCAGATGGAACCCACTACTATGTTTCAATCAACATCTTGTTTTTCCAATATGATTAACCAAAAATATACACCCATACAATGAACACATTTTAAATTTTCCTTGTCCATGCCAATAACCTGACAAATTGACTTTTAACTATAGAGAGATAAGTAAAATGTAAAAATAAGTTGTGTTATGTTTATGTGCACAGAAAAATAAATGAAAATACACTGCTACTTTCAGAGTAATGGATTAAAAATAGATATTAACAAAATACAAAAAAACAAAAGGAACAATAAACAGCAAGCAGCCCTCTACCATCAAACATTATCATGTCTGAGAAACATGTAACACAGAATTCTCATTTGCAACAATATCAGTTAGTGGAAAATATTATTGGTGACTTTACAGGTGCCTTGTAAAACATGAAATTGTATTAAACAAAACCAGAAAAAAAGCATGTTCCCTGACAAAATCTGCCACCTTAGAAGTGTTCATGAATTTTGTTCATTCTGGTAAAGCCTCTTATTAGTTATGTCATTTGTAAGTTTTTTATGCTCTTGTTAGGGTTAGACAACATAATTACACAAGAAAATATCCACAATTTAATAATGTAATAACCACTTCTGTGAATAAGAAATAAATTGTGTATGAGTTTTCAAGCTACTGCATGTCTAAACCTGATTTTACTTTAATTGTCCATACTTTTCAGGTTCACCCTTATCTCTGGAACATAGCTGTATATCAACTTATGAATTTGGAGTGCGGCGAAATAGTCATTTTAAGAACTACTGTCCAGTTTGCTTGCAGTCTGATGAAGCTCTAGTAATGGGCAGCATTCAAAATGACAGAGGAGGACTTTTTGAATATAATGTAATTTCAGCAACAAAAATGTTGTGTTTGTGATTGGTGATACAGTATTAATTTGGCAGTTTCTTGCTAATGATAGATCTAAAGCATTAATTGTTTGAGTACTAATAGCAATATTGAAAATAGGTTCATGAATTTGATGCCTTGAATATAACTAAACTTTCCTCCTTCAAGTGATATAGATGAAATGAATAAGATATCAGCAAAAGGACTGAAAGGAAATCGGGAGGGGTGAGAATTTTCAGGCAGGAAACAGTAGCTGGATCATTTAATATAGGCTGAACTGAATTAATATTATTCTTCAGTTGCATAGGCAATTATTTGAATATAACAATGATGGAGCTATAGCTTTTTCTAACTCATTTGATTAAATGCTTGTTTGTTGGACTCATAGTGAGCTAAAACTTAAACAACCTATGATATCTAAATGCATGTTGAACTTGTAAGTCACTATATCACATCATTTTGAAATAACTAAAACTCAGTATGCTTAATTATGGTGCTACAAAACCACATGTCTTAAGATAATAATTTCAATTATTATCATAAATTTACTGTTTGATTTTCCTTAAAGCGCATTCATGCAATTTTATGTGCATTGCTTGTCTGCAGGCTAGTGACACCGTTTATTTTACATTTTATTTCCAAACAAAGAAAAAGGAGGTGCATGTGCACATGTTCTCAACAATCTATGACTACACAGCAGTCAAGTATGGGCCAAGTGAGGTTACCTTAGTAAATGTATTATTGATGCCTTTTTTGGCCACATTACCTACAAAATGGGAGGAAGAGATAGCTACTCGTAGACAGTTCCAAAATTAGATGCATCATGGTTTAACCTAGGGATATAGCATCACAAGAGAGTAAGAAAAGTAAATATGAGCTTGTTGTGTAACCCAAAGCAATCACCCATCATAAGGAACAGGCCAGAGGCAATGCTAAGCACAATTAAAAGTACAGTATGAAGCCAATTGCAAGAACAGTTTAAGTCAGCACCATTTATGTTCTCACTTGGAGTCCAAGACTATTCTTATCTAGCCTTTCCTTGTGGAAATTCCAATGTAGATGTTTATTTGTAACATTGTTCCAAGACATTTTAGAAGTTCTAAGAGTTGCATTCATGTGGGGAGCCTATGTCAAAAACTTCACTTACTACACGACAAATTCAACTGAAGGTTTCTTGACATAAAACAGAGACAGAGACTTGTAGAAGTATGCACTAACTTCCAGAAGCAGCCACTTGGTTGACACAGCAGATGTGTAATGTAATATTTCCTTTCAGTTCTCTTTTTTCTTTTCTTCTATAAAGTGAGCAAAATTCTAAGAGTCTCAGATGAAAACCTAATGTGTGATAAATGTATTAGTAACATGGATCAGAGAGGATTTGATTGGAATGCAAGGTAAGAAATAGGTATACATTCAATAAAATGTTAAATTTACCAGAAGGATACATTAGACTCTCGAGGAAGTGGAGTGTTTAGAGTAACAAAGCAGGAACATTAAATCCAGTAAGATCAAAAGTGAGTTGAGTTATGGATTTATGTAAAGGGGAATCAGTGCAGGTGAGTTTAGATTAACAGCCTTTGTTTCTACTGAGGGCAAGAAGCGAATATGAGGGCAAGTAAAACAATTTATTTTTAAAAAATACTTCTGTGTGGAAAACAACATCATTTCTGTTCAGATAACTTACAGGAGTATAGTATAGTAACTCCCACATAACATTGCTCAACCTCTGTGCATTTGGTCCATCTCTTTACAAACTTCCTAATACTTTCCTAGAAGAAGCTTTGTGGAATCATACACACCCTTGCACTTCCTCCACAACATTGTCACCTAATGAAAACTTACTTTCACACAGTCACTCCTTCACTGGAAAAATCATGTGGCACTAGGTAATGACTCTATAGCGTATGCTCTAGATGCTCAAAACCAAGATTTGAATGTACCAGATTGCTTTTCCAACTGTACACACTTGGCAATCATCTTGAAGCATTTGAAAGCTTCACTCTCCTTTTTGTTTTGATTTTGGATTTTGAATCTCAGTAACTCACAGTAGTTGTTGCTACTCACTGTATGACCTTTAAGAGTGAAAGTCATCAGCCATGGAAATTCTATATAGCAAATCACTCTCATTATATACTTTCTTGCAGAAACTTTGCTTTTGAACTTTCTCTTCTGTAGGTGAAGACAGATGTTTCTGCACCATGGACTGCCAGTTGCTGTATAGTTATTTGTGATGATCCAATGGCTCATCAACAGTTACTATTTAACTGCGGAAGTCTTAGGCTTCCCCTTCAAAATAACCTCAAATGTGCTTTGAGCAACTCCAAATACTCCTGTTTTTCTTTTTTTCTGTCAGTAACATGGCACCCAACAATCACATAATATGTATGTGATGGTTTAGAGATTCATGGACAGTGCAAATTCTGGACTGTGGTCAATGTTCAGTGCATGTGGAATACCATCATTTCTAGCACAATGACCAACGTAATTAATTCTACACCTAAATTTTCATATATAGTCTGCAAATCAACATACCATGTGTGGCAGATGGTACCATGTTCTTAATGCATTCTCTGCACCTCACCTTATGGTATATGGCAGAGGGTACTTTGCACCACTACTATTTATTTTCTCTTTTGCTGCATTCACAAATGGAGAAAGGGAAACATGACTGTCTATATTATGACTTTTTATGAGTCCTCATTCCTCTTACTTTGTGTTAGCAGTCCTTATGCAAAATGTCCTCCCCCCATGAACCATGGACCTTGCCGTTGGTGGGGAGGCTTGCATGCCTCAGCGATACAGATAGCCGTACCGTAGGTGCAACCACAACGGAGGGGTATCTGTTGAGAGGCCAGAAAAACGTGTGGTTGCTGAAGAGGGGCAGCAGCCTTTTCAGTAGTTGCAGGGGCAACAGTCTGGATGATTGACTGATCTGGCCTTGTAACAATAACCAAAATGGCCTTCCTGTGCTGGTACTGCGAACAGCTGAAAGCAAGGTGAAACTACGGCCATAATTTTTCCCGAGGGCATGCAGCTTTACTGTATGATTAAAGGATGATGGCGTCCTCTTGGATAAAATATTCCGGAGGTAAAATAGTCCCCCATTCAGATCTCCGGGCGGGGACTACTCAAGAGGATGTCGTTATCAGGAGAAAGAAAACTGGCATTCTACGGATCAGAGCAGGGTTATAAATACAAAATCAAATAGGGGTAATGCAGGAGTAGGTTTAATAATGAATAGGAAAATAGGAATGCGGGTAAGCTAATACAAACAGCATAGTGAACGCATTATTGTGGCCAAGATAGATACGAAGCCCACACCTACTACAGTAGTACAAGTTTATATGCCAACTAGCTCTGCAGATGGTGAAGAAATTGAAGAAATGTATGATGAAATAAAACAAATTATTCAGATAGTGAAGGGAGACGAAAATTTAATAGTCATGGGTGACTGGAATTCGAGTGCAGGAAAAGGGAGAGAAGGAAACATAGTAGGTGAATATGGATTGGGGCTAAGAAATGAAAGATGAAGACGACTGGTAGAATTTTGCACACAGCACAACTTAATCATAGGTAACACTTGGTTCAAGAATCATAAAAGAAGGCTGTATGCATGGAAGAAGCCTGGAGATACTGACAGGTTTCAGATAGATTATATAATGGTAAGACAGAGATTTAGGAACCAGGTTTTAAATTGTAAGAGATTTCCAGGGGCAAATGTGGACTCTGACCACAATCTATTGGTTATGACCTGTAGATTAAAACTGAAGAAACGGCAAAAAGGTGGGAATTTAAGGAGATGGGACCTGGATAAACTAAAAGAACCAGAGGTTGTACAGAGTTTCAGGGAGAGCACAAGGGAGCAATTGAAGGGAATGGGGGAAAGAAATACAGCAGAAGAAGAATGGGTAGCTTTGAGGGATGAAGTAGTGAAGGCAGCAGAGGATCAAGTAGGTAAAAAGACGAGGGCTAGTAGAAATCCTTGGGTAACAGAAGAAATATTGAATTTAATTGATGAAAGCAGAAAATATAAAAAACGCAGTCAATGTAGCAGGCAATAAGGAATACAGACGTCTCAAAAATGAGATCGACAGGAAGTGCAAAATGGCTAAGCAGGCATGGCTAGAGGACAAATGTAAGGATGTAGAGGCATATCTTACTAGGGGTAAGATAGATACTGCCTACAGGAAAATTAAAGAGACCTTTGGAGAAAAGAGAACCACTTGTATGAACATCAAGAGCTCAAATGGAAACCCAGTTCTAAGCAAAGAAGGGAAATCAGAAAGGTGGAAGGAGTATATAGAGGGTTTATACAAGGGCGATGTACTTGAGTACATGTATTATGGAAATTGAAGAGGATGTAGATGAAGATGAAACAGGAGATACGATACTGTGTGAAGAGTTTGACAGAAAACTGAAAGACCTGAGTCGAAACAAGGCCCCCGGAGTAGACAACATTCCATTGGAACTACTGACGGCCTTGGGAGAGCCAGTCCTGACAAAACTCTACCATCTGGTGAGCAAGATGTATGAGACAGGCGAAATACCCTCAGACTTCAAGAAGAATATAATAATTCCAATCCCAAAGAAAGCAGGTGCTGACAGATGTGAAAATTACCGAACTATCAGTTTAATAAGTCACAGCTGCAAAATACTAACGCGAATTCTTTACAGACGAATGGAAAAACTGGTAGATGTGGACCTCGGGGAGGATCAGTTTGGATTCCGTAGAAATGTTGGAACACGTGAGGCAATACTGACCTTACGACTTATCTTAGAAGAAAGATTCAGAAAAGGCAAACCTACGTTTCTAGCATTTGTAGACTTAGAGAAAGCTTTTGACAATGTTGACTGGAATACTCTCTTTCAAATTCTGAAGGTGGCAGGGGTAAAATACAGGGAGCGAAAGGCTATTTACAATTTGTACAGGAACCAAATGGCAGTTATTAGAGTCAAGGGACATGAAAGGGAGGCATTGGTTGGGAAGGGAGTGAGACAGGGTTGTAGTCTCTCCCCGATGTTATTCAATCTGTATATTGAGAAGCAGTGAAGGAAACAAAAGATAAATTCGGAGTAGGTATTAAAATCCATGGAGAAGAAATAAAACCTTTGAGAGGTTTGCCGATGACATCGTAATTCTGTCAGAGACAGCAAAGGACTTGAAAGAGCAGTTGAACGGAATGGATAGTGTCTTGAAAGGAGGATATAAGATGAACATCAACAAAAGCAAAACAAGGATAATGGAATGTAGTCTAATTAAGTTGTGTGATGCTGAGAGAATTAGATTAGGAAATGAGACACTTAAAGAAGTAAAGGAGTTTTGCTATTTGGGGATCAAAATAACTGATAATGGTCGAAGTAAAGTGGATACAAACGTAGACTGGCAATGGCGAGGAAAGCGTTTCTGTAGAAGAGAAATTTGTTAACATCGAGTATAGATTTAAGTGTCAGGAAGTCATTTCTGAAAGTATTTGTATGGAGTGTAGCCATGTATGGAAGTGAATCATGGACGATAAATAGTTTGGACAAGAAGAGAATAGAAGCTTTCGAAATGTAGTGCTACAGAAGAATGCTGAAGATTAAATGGGTAGATCACATAACTAATGAGGAAGTATTGAATCGGATTGGGGAGAAGAGAAGTTTGTGGCACAACTTGACCAGAAGAAGGGATCGGTTGGTAGGACATGTTCTGAGGCATCAAGGGATTACCAATTTAGTATTGGAGGGCAGCGTGGAGGGTAAAAATCGTAGGGGGAGACCAAGAGATGACTACACTAAGCAGATTCAGAAGGATGTAGGTTGAAGTAGGTACTGGGAGATGAAGAAGCTTGCACAGGATAGAGTAGCATGGAGAGCTGCATCAAACCAGTCTTAGGACTGAAGACCACAACAACAACAACAACAACAACATGCAAAATGTATGCTGGGGGCAGTAAAATTTTTCTGCAATCAGCTGAAAATGTTGGTTTTCTAAATTTTCTCAGTTTTATTTTGTAAAAACATCATCTCCTTTCCAGATACTCCCATATGAGTTCACAAAGTATGTCCATAATATTTGCATGTTGATGAAATCTGCTGCTAACAAATCTATCAGCGCACCTCTGAATTGCTTCGTTGTCCTTTAATTCAACCTGGTGAAGATCCCAACACTTTAGCAGTATTTAAGAATGGGTCACAGGGCTATTCTATATGCAGTTTCCTTTATAGATGAGTTACACTTTCCTGAAATTCTCCCAATAAACTGTAGTGAACCATTCACTTCCTGTACTACCAAGCTTACGTGCTCTTTCCTGCTCATATTACTTTGAGCATTATGCCTAGATATTTGATCAACATGACTGTTTCAAGCAGCACATCACTAATATTTTATTAAAACATTGCAATATTGTTTTTCCTCCCCATCTGCATTAACTTGCATTTTTCTACATACAAAGAAAGTTGCCATTCATCAGACCAAATAGAAATTCTTCCTAAGTCATACTGTATCCTTTCAGAGCCACTAAACACTGATACTTTCTTGTCTACCACAGTATAATTGGCAAATAGTCATATATATCTACAAACAGCATCTGTTAGTTGTGTATTACAGGGTGTCCAATGAAAATGAGATAGATGGAAAGAATTAAATATACTGTTCATTATTTCAAAAATAATCACCAGAACCATTAACACATTTGTCCCACTGTCCGACTTCATAGTCAGTGTCTTCATAGAAAACTGTTTGCAGTTGCCTACAGAACTTTGATTGCACTCAGGTGTTCACCTTATCATCCAAAGCCATTTCCTCAGTGCTCCAAAAATATTAAAACTGCTCAGGGAGAGATCAGGACTGTATGGAAGATGTGTAAGGTCTTCCCATTCAAACTTCTGCAGCATTGTCAGAACAACCTCAGTATCCTGTGGACAGGCATTATCCTGCAACAGAACGATGCTTTCTGTCAACACCCAGGGCCTTTGGAGTTGGTGCACTTCATTTTTTGCAAAGTGTCCACATGGACATTTTGTTGTGTTATTTGGCAATGAATTAAATGCTTTAATATTTGAATACTGTACACTTTTCTGTACCAAAGTTAGATCACAGTGGTGTCAGACTTCTTTGTTGAATTAAGATCATAGCACATTTCATTGCTTTCACAGTATACAGTATTTCACTCATGAAGCTCATAATGAAATAAATATATTGGGAAGTTGTAGTAAATGTCCCAAGTTTGTTAAAGAGATTATAGTGAAAGGTTCTTGGGCTACTCTGCATGTAGTCTGGGCAACCTCTTTCTGCAGAAAGAAAATTTTGTTTGATGTGGGTGGATTACCCTAGAAGATGACTCCATAGCACATAACAGACTGGTTGTACACAAAATTAGTGGACTTTGTGCCTGATGTCTCCAAAAACACACATTCCTAATTGCACAACAGCTGATACAAATATTGTAGAGAGATAACATTGCAATCAGGGTGAAGCAAACTGAACAACTCTCCACCATGTTTTTGGAAGTTAAAACAAAGGGGCATGGTACATCATAGTGCATAAGGAAATTACAAAACTTAGCCTAAAATAATAAATTCACATAAAGTTAAACACATGAAAGTTCTTTTTGTCCTGGCACATAGGACAAATGAACAAAACAACCAAAAGATTATATTTTTAAGCATTATGCACATGAAATGAGATATATTCATAGTTTTACTGCTTTTGCACATGCATTCACCCACTACACAAACTTTAGGCATGATTTCAAAAATAAATTCATCAGTTGCATATCTTACAAGTTCATGCATGTACTGTCTCATTTTTAAAACAGCCACAGAATGATGATGACTAAAATGAAGAAGCCACAACTGCTTTCAACTGGCATTTATTTGAAATTGGAAATTGGTGACCTGATGTTCCATGCTTGATAATTTTAAGAGGATTCATCATGTTTTATTGTTTCCGTAATATAGCATGGGTGTCATGAGAGCACACTGTTTCAGAGCAATGGCACATTGAAGATTTATCACAAACATGTCACTCTAAGGCTGCGTTCACAGTGGCACTGACAACGGCCAGCAGACAACGTCACCAGAGGTTGCCAGATAACATTGGCTGACAGTGTGGCCGTAGTACATACGATCTCCTTCATCAGTTTTTGGAAGGGTCAAGAAGGTTAGGTTAGGTTAGAATCTATTGTTTGTATGAAGTAGGTTAGATCTTAGCCTCTTAGGGTGGTATGAATACCACTACACATCTGTGCTTGGATACGAGTGCTGCATAGTGGCTCCTGCCAATTAAAAAGATGCTGAATTCGTATAAGTGAACTTGCTTGTCTCATAAAAAATGTGGCAAGTACCATACACTTTATCCTCAGTTATTGGAATAACCAGATTATTTTACAAATACATTAGATGATGGGAGAAATTTTTCTGTTACATACTTGAGATAATTTATGCTGATCTTGAAAAGCAAGTAATAAATGCTCTGTTTCATTTTATTTATGTGAAGTTGCGCAGATGTACATAATTTAACATTCAATGAGTGACATTTAGCACTTGAGTAAAGACAAGCATAAAGTTTAGCATAAGATACTCTGAAAAGCGAACTATATATCGTACAGCACATTTGCAGGCCACTTCATATTAACAGAATCACTACCCTACTGGCACAAAATGTCATTGAGCAGTAATAATAATTTGTAGACAGTTAATGACAACCTACCACAAAAAAGGTCAGCTACAGTAGCTATAAGCAAGTAGGATATGCCACCCTTGCACAAATTGTTTTTGAGGTTACAATCTGTGTCTAAAATTTTCAATAAAGATTTTGCCAATTTGAGAGTTCAAATAAACCTGCAATTTCAGTCCATAGATCCTGAATGATATCCTGATTGTGATATTTTCATTCTCAGGATGCCACAAACTCACTCTTTCTTGGAATAAACTTATCAGTTTCTCAAACTTTATATTTCGTGTGTAAGAACATTGGTCAGTTTGACCAGAGAAAACAAACTGATTTGAATTTCACCAATTGTCATCCAAAGTCTGTATGTTCAGATGATAAGATCAGCTATAGTGTGACAGCAAATGTAGTGGTGTACTGATTTGAAAAAATTGGCCATCTCCAGCTGATGTGAGCACAGCCTAAGTACAATTTGTCATAATTAAATGTCAGTTAAAGATATATGGATACTATATCTGTAAAGGTCCTTAGGATATTATAAGATGAATAATAATAATTTTCTAAACTGTAACTGATCACTGTGATTGTGCTGTTAGAGATGTACAGTAGGGAGTCAAAGGAAGTATGTTTGTGACCTGGTAAATACTATTTTTCTTCTTTTTTGTCATCTTTGCTTTTATAACACACTTTGGTGCTTTCTTGTTCAAGTATCGGAACTATAATCTGCAATGTTTGATGTTATGTGCATATAAGAGACTGCTCTATCAGCAATGAGTTTCTGTGATTTCAGGACTGCTGCAAGTGAAACAACAAATGATGACATTTATATTCATTCGTGTCACAAATATTTTTCAGAATATTTCATGATTTCAAAGGGAGTGGTTAGGCAGAAATCTAATCTAATTGCTGTGAGTGAAATGAGCAGCTATGATGTTTGTATTTTGCATGTCACAAATACTTGGCTGTTTATTTCTGAAACTGTTGCGATTTCTAAGGGTGTGAATAGGAAGGAATCTAAGTGCATAACTTGAATTGCTGTGAATGAAACGGGCAGCAGTCACATTTATAGTCTTGTTTATCACAAATATTTAACTGCCATCAAATTCTTAACAACACTTTCATAAATATGGAGGTCAAGACAAACATCATTCCACACAGCAAGCAATTGCTACAAGACCCATTTCTGAATGCCAGTTGCAAGCAGCAATCCTTCCTCATTTTAGTCACTATGACTTCCAAAAGTATGACAGATAATAGTATAATGTGCCACCACTGGGAGCACTGAACAGTGTGTCACAGCCTCTCTATGTATACTGTGATACTATGTCGGTGGCTCGTAGCTGCACCAACCTTACCGCACCGATGGACCACAATCAAAAAGACCTCGACCCTTGTCCCCTATCCTCTGTCCTGTGTCCGGTCATGTGACACTACATTAGTCAAATATATCATTTCTAAACATGGCCATCATGCATTTACAATGTTAAAATATTAAAATATGTAAAACTAAATACCGTATATATTTTGTAGACAATCATCAGATTACTTACATATTTAAGGGCACTCCACTTTTTGGCAGTTTCACCCCTCTTCTTTTGTTTAATCATGTCTTTGCCTAAAAGGTGTGGCATACGAAATACTCATTTTGCTCTATGTAGATCGAAAACTGAACAGTACGTTCACAATAAAAGGCAATAACTTATTATGCAGAGGTTCTCAAACATCCTTACAACTTAATTTTTATATAAAACATGTCCTTTAATATCCAAAATATTATCCCTGCTACTATTCTTTAAATTTGAGTTTTGAACTATTTTGAGGAGCTCTTATGTTTACGCAGTACTCCTATTTCAGTGATCTGATACCAAGCAAATCCAATGATTAGCAAGACAAGCACACCTTACATTATTAATATATGTACCAAGTTATGCTCTGAGACATAGGCAATTATGTAACTAAGTAATTCAATGTGAAACTGTTATATGCTGCCTACTCTCTTTATCAGGAAAGTGCTCCATAAATATTTTAACTTGTGCTTGCTACACCCCAACCGTTCTTCCACAGTAAACATTACCATATCCAGCAAATTAGTTATATTATTATAGTATCCCTTGTAACCTTACAATACTCTCATCTCTTCAAGCTGATGACATGCTTTTTACAGTCTGAAAGACATGACATTCCAGCTAATCCCACCACGAACTCACTCTTTCTTGGATTAAACTTATCAGTTTTTCATGCTCCATATTTCATGTGTGAGAACGTCAGTCAGTTTGACCAGAGAAAACAAATTGATTTCAATTTCAACAATTGTCATCCAAAGTCTGTATGTTCAGGTGATAAGATCAGCAATAGTGTGACTGCAAATATAGTAGTGTACTGATTTGACAAAATTGCTTATCTCCAGCTGATGTCAGCTGTCAGGTGAATCCACCAATATCAGAACCACTGTGAGCACAGCCTACATACAATTTGTTATAATTAAATGTGGAGGCCTAAGAATCAGGTACAGTGTACCCTTTGTATTTGCTGACTGTCATGTACAGTAGGTAACTCCTCTGGGAATTTATGACTGAAGCTGGATTTGATACAATTAGTTATGCTCATGTTTACTGTTAGTGAGTTTACTTTGAGTGCTCCTGTTAATTTGTTGGCTTCATCCTCTTATGACAATGATAGTATCATCAGCAGGCATGATGAACATACATGTTTTGTGTGGCACATAATTGCAAGTCATCCCAAATATGTTCACTAACATTCATGTCTGTGGAGAGCCACTCTGTAGCAATTATTAATGTGTGGGGTGTCTCACTGTCCTGCTGCAATTGTCCAATTCCATCAGAATGCACAATGGACATGAATGGATGCAAGTGATCAGGCAGGACGCCTTCGTACATGCCACTTGTCAGAGTCATATCTAGATGTACCAGGTGTCCCATAGCACTCCAACTGTATGATCCTCACACCATTACAGAGCCTCCACCAGCTTGAATAGTCCCCTGCTGACATACTGTGTCCATGAATTCATGAGGTGGCCTCCATACCCATACACATACATCCTCTTGATGCAATTTGAAATGAGACTTGTCCAACCAGGCAACATATTTCCAGTCATCAACAGTCCAATGTTGGTGTTGACAGGCCTAGGAGAGCCATAAAGATTTGCGTTGCTCAGGCATCGAGGGCACACGAGTCAGCCTTCGGCTCTGAAAGCCCATGCTGATGATGTTTCATTGAATGGTTTGCATGCTGACACTTACTGATGGCACAGCATTGAAATCTCCAGCAATTTGCTGAAGGGTTGCATTTCTGTCTTGTGAATGATTCTCTTCAGTTGTCATCGGTCCTGTTCTTGCAGGATCTTTTTCAGCCACAGCAGTATCAGAGATCTGATGTTTTATCACATTCCTGATATTCATGGTACACTTGTGAAATGATCATATAGGAAAATCCCCATTTCATCGCTACCTCGAAGATACTGTGACCCATTGCTCAAGTGCCAACTATACCACCATATTCAAACTCACTTAAATCTTGATAACCAGCCTTTCTAGCAGCAGTAACCAATCTAACAACTGAGCCAGACAATCGTTGTCTAATAAGGCATTGCCGACCTCAGCACCATATTTTGCTTTTTATGTATCTCTGAACTTACATACGCATGCCTGTACCAGTTTCTTTGGTGCTTCGGCGTATATACCACATATGAGAAACAGTAATGGACCCAGGACAGATTCCTGTGGGAGTCTATAGAGAACAATGTCCCAGTTGGACTCTACCCCTCAGCTGCTTTGCTGATCTCATCAAAAACTATCTTCTGCTTCCTGTCTTAGACATAGAATTTTAGCCATTCTTGTCACTGCCCCTGAGATGCCTTAGTCGCATGCTCTATTGAGAAGTATTTTGTGATCCCCATAGTACTTCATTCAAGAAAGAAAATAGCTGCAGACATACCTTTTCTGAAACAAAATTCTTTCACAGATGGTATCAGTTGTATTGTTGAGATGCCTCATTATTCTCAAATGCAGTTGTTTCACAAGGTCTTCTGTGAATGTGATCAGGAGAGAGATGGGACAATAGTTTGTGAGTTATGTTGTGTCTCCACTTTTGTGTGGGGGGCTTCACTATAGCAAGCATCATTGCTTCTGGGAAGAGGCCCTGATACATAGAAATATTAACAATTTGGAAACTGGACACCTAAAAGAATATTGGGCCTAGGGAACCGGCCATTTATGCTGTTATTTAAAGCACTACTGGCAAATATGTAATTGATGTATCTTCAAGCATCATAAATACTAAAAAAGGACCAAGCTTCAAGATTTATTATTTGTATTTACTTTAATTCTTTGATAGACAACAAATTCTAAAATAATGATGACTGAAAGTATAGTTTCCTCCCAAGAAAGCAGTGTGGGGTGAGTTATTGAGTAATTTCTTCCTCTTGAGCTTCCAGAATTTTTTGCTCACACAACAAATGTGACACATTTGTACGATAATTACAGCAAACTGTGAAACCTTATAAAAGCATGTATGAAATTATGTCAATGCAACCATATTGGCTCAACCATTCAATACAATAGCTCCTACATTCGATAATGTTTCTTTTGAAATATTCTAGAAATTGACAACAGAAGGCAGCACCAGTAAAGGGAGAGGTAGCAAGATATCCGTATATTGTTCTGATGTGAAATGAGTCCAGTTTTTTACAACTGTTGGCTTACATATTGAAATCACAGCCCAACCAGTACTCTGGCATGGTCTTTTTAGCACAAAGTTGTGGCCCAAGCTGCATTCAGGTTCATCTCCAAAGTGTTAAATATGTGTCTCAAAATATTGTATAACTGATCTGAGCAGACTTTTGAAGTTTATTGGAAGTATTATCAACACCTAATGATCCTTTGCTGTTTAAAGAGCTCCATTGTCCTTTGGTCTACAAAAATGTTACCAATTAAGGTGGTTGAACTTGGAGTTACTCTGATGGGTAAATTGAGCACTGTAACAAGGCTGTACATGTCTATCAAAATTTTCAAATCCAGCATCCCACTTCTATGAGTTAGGAAACCAATATTGAGATCTCCAAGTACTACCACATCTCCTTAACATTTAAAAGTTGTTGTTGTTGTGGTCTTCAGTCCAGAGATTGGTTTGATGCAGCTCTCCATGCTACTCTATCCTGTGTAATCCTTTTCATCTCCAAGTACCTATAACAATCTACATCCTTCTGAATCTGCTTAGTGTTTTCATCTCTTGATCTCCCCACTTTTAGCCTCCTTGATTTTTACCCACCCCGCTTCTTTACAATACTAAATCTCATCACAGACTTCTTCAATCTCTTCGTCACCTGTGGAGCTAGTTGGCATATGAACTTGTAATGCTGTGGTAAACATGGGCTTCATGTCCATCTTGGTCACAATAACGTTTTCTCTATGCTGTTCATAGTAGCTTACCCATGCTCTTATATTTATATTCATTATTAAACCTACTCCTGCATTACCCCAATTTGATTTTGTATTTATAACCCTGTATTCACCTGACCAGAAATCTTGTTCCTGCTGCCACCAAACTTCACTAATTCCCACTATATCTAACTTTAACCTACCCATTTCCCTTTTAAAATGTTCTAACTTGCCTGCCCGATTAAGGGATTTGACATTCCACACTCTGTTTTGTTTCTCCTGGTAATGACATCATCCTGAGTAGTCCCTGTCTGTAGATCTGAATGGGGGACAATTTTACCTCCAGAATATTTTATCCAAGAGGATGCCAGGAAATCATTTAACCATACTGTAAAGCTACATGCCCTCAGGAAAAATTATGGCTGTTCACAGTTCCAGCACTGCAATGCCGTTTTGTTTAATATTACAAGCCCAGATCAGTAAATCATCCAGATTGTTGCCACTGCAACTACTGAAAAGGTTGCTGCCCCTCTTCAGGTATCACAGGTTTGTCTGGCCTCTCTCCATTGCAGTTGCACCTAAGGTAAGGCTATCTGTATCGCTGAGCCACGCAAGCCTCCCCACCAACTGCTAGATCCATGGTTCAAGGGGGAGGAGGGAGGGGACATTTAAATACGAGGAGTAAATGTCAGTGATGCAGACTGTCATGTTTGTGAACTCTAAAGCACCCATTGTTGACTTCTTGTTACAATGTACTGTAGAAGATATTTTTGCATTTATGTTAAAATAAATGTCTTTCATTTGCGATGTGTGTAGTATATTCCTAAAGTCATCATTTAAAGCTGGTTCTAGATACTTGGTTAGAGCAAACAAGTCTGTGACTATTTGTCCTGCTCTTCTCTGTATATGTTCAATATCTCCTGTTCGTTTTGTTTGATACAGGTCCCACATACCTGTGGAATATTCTAGATTGGATCACATAAATGATTTGTAAGCAATCTCCTTTGTAGACTGATTACATTTCCCAGTATTCTACCAGCAAACTGAAGTCCTATCAGCTGCTTTACCCATGATCCATTTTGTGAAGTGTACAATTTTACATTTCTAAGTATTTCCAACCTTTGCACAACTTTCAAATCTTATCAGTATCTCTTCTTTCAGATATTACTTTGTTGTAGATAACTGCATCATCTGCAAAAAGTGTGACATTACTATTAATATTGTCTGCAAGGTCATTAATATACAAGTTGAACAGCAAGGGTCCCAACTTATTTCCTCGGGCTCACCTGAAGTTACTTCCACATCTGACAATGATTCTCCATTCAAGATAACATATGGTCTTTATGACCAAAAAATCCTCAATAAAATCACAAATTTTGCTTGATAACGCAAGTGATTATACTTTTGACAATAAGTGCAGATGTGGTACTGAGTCAAATAGATGTAGTAAATCAATAATTACTGCATCTACCTCAATGCCTTGATCCACAGCTTTTAGTGTGTCAAGTGAGATAAGTGTGAGTTGAGCTTCACATGCAGCCCCGCATCTAGAATACTTCCGAACCAGGGCAAAGACTTTATAGTGGCACCACACTCAGATTGCATAGCCCTATCCCCTTTTGTCTGCATGAAAGTTTTTTATTTCTAGATGTGAGACATCATGTACGCCATGCATGCATTCTAAGATTAACTTATGATTAGTTCAGTAATCAACTTAGAATGTGCTCAAAAATATTCCAAAACCATCAGGAATGTGTTTCAAAATCATATGAATAATCAAGAGATCAACATGCACTGGATTCTAGGTGCTTTGTGAAATAGTTTTTTTCTTCAAGAATATGAATTTGGCACCCCCTGAAATTGCCACCCGAGGCAAGTATATCAGTTTGCCTCTCCCGTTATCTGGATCTGTTAACATGATCAATGGATTTGGAATCCATACCGGTCAGCAGGGAGGTAGCCATTCTGTTCAAGATACCTTACTATGTTTGAGTTCTAGGTTTCTACAACAAATTTATGTCAAGGATATTGGACAGTAGTTTTGTGGACCACTTCTATTAATTTCCTTGAAAATTGGTGTGATCTGTGCTTCCCTCCAATAGGTGGGCACAGTTTTATGTTTGAAGGATCTATGACAGACTATAGTTGGAAGAGGGACTCATCCACAAATTCAGAATCTGACATGGATTCCATTGGTCCCTGGAGCTCTGTTCAGTTATAATGATATCAACTGTTTCTCAACATGACTGATACAAATACTTATTTCACTCATCATTTCAGTGATATGAGGCTACAGTCACATGGTGGAGTGAAATATCATTGTTGTTGTGGTCTTCAGTCCAGAGACTCATTTGATGCAGCCCTCCATGCTACTCTATCCTGCACAAGCTTCTTCATCTCCAACTAACTACTCCAACCTACATCCTTCTGAATTTGCTTAATGTATTCATCTCTTGGTCTCCCTCTATGGTTTCCAACCTCCACACTGCCCCCCAATGCTAAATGGTGATCTCTTGATGCCTCAGAACATGTCTTACTAACTGATCCGTTCTTCTAGTCAAGTTGTGCCACAAATTCCTCTTCTCCCCTATTCTGTTCAGTACCGCATCATTAGTTGCATGGTCTACCCATCTAATCTTCAGCATTCTTCTGTAACACCACACTTTGAAAGCTTCTATTCTCTTCTTGTCTAAACTATTTATCGTCCATGTTTCACTTTCATACATGGCTACACTCCATACAAATACTTTCAGAAAAGACTTCCAGACACTTAAATCTATACTTGATGTTAACAAATTTCTCTTCTTCAGAAACACTTTTTACTTGCCATTGCCAATCAACATTTTATATTCTCACTACTTTGACAATCATCAGTTATTTTGCTCCCTAAATAGCAAAACTCATTTACTACTTAATTGTCTCATTTCCAAATCTAATTCCCTTAGCACCACCTGATATAATTTTACTGCATTCCATAATTCTCATTTTGCTTTTGTTAATGTTCATCTTACATCCTGCTTTCAAGACACTGTCCATTCCACTCAGCTGCTGTTCTGGGTCCTTTGCTGTCTCTGACAGAATTCCAGTGCCATCAGCTAAACCTCAATGTTTTTATTTCTTCTCCATGGATTTAAATTCCTACTCGAAATTTTTCTTTTGTTTCCTTTACTGTTTGCTCAATATACAGATTGGATAACATTGGAGATGGGCTTCAACACTGACGCCTTTTCTGCCCCCAACTCTTATAAATGCCATTCAGTTTCTGCGGTTTCTGTAAAAATTGTAAATAGCCTTTCACATCCTGTATTGTACCCCTGACACGTTCAGAATTTGAAAGAGAGTTTTCCAGGCAACATTGCCAAAAGTTTTCTCTAAGTCTACAAACGCTAGAAACAAAGATTTGCTTTTCCTTACTCTATCTTCTAAGATAAGTCGTAGGGTCAGCATTGCCTTGCATGTTCCAACATTTCTATGGAATCCAAACTGATGTTCCCTGATGTTGGCCTTTACCAGTTTTTCCATTCGCCTGTAAAGAATTTGTTTTAATATTTTGCAGCTGTGACTTATTAAACTGATAGGTCGGTAATTTTCACACCTGTCAACACCTCTTTCTTTGGGGTTGGAATTATTACATTATTCTTGAAGTCTGAGGGTATTTTGCCTGTCTCATACATCTTGCTCACCAGATGGTAGAGTTTTGTCAGGACTGGCTCTCCCAAGGCTGTCAGTAGTTCCAATGGTATGTGGTCTACTCCCAGGTCCTTGTTTCAACTTGAGTCTTTCAGTGATCTTTCAAACTCTTCATGCAGTATCATATCTCCCATTTCATCTTCATCTATGTCCTCTTCCATTTCGATAATACTGCCCTCAAGTACATCACCTCTGTATAAACCCTCTGTACACTCCTTCCACCTTTCTCCTTTCCCTTCTTTCCTTAGGACTGGTTTTCCATCTGAGCCCTTGATATTCATACAAGTGGTTCTCTTTCCTCCAGAGGTCTCTTTAATTTTCCTGTATTCTGTATTTATCTTACCACTAGTGATAATGTTTCTACATCCTTACATTTGTCCTGTAGCCACTCCTGTTTAGCCACTTCGCACTTCCTGTCAGTCTCATTTTTGAGACATTTGTATTTCTTTTGGCCACTTCATTAACTGCATTTTTACATTTTCTCCTTTCATCAATTAAATTCAGTGTCTCTTCTGTTACCCATGGATTTCTACTAGTCATCATTTTTTTACCTACTTGATTGTTGGCTTCACTATTTCATCTTTCAAAGCTACTCATTCTTCCTCTACTTATCTCTTTCCCCCATTCTTGTCTGTCATTCCCTAATGCTCTCTGTGAAACTGTCTACAGCCTCTGGTTCTTTCAATTTATCCAGATCCCACCTTCTTAAATTCCTACCTTTTTGCAGTTTCTTCAGTTTAAGTCTACAGTTTATAACTAGTAAATTGTGGTCAGAGTCCACATCTGCCCCTGGAAATGTCTTACAATTTAAAACCTGGTACCTAAATCTCTGTCTTACCATTATATAAATGATCTGAAATCTTCCAGTGTGTCCAGGCCTCTTCCACATACACAACCTTCTTTCATGATTCTTGAACCAAGTGTTAGCTATGATTAAGTTTTGCTCTGTGCAAAATTCTACCAGGCGGCTTGCTCTTTCATTCCTTACTCCCAGTCCCTATTCACCTACTCCTTTTCCTTCTTTTCCTTTTCCTGCTATCAATTTCCTGTCCCCCATGACTATTAAATTTTCACCTCCCTTAACTATCTGAAGAATTTCTTTTATCACATCATACATTTCTTCAATCTCTTCATCGTCTGCAGAGCTAGTTGGCATATAAACTTGTAATACTGTGGCAGGCTTGGGCTTCATGTCTATCTTGGCTACAATAATGCATTCACTATGCTGTTCTTAGTAGCTTATCTGGGTTCCAATTATTTTAATTCGATATTAAAACTACCCCTGCATTACCATTACTTGATTTTGTATTTATAACCCTGTATTCACGTGACTAGAAATCTTATTCCTCCTGCCACCGAACTTTACTAATTCCCACTATATCTATTTTTAACCTATCCATTTCCATTTTAAATTTTCTAATGTACCTGCCTGATTAAGGGATCTAACATTCCACACTCCAGTCTGTAGAATGCCAGTTTTGTTTCTGCTGATAACAACGTCTTCCTGAGTAGTCCCCATCCGGAGGTCCCAATGGAGGACTATTTTACATGCAGAATATTTTACCCAAGAGGATGTCATCATCATGTAACCATACAATAAAGCTGCATGTGCTTGGGACAAATTACAGATGTAATTTCGCCTTGCTTTCAGCCATTTACAGTACCAGCTCAGCAAGGCCATTTTGGTTGATGTTACGAGGCCAGATTTGTCAATCATCCAGACTGTTGCCCCTGAAACTACTGAATAGGCTGCTGCCCCTCTTCAGAAGCCTCACAATCGATACCTCTCTGTTATGCTTGCATATACTGCACAGCTATCTGTACCTCTGAGGCATGCAAGCCTCCCCACCAACAGCGAGGTCCTAGGTCCATGGTTCAGTCTTAACTGTAATGAAATGAACACAGTTTCTAACATAGAACTCTTTTAAAAGTGAAATATTACTGTCCTGTCTTCGTCAGACAGTCATTTTAAATTCTTATGACTGAGAATAAATTCTTTCTTGGAAGAAGTATCATACTAAAGATGTGCAGAAACTGAAGACGCTAGCTTCACCGTAAGAATGATCTTCACATTCTCTTATACTAAAACACACTTGCTTTCATTCTTTTATTTCGTATGGTATTATGTTATGAGCCAGCTCTGTGCACTCATCAAAAACATTCATAGCTAATGATGAGGTGGTCACATTGATCAGTTGTGTTGGTTTGCATACTTTATGCAGGTCATTGTTCAGGTATATTGGAATTCTAGCTGTGTCATCCATTTATAAATACATATCCCATCATGGACTTTGTTGTTCGCAGTTGTTATTCAGAAGAAAATGAAAATATCATTCAGTGAAAACCATATAGAAAAACACTATGCACATGGATAACACTTCCTTAAGCATTGCACAGAAACCTGTGCACTATTCAGCAGGTTTCATTTTCAATAGGCTGCCAGCAAAACTGAAAAACATTGAGAGATAAACTCCAAGTACTCAAACCCAAGCTGAAAAGTTTCCTTGGGGCACACTCCTATTTTCTACATGAGTTTTTTACAGTAGCTGAGAACTTTTCTCTGTAATGTACCATTTATTTGCATACAACCTCACAATTTTTTTCATATTTTATTCATTTTTTTAAATACTTTTATTAATATATTATACAATCAACATTGCATTAGCTTGAATTCATTACATGACCAAGTTGCCCCAGCTCACATAATCCTGCAGAACCTACCAAAAAGTGAATAAATGATAAAAATGTTGCAACATGGGCCATTGAAAATAAACTGTATGAAGCTGTTCACAGCAATGAAAAAAAAAAAGAAAGAAAGAAATTATGCATTTGAAAGTTTCTGGGTGACTCAACACAATCACCAGATGAGAGAATCATCATAAAAAGTTGCAAATGTAAGCAAAGATATTGTTGTCCAACATGGCTGAACATGTTAGGGCATCCCTTATGATGGATGCCCTTAACATTCCAACTACATCAGGCCTAGTGGTCTAGTGGTAAAATGCTTGCATATGTCGAATCTCAGCAAAATTATGGAAGTTTTTTAGTCTGCTTTCAGCTCTCTATGGTGTGGAGGTTCACCAGGAACAACACATTGTTCAGATATCACATTTAGCTCCCATCCTTCCGGAGAGTTACTGGTATAGGTTAGGATCATGCAAGTCACTCAAGTGGCACCCAATTGAAAGACTTGCATTATGTCATTGAACCACACTAAATTATTTATCTATATAAATAAAAATTTAATGTAAACCCATGTATATTTGAATGAAATGGTGTAGGTAGGATAACTGGGTTGGAGGAGCCAGCTTAAGGGGATATGAAAGTAAACTTGTCTACTGATTTGTCTAGCATTACTGTTTTCCAGCTTGTTTACAACTAACATGGGTACAAGTTTATGTGTACTGTGCTGTTTATTTACATGTATTTTTTTATTTTCTGCAAAGTAACAAGCAGGAAGAGACTGATTACCAGGATGTCATGATGAAGGTTCTTGTTTACTTTACTTGTCCATAAGGTGATTCTGTTGTATTGTATTTATATTTTCCCACAACAGAATGTGCTATGAATCAATGATAGACCGATTCATTACTCAATGCTATTCAGAGACGTAACGTACAACATGATGGAGCAGTGCCGGTACAGTATTTCCTGGTCACTGGATTGGATGGGAAGGTCCTATTCCATGGCCTGTGAGGTCATCTGACCTGAATCCCCTTGATGATATCCTTTGGGGATATGTAAAGTCATTTACATAGAGACATAAATGGTTACAGAGATGGAATTAGTTGCTTGAATTGTAGCTGCCTGTGATGGGATTTGAAACACACCAGTGATATTTGTCAGGGGGCATCAAAATCTTGTTTTGCCAATCTCATGCTTGCATTGAGGTTGATTGCCATCAGTTTCAGAATAGTATGTAAGGTACAGTGCAAGTGATATGTTCATTGTGTCAGTGATGGTAATGTAAATAAAAAAGTACACAGTAACGTGATTCTATTCCTGTCATCTCCTTAAGCTGGCTTTTCCAACCCCAGGTTCTCCACTTCACACTGTTCAGTGGAGCATCCTCTATGTCCTGTTAAATTTTTTCATACTCTTATGGAAACACTATGCATGTAAGGCGCATATTAATAAAACTGACAAACTTCAGGAATGGAATCCTGACTGAAAATGGAGGAAAAAGGTCCTATGAAAATGTGTCCAGAAATGGACGGTGTGTGTGTAATGACAACAAATCTTCCTGTAACACAGTACAGAGCTGCATCGCATCCACATCACAACAGATGGTTGGCTTATTTGTGGGAGGGGACCAAAAAGCAAGGTTATCCATCCCGTTGGATCAGGGAAGGATGGGGAAGGAAGTCAGCTGTGCCCTTTCATATAAACCATTCCAGCATTTGCCTGAAGCAAATTAGGGAAATCACAGAAAACCTAAATCAGGATGACTGGACATTGGTTTAAAGCACCATCCTCCAGAATGCGAGTCCATTGAGCTAACCCCTATGCCACCTTGCTTGGTCACAAAATATGTTCAAAGTGGTAGGGATAGTAGTGATTGTTATGAAGGATACACATAATTGTACTTTGGTTTATACCATGTTGGCAGGCCACTTCCCTGGAGCTTGTATTAGGGTTCACCTTAATATCCTGTAGAAAAGGGCCCAGGATCAGACAAACACCCAAAAGGGTCTTCAAATGTTGTGTAATGTGGTACTTGTTTTGGTATATCCATGCTGCTTCTCAACCGTTTCTACCTGGTTGGCTGTACACAGCCACCATCTCAGCTTGTTCCCAACAAGACCGTTCTGTTGCTTACAGTATGCTGTGTAAATCACAGCCTGAAACACACAAAGAACACATGGCATATGGTCAGAGGAACTGTCATTTGTCAGTACCATCTACCATGGCAATAATGCGTTTCCTGACACATGTTCATAAGACCTTTCTTCCTCCATTTTCATTCAGGACTCTGTCCATGCAGTTTAGTAGTTTTATTAATATTCACCCTATAGTCAAGTGTATATTTGAATGCACTGATGTGTCAAAATTTCAAAGGAATCAGTGAAGAGCTTTCCGAGAATTAAGATTTTGAACAAATTGCCATGATACTTTTTTCTAACAACATGACATGCACACCTACACTGTATTGCCTTCCAGTAGGTATACAAAAACATGTGGATGCTTGAATGCAATGTTTCATCACAATTTCAAAGCAATCAGTGCAAAAAATTTGAAGATTTTAGATTTTGAACAAACATATATTTACACCTATATAAATGAAAGTGTAAATGGTTGTTCAAAATTGTGTAAGTTCTTCACCAATTGCTTTGAAATTTTTACATGATGTTTCCTTCAGATATGTGCATCTACAAGAGTCCCACATACAAGGTGTTACCCAAAAGATCTGAGAATTTCATTGTACTGGTCAAAGGAATAGCAGTATGACAGATGTCTCGAGGTAACTGTCTTAGCTAATGCGGCACAAATTGTGTCATCTTTGGCACATGCAGTTGTGAGGTGTAATGGTGCGCATCAGGACAAGTGTCAGTGCTTTTGCAAATTGTGAAATGAATAACATGAATGAGCAACGAATTTGCTTCAAATCCTGTTTCAAGTTGAAGAAAACTGCAGCTGAAACCCATCGTGTCCCGTCAGAGGCATTTGGTGAGAGTGCTCTGAGTAAGGCAAGAACATTTGGGGGTTCAAGTGCTTCAAGGAAGGCCGCAAATCTGTGGTAGATGTCAAATATTCTGGCCATCCATCAACATGTGTGACATTGGAAATGATAGTTAAAGTGTGTGATGTGATCCACAAAAACAAAAGGCAGACAATTTATGATATTTGTAATATACATGGGCTGTCTTATGGTACATGTCAATGAATTCTAGCCAATGAACTCAATATAAGATGAATTGCAACAAGGTTTGCCCTTTGTCTTCTCAGCATTGACCAATAAAACTTCAAGATTCAGACATTCACAGAGCTGCAACAATGAGTTCCAGAATGTCTAGAATTCTTATCCATAGTCATAACAGGTGGTGAATCTTGGGTCTGTTGTCATGACCTTGAAATGAAGCAGCAATCATCACAATGAAATGCCATTTTCTCCTAGGCCAATAAAAGATCGACAAGTTCCCAGCAACTGACGTTTGCGGAATAGTGCAGTAGGAGTTTGTTCCACCTGGTCAGACTGTTCAATGGGCAGTTTTACTGTGAGGCTTTCAGGCAACTGAGGGAAAATGTTCAGTACAAATGGCCAGAGTTGTGTAAAAAGTAAGACTGTTTGGTGCACCATGACAGTGCATCCATGCACATATTGCTCATTGTGAAAAAAATCCTGGCCAAAAACAACATGCCAACAGTCCCCACCCTGACTAATCACCAAATTAGTCCCATCCAACATCTCTCTGTTCCCAATGACAAAAATTTCATTTAATGTCAATGTTTTGATTTGATTGGATACAACCAAGTGGAATCGCAACAGATCCTGAACACCCTTCACCCTGCAGACTTCCAGGAATGCTCCCAAAAGTGGGAACAACACTGGGATTGTTATGTAAATGCCTGAGCGGTCTGCTTTGAGGGTGACAGTGACCGCTAAAACATAAATAGAGTTTTCTGATTTTTACCATGAAGTTCTTGGTTATTTTGTGCACCACCTTGTAATTATACAAATATATAAATATATATGTAATAATTACGAGGGTTGGAACTTAAATAGTGCCATCAATTTATTCGCAACCAATACAAAAGAGCTACATGTTTGCACCTGTTACTGTCCTTCAAAGTAGTCACAGCGTTGTGTAGAACCCATTGCCAGTGATGTGGAAATCATAGTATACCATTTGCAGAGCCTGTTCTGTTGATGGTGCGAATGGAGCAGTCTACTGCATGTCGAATCTCTGGAACAGTTCTGAAGCGAATGCCACAAAGTGGTTCCTTCATCTTCAGAATCAAATCAAAGTCACAAGGACTTAAGTCATATTATTGTCGTTTTTGGAGCATCACCTGCAACCAGCTTTGAGAAAGAAGTGGCGACACTTCCTGCGCAACCTACCCATCATTTTGCACGACAATGTGCGGGCGCATACAGAACAAGCTATGGCTGCTCTGTACAGTCAATAGGACTGGGATGTACTGTACCATCCACCATACTTTCCAAACTTAAGTCCTTGTGACTTTGATTTGATTCTGAAAATGAAGGAATCACTTCGTGGAATTCACTTCAGAACTGTTCCAGAGATTCGACAGGCAGTAGACTGCTCCATTTGCACCATCAACAGAACAAGCTCTGCTAACAGTATCCTACGACTTCTACATCACTGGCAACAAGTTCTACACAATGCTGGTAACTACTTTGAAGGACAGTAACAGGTGCAAACATATAACTCTTTTGTATCAGTTGTGAAT
Source organism: Schistocerca gregaria (assembly GCF_023897955.1). Taxonomy (NCBI): domain Eukaryota; kingdom Metazoa; phylum Arthropoda; class Insecta; order Orthoptera; family Acrididae; genus Schistocerca; species Schistocerca gregaria. The sequence continues at coordinate 461,589,948 of NC_064926.1, read as the reverse complement.
AAATAGTTGCTACTATTTAAGTTCCTACCCTTGTATGTGGAAACCTGTACAAAAATGTAAATGTTCATTTGTTTGAAATCTTAAATCTCCAAACGTTCTTTACTGATTGCTTCAAATTTAGCACAACATTGCATTTGAATACATGCATGTTTTTTACATACATATTTTTAAATACATATAATATATAAATAAATATGTAATATCTAAGGAGGAAACATTACTACCACAACTCTCTAAGCATTTTTGACTGGTTTACTTCAAGAACTCTTATGAACATTCAGTCAGATATAGGCTGTATATTTTTCAAAGCCTATATGTTTTTAATATACATGTCAAACATATGATGGTGAAATAATGTTAGCAGACAGGAAAGTTGTATTTATGGTTTATCAGGTTAAGACTGGAATACTACTGCAGAATCTGGATTTTCAATAGCAATAAACAATGCCGAAGGTCAGAGAGAGGATGGAATAGAAGATGGGGAGAGAAGGAGGAGGAGAAGATGGACAGGAAAAGGATGGAGGAGGTAATGAACAGAGAGAGAGGAGGCAGGAGAAGATGGTGAGAGAGGGAGGAGACGATGGATGGAGAGTGGGGGAAGAGGTGATGGACAGAGAGGGAGAGGAGGAGATGGGCAGAGATGGAGAGGAGAAGAAGGTTAGGAGGTATATCTGATTTCCATAGATAGAAACATTTACTTTCTCTTTTCTTTCTTTTCCATTTAGCCAGACTGAGCCACAACATGGTTGACAACTGCATGTGGTTTATACTGAGTGACAAACAGAAGTGTTGCCTTGGCATAAACCATCATTGTTCAAGAGTGCAGAAGTTAATCAATGAATGAGAAGTCCAATCTTTCTTGCTCTCTTCAAGAAGGAAGAGTTGAATGCCTGTGTAACAACCTTTTATAAGTCCAGGATTTCTCTTTTGACAATAAGGGATAAGTTAACTCAACAATTTCAACAACTGTAAATTAAAATTATGTGTGTTTCTTTTTTGGTGCAACTGTAGAACGTTAGGTTTCTATATAACAACACAACATGCTAAATTTCCTTTAGGGATGTTATAACACAGTGTTGACAGATGCTATCAGATATGCAGTTAATAGCTTATTTGCCTTCATATTGTAAGAAGTTATTTTTATCATAATTAACTTTGTAACATTGTCATACTGGGCTTCATTACATCTCCAAGTCTTTTCTTTTCTTTTTTTTTATCAAAGTGCAAAGCACCATTCAATCAGTAGTATTAATGATTTCACAGAATGGATTTAATTTAGAAGCATTACTTTTAATTAAAAATATAAATTTAATGTATGTCATCAGTTTATGTACTTTCGGTAAACTGCAAAAATTTGTTATCTATTGCAGGGGTTTTTCTATTGGGTATGCATGGCACACCAAAAAACCTTCAACAAAAAACCATACCTCTATGTGCAGCCTATCAGTAAAGCTAATGTGCCAACAGATGTTCCATTTTCTGTGTTTGCTGAGTTATCTAATGTCATGAACATCAAGAAAGACATTTTTAAGGATGGCTACTGTGTTGTAACTTACTGCCAAAATCTTCCGTAAGATATTACACAATTTCAGTTAGATATTATGTGATGTGCATGCACATGAAGATAAAGTAATTTCCATGTTTCAGTTAGAGTGTGTACTTCATGGCTTTATTTACAGTTTTGTTTTCCTCTTCTTTTAATTCTCCTTAAGGAGAAGAAAATTCTGTATTTACATGTGTTCTAAAGAGTCTCTTACAATAATGTGATGATTTAAGACAGTTTTTAAAATTGCCAGTTAAAAAACTGTGAACTTTTTGTGAGTGTACTCTACAAGACCTAGTGTGGCATGTGAAAGTGCACACACAGTGTGACAAAATAATTTTTCCCATTCCTATTTCATTTTTTTGAAATATTAAGGAAGGATCTTCACCAGTACTCCCAATATAATTAATATAAATATCCACTCACTGTATAATGGAGATGTTCTCTGGTGGATAGGAATGTTGCCCAATTACTTCTTTCACTAGATTTTCTTTGTCAGCTTCCTTCTCTATTGTTGGAATGACACACTTTTATCAGAACTGGTACCCTGTTCGATTCATTCAGCATTTTTTGTAATCCCCATCATTATGGAGAATACTATATACACTGAATGAGTTACATTATATAACACTTGTAACAGGATGATTGATAACAGTTTCATTAAAATCAGCAATGTATGTGATATCCCAAAACAGTGTTCTATCTGCTTTTGCTTTTGACCTACAGTAGTGACATAAGAGTGAGTGTAATAGTTCTCAAAATTTTTAATGTTTGTTGCTCACAGGAGCAGGAGAGAGTCCTGTACCTTGAGCTGGCATGTATCTTGATACAATCTTGTAGCACTGCATTTACTCTCTAACAACAGTCTTTTTCACACAAAGATTTCCTACAAAGATTTGAATACAGCCAGCTGTTGTTACAGGAGCAAGAAGCAGTTATTTCAATTTCCTACATATAGGGTGAATATCAATAAAACTGGCAAACTGCAGGGATGGACCCCTGACTGGATCTGGAGGAAAAAACGTCCTATGAACATGTATCCAGAAATGGATGGTTTTTGTGCAACAAAAAAATTGTCCCAGAACACAATAAAGAGCTGCATCACATCCATGTCACAACAGATGTTCGAAGAGGCCTTGATGTGAGGCAGTGAAACATGTTCACACATTACATCATGGATTGCTGCACTCTTTTGCATGTTCTGGCCTCTCTTCAAATAGTGTGAGTTGGAAGAACTCCCAAGAGTCATGAGCCTGTGATACCTGTACCAGAGGTACCTCAAGTATTGTCCTCTTCTGTGTATCCTGTGTCCTCTGCAGAAAGTTCAGGATCTGTCATTACCCATCCACTTGACTGTGAGTGGCATGTTATGGTACATCTAGGCATCCTGTACTGGATGGACAGGGACCAGGGAGGACTCAGGGTGTTGTCATCACCATCAGTTTCCTGCTATATTAGCAGGTCCTTTGCCTCTCCATTTATTGCAATCCACTGGTTCCTTCTTAAGGCTATTGTATGTTGTACCATCCATCACGCCATCCAGTATCTGAAATCTCTTCCTTCCTCGCTTCCTTTTCCCTTCTACATAACTTTCTAAAACTGTTTTTATCAGTCCGTCAATCTTTCTTAATATATGCCCAATCCAATTTCTTTTTCTTCTTTTTATTTCATGTAGTAACTGTCTTTTCTCTCACACTCTGCTCAGTACCTCTTCATTTTTTACTCTGTCCATCTAACATATTCTTTCCATACTCCGCTATGTCCACATCTCAAAAGACTCCAGTCTTTCTCTGTCTTTCTTCCTCAAAGTCCATGTTTCAGCGCCGTACAGAAGAACACTCCATACAAGACATTTATGAGTCTTTTCCTGAGTTCTCTGTCCAGACTGCTCCAGAAAATTCTCCTTATAAAATGCCCCTTTTTCCATTGCTATCCTTGTTTTAATTTCTGTGTTGCACTTCCAGCCAGTGTCTATCCTACTTCCAATATACTTAAGATTTTGCACCTGTTCTAATATTTCTCCATTCAGCATAATTTTTATTTCTTTATTTCCTCCTAGTGCCAATACTTTTGTCAATTTTCAGGGTGTTGTACCAATCCCCTAACCAACAAGTTTGAGGTGCTGTCTTTTACAGAAACTGAAACTGACACTGTGAGGCCCACTTCATCTGTGTGTGGCTCACTTCACCTGTTCTGAAGAAACCTGTTTTGTCTGTTGTCAAGAGGAAGCAAGTACAAAAGTGTAGGGCCATATTAACTGTTGGCAGTTCAAGTGTATGAGGAATTATGGTACCCCTTTGGGAAAATCACAACAAGGGACAGCCGAGAACCCCGTGTGCACTCAATGCGTAGGCTTGTTGGAGGCCTTGTTCAACATGTTGAAGAGGCTACTCCAGCAGCTGGTGAGGGAACAAGGTCCAACCAACTGCAGATTGTAGCACATATTGGAACAAATTATGCCTGTCATTTGGGTTATGAGATCATACTTCGGTCAGTCCTGCAACTGGTAGAGAAAGTTCAGAAGACCAGCATTGTGCATGGAGTTTCAACAAAGTTCACAATTTGCAGCATTGTCCCCAGAACTGATCATGGCCTTTTGGCTCTGAGTCAAGTGGAAGGAACAACCCAGAGATTTTGAATGTTAGGTGACAAATTAGTCTGTGACTTCCTGGACTTGCGCTGCAGGGTTGAGAACTGTAGGGTCCCCATAAATGGGTCAGGTGTGCACTATGCATCAGATGCTGCCATTCAGGTAGCTGACTATCTGTCATCTATACAAGGTTTTTTTAGATTAGGTGACTTTCCATCCAATCCAGGTAGTGATAGCTGTAGGAAATCCAGAAGTATCAGTGTAATATCAAAACAAATGCCTCCCATAGGTGAGAGATTAAAATCATAATGGTAAACTGCTGAAGCATTCACAACAACGTGCCAGAGTTTGAAGCGCTCATGAAAAGCAGTGAAGATTACATAATACTAAGTACAGAAAGCTGGCTGGAAACTGAAATTGATAGCAGTGAGATTTTTGAGGAAAATGTAAGTGTATATCAAAAGGATAGGCAAATGGGAAATAGAGATGATGTATTTGTTGCTACAGTGATGAAAAACTCAAATCCACTGAGATAAAAATTGAAGCTGCATATGAAATTGTTTGGGTAGTACCAGGGTTGGGCATAAAATGATAATTGGTTCCTTCTACCACCCGCCAGACTCATCTCGTGATGTAATCAAAACCTCAGAGAAACCTCAGTTCACTGGTACATAAGTTCCTCAGCATACTGTAATCATCGGTGGAGACTACGACCATCCAACAGTTGATTGGGGAAATTATATTTTTGTTAGTAGTGGACATGGTAAGTCATCTTGTGAAACTTTACTCAATGCAACACCTAGAACACAAAGTTAAGAAATATATAGATCTATAAGAATAGTGGAAATATATAGGATCTAATGGCAACAAATAGACCTGACCTCTTTGAGGATGTTCACATCAAAACTGGTATCAGTGGCCATGATGTGGTTGTGGCAACAATAATTATCAAAGTACAAAGGGCAAATAAAACAAGCAAAAAGATATATATGTTCAGTAAACTAGACTAAAAAAAAACAGTAATGTTGTATCTCAATGAGGAACTTGAAATTTTCAGCACATGTCAGGAGCATATAGAGGAACACTGAATCAAGCTTAAAGGAATAGTTGACCACATGATGGATAGACATGCATACAGTGGAAGTGTTCATAATAGGAGAGAGTCTCCATGGTATACAGTAACTGTAAAGAAATTTCTAAAGAAACAGAAATTACTGCATAGTAGGTGTAAAACAAAGCAGAGAGATATAGATGGAAAAGTGCTGAATAGAACATGTTTGGCTGTCTTGAGATCAATTTATGATGCCTTCAATGACTACTGTAGCAGAATATTGTCAAATGACATTTCACAAAATACAAAGAAATTCTGGTCATATGTACAGGCTGTGACTGGAACCAAAGTTAGTTTCCAGTCCCTGGCAAATGAGACAGGAACTGAAATTGAGAGTAGCAAAGCAAAAGCCAAATTTCTTAACTCCACTTTCAAATGTTCATTTACAAAGGAAAACCCAGGAGAACTGCCCCAATTTAATCTTTGTACAATTGAAAAGATGAATGAAATAAGTATGAGTGTCAATGGTGTTGAGAAACAGCTGAAATTATTAAAATTCAGCGAAGCTCCAGGCCCCAAAGGAGTCCCTGACAGATTCTATACAGAATTTGTGACTGAGTTAGCTGCTCTTCTCAATATAATCTATCATAGATCCTTCAAACAAAAAACCGTGCCCAGTTCTTGGAAAAAGACACAGGTCACACCCATATACATGAAGGGTAGTAGAAGGGAACCACAAAACTACCATCCAATATCTTTGACATCAACTTATTGTAGAATCTTAGAAGGTACTCTGAGCTCAAACATAAAGAGGTTTCTTGAACAGAATGACCTCCTCAGTGCTAACCAGCATGGTTTCCAAAAACATTGATCATGTGAAACCCAACTACCACTTTTCTCACATGATCTACTGAAAACTTTGGATCAAGGCAACCAGGTAGGTGCAGTGTTTCTTGATTCCTGAAAAGCATTTGACTCAGTACCACACCTATGCTTATTGTCAAAAGTACAATCATACAGGGCATCAACTGAAATTTGTGGCTGGATTGAGGACTTTTCCATAGAGAAGACACAGCATGTAATCTTGGATGGAGAGTCTTCATCAGGTGTAGAAGTAACTTCAGGTGTGCCTCATGGAAGTGTGTTGGGACTCTTGCCGTTCATATTGTATATTAATGACCTTTCAGACACTATTAATAGTAAAATCAAGCTTTTTGCAGATGGTGCACTTATCTATAATGAAGTACTATCTGAGAGAAGATACATAAATATTCTGTAAGATCTTGATAAGACTTCAACGTGATGCAGATATTGGCAACTTGCTCTAAATTTTCTGAGATGTGAAATTTTGCACTTCAAAAAAGACATGGTATCCTATGAATATAACATCAATGAGTGGCTGTTGGAATCAGTCAATGTGTGGAAATACCATAGACTTTGGTTTATTGGTAGACTACTGGGGAACTACAATCTGTCTACAAAAGAGATTGCTTAAAAATCACAATCCTGGAATATTACTCAAGTGTGTGGGACTCTTATGATATAGGTTGGTTGGTTTGTGGGATTAAAGGGACCAGACTGTGATGGTCATCGGTCCCTTTTTCAAAAAAAAAAAAAACTAAAACCAGCCAAAGAGGTGAAAAAATGGACAACAGGAAAGGCGGTAGACGACACAGGACAAGAAATACTTAGACAGAGATGAGACAAAACAAATTAAAATCACACAGAGTGTGATGGTGGTTGTCCGACCATAGAGATAAAAAGGAAAAGCCAACCACCGAGAACACATTAAAAACTCAGCTTAAAATCGTAGGCCAATGGCCGGAATCAACACAAAACTATAAAAGAAAACAGAAACACTCAGATTAAATGATAAAAAACCCCTGCCTAAATAAAATGTACAACTAAACCAGCCATAGCAGGGTCATCAGTTAAAAGGGCAGGGAGCATATCAGGCAGCGCAAAGGTCTGCCTGAGCACAGCTAAAAGTGGACAAGTTAATAAAATGTGCACCACCGTCAAGCAGCGACAGAGAGGCGGGTCCTCACAATGCAATAAATAACTGTGTGTCAGTCGGGTGTGGCCAATGCGGAGCTGACAAAGAACAACTGAATCTCTGCGAGTGGCTCACATGGATTACTGCCACACACGCGTCGTTTCCTTGAGAGAACGGAGTTTGTTTGGCATGGGCAGATTGCGTCATTCAGTGTCCCAAAGCGAGAGAACTTCGCAGCGCAAGACTGCCCGCAAGCCCTTTGGGCCCTGTGCCAATTTGAGCCAAAGGCAAGGGCGAGGCACACACCATGGGGGTGTACGCAGAGGTGCCCAGAAAGGAGGTGGAACAGGGAAAAACCAAAGCCCGGAGAGAAGTTCTTTGACGCGTATGGCGATCAGACAACATGACCAGGGCCGACGTTCTGGCAGATGGATGACTGACAACGGGAACAAGACATGATAATTTGGATGCCCGGGCAAGCTAAAAACATGGGCAGTATAAGCATCCAGTAATTGTTGGCGTTGTAACTGCAGTGGAGGGAAACCTGCCTCCACAGGTATGCCGTCCACAGGGTTGGTCCGGAAGGCACCAGTGGCAAGGCGTATCCTGCTGTGGAGGATTGGGTCCAGCACCTGCAACGCAGGCTCCCATAATCCAGACGAGACTCGATTAACCCCTGGTAGAGCTGTAACAGGGTAGATCGGTCGGCGCCCCAGTGGGTGTGGCTCAAGCATCTCAGAGCATTTAGATGCCGCCAACACGGCTGTGTAAGCTGCCAAATATGAGGCAGCCAAGTCAACCGGGCATCATAAACTACACCCAAAAACCTGTGAATCTTCACCACAGCAAGAAGGTCATTGTCAAGATAAAGCCGCGGCTCAGGATGGACCGTTTGGCACTGGCAGAAATGCATAATGCCGGTCTTGGCAGCCAAAAACTGAAAACCATGTGCTACAGCCCAAGACTGCGCCTTGCAGATTGCGCCCTGTAGCTGACGTTCAGCAGCTGCAATGCCAATAGAGCTGTAGTAAAGGCAGAAGTCGTCAGCATACAGGGAAATGGAGACAGAATTTCCCACGGCCGCAGCAAGCCTGTTAATGGCTATTAAAAACAGGCAGACACTGAGGACAGATCCCTGTGGTACCCCGTTCTCCTGGACTCAGAAGGAACTATGGGAGGCCGCGACTTGCACACAGAAGGTACGATACGACAGAAAATTGCGGATAAAGATTGGCAGAGGGCTACAAAGACCCCATCCATGAAGTGTAGAAAGGATGTGATGACGCCATGTCGTATCGTTTGCCTTCCACAAGTCGAAAAAGACAGCGTCCAGGTGCTGACGGCGGGCAAAGGCAGTACGAATGGCCGACTCCAGACTCACCAGATTGTCGGCGGCGGAGCGGCCTTTACGGAACCCACCCTGAGACGGAGCGAGAAGGCCCCGAGACTCCAGTACACAGTTCAACCGCCGGCTCACAATCTGTTCAAGCAACTAGCAAAGAACGTTAGTGAGGCTAATGGGACAGTAGCTGTCCACCTCCAAAGGGTTCTTGCCTGGTTTCAGAATTGGGATAACAATACTTTCCTGCCATTGCAACGGAAACTCATCCTCGACCCAAATACGGTTGTAGAGGTCGAGGAGCCGTCGCTGGCAGTCCACTGAAAGGCGTTTCAGCATCTGACAGTGGATGCCATCTGGCCCAGTAGTGGTATCAGAGCAAGCGGCTAAGGCACTGCGAAATTCGCACTCGCTGAATGGAACATTGTACGATTCTGGATGGTGGGTGCGAAACGAAAGGCTCCGACGTTCCATCCACTGTTTAATGGATCAGAAGGCCAGCAAAATGCTCTGCCAAGCTGTCGGCAATTTCGTTGGGGTCCGTAAAAACTGCTCCATTCAGTGAGAGTGCAGGGACACTGACTGGGTTCCGATAGCCATAGAGGCGTCGGATCTTGACCCAGACATGCGATGGAGAGACATGGAGGCCAATGGTGGACACATGCCGCTCCCAGCACTCCTGCTTGCTTTGGCGGATAAGGCGGAGGGGTCGCGCACGCAGCCGTTTGAAGGTGCTGAGGTGTTCAATGCAGGGATGTCGCTTGTGACGCTGGAGCACCCGCCGGCGATCTTTAAGCGCTTCAGCGATCTCAGGCGTCCACCTAGGCACAGTCCGCCGCCGAGGGGATCCAGAAGAACGGGGAATGGCAGATTCGGCGTCAGTAACGATGCCGGTTGTGACCGATTGAACCACCGCATCAATGTCATCACTAGAGAGAGGCTCAATAGTGGCAGTGGAGGAAAACAAGTCCCAGTCAGCCTTATTCATAGCCCACCTGCAAGGGCGCAGAGAAGACTGACGCTGTGGCAGTGGCGGAAAGACTGGAAAGTGGTCACTACCACACAGGTCGTCATGCACTCTCCATTGGACAGACGGTAAGAGGCTAGGGCTGCAGATGGAAAGGTCGATGGCGGAGTACGTGCCATGCACCACGCTGAAGTGTGTGAAGGAACCATTATTTAAAAGTGAAAGATCGAGCTGTGCCAATAAATGCTCAGTGGTGGCGCCTCGATCTGTCGCCACTGACCCACCCCACAGAGCGTTATGGGCGTTGAAGTCGCCCAGTAACAAAAAAGGTGGCGGCAATTGGGCTATCAGAGCAGCCAGGACCCGCTGTGGGACATCACCATCCAGTGGAAGGTAAAGACTGCAGACGGTAACAGCCTGTGGCGTCCACACGCGAACAGCAACAGCCTCTAAATGTGTTTGTAGAGGTACAGGCGCGCTGTGAAGAGAGTTAAGGACATATATGCAGACGCCACCAGACACCCTTTCATAAGCTGCCCGGTTCTTATAATAACCCCAATAGCCATGGAGGGTGGGGGTTTGCATTGCTGGGAACCAAGTTTCCTGAATAGCAATGCAGAAGAAAGGGCGAAGGCTGATAAGTTGTCGGAGCTCAGCTAGATGGTGGAAGAAACCACTGCAGTTCCACTGGAGAATGGTATTGTCCATGTCTGAGAAAGGCGTGACAGGACGTGGAAGGCAGATTACGACGCTGGGTCACCTGCTGCCTCCAATTGAGCACCAGTGCTAGCGCTATCCATGGTGTCTGAGGGACCGGCGAGATCAAGGTCCTCAGCGGACGCCAGAATCTCCACGTCATCCTCAGACGCAGAGCTTGTAGGAAGCAGTGGGATGGGTGCCACCGCAATGTCGTTAGCCTTGGGGACTTTCTTCTTCTTCTGTTTCTCTCGCTGTGCCTTTGGTGGTTCAGGCTTCACGGGCTTCACAGGGTCAGTCTCAGGGACAGACGACGACTGTGAGGCCCGACGACCAGGGACTGGTGGTTGTTTCAGCCACTTGCGGGTGTCCGCTTTTCCACTGGTTGGAACTTGCGAAGGGAGGTCCCCAAGGGACCCCTTCCTGGCGAGAGTAGCCAAAGAAGTCTTACCCTTCTCAGGCTGGGAAGGGGGAGCTGATGTCCCTGATGGTTGGGAGGGTGTTGCTCCTGAAGAAGATGGAGCAGGAGCTACAGGGTGTGAAGTGCCCCCACAACAATGGGGGCTGTTGGATTCTGACCAATCATAGAACCAACCATACAGGACGACACAGGAGATGGAAGAACCGTCGTTGCAGCAGCGGTGTACATTGACATCATTGGCACAGGATGGAGCCTTTCATATTTCCGCCTAGCCTCAGAGTAGGTCAGGCGGTCCAGGGTTTTATATTCCATTATCTTCCATTCTTTATGGAAGGTCCTACAGTCCGGCAAGCAGGGGGAATGGTGTTCTCCGTAGTTAACACAGGGGGAGCACATGGAGTATTGGGATGTGAAGGACGTCCACAATCTCGACATGTGATGCCGGAAGTACAGCGGGATGACATTTGCCCAAACTTCCAGCATTTAAAACACTGCATCGGAGGAGGGATATATGGCTTCACATCACAGTGGTAAACCATCACCTTGACCTTTTCGGGTAAAACACCACCTTTGAAGGCCAAGATGAAGGCACGGGTGGCTACCTGATTATCCCTCGGACCCCGATGGATGCGCCGTACGAAGTGAACACCCCGTTGTTCTAGATTGGAGCGTAGTTCATCGTCGGGCTGCAGTAGAAAATCCCTGTGGAATATAATACCCTGGACCATGTTTAAACTTTTATGGGGAGTGATGGTGACGGAAACATCCCCCAACTTGTCACAAGTGAGCAACCTCCGTGACTGGGCAGAGAATGCTGTTTTGATGAGAACCGACTCTCATTTCAAACTGTATCGAGCGATGGATGTGTGTGGATAAGGAGACAACCTCATGAATCCATGGACCTTGCATGTCAGCAGGAGATTGTTCAAGTTAGTGGAGGCTCTGTAATGGTGTGAGGAGTGTGCAGTTGGATAGATATGGGACCTGTGATATGTCTAGATTTGACTCTGACAGGTGACATGTACATATACATCGTGTCTGATTACCTGCATCCATTCACATCCATTGTGCATTCGGACGGACTTGGGCAATTCCTGCAGGACAATGTGACTTCCAAAAGAACCAGAACTGCTACAAAGTGGCTCCAGGAACACTCTTCTGAGTTTAAACACTTCAGCTGGCCACCAGACTCCCCAGACATGAACATTTTGAGCATATCTGGAATGCCTTGCAACACACTGTTAAGAAGAGATCTCCACCACCTCATACTCTTATGGATTTGGACAGTCCTGCAGGATTCATGGTGTCATTTCCCTCCAGCACTACTTCAGACATTAGTTGAGTCCATGCCACTTCTGTATGGCACGTGTAACCAGTTTCTTTGGTTCTTCAGGCTGCAAGAATTAAATTTGTAATGGTGTCATTCTGGAGTGTTAGATACTAATTTTGTTTAACTTTATGCTAGGTATGTATAAAAGCATTAAAACTGAAGGTACTATTTGATTGATACACTGTACACCTATGTGTTGTAGTGCTAAGTTTCATGTTAAATTCTCAGCTTTGTCTTCTTTTTTGGTGACTTTGTTGTGCATTGATGCAGGTTCAGCATGGTTGTTAACAGTTTTGACAAGGTTAGTTTAAGGGGTGGAAGGATGCCCTTTCTTTTGCCACCCCATTACCAACCTCCCCCCACCCCACCACCACCACCACCACCACCAACACCATCACCACCATTTGGTTACCTCCCTTCGCATCAGGAGTAATGGCTTGATGGCCTGTCCTGGGCACAGACAGTCTTGTAGTGATATGTGCCCTTCGTAGAATCTCTTCCACTTTTGCACACACATCCAAAGCACACAGTGTTCACCATACATAGTGGACATGCAACAATGAATTTTATGTACATTGGTACCGTCAGCCACCTCAAAATGAATCATACTTCTCCTCTCTTCTTTGCTTGCCACCATGTGAACAACTGGATGAACAGAGTAGACCAGTCCACCAAAAATCAAGGTCATAACCTAACAACTGTTTGCCCTTTGATGTAGCACTAAGCCAATCCCCTACCACATGAATGACAATATTGAACGATAAAAAATGCAGCCAACTGTCATGCAAATAGTGTGTTATGGTGGGTGTTCAGTTTTGATTTGACTGCCTCTTATGATTATCTTTGTAATACTAAATCATATCTTTGGTGTGCATTTCTGTGTTTGGCTTGTAAACAATAATAAGCAAGCAATACATGTTTGTTGACTTTGTTTTCTGTATATATTTGTGATTAAAAACATGTTTGACAGAAGGAAAGTGGTATAAATACTTGTAGGAAACCTGCAACTAAAATAATAGATTGGTACTCATCATAAAGATGACACATCTAATTGAAGATAGGCACAGCAAAAATACTGATATAATTTAGCTTTCGGCTAAAGCCTTCTTCAGAAAAGGAAATACGCGCACACACACACACACACACACACACACACACACACACACACACACATATTTATTCACATAAGCCACTACACCTCATGCACACATGACCATCATCTCCAGCAAAATGCAATTGTCTCATTGAACTGAAAGCAGCGGTCTGGAGGAGGTAGGGACGGGGAAGGCATAGCGGGGTGAGGATAGAGAAGAGTGCTATCTGGTGGAGCATGCAGGGACTAGATGGAGGCCTGCAGACTGCCTGCAGACTCTGTTGGGCAGAGAGGTGGGAAGGGGGGGGGGATGGGCAGATACTTTGGTAGAGGGCAGTACACTGTGAGAGTGATGGTACATGAATGGGGAGGATTTGATTGGACAGTGGGGGCAGAAACTGTTTTGTGGAGGGTGTGTGAACAACAAGTTACCACAGATTGAGGCTGGATAATTTCAATAGCAGAGAATGTGTTGCAAGTATAACTCCCACCTGCACTGTTCAGAAAAGCTGGTGATGGAACGGAGCATCTGAGTTTTTATACTGATGCCTCTTCTTTAGTCTTTTCCTTCTTCTTGTTTATCCCGGCTTCTTGAGATCTCTTGTGAAGAGACATGATACAACAAGTTCCATAGTGGTGTAGGTCAATCAATGAAGTTACACAATAGTTAATAATTTAACTTTTGAAACTGCTAGTTAATTGGCATTTATGGAAAGAAAAACACTCTCATACTAAAACATTACTATGAATTAATTTTGATTTAAGTTAAAGTACTGATCATTGCTGGTGATCTGTTGCAGTGCAAGTCCTGGAAAATGGTGACTGTAGGATTTAACTATAAAGTTAAATGAATATTTAATCCAGTATAATGTTTCAGCTGAATATTTACTATGACCTCAAAGTAAATAAAAGTATCTTGACAAATATGAAATAAGTTGTAACATACATACAATAATGAAATGAATCATGCTCAACAAACTACATGCTTTCTGTCCCAATACACACAAAGTACTGACCCCCTATGCCAATATGACTACCCCTATATATATTTTCCAAACAACCCCGAACAATACTCAGCATTGTATAGGATCATTTTTTGATTAACTAACAATTAAAATTAATATAGAAAACTGAAAATACATATATAACAGCAAGTACAGTTCTATGTCGGGTCATATTTGTGATACTATTTGAGTATAATTTCTCAAATACATCATTACAAAAATGCATTTACATATCTTGTTTTTACTTGAGGTTCCCTTCATGGAAATTGTTCCCTTCATTTACAGATCTTCTACACTTTGAAGTAAATGAAATCAAGCAATTATTTTTGGAGTTACAATTTTTTATAGACAAGTTACATATTTTTGTATGCATGTGTAATTCCGAATTCATCTGGAGAAAGCATGTTTTAAGTGAGTCTGACTGGGCTGTTAACTCTCATGCCATCATCAAACTTCATGTAACATTTTGTGTGTGTAATGGGCCTTACTACATCGCAAATTGTTCTAATGAATTAATTAAGGTGCTTTACAGTGTTGCTAGGCAACGTAATCAACAAGGTGATACATGTCTGAATTAAAATTGGACCTCGATATTATAAATAAACTTTTGGTTCATTTTTTGTCAAAATCAGCACTTGTCTCAAAATTAATTTCCAACTTTGTGCATTAAGTCCAAATGCATTTACAGCTATTGTATGCTATTTACTGGACAGCTCTATCATGCACTGGCATGTAACATATTTCAAATCAAGCGTGAAGTTTTGAGTTTTCCTAATGGCTAAATGACGTATTTGTAATAACGTGATGTGTCTATCTCATGTAAAGTTTAAATGAAACTGGATTTACTCTCCATTCGGGTCAAGATCACAAAATAAAATTCACCACATAGGTCAGCAAACTGTACACACACACTTTTAGCACTCTAAGTGATAACTCATCTCAGAGTAAAAGTCACACATAAATTCACACTTTTTTTATGCATATAATATTCAAAATACCTTTTTATTAAACAAATAAATCATGGCATGTCATTACTAATTAAACATTTCCAATTCTGAATAAACTTCAAGAACTTGTATTAAAATTTTATCGCCTAAGAGAAATTATTAGTTTGCTAAAATGGATTCAGATTACAGTCAACTTGTGTCTAGACATTGACATCACAAGCTGACACTTGCTTGGAATTAATGAAATACCTGTACTGAAAAATACTGTCCATTGAGTAATGTACTGACTTTTATATCAAATTTGGTGCCCCTTGCATTACTACATTGTGAACCAACTGTTGAAATCAAGCTTGTTATGCTCATCTGCATATTGTGCCACAGGGTGGTCAACTTTGCTCTTCATCACAGTTTGGCAGTGGTCATTCATCCTGGTCAACAGCTTGTTAGTAGTCACACCAACACAAAAAGCTCTGCAATGATTGCAGCAGAGCTGGTATAGGACATGGCTGCTTTTGCAGGTGGCCAGGTCTCTGATGGGGTAGGATAAGCCTGAAACAGAACTGGAATCAGAAGTGCCAGGTGAGTGTGCTGGGAAAGTATTGCACCTGGGTCTTTCACAGTGATATGATCTCTGTGGAAAGGGTTTTGGATTGGGAGTGGTATAGAAATGGACTAGGATGATGTTGAGGTTGGGTGGTCAATGGAACACCACTTTAGGAGGGATGGGAAGGATCTTGGGTAGAATGTCACTCATTTCAGGATGTGCTGATAGGTAAAGGATGTGGTTCACTTGTCCTAGTCTAGTGTGTTACTGGATGACATAGGGGGCACTCCTTTGCAGCTGGTTCTTGAGGTTTTTGGAAAGATTGGTGGTATGTAGGGAATGGCACTGAAGATCTGTTTGCAGACTAGGTCTAGGAGTTCTTGTCACTTTAAATATGACATCCAAGCTGTGTGGGAGGGATTTTTTGGTGTGGAAGGGATGACACCTGTTGAAATGCAGGTAACATTGGTGGTTGGTGGGTTTAATGTGGACAGAGGCATGGATGGAGCCTTCAGAGAGGAGGAGGTCAACATGTAGAATGGTGGCATGCTGGGTTGAGAAGAAGCAAGTGAAATGTATGGGAGATTGTGAAGAATGAGGATAGGGTGGTGCTGAGCTCAGATCATGAAGTTATCATCAACAAACCTGAACCAGACCAGGTATTTGGGGTTTCAGAAGGATACGAAGGTTTTCTCTAGATGGTCCATAAACAGGTTGGCACAGGAGGGGGCCATGCGGGTGTCCATAGCCATGCTGCGGATTTGTTTGCATAGCTTCTCTTCAAAGGAGAAGTAGTTGTGTGTTAGGACAAAGTAAGTTGTATGAGGAATGAGATAATGGGTTTGGGGTCTGAAGGATTTTGGGGAAGGTAGTGTTCAATAATGGGAAGACCATGGGCATGCCGTCCCTCATGCCACACTTTCTATTCCATTCCTGCCACAGGACTGTTCTACCCCATCAGTGGCCATGCCACCTGTGAAAGCCATGTCATATACTGACCAGCCAGATCATTATGATGACCAACCTACTACCAATAAAAACGCAACCAGGTAATAGCAGCATCACCTCGTGAGGAATGACTGCTAGTCAGACATTTGCGCAGTGCACATAGTATCAGTGAGTGTGTTGTCTGTGTGTTGAATGGGGGAGGTACACAGTCTATATGAGTCTGACCAGACTGGTAAAACAGGACAGATGGTGAACTGTGTTGGAACTAACTTAGACTTAAAGAGTACAAGTATGACTGAACACACAGTGCAGCAAACACCCCTGATGATGGGCCTCTGCAGCCAATGACTCAAGCTTGTGCCAATGTTAATACCATGATATCGGCAAATATGACTCAAATGGGCACATGACCATTGGCACAGTAGCAGAGCATTGCATGGTCTGATGAATCCTGATACCCTATTTGTCATACTGATGAGAGGGCGCAAATCCATCATATTCAACGGAAACAGCTCCTTGACAACTGTACTGTGGGACAGAGGCAAGCTGGTGGTGACTCCAATATGCTCTGGGGAACATTCGTGTGGGCATCAGTGGGTCCAGTGGAGCTCGTGTGAGGTACCACAACAGCCAAGGAGTACCGTGCATTGGTTGGAGACCACATACACCCCTTCATGACAATCAAGTTTCTTGATGGCAGTGGCATTTTACAACAAGATGATGTGCCACATGACAAGGTCAGAAATGTGATGGAGTGGTTCAAGGAACACACTGGCAAGTTCCAGTTAATGTGCTGGCCCCCAACTTGCCAGATCTGAACCTGATTGAAAGCATCTGGGATGTGACTGAAGGACTGAATGTGGCATCAGAGCTCATTGCCTCCCCCCCACCTAGAATTTACAGGAATTAGGTGACTTGTGCATGCACATGAGGTGCCAACTACTTCCAGCAATCTACTGAGGCCTCAGGGCTTCCATGACACAATTCATCGCTGATATGATCCATGCCAAAGGGGGCCATATTGGCTATTAGGTAGATGGTCATAGTGTTCTGGCTGATCAATGTACACCAGCTCTCCTGTAATTGTTGCACAGCTTTTTATAATGGTATGACTACCAAGCAGCTGTCCACCAGTATGAAGCCACTGCCAAACAGTGGCCAATAGCAAAGTTCACCACTTTGTGGTACAATATGCAGCTTAGCATAATATGCTTTATTACAATGGCTTCTTCACAATTTGGGCTATCTGCACCCCCCCCCCCCCCCCCACTCCACCACTAGCTTTTCTCAGCTGTGCAGATGGAAATATCCTTACAACACATTCCTTGAACCCGAAATTATCATAATAGCCACAACCTAAGGTAATCTACTGTCCCCATAGTCTCCATCCAATTGTTACTGCCCCCTCTGTCCTATCACCTCCTCCCCATTCATGTCCCCTCAGCCCCATTGTCTGCCATCCTCTACCATTGCACCCACCTGTCTTTCCCCTTCCCTGGTCCTATGCTTCTCCACTCCATGTCCCCCCTCCCTGCCCCACAGACTCCTGGCACCATGCCTGGCAGTCATCATGCTTCCATCTAGTCCCTGCACACTGCCATGCTTCCATCTAGTCCCAGCACACTGCCAGACAGCACTCATCTCTTTCTCCTCCTGCACTCCACTGCCCTTCCCTTTCCCTGACTGCTCAAGATTGCTGCTTCCATTCAATGTCACAGTTGCATTCCAGTCCAATTTGTCAGAGATGGTGGGTGGTCATGTGTCTGAGAGGCATGCTTGCTTATGTGAACGAATATGTGTGTGTTTTCCTTTCTGAAGAAATGCTCTAGCTGAAAGCTAAATTGTAGCAGTCTTTTTGTTGTGCCTGTCTGCAACTCAATGTGTCATCTTTATGGTGAGTAGCACTCTATCCTTTTCCTTAAGCTTCCACTGCTAGAAGTAAAAGTAAGTTAGGGGAACGGAAATGAATAGCACAATTAGGAAAGAGAGAGAGAGAGTCACAATAAAGTAGATATATATGAAAAAAAGGGGGGGGGGGGGTGTTTAATGGATATTAATCCCAGGATGGTGTTGGCATGCAAGTGTTTGTAGAAGGGCAGGTTTCCATCTCTAGACTTAAGGAAAATTAGTATCAGGTGGGGGATCTGAATAGCACATATGTCGTAGCGAGCACTCAGACCACTTGAGATATGCTGTAGAGCATTTTGAGCTACTGGGCACTGTATGTTCTCAAGGTGGACAGTTCTTCTATGCCCATTCCTATACTCAGCCAGTTATGTGGTGGTCATGCCATTGTGCAATAGGCACTAGTTAGTTGTATGAATTTTCGTTCGACACAAATACACTATAACTGTCAGTCATCACTTTCACTAGATGCTGTGAGGTTAAGGTGAAAGTTGTCTGTGTAAAAGAAAAACCAAATATTCATCTTCAATACTTAGTTCCTCATCTCAAATTTTAGATCTTCTACCATCAGTAAAATTTTGACCCCAGAGTTATGACATACTCTCTAGACCATAAATTAGTGTGTAAACATCAGATAAAAGTTAGGTGAATGCTACAATAATCCAACTTTGTTTTGCTTTCAAGGCATAGAGTGCTTGTTAAAGGACAGCCTCATTTAGCTGTTGAATATAAAGACAGAACATTTTTACTTGCCACTGAAGAATACTTACGTACATTCATGAGACAACCACAGAAATATATCAGTGAGGAAATGCACTCAATAAAACTAAATAATCCAGATATACAGGCAAAACAGGTAATGTAGTGGTCCATTTAGATTTAGTGACATAGATGAAAGTTTATATAATTTGAATAGTTTATAATGTTCCTTGTTGTTTTCCTCTAGTGTTATATTAATTTGTTCCAAATGCAACATGCTAAATTAGCACAAAATGTGTTGAACAGTCTAGTTTCAGAGGTCTTGATCATCTTTAACATTGTAAAGTAGGTGCTTTACCTTTCTGATGGGACTGAATTATTTTGGGACACAGTTCTCTAAAAGAGTACTCATATTCTCAGAGACAGTGCATTACAGTGTAGATGGGTGTCTTTTGTCTTTTTGTGCATGATCTTAATCTATTCCAGAAATATGGACATTCTTTGGTGAAACGCATATTTGATTTGTTGAACTGATCACCCATACTTTTATAAAATTATTTTCACATGCAGTATTTTTTGGCAATGCCCACCGTCTGTCACATCCCCTGAGTTCCATGGACCTTAAATCCCTAGACTGCCACTTATGTGTGACAAAAAAGATAACTTCAGATATGGAGATAGAGACTGTTGCATATAAGTGTAGACCCAGCACTCTGTATACTGATTTCTTTACTACCACAATAATGAAACTAGCTAGCCTTCTTTTTTGTGCTATTACAATGTTTTTGGTATAGTAAATAGAGTTTAGGTGTATGAAGAAATCTTGAACTTTTCTTTGTCCCTTGCATCTATTGCACAAATTTGTTATCCATGTCCAATAGAAAGCAGAATTATTATATTTGTTCATTTTGCATCAGAATATCGTCATCAAACAGAAAATTATTTGATGTAGGAGAATACTTATAGTTGAGAAGACCACTCATCAAAATTCACATTTTAGCTCCAGTGATTCAAAAATTGGGGCTTGCAAAACCCCTAATTAAGCTGGCCATAATATCTGCATCATGGAAATTAATTTTCTGTGGTAAAGTCAGAAGTTTAGCAGAGGCAGGATTAACATATTTATTTCAAATACTCCATCATTTAATATGATGTTGCTCTGGTACATCCAACTACCAATCTTATAGGAATGATTTCCTTCTGTAACAGTAGTCACTGTTATATAGTGTGGATAAAGCCAATGATGATACTTGGAATGTTATGACTAAATTTTCATCAATGCATGAAACAAACTTGTTAGTATATTAATAGGTAATAATATGTTTGCACTGAGAAACACTTCAGTGCGTATGTAGTGTTCAAGAAAATAATTCAGAAGGAAACGTGTCCTCTGCAATAGGGTTTTGTGTAATATTTGCATTGTATGTCTGTTTGCATGAATGTGTTCATATAACATAAGCTATATTTCAGGTGTTTCTCCTGCAGTAAAATAGCTTTTGATAAAAAGGTGTGCATTTTTGCCTTCAAGAAAAATGTGAACCATATCTCAAACAAATATATTAAGGAAGGGCACAATATCTCAATAGAATTATGTTGACATTTGGACTTTGGTAATAATCTACTGTGTGTTATACAAGGACAGTTGACTGCATTGGCTGTAGAAGTGCAGGATATAAAATTTAATTTGAAATACAACAGTGACACTAATTTTCATATCTCATATACACTAAGATTTTTCTGCAGTTAAAGTGTCAGTAATTGTCATAAAAGATTAGTGTACTGCTGTAACAATTACCTTTGCCTTCATTGATATAACATAATAAAACCCACTCCCTACTCTTTTTCAGCAAACAAAACCTAACTTTCACTCCTTTTCTTAAAGTAAAATTTTAATTTTGCGCAAATTTGCATGTCTCTGCAATTGGCAGTTATTTTACTGTACTGGTGAGCTAGTTTATATGGATGTATGGCAGTGCTACTGAATGGACAGTGTGATTAACATTATTTTCCCATTAAATAATGAAATCACTGTCTCCCTTTGCACAAATATAACCTAAATTATAATTACAAAATTGTAAAAATATGCCACACACTTACTTCAAAATAAACTTTGCAATTATAGGTCCAGTTGTTCCCAATTCTTGGTTTCCTGCAACAGTTTGCAGCAGACATTGTCAGTCAGTGTATTATTTCTGTTGGATCTCTGCGCCCAAAATATCCTTTTATGAATCCAGCTACATCTGTTGCTTTGTACATTGGTTTCTACCTTAAAGGTAAGTGGCATTTTCACTTATACATAAAAAATAACTTTTTTTGAAGTGCATACGGGCAGATAAATGTCAGTTTGAGGGTAGCCTGTTAGTGCCATGAAAACAATAGCAGATTCAAGTATGGAAGTATAAAGTTAATAAATGTAAGGAAGCAGAATGCAAGATGGCGCAACAGCACAGTCTATAACTCTTACCCGGCCCTACGCACTTAAAAAAAAGTGCTTATTCCATACTTGAATCTGCTTTTGATTTCACGGCACTAACAAACTACCCTCAAACACAGCCAAAAGTAAAATTGTTAAGACTTTTGTGGCCAGTTGACAAATTTCCTGTTGGCTTCTGACTCAGGTTCTTCAGCCAATGTATGTTTCATGATTTTTCTGACATTTCATCTGCACAAATGGCTGGCATTGTGAAAGCTCCATCTTCCATTGCTGGTGGTGGATTGGCATTTATCTCATGGCCACTGAAAAGGTCTGATAGCTCTTCTCTTCAGTGATAACTTCTCAGCTGTAGAGAAGAGCTTGTTCTACTTGTTCTAGGAAGGTATAGAAATACTCAAGCATGACAATGGCTTCCACAAGAAAGAAAGAAACCTCAAGATGAACAGATCCTGGATTCCCATACTGCAGCAAACAAGCACTGCGAGTAGCAAGGGGAGTTCCCCCCCCCCTCAGTTTCCCAGCAGTAATTACCTCAACAATGCCAGCCTCTTGTGTCTGTGAAATGTCAGAAAACTCATCAAACAAACATCAGCCAAAGGATTGCTGAGAGTGCTTCAGAATGATATGACACTTCACGTATTAAATAAAAATTATGATACAATAAACAACATATACCTCCAGTCCCTATGTAATCTGTCTGACAATTAATTTGGTTACATTTGTTAACTTCAGAATATGTTATGTAAATCTAATTTTGACGTCGTGATGATAACCCTTTAGCCTCCTGAAAATGCTTTCTGAGCATATGAAATTATTTTTGATGAAAATAATTTACTTTCCTTTTAGTTCAAGTTAATTTTCCCAATGTTTTCTCCATTGAGAACGTTCCAGGTACCAGGGCATGACTTGGTGTCTGGCAGTGAGGCTGGAGGGGTAGTACTGGATGGCTTCCTAAAGAATATTTTGAAATGGGGATAATTGTGTGTCTAGGAAGTTTGGTGTATGGTCTGTCATATATCACATTATGGTGTCACATTATACATGATGATGGTTCATTTTAAATAAAAACTGGTTGTTTAATGGAGTGATAATACAGCTGTGTGGAAATCATGGTATTCCAAAAATTTCTAGAAGTTGTAAATCACTGCCTCTTCAAAATAATGTAGTTATAAGGGCTGAGGAATGTCTTAAGATTAAGAGGGAAGGCTGGGGGGCCCTATTCTGTATCTTTCCGCCATTTGGCTGATCAGTTCAGTACGCAAGTGCACCAAATGGTCTTGTTTCTGAAGGAAAGCATTTTGGAAGTGAGACACTGTTGTCAGTTCTCCTTGTGCCAACGAATCAAAAGCGATCTGCCTCAGATCTGCACATGAGCACTACAGCGCCACAGTGGCATGAACCCAAAGCGTCTAGCAGCCGATACAGTCAAGCTATTCTTCACAGTCCCAAAAAGTGTGGTTAGAGCATGTAATACTGTTTAGATTTTGCTGACCATGTGCTTCCATGAATGTATGATAACGATAGGATATTGACTGTGTTCTATAAACTGTCATAAATGTCACATTGTGTCATTTTGTTCTCATTCACATCAATGTCTTGTTTTGGATTTTATGTTTCAGAATATGAGTAAGGAACAGAGTGTAGTACCTCATTGTAAAATACATCTATATAAACACCCAAAAAACTGACCATTTTTTTTCAGTTTTCCGTCATTCCTTATTGCTTCATATTTCATGGAGGTACATTCCATCTATGCAACTAATTGAAGGCAGTTTGTTTATTGCCACACACATTTCACTTCTTTTATTTGTGAAGCATCTGCTTGTGGTCTTCAATTAGCTGTATAGGCGGAACATACCTCCATGAACCCAAAAAATACCTTAAGAGAGTGTCAAAGAATAAGAAGATGCATAGAATGTGGTTGTAACTCACTCCTAAAGTCCCAAATGATGAAGAAGCCTATTTCCCTATGTGATATAACAATGATTTGGTTCTTAAAAACAAAATTTAAAAAACACCTTTTTGAGAGTGTGTGGCAAGTGCAGATATTGAAGTTCCTTGTAGTTTATAATATACATCTGATGAATCTAAATGTTTCATATATGGTGGCATAGTCTAAAAATATTATGGTGGGGATCTTTCATCTCTGTCTACTATTGTTAAGGATCCAATGGCTAATTTATACTTGCAACAATAAAGAGTATAAAGACGGTTGCTGCTAGTTTCATTTGCAATAATTTAAGTTGTCCGACCACACACTCAGAAATTGCTACAAATTCAGAAAAATATGTTGAATTATTTGTGACAATAAAAAATACATATGTCACTGTGAGTTGTTACACGCACAGCAATTTCATCTTTCGTTCCTTAAATATACGGAAGTCATGGACTGAAAATGACATCACTACAGATGCTAACACATTGCGCTGATCGGTATGAACGATACAGAATAAAGCCCCTGGGAGAGGTTGTTGGTGTAAGAGTTGAGGAATTTGGTGGTGGAGGAGGTGCATTGTCATTGATACCTAAGCTGTAAGGAAATGAATGATGTGGAAGTGGTAATTATGTCAAAGTGTTTATTGTTGCTTATTGGTTGATTTCATATGGACTGAGATTGGGTGTGGGCTTCAGTGAGGTGGAGTTCAGTGTGGCACTGAGTTTGGAAAAGGTGCAGGTGAATATGAGTTGAGAAAATCAGTTACATTGTTGCAAGAAGTGGAGTTCTTCTTCACCGTGAATCCAGACCACAAACCTGTCACTGATAAATTAGTACCAAGCCCAAGAGCCCAACTTTGGAGTCTGGATGAATGCCTCTCACGAAAAGGTTATCATAGAGCAGGATCACTCTGGTTCCAACAGCAGTTCCTCTGATTGTTTGGAAGTCTAACCATCACAAGTGAAGTAGTCGTGGCTGAGGATGAATTTGGCTTTGGTAACAATAAATCAGATTTTAGGAAGTCTTTCAGGTGGCCACTGAAGAAATAGTGTTCTAGTGTTGAGAGGGTGAGTGTATGAGGGATGTCCGTGTAAAGCAAAGTGCACATCAGTCATGACAAAGAGAGTTCCAGGTGGGAGATAGGAGTGGATTTAGACGTTTCAGGAGGTGATTACTACACTCCTGGAAATTGAAATAAGAACACCCTGAATTCATTGTCCCAGGAAGGGGAAACTTTATTGACACATTCTTGGGGTCAGATACATCACATGATCACACTGACAGAACCACAGGCACATAGACACAGGCAACAGAGCATGCACAATGTCGGCACTAGTACAGTGTATATCCACCTTTCGCAGCAATGCAGGCTGCTATTCTCCCATGGAGACGATCGTAGAGATGCGGGATGTAGTCCTGTGGAACGGCTTGCCATGCCATTTCCACCTGGCGCCTCAGTTGGACCAGCGTTCGTGCTGGACGTGCAGACCGTGTGAGACGACGCTTCATCCAGTCCCAAACATGCTCAATAGGGGACAGATCCAGAGATCTTGCTGGCCAGGGTAGTTGACTTACACCTTCTAGAGCACGTTGGGTGGCACGGGATACATGCGGACGTGCATTGTACAGTTGGAACAGCAAGTTCCCTTGCCGGTCTAGGAATGGTAGAATGATGGGTTCGATGACGGTTTGGATGTACCGTGCACTATTCAGTGTCCCCTCGACGATCACCAGAGGTGTACGGCCAGTGTAGGAGATCGCTCCCCACACCATGATGCCGGGTGTTGGCCCTGTGTGCCTCAGTTGTATGCAGTCCTGATTGTGGCGCTCACCTGCACGGCGCCAAACACGCATACGACCATCATTGGCACCAAGGCAGAAGCGACTCTCATCACTGAAGACGACATGTCTCCATTCGTCCCTCCATTCACGCCTGTCGCGACACCACTGGAGGCGGGCTGCACGATGTTGGGGCGTGAGCGGAAGACGGCCTAACGGTGTGCGGGACCGTAGCCCAGCTTCATGGAGACGGTTGCGAATGGTCCTCGCCGATACCCCAGGAGCAACAGTGTCCCTAATTTGCTGGGAAGTGGTGGTGCGGTCCCCTATGGCACTGCGTAGGATCGTACGGTCTTGGCATGCATCCGTGCGTCACTGCGGTCCGGTCCCAGGTCGATGGGCACGTGCACCTTCTGCTGACCACTGGCGACAACATCGATGTACTGTGGAGACCTCACGCCCCACGTGTTGAGCAATTCAGCGGTACGTCCACCTGGCCTCCCGCATCCCACTATATGCCCTCGCTCAAAGTCCGTCAACTGCACATATGGTTCACGTCCACGCTGTCGCGGCATGCTACCAGTGTTAAAGACTGCGATGGAGCTCCGTATGCCATGGCAAACTGGCTGACACTGACGGCGGCGGTGCACAAATGCTGCGCAGCTAGTGCCATTCGACGGCCAACACCGCGGTTCCTGGTCTGTCCGCTGTGCCGTGCGTGTGATCATTGCTTGTACAGCCCTCTCGCAGTGTCCGGAGCAAGTATGGTGTGTCTGACACACCGGTGTCAATGTGTTCTTTTTTCCATTTCCAGGAGTGTATATTTTATGTAGGACAGGAGGTGCTTTGTGATAGATTGGAAGCACTAGATAACCAGGGTTCATTTGGTTTTGGTGGGGGGTTTTAAGGCCAGCTAGTATGGATTATTGTATAAAGCCCATTGCCACAGTCCACACTATGCAGGTATGATATCTAAATCATTTTACAATTTGTTCTGAACTTCTAATGACTTTACTGTGTGGTAAATGACAGAACAACCTGCAAACAATCTGACTGTTCAGATTGTCTCCTAAACTGTCTTTATGGATTAAGAACAGAAGAGAGACTAAAACATTTCCTTGGGGACCCTCAGTTATCACTTTGGTTTCACTAGATGACTTCCCATCAATTACTATGAGCTGTGACTTTATTAAAGAGGCAATATTGAATCAAGTCACACAAATGAGATGATACTGCATACTCACACAAATTGATTAGAAGATCATTGTGAGGAAAGTTTTCTGGAAATCTAGAAATATAGACTCAACTTCAGATTCCTTGTTGACAGCTCTCACTCTTCAGGCAAACAAAAAAAATCAGTTATGTTTTACGGAAACAATGTTGTCCAAATCTGTGTTAGTTATGCATCCATAGATCAGTTCCTTGGAGATATTTCATAATTCTGGAACGCGGTAAATGTACATAAATCCTACTACAAATCAATGAGAGTGACATGGGATATTTAACAGATTAGCTGTCTTTCCTTTCTTTCAGAGTGGAATTACCTCTTCAAATTCTAGTCTTCCATCTAGTGAGTAGTTGTATATGGTTACTAAAAATAGAGCTATATCATCAGCAGATTCCAAAAGGAACTGAATTTTTAGAGAATCTGGACAGGTTAGACTTGGCTTTATTAACTGAGTGAAGTTGCTTCACTTCTTCGAAGGTATCTGTTTCCAAATTACCATTGTTGTGCTTGGTCAGTCTTTACTTCTGCCAGTGCCATGTGGTAATAAAATGGTAGGTATTGCTTGCTAGGTTCCATTACCAAACTTAACCCTGATGGCAGTTATTGCTGCACTTTATATAATCCCAGCAAGTACCGGTCCGGTAGAAACAAATTAGTGCTCAGCTGCCCATATAAAGTGTGATTCAAAGCTTCCTCCAGGCTAGTCACTCCTCCCTTCCTCCAGGCTAGTCACTCCTCCCTGCACATCCCACAGACTGTCAGCTACTACCTGCAAAAGTCTTATCAACATGATCCTGGTATAATGCACTTCCAAGCATCCCTCTAATGCTCCTAGATTTTGGTTCATGATGTCTTCTGATATTTTAGCATACTTCTCCACCTTTCTACAGCTACATCTACATCCATATTCCGCAAGCCACCTGATGGTGTGTGGCGGAGGGTACCCTGAGTACCTCTATCGGTTCTCTCTTCTATTTCAGCCTCGTATTGTTCGTGGAAAGAAGGATTGTCGGTATGATTATGTGTGGGCTCTAATCTCTTTGATTTTATCCTCATGGTCTCTTCGCGAGATATACGTAGGAGGGAGCAATATACTGCTTAACTCTTTGGTGAAGGTATGTTCTCGAAACTTTAACAAAAGCCTTACCGAGCTACTGAGCATCTCTCCTGCAGAGTCTTCCACTGGAGTTTATCTATCATCTCCGTAACGCTTTCGCGATTACTAAATGATCCTGTAACAAATAGACTGCTCTCCATTGGATCTTCTCTATCTCTTCTATCAACCCTATCTGGTACGGATCCCACACTGCTGAGCAGTATTCAAGCAGTGGGCGAACAAGCGTACTGTAACCTACTTCCTTTGTTTTTGATTGCATTTCCTTAGGATTCTTCCAATGAATCTCAGTCTGGCATCTGCTTTACCAATGATCAACTTTAATATGATCATTCCATTTTTAACTGCTTCCAGTGCTGACCTGCTATTTTGTAGCTAAATGATAAGCGATCTATCTTTCTATGTACTCGCAGCACATTACGCTTGTCTACATTGAGATTCAATTGCCATTCCCTGCACCATTCGCTGCAGATCCTCCTGCATTTCAGTACAATTTTCATTTTTTACAACCTCTCGATACACCACAGCATCATCTGCAAAAAGCCTCAGTGAACTTCCGATGTCATCCACAAGGTAATTTATGTATATTGTGAATAGCAACGGTCCTATGATACTCCCCTGCGGCACACCTGAAATCACTCTTACTTCGGAAGACTTCTCTCCATTGAGAATGGCATACTCCGTTCTGTTATCTAGGAACTCCTCAATCCAATCACACAATTGGTCTGATAGTCCATATGCTCTTACTTTGTTCATTAAACGACTGTGGGCAACTGTATGAAACGAATTGCGGAAGTCAAGAAACACGGCATCTACCTGTGAACCCGTGTCTATGGCTCTCTGAGTCTCGTGGACGAATAGCGCAAGCTGGGTTTCACACAACCATCTTTTGTGAAACCCATGCTGATTTCTACAGAGTAGATTTCTAGTCTCCAGAAAAGTCATTATACTCGAACATAATACGTGTTCCAAAATTCTACAACTGATCGATGTTAGAGATATAGGTCTATAGTCCTGCACGTCTGTTCAATGTCCCTTCTTGAAAATGGGGATGACCTATGCCCTTTTCCAATCCTTTGGAACGCTACGATCTTCTAGAGACCTACGGTACACCGCTGCAAGAAGGGGGGCAAGTTCCTTTGCATACTCTGTGTAAAATCGAACTGGTATCCCATCAGGTCCAGCGGTCTTTCCTCTTTTGAGCGATTTTAATTGTTTCTCTATCCATCTGTCGTCTATTTTGATATCTACCATTTTGTCATCTGTGCGACAATCTAGAGAAGGAACTACAGTGCAGTCTACCTCTGTGAAACAGCTTTGGAAGAAGACATTTAGTATTTCGGCCTTTAGTCTGTCATCCTCTGTTTCAGTACCATTTTGGTCACAGAGTGTCTGGACATTTTGTTTTGATCCACCTAATGCTTTGACAGAAGACCAAAATTTCTTAGGATTTTCTGCCAAGTCAGTGCATAGAACTTTACTTTCGAATTCATTGAACACCTCTTGCATAGCCCTCCTCACACTACATTTTGCTTCGCGTAATTTTTGTTTGTCTGCAAGGCTTTGGCTATGTTTATGTTTTGCTGTGAAGTTCCCTTTGCTTCCGCAGCAGTTTTCTAACTCGGTTGTTGTACCAAGGTGGCTCTTTTCCATCTCTTACAATCTTGCTTGGCACATACTCATCTAATGCATATTGTACAATGGTTTTGAACTTTGTCCACTAATCCTCAACACTATCTGTACTTGAGACAAAACTTTTGTGTTAAGCCGTCAGGTACTCTATAATCTGCTTTTTGTCACTTTTACTAAACAGAAAAATTCTCCTACCATTTTTAATATTTCTATTTACGGCTGAAATCATCGATGCAGTAACCGCTTTATGATCGCTGATTCCCTGTTCTGCATTAACTTTTTCAAGTAGTTCGGGTCTGCTTGTCACCAGAAGGTCTAATATGTTATCGCCATGAGTCTGTTCTCTGTTTAACTGCTCCAGGCAGTTTTCAGATAAAGCACTTAAAAAAATTTCACTGGATTCTTTGTCCCTGCCACCCATTATGAACATTTGAGTCTCCCAGTCTATATCTGGTAAATTAAAATCTCCACCCAGAACTATAACATGGTGGGGAAATCTACTCGAAATATTTTCCAAATTATTCTTCAGGTGCTCAGCCACAACAGCTGCTGAGCCTGGGGGGCCTATAGAGACACCCAATTACCATGTCTGAGCCTGTTTTAACTGTGACCTTCTCCCAAATCATTTCACATTTCGGATCTCCGTCA
The DNA here is from genome assembly GCF_023897955.1 of Schistocerca gregaria. Lineage (NCBI taxonomy): Eukaryota > Metazoa > Arthropoda > Insecta > Orthoptera > Acrididae > Schistocerca > Schistocerca gregaria. The sequence goes on along the minus strand of NC_064926.1, from coordinate 461,560,104 downwards.
ATTTCCTTCGATGCTATTGCACTACTTATCGCTATAAACACACCTCCCCCTTCACTTTCCAGCCTGTCTCTGCGGTATACATTCCAATCTGAGTTTAGGATTTCATTACTGTTTACGTCTGGTTTCAGTCAACTTTCTGTCCCTAGTACTATATGGGCGTTGTGACCATTTATAAATGAGAGCAGTTCTGGGACCTTTCTATAGACGCTCCTGCAGTTTACTATTAGCACATTAATATTGTTATTTCCTGTTGCATTTTGCCTACTCCTACCTTGCCGTGTCTCAGGAGGCATCTTGTCGGGCCTAGGGAGGGAATTCTCTAACCTAAAAAAACCCCATGTGCACTCCACACTTACTCCGCTACCCTTGTAGCCACTTCCGGCGTGTAGTGCACGCCTGACCGATTCAGGGGGACCCTACATTTCTCCACCCGATAGCGGAGGTAGAGAAATTTGCACCCCAGCTCTCTGCAGAATCATCTGAGCCTCTGGTTTAAGCCTTCCACTCAGCTCCAAACCAGAGGACCACGATCGGTTCTGGGAACGATACTACAAATAGTTAGCTCTGATTCCACCCCATGAGCAAGGCTTTCCGCCTTCACCAATTCCGCCAACCACCTGTACGAACTGAGGATGACCTCTGAACCCAGACGGCAGGAGTCATTGGTGCCGACATGAGCAACAATTTGCAGTCGGGTGCACCCAGTGCTCTCTATCGCCGCCGGTAGGGCCTCCTCCACATCTCAGACAACTTACAAAGTAGAATGTATTGCACAGGACTACCCCTTCCAAACTCTATATTTGTGTCACATCCCATGCCTCCATTGCTTTATTCTCCTCTGCCAATTTCTTTACAGTTCAATTCCCTAATATTGCATTCATTGGTCATTCCACATTCACCCTGATGAGGACGACGAGATGCACCAGGGCCAAGGTTGCCATTTTTGGTAACCAGAGGACAGGAATCACCTTCGCCCTTCCTCCATTTTCAAAAGACTGCTGCCCCTAGCAGTCTCTGTAACACACATAAAGTCAAACACATAACTAAATTACAACAGAATGGAATGGTCAGTCACTACTAGCTAATAGAAAAAAATTACACATACTTCCTACTACCTCCTAAATCGCAACGCATATGGCACTTCACGCTCTGGCTCAATCACATCTTACTGTTTCTCCCTTTGCTCTACCTTTTCTGTTTCCCCTTTTTTCCTTCCAAAATAGCCAGAATTCCATCTGCACATCCATTAAACAAGCACAGATGCCCAGTGTGCACAGTTGACTAGTGGGCAATTGAAGTTTAATGTTGACAGGTGATGTGGCTTCTGCTACCTCATGTCACCCTTGATACCAGGTGATGAATTTCTTGGTCTCCCCTTTTGGCATATATGGGCTCTCAACAGCATCTCCCATTACCCCACTCTGTATCATGACAAACTCACCACCCATCTCACTGGCTCCTCCTGCTTATCCATTTGCTTTTTGCACTCATTTCCACATGTCCCGAACCATTATCATGAACTCATGCACTGATTCTCCATTTCTTCCCTTTCCCACCTTTATCAGATCAAATGGAGAAGGCATTTTCCATCCTTATACTATCTCTTATGGAGACAACCTGGTATTCATGTGGACTTTTTGGTTGTAAGCACAGATGAAATACCCTAGATATTCATCCCAGTCCTGATGATGTGAGTTCATATAGTAACCCAGCATCTTACCAACCATTCTGTGCACACATTCTGTCCTCCCATTTGCCTGAAAATGCAGCATGCTCATCCACAACTTCTTTACCTTCAGCAATCAACAAAGTTCTTGCAAAAGATCTGACATAAAATTGGTGCCCTGGTCAGCATGATCATTTTGAGTACACCAAACTTCAAAATCCAGTTGTTCAACAACACTTGCATGACTATCAAGCCTGCTGATTCAGCATGGCTACCATTTCTACATACCATGAAAAATGGTCTATTATTATTAGAATGAATATGTTCCCTGCTGGTGTTCACCTGAACAATACCATGATATCAGTCTCCAACACAGAAAATGGCTTGGTGTTTCTGGCAATCTCCACAGTTGTATCTGCTTCTGGCTCAAATAACCCCTTTGCACACACTATATATAGCTTCTCTCATACTGGTCTACATAATTTATTGGTCCCTTCCACTAATACCTCTCTGGCACTCTCCTATTCATCTACCTACATCCACTATTACCAGACAATACATCATCATGCAATTCGCTTACACTTTCTCCTTTAGCTTTGTTGTCACCACTACTTGTGGTCCTAACCCCATTTATCTGCACAAAAGACCATCATGTGTGCTACACTGTGCCTGTGTCCAGTACCACTTACAATCACCATAAGTGTCCAGTATTTTCTACCATGCTGCAGGATCATGACCCAGGGCTTTCACCATTGCCTCCTTTTTACTGAGTGTCCATATTATCACGCTTTTTCCCTGTCTTGTGTAAGATGCCATAGTCAAACTTACTAAGCCTTAAAGCCTACCTTGCAATTCTATTAGATGGATATTTCAGTTCCAGCAGCCATTTAAAAGTGGTGAGGTCTGTTACCACATGAAATTTTTGCCCATAGAGATAACACTTAAAATATGCAATCTCATAAACCACACTACTCGTTTCCCTCTGTGTCACTGAGTGATTCCTTTCTACTGCATTCTGTTGTCTTGATACATAGGCCACAGGATGCTCCTTCCCCTCAAGTTACTGGCTATGAACACACCCCAGTGTCTGATTATATGTGTCGCATGCCAGAATAAACTCGTTCTCAAAATCTGGAAAAACAAGAATCAGACCCAATGTCAGCATGCTTCCTGATACTCCCCCACTCCCCTGTCCACTTACGCATCACACCCTTCTGTAAGAACTGTGTAGAAAGGACACTACTTGAAGATAGACATAAATTATTCTGAGAAAACTTATTATTGAAATTTCAAAAACCGGCTTTAAATGATGACTCTAAGAATATACTAAAATCCATTAATATTGCTCACATAGAGATCATGAGGATAAGATTAGAATAATTACTGCATGCACAGAAGCATTCAAACAGTCATTCTTCCTGCACTTTATATGTGAATGGAATGAGAAGAAACCATAATAACTGGTAAAATGGGAACTACCCCCTGTCGTCCATCTCACAGTTGTTGCAGAGTATAGATGCAGATGTACATGTAGATTTATTTTCATGATTGCTTTGGGAATTTAATGTTTTGCTTTTTACAAAAGCATCAATACTTGTTGTAAGTTTAAAATACTGATTCTTGCTCGTTATAGCTTACACAACTTTTTTTTTAATGCTGGTATCACAATTAGTCTAAAATTCCTTTTTTTTTTTTTTTTTTTTTGGCAATAGCTGTAAGCCTTACAATTAGTAAATGGCTCTGGATCATATTTAGTAATATATATGAGAGCAGTTTTCCTACTCTTACATGACTGAATGTCAAATAAATCTAAAATAAGTCCAAATAACCACTCTAATTTCATCCTCATATCAGACAACAAATACATATTTGAAGTCTTAAAATAAACATGAATATCCATTTTTTCACCTGAAGCAAATTTCTCCTCACAAACTCAATACTAAAGAACGTCAACCTCTGTTAGTAAACACACTCTGAAAACTACTTTACCGCCAACAGACTCAGAACCAACTGTAACTAGAAATGGCATACCGCCCTTTTTATAGCGATCAGAAAGCAATGCCTTTGGATAAAATAACGGATTGGACTAGTATTGAGAAAGAATATGGTGCTTGTAATACTGTATTTCAGACTAATCTGATAGGAGACAATAAAAAACGCACAAACACACACACAAATATCAAGCTTTCACAACCCATGGTTGCTTCATCAGGAAAGAGGGAAGGAGAGGGGAAGTCAAAAGAATGTGGGTTTTAAGGGAGAGGGTAAGAAGTCATTCCAGTACCGGGAGTGGAAAGACTTACCTTGGGGGGAAAAAGGGAGCTATATCATCAGCAGATTCCAAAAGGAACTGAATTGTTACAGAATCTGGACAGGTTAGGCTTGGCTTTATTAAGTGACTGAAGTTGCTTCACTACTTCGAAGGTATCAAAGATTCTGTGACTTACCAAACAAAACCACTGGCAGGTCAATAGACACACAAACATACATACAAAATTCAAGCTTTCGCAATCGCAACCAATGGTTGCTTCTTCAGGAAAGAGGGAAGGAGAGGGAAAGATGAAAGGATGTGGGTTTTAAGGGAGAGGGTAAGGAGTCATTCCAATCCCAGGAGCAGAAAGACTTACCTTAGGAGGAAAAAAGGACAGGTATACACTCGTACACACACATATCCATCCGCACATACACAGACAGAAGCATACATTTGTAAAGGCAAAGAGTTTGGGCAGAGATGTCAGTCGAGGCGGAAGTACAGAGCCAAAGATGTTGTTGAAAGACAGGCAGCAACTTGAAATAGCAGAGTTTGAGGCCTGATGGATAACGAGAAGAGAGGATATACTGAAGGGCAAGTTCCCATCTCCGGAGTTCTGACAGGTTAGTGTTAGTGCGAAGTATCCAGATAATCCGGACGGTGTAACACTGTGCCAAGATGTGCTGGCCGTGCGCCAAGGCATGTTTAGCCACAGGGTGATCCTCATTACCAACAAACACTGTCTGCCTGTGTCCATTCATGCGAATGGACAGTTTGTTACTGGTCATTCCTACATAGAAATCTTCACAGTGTAGGCAGGTCAGTTGGTAAATCACGTGGGTGCTTTCACACGTGGCTCTGACTTTGATCGTGTACATCTTCCGGGTTACAGGAACTGGAATAGGTGGTGGTGGGAGGGTGCATGAGACAGGTAGTACATCGGGGGTGGTTACAAAGGTAGGAGCCAGAGGGTAGGGAAGGTGGTTTGGGGATTTCATAGGAATGAACTAAGCAGTTACGAAGGTTAGGTGGACGGCGGAAAGACACTATTGGTGGAGTGCGGAGGATTTCATGAAAGATGGATCTCATTTCAGGGCAGGATTTGAGGAAGTCGTATCCCTGCTGAAGAGCCACATTCAGAGTCTGATCCAGTCCCGGAAAGTATCTTGTCACAAGTAGGGCACTTTTGTGGTTCTTCTGTGGGAGGTTCTGGGTTTGAGGGGATGAGGAAGTGGCTCTGGTTATTTGCTTCTGTACCAGGTTGGGAGGGTAGCTGCGGGATGCGAAAGCTGTTTTCAGGTTGTTGGTGTAATGGTTCAGGGATTCTGGACTGGAGCAGATTCGTTTGCTGTGAAGACCTAGGCTGTAGGGAAGGGACCGTTTGATGTGGAATGGGTGGCAGCTGTCATAATGGAGGTACTATTGCTTGATGGTGGGTTTGATGTGGACGGACGTGTGAAGCTGGCCATTAGACAGATGGAGGTCAACATCAAGGAAATATATATAATTTGAAAGAATCACATATAATAGGTTAATGGAATTTGTGGATAAGAAATGCCCAACATGGTTTTCAGAAAAATAAATCTACAACCAGAGTTGTTGTTTGTTGTTGTTGTGGTCTTCAGTCCTGAGACTGGTTTGATGCAGCTCTCCATGCTACCCTATCCTGTGCAAGCTTCTTCATCTCTCAGTACTTACTGCAACCTGAATCCTTCTGAATCTGCTTAGTGTATTCATCTCTTGGTCTTCCTCTACAATTTTTACCCTCCATGCTGCCCTCCAATGCTAAATTTATGATCCCTTGATGCCTCAGAACATGTCCTACCAACCAGTCACTTCTTCTTGTCAAGTTGTGCCACAAACTCCTCTTCTCCCCAATTCTATTCAATACCTCCTCATTAGTTATGCGATCTACCCACCTAATCTTCAGAATTCTTCTGTAGCACCACATTTCAAAAGCTTCTATTCTCTTCTTGTCCAAACTATTTATCATCCATGTTTCACTTCCATACATGGATACACTCCAAACAAATACTTTCAGAAATGACTTCCTGACACTTAAATCTATACTCGATGTTAACAAATTTCTCTTCTTTAGAAGCGCTTTCCTTGCCATTGCCAGTCTACATTTTATATCTTCTCTACTTCAGTTATCATCAGTTATTTTGTTCCCCAAATAGCAAAACTCCTTTACTACTTTAAGTGTCTCATTTCCTAATCTAATTCTATCAGCATCACCCGACTTAATTCGACTGCATTCCATTATCCTCGTTTTGCTTTTGTTGTTGTTCATCTTATATCCTCCTTTCAAGACACTGTCCATTCCATTTAACTGCTCTTCCAAGTCCTTTGCTGTCTCTGACAGAATTACAATGTCATCGGTGAACCTCAATATACAGATTCAATAACGTCAGGGAGAGGCTATAACCCTGCCTCACTCCCTCCCAACCACTGCTTCCCTTTCATGCCCATTGACTCTTATAACTGCCATCTGGTTTTTGTACAAATTGTAAATAGCCTTTCACTCCCTGTATTTTATCCCTGCCACCTTTAGAATTTGAAAGATAGTATTCTAGTCAACTACAACCAGTCCCATATAGAATTTCTTAGAAATTGATCTAGAAGCACTGGATAATAAACAAAATGCTGCTGGTATTTTCTTAGATCTGAGCAATCCTGTTGGAAAAACTCCAAAAGTATGCCATAAGAGGCTCCGCATTAAAATGGTTCTCCTCATATCTTACAAGCTGAAAACAAAGAGTACTGTAATAATAACATATGAACTAAATGCTAGTACTAGAACATATTTTTCAGATGCAGGCATAATTAAAACTGGAGTCCCCCAAGGATCCATCACTGGGCCTATTATTTTCCTTATGTATATAAATGATGTAGATGTAAGCATAGACTCACACCTAAATATTTGGCTTGCAGATGACACAAGCATACTTCTTACAAGGGAAACACAAACACAGCTAAAAGGAAACATAAATAAAGCTACAGACTAGCTAAATGACTGGTTTGGAGGAAATAAACTAATAATAAACACTTCCAAAGCAACTGTGCTTAGTTTCTGCTTGAAGGAGGAAGCCTGCAACACTTCTGTGACAATAAACACCAGTGGAATTACACCCTAACTGGAAACAAAATTTTTAGGCATATGGCATCAAAATTATTTTAGATGGCGGACACATATAACAAAAATGAATACGACAATGAAAAAAGTATGCTGCAGCCTACATTTACGTGCACACAAAGCAAGCTTCCACACTGTTAGAGTTGCATAACTTGGCCAGTTCCATGGTATTCTACAGTATGGAATTATATTCTGTGGTAGCAAAGCTGCTAGCTCAGTAATCTTACAGACCCGAAAAAGAGCTGTAAGAGCAATGCACCATGCAAAACAGACTGACTCATGTAGGTCTCTCTTTAAAAGTCGTCCATCCCCCCTCCCCCCTGTCTTTTTATTCTAGAAAATTGTAAATATGTGAGGAAAAATATCAAAGAGGTAAATAAAACATGTAAAGTACACATGTTTGCATAATACCAGACAAAAAAAAACCTCCATGTTCAGTCAGTACGGACAACAGCCTATAAACTCCAGTACAAATAGTGCAATACAAATGTATAATAGTCTACCACATAAAATTAAAGTTATTTCTTCATTTTCTCTGTTTCACAAATTCCTAAGGGCATTCTTATTAGATCACTGCTTATATTCAGTGGCAGAATTCTTAAACCATGTAAAGTACAACAGACATGAAGTAAGAATATGCAAAAACTACTACTGCTGCTAAACCAAGATCAAATATAACGGATTTATTGTACTATTAAAATGTATCTTCCACATGTGAGGTTGAATATTTTATGACTCAATCTTTTTTCAGTGAACAATTGCAAGGCCCCAGTGGAACAGCAACAGATATTTGCTGAAAGATGGAAGGACTTCAAACATAAGTGTGCACTGCTTACGTCACCTGAACATCAAACATGTATGCTAGAATTATATCCTGTGAAGAATATTTCAATATAGTTTATTCTGTAATAATGTTGCACCCTTTCTCTAGAAGGCATTGTGTTCTAGAAGAATTGCTGACTTACAAGTTATACATGTTAAAATGCTTACTGTTGCTACAATTTATGTAGTTATGACTGTTTCTTGTTTCCCTCTTTCTTAAGTGACATTAGAAAGTGGTAGAGGAATTAAAAGCGCCATTAATTTCCCCTTTGTTATTCTAATTACTCATCCAATAAAGAGTACGATATATCACTACTAGTGAAATTTTTGTCACTTGTAAATATGTATAAAAATAATAAAAGACAATCTAAACTCAGGACTATTACTATTTCACAAGTTTAAGCTAAAAAAGAGCACAGCTCAGTATGTTCCACTTTTCCCTATCATGCTCATTGTTTTCCGTCATGACTCGCACATGCAAGTGGTATCTGCTTCTTTTGGCTACCGTGTGTAGGTATGAGAGTCTTCTGTTTCAAACACTGTTACTCATCAATAACTTAAGTTTTACAATAACTGTTGATAACTCATCTTCTAGATAACTCATCTTCTACTCATTTATGTGTTTGTTTCTACCAAAGGAAATGATAATCTACACTTACATATAAAGGGGAAATGTTATTAGCAAAAGTCTCAAAGTTCTTGACTGATTTCTTAAATAACATTGTACAGGTTTTCTATTAAAACTGATTGCAAGGGAGAAAATGCTGTGCAGTGAAACGTTTGGTTTCATTTTCTTTCTCACAGCAGATTTTTTACTACAGTAGCATAAAGTGAATGAGTAAATCTGTTGGGATCATTGATATACACGGGGTATGAGAGAAACCTCTCTAGCTGCCACATCTGTGTAGATAATAGTTTCAATGACATTATTTTGCATAGTTTTAATCTATGAATGTGTAGCATTACAAAGTTACAGAGTTTCCATTGCAGTGACCTACTGTCCTTCTCCCAATGCCTGCAATGGAAACACTTACTTATGTGCCACTCCAACCAAAGCCAACCTAAGTCTAACATTAAACCTGCCTCTCCCAGTTCATACCAACACCCAACCATGATCCTCTCCCCCCCCCCCCCCCCCCCTCCCCACCCTTCCTACCAACCACCCGGTGCCGGTCACCTTCCAGGAATGCTTTACTCCAACTCAGCCTCACCATAGTTCTTCAGGTCCATTTCTCAGAACAACATCCATTCAGTAGAAGGAATAATAGCCATATACTATCTCAAAACAAATTCTGACCTAATCATCCTACCTGCAGACAAAGGTTACACCACTGCTTTTATGAATTGCAGTGACTACCTGGTGGAAGACTTCTGCCAATTACCTGACTCCTTCACCTATAAACACAGTCAGAGTGATCCTATCCCAGAAGTCCAACACAATTTCCAATCCCCACTTAAAGCCTTAGGCCCTGCCCATGATCTCTCCCCTGAATCAATTTTCTCCTCCCACCTATGACACCTTGCACATGTACTTTCTACATGCTCCCCAAAATCCACAAACCCAACAATCCTGGATGCCTCATTGTGCATGATTATTGTGCCCCATCTGAAAGAATTTTCGTCCTCATTGGCCAATACCTCCAACCAATTTCATGTAATTTAGCATCCCACATCAAAGATATCAACCACTTCACCAACTCTCCACCATCCCCACTCCTTTAACTACTGCATCCGTACTCATCACTGTTAATGCCAGCTCCCTAGGCACTAAAATCTCTCTTGCCTTTGGTCTTATTGCTGTTGAATACTACCTTTCCCAATGTCCTTCAGGTTCCAAACCCACTACCTCATTCCCCATACACCTTACTAAAATTTCAATTAGTTTTCCTTTGAAGGGAAGGTATACAAACAAATTTGTGGCACAGGCATGGATACCCGCATGGCACCCTCCTGTTCCAACCTGTTGATGGGCCAACTAGAGGAGACCTCTTAGCCTCCCAAAACACCAAACCCCTGCTCTGGTTCAGATTCATTGATTATATCTTCATGATCTGGACTCATGGCCAAGAGACCCGACCTTCATTCAAGACATCGTACTTTCCCCCTACCACAACCTCAACACTTTCTCTCCCACCCATTTCACCTAGTTCTCCTCAACCCAGTGTGCCACCTCCTTAGACGTTGACATCTTCCTGTCTGGTGGCTCCATCTGCACCTCTGCCCACATTAAGCCCAACAGCAGGCCACAGTACCTGCATTTTGACAGCTGTCATTCATTTCACATCAAAAAATCCCATAGAGCCTGGCCACCCAGGGACAGCGTATCTGTAGTGACAAATGCCCAGTATGCTGAATATATCACCAAAACCTCCCCCAGACCTAGTCCACAAATAGATCTCCCATGCCATTTCCCCTCACAAATCCAATTTTCCCACCAGCCCCCAAGAACCAGTATCAGACCCTAGATCCTTTCCACCCCTCCTAAAGTGTTGTTCCATCACTTACCCAACCTCCACAACATCCAAGTTCACCCCCATCAAAGTCCCAATCTCAACTCCTTACCAGAAAGATGATATCCCTGTGGAAGACCCAGGTGCAAGACCTGCCCAATACATCCAACCATCACTTCCTATCGCAGCCCTGTCACAGGTTTATCTTACCCCATCATGGGCTGGGGCACCTGTGAAAGCAGCAATGTCATTTACCAGCTCTGTTGCAGTCATTACTTTGTATGTTGGCACGACTACCAATCAGCTGTTCACCATGATGAACAGCCATCACCAAACTGAGGCTAAGAGCAAAGTAGACCATCCTGTGGCACAGCAGCTGATCACAACAGGCTCAGTTTCAATGGCTGCTTCATTACCCAAGCCATCTGGATTTTACCCTTGACCATCAGCTTTTATGAACTCTGCACTTGGAAGGTATCCCTATGGTACATTTTCCGCTCCTGTAATAATCCTGTCCTGAACATATGGTAAAATATTCTGCACACCCTCGATCCAAAAGTTTCCACCTTCTCGGTTCTATGACCTCCCTATTGACTTCCCCCATCATCTGTTTGCTGCCCTCTGCCAATGCACCCACCTATCTTTTACCATTGCTCTTTTTTTTTTTTTTTTTTTTTTTTTTTTGCTCCGATTTCCCCACCTCCCTGCCCCACAACACCTGATTCTATGCCTATTAACATTCTAGTCCCTGCACACACTGCCACGTAGAATTCGTCTCTCCCCCCACCCATACATTGCTATCACTCCCTCTTCCATCCACCCCTATTAGCTGAGTGGTCAGTGCTGTGGAATGCCATGCCAAGGGGCCTGGGATCGATTCCATGCTCGGGCAGGAGATTTTCTCCACTCAGGGACTAGGTGTTGAGTTGTCATCATCATCATTTCATACCCATCTCCAATGCACATGTCGCTCAATGTGGCGTCAAATGCAAGAAGTACTTGCCCTTGGTGACCGAATTTCCCCAAATGGGGGACTCCTGGACCACAATGCCGTACGCTCATTTCGATTTTCACTTCCCTGCCACCTCCCAACTGCTGCTTCCATCCCATTTGATATTGCATTCTGGCCCAAGCTGCCAGAGTTGGTGCTCATGTGTGCATGAGATGTGCTTACTTGTGTGAGTAGATAGTGTGTATTTCTCTTTTTCTGGTGAAGTCAATGGCCAAAAGCTTATTTGTAAGTGTCTTTCAATTGTGCCTGTCTGCAACTTAATATGCCATCTGTATGGCAAGTAGCAATCTATCTTTTCCTTCATTTTTTATATTCCTACCTGGAGTTTCCATTGTTGGGCAAAGTCCTTTGCTATGTATAGAAAAAACACACACATTCATACAAGCGGCACGAGATGATAATGGCCATGGGTCTGAGAGTAATGTTTATGTGAATGTCTGTGAGTTTTCTATGTCTGATGAGTTATGTGGTCCAGTTGCTGCATATATGTAGCATTCTTTTTCATTGTCTGCTGTTAGAAGTAATAAGTTATGTTATTTCAAAATAATGTATGCAGAGTTTAATAAGTTGTTTGAAAGAAATATATATAGAGAGAAAATTGTTGGTTGGCATTTAGGAGGCTTCCTGGAACAAAGAAAAAGAGCTAAAATCTTATATTACACTCGGTTATCAATATGTTACCAGCAATAATTGCAATATTTCAAACATTTGATACTCAAATTGCTTGAAAAGAATGGAAAACCAATGTGCTCACTAAATGCCTTTATTTTTTAAATGCTGTTGTAGTGATGTTTCATGTCCATATGCAGTGATTGTGAGTTGAATTCCCAGTAACATCAGCAGTATCTCCCATAAGTCCATTCTTTTTACAATTGCAATGAACCTTCTCCAGTGTACACTAGATGGTGTGTAGTTGCAAATAACCTAGTAATGCTGGAAGCACCCTACACAATTATTTGAACCTGTTGTGACTAATTTTCCACTCTATTTTATTTTTTTTAATTAGTTACTTGCATTTTTTGTGGATCATAATTTGCATATGTGCATGTCCAAAGGAACATTGCATCACAGTCAGAATAACACAAGCACTGCAATATCACATACAACTGCCAATACTGGGCAAGTGACTTTCTAGTAAAACGTCTGACCTGTATTGGAATATACATAACCAATACAGGAATACAGGCTGTGGATGCATGGTTGATGACATTTGGAAGTTTGGGTCTGGCTGTGAATCATGCACGGGTAGCTAAATGGTAAGGTGACCACTTTTGACAAATGGGAATTCTGGGTTTGAGTTCTGGGCCAGCACAAATTTTCATTGCTGTCATTCCATTCTACAGCTGATGGTAGTCCTTATTTGCAATTGCGAATTCATTTGTTGTGTTTTGTAATGGCTGTGGTCACCACAGTGCCCTTTCCTTTGGATATGCATGCATGTACAAAGGAACTTTGCATCATAATCAGAATAACACAGGCACTGCAATATCATATAAAGGAGATGTTGAGCTGCAGACAAGCACAACACGATTGCCACACATTTAAGCTTTCAACCAAAAGACCTACTTCTAAAGTAGGAAACACACACACACACACACACACACACACACACACACACACACAAATGCGAGCACGAATGCAAGTGTGTGTAAGTGCAAGTGCACATGTGCGCTCATGCCTTTGACCTCTGTCTCTGGACATTGAGGCCAGAGTGTGAGCAAAAGCGTCTGATGGGAGAAGAAACCTGGGAGCGGTGGGGGTAAGGAGGAAGCTGAGTCACGGAAGTGGTGGGATTAAAGGGTAGGGGTGGGGCACTGCGTAGTGCTGCTTGCGGGAGCATGCAGGAAAGTAGTGGGGACAGGACAGGGATGCTAGATGCAGTCAGGAAATCTGACGGAGGGAACAGGGGCAGTAAGTAAGAGAAGTAGACGAAAATAAAAAGATTAATGGATGGATTGGTGGAATAGGAGGCTGTGCAGTGCTGGAGTGGAAACAAGGAAGGGGATAATTGGGTGAATTCTGTAAGTGCAAATGTTGCTATTCAGTGTAATCCTTAACGTGAGAGACCCTCCCAATACACCAATAGTAATTGGAATGCTTCCCAAGGTAGCAGGAACATTTCAATGTGTTGGAGGTGCTGGGATTGCACAAAGGTGGTCTTTAATATGTTTGTATATTTGCAGATAATAGTGTGTTGCCATGTACAAAATTTGCACATGGATTTGCAAATAAAAGAGCTTAATAAGTGAAGGATGACCAAATAATCACTGGACTGCCACACAAAAGATGAGTGTGATATTTTTCAGTGACTAACTTTCTGTTCAATTCCTTTTCATAGTGTTTGCGAGTGACTATATCGGAGGCAGGCTAAGGTGTTAAATGCATGTGACAAAGTTTGGGGTTAGGATTTGCTGTTGTGTATATTGTGCCCTCCCATAACCATCACCCCTCTAGCTCCGAGAATATAGACATTACAGGAGAAACATCTACTCCATTACAACAAACTCGTATGTCGACCCCAAACTGGCAGCTATCATTGGAAAGTCCACCATTTTTGGGATTTGGATCAAGAGAGCAAGAATCTGGTTTACTAGCGAACTTGGCAGAACTATCAAAACAAAATAACAAGGATCTGCAACAAGGTCTACAAAAGACCTGAAAGAGGATATTGATAGCAAATTTGAAGGTTTAAATCATACTACTGATAACCTGAATGAATATTAAAGACTCTAATGAATATGTTAGAAATCAGTCAGCTACGTGAATCTGCTGCCATAGATTTTCAAACAGTTAATGACAGGTTGGAAAATGCAGAATCCCATGTTAAGAACTCGATAGACGCAATGCAGAGTTTAAGGTTATCAATGAATACATCGAGCAAGAATGCTCCTTTATTGAGGAAAGACTAAAACTGAATAATAATCAAATGCAGGGACATTCTTCAAATGTTAACCATAAAATAAGTGTTGTTTCTCAAAACATTCAAACTTTCGAATCTCATCTGAACAATGTAGAATCAACTATGGTGCACCTACAAGTTAATGTTAGCTTTGTACCATCCTGCAACTTATTGCTTAAATATTTTCCCAGGGATTTTAAGGTGCACCTCATTGATTTTATCTGTCAGTGTAGAGATAGCTTTCTTGCTGGCTTGTCTGACTCGGCTAAAATAAAATTAGCAAAACAGTTTCTTGATGGTGAAGCCCTGTCTTGAGCCAGTTGGCATATTCAAGCTGAAATTACATTTACAGAATTTGAGCAGTTATTCTTAAACAAATTCTGGTGTGCAAACAGGCCAGCATTAAAAGAGCATTTTTAAATGGTAGCCATTACAGGCCTGGTAATATATTGATGAGAGAATTCTGTGAAAGATCATCTCAACAAACCGCTAGATCATTTAATACTTATAGATGCTTTAAGAAGACGTTTGCCCAGAAGAGCTCAATGGGGCCTAGCCTGCAGTCTCGATGACACAATTAATAATTTCTTAAGGCATGTTGATAAATAAGAAAATCTTTAGATGAGGAAGACAGATACAAAAATTCACATAACACAAATGGTAACCATAATGGAGGTTCTGATAATCATAAACAGCAGAACTTTCACAACAGACACAGAAAGAACCACCACAACAACAGTAATCTCAACAATCACAATAATTGGAATGGTAATAGGAACAATAACCACAACTCCCACAACCAGGAAAACCAATAATTCCTTCACTTGAGGCCTTTCAAGTGGTGTACTTAGAAATATTCAATAATAACCATACCAGTTATTCAATGCAGAAAAGCCAACTAATTCCAACTGATGTAAGTGGCTTTGTAGCAAACCAGGACAAAAGTAGTCAACGTACTGAAACTGACAGTAGAATTAAGGAACACTTCAGAAACTGTGGGGAGGTTGCAACAGATAATATGAATGATCATCAACATATAAATGTCCAACAATAGTGTAAACCAGTTATGTGACTTAGACTTTAAGGAGGTTGAGAATGATTCATTGAGAGAAGATAATGTTACAGAACAACATAATTATATGGTAGCCCATACATAGAGATATTGGTTGGTAACTGGATAGGTTTATGTCTGACATTGGCAGTGCATTTTCAATCATATCTGATAAATTTAGAGACAGAGTACAGAATAATCCTGACTACATTGAGTTTCCTATCTCAGGAATTAAAATCAGAGGTGCAACTGGTAAGTACAGCAAAGTGGTTAATAAAGAAGCATTAATTACCTTCCATATAGGAAAAACTGTGTTTGAGCAGGGTTGTCTGATCGTCAGTGATATCAACGATGAGATACACCTGCAAATAGATTGGATCTTAAAGTATGATATGTCTTTTGACTGGATTAATTCGGAGGTTCAGTATGGAATTGACTGTTGTGAGAGCGAAGTTCAAATTTCTGGTCATACTAAGCTATATCTAAGAACTGCTGAGTCTACAACTAACAAAGTGTGTGGCAATGAGGTAGAAGTAAAGAAAGGAGTTTTAGATGACCTTACGGGTGTTGATGTTACTGTTAAGGACATTGATCATTTGGTTAGTGATAAGGTCAGTGAGACTGATGGGCTTACTGAGTACAAAAAAATCTGAACTTGAAAGTGTATGGAGAGAGTTCAAAGATATTTTGAGTGTTTGAAGATAAATTCAGTGAAAAGCCAGGTAAAGTTAAGAATTATTCTTGTAAGCTTCAGCTGAAGCGGCATCAGCCCTTCATAAGGCCATACTCAGTGCCTACATGTAAGAAACAGATTGTGGAGAGGGAACTCCAAAAGTTGCAAGAGTGTGGAACTATTGAAAGAAGCATAGGCCAGTACAGCCACCCTCTTGTTGTCGTATCCATAAAAGATGGTGGAGTCAGGCTTGTACTTGATTCAAGACATCTAAACAAATATTTGGAAAGGGAAACAGATCACCCAGAGTCAATGGAAGAATTATTAAATAAGTTAAATGGTGCCAGGTATTTTATTTGTCAGGATCTGACATTAGACTTCCATCAGATCACTCTTGATCCTAGTTCCAGAAAATACACTGCTTTTTTATTCTCTGGAAAAAGTTATGTCTCAATATGCCAGTTGCAGAATTTATAAGAGCCATAGATTTAGTGTTAGTGAGATACTATCCACGCTGGTTATTTATGTTGATGACATTCTCATAACGAGTAGTTCATGGAATGAACACATCAAGACAATTAAGAAGGTAGCAATGAAATTCAGAAAAGGAGGTATGACCCTCAAATTAGTTACATGTAGATTTGGGCTTAAATCTTTGAACCTCTTGGGTCCCACCATCAGTGAGGAAGGATTTCTGCCCAATGTAGATAAAATTAAAGCTATTGACGGTTTTCCCAGACCCAGGAATAAAGATGAACTGAGCTCCTTCTATGGATTATGTAACTTCTACCATAAATACATAAGATCACAAGTTCTGAATGAACCATGTTTACTTCATTTATTAAAAAAGAACACATTGTGGGAATGGTCCACAGAATGTCAAACAGTTTTTGATGAAATCAAAAAACAGCTTTGCAATAGTCTGATTCTACGTAGGCCTGATCTTTCCTTACCATTTTGCTTTATGGCAGATAGTTGTGATTATGGGCTTGGTGCCTATATTTTTCAGCAGAAAGAGGATGATGGTCAGATGGAACAATGTGCAATAAGTTTTGCAAGTAGGAGTTTACTTAAACACAAAAGGAATTACACAGCCCTGAAGAAGAGTTTCTTGCAATTTTGTGGGGTTTCAAGAAATTTAGGAACCATCTCACTGGACATAAAGTCATCGTATTCTCTGATCACACAGTTCTGAACTATTTACAGGAATGTAAGCTGTATCATAACTGATCACTCACTGGGCATTATTTCTTGAGCAATTTTATTACACTATTTCCCATATTAAAGGTGAGCAAAATTCTGTTGCTGATGCCTTATCTAGGTTGTCAGCTGGTAATGATCAGGAGAGTACTGAGATTCAGAAGGACAAGAACTTTAGAAATATGTTCATTAAGGGAGTGAAATGTGAGAGAGAAATTAGAAAAATTTGTGAACAATTACAGAGACACCAAAACCAAGATGAGGATTTGAAACTAGTGAAAAGCTTACTCAGTAAGAAAGGTGAAGATAAAGTTGGACAGTATTACCAGGTGCACATGGGTATTTTGTTCAGAAGACACAGACCAGACTCTGATAACTGGAAGCTATGTTGGCCCTAACAACACATAGACTTACTCATCGAGTTTATACATGAGAGTTTTGTCCACTGTGGTATTATGAAATGCACTCAAAAGCTACAAGAAAATGTTTATTTTCATAATATAGCCAGGAGAGTAAAATGTTGGCTAGCTTCTTGTGATAGATGCCAGAGAGTAAAGGTAACAAATCAGTGCCATAAAGATTTTTTAAATAGCATTATACCCAAAGGTAAATCTGAGTTATTTGGAGTTGACTTCTTTGGACAATTATCTCATTCCAAAGAAGGATACAGTTATATCTTTGTTGTGGTTTATTTGTTTAGTAAATTAGTTAAATTGTACCCATTGAAAAAGGCTACCAGTACAAAAATTATCCAATGCTTTGGAAATGATTATTTCACCAATCCTGGCAAACCTAAAGCTATATTGTCCAACAATAGAAGCCAGTTCTTCTCACATATATGGAAACAGTTTATGGCAGATCAGTATATCATATTTGTATTTCCATTTACTCACCGTCTTGCAATCTTACTGACAGATACATGCGTGAGATTGGTCGACTTTGTAGGACTTACTGTTGCAAAGATCATTCAGATTGGTACTCATATGTAACACAATTTGAGGATACTTTCAACCATCTGCAACACATAACTACTGGATTTTCTCCTTACACGATACATTACAATAAGAAACCAACTAATTTATTGTATGAACTAGCAAAGTTTCCCAAGTGTTCTGAGTTGTCTCCTGGTAAGAGAGAAGATATTTCGAAGAGAAATATGGAGATGTATCACAGCAAGAAGAAGTTACGGTATGGCAAAAATGTTAAGGTGATTCAGTACAAAGTTGGTGATCTGGTGTTAATGAAAAGTTATGAGAAATCAAAAGCTATAAATAAGGAGATCAAAAGTTTATGTCCTTTTGAAATTTGTGAAATGCCACATCCCAATGCATACAGACTCATCTATCCTAGATTCAGGAAAGTGTTTGGATTGAGAAACACAGTGCAGGTTAAACCATATGTACGCTACTGACCATTAAAACTGCTACACCAAGAAGAAATGCAGGTGATAAACGGGTATTCATTGGACACATATATTATACTAGAACCGACATGTGATTACATTTTCAAGCAATTTGGGTGCATAGATGCTGAGAAATCAGTACCCAGAACAACCCCCTTTGGCCGTAATAATGGCCTTAATACGCCTGGGCACCGAGTCAAACAGAGCTCAGTTGGCGTGTACAGGTATAGCTGCCCATGCAGCTTCAACATGATACCACAGTTCATCAAGAGCCAGTTGCTCAGCCACCATTGACCAGAAGTTTTCAATTGGTGAGAGATATGGAGAATGTGCTGGCCAGGGCAGCAGTCAAACATTTTCTGTATCCAGAAAGGCCCGTACGGGACCTGCAACATGCAGTCGTGCAGTATCCTGCTAAAATGTAGGGTTTCACAGGGATTGAATGAAGGGTAGAGCTACGGGTCGTAACACATCTGAAATTTAACGTCCGCTGTTCAAAGTGCCGTCAATGCGAACAAGAGGTGACCGAGACATGTGACCAATGGCACCCCATACCATCACGCCAGGTGATAAGCCAGCATGGCGATGACGAATACACACTTCCAATGTGCATTCACCGCGATGTCGCCAAACTTGGATGCGACCATCATGATGCTGTAAACAGAACCTGGATTCATCAAAAAAAAAAAAAAATGTTTTGCCATTCGTGCATCCAGGTTCATCTTTGAGTACACCATCCTGTCTGTGATGCCGCATCAAGGGTAACCGCAGCCATGGTTCCCGAGTTCCCGAGCTGATAGTCCATGCTGCTGCATACGTCATCGAACTGTTCATGCAGATGGTTGTTAGTCTTGCAAACGTCCCCATCTGTTGACTCAGGGATCGAGATGTGGCTGCACGATTCGTTACAGCCATGCGGATAAGATGCCTGTCATCTCGACTGCTAGTGATATGAGGCAGTTGGGATCCAGCTTTCCGTATTACCCTCCTGAACCCACTGATTCCATATTCTGCTAACAGTCATTGGATCTCGACCAACGTGAGCAGCAATGTTGCTATACGATAAACTGCAATCGCAATAGGCTACAATCTGACTTTTATCAAAGTCAGAAACATGATGGTACGCATTTCTTCTCTTTACACAAGGCATCACAACAACATTTCACCAAGCAACGCCAGTCAACTGCTGTTTGTGTATGAGAAATTGGTTGGAAACTTTCCTCATGTCAGCACGTTGTAGGTCTCGCCACCAAAGCCAACCTTGTGCGAATGCTCTGAAAAGCTAATCATTTGCATATCGCAGCATCTTCTTCCTGTTGGTTAAATTTCGCTTCTGTAGAATGTCATCTTCGTGGTGTAGCAATTTTAATGGCCAGTAGTGTATAATAAAGTTACACTTCAGTAGCACATCACTCATATACAGATTGATACATATGATTTTCTGTTGTTGTTCTGCATACATTTGAAAGTGGTGAATTTTGTCTTTTGAAAACCTGTGAGTGATACATTTGAAAAGTACTTTTTGGTACTGAGACAAATTGGATTGAGAATTTGAGAATGTTGATTGATGAAGAAATTTATACATCAGCTTATGACATTTGACAAAGCTATCAGGAATTTTTGACTCTGAAGGTGTTTTTCATGCTCGATCCAGGGGTGACAGCAGCAGATAGGGGAATGAGTTGGTTGTGCAATGTTTTGAATTGATGACTTCGCTTGATACCATCACTCTGGTGGGTGCCTTGCAAAGCTTTAGGATTTTTGGATGATTTGGTCAGTGAATGACCAGCCTTTTCAATATTTGTGATATACATTTTTGAATGAACATGTTAAATTGGTTGATATCACTTGAGTTTTTTTTTTTAACTTGTTGGGATTGGTTCATTTGTGGATGGCAACATATTGCATCTTGTTTCACCCTTATCAACAGGCTGGGGGCGAGGGGGTAGTTTTAACTTAATAATTTTTTATGTGTTTAGGTTAGATGATTTTCACTTTGCATAGTACATATGAGAGACATTGTGAGTTGGAGGAGATGGTTTCCTTAGAGAAATGAGTTTAACACTACTGAGATTGAAAATAAAAATTGACACTTGGACTTAGACTGTACAATTTCAGTGACATAACTTGGATAATATTAATGGAAAAAAACGGTTAGGTTAAGTTATTTTAATGATTTTGTCTTACTACTTTACATATATTTCTCTTACATTGTACAGGGTAACTTATTGTTTTCATGTCATACAGTTAACACACCTATTGCATCTATGTACAACTTATTCTTCATGAAACCTCAAGGTGACGCTGTGTATCCTGAGACTCAGAAAGAAGATAAAACCTTACTTGGCGCTGTGCAGTTAGCACAAACATGCTGTGATATTAACAGTTTTAACACATGAGGGGAACAATGTTGTGGTTATTGATTCTAAATCCACACTCACACTAACTACACTGCTTATAGTAAACCCACATTTACGTTGTCCAAACCGTTAACATGAAATGTTTGTCAAGAAAAGTTGAGCAAGCTATTTAGATTCGGGGCATTGAGATTACCTTGACTTGGCTATTCGATACCATACCTGGATTTGACTTTTCCATAACTACTGAATGTCAGAATGAGAACTATCCTATGATTATTTTTCTTATTTGTATTTTGTGCCATTTTCATTTATCTTGTTTAGTGTATTTTCTATATTTTGTATATATAGCTGGATTTGGCTTAAAAGTAGTCTGTCTGATTTCGTGCCAAAACTAAAAATGTTATACAAATATGAAGAAATGTTCATTATACCTGAGAGAAAATACATGATAAATAGAGAACGTGTAATGTTTAAGGTATAAAGACTCTGATTTAAATGATTGTGTATGCAATATATTCAAGTGGAATGGAACCTAATAAAACTAGTTTCAGGAACTGAAAAGTCAGTAAGATACCTGAGACTAGCTAATTTAATGGACCAAATTTGAGAGCAGACACCTCTCTGAAGGAGACTTGGTCTCTGACAAAATTGAATTAATGTAAAAAGAAAACCTCTGTAAGTAATTTACATGGTAGCTTATACTTATTAAATTCTGTTACATTAATTCTAGTAAGTATTCACTGTCAACTTTGACAAAATATATTTCATTGCCTCACACCAATGTAGGGAAAAATTTATAGTGTTTTGCTATGCCAATTTCCTTATAGAATTGTAGAATGAACGAACTTTTTCATGCCAATTTACTAGTTATTCGTAACTTTTGCATTTTGGTTACTTTTGTTCAGGTGCTTAACACCATTTAATACAGTTTTGTAATTTATGCTGGTAATTGTGCTTCACATGACACAACTCTCATCTACTTCATTTATTAATTTCACTGATGCTTTACACCATTTAAAACTTTTATGTATGATTTTGCGCCTGCAAATTTGTATTTCTATGTTAATAAACCTGAATTTTGAAAGTAGGGTTTAAAACTCACAAATATATCATTTCATTGACTCTCATTTGTCTACCACGGGTACCGGAATTTTGCTTACTTTCCCAAATTTCACATACAATCCACTTGCTGGTCATAGAAGAGTTTTCAATTAAAGCTCTTCAGGGGATATTGAAATGGAACCACTTTCCATTTCTATCCTTCCCGTTACTATGTGCAGATCTTAGTATCTAATTTCTGTTTTACGCAAATTATGCACAGATCTTAATTACACATTTTTTGGTGTGACATAATTATTGATATTAATTTTATTGTTAATTCAAACAACTTTATATTATGTGCAGATCTTAATTATACATTTTCTGGTGTGACATAATTATTTATATTAATTTTAACTGTTAATTCATTAATCTTCCATTTCCGAAGATGTTAATTTTTTGTCAATTGTTTGTTCTTTGGAAGAGAGGCGTTTTGAAGTGAAGTTTTTAATGGCAGTTGAATGCATGTGGCTGGTGGTGATGGAACAATTGGGCAGAGGAAATGTTTTGTATTTTTCATGAATAAACGATGATGACTCAAAATTTCTGCAGATTATTATTGCAACATACACATATAGGAAGACCAGCTACAGTAAGACCTAGGATTGTCTTTTCTAGCAGAGCAACCTATGCCCCAAGGATTTTACATGAAGTATTGCTTTTGCCAGCAACAGAGAACTGTCTCTGCAAATACAAGTCTTTTAGTTTTTCCAGATTTTTATCTAATTCCTTAATTGCATACATTACTATTCACTGTAATCCTTAACATGCGAAGACCCTCTCATCACATCAATAGTAATTGCAATGCTTCCCCAAGGTAGCGGGAACATTTCAATTGGCAAGGGACCATTTACTATAGCCCAATGTGAAGAATGAGTGTAAGCTTTGGACTCGTACATGCATTCTGTGCCAAAGAAGCAAGGTATCACACGATGCTCAACCACCCTTGCATCACTTTGCATGAGCACGCTGATCTCGTGGGATGACAGGTCTCTGACGGCTATCGCCACATCCTGTTAGTGATCAATTGCGTCACTCAATGAGTAGAAACTGCACAGCTTAACAATATTATAGGCAAATCAACTGCCAATGGTTTTATTGACACAGGGATTTTTCAGTTGTCTCATATTCGTAACGACCAACTGAGGTTGGCCCTTTGAATCGGCCTATTTTCCTTGAGTTGTGCTATGTTGTCAGCACACATCAATTTAGAAAGGCAGTTTATCATCCAAACAGCAATGGGCTTGTTGAGCAGTGCCATCACACCTTAAAGGTGGCTCATGTGCCACAGCAGATGCTGGACAGAGGCAATACCATTAATACTCCTGGAAGTGCATATGTCCCACAAACATGACTTTGGAGCCTCAAATGCTGAAATTTTGTACAGCAAAGTGCTCTCTCAGCCTGCTAACAACAACCTTAAACTATGCCTCCTGATCAGCCTTATCTATTTTCTCAAATACAATGCCATGGCATCCAATTCTGATTACCTCCCCTCTCCCTTACATTGCACCTAAGGTTTTCCTCCACAAGACTCCAAAAGTTGTGAGATTGATATGTTATGTGATGACACAATCTGATCAGTTTGCAACCATCATACTCAGCTGCCCACAAGGTACTTAATGGGATGACCATACCTTTGTCATATTGTTATATGGCACACCTAAGACAGGTCCTGTCAATCACCTTAAGCTGAAGTGGGCTCTGTAAGAAGCTTTAGTGAATGATGATCTCTGCCAACTTCCCTCCACTACTCTACCAGAAAAACCATTGTCTCCTGGCGACGTACCCCTGACTTCAAATTATGCCCTGATGTTCACAGTTTTCTTCCTAACACATTTGTCATGCCCACATGGGACCTGGACGATCCCTGTGCCCCCACGTAACCTCATCACCTTTCTCACTCTACACATCTTTCCCAACAGTGCTCCACACTACCGTGGGAGGGAGCTTTGTAGGAACTCTGCAACAAGAAACAATAAGACTGCAGCCATGAGTAAGAGATCCTGACAGACAATTCATGTAATGGCTTCAAGCACTGTAGATGCACCACTGTTGTACCAATTTTATGAGAATAAATTGTGCACTTATCCAGATGTGCTATTGTTCATCAAACATCCCATCTATACTACAGCATTACAAAGTTACTGATGTTACTTTTTAACTATTCTTACCACTGGCAACAAGTGCAACATTGTTGGTAGAAATGCAACTACTTATTGTAATGGGTTCATTCAGCAGTAAGTAATTTTTGTTATTTTGGGAATATCAAAATGGTGTGCTCTTACAGTAAAAAAACTCACAATGTTGCAGCTTTCAACATCAAAGAAGAAACTGGCAAATTGTATGGAAAAGTTTGAGAAAATACAAGGCACTGGACAGTTTTGACGTCTTATGATCAGTGATCTGAACTCCAGCTTTGGCAACTGAAATAAGGTTTTTCTATTTTAAAAAATTCCTTCTTCAAGTTGTAAACTGGGAGAATAGCTCACCAGATTGAAAGAGGGTATTTTTATTATTGTTTTAGGGCATAAAACAGCTATGGTCATAAGCGACCATTCTGTAGCTTAGTGAAGGGCAAAAACAGGAATTTAAATCAGCAGCAATGGGAACGGAACTCAAGAAGGAGGGAAACTAAAAACGGAAGGAAATCCTAGAAAACTGCTATTGAAGGGGTGTTGTTTTCCCTGAAAAAAGCTTCAAATGACCGATGTCATCTCACTAACACTTATAAACTCAAGGACATGAGTGGCTGAGCAAGTCATCTGCTACAAGGGAAGATATGTCAGGCGACAGCTGTAAACGGGCACGTATCGGATTGAAATAGGGGCACTGAAGTAAAAGGTGTCTCACCGCCTACAATTGAGAGGAGTGGGGACAAAGCAGGGAAGGTTCGCCACTTAAAAGATGTCAATGGCTAAAAAGACAGTGCCCAATCCGGAGTCTAGTTAAAATTAGCTCCTACCGATGATGAGGCTGAGAGGAAGAGGTCCAAGCACAGTGAAGAGGGCTTATGTCCCGTAATTTATTATCCTGAAGTGCAGACCAATGTGCATTCTGTCAAAGAGCAAAATAATGATATAAAATGCTCTGTAGATCAGTAAAGGCAACTGCGTGAACAGCGGGCCGAAGAAGAGAGACAGCGACCTTTGCTGCTACATCAACTGCCTCATTTCCACATATACCAACATGCCCTGGGAGCCAGAGGAATGCCACATAGATGGCCCTCAAGTGGAGCATATGGAGGTAGTCCTGAATCCAGTGGACCAGTGGGTGAACAGGATAAAGAGCTTGGAGATTGAAAAGAGAGCTGAGAAAATCCGAGCATATAATATACTATATCCACTGATGGCGATGGATGAATTGTACAGCCTGGAGAACAGTGTAAATGTCCACAGTAAAAAACCAAAAACTGATCAGGAAGAAGAAATCTTATAGAGGTGCCATCAATAATATAGGCACTCCCGACACAAAAGGTGGTCTTTGAGCCATCAGTGTAAATAAATGTAGCATCCTCCATTTGTGTGCATAGAGCAACAAATGCCAGATGATAAACTATAGGGGGGAAGCTGACAAAGGTAACAGAGAAGGCAGGTCTAGGGGCAAAGCCAAAGTGGCTTCATATCCCCATTTGTCAAGAAAGTTTTAGGAAATTGGAAGGGAAGTGAATGTAGAAATTGACAGAAGCAGACTCCCAGTAGTAGTTGAGAGGAAGCGCTGTCTGCCTACCCTAAATCCAAGGAGGCGTCAAAAAAAAGAGCATGGGTTGGATGAGCAGGCATGGAAGAAAGGGGACTAGTGTAACAACTCAAAGGACAGCTTGCCGATTGGACAGCGGAGGTTAAGCAGTCTCAGCATAAAGGCTCTCCACGGGTCTAGTGTAAAAAGCTCCAGACGCTAAACACAATCCACGGTGATGCACAGAATCTAGATGTCAGAGAACAGATGGCCACGCAGAGGAGTAAACTATGCTTCCATAGTCCAATTTCGAGTGCACTGAGGCGCGATATAGGTGGAGGAGGATCAATCGGTCTGCTCCCCAGGAGGTACCCCTCAGAAGATGGAGGGTGTTGAGGGATTGCAGACAGTGAGCCGAAAGGTGTGAAACATGGGAAGACCAGCACAGTTTTCTGTCAAACATAAGTCCCAGGAATTTGTTGATGTCCACAAACAGAAGGTAACAGGGCCTAGATGTACGGAAAGCAGATAATACTCCGTATAATGCCACAAATTTACACAAATGGTCTTACTGGTAGAAAATTGGAAGCTGGTTTCAATAACCCCATGAGTGGAGGGAATCGAAACATCCTTGAAGACGTCATTCAAGAAGGCTTGTCCATTGAGAGCTGTAGTAGATTGCAAAATCATCGACAAAGAGGGAGCCCAAGGCAACTGGAAGGAGACAATTCACAATTGCATTTATGACAATGGCAAACAGTACAACACTTAGCACGGAGCCCTGGGGCATCCTGTTTTCTTGGGAGAAAGTACGGAATAGAGTAGTGTTCATCCACATATTAAATGTGTTCTCTGTCATAAATTCATGGATGAAAAGGGGTAGCCAAACTTGAAAGCCCCCCCCCCCCCCCCCCCCCCCCAGAGAACAGTGTGCAGAGGATGCCATTCCTCCAACAGGTATTGTATGCCCTCTCCAGATCAAAAAATATAGGTACCGTTTGGCGATTCCTGAGAAAATTGTTCATGATATAAGTGGAGAGGGCAACAAGATGGTCAACAGTGGAACGATGCTTTCGAAAACCTCATTGGGCAGTTGTTTCAGGACTCCAGCCACCAGCCTAAACGGCAATTTACTATATGCTCCAAAATCTTACAAACACTACTTGTGAGAGAGATTGGGTGATAGCTGGAGGTGAGATGTTTGTCCTTTCCAGATTTTGGAACAGGAATGAAGACAGCTTCCCACCATCTTCTAGGAAACGTACTGTCGACCCAAAGTTGATTATAAAGGCAAAGGAGGTAGCAAAGACTAGGGTATGACAGATGTACAAACATTTGGATGTGGATATCATCTGGTCCCGGAGCAGAACAGCGAGGGGAGGACACTGCATGTCTGAGTTTCCACATAGAAAAGACAGCATTATAGCTTTCACAATTTTGAGAGGAAAACACAAGAGGTTCCTCTTCCGTTACCCATTTCTTTAGGAAAAAGGCTGGTGGGTAGTTAGAAGGTATGGAAATCTCAGAAAAGTGTCAACCTAATGAGTCAGAGATTGCAACTGAGTCCACTACGGTATCCCACATGACAGTTAGCCCAGAGGTCACGGAAAAACTGGACATGCCGGGTTCAGCTCCAAACAACTGATGAGGGAGTGAAGATACTAAAGGAGCTGGCAAAAAAATCTCAGTTTGCCTTCTTGCTATCATGTATGATGCGAAGGCAACATGCACGTAACTGCTTATAGCAGATACAGTTGGCCAACATAGGATGATGGCGGAAAAAGCGAAGAGCACATCTCCGATAGCACGCCTTGTTCCACCAAGGAACTGGGGACGCTAGGGCAAAG
The DNA here is from genome assembly GCF_023897955.1 of Schistocerca gregaria. Classification (NCBI taxonomy): domain Eukaryota; kingdom Metazoa; phylum Arthropoda; class Insecta; order Orthoptera; family Acrididae; genus Schistocerca; species Schistocerca gregaria. The sequence continues at coordinate 461,532,559 of NC_064926.1, read as the reverse complement.
GGGAGGTATTAGGTATTGAAAATTCGATGGCTGTAAGTATAACTGCCATAACATGAGTGACCTGATCACTGGTGCTAGGAAATTGATAGTCATCAAATGTTGCTAAAGAGGAGAAAAGTGTGCAATCGACTTGGGAAAACTTCCAGAGTTTTACATGAAAAGATGACAGTTGTGGCTGTTCTGGTGTAACCACAAGCACCGGAGCGAAGACAAGGAACACAAGATCAGAAAAGGTGGTGAAATGACATCAGCCAATGGTGCACTGATTAGGACCATGCCACGACAGGAGCGACACATGCAAGAAGTGAATATAAGTGCCGCTCCCCACCAGCCTCAGCCGGACATTGGTGGACAGTATTAGGGTGGCCTAGCAGAGAGTGCTACAATAACAGATTGTAGTGATCCATATACATTGCTTATTTGAACATTGTGTATAACAAAGACTCAAATTTATGTTGCATGTGGCTAATCGTTTGTAACACCTTTGTACATTCAAGTTAAGTATTGTCAATCTGCTTTATTGAAATAAAACTATGAATGTTATTTGCTTGAATTGTTGTATAGCATTCCAAGAATGCAGCATCCTTAAGGTGCCCTATACGAGATGAGTGGGCAAGACCCAACAGCTGTAATCGAAGGAAACAGGGAAAATGGTCACTCGAGTGTGTATCAGCAAGAGTGAATCATTCAAAGCACCAAGCTAGCTGAACAGTACCAACCAAAATGTCCAAATGAGAGTAGGTTGACGTGGAAGCAGACAAAAATGTAGGGTCCCCAGTTTTGAGGCTAACAAGGTCCACTTGGTGAAAGAGGTCAATCAATAGGGAGCCTCTTGGACAAGGATGCGGAGATCCCCAAAGTAGGTGGTGGGTGTTGAAGTCCCCAACCAGTAATTATGGCAGTGGGAGCTGACGAAGGAGATGAAGGAGATCAGCTCTTGCTATTGGTGTGGACGATGGAATGTATATGGTTCAAAGAGAGAAGGTGGATCCAGAAAGGGAAAGACGTACAGCAACAGCTAGGAAGGAACTGTGCAACTGGATTGGGTGATAATGGATAGTATCATGCAGAGGAATTATAAGTCCCCTATGTGTCCGCATGCCAGCACCAGAGGGGAGATCAAACCAGACTGAGTGGCAATGTGGGAAGACATAGTGATCATGGGGACATAACTTTGTTTCCTGAAGACAGAAGATGACTGGGGAGTCGGATTGTAAGATGATCGACAGTTCATCCCAATTGGAGCAAACTCTGTGGATATTCCAATGGATAAGTGACATAGGGTGGACAAAAAAGGAAAAATCTCACCATGGATGCCATCAACTCAGCGAACGCTGAGAGCCAGCAGCTGAAGGTGTGGAATGGTATTCAGCCAGAGGCAGAAGATCCTGATCCATAGGTTGTTTGGGGGCAGCTCCTCCTGCCAGTGATCAGCTGGTAGATCGGCCACCAATGGTGCATCTCGGCGACACAGAAGACGGCTGAGGGCAGCTATCACTGGGTGGTGCTGTAGAAGAGACACGCCATGGTGGGGATGGAGAGGAGCCTTCTTGGAAGCAGGACGTTGGGATGAAGGATAAGTTGATGGTTGTGAAGTCTGGGTACATAAAAAAATCTTCACGAGTAGGCTCTTTTTTAGAAGTCGGGGTGTTTGATTTTGGGGGCCATGATTTAGCACAAGCCAATGAAGATTCAGCCTTAGAGTGAGCAAGTGATAGAGGGGAGGTTGAAATGGCAAACTTTGGGCTGGCCAATCTGACGACGAAAGCACTAAAGACGAGATCCCAAGTCTGCGTGGCTACCTCCTTAGTAGGTTGAGGAGAGGTGAGGGCAGTGCTATATTTACCCGCTGGAAGCACAGTGGTCTTTCTACTGATGAATAACTTATGAGCTACAAAGGTAGACACCTTTTCCTTCACTCGGATTTCCTGAGTAATTCATTCATCTTTAAAAGTAGGGCAATCTCTAGAGGAATCAGCGTGGTCAGTCGTACAGTTGATGAGGGTGGACAATCACCCTCAAGGGCATCCCTGTCACATGTTAGGCATTTGACCATATTGGAACAAGACTGGCTGGTATGATTAAACTTCTGACATTGATAGCAACACGTAGGGTTGAGGATGTAAGGGCAAACTGAAATTATCTCATATCCTGCTTTAATGTTCGATGGAAGTTGCACTCTCTCAAACATCAAGAAGAGAATGTGGGTTGGTACGAACCCTTTTCATTATTCAATGTACAGCTGTTACTCGCTGATCAGACAGGTAATTGTGGATGTCCTCATTTGATAATATGCTGAGTGATCTTGTATAAACCAACCCATGTGAAAAGTTTGACTTTAAAGTACGGTGCACTTCAACCAGTCAGGGAAGGTGTGTAGCAGTGTAGTTTCTTGTGCCTGGTTGGCACTCTGTTTCTAACGACAAGGTTCCATTTCGTAACGGGGAACAGTACTTTACAGGACCTGCAATTGTGTAGTCATCTTTCTGAATTATAAAAGGGTTTACTGTTGAACAGTCTTGACCTTTGTCAGACCGAGAAACAACTAGGAATGTTGGCACTGATGGTAGAATTTTCTTTGGCTAAGACTCATCTATCTTTCTGTTGTGGGCAAAAGTTGTAGAAGTAGAAGAAACCATTACGAAAGGAACCCCATGATTACCAGCATATCCGATGGTGTGATCCTTCCTAGTGGGGGCCCACTCTGAGGGCATTCCCACCTTAGGTGATTGTCAATACCTCAAATCACACCTCCTGAGAAACGGATGGAGGGACCAATCAGCATCTTCCTATGTACCAGCTCGCGTAAGCACACCTCCCTGGACCTGGCCTTTACCAGGGGGTATGTACGTGTCCTACTTGTCTAGCTGGGCCATGGAATTACTCATTACCCCATTACTGGCTATGCATGGGAACGCATGGGTCGACTTTCAAACATGCACAAGAAGGAAAGAAAGAAAAAGGGAGGAACAAAGAAAAGGAAAGAAGAGAAGAGAAGATTTCTCAAACGCTGCAGCAGAGAAGAAGGTAAAGAGAAGAACCAAGGAAAGAGAAAGCAAAGTAAGGACAGATACTTTACATTGTAGAGATAAAAGAAGAGAAACCACTTCATTCATTCATTCACAAGCATCCAACTACAGATGTAGGTTCAAAACATACTCTCAAAGAGAGGGAGAAGGGGAAGGGAAGGGGCAGGGGAAGGATCAGGGACAGGGAGGGATGTGGAATGGCAAGGTACGCAGCCCGGAAAGGAAAGAGAGCTGCATGAGCTTAGGTCCTGTGTTCGCCACGTATCCACAAAAAGAGTTGTGAACTCCCTGGGGGGAGATAGAGAGAGGGTGGGGTGGGTGGAGGGAGAGGAAAAGATTAATAAAAGTCAAATTTCTTTAGCAAAGTGACAAAAATGACTTCATTACAAAATCAGAAAAATGAAACTAATTATATATTTTTGCCTTCCGTAGTTATGTGAATGTATTTTAATTCATTTTATAGCTCCTGGCCGCAGAAATCAGTTTTGTTTTCATTTGATGTGGTATCTATTAATGAAGAGGAAACAGCAAAATCATTAAATGTAAACACAGGTCACATGGAGTCTAACCTCCCTCCCCACTACAGCTCACATTGCTCTGCACATGCGTGAATCTGGCTGCTTGGGTGCGCCTAATGTCCGGCTGCTTGCTGCTACTGCCTATACAGCTAACAGCCACACCTCAAGTACCCAGAAGTGGGAGAAGGTACTGCTCATACACGACTCAACCTCGCATGCACTTTAGCCTGGTGGCAACTGCACAAATGAACCTAATGAAAACATCAAAAGCAATTTGTTGTTAGGAAGTACTGCATAGCCTTTGTCCTAAGGCCTTTGACACATTTTGCTGTTGGCAGACACTTGTGTGTGCAAGGTGTTTTGTGGTTGTAAATGGCATATTTTCTTTACAGCTAAAGTATTTTTTTTTTCTCATTTCTGTTTTATTGCTGCAGTACTATCCTGCAACAGTGGGATACTGTAATATTCCTTGTTAGAGTATCGGTTCTTACCAGTCACAATAATAAAAATTTAGCTGAAAACTAAAACAATAAAAGATTCCCAGAATTCCAGAAGGTTCCCAGATTTCTCCCGGATGAAAAACATCCTCGTGTTTTTCCCGGGGAGTATACACTCTGTAATTATAACTAAGGACCTGACTTTTTGGCCCTAATAATACATCTAAATGGAGGGAAGAACGATTAGTACTTGATGTTCTGTTGAGAATAAGGTCATTCGAAAGATCACAAGCTCAGATTGGTGAAGGATATTGGCAATCTGGCTGCCGACTTTTCCAAAATACACTCCTGAAAATGGAAAAAAGAACACATTGACACCGGTGTGTCAGACCCACCATACTTGCTCCGGACACTGCGAGAGGGCTGTACAAGCAATGATCACACGCACGGCACAGCGGACAGACCAGGAACCGCGGTGTTGGCCGTCGAATGGCGCTAGCTGCGCAGCATTTGTGCACCGCCGCCGTCAGTGTCAGCCAGTTTGCCGTGGCATACGGAGCTCCATCGCAGTCTGTAACACTGGTAGCATGCCGCGACAGCGTGGACGTGAACCGTATGTGCAGTTGACGGACTTTGAGCGAGGCCGTATAGCGGGCATGCGGGAGGCCGGGTGGACGTACCGCCGAATTGCTCAACACGTGGGGTGTGAGGTCTCCACAGTACATCGATGTTGTCGCCAGTGGTCGGCGGAAGGTGCATGTGCCCGCCGACCTGGGACCGGACCGCAGCGACGCACGGATGCACGCCAAGACCGTAGGATCCTACGCAGTGCCGTAGGGGACCGCACCGCCACTTCCCAGCAAATTAGGGACACTGTTGCTCCTGGGGTATCGGCGAGGACCATTCGCAACCGTCTCCATGAAGCTTGGCTACGGTCCCGCACACCGTTAGGCCGTCTTCCACTCATGCCCCAACATCGTGCAGCCCGCCTCCAGTGGTGTCGCGACAGGCGTGAATGGTGGGACGAATGGAGACGTGTCGTCTTCAGTGATGAGAGTCGCTTCTGCCTTGGTGCCAATGATGGTCGTATGCGTGTTTGGCGCCGTGCAGGTGAGTGCCACAATCAGGACTGCATACGACCGAGGCACACAGGGCCAACACCCGGCATCATGGTGTGGGGAGCGATCTCCTACACTGGCCGTACACCTCTGGTTATCGTCGAGGGGACACTGAATAGTGCACGGTACATCCAAACCGTCATCGAACCCATAGTTCTACCATTCCTAGACCGGCAAGGGAACTTGCTGTTCCAACTGTACAATGCACGTCCGCATGTATCCCGTGCCACCCAATGTGCTCTAGAAGGTGTAAGTCAACTACCCTGGCCAGCAAGATCTCCGGATCTGTCCGCCATTGAGCATGTTTGGGACTGGATGAAGCGTCGTCTCACGTGGTCTGCACGTCCAGCACAAACGCTGGTCCAACTGAGGCGCCAGGTGGAAATAGCATGGCAAGCCATTCCACAGGACTACATCCAGCATCTCTACGATCGTCTCCATGGGAGAATAGCAGCCTGCATTGCTGCGAAAGGTGGATATACACTGTACTAGTGCCAATATTTTGCATGCTCTGTTGCCTGTGTCTATGTGCCTGTGGTTCTGTCAGTGTGATCATGTGATGAATCTGACCCCAGGAATGTGTCAATAAAGTTTCCCCTTACTGGGACAATGAATTCACGGTGTTCTTATTTCAATTTCCAGGAGTGTAGTATTGTATTCTGCAATAGTATCTCACCTTAGCAGCAATAATACCCTCATCAAACCACAGTTTGTGAATCAGAAGGGTTGTTCTAATTCCTCATACCCAGCATTACTTCACAACCCTTCCTCAGGTCCCTACATGACCTCAACCTGTCCTCTGCAGAACTCCAAGCTCTTTGTTTCCTAAAAGCTAATGACTCTATCATTATCTTCCCAGCAGACAAAGGGTCTACCACTCTAGTACTTGACCAAAAGAAGTATGTTAGTGAAGGCCTATGCCAGCTGTCCGGCATTTCTACATACAGCATCTGCCATCAAGATCCCATCCCTGTGATTCAAACTGGCCTGCCGTCCTTCCTTAAAACCTCAGACCCCTCGAAAGGATTGAAGCCTCAATCCATAGAACTTCTCACGCCACCCAAACTATGCACTCCTTCCACCTTTTACCTTCTTCCTAAGATCCACAAGCTGAATCACACCTTCAACCCATTGTACAAAGACTTCCCTCCTATATCAAAGATACCAACAATTTCCTACATTGTTTGAAATAAGTGCCTGTCCCACTCCCACCACACACCTTGCTTTTCACCATTAATGCCACCTCTCTCTATACTAACAATCCCCACGTGTATGGTCTGTCTGCTGCTGAACATTTCCTCACTCAGTGCCCACCTGATTCCAAACATATGACATCCTTCCTACTCACCTTAATCAACTTTATACTCACCAACAACTACTTTACCTTTAAGGAGCAGACATACAAACAGACAAGGGATATGGCTGTGGGAACTAGAATGACTCCTTCCTATGCCAACCTTGACATGCGTCGCTTGGGGGTGGGGTGCCTGGGATCCATAATCCTTCAGCCCCTGGTTTGGTTTAGATATATTGATGACATCTTTACCATATGGACTCATGGTGAAGCTGACCTGTTACAATTCCTGGAACCTCTGAGTACATTCTCCCAATTAAATTTCACATGGTCCCGTGCCATTTTGCTTGATGTTGATCTTGTCCTCAACTAAGGCAAGCAACACACTTCTGTCCACATTAAACCTACTAACAAACACCAGTACTTACATTTTGACGGTTGCCATTCTTTCCCTGTCAAATGTTCCCTCCCATTCAGCCTTGGCGTTCGAGGCAAACATATTTGTTTGAATGCCGATTCTTTACAGCAGTACACCAATATTTTCACCTCAGCCTTCATTGTACATAATTACCCCAGCTGCCTAGTTCAAAAGCACATTTCACGGGCCACCACATCTGATCCAGGTACTGCTTATGCCTTCAAAAAACAACTTTGGAGCACACCACTGGTCACTCAGTATTATCCTGATCAGGAATGAATTAATCAGCTACTTTGACAAGGCTGTGACTTCCTAAAACCATGAGATCCATTATGTCAGATTTTGCCCACTACACCTAGAATAGCTTTTCACCGCCCTCCTAATCTCCATTATTCTTGTCAGACCTTATGCTGCATCTGTGCCCATCTCCCTACCATATGGTTCCTACCCCTATGACTGTCTCTGCTGCAAGACTTGCCCTATTCACCCTCCTACAACCACCTATACAAGCACTGTAACTGGCAACACATATACGATCAAAGGTAGAGCCACCTCTGAAATGACACCAGCTGTTATGTGAATACTGTTCAGCCTTTAACATTGGTACGACTACCGCCAAATTATCAGCGAGGATGAATGAGAATAGGCAGAGGGTGTATAGTGGCAACACACGACATGCCATTGCAGAGCATGCTTCACAATATGACAATCGTGACCTGTAGCATATTTCACCACATGTGCCATCTGGATTCTCCCCCCAGACACCAGTTCCTCAAACCTCCGCAGGTGGAAACTACACTACATGTCCTTGGTTCTTGACACCCAACTGGCATTAATATAAGTTAATTTGTTGTGTATCACCATTTCTTCACAATAACTACTCCTTTCTTCACTCTGTTTTAGTTTTCACTTTATTACCTGATAATTATCGCCATCCCCCTACCACCTCTATTATGTGCAATGTTCTTAGCTTTTCACTCTTATTAACTTGTGCATGATGTTTAAGCAGTAATCTCTGTCTTGCATATTACCCTCCCTCCCACCTTTAAGCTCTTACGTTTTCAAATCTTGTTTAGTGCAGTCCTCTACAATCAGTCTTTCCTTCTCATTCCACCTGGTAAGTCTCCCCTGACTCACAGTTCTGGGTGACTTTCCCAAACTCTACCCCCTTTCGTAGACCTCTCCAGTCTTTTTCCTTCACCCCTCTTTCTTTCCCTTCAACCCTTCTGCCAGAAGGAGCCAATGGCTCCGAAAGCTTGCCAAATTAAAACCACCTTTTATGTGTGTGTTCTGGCGCCGTTTGGTGAGTAGATTTTTTATCTATCCATTTATATTAAATAGAAGTAGTGTGTACTACAAAGTTTCAGGGAATGTGGACTGACGAACATTTAAATTGGAATGAAGATGTTGTGTATCTAGCAGAAACTCAGTTCAACATGTTTTGTCTTGCGAATAATATCGAAGGTATGTACCAAAGGTATGTGCTACAGCTGTGTACTTTAGTTGTTTCCAGTCAGTTTCAAGCTACAGCATAAGTTTTTGGGGCTTCCTTTTTTACACAAAAAAGAGCTACTGGTATCATCACACTGTAGACCTTATTAAATAGCTAAAGATACTAACAATACCATCTATTTATATTTTAAAATGGCTGGAAAAGATCAGTGAAAATCACTGTAATCTTCAAACCAACTCTAACAAACATAATCAAAATACAAGGCATTGCAGAAACTTCCAGTTTCCATATGTAGCAAAAACTAAAAGACAGAATCATGTGAGCCACTTAGGAATAAACCTTTTAAATGCACTTCCATCCCAAATCAAAGAGCTGGAAGCATCCAAGCATGAAGTAAAAAAATACCTGATGGACAGATGCTTATTCAGTGTCAATGAATATCTGTCTCAGATAGTAAACTGAAACCTTTACTTGCTTTCAATAATTTACACAAATTTAAATTTATTTTCAAATTACAAAACACTTATAAAAATTCTGTTATATGCCCCCCCCCCCCCCCCCCCCAAAAAATACATTTTGTGTATAAGCCACAGTTAATGCCCTACATATGTTTGTCACGATTATGTGTTTTTTGTGTAGTGTTTGTTCTCTATTTATAGACTATGGGTATGTAATCTGCTTTGCACAATTATGTTATGCATAGTTATCATGTGTTACAGGTAAACATTATAATGATAGATCATATATCACATGTGAGATCTTTTGGATGATGATGTAATGCATCCACTACAGTTCAAAAGGAACAATGATGTACATAATTACAGTATCAGAAGGAAAATGATATTCATCACTCCATATTAAGTGGGCCCTGATGACCACACTGTTTAGCGCCCGAAAACCTCAAACCACACAAACACTCCATATTATGATCACTTACCTATTGATATAAAATGTCTGACAGACAGCAAAGTAAAATTTGAAAACAAACTGAGAAAGTCTCTCCTTAATAACTCCTCCTGATCTGTAGAAGAATCTCTATTATTGTAATGTGTACAACTAGGTGGGCGGGAATTATTAAATTACATCTGTATATCATTTTTCTATTTGCAGAGAAAAGGAAAAGAAATAACTTAGAAATGTTCAGAATCCAGCCATACATACAAATTAATTCACAGTGTGAATGTAAAATGACTCGTTCTGCATCATTACTATTTATCATGCAAAATGATCCATGGAACATGTAACTAACTAAATCTTTTTCGAAGGAAGCATCTTGGTATTTGTCTGAAGTGATTTAAGGAAACTACAAGAGATGTATATCAGGGTGCTGGGGTGTGGATTTGAACCACCAACCTCCCAAATATCAACAAAGTGTCTTATCACAGTGACATCTCACTTGTCCTCTAAACGGAAACCAGAATGAACAGATCTGTTACTACAACAGGTTATGAATTTTAAAAATTATAGGGTGGTGTTCTACAGTCATTTACTTATAAACACTACCTGAGTCTCTCCAGTGACTGCCCTACAGCAATCTTATGATAGTACTAAAACCATGTAAAAAATTTCATTTCAAGTATTGCATGTTTCTATTAGATGAGTACAATTTTCAACTATTTGTGTCAAGTTGCTACATGTTTCATCTATGCACATTACTGTAATCTGTATACATTTTTTACTTAAAGCTGTGTTGCAATAAAATCTGAGGATAATCATGGACTTCTAAATGGAAGTCAAGCAAACAGTATCACATGCACGCAATAACTTGAACTGTGCTGGGCACGTATGTAATAACCAGAAGAGCTTTGAAGCAGTAGAGGGTCTGTTGGTTTCTGAAGTGACTACTTAGTGACAAAATAGTTTGCTAATTTAAGTACCACACATTTAACCACCAAAAAGGAGAAGGAACAGTCTTAAGTATTCAGCAATTGACATGCATCATTATAAAACAAAAATTTTATTATAACTCTTTAGTGTGAAAATTGACTGCTACATCATTTGACTGTCTGAGAAATGACAGTTCTAGTGAATATCCTAAAAAAAGTCTTCACAAGTCACAACTCTTATATTGCTCTCTTTTTATCTGTAATGCAATACATCACTAATATATCAGGAAAACATGAGTCACGTTGACCAAGTTATGTTCACATTTTTGACATGTCTGTGTACAGAGTAACATTTCCCACTTCATTTTACCAGCTATTACAATTTAAACTTGGTATGTACTTGTTTACTGCAATAGTTTTTCTTCCCCACTGATTTTTTTACATATATAAAATAATAATATTTTATTACAACCTCATTTTTTCCTACTATTCTATGTGGTGACTGTAAATTAAGATGTTTCCACAAAGCATCTGATGGATCCTGATAGAAATCAATTATTACAAACCTTCAAATTCTTGCACAAATTCAAACGTCAAATTATGACGACAAGAATTTCAGTATGGGGACAACAAACAAAAATAAAGCAAGGCAGCTATCCATTTGTATCAGATTAATGCATGGAACATAAAAATTTAACAGCACAGGTTCCGTTTCCTCCAGCTTTTGACTACTGCTCATCTCTGGTTCACACTTTCAACACCCAAGACTTTCACCTGCAGTTGCAGCAACATCAACTATTTCATCATAGCTGTAGGAGGATGTGTTTGGGTGTGTCTGTAAAAGTGGTATTTAAACTAAAAAGAGTGGTTGCTCAATAGCTAGTAAACACTGTCCATGCCACACATCCATGTACTAGTCATAGGTTCCCTTTTTCATTTTTATATAACTATATCTTATTAGAGCTTTTTGAGTGAAATGCCAGTCTCTGTACACAGTCTTATTTTCTAGTGAAAAGCATCAGCATTCCTGTGAGATAATAAGTACTGGCCAACCACCATTTCCCAATATTATTGCTATTTCCCTTAACCTAATCTTAATTTTTACAAACTTTTTATTTTGTATTTCAACCTGGCAGTTTTTAACAACATACTCCAGAAAATTAATGTTTTATCTCTTAATGTTTTGTTTGATTTGTGTATATCCTCTCTGTTCTTTCTTCCCATCACTGCAATTTCTCTGTTTCATAAGGTGAGGAGGCCCAGGGCATTTTATATGGCTACTGACTGTTATATGCTATGTCTGTGTTAAAAGTAACACACTCCTGTTCCATTATTCCCCCTCCCCAACACATACCTTCTGTGTGCTATTACATCCTACCAAACAGTTCCTAAAAAGGGCCACCATTCATAACATATATTTAATTTTACTACTATATAAGAGAGAGATATTCTCTCTACGAACCTTGTCAGATTTCACCACTTGAATATTATAGTTTGTAAGAAACGGTCTTTATGGCCTAATTTAGAAAATTCCTCATACAAAACATTAATAATGTATGTGATTGTGAAGATAACTGGTATTTTGTTCCTATCAGCTCTGCATTAAAATCACATATTTTTTGTGACAGAAAACTTCAATAATAATAATAATAATAATAATAATAATAATATAGCATTATTCCAAAACAACAAAATTTTTCCCACAAATAGTTCATAAGAATTTCACCTAGCTCGTTGAAATAGTTTTTACTTCTCTAAATCATTATTACACGTTTCCCTCTCAAATTATTATGTATTTCAATATAAATGCCTATAGGAAGCTCAATACACTTGAGACTTACTACCTCTCCCACCAACACCTACCACATAAAACTAGATACAGAAAATGTAATACATCAGTCAGTAGAAGGATAGTCATGACTGCTTACAGTTTGTAAAGTCAAATGATATGTTACATTGTATAAAAACATATGCTCTTTGACATTTATGACACAAAACTTATCTCAAGTTAAATACCATAGCATATTATTGCATCTATTTTTAACAGTCTTCTTTTCACTTCTCAAATGGAATTAATCAAGGATTCATTTTTATACTTTTTACATTGTGCACAAATTTCAACTCTTGAGTAACAAATCATTCAGAATACATTACAAACAGATACACAAAGGCACAGGTACTTACAAATAATAAAACCTGAAAACAATGCTCATTACGCTCTGGAGATAAATAAAACCTTCGTTACTGAGTTTTATTTTTCAGAGTTTCACTAAGCTATTTATGATGTCACTGACAGCAAATGATTACTGACAGATACTTTCTAACTGTGATGCTGGAATATATCAGTTCTGCACAAATTACCGTTTGTTTGATACACTGTTTTGCATGTGTGGCACTCAGCTGTCTACTGAACATTCACTGACATGTGCGCAGTCGTTTTGAATGTCCTGGTTTGTCTCTGTAACTGGCAACAAACCTTGCCATAAAGAATCAGCGTGGACTGAGTGGTTCATAACATGCCTTGCCATATTAGACTTATGCTTGAAACCCTTGCCACATACTTCACATTTAAATGGCCTATCTCTTGAATGAGAAGGAAGATGCCGTGCCAGGTGAGACTGTGATGTGAATTTCATTTGGCAGACAGGGCAATACAAAAGCCTTTCCCCTGAATGCACTCTAATGTGAGATGTTAGATGTGATGAATGGGCAAATAGTTTCCCACAAATGCTGCAGCTGAAAGGTTTCTCACCTGAATGTTTTCTATAATGAGATTTTAGTTGAGATGACTGAGAGAATGCCTTTCCACATTGTTCGCACGAGAATGGTCTCTCTCCAGTGTGGACTCTCCTGTGGACTGTTAGATGAGATGATGTAACAAATGTTTTCCCACATTCATGACAAGAAAAAGGTTTTTCACCCGTGTGCTTTCGTAAATGTACTACCAAGCTTGTGGAACGTGCAAACTTCTGGCCACAGTGAGCACAAGAAAATGGTTCTTCACCGGTATGGATCCGCATATGGACAGTCAAGTGGGATGATGAAACAAATGCTTTACCACACAACTTACAAGGAAATGGTTTCTCACCAGTATGTGAACGTATGTGAACTGTTAACTGGGATGATGAAATAAAACGCTTGCCACACTCTATGCATTTATATGGTTTCTCACCAGTGTGAGTTTTGAAGTGAACGCTCAGCTGCGAGGAAGACACAAATGTTTTGCCACATTCTATGCATGCATATGGCTTTTCACCAGTATGTATTCTCCTATGTATGGTTAATTTTGATGAAGACACAAATGCCTTTCCACAATCAGGACACCCATATGGTCTTGTTTTGTCAGTTACATCTTCTGCAGGAAATTTCTGGGCACTTCGTTGTGGTGCTTGTCGGCGAATATTACTCACAGCTGCATCATCTTTCTTGAGTGTAAGTAATTGCTGACGAGTTGCTGCATGACTTCTACTCCTGTAAAATAAATAAAATTAAAATGTGTTGAAATTTCCACATTGCAAATTGGGAAGCTGCAATCAATAGAGTGTAAACAATAAAGAATATCGATGTGGTTCTTGAAAATTTTCATCAAGAAGAGCAACATCAGGCAAAAGGATTAAGCAATTTTACTGCTAACGCAGAGTGTGTCATAATCGATTATACAACTTTGGAATGATATAGAAATTTATTGAGATAACTTACAGAATCGATAGATGTGTCACTTTGTAGCAAACTACCTCAAGTTTCACAAAAAGTGTCAAGTGTCATGTTGGTTCAATGTGACTACCACTTGTGATGCTGCAAACATACCACCAGTAATCAATTTCTTCCCACATTTTTTGCAGCAAACTGGGCACAAATTGTGCAACAGCAGCTTAGATTTGATTTCTCAGGTCAGTTAAATTGTTTGGTATGGAAGAAACACACACATGGTCTTTAATTAAACCACAGAGAAAGAAATCCAGTGCTGTCAAAGCACAGTAAGCATGCTCTGCACAAGTAAAAGTAGCCATTTTAATTGTGCAGTATCCTGGTACTTCTGGTGGCAGAATGCGGTGATAGTGCACTACATGAATTACACTTGATGTTGCTTGCTACAAAATGACACATCTACCAATTCTGTAAATTATCTCAAAAAAATTCTATACCATTCCAAAGTTGTAAAGTCCTTTTTGACTCACCCTTTATAATGCTCTAGATCAAAAAGAACTATTAGCACAGTATTTTTCTTTGATAACAGAAATATATGAAAAAAAATACAATTACTTTCTGTCAACATTAATACCCACAGAGCACTATTTTTGAATAGACCTAAATGAAGGAAGGAAGCAACTGTGAAAGAGCATTGCTTGCATTTGACTTTTTGATTTCATTAAATCATAGAAAACCTAAATAGGTATGGCAGCCAAATAGGGAACTGAGCTCAGAACCACCTGGAAATGAGTCTAACGTCCTGAACAGCCAACACCAACCAACCTGACCACAGCAGTATTCAGCTAAGTATCAAAATCCGATTGACACAACAGTTCAATTACACGGAAACATAAAGACTGGCCAGCTCTTAGCTTTTGGAGGTGTAATTTCAAGTACTGTTGGTAGAAACACTTAAAATTAGAAGAAACTTTCAAATTTTCAGACCTTTTATATTTGTTCAAAAGTGACAGATTAGTTGGGGAATTTGAAAGAAAGGAGGGGCAAGATTGAGAGTGACCCCCTGTTGTGCAAGCAAAATTACCAAACTTCTTGCAGAGAACTCTTTAAGAGTCTTGTAATTTTCCCACTCACTTTCCAGTACATTTACTCTTTAACTGTACATGCTTCTGATGATAAAACAATAAAACACTATGTCAGTTGAACTGCGATTTTTTCAATCACAATACAAGACACAAAAATAGCACTCACCAACAAGTTTCCCTCTTGTCAATGGTTCAGGGTGGAGTTATGTACTCTGTTCCAAAGGTGTTCACAAAGCTTACATGTTAGATTAAACAAAAACTGGGAATATGTCATTAGTTGTGCTAATACTGCTCATCTAGTTTGAAGATTCCTTTTACTTGCCTATGAAGTAACAATGTTAACTGTAAACACACTTCTATTATTACATTTCTCTGCAAAACTTTTGGACAAACTAGGTAAAGTAACACAATATGTTTTATAATATGTTAACTAATCAGGACAATGAAGAAATGTGGGAACATGTCAGAAGTCTCCCAGTTGCACACAGAAAGTTAGACATCACATGGCATGAGGTCAGTGTGACTGTAGCAACCAAATGGGACTGGCCACATAACAAAAGACAGTTGAAACAACAAGAAAAGACAGTGTGTTCAATCAGTGAGCAGTTACTCTGCATTGTGGTGGTTTTCTTCATTACAAAATGGCCTGGAGATAACATTTGAATGACTTCACTTGGGAAAGAATCATAGGGAAACTGGAAGAAGGATGAAGTGTGATGAGGTATTACTCACAGCAATTGTTTCACGTGCAGGGAAAGTGTTCTGGACCACAGGCGCTGCTGCCTGAGGGGGAGGAGGTGACGACCACAGTAAACTATCAGCAGCAAATGATTGATACATTGTGCAGCATGCAAGATAGACCTCATATCAAACAGCAGGTGCAGTTGCAATCACATTTAACACGACTACAAGGCACACAATCTCTCAGTCCGCTAAGGCACAGCTACTCCATGGGGGATGATCTCTTCGGCCAATGGACAGCATGTTGTGTTCTACAGGCAACCGCACATCAGTGGCACTATTTGCGATCATACCAAGATCATCAGGACAATGCACCCAGGAACATTGTTGAACATCATCATTTTGGTGGTCCAGGTTTTATGGTGTGGGGAGGCATAATGTTGCATGGGCATACTGACCTCCAAACCTTTGCACATGGGACACTTACCAGTCAACATTATTGTGACACCGTATTCCTTCCTGCAGCGGTGGTGGTGTTGGTTAGTGTTTAACATCCCGTCGACAACGAGGTCATTAGAGACGGAGTGCAAGCTCGGGTTAGGGAAGGATTGGGAAGGAAATCAGCCACGCCCTTTCAGAGGAACCATCCCGGCATTTGCCTGAAACGATTTAAGGAAATCACGAAAAACCTAAATCAGGATGGCTGGAGACGGGATTGAACTGTCGTCCTCCCGAATGCGAGTCCAGTATGCTAACCACTGCGACACCAAGCTCGGTCCTTCCTGCAGTGACTACAACTTCACGTTGTAGCCAGATATGAGAATCAAGACAGTCCGATCAGCTGCAGCACCATCTTCCTACCTCTACCTCAGCCAATCCACCAAAGAGTTTAATAACAACAACATCACCAGCCACAGCTTGCCAGGAAGGCTCGCCAGACAGGCTGACTCCAATATGTCTGACAGAGGGTGAACCATTGCTATCTAGAAGTGAGTCCTGCCTTCGGTCACCACTACACTCGTGCAGGTGTAAACACTACTTGTGGTCTGATTTAAATGAGCACACAGACCACTACAACCAGTTTATCTCAGTGTGCTGTAGGACAAGGACTCAGAGATCAAAAAGCCATTCCAGCATATCTGAATATGGCTTTACTAAGAATACTAAGAAAAGTAGGAATATCTTTCCCCTAAGCAAGAGCGAAAAGAAACATTTAAGATTAACTGAGTGGTACAAACATTTCATCTGAAGCAATAAATGTTGGGTTTTTAATGAAAAAAGTTCAGTACACCTTAAACAGGTAAGTGTCCAGACCTTAAACAGGTAAGTGTCCAGCAAAGTTGTGAGGGATGGATGAGACCCACCGTGGTTCAACAGCCATGTTAAAAAGATACTACAAAAGCAAAGAGAGCCTCACTGCAAATGCAAATGTATCTAAAGCCCCACAGACAAACAAAAACTAAATGAAACCAAAATTAGTGTAAGAGGAGCCACGTGTAGAGTGTTCAACCAATTCAAAAGTAAAATTCTACCTAAGAATCTGTGTGATGATAATGACATTGAAAGGCCCAAATACTAAACATATTTTACAAGGCTGCTTCCCAGAGAGATCATACTGTTGTACCTGCTTTAAATCTCTGCACAAATGACAAAATAAAAGACACCAAAATAAGAGTCCACAGGATAGAAAAGTAACTGAACTTGCTCAACAGAGGAAAGGTCATTGGACATGACTAGATATTGGTACAATTCTAGACAGACTATGTGAAAGAACTTTCCCCTCTTCTAGTAGCAGTGTACCACAGGTCTAATAGGTCTCCAGAGGAGCGAAGAGTTTGTCATGATTAGAAAAAAACACAGGTCATACTTGTTTTCAAGAGGGGTCCAACAGACACACAAAACTACAAGCCTCTATACGTGATGATGTTCTTCTGTAACATTTTGGAGCGTGTTTTATACTTATGAATTATGGTACTTCTGGAGACCAAAAATCTCCACTGTAGGAGTCCATGTAGGTTCAAAAAATAATGATTTTGTGAAATCCAACTCTGTCTGTTCATACATGACAGTCAGACAGGAGTAGATACAGGGCATTCAATACAGTTCTGCACCGCTGCCTAGTGATCAACATATGAGCATGCAGAAAATCATAAGCTCAAAAGCATTTTTTTTACACGTCAAGTTCCTAGGGCCAAATTGAGGAGCAAATCTCCAAGGTCATTGAACATGTCAGTACATAAAATTACAACATAAAAGTAATAACAGATAAAAATAAAATGTTTATGAACCTGAAAAAATTCAAGCCATAAGTTTAAGTAAATGCAATCAACAATACAACAAGAATCAGCTTAATTTTTCAAGGAACTCCTCGACAGAATAGAAGAAGTGACCCATGAGGAAACTCTTCAGTTTCAATTTGACAGCACTTGGATTACTGCTAATATTTTTGAATCTGAGTGGTACCTTATTGAAAATGGATGCAGCACTATATTGCACACCTTTCTGCAAAAGAGTTAAGAAAGACCGATCCAAATGCAGGTTAGATTTCTGCCGAATATTAACTGACTGAAAGCTACTTGTTCAGGGAATAACATAAGATTGTTAACAAGAAACGACACTACATCTACATCTATACTCCACAAGCCACCCAACGGTGTGTCACGGAGGGCACTTTACATGCCACTCTCATTACCTCCCATTCCTGTTCCAGTTGCATATGGTTCGCGGAAGAACGACTGCCGGAAAGCCTCCATGCGCGCTCAAATCTCTCTAATTTTACATTCGTGATCTCCTCAGGAGGTATAAGTAGGGGGAAGCAATGTATTCGATACCTGATCCAGAAACGCACCCTCTCTAAACCTGGACAGCAAGCTACACTGCGACCCAGAGCGCCTCTCATGCAAAGTCTGCCACTTGAGTTTGCTAAACATCTCCGTAACGCTATCACGCTTACCAAATAACACTGTGACGAAATGAGCCACTCTTCTTTGGATCTTCTCTACCTCCTCCGTCAACCCGATCTGGTATAGATCCCACACCGATGAGCAATACTCAAGGATAGGTCGAACGAGTCTTTTGTAAGCCACCTCCTTTGTTGATTGACTACATTTTTTAAGGACTGGTACCCGCCTTACCAACAATTAATTTTATATGATCATTCCACTTCAAATCGTTCCGCATGCATACTCCCAGATATTTTACAGAAGTAACTGCTGCCAGTGTTTGTTCCACTATCATATACTCGTACAATAAAGGATCCTTCTTTCTATGTATTCGCAATACATTACATTTGTCTATGTTAAGGGTCAGTTGCCACTCCCTGCACCAAGTGCCTATCCGCTGCATCTCTTCCTGCATTTCGCTACAATTTTCTAATGCTGCAACTCCTCTGTATACTAAAGCATCATCCGCGAAAAGCCGTATGGAACTTCCGACACTATCTACTAGGTCATTTATATATGTTGTGAAAAGCAATGGTCCCATAACACTCCCCTGTGGCACGCCAGAGGTTACTTTAATGCCTGTAGACGTCTCTTCATTGAGAACAACATGCTGTGTTCTGTCTGCTAAAGACTCTTCAATCCAGCCACACAGCTGGTCTGATATTCCATAGGCTCTTCCTTTGTTTATCAGGTGACAGTGCAGAACTATATCAAACCCCTTCCGGATGTCAAGGAAAATAGCATCTACCTGGGAGCCTGTATCTAATATTTTTTGGGTCTCATGAACAAATAAAGCGAGTTGGGTCTCACACAATCGCTGTTTCCAGAATTCATGTTGATTCCTACAGAGTAGATTCTGGGTTTCCAGAAATGACATGATACACGAGCAAAAAACATGTTCTAAAATTCTACAACAGATCGATGTCAAAGATATAGGTCTATAGTTTTGCGCATCTGCTCAACGACCCTTCTTGATGACTGGGACTACCTGTGCTATTTTCCAATCATTTGGAACCTTCCGTTCCTGTAGAGACTTGCGGTACACGGCTGTTAGAAGGGGTGCAAGTTCTTTCACGTACGCTGTATTGAATCGAATTGGTATCCTGTCAAGTCCAGTGGACTTTCCTCTGTTGAGTGATTCCAGTTGCTTTTCTAATCCTTAGACACTTATTTCGATGTCGGCCATTTTTTCGTTTGTGCGAGGATTTACAGAAGGAACTGCAGTGCGGTCTTCCTCTGTGCAACAGCTTTGGAAAAAGATGTTTAGTAGTTCAGCTTAACGCATGTCATCATCTGTTTCAATGCCATCATCATCCCAGAGTGTCTGGATATGTTGTTTCGAGCCACTTAGTGATTTAATGTAAGGCTCAGAACTTCCTAGGATTTTCTGTCAAGTCAGTACATAGAATTTTACTTTCGAATTCACTGAACGCTTCAGGCATAGCCCTCCTTAAGCTAACTTTGACATCGTTTAGCTTCTGTTTG
This sequence comes from Schistocerca gregaria, assembly GCF_023897955.1. Taxonomy (NCBI): domain Eukaryota; kingdom Metazoa; phylum Arthropoda; class Insecta; order Orthoptera; family Acrididae; genus Schistocerca; species Schistocerca gregaria. The sequence continues at coordinate 461,512,625 of NC_064926.1, read as the reverse complement.
TCTGAGGGGTTTTGGCTGTGTTTAAACTTGCAGTGAAGCTCTCTTTGCTTTCACAGTAGTTTCCTAACTTTGTTGTTGAACCACGGTGGGTTTTTCCCATCCCTCACAGTTTTATTCGTCATGTAACTGTCTAAAACACATTTGCGATTGCCTTGAACTTTTTCCATAAACACTCAACATTGTCAGTGTCGGAACAGAAATTTTCATTTTGATCTGTTAGGTAGTCTGTAATCTGCCTTCTATTACTCTTGCTAAACAGTTAAACCTCCTTCCCCTTTTATATATTCCTATTTACTTCCGTATTCAGGTATGCTGCAACAGCCTTATGTTCACTGATTCCCTGTTCTGCACTTACAGAGTCGAAAAGTTCGGGTCTGTTTGTTATCAGTAGGTCCAAGATGTTATCTCCACGAGTCGGTTCTCTGTTTAATTGCTAGAGGTAATTTTCGGATAGTGCACTCAGTATAATATCACTTGATGATCTGTCCCTTCCACCCATCCTAAACATCTGAGTGTCCCAGTCTATATCTGGTAAACTGAAATCTCCACCTAAGACTATAACATGCTGAGAAAATTTATGTGAAATGTATTCCAGATTTTTTCTCAGTTGTTCTGCCACTAATGCTGCTGAGTCGGGAGGTCGGTAAAAGGAGCCAATTATTAACCTAGCTCAGTTGTTGAGTGTAACCTCTACCCATAATAATTCACAGGAACTATGCACTTCTACTTCACTACAGGATAAACTACTACTAACAGCGACAAACACATCACCATCAGTTGCATGCAATCTACCCTTTCTAAACACTGTCTGTGTCTTTGTAAAAATTTCGGCAGAATTTATCTCTGGCTTCAGCCAGCTTTCCTTACCTATAACGATTTCAGCTTCTGTGCTTTCTATCAGCGTTTGAAGTTCCAGTACTTTACCAATGCGGCTTCGAAAGTTTACAATTACAATACTGATTGCTGCTTGGTCCCCGCATGTCCTGACTTTGCCCCACACCCTTTGAGGCTGCCTAGTCCACACCACACAACCCCTTCTACCCGTGTAGCCACCTGCTGCGTGTAGTGGACTCCTGACCTATCCAGCGGAACCCGAAACCCCACCACACTATGGCACAAGTCTAGGAATCTGCAGCCCACACGGTCGCAGAACTGTCTCAGCCTCTGATTCAGACCCTCCACTCGGCTCTCTACCAGTCAGTCCTGTCGACGATGATGCAAATGGTGAGCTCTGCTTTCATCCCGCTAGCGAGACTGGCAGTCTTCACCAAATCAGATAGCCGCCGAAAGCCAGAGAGGATTTCCTCCCATCCATAGCGACACACATCATTGGTGCTGGCATGAGCGACCACCTGCAGATGGGTGCACCCTGTACCCTTCATGGCATCCGGAAAGAACCTTTCCACATCTGGAATGACTCCCCCCAGTATGCACACGGAGTGCACATTGGTTTTCTTCCTCTCTCTTGCTGCCATATCACCCTATTATGCACCTGATGTTGGAGCTCCCAACTGCCAGTAATCTCACCCTCTGCAACCGCCCGGATCTTGCAGACTGAGGGGCAACCTCTGGAACAGGACAAGCAGCCATGTCCGGCCAAAGATCAGTATCAGCCGGAGACAGGGCCTGAAACCCGTTCCTCAGACAAACTGGAGAGGACTACCGTTCAGCCCTCCGGAATGTCTTTCGCCCCCTGTCACACCTCGAGATGATCACCCACTCTATCACGGGTGAGGGGTCAGCCTCAATGTGGGCAGTGTCCCGGGCAGGACTTATTGGGCGAGCCAACTGTTCCTGAGCCAAAAATATCCTTTTAGAATGGGAAGAGTTACCTCAAAATATAATACCATACAACATAAGCAAATTAAAATAAGCAAAGGAGACTAATTTTTGTGTTGAACGATCACTCACTTCAGATATCATTCGAATAGTAAAACTGGCAGCATTAAGTCTTTGAACAATATCTTGAACATGGGCTTTCCACAGCAGTTTACTATCTATCTGAACACCTACAAATTTGAACTGTTCAGTTTCACGATCATATGCCCATTCTGTGAAATTAAAATGTGGGATTTTGTTCAATTGTGAGTTAGAAACTGTAAAAATTGTGTCTTACTGTGATATAGCGTTTATTTTCTACAAGCCATGAACTCATGTCATGGGCTACACTAGTTGAAACCGGCCAATGTTGCACACAACATCGTTTACTACCAAGCTAGTGTCATCAGCAAACAGAAATATTTTAGAGCTACACATAATACTAGAGAGCATATCATTTATATGGAACAGGAGTGGCCCCACACTAATCCCTGGGGCACCCCCGCCCCCCACCCCCCACTTGGCTGTACCCCACTCGGACCCCACATCACAGCCATTCTCAACACTGTGAATGATGACCTGTCTGGCAAACAGAACACAGTATGTCATTCTCAACAGACTGAAATCTTCAGAAGTGAAAGTGATTGGATAAAACTCAAGGAAGTGTTATAACACTATTACTTTTCATAATATATTAAAATGACCTAGTAGACAAAGTCAGAAGTTCAATATGGCTTTGCGTGGATGATGATATTGTGTACAGGAAAGTTGCAATGATATAAAATTGTAGTGAAATGCTGGGGACGGGATTGACGCCTTATGCAGGGACTGGTAATTCACCATTAACACAAGCAAATGTAACGTATTGCACATAAATAGTCAAAAAACTCTTTATTTTGTGAGTACACAATTGCAAAATAACCACTGGAGAAGTTACTGTTCAACAGTCTTTCTCGAACTATTTAGGGACACAACTTGGTTGGAAAAAAAAATATCTCCCATCTCATTGCCTCATTCATCAGTTTTATGATGAACTGCCTACCATTTTGTTTACAGTAGCAGATATTAAGCATGCTTCTGCATGAAATTTGAAAACTTTGCAATGAAAATAGGGTTCCTTTTGAGTATGCATTACGTAAATGTTAGGTCATACAATGCTGTACACTGGTAGTAGCTAACATAGTTAAATGCAATAATGGAAATTCCAGGATGGAACAGTATGTAAAACCACGTACCTATAGCGGTCTGATGTATGGAGTAAAGAAACACGTAGCGGTTGTGTGAGTGAATGTTTGTACATTTGCTAGAAAAAGAGCAAGAGCTCAAAAGATAGCACAAAAAGAGTTTCGTGTTATGTGTTTCTATGCTACACACACCAGTCTAACATTTTAAATTGAGATGAGATCCATATCTGCCTCCAATCCCGAGAAAATGGATTGTATATAGTGCATTCACTTCCAATAGTGCATGCAGACACTACAGTGAAAATGAAATATTCATAACACCCCTCATATCTCGTAAACAGTTCAAGATATCAAAACAAGTTTTGGGCACATGACACCATGCAAAGCAGAGAGTATTTTGTCACATAGTTGACATGAGACACTTTCTTATCTGCCATGATATATGAAAAACTACAGGTTTTTTTATTCAAAAAAAATAATTATTTTAAGGGCTAATGATAGATAGTGAAATGAGAATTAGTAAGGATTTGCAACAACCTAATTTTTCATAAGCTATTAACTTGACTTGTCCTCAGTTTTTTCTTGTATGTGATGCATTCAAAAAGAAACGAACTAGAGGCTATAACATGAAAACTGCTGAAAGGATCATAATGACGTTGCCTGCACCAGGAGAGGACCCTACAAGAGCACTTACGTCCAAAACTTGTCACTAGAGGAACACAGATGCACACCCACATGATGACAGAGCAAGCACGCACACACTTTGACCACCTACTACACTCAGTCTGCTGCAAACAGCGAAATGGAGGCTTCAAAAGAAGACCAAAGGAGTGTAGTGCATTTCCTGACAGCAGAAGGAATGTGGGAAATGGAAATTCATTGAAGAATGGTACAAGTGTACGGAGAGCACTGCACACCTGTTGCATTTCGATGCCCCATCCTATCCCAGCAGCGATGGCTGCTACCATAACTTCTGGCCTTGAGTAATGAGGGCATCCACCTGTCAGACAATGGTGTTGGTAATGTGATGTGTCATTCCAGACCATGCATCAATGGCCAAAAACATCCATCCTTCCCAGAATTGCTTGTGCAATGTTTTAATTTTGCAACAGATGTGCAGCACTCTCCATTCACTCTTGAGTGAATTTCCATTCCCCACATTCCTTCCACTGTCAGAAAATGCACTACACATCTTATCTTTTCTTTTTTTGCTTTCCTTTTCTTTTGAAGCCTCCATTTCACTGTTTCCAGCATGACTGAGTGCAGCAGACAGTCAACATGTGTGTGTGCTTGCTCTGTTGTCAGGTGGGTGTACACAAATGTCCCTCCAGCAGCAAGTTTGGAACCACAGTACTTTATAGGAACCAACCATTCTTCTTAAGGTAATGACATTATGATGCTTTCGACAGTTTTCATTTTACAATCTTTGGCTTGTTTCTTTTTTAAGGCATCTTACATAACAACAGACTTTCAGGATTCTGTCACAATTGCAACTACATTACTTGAAACTGTGTAAATCCTGCTGTGTTTTGATGAAAGAAGCTAATTTTAACATAACGACAAGAGAAAGGATAAAAGGTTTAGAAGTCAGGTGAGAATAAACTCCTCCTCCTTGTGCAATTTCAATGTAATCTTGTACCCCACAGTGGTTTTAATAATGAATGGTTGACATGTTGGACTATTGGTCGGACCAACAATGCGATCATTTGGAGACTCACTAGTTGAGCTTACAAGTTTTGCATGTGATCAAGCTTTAGCTTCCACCTCAGCTGCACCTTCCCTACTGCACTGTCTACTGGCAACTAGTAATGCAACCCAAACCATTACCTCACCCCCTCCCTACTATTCTGTTTGCACAAGTAGGTGCCAAGTTGTAATTTTGAACACTCTGCATCATGGAATGGCCTCCATAAAACACAAAAACAGAAACCATCCTGATTCATAACCACTCAACCATGAATCACATGTGCAAATTATTCAGAGCTGCACCCGTGTCATGCACAAATCATTCAATTACGTCCCAAATGTACTCATTAGGACTGATAACAGGTAACTGGAGTGAGGCAGGGCACATAAGCTAGATGCTACAGGCAAACAAGTAGATGCAAATGATGAAACAGTAAGTTTCTTTATTTTTCACTGGTGAAAGATGATGGCAGACATATCTGGGAATTTGTTTCATCCTGTGTAAGTAATCCCTACACAAGAACACCTCCACCATCTGTTTGAAGAGTACCCTTTTACAAAGTGGTTTGAACTGCATCATGTTATTTTAAATATGTTCACACTCTGTGATCCGGAAATGCCAAAATGTACCATACTCATCAGTACAGATAACCTTTCTCCTTACTCTAAGTGTTCCATGAAAGCGCTCTCAAGTCCATTTAATATTAGTGTTCTGGGGCATGCCATTACCGATGCTCACTGGTTATTCTTATCCAGCTCATAAATGGCAAGTGATGAGCTAGACTGTGGCTCATCTTGTGAAGTTATAAAGGTATATTGAATTAAATAATTATATATTAAATCCTATTATAATAATACAAAATATTTAGTTATATATAATTATATATTTTATTATATAATAACCTGTTCTAAACCAAAAACATAAGTAATCTGCAGAATTCAGTGTCGGACAATGTCATCAAAAAACTGTTGTTCACAGCAGTTATTAGTGGGGGTGGAGTTTCCAAAATATTCAAGTACTAAAACTACGTCCTTCACATTGCAGCACAATGAAAGCTGGTGCTTTGATGACCTTGGAGGTGAAGTGCTCCTTATTTGATAAAGCTGTGATTAAATGTTTCAATATGGTACGTGTTGCGCAACCTGTGCTCTGCTGTCGTAACAACGGACAGTACAAACTCTGACATCTCAAGTCACAGGACAAGGTGAAGTATTCCTTCTGCCAATGTAACAAGAGCATTCTGTGTTCTATACAACTACTGCTAATTAAACTGCTTGTTTCAGCTCTTTTCTTCAACTTTTCAATAAAATAATAATAATAATAATAATAATAATAATAATAATAATAATATCAGACTGTGGGTTATAAGAAAACTAATACAGACAAAAAACTGACAGCTGGGAAAAACAATCTGAGAATGGCACTGCAAATAAAGTGGAACAAAACAGCCTGAAGAGAGAAAGAAAATTCATGCAGAAAAAATGAGAGCTGCCTAAAAACTTATAAAAATGAATCGTAAGACTCTGTCTGATACAAACATATAAATATGATCCAAATGCACATAATATATAAATTATTACTATTATAATAATAATAATATATAAATTATTATTATTATTATTATTATTATTATTATTATTAGACTGTGTAAATGTACCACATTCATGAATGTCCATCAGTAAAGTAATTAATGAGTCTTAAATATAGTACAGATGCAAGTCGTGTCTCCAAAAGTGGGTATTACCCTGTTGTCTGTACTACGCTACAATTACAGTCAGTTGACACCTAAGCACAATGGATTTAGAACCATAACAAAGACTATGTTTTATTTACAGCCTTTCTTTTTCACTGATGTGACTAATGAGTATTCCTAATTTAACAGTTCAAGGCACTCTGAATTGCCCACTTCCTTCCTCTAAGAAATATGCCTCTACACCCCACCTCCCCCAACACGACATTTTCAGTACTATACTATGATGCATTCATAATAAATTATGGATACTGCGGTGACTGCCACTTCACATTGTAGCTGGATATGAGAAGTAAGACAGTCTGAGCAGCAACAGCACCGTGTCCAACACTGGCACCTCAGCCAATTTGACAAGGGATTGACATTAACAACAACAACAACATTAACAACAACAACAACAACAACAGCCACAGCATGACAGCAAAATTCACCACCTGGACAGACAGGCTGACTTCAGTACAGCCAAAAAAAGAGCGAATAATCGTGACCTGGAAGTGAGTCTTGCCTTTAGCCACCACCATGCAAACACAAATACAAGGGGCCTTATTTAAAGCAGAATGCAGGCCACTACTGTCAGTTTATCTCACTTTGCTGTGCTATGCTGCTACTTACACCAAAAATAGAGAGTTATGGCCATGCTCTGAATTCTGGACTAGCATTATGGTGTATTGTGCCATTCACCGTCTACGTTTGGCTGGACTATCTGCACACTGTTAAGCAGAATGGACTTTGCTTTGTGAACTGGACTTGTATTTTTATGGTGTGAGTAATAACTGTGTGTCAGTATGTGATTTGTGTTCTTTCTGTCATAACACAGAAACTGGCACAGCCTAATAATGGAGTCAACTCAGGCATATGACCATATTGTTCAAGTGATCACTCAACGGATGGCTCAGCAAAAGAAACTGATGTAGGTGCAAGCACAGGCCCACAGGGAGATCATGGCTCAAACGCAAATTATGATGCCCTGAATGAAATTTTCACTCTGCAGTAGAGTGCAAGCTGATATGAAACTTCCTGGCAGATTAAAACTGTGTGCCAGACTGAGACTCAAACTCAGGACCTTTTCCTTTCACAGGCAAGTGCTCTACAATCTAAGCTACCCAAGCAGGACTTATGACCTGTCCTCACAGCTTTAATTCTGCAAGCACCTTGTCACTACCTTCCAAACTTCACAGAAGCTCTCCAACAGACCTTGCAGAACTGGCACTGCTGGAAGACAGGATATTGTGGAGACATGGCTTAGTCACAGCCTGGAGGATGTTTCCAGAATTAAATTTTCACTCTGTGCACTGATATGAAACTTCCTGGCAGATTAGAAGGTAGGAGACGGGACTTCAAGGTAGGACATGAGGTACTGGCAGAATTAAAGCTTTGAGGATTGGTCTTCAGTCGTGCTTGGGTAGCTCAGATTATAGATCACTTGCCCACGGAAGGTAAAGGTCCCAAGTTTGAGTCTCAGTCTGGCACACAGTTTTAATCTGCCAGAAAGTTTCGTATTAGCACACACACAGCTGTAGAGTGAAAATTTCATTCTGAAACATCCCCCAGGCTGTGGAAAGCCCCGTCTCCACAATATCTTTTCTTCCAGAAGTTCTAGCTCCGCAAGGTCTCCGGGAGAGCTTCTGTGGAGTTTGGAAAATAGGAGATGAGGTACAGGTGGAATTAAAGCTGTGAAGATGGGTTGTGAGTCATGCTTTGGTATTTCAGATGGTACAGCACTTGCCCACAAAAGGTAAAGGTCCCAAGTTCGAGTCTCGGTCTGGCACACAGTTTTAATCTGCCAGGAAGTTTCAGGATCCCCTGTTACAGCAACAGCAGCCGCAGTCACCATTCTTTCCTTCGTATGACGAAGCCACTGAGGAATGGGGTCTGTATGAAAATCATATTCAGGAGAACTGCACAACTTTTAAGGTAGGAGATCAAGTCATCAACAAATCACTTTTTCTTTCATGTTGCAGGTCTCAAATTATATACTTCTGGGTAAATTAGCACCATTGACAGAGCTTTCAGTATTAGCTTTTTCTCAGTGCATATTGTTGGCAGCACTATCATGTTGTTTCGGCATGGGTAGAATTTCATCAGTACATGAAGTTTCCTACCACTCGTATAGGGCGTGGGCAACCAAACACCATGTGCTCAGTAAAAAATCTCATTTTGCGATGGCCACACATAGAGAGTCTTACACAGATGACATGGTGTGAGACATGATCATTTGATTAGCCCTGGATAAACAGTTCCAACACAATGTTCAGCCGTGTTAGAATAGGTGCTCACATTCACACAATCACATGGTGTTTTGAATGCAGTTAGAAATATGGGAGAACATTGCAGCAGTTAACCATGACCTGGAAAAGCTGTATATGCAGGATCAGGATGATGAAAAAGCCACAATTCAATCTCGCCCGCAATGGTAGATTGCAAAAACTCTGTACCTGTGGCGAACCTCCAAAACAAAGTCCAGAAACAGGGGTCCACTTCTGTCATGCTCTGATTGTTTTAAGAAACATTGTCAGGATTAATTCCAAGACAAATGGAACTTTTGCAACATTTGAGACCAACAGGGGCACATACCATCTGTCTGCAGAGTAAAAACACACTGCCCCTTTTCCCCAGCAAAGCATACTCATGGATGTTGCGAAGAATGAGTACAGTAGATGATCACCGGCCAAACTTTTTATTGACATTACAATTAAGGAAAAGGCAATCCAGCTACAGGTGGACGCTGGTGCTGTAGCCAGTTGAAGCAATTAGCCAACAAATGTCGGACTGGGATAACGAAAGATGACTCCCACACAGCGGCAAACTGTCAGCTACAACAACGGCGAATTCCGTGGAAGGGCCAAATCACTGTCTTGGCTTTGTACATGAACATAGGCCAGAAATAACTTTCTTACTAGTGAACAGTAATATCACAGAAACTTTATTTGCCCTAGATGCCTTTCAAAGTTTTGCCTTCTCAATCCAAGATCCTGTAAAAAGTGTAGAATAATGCCAATTTAAAGAACCAGACAAGTTATGCAATGCCTACCACCAAATTTTTGCTCCCAGATTCGAAAAGGCCAAGTTTTTTGAAGCTCACATAATGCTCAAGCAAACGGAGAAACAGCACTTTTATAGGGCTAGCCTGGTGCCGATGTCCCTTCAGGCCCAGGTAAAGGAGGAACTGACCAGTTGGCTCAGTCAAATGTTACAGAACTTATCACCACCAGCAAATGCACCATGGTGCTGGTTGTGGTCAAAAACCCATCCAGGAATTTATGGCTCTTTGGAGACTTCAAAGTGACTGTCAGCTCTCAAATGGAGGGGGACACAGGTCCCATTCCTAGGCTGGAGGAACTTCTCACAAGATCAAGTCAGGACAGGGACTTTTCCAAAATCAACCCAGATGAGGCACATCTACAGCTTCCCTTAGACCAGAACTCTCCAAAAACTCCAGTCATAAATCCATAGCCAATGCTTCAGACCATAGCGTGGAAGCAGTACACAGTAACAAAAATGCTGATGAATCATAACAGCCCATCACTTTTGCATCCAAGTCATCGAATGCTGCACAGCAGGGAAATTTGCAAATAGAGAAAGAAGAATTGGCAATCATGTTGGCACTAAGGAAAAAAAGAAAAAAAAAACAACTTGTTTATCTCTATGGATATACCTTTCAACTCATCACTGACTACAAGCCACTGGTCGCACTGTTCAACCCGGATGGCAAGATTCTGGACAAAACTACTCACCTTCTCAAGACATGAGTTTTACTACCAACGGCAGCAACATCACCATGTTGAATAAGGCTTTACATGCAGCCACAGGACAATGTGTTGTGACTCAAACTGTGCGCAATGGGCTGCATCATGCGCAACTTCACTCCCGACATCCTTGGTGAGATCCATCTTTGCAGCCACAGCACCGTGCAGTGCAGTACATATGGGCCCAACAACATGCCGAAATAGACCACTCAGGATTGGCATCACATTCTCTCATCATATTATCTCCATCAATGAGTGGCATACGCTTTCTACCAGACAATCATCGGAGACGTGTTTGGAGGAAACCCGGTTGGGCTGAAAGCCTTAGACACACTGTTCAACAAGTGCAGCAAGGTGGAGGTTCCCTGATGTTTCGGGGTGGCAATATGTAGGGCCGACGTACGACACTGGCAGTCGTGGAAGGCACCATAACGGCTGTACGATATATGAATGCCATCCTCTAAATGATAGTGCAGCCAAATCGGCAGCATATTGGCGAGGCATTCATCTTCCTGGACGACAATTCATGCCCCCATCGTGCACATCTTGTGAATGACCTCCTTCAGGATGACGACATCGCTCCACTAGAGTGGCCAGCATGTTCTCCAGACATGAACACTATCAAACATGCCTGGGATACATTGAAAAGGGCTGTTTATGGACGACGTGACCCACCAACCACTCTGAGGGATCTATGCCGAATTGCCGCTGAGGAGTGGGACAATCTGGACCAACAGTGCCTTGATGAACTTGTGGATAGTATGCAATGACGAATACAGGCATGCATCAGTGCAAGAGGGCATGCTACTGGGTATTAGAGGTACTGGTGTGTACAGCAATCTGGACAACCACCTCTGAAGGTTTTCTGGTTTTCATGAGCAATAAAAAGGGTAGAAATGATATTTATGTTGATCTCTATTCCAGTTTTCTGTACAGGTTCCGGAACTCTAAGAACTGAGGCAATGCAAAACTTTTTTTGTTGTGTGTATAGGTAACAACAGTCAACTGAAGATGTGCTACATCTGTTCTTGAGTTTGTACAGGTCCACGCTGATGGGGCAAGAAAAGTCCAGCTCCTTGACAGATGCCAACACCGGATCCTCTTACATTTACCCTGCAGCCCGGCCACTCACCAGCGCTGCCATTCAGCAGGTACCGGACAGAAACACCAGTGTGGGCACAGGGGTAGGACAACAGTCATCCCTGTTCCTGGTCACCATCATTCATCAGTGGGGGCAGAAGGTCTTCATCCATGTGGGGGACCAGGAAGTCATCTGCCACACCATACAACTTCACCTATGACATGGTGACATCCCTCAACAGACCCACCATTCCCACCTCCAGTCTCACAACCAATATCTGGCTCCCCTTGCACCTCAGTCCTTTCCACCCGGCCTCCACATATCCGGAATCTTTTATCATCCTCAATATCAACATGTCTCCTGCAGGCTTACACTGTCCTTTGTTTTTATCGACCAATGCTCATCCCCTGCTGGAGCCTCTATGGGACCTGCCAGGACCTGCCATCACTGTTCACCGACTCCCAGCAGCCGTCTTCCATCAGCCAGGTCGCTCCTGAGCAGCCTCAGGAACCGTCTTCGCTGGAGAGCCCAAGACAGCGATGGCTCTGCCACCTTTCAGTGACCATGTCCTTGCACCTCCTAGGAGCTGTCAGCAGTTCCACCCACGCTACTTTCAGCCCTACAGTCTTACCCCAGCCAGCCAACAGCTATTGTGGGACATGGACGATCGAACACTGGGAGACGACCGCAGATTGCCGGAGAAAATCAACTTTACCCACATCAGGAACCCATAGAACTTTGATTGCCACCAGGGCCCGGGTAGCCACCCCCTCCCCTCCCCCCCCCCCCTCGCCCTCATGAAGGGATAGGGGTGGAAGGGTGCAGTTACTGCCACTCCACATCATAGCCAGATATGAGAAGCAAGATAGTCTGAACAATGAAACCACCGTGCTCGGCCAGTCTACCAAAGAGATTAACAACAACTACATTAGCCACAGCATTTCAGGCAGACATGCCAGCTGGCCAGGCAGGCCAGCTTTGATACAGCCAACAGAGGACCAACCATCACAACATGGAAGCGAGTCTCACCTTTAGCCACTACTACAGTCATGCAGGTTCAAATACTATGAGCGGCCTTTTTTAAACAAGCATCCAGGTCACTGCTGCCAGTTTATCTCACTTACCTGTGCTACGCTGCCACTGATGCCAACGATCGGGAATTATAACAATGCTCCGAATTCTGGATTAGCATTTTGGCATATTGCTATCATTCATTGTCTACGCTTGGCCAGACTGATAGGACACTGTTTATTGGAATGGACTTTGGCTTGTGAATTGGACTTGTATTTTCATGGTGTGATCAATAAACATGTCAGTAATTGATTCTGTGTTCTTTCAATTATAGCAGATTTTCTTTCTTTTCAAAAATACGAAATTATATCAAAACTTTTATTACTAAAAAAGTAAAAGTAGATCCAAAACTTAAAGACTGCTACATATAGATATGCAACTTTTTGCCTACTTCGTTTACTTTCGCTATTTGAATTTTATTTTCATCTTGCCTATCCATTTTTCCTGGAACCCCATTTTTATTTTTTCATTCATGCAGCATTTTGATTTAGTAATTACTTTGATTATGTGTAGATTATTGAATAGTTTCTGGTCTCTGTTCTAGAAATATCTTGATATTCTGCAGTACTCTGCTTCATTCTGTCACAGTGTGTATGCACTCATGCAAAAGCAATGACCTATATAAAGGCAGAGACTTGTAATCTTGACCTCATTAGCACTCAGTCAATTAATTGGTGTCATAAGCTGTCCTTTGATGTGTTCTGAAACTTCTTCACAGCTATATATAGTGGTGGTCTTGATTTACAATGCCAGTGGTATAGCAGTGAACATTTTACATGATGATATGGGTTTACCAGCAAAGATGCAAAATTTGTTACATAGTGTTTCCTCAGTTCAGTAATAAAAGAACATTTGGTTTCAATCCTTCTCATGGCGTTCTTATTCATAATTTCTGATATTCTCTCCAGCCAATCAAGCACACCCACGTATCTTCTACTAACTTTAATAATTTCTGTTATGGAAAACTCGAAGACTGTAGGTGCATAATGAATACTCAACAATGTCCCACCTGAGAACTCTTTCACACACATAATTTATAAATTTTCTTAGTAAACTGTAACCTAGCATTTGAATTACCTATGAAAAGTTTATATGATCATTTTATAGATATCTGAATGGTTTCAGCAAGTTTTCTGATCAGTTACAATGGCACTACTAATGTGTTATTGATGCTACATTCAAACAATAAAAGATATCAGTTGCTAAATAAAAGTTTTTTCAGGAGATGTATGTTCTCTTGTTTAGTCTTTTCCGTCTTAATATAATCAAGAGCACTAGAAATTTAGAAATAGCTACTAAAATCTGAGTCATGAGGGAAATTAGTGTACTGAAGAATTAAATGAGCAACCAGACTTGTTTTTTCTTTTTTTTCGGAATATGTCAAACATTTTGTACTACAAAAGATTCTCACCGCAAAGACCTGTTGCGTTCGCCACTGCTCCCTTTCTTGCCCTCAGCATTCTCCTGCACAAAATATCCCTGTGCTTCCATTTCATTTCCTGTGTGAGAAATAAAAAAAAAATGTATCTGTTTTAGGTGTATAAAATACAAACAAACAAACAAAAAATGTTGAAACATACAACCCAACTAAGATCAAACACCACACAATTACACAAAACATATGCTGTATGTAGCTAAATCAACAGCACCCTTCTTCAATCTTTTTTTAATGGAACTCACTGGTCAACTGAGGGAATCTATTTCATACCTTTAAAGGTATGATGATGCTAGGATCTACTTATAAATTGGGAGCATTTAAAACAGCATTGCTTTTTGTGGCAAATTCTTCATTATTAACATCATATGAATCTATTACTACAACTCAGTATATAGTGAGGGGAAAATTAGCAAGTTAAAATACCCATTATGGCAGTTAGTCTATAGGTGTTGTATGAAAGTTCTGGTGGAATGTAAATGCTTTTAGATTTTTCCAGAGAATGATCTTCTGTTATCCAAAAGCAATTACTCTATAGATATTAATTCTGTAACAATATCCCTACTAGTTCATGATATTTTATTATTAAAACAGTGCCGGGAGAGGGAACACGTACCTGCAATAAAAATTCAAGGAACACTGCTACCACAGATCACATACACAAAATTTGTTATACCATGGAAGATGTCAGTATACTGTCAGAGAAAGAGATCAACCATTTGACCACCACTGCTGGATAAATGTCTTCTCTGCACTTTTCCATGTATCATGGTCTTCAGCATTGTTTATCCATGTTGCTCATGCTGGATTTCTAAGATCAACCACCATTTTTACTATACCATCATCGCCATCTCTTCACATCTTTTGTATTCCAGCACAAAATTTCCTTAGTCCATTTACGGTCGATTCATCTCACCAGGCCTCACTACCTCCACCTCTTTTAGTTCAATTATAATTATGTATTCCACTCCCCTGTTCCCTGATCCATTTGTTTGCTTTCCTTTTCTCATAGTAATTCTTACAATGCATCTCTCCATTACCTGTTGAGCAACCAATAGTAGTTCATGCATTTTGCATTTCTGCTCCATGTCTCACTGTGTCAAAAGTGGCACAATACAATGAATGTAAGTTAACCATTTCAGACACACTGGAAGTTTCATTTTGAAAACTTAATTTACCAAAAGAATTTATATACATATACCACTACAGGAGCTGTATTCCTTAAATAATCAACAAGTCTGAATCGTTAGTCTTGTACAAGCCTGCTATGACACCAGTTATACATTTAAATGGCAGCTGTACATGTTACAAGTAAGCACCTAAAAACTGCAAATTGTCAAAATCAGCTGACTGTATGAAGTAAAAGACTGTGCTCATAATACAATTAAACTGGAAAATGGTAATGTCCTTTAATAGAAGAAGTTACTAATAATGATCTCTATTACTTTAGTTTTGAATATGTGGGAATTTCCAATCTCCTATCTGATGTAGTAGAAGTATAAGGTGTTAAAAGTCTTTTGCACCAGAATAAAAATCTCCACTCTGAACCATAGAAAGTGATGCATAGTCTATTTGGAGGAGTCATAAAGTTAATATAAATAGGTTTAAAACAAATTACAGTCACCCATTTTTGACAATTCCTTCAACTCCCTATGATATCTTAACCACTGATTATTATCAATCTATAAAGAAATGCACATGATGTGATGTTTCTAAACCATTTTCATACTACAAGTTATCATAATAAAGTTATCAGAATAAAACTATATACAAAACTTGATATGAGCATACTCAAGGGAGGTGTATCACATTAAAATAAGCAATAATTCACCATCCTGGAAGATGATTATTACATAGTCATGTACAAAGGTACTTAGCCAAACAGCAAAAAATTTTGCAGCTACTGAGAAGCAAAAGAATAGAAAATCTCAAATGGAATGAGGCATCTATTAAAGAGAAGACATGAGTTTCAAACCAATGGTAATAGGAACTTGATAGAACATGGTGAATTGAGCAAAAGTATTTTGCTTTTGGATCCAAAACATCATGATGTACATGAGCGTCCATTTACCAGTGCTGTTCAAATGAAACTGTGAATGGCAATACACATAACAACTGCAGAACAAACACAAATGTCACAGCATTGACTAAATTTGCCAATGATGATACCTTTCAAATAATAAAGGAAAACATGTATGGCACAAAAAGTTCATTTCGGTCAGTTATAATTAGACTAATCTTGTGATAACTGTTGATGCAATACCACACACAACTTATAATTACAACAAAAGTTAAAGATGCAACAAAAGTTAGAGGTGTTTCGGTTGTCTGTTCAGTAATTATTCTACTGTTTTAAATTATATCACTGCACTGTAATCAGATACGATGTTTTGTAAATCTAATTGTACATTACAGTCAGTGAGGCCATTCACTTCTACATAAACACTTATACCACTAAGTGTTCACCTAATAAATGTTTTCTATTACTGTACCGCTGTCTTGTGTAATTCTGGTGTAGTTAACAACAACACACATATGTTGTACGTGTTATGCAACATTCCCAAGTCATCCCTTTTATTTGAATCTTTCAGAAAATTAATATTAAGATCACCACAGAATATATTTACTTTCTTTTGTCTGCAGGTGACATAATAATGACCCAACAAATATGTGAAAGTTTGCCAGTAAGGATCCACAAGGGATGATCAAAAAGTAATATACAATGATTTTATTATCAATAAGTTTAATAGGTAACAAAAAATTATAAATGAACTTACATGTTTTACCTACTTTTCTACATATCACCAACATTGTGGTACCAGTTTCAATATGCCCTGTCCATAAAAGTCTGTTTGGTTGAAGCATAGCCATCTGCAGACTGCCGATTTTGCTTCCGCATCTGCTGCACAGTGTTGTTCATCCATAAATCTCTTCATTGGATGAAACAGATGAAAATATGATCGTGCAGGGTCCAGACTGTATGGTGGATGTTGGAGTACCTCCCACCCAAATTTGACAATTTGCTCACAAAGAGGAGTGTCATAAAGAAGTTTCAGCATCAGCTTTAACATTGTTGCATTTGTCACGAAAGACATGATGCAACTTAACAAGAGTTTTAATGTAGACTGCAGGATTCACAGTGGTCCCGTGTTCGGCAAAGACCACCAATGAACACATCATGCATATCCCAGAACACTGTCACAAGCACTTTCCTAGCAGACTGGGTCCCTTTGAATCTTTTTCGCCCTGAGGAACCAGCATAGCCAATGGCCTTGCCACAGTGGTCACACCAATTCCTGTCAGGTCACCAAAGTTAAGCACTGTCAGGCTGGGCTAGCACTTGGGTGGGTGACCATCCAGTATGCCGAGCACTGTTGACAAACAGGGTGTACTCTTCCCTTGTGAGGCAAACTGAGGAGCTACCTGATTAAGGAATAGTGACTTCAGTCTCGTAAGCTGACAGCTGGCTGGGAGAGCAGTGTGCTGACCACATGCCCCTCTGTATCTGCATCCAATGAGGTCTGTGAGCCGAGGATGACACAGCAGCTGGTCGGTATTGTTGAGCCTTCATGACCTGTTTGGGCAGAGTTTAGTTTTAATTTAGTTTTTTTTCTGAGGAACTAGCATGTTTCCCCTCCATAGAGTTCTGCTTGGTTTCGGGCGTGTAGTGGTATGTCCACAACCCATCACCAGTGGCGACTGCTTTCAGGGAGTCATGCCCTTCTGCGGCATATTGCATTAAATGATCCAAGCTTGTCATCATTTACTAGCCCTTGTTGTTGCCTGTCAGGTTCTTAGGCACTCAGCAAGCACTAACTTTACCAAATTCCAGTATTTCATGAACAATATTACACATTGCACTATAGGAAATTTTGAAGTCCTGCAATACAGTTCGTAGTTGCACATGCCAGTCACTCAAAATTGTTGCTTCAATGGCTCTAAAAATCTGCAGGGTTGCAGCTGTTACTAGCCATCGGGAATGTGGCAAATCACTAAGGTTCACATGGCCGTCTTGGAACCATGCACACCACCAAGAGACATTGCTATGGTCCATAAAATCATTCCCATACACACATCACACATACACAATCCCTAAACATATCACACATTCCCTTGTAAAACTCACTTGGATCAGGCCATTTGGCCCACAAATATGGAACTACACTTTACTGCTCTTCACAAGTTGATGACAGTAACATACGCACCATGTTTGTTTCATAGTTCAGGCTTTTCTTAGAAAGAAAGCTGCACGTGAAAACAAAATACCCTTTGCAGTGCAAACTTCAAATTCTATTGTCACAAAATTTCAAGATTAAAGCTGCAATACTATGGGAGAAAAAAAGTATTGTACATTAGTTTCCGATCCTCCCTTGTACAATTATAAATGACTTTTAAATGACTTCTTCGGTAGCAGCTACCAGGGATATTTACTAGAGGGCATGAAAATGACCCACCCATCATTGTAATGCACAAATGGAGGCTGGAAACTGTCACTTTGAACAGTTGCTACCAACTTAGCAGTTGCTGCTCTGCCTAAGTTATTTAAAGGTGACGAAAACTGTCAACTCAGAGATTTACTAGACATGGAAACTGTGTATCCTTGCCTTCCTCCAACAGCTGAAGTAACTCACACAGGCAGTTGTATGGGAAAACACAATTTAATTCAATCTCTGAACCATGCTGCACCTTCGATTTTTCCTGCACACAAACCACTACCTAATCTGAAAGAAGCATTAAAGGATATCAAAAATCTTTGGACATGTAGTCGGATACTTATCTTCTGATCCACATGAACTAGTATGCATACATATACTAGGTCTAGGGAACTCATACCAGTTAGAAACCAAAGATGCTAAATATAGAGGTCGCAGGGTTTGGTAAGACATGACAATACTGTAAAGTGACAAAGATGTTGAAGAACTTGAGAGAAGATCATTAATTTCTGAAAAAGTCACAGCTCAATAGCTCTTGGAAAATAAACTGGTAATAAACCTAAAAGAAGACTATGTAACCAGTATTCAGAAACAAAGAGAGGGCTGGGCAAATGGATTTAGAGGTGGGTGAAACAATGCTGGAAGAAGTAGAATCCACTTGATTCTTAGGTATCACCAATGATGATGAGCTGAAATGGGAGCAGAAATTTAATTTTGTCTGTATGAAACTAATCTCCCTCTTATTCATAATGAAGCAGCTATCACAGTATACAGACAGCTTCTGTATACCACACTCTTCGCATCACATCTGCGGCAGTGTAGGGGAACTCAAACAATCAAGAAACAAAAAGAGGGTTCATATTATGGAAAGAAGCAATAAGGTTCATTTTAAGACAACAGACTTCTGAAACATGCAGAAACTTCCTCAAAAATCAAGGCCTCTTAATTTTCACATCTTTGTACACGTGTAAGAGAACAATACACATCACAAAAGATAGGGTACAGTGGATTATAAATGCTAGTGTACACACCCACAACACATAAAGGAACAATGATATAAAAAGCATACACCATCGACTGACAGCACTAGGAAAAGGACCTCAGTACTAAGGCATCAAATTACTAAGCAGTCTGCCTAAAAATCTGCATGATGGTGCACAAGACACTAACTTTCCAAAGAAACTCAAAGACTATCTGGTTGAAAAGAAATTTTTATAGTGTTGAAGAGCACATATCACATTAAATTTGTATACATTGTTCTTTATAATCAGTGATGTTAGAATGTAAGAAAAATTGTTACAAAGTAAGTGATAGTTTTTCTGTTTGTAACATGCCCTATATTATATGTACAATTATTGTGCACAATGTAATCCTACAGTAGAAAAGAAGATTCCACTCGGTTCTTCATTCGTGGGGCCATATTGTCCATAGTGTTTCTGTTTGTGCCATGCCCTATATTATATGTACAATTATTGTGCACAAAGTAATCCTACAGCAGAAAAGAAGATTCCACTCGGTTCTTCATTTGTGGGGTCATATTGTCCATAGTTACTTTAGATTTATTGAGAGCAGACTCTCAACAATTCAATTCTATTCAATTATAGGGCACAAGTCCTCAAATCGGTTTACTATTAAAAGCCTTCAGCAATTACCATAGCTTATTCAAAATGTATGTTGCAGAGATCTACATTTGAGCAACATTTAAGGATGTGCTTCCAACACGTTTTCACTGAAAGGGTGCTGTAATTCTTTTTAAAAGTTATCTACCCTGAATATTAGTAAACAGATATACTGTGATGTTAATGTAAGAATCCTCCACTTGTTACATAAACATCTATACGAGATTCACAAATGAACATTACTACAGCCCTAAAGGCTTGATACTGGGCTAAAAATATCATTTGTTTCTGCCTTAAGTTGCCCTCACCTCATACATAATGACAGTATCCAAACTAACATTTCTTCTGAAGAGGAAAGGATTGCTGCTATCTGACAATACCTATGTAACATTGCTTTCTCCACAAGTTCAGTTATATTCTCTCTTGATGTGACTGCATTGTCGTTTTTATCTGCTTCTGGGTGCAATTACTAAAAAGGATTTTTAGCTGTTTGTTATCACACATCAAATGATGATATAATCTGTTATAGGATGGTGGAATCAATTTTAGTTTGTTTTAAGATAAGTGTAACAATAAATACACTGTCTCTCAGTGGTTTCCCTCTATCATGCTCTTCCCAAGCACCCTCGAGCCTCCAGCATCTACCCCCTACCTTGCACATTGGACAATATTCCCCTGTGTCTCTGGAACATTGGGCAACTATGACTGTCTGCATGTAAGTAATCCTGCTCTTATGCTGTACTGCTGTCCTTTACCACTTCTGTTCCTTTCCTTGTGTTCCTCTTTGTGGCCCATCAACTCTCTCATTCAAAATGATTCCACCCCCCCCCCCCTCCCTCTCTCTCATCCCCCTCCTCCCCTCGGTGTGTGTGTGTGTGTGTGTGTGTGTGTGTGTGTGTGTGTGTGTGTGTGTGTTTTCAATAATATTATATTGAGATATTGCACATTTGAACATAGCTTTCAATGCACTAATATTACTGATTAAGTGTGGATAATACCTTTTACATGACCAGTACTGTCATCCTTCTGTTCTGAAATGTCTCTGAAAGTAAGAAAACTTTTAATTACTAATTTATATAGATACTGTGATATTTAAAATTTAGCACACAAAATTTTCAAATATCCTTCAAAGCCGAAAAAGTATTAAAAACTTTGAAAGTAACAATGAAAATTAGCTCCATTCACTTTAATATAGAAAAAAAAGAATGGTAGTTCCTCGTAACAAATCCCTACATAAATCTAAGATGTAATTTTATGTAAACAAGAACTAAACTAGTGATAATCAGTAACTACAAAAAAACTAAATGGTCTGAATTTAATTCATTACAGAGATGTATGCAAACATGAGAGAAATTATCATCATTCTGTGGCTACCAAAATATACCATTAAATGTTAATGAAAAATCCTCTTAAATATTAGGGTACACCATACATGATACTGCAGTCTTCCAGCCATCTCTTTGCTGCAACTAGATTCCACAAATGATACTGGAGGCCTATGAAGTGTATAGCTTCAAAGATAAATTTAGATGGATGAATTTTGGACTAATAGAACTCAGTGTGTTGCACTGGGTAGCAGATGTTCATTAGAAATGAAAAATAACATTGTGTGTACCTCAAGTAACTAATAGATCCTTTATCAGGGAGGAGAGAGGCACAGGCTGGGGGGGGGTGTGAAAAAGAAAAGACAGGTCACTCAAACCCTACCAGATATCGAAGTATAGCAAGGATGATGGTACACAAAGATCTTAGTTTACACTCTAACAACTATAGGTGGGTTCCATTTATCCTGCAGTCAGTGACATGCCCTTCCCCAACCCATCTCTCTCTCTCTCTCTCTCTCTCTCTCTCTCTCTCTCTCTGACTAAGGAATTATTTTCAATCTAAAAGCTAAGCCTGTGTATCTGTGTATCAGCAACTCAAATTCTGCTTCTTGAAAGTGGGCACTGATCAGACTTCGGTCTCAAAATTCTATAAGTGTGTCACATACAGTGGCATGTACACTAAACTCCCCTTGCACATGCCACAATTCTCATCCCATTGAAACAAACGGAACTAGAACCATGCATTCCTAATAATGAACACTTTTTTTCTTTCCACATGTTTCTTTTGAAACCAATTATCCATATTACATATATGTGTATATGTCCTAGTCCGTCACAATTTTATTCAGGCCATATTTCACGCAAATGCATTATTGAGTTGATAACTTTCATTGTGATGATTATAGAGGTGTATTTAGTTTTCTGGAAACCATATTAATTACAAGTAATGGATGACTGAAATTACTACTGTAGTACGTAGTACGAGATTCTGGCTGAGCTTATCAGTAGTTTTAGAAATGTTGACACCTACCATTAAATTACTGTAATTTGTTTTAATTTCCTGGAAACTAATTAACCAAAAAGATATTTGGTATTACAGTTCAAATACAATCAAAATTACTGTTCCCTTTTGCGCCATTATACCTGTTTAATTCCCAAGTTTACCATTATAATTTTGTTGCCCAAATTACTCTGGGCAGCATAACATCCATCATTAATTAATTAATCTGCTAACATCATGTAGTAAAGTTGGTGCCTAGAAAGTACCCAATTGAGTTTTTGATGCACATTCATGATCATTAGATCAAGCTAGCAAGTTTAAGATATAAAAGTCTTACGGCTGTCACATATTGATCAATTAACATTTCAATGTCATTTCTCTTGTTAATAACATGGCTGTGTGAAATAATTGTATGAACTTGTTTTGTTGTCGTGTGTATGAGCTGTGTTTACCAGACTGCAATTCATATATGAATTTTGACTTGGGCCACACTGAAAATTTATATTCGTTTTAATAATAAGTAGTGCTCAACTGACCGCGTTTCTATAAACTACCATTTATGAAAGGAGGAAGTGCATGACGAGTGTAGTCACTGAACCTGTCACTGGATATGTAGGCTAGCCTGGTTTTGCCTGAACATGTAGCTCATCCACTCGAGTAAAGACTAAGTCTGGCTTTGGCGGTTAAAGAGAGTGGTTCTTTGTGTGTATGGGGGGAGGGGAGGGGGGGTGTATGGTGTTCATTCTGATGAAAAAGGCCTGTTTGACCAGAAGCTTAGTTTGACAACCTTTCTGTTGTTCCTATCGGCGACTCAGCACCTCCGCCTTCCTACCCAAAAATCTTCCCTCTGCTCTTGCTCTTATATTGTGACGTGTGTGCTGAAGTATGAATGTGCTAACATCTTCATGTCAGTATCCTCCACCTAGTAGTAAAGTTCATGCAATTAGGAAACTGGCCATCATCCAACAGGCCAATTGAAGTTAATAAATGTGTGACCAAGTGAAACTAAAAAACAGTTCTGTTGTGTGCAGTGTTGTATAACATAGTTCAATACCCAAAAAGTTTTCAGTCTGGAAACAACAAACCGGAGATGTTACCAAGAAGACATGGTTGAAACCAGGTTAGTATCATCACCCCGTACCCTTGCTGAATCTCCCTCTCAGCTAGTCAACAATCCTTACCTTCAACCCTCCCTCCCTCCCCCTCCCACAGTCTGCCCAATACAACCCATCTACATAGATACTCAGAAAACCACTGTATGGTGCATGATGGAGTGTAGAGTGTACCATGACCAGTACCAGTCAAATAGAGCAAGAGAAAAACAACTGCCTATATGCCTTCTAAATGAGCCCCAATTTCTCTAATCTTATCTTCATGATCCTTACATACAATATGTGTTGGTGGCACCATAATTGTTTGGCAGTCAGTTTCAAATCCCGGTTCTCTGAATTTTCTCAGTACTGTTTCTTGAAAAGAACATATCCTTCCCTCCAGGTATTCCCATTTGAGTTCCTGAAGCATCTCTGTACACTTACATATTGTTTGAACTTACAGATAAATCTAGCAGCCTGTTTTTGAGATACTTCAATGTATTCCTTCAATCCGACCAGGTACAGATCCCAAACACTCAAGCAGTACTCACGAATAGGTCACACCAGTGTCCTATATGCAGTCTTCTTTACAAGTGAACCACTCTTTCTTAAAATTCTCCCGATAAACCAAACCTGACAGTTTATCTTCCTTACCACAGTTCTCACATGCTGATTCCATTTCACGTCGCTTTGCAACGTTATGCCCAGATATTGAAGTAATTTGACAGTGTCACGCAGGACACTAGTAATCCTGTAACCGAAGATTACAGGTTTGTTCTGCCCGCTCATCCACATTAACTTACGTTTTTCCACATTTAGAGCTAGCTGCCATTCATCATACCAACTAGAAATTTTGCCACAGTCATCTTTTATCTTCCTACAATCACTCAACTTTGACACCTTACTGTACACCACAGCATCTTCAGCAAAAAACTGGAGATCGCTGACTATCCTTTCTGCCACACAATTTATGTATATAAATAACAATAGCAGTCCTAGCACACTTCCCTGATGATACCCTTGTCTCTCATGAACATTCGTCATCGAGGACAATGTACTGGGTTCTATTACTTAATAAATCTTTGAGCTATTCTCATATCTGTGAACTTATTCGATACACCCGTACCTTCGTTAACAGCCTGCAATGGGGCACTGTGTCAAATGCTTTCTGGAAATCTAGAAATATGGAATCTGCCTGTTGCCCTTCATCCATCGTTCACAGTATGTCATGTGAGAAAAGGGCAAACTGAGTGTTGCTTTCTAAAACCATGCTGACACTTGGACAAAGTCTCAAGAAAGTTTATTATATTCAAACTGACAATAAGTTTAAGGATTCTGTAGCTAACCGAAGTTAGGAATATTGGTCTGTGATTTTGCAGGTTCATTCTCTTACTCTTCTTATGTACTGGAGTCATCTGTACTTTTTTCCAGTAGTTTGGGATGTTATGCTGAGCGAGAGATTAGCAATAAATGCAAGTTAGGTAAGGGGCCAATGGCACAGAGGCATACTCTTTGTAATACCAAATTGGGATTCCATCCAGACCTGGTAATCTATTTGCTTTCAAAACTTTCAGTTGTTTCTCTATAGCAGGGATGCTTATTACTGTCGTCCACATGGGAGTCTGTCTGATGGTCAAATGAAAGTACATTTGCACGATTCTCATGTGTGAACGATTTCTTCAGAGCGAAATTTGAAACTTCAGCTTTTGTTTTGCAATTTTCAACTGTCACACCAGACTTGTCAACAAGGAAATGATGATTAACTCGAAACCCTTAGCTGCTGACAGGTGGTGTTGATATACATCAATGGGGACAGCTGAAAATGTGTGCCCTGACCAGGACTCGAACCCGGGATCTCCTGCTTACATGGCACACGCTGTATCCATCTGAGCCACCAAGGGCACAAAGGATAGTGCGACTGCAGGGACTTATTCCTTGAATGCTTCCCATGAGACCCACATTGCCAACTGTCCACGACCTACATTCGTATTGTTCCTAATACTACAAATGTAGGTTGTAGACAGCTGGGAATGTGTGTGTAACAGGAATCGTGTAAGAGTAAGTCCCTGCAGTCGCACTATCCTCTGTGCCCTTGGTGGCTCAGATGGATAGAGCGTCTGCCATGTAAGCAGGAGATCCCGGGTTCGACTCCCGGTCGGGGCACACATTTTCAGCTGTCCCCATCGATGTATATCAACACCACCTGTCAGAAGCTAAAGGTTTCGATTTAATTATCATTTCATTCTAGAGAAGCTGCACGGACATCAATGGTATCAGTTCTTTCGGGAAGCCTTCATCTCAGTTATGCTGTACTACCAACACATTGTAATTCCACAACAATTCAGCTATGCAAAAAAGTGTGTGTGTGTGTGTGGGGGGGGTTTCTGTACTTGCTATCTCTGAAAAAGAGCATTGTTCAAAAGCTTAGCAATATTTTCAGTCTCACTTACGTGCCTATTTGGCACTCAATGCTTCAATTATACAATGATTTCTTACTTTTACTGCATGCCTCGGCAGAATTTCTATTTTGGAAAATGAATAGCAACTTGCTTTGAATGTGAATAGATGTAGGTTTATGTGTGTGGAATGAAAAAATAGCTGTGTAATGTTCAAACACGTTCTTATCAATTAAATATCTATGCATAACATTGTGAATTGATGTGTAATGGAATGAGCACATAAGGTCAGTTGTAGGGGAGCTAAAATGCAGACTACAGTTATTGGAAGGGTTCTGCAAAAGTGAAGCAAACCTTTAAAGGAGACCATACATAGAACAGTCATGCAATTCATCGTTTTGTATCGCTCATGTGTTTTGGATCCTCTCCATGTAGAGTTAAAGAAAGAAATCAAAGTAATTCAGAGATTTATTACTGGTTTAGTCGATTGGTATGATTGTATTACAGACCTGTGAGCTCAGATGGGATCACTTCGTGGAAGAAAGTGATCTTTTTGTGGAATGTTATTGAGAAAGTTTAAAGGACTGGCATTTATGAGACTGTAGAATGATTCTGTTACCTCCAAGGGGTACGTGAAATAAGGACCATAAGGTCAAAATTAGGACGAATACAGAGGCACATATACCATCATTTTTTACTATCTTTTTCTAGATCCATGAATGGAACAAGAAAGGGAATGGCAAGAAATGGTACAAAGTACCCTTCACACTGCATTGTACAACAGCTAGCAGAGTGACGTATACAAATGTGAATCATCAGATCATCACAGATGAACAAAAGCGTCATAATGATAGTTACTTCTGTAACATGATGAGACTGCGTCACAAGACTCACTATTTGTATTGCAAGAAAAACCTGTCTCTTATGGTCTTTCAACAACCCAAATATTGCAGGATCAGGTTGATTATCATTAGCACTGCATTTCACAAATTTTTGAAACTTTATGTTTGTTGTGACAGTGCCACGACATTTACAGTGCCGCCACAACAGTACGCGCAAACGGCAATAGAGGCGCTCCGCAACTCGTCTGAGCACGGGAGCGCCACCTAGCTATGAATGGTGCCGGCCGCATGTCACGGCACGGCAGTCGAATACGAGATACTGAGTTGTTACCATGTAACCAGCTATTGTTTCTAAGAGAGAGTGTTTGAGTATCCACACAATTATTGGCGATTAAAGGTTATAACACTTTTTGGCGACGAGGTCGAATATTTTCACTGCGTTGTGGATTTGTGTGTTCGTGACGGGGCAGACATGGAACAGCTTATGCAAGCACTCATTGAACAACAAACACAGCTGACGGCTGCGATTTAGGTGTCGTCGACATCGCTTACTCATCGTCTGTCTTCCTCTTCTCCGCCTCCATTCCCTCCTTACGATGAGGCCGCTGCAGACTGGGAGGATTATGAGAAGCGTTTGCGGTAACACTTCTTGGCTTTCGGCGTTGTTGACGCCCCTATGTGTAAATTGTTATTTCTATCTTGGATTTCCCCACGGATCTATCAGCTGCTATCTCAGTTAGCCCCTCTGCGGGAACCTGCCTCTCTGTCCTTCCAAGAAATGTGTGACTTATTGTCTAACTATTACCGAAGAAACACCCACGTCGTTGCTGCCCGCGTGGCATTCTACCAGTGTCGTAAACAGCCCCGGGCTTGGGCGGCGGAACTACACAGTCTGAGTAGGAAATGTCAGTTTGTCACGGACACTCATCATGAGTCTTATGCTGATTCAATGGTTAGGGATGCTATTCTACGGCTTGCTCCTGATAAAGAAGTTCGGCAACGTGCCCTACAACTCGTTTCTAAGCATCGCTCAATCCTTTGAAGTGTCTCATGCTGCTGGCACGCAAATAGACGCGTGGTGTGATGTAGGCACTGTACAGTCAACTTTCGACACAGGCAATTTGCCTGTTTCACAGAAGAATGAAGATGTCACGGCGGTTCACTCGCGTAAACAACGTCGCGTTGGGTCGCAGCGCTCGCAGCGAAACCAGCAACCACAGAAGCAGGTTTGTTTCGCACTTCCTTCTTGTCCATGTTGTTTCATACAGCATGACAGGGCCACATGTCCAAAACGTTTGGCCACGTGTAATTCATGTAGGAAAAAAGGCCACATTGCTTCTGTGTGTCAGTCCCCTAAAGTTCCTGTCGACGAGGACAAGGCATCGGACATGGATGTTCACTATGTGCTTTCTCAAACAAATAAGTTGTTTCTTACTGTTTGTGTTCTGGATAAAGACATCCGCATGCAAGTGTACACTGGCTCTGCAGTAACTCTCATTAATTCTCGCCACGTATTAGGAGTTGGGCTCCCCTCCTTTGTCTCCAGTTACGCGAAATCTCAGAACTTATAATAAACAGAAAATTCCTATCATTGGCCAGTTTGATGCTTCCACTGCCTACAAGTCTGTTCTTAGGCCCCTCACGTTTTATGTGGTGGATCATGCGGGCACTGAAAACCTGTTCGGTTTGATGCTCTCCAGTTGTTCGGGTTCTCCATTGATGATGATGTGCACCTCATATCTGAGGATATTCCATATCAACAGCTGGATGGATTGTGTTCTGAATTTTCGTCCGTGTTCTCTGCTGGTCTGGATCGTGCCAAGGATTTTGAAGCCCACATTACTCTTAAACCTACAGCTCGACCTAAGTTTTTCCGGACACGCCCTATTCCGGTGGCGTTGCGTGCACCTGTCAAGGCTGAGATAGACAGGTTAACAGCTTCAGGGATTCTCCTTCCTGTTACCTCCAGCGAATGGGCATCGCCATTCATGGTGGTTTCTAAACCAAATGGGAGTCTGCGATTGTGTGGTGATTTTAAAGCCACTGTCAATGCTCAGAGCCTCATTAACACTTATCCTCTTCCCCGTCCTGAGGAGTTATTTACCATGCTCGCTGGGGGCCAGTTCTTTTCCAAACTTGACTTATCCGAGGTGTACCATCAGTTGCCATTGGATGCCTCTTCCAAGGAATTTCTTGTCATCATTACTCCTTGTGGGTTGTGTCAGTACCAGCAGTTACCATTTGGCGTCGCTAGCGCACCGGCCATTTTTCAGCGGTTTTTGGAACAGCTCACAGCTTCCGTACCCAGCTGCATAAAATATCTGGATGACATTGTTGTCACGGGGGCCTCCACTGAGGAGCACCTTCGCAATTTGTGTTCACTGTTTCGGGTTTTACATTCGGCCTGGGTTGAGGTGCAATCTGGACAAGTCACAGTTCTTCCAACCCTCCATTGTGTATCTTGGTTTCCACTTGTCCCGTGAGGATATACGTCCTCTATGTCAGCACGTTGTGGCCATTAACACTCTACCCCGGCCGTCTATGGTCAAAGAACTTCAGGTGTTTCTAGGCAAGATTGCTTATTAACACAAATTCATTCCATCCGCGGTGGCAGTAACTCATCCTCTGCATCAGCTGTTACGCAAAAACGTCCCTTTCTGTTGGTCCGACGAGTGAGAGCAGGCTTTTGTCTGCCTGAAGGCTCATTTGCAGTTGGTGCCTTGTCTTGCCACTTTCCGTCCGGGTCAGCACTTGGTTCTGGCGACTGACGCGTCACAGTATGGCCTAGGGGCTGTTCTCGCCCATTGGTATGACGATGGGTCGTTCCGACCCATCGCCTATGCTTCCAAGACCCTCAACGATGCGCAACGGCGTTACTCTCAAATCAAAAAGGAGGCGCTTGGTATCATTTATGCTCTAAAAAAGTTCAGCGTTTTTTTGTATGGTTCTAAGTTTCACCTCATCACCGACCACAAGCCGCTGGTCTCCCTGTTCAGCCCATCAGCGTCGCTTTCGGATAAGGCAGCTCACTGCCTGCAACGTTGGGCCTTATACTTGTCTCATTTTCACTATGAGATTCACTATCGCCCCACAGCCCAGTACGCCAACGCTGACGCATTGCCGATGAGCCCCGACCCGGTTTTCAATCGTGATGAACTACTCTGTTTCCACATTGATGAGGAAGAACGTCGTGCGGTCGAGGGTTTTCCACTTACAGGTTCGCAGGTCGCATCTGCTACTGCACGGGACCCGGTCCTGTGTCGGGTGATCAGTTTTGATCAACAGGGTTGGCCGGACAGGACCAAGGGCCGAGCATCGGATCCCCTTCGCAACTACCATGCCTTGCACCTTCATCTGTCTGTTCGTGATGGTGTTGTTCTTCTGGCCACAGATGGCGCATCTCCATGGGTCGTGGTGCCAGCCCCTCTTCACCCCTTCTCGGGGCCTCACAAGAGGCCATGGATGTCTCCGCACTTTCCATGTCTCCAAGAAAGTGGGTGGTTTTTTTTTCAAGACGGGAAAAGTGTTGTGACAGTGCCACGACATTTAACAGTGCCACCACAACAGCACGCGCAAATGGCGATAGAGGCGCTCCGCAACTCGGCTGAGCGCAGGAGCGCCACCTAGCTACGAACGGCGCCGGCTGCATGTCACGGCAGTCGAATACGAGATACCTAGTTGGTATCATGTAACCAGCTATTGCTTCTAAGAGAGAGTGTTTGAATATCCACGCAATTATTGGTGATTAAAGGTTATAACACTTTTTTAAATAAGTACAGAGAATTAACTGTCCACACTATTCCTCTCACTACACATTCATTTTGTGGCGTGTAGGGACAGTGCTGCCACCTACCCTCTCTCTTTTCAAATATGAAAGAGCAGTCATCAGGGGTGAATCAGGTTCAGTCTTCTTTATGAGCCCTTGTAAATCATGCTCTATGAAGCAAAAATTAATGTAACAAATTCTGGTAGCAAGTAATCCTTTTTTTTTATTATTTCAAAACTGTACGGAACACCATGTAGTGCTGAATTCAAGATCTTATTCTAAATTGGTTATCCTGAGAAGACATTTCTTGCTTATGCAATGTACAATCAACTGTTTCTTTCAGACCCTGATTATTTAACAACTGATACAAAATTACTACACATTGTAATGAAGGGAAAAAAGTCCCTGTGCTTTGAAATGCAGCACAACAACAAATCAGCAGTATGTAATCTGGTTAAGGACCATATTCGCATAATGTACAAATGTGCTGCATGTAAATGTGTTGCTATATCTATCAAATAAATATACAACACAAGCAGCTGCAAACAGGAATTTTTGCAGAATTGCTACCAAATGCATTATAAATGCATTATACACTACGGCCAAAAAGTTAAAACATGCTCAGAAATCTCTAATTCTCCCCCAAACACAGACGCATGCATGCAAGCGTGCGCGCACATGCACGCACACACGCACACACACACACACACGCACGCACGCACGCACACACACACACACACACACACACACACACACACACTCACTCACTCACTGACACAGAGAGAGAGAGAGAGAGAGAGAGAGAGAGAGAGAGAGAGAGAGAGAATCAAAAATAAACATTACATGTTAAGGAATAAAAACTATACTTGTGAGTACTATTATTAAGGTATTTGAAACTTGAGTGTTGTGAGTAAAAATATTTTATTCCTGCACTAGACTTTCAATCACACACTTCATTTACTAACATTTGATGTGATTATTTAGCTAATTTTAAGTAAAAGCTATAACTACACAAAAACTACATCACAGATGAGTTCAATAGCTATCTCGATTATAACATTCATTGGTTGTAGGAGATCTTATACAATGAAACAATCTGTATTGCTTCTTGAGATCTGCCACAGCAAAAGCATTTACATGACTCTATTGCTTAAGACAAAGAGGTAAAAATGGTTTACAAGATAAAAAGATTTTCATGCCACAGCCAAATCAATGAATATGAAAAATGTTTTACAAACAGAAGCACAAATCACACTGAAAAGTTCTGAAAATGAACAGTATGTTTTAATTAATTATATAATACTGTTTAGATAATACTGTTTAGAAACAAAAATACATATGTAAGAGGACATTCACTATTTAAAAAAAAAGAAGAATAACTCTTACTCATCATATGTAGCCTCCACTTTAAAAGGAATGTAATCTTCAAATGTCATCTCGTCAAACTCTTCATCCGGATCACCATTTCCATGGTCTCCGTGATCAACATTAGGCTCCTGAAAAATGAATAACTTTCAGCTGAATAAGTTAAAATGACGAGGAAAATCTGTTGTTCAGCCAATACAGCACAAACGAGGGATAAACAACTTTTATTTGCATTTCTAAAATTAGATACCACTTTTTTCCCTCTTTCAAAGGCTTGGCCAGGTACAAACGTAATGGTTGTACAATTTCATTACACACAATAGACGAGTTTTGAAAATGAACTGATGCCTTCCACACCCAATAAACCTATGTATTTTGTATAGTCTGTTCCTTTAGATTCAACAATTGACTAATGAGTATCTTCTTCAAATCTGACTGTACTTCTCCTAAAGATGTTCAGTGTAAAGATTGTCGAAAAACTGCAGCCACAGATGAAAATAGAAAGAAATTGCATAACATGCTACCAGATAATAGGTATTAAAATGTGCAAAAAATATTTGACATCATTGGCATATCAAAATAAAGAGAATGATGCCTTCTGCAAAAGAATTAACAGTGAGAAAGGTTTGTGAAATATAAGCATGTTGACCAAAATCAAATTCCAAAATGAACTTCTCAGCAAAATTTGAATTACCTTAACAAGGACACAAGTGCTTTGTGCATCAATATCTTACTGAGGATGAGATTTCGATCCACCACTTCATGCAAAAGAGTAATTAAAGCCAGAGGCTTTGTACTAAAAAGGAAAATGCAACTTTATCTACCAGAAGGTTATGGGCAGACGAGCTCTGGTTCGGACAAAAAAATTTCTTTCATTAGGATAACACAACCACTACAAAAATTTTTGACAATGGGGAAATTGTAGAAGTCAAAAATACGAACTGCTGGAATATCTAACCTGTTAACGTCATTTGACATCTGTCTTCCACATGTAATGAAATTTATGAATCAAAAAGTTTTGAGCCTAATAAAAAAATTATGGTAATCAGACAAAGGGATTTTGCAGGCCTTCTAGAAATGTACTTTTGGGACAGAGTTTGGTCATTGCAACAAAGTTAATTTTTTTAAATTTGGAAAAACATAGTGTTTCTCTGCCATATTAATAAATTTTGTCCGTGACTTCATACCACATCACATTATTTTGAAGAAACATAAAACACAACTACGTAAGCTGTTGGAATTCAAAATCCTTTCAAACCTCTAGGGAATACATACTTACAGAAATGAATTGTTGTAAATACATATATTTATTCTGATGTAAATAAAATAGAAAGAAACTTCCACATGGGAAAAATATATTAAAAACAAAGATTCCAAGACTTACCAAGCGGGAAAGCGCCGGCAGACAGGCACATGAACAAAACACACAAACACACACACAGAATTACTAGCTTTCGCAACCGATGGTTGCTTCTTCAGGAAGGAGAGGGAAAGAAGAAAGGATGTGGGTTTTAAGGGAGAGGGTAAGGAGTCATTCCAATCCCGGGAGCGGAAAGACTTCCCTTAGGGGGAAAAAAGGACAGGTGTACACTCGCGCGCACACACACACACACACATCTACATCTACATCTACATCCGTACTCCGCAAGCCACCTGACGGTGTGTGGCGGAGGGTACCCTGAGTACCTCTATCGGTTCTCCCTTCTATTCCAGTCTCGTATTGTACGTGGAAAGAAGGATTGTCGGTATGCTTCTGTGTGGGCTCTAATCTCTCTGATTTTATCCTCATGGTCTCTTCGCGAGATATACGTAGGAGGGAGCAATATACTGCTTGACTCTTCGGTGAAGGTATGTTCTCGAAACTTTAACAAAAGCCCGTACCGAGCTACTGAGCGTCTCTCCCGCAGAGTCTTCCACTGGAGTTTATCTATCATCTCCGTAACGCTTTCGCAATTACTAAATATTCCTGTAACGAAGCGCGCTGCTCTCCGTTGGATCTTCTCTATCTCTTCTATCAACCCTACCTGGTGCGGATCCCACACTGCTGAGCAGTATTCAAGCATTGGGCGAACAAGCGTACTGTAACCTACTTCCTTTGTTGTCGGATTGCATTTCCTTAGGATTCTTCCAATGAATCTCAGTCTGGCATCTGCTTTACCGACGATCAACTTCATATGATCATTCCATTTTAAATCACTCCTAATGCGTACTCCCAGATAATTTATGGAATTAACTGCTTCCAGTTGCTGACCTGCTATTTTGTAGCTAAATGATAAGGGACCTATCTTTCTATGTATTCGCATCACATTACACTTCGCTACATTGAGATTCAATTGCCATTCCCTGCACCATGCGTCAATTCGCTGCAGATCCTCCTGCATTTCAGTACAATTTTCCATTGTTGCAACCTTTCGATACACCACAGCATCATCTGCAAAAAGCCTCAGTGAACTTCCGATGTCATCCACCAGGTCATTTATGTATATTGTGAATAGCAACGGTCCTATGACACTCCCCTGCGGCACACCTGAAATCACTCTTACTTCGGAAGACTTCTCTCCATTGAGAATGACGTGCTGCGTTCTGTTATCTAGGAACTCCTCAATCCAATCACACAATTGATCTGATAGTCCATATGCTCTTACTTTGTTCATTAAACGACTGTGGGGAACTGTGTCAAACGCCTTGCGGAAGTCAAGAAACACGGCATCTACCTGTGAACCCGTGTCTAAGGCCCTCTGAGTCTCGTGGACGAATAGCGCGAGCTGGGTTTCACACGATCGTCTTTTTCGAAACCCATGCTGATTCCTACAGAGTAGATTTCTAGTCTCCAGAAAAGACATTATACTCGAACATAATACGTGTTCCAAAATTCTACAACTGATCGACGTTAGAGATATAGGTCTATAGTTCTGCACATCCGTTCGACGTCCCTTCTTGAGAACGGGGATGACCTGTGCCCTTTTCCAATCCTTTGGAACGCTTCGCTCTTCTAGAGACCTACGGTACACCGCTGCAAGAAGGGGGGCAAGTTCCTTCGCGTACTCTGTGTAAAATCGAACTGGTATCCCATCAGGACCAGCGGCCTTTCCTCTTTTGAGCGATTTTAATTGTTTCTCTATCCCTCTGTCGTCTACTTCGATATCTACCATTTTGTCAACTGTGCGACAATCTAGAGAAGGAAGCACAGTGCAGTCTTCCTCTGTGAAACAGCTTTGGAAGAAGACATTTAGTAATTCGGCCTTTAGTCTGTCATCCTCTGTTTCAGTACCATTTTGGTCACAGAGTGTCTGGACATTTTGTTTTGATCCACCTACCACTTTGACATAGGACCAAAATTTCTTAGGATTTTCTGCCAAGTCAGTACATAGAACTTTACTTTCGAATTCATTGAAAGCCTCTCGCATAGCCCTCCTCACACTACATTTCGCTTCGCGTAATTTTTGTTTGTCTGCAAGGCTTTGGCTATGTTTATGTTTGCTGTGAAGCTTGTGTCTGTGTATGTGCGGATGGATGTGTGTGTGTGTGTGTGTGTGTGTGTGTGTGTGTGTGTGTGTGTACACCTGTCCTTTTTTTCCCCTAAGGGAAGTCTTTCCGCTCCCGGGATTGGAATGAGGAATGACTCCTTACCCTCTCCCTTAAAACCCACATCCTTTCGTCTTTCCCTCTCCTTCCTGAAGAAGCAACCATCGGTTGCGAAAGCTAGTAATTCTGTGTGTGTGTTTGTGTGTTTTGTTCATATATTTATTCTGATATAGTATGCAGTTTACGATTAATGGAAGTTATGAGTCCAATATCACCACTACATTTATTTTACCCAGTGTCAGTAATGACAAAAAGGGAGATATATAAAGCTATACTGTTGGTACAATGGGTTCTGTGACAAGACTGGAATGAATAACCCATTGGATTACACATACAAAATTTTTTCCCATATAATTTAAAAAAATCAAAAACACTCTGGAACCACAACTTGTATAATACCGAGGAGGATTCCACTTATACAAAAATTGCCCACAAAGAATTCTCAGCTTGAAATAACTTATGGAATATTACAAGTACAGAAATAAAGAGCTGTTTATTCCATTCAAATATTTCAAAAAAGCCTATTATAGTATCCATACACATATACTTTTAAAAATCCTCAAATCATGTGGTCTACATACCAAATTAATAGAAATCATCGAACTAACTGAAATAAACACACATTCCAAGGTAAAGTTGAAGGGAAAAAAAATTCTAAAGTTTTCATAATACATACTGACGTTAGAAAAATTGGTGGATTAACCCCATTGCTTTTTGGTGCAGCTCTGAATTACATTGTGAAAATTTGGCAAAAGGTAAACCAATCTAAAATCATAATTAGAGCCAAAGTCTCAATAAGAACAAGCTGCTTGGGTTTTGTAGACTATTTTGGTCTCTCTTGGGTCTTGATGTAAAAGCACAAGCCCAGACCATGTCTCCAAAAAATATCTTAAAACAGGATTACAAGATTCGAGAAAACTGAGATCATTCTCACGAAATCCATAAAAATATCTAACATCTTCATAAACAACAAAAAAATTAACATAGTTCTGCAGTATAAATATCCTGGAGAAATCATCACATTTATGTCAAAAAGAAACATAGATAAATAGAACCAACAAAATAAAGAGAGATCAGTTTCCAACCTTGCCAATGAATAATAATAAATGCTTCTGTATTGACACTAAGATCCTATACTATAAAACTGTAACTCTTCTGGGAGTCACTTATGCATGCAAAACCTGTTCCAAATTAAAAATGAAAGAACACTGATCACCTCTCGAAACTGAAAGAAGAATAATCAGAACTAGGGTAAATAAAAAATACCAGATCAAAGAATTCAAGACTCCTGCCCAATGAAACTGTCTATTGAGAGAGACACATCACCAGCATAATGAAGAAGAAAAGAATCTCTCCTTTCTTCCAGATCTTGAAAATGAAAATGATCAGGATTTTACAACTTGTGATGAGAAAGAAGACAGGATGCCAATGGATCTGAGAAATGCAGCTAGACCTTAAGGTAGTTCCAGATAATAGATGCAACTTTCAGTGGAAATGATGCATAGAAGGAATGCAGAGATTTCAGACAAATAAGGGAAATTACAATCAAAAATAAAAAAAAAACCTGTATTGGGCACACTAGAAGAACCAAACAGTACAAATCAAGATAATAACAACAATATAGTCACAAAATCATGTTTATATGGGATATAAGTTACAGCAACTGTTGAAGAAGCATATAGCTTTTCATTACAATGATTTTTTTTTTTTTAATATTCATGCACTGTAAACAACAGAACATGCATATCTTTTCACTACAATCATTTCAAAATATATATGTACTGTAGAGCACAGAGTACAGGGGATTCAAAAGTCCATTAACATTGAAATTTCAATACTTCATGGAATAAACATAAGTAGAAGGTAAAATTGACACACATGTTCGAAATGACATGGGGTCTTATTGAAACCAAAAATTGGCACGAAATGACCGACAAATAGCACTTCATGTGATGCAAAAGCAATAATTAGCGTAATAGTGGATTTTTATCTAGACAATGTTCTTTATAACAAATGCTCAACATGTCGTCCATCAATCAACAATACCTGTAATTGTGGGACACTGTTGTGAGCAGCACTGTACTGCATGTAAGCAGGTACAGTGAGAAAATGCTGTCCAATGTTATCTTTTAGCACCCCTAATAAGCTTGGATGATAGTGGCTTCAGCTAAAACCTCAACCAATCATCACATGACAAAGGTCTGTGGACCTAGAAGGCCAAGCACGACTGACGTGGAGGCTCAGCACATAATCTTCACCATACACTGTGCGCAAGAGATCTTGAACAAATGTAGCAATATGGGGTGAAGCACTGTCCTGCATTAAAGTCGCACCTTCCAGCAGGTGTTTATCCTCATGTGGCGTCACTGATGTGTTACTGTCCAGCACCATCTGTTAGCCAGTTTTAGCACTCATTTTTTGTTTCAATAAAACTCCATGTCATTTCAGGCATTTGTGTCAATTTTTACCTCTACCTACATTATCCCATGAACAACACATTTTCAAATGTAGATGAACTTTCGGGTCACGCTGTACATATATCAACAAAAAAATTAAATGTAAGTTAGCTACCACACCATTCAACATTATTACATTGTCAACAAAAAGTTACATGTGACATAAATTCGTCTCCATAAATTCAGCAACACAATGAAAATAATGCTGGAGTATTATACTGGTAACAGTCTTCCCGAAGGATTTATTATTTTGATTGAGCAAGGTAATTTGTTACAGAATATGCAGTCCTTGTGCTTCAACACTGTCATGGCATTTACTCAGTCTCTGACTAGTAAGATGAATGTTAACCCCCTTTGTTACAGGGAGGAAACCACTGCAGTGGGCCCAGGAGAATCCACACGAGCCCAGCCACAGCACCAGGACCGACCCGGCTTTGACGAACATGCAGCAACATAGGTAATGATGCACGATACCTCACACTAACCTTACCTCACCTTGCATGCTCTGTCGCAGCTAGCAAGCCGCTACTGCCCTTACTACCCTTACTACCCATCCTACTGTCGCAGAGGTTTCTTTCCCTTGGCGCTTGCCTTGGCACTTTTTTTCTTGTGCCCTTACAACTGCTACCCTTCGATCGTCTTCGACCACTTCTATTTCCTGATGGACTGTGTAAATGAGTAATCCCAGATGCATGGATAACATCACAGCACACATTCTGTGACTCTTGATTAAAAAACTAACATGTTATACGGAGGTGACAGTAGAACTTTTGGTTTGGTCACCACGTTGGTGTGGGTGTGGAGGGGCCCCATCCTTTATTTTCTAGCACAGGTGTTGTAATCGTGTATATCACCTTTTTTTTAGGGTATGGAGATCCCTATTTACAGATGAAACAGTCCCTTATGTGTATATACATGGGACAAGTAATATTCCCAGCTCTTTGAAGATCGGTTTGGTAGGAGCATGTAGTGACAATCATATCATAATCTTGACAATTCGCATAGCAAATATTTTCTTGTGTGTTGACTTCCAGAGGGGAATGCCATACGAAATTATTGAGTTAGCCAGAGAAAAGTGAGTTCTAATAGCAATCAAGTCACACCTTTGCCCGATAACTTGGAAGCCACTGCAGAATTCAATCATTTTGCACAGAAGTTTATCTATGTAGATATTCCACTGAAGTGTAGATCATATGGGTTTTTTTAATTTTCCATGTTAACTAAAAGATTGTCACCATAGCCAGTACAGAACCCTTCCACTGCTGTCAATTATGTCAGCTCTTATTTGACATAGAGAAACATTACAAGAGACGTGGTTTCTATCATGAGAAAGAGTACAGTTACTGCTGAGGGCAGGTTTTCTGGCAGATCATTAATTAAGAGAAGGAGTGTGCTCCCTGCCGCCATTGGATAAGCAGCTGCAGCAAGTCGTATACCCCTAGCTTACTTATTTGTTACATAGTTTAATTCTTAATTTCTTTGCGTGTTTTTGGGTACTTGCATTGTTTAATTCATATATTTCGGGCGTATTATAGTATTTGAGAGTTGTAGCATCGCGCTTTAGTGTTTACTTGGTAGATTCTTACTTAAATTGCGTGTGAGTTTCGTATAGGAGGTGTAATTTCGAGTTTTACTGTAATAGTAAATTCAGGCACATTGTAGCGCAGTCGTTAGGCATTTGTACAGGTTAGTTGATACATTCTTTGTGTGTTTCGCTTGCGTTATCTAGGCACGGACTCGTGTTTCAGTAATTGTTGTTCAACATCGATTAGAATGGACAGGGACTGCGATTGATGTGTTCGGATGAGGGCTGAGTTGGCATCCCTTCGCTCACAGCTGCAAGCGGCGCTGACTTCGGTCGCGCAGCTTGAGGTTGTTGCCAATGGGCACCACTGTGGGACGCCGGAATTGGGTATCACGGGGATGTCATTGGGTATCACGGGGATGTCAACCTCGTCCCGTCTGTCCCCAGATCGGTCTGCCGCTGTGGTTGCCCCGGTTGCTGCCCGCAGTGGGGCTGAGCCCTCGCCTGTGGTTGATTGGGAGGTCGTTCCAAGGCGTGGCAGGTAGCGAAAGACGTCCCCGGAGGCTGATCAGAAAGCCTCCCCAGTGTGTCTGACAAACAGGTTTCAGGCACTGTCTCTGGCTGAACCAGATGCAGCTGCCTGCCCTGTTTCAGAGGATCATTCTCAGCCTTCAAGATCCGGGCAACCGCAGAGGGTGGGCTTATTGGTAGTTGGGAGCTCCAATGTTAGGCGCGTAATGGGGCCCCTTAGGGATATGGCGGCTAAGGAGGGAAAGAAATCCAGCGTGCACTCCGGGAGGAATCATTCCTGATGTGGAAAGGGTCCTTCCGGATGCCATGAAGAGCACAGGGTGCAGCCAGCTGCAGGTGGTGGCACATGTCGGCACTAATGACGTGTGCGCTTTGGATCTGAGGAAATTCTCTCTGGATTCCAGCGGCTATCTAATTTGGTGAAGGTTACCGGTCTTGCTTACGAGATGAAGGCAGAGCTCACCATCTGCAGCATCGTCGACAGAACCGACTGCGGACCTTTGGTGCAGAGCCGGGTGGAGGGTCTGAACAGAGGCTCAGACGGTTTTGCAACCGTGTTGGCTGCAGATTCCTTGACTTGCGACATAGGGTGGTGGGGTTTCGGGTTCCGCTGAATAGGTCAAGAGTTCACTACACTCAGCTGGCGGCTACACGGGTAGCAGAGGCTGTGTGGCGTGGACTGGGCAGTTTTTTAGGTTAGAAGGCCTCAGGAAAGTACGGGGTGGGCTGCAATGTCAAAGGGTGCATGGCAAATATAGGACGTGATTGGATCATGGAACAGTTGGAATTATAGTTGTAAATTGTTGTAGTTGTGCTGGGAAAGTCCCTGAGCTTCAAGCGCTAATAGAAAGCACTGAAGCTGATTTTGTTATAGGTACAGAAAGCTGGCTAAAGCCTGAAATAAGTTCTGCAGAAATTTTTACGAAGTCTCAGACGGTGTTCAGGAAAGATACATTAGGCACAATTGGTGGTGGAGTGTTTGTGTCTGTCAGTAGTGGTTTATCTTGTAGTGAAGTCGAAGTAGATACTCCGTGCGAATTGGTATGGGTGGAGGTTATACTTAACAGCCGAACTAAGTTAATAATTGGCTCCTTCTACCAACCCCCAGACTCTGATGATACAGTTGCGGAACAGTTCAGAGAAAGTTTGAGTCTCGTATCAAATAAATACCCCACTCATACGGTTATAGTTGGTGGGGACTTTAACCTTCCCTCGATATGTTGGCAAAAATACTTGTTCAAAACCGGTGGTAGGCAGAAAACATCTTCCGAGATTGCCCAAAATGCTTTCTCCAAAAATTATTTCGACGAGCAGTTAGTCCATGAACCCATGCGAATTGTAAATGGTTGCGAAAACACATTTGACCTCTTAGCCACAAACAATCCAGAGCTGATAGAGAGCATCATGACTGATACAGGGATTAGTGATCACAAGATCGTTGTAGCTAGGTTCAATACCGTTTCTTCCAAATCCATCAGATACAAATGCAAAATAATTTTATTTAAAAAAGCGGATAAAGTGTCGCTAGAAGCCTTCCTAAGAGACAATCTCCATTCCTTCCGAACTGACTATGCAAATGTAGATGAGATGTGACTCAAATTCAAAGATATAGTAGCAACAGCAATTGAGAGATTCATACCTCATAAATTGGTAAGAGATGGAATGAATCCCCCGTGGTAAACAAAACAGGTCCGAACGCTGTTGCAGATGCAACGGAAAAAGCATGCGAAGTTCAGAAGAACGCGAAATCCTGAAGATTGGCTAAAATTTACAGAAGCACGAAATTTGGCACGGAGTTCGATGCGAGATGCCTTTAATAGGTTCTACAACGAAACATTGTCTCGAAATTTGGTAGAAAATCCGAAGAAATTCTGGTCGTATGTAAAGTACACAAGCGGCAAGACGCAGTAAATACCTTCGTTGCACAGTGCCGATGGTACTGTTACCGACGACTGTGCCGCTAAAGCGGAGTTATTGAACGTAGTTTTCCGAAATTCCTTCACCTGGGAAGACGAATGGAATATTCCAGAATTTGAAACACGTACATCTGCTAGCATGAGTTTCTTAGAAGTAGATACCTTAGGGGTTGCGAAGCAACTCAAATCGCTTGATATGGGCAAGTCTTCAAGTCCAGATTGTATACCGATTAGGTTCCTTTCAGATTACGCTGATACAATAGCTCCATACTTAGCACTCATATACAACCGCTCGCTCACTGATAGGTCTGTACCTACAGATTGGAAAATTGCGCAGGTCGCACCAGTGTTTAAGAAGGGTAGTAGGAGTATTCCATCTAACTACAGACCTATATCATTGACGTCGGTTTGCAGTAGGGTTTTGGAGCATATACTGTATTCAAACATTATGAATCACCTCGAAGGGAATGATCTATTGATACATAATCAGCATGGCTTCAGAAAATATCGCTCTTGTGCAACGCAGCTAGCTCTTTATTCGCACGAAGTAATGGCCGCTATCGACAGGGGATCTCAAGTTGATTCGGTATTTCTAGATTTCCGGAAAGCTTTTGACACCATATTCCTCACAAGTGACTTCTAATCAAGCTGCGGGCCTATGGGGCATCGTCTCAGTTGTGCGACTGGATTCGTGATTTCCTGTCAGGAAGGTCGCAGTTCGTAGTAATAGACGGCAAATCATCGAGTAAAACTGAAGTGATATCAGGTGTTCCCCAGGGAAGCGTCCTGGGACCTCTGCTGTTCCTGATCTATATAAATGACCTGGGTGACAATCTGAGCAGTTCTCTTAAGTTGTTCGCAGATGATGCTGTAATTTACTGTATAGTAACGTCATCCGAAGACCAGTATCAGTTGCAAAGCGATTTAGAAAAGATTGCTGTATGGTGTGGCGGGTGACAGTCGACGCTAAATAACGAAAAGTGTGAGGTGATCCACATGAGTTCCAAAAGAAATCCGTTGGAATTCAATTACTCGATAAATAGTACAATTCTCAAGGCTGTCAATTCAACTAAGTACCTGGGTGTTAAAATACGAACAACTTCAGTTGGAAAGACCACATAGATAATATTGTGGGGAAGGGGAGCCAAAGGTTGCGTTTCATTGGCAGGACACTTAGAAGATGCAACAAGTCCACTAAAGAGACAGCTTACACTACACTCGTTCGTCCTCTGTTAGAATATTGCTGCGCGGTGTGGGATCCTTACCAGGTGGGATTGACGGAGGACATTGAAAGGGTGCAAAAAGAGGGC
This sequence comes from Schistocerca gregaria, assembly GCF_023897955.1. Taxonomy (NCBI): domain Eukaryota; kingdom Metazoa; phylum Arthropoda; class Insecta; order Orthoptera; family Acrididae; genus Schistocerca; species Schistocerca gregaria. Next base: position 461,469,693 of record NC_064926.1, on the reverse strand, counting down.
AGCTCGTTTTGTATTATCACGTAATAGGGGAGAGAGTGTGGCAGATATGATGCGCGAATTGGGATGGAAGTCATTACAGCAAAGACGTTTTTCGTCGCGGCGAGATCTATTTACGAAATTTCAGTCACCAACTTTCTCTTCTGAATGCGAAAATATTTTGTTGAGCCCAACCTACATAGGTAGGAATGATCATCAAAATAAAATAAGAGAAATCAGAGCTCGAACAGAAAGGTTTAGGTGTTCGTTTTTCCCGCTCGCTGTTCGGGAGTGGAATAGTAGAGAGATAGTATGATTGTGGTTCGATGAACCCTCTGCCAAGCACTTAAATGTGAATTGCAGAGTAGTCATGTAGATGTAGATGTAGAACAGGAGGGGATCTAAGGTTGAGCCTTGTCAGCCTCCTGAGCTGACTGATAAATCCAAATGAGTCGTTTGTGGTGTCATCAAACATCAACAGTATCATACTACCAGTTGACTGTCACAAGGATGCTGCCAATCCAGACGAGGCTTCAGATGCCTCCCATGAGGTTCAATGCACTGCCACCAGGCATTGATTATTTAATAAGGCAGCAAGGGACGAGTGCGGCAGTTCCATTTGGAGTACAGTTGGAGATCTACTTCTTCTTCCAGAGGACACACCAGAAGGAATTTTTCATGTTCCTATTAATTAGGAGAGTCATCTTCAAAGCTGAAAATTTTAGGAAAAAGTAGTTTCTCAGATCTTACACACTTTGCAGGGAAAGATTTTGTTGGTGGAGGGCAACCAATTGAAAGAATACTTAGCTACATCAGAAAAATGTTTATGAAATGTATCACAAATGTGCTTGGTGTCTATAATTTGTTGATTATTACAATGGGAAGATTCCAGTGTTTCTTTTTTGACATCGGTTTGTAAAGTTTTTCTGACAATATCCCCTATGACTTTAAATCTGTTACTTGAGTCATTTATGTAGGCTTGATTTGCTAGTTGTTTTTCCTTAGATGTTACTTTTAAGGACCTTCTACTTAAGTTTAAAAAACTGAGGAAATTTGGATCTAATGGAGCTACAATTTGATCATAGAGTGACCTACTAGCCTCACATACCCTTTGTGATACAGCCATTTTGAGTTTTGTGCACTGACCTGTTTTATTGGAAAGGCAATATTGAAAAGATGACAGATTATGTACATGAATAGTGAAGTTTTCTTATCTAAATCATCTTCCTCATAAATTTACTAGACAATGGTAACAGTTAATTTCAATTCAGCTTATATTTATGATTAAGGCATTAAGGACAATTATAAAATAAGAGTTTTGAAATCCAGTTTAAAAAATTAGTTTATAGTAGAGGCAATTATGAAACAGCTACAGGGATGTCTTTAGCATAAGGAAAGTTCCTACAAAGGAAATGTTAACAAAGTTCTCCCAGAGACTAGATTCGGGCTGTTTTCATCTGCTCATTCATTGTATTATGTAGACCTAATCAAGAGTGAAACCTTCAGGGATGTAGAACAAGTGATGGTATACACAAGACAAACACATCATACAAAGTTAATTCACATTCTGTATTGATGTTATTCACAATTATGCCATCTAAAATTAATAAAGAAAATAAGCGAGAAAGCTGCTACTTTGATAAAAGCTCTTGCCACCTTAGTTTTACTACAGAGCTGACGTTCATCTGCTATTATTAGATTAATATTTATTTGATGTCTGCTTGTGTCTGTGTATGTGCGGATGGATATGTGTGTGTGTGTGTGTGTGTGTGTGCGAGTGTACACCTGTCCTTTCCCCCCCCCCCCCCCCCCCCCCCCTAAGGGAAGTCTTTCCGCTCCCGGGATTGGAATGACTCCTTACCCTCTCCCTTAAAACCCACATCCTTTCATTTTTCCCTCTCCTTCCTTCCTTCCTGACGAAGCAACTGCCAGTTGCGAAAGCTCGTAATTCTGTGTGTGTGTTTTGTTCATGTGCCTGTCTGCCGGCGCTTTCCCGCTTGGTAAGTCTTGGAATCTTTGTTTTTAATATATTTTTCCCATGTGGAAGTTTCTTTCTGTTTTATTTACATCATCAGAAAACTGACTTACATTTATAGTACGTTATTTCTTGTCATGCAGCTTTGTAACTAACATGGCTACTAACCAAATAGTTCAGAGAGCTATTCTATCACTGAATCTAGATATTCAGACAATTTGTAGAAACAGTGGCTAATGCTGTATTGTTGAATAACTTACTAGCAGGGTATGTAACTCAGTTCTGAACTCTGGACAAGGAAATGAAAATTATTTTAGTGTATGTGATATTGCAGTGCCAGAGTTATTATGAATTGTGATGCAAAATTCTTTCAGACATGCATGCATGACTGAAACAAAAGGCAATGCAGCGACTACAGCCATTATGAAATAAAAGAAATGTATTTGCAGTTGCAAATATGGACAATCATCATCTGTATAATGGAATGATAACGAAGAAAATGTTTGCTGGACTGGGACCTGATCCCAGATTGCCTGCTTATCACATGCAGTCACCATACCACTTGGCTATCCGAGCATGAATTGGAGCCAGAAGTTTAGGTCTGACCATGAGTCATGCTAAGATAGTCACATGGTATAGCAGATACGTGGTTGAAAGTTTTAGCATTTTTCCCTGGCAAATTTTGACAGAAGTTGACAATCTGTCTTTGCAGCTATGGTACAAGAAACAATAGTGCAAACAAGGAAATATTTAACAAAAACTTGCAAACAGATGATGTTTCCCAAAATGAGCAGAAATATTAAGTACTAACATCAACAGCTTTTGTAATGAACTGTTTTTTAGATGGAGAAAGCAAGCCAAATAGTATAAGTTCTTTATTTAAATCGTTAATGTCGTTTATTTCAATAAAATGAAACATATTTTGTGACAAAAATATGGATTTCCTTGGAGTCGCAAGACAGATTTAAAATACATTCACTGATTTCTGAAATAACTTCAGAAAAACTATGCCTCTTGAAAGAAGTGTATAAGGTTGGTAAGAATTGTGTAAACCAACAATGTAGGTGACCGCAATAAATTTTAGTTCTACTAATTTCATTATTGTCAGTTATTACCTACTGTGTTATATCTATTATTTTACAGGTATTTTGCAATTTTTCTTTTGAGAAATCTATGAGTACATAGTGTACAAACTGTCAGTGAGTGACAATTTTCTTCTTCTTATCGTCCATACTTTCCAACATTTGAACTACTTTTGAAAAGCCAAAATGTACTAGAACAAATAAAATGTCCATAAAATGCCACACTGTACAACATAATTGCAGTGAGACAGTTGCAACTCCTGAAATCCCTCACATGACATCTGGCCTGCTGATGGGCATTACAGTCCTGGATCCATGGATATATCATGAACACCTGCTGCTTTACACCACACAAAAACAGATCGGGCCTGTAGGGAGATCAGTGAGATTAGATCCGACAGGCAGTGTCTGCACATTAGTGAAAACTGAATTGCTTCAGATCAGCACGCAGATACTCTTAGTAACAGCCTGTGGTTTTGGCCCGTTGTGGAAACCCACTTGTGTGGCCAGCTAGTCCTGAACCACAGACATCATGTTGATGAAATGAGACCATAGTGATCAATCCATACAACAGTCATGTTCAAATACTCTGAGAATCAATAATAACGAGGAAAAGCAGAAACTCGCCATAAAGATGATTTCTGAGCCAGAGACAGGCAGGTAGGAAAGACAATTACACTCTCGCAACTAAATTTTCAGCCATAGCTCTTGTCAGAAAGCATACAGTCACTCAGAAACAACTCGTGCACTCACGACCATTGTGTCCGGCCACTGTGTCTACAGTCTCTAAGAATCAGATCCAAAAAAAACACTTCTCATGCCTTCCTGCCACTTGTATGCAGCTGCTAGGCTAGTGGCGAGACGTTGTGGCAGCACTGACTGCAAGCTGGGAGGAGTGTTAGGAAGGAGAGAACTAATAGTAATGAGGCAATAGGGAAGTGGCACACATACTCAGCTGCACCTAGCTAGCAATGATGCATGACACCTCAGTAAACAAACCATTTCATCTACTGAGATAAAAACGAGATTCTTCCAATGTTTTTTTTTTCACATTTCCCTGATATTTTCATGATAAGTTTGAAATTCCCTGATTTCCAGAACCTTTGGCAACCTTGGGTAACGCGACTGCTCGTGATATGCAGAAAATCCGTGTGAGTCCCAGTGCAGCACAAATTGTCATTGTCATAATTTCATTATACAGCTGATGGTTGTCCATATTCGCAACTGCAAATGCATTTTCTGTTTTGTCATATGACTGAATCTCACAGTTCAATTGAAACTAATTTTTATTATCACCAACAAAAACCATTATAAATAAATGTACTGGGAAGTGAGTAAGAATTCCAAGGTACAGTGTGTGTTTGGGACTAACAGGCACCCAACAGCAAGGTTATCAGTGCCCTCACACACATTAAAAGAAATTAATGTGAATAAAACATTGAACATGTGAACATACACACTAAGACAATGAAGAAATTCTAAAATGTGCTATACAGCAGATTAAAACACAAGTAAAACAACAAAGGAGCTGCAAGAAAGGTCAGGGAGATGTGACTGGCTGACCACTTACAAAATACTTGGGTAGCAAGTCACCCAGTGAACGCATTAAAGCAATTCCCCTAATATCTTCAGAAAAATATTGGACAATTCACAAAACTTTAAAATACAAACCACATTTGTTTGCATGTTACTTAAAATAGAAGGCAGACCCATCAGCAAATCTGCCATGACCCACTGGTCAGAAAATGAAACACAGTCCAATAAAATGTGGAACACAGTGATCTGTATGCTACAAGCACCAAACACTGGAGGTTCCTCTTGCCTGAGCAAGAAGTCACACGTCATAGGGTTGTGGCCTATGCGAAGAAAAGTAAGGAGGACCTCGTCCCATCAACGTGGCTGGAAGGAGGTACGCCACGGCCACGTTGTGAGCTTTATTTGACAGAGCTTAGTGTCTGTCACTTCCAGCCACTCATCCTCCCAGTGGTACAAGATTTTGGATCTCAACATTGAGGCACACATGGATGGCACACTCAAATAACTGAGTATCACGACATGCCTTGGATGCTAGATCCGTCCTGGCACTCCCCGCAATACCCATATCCCTGGTACCCAGCAGAAAGTCACCTCCTTCTCCAGTCGTTGCAGTTGGAGGAGGGCATCCTGGATATTGTGGGCTACTTTAGCTGCTGGATATAAACGTTTAGAGAGTGAAGGGCACTCAGAGAAGCGGAACAGGCAGGAAATTTAAAACCGAAACAACCTCTCATCAGCTCCAGTGCCTGCAAGATCACATATATTTCTGCATCGAAGACAGTAAATCTTAAGACAGTCCGACCTTGATGACACGGTTTGGGAAAACAACAGAGGAAACAACAGTAACCCTGTTTAGACCCATTCGCAAAGACAGCTATATACTTGTGGTGCTAATATATGAGAGAAAATATTGTATTAAAAACCGAAGCAATAGTACAATCTCTCCTGTACTGACGAAACCTAAAATGAGTCTGGGGCTCTGCAGTAATCAGGGTGGCAAATGACTAAAACCCAGGATTTGAGACTGGACTTGCTTCACTCTAAGTGACACCAGCACATGCCGAACGTGGACTTCAAATGGCCTTATCACTCATGATCAATGGGAGAAAAGGCATTCCACAGGGGGGCGAGCAACAATGTGGTATGCAGGTGAATTCAGAGGTGTGAGGAACTTATATGCGTGACACACATTCAGGAGTTGCCTTCGAATTTCAAAGCAGCAGTTCACCAGCCTCAGCACAGAGATTGGGTATGGGGCTGGGAAATAAGCACTCACGCACAGCCTAATCCCCTCATGGTGGATAGCATCAATAATCTTCAAATAACGAAGCCTCGTCGACGCATACACTGTGCACCGTAGTCTAGCCACGAGCACACAAAAGCCTTATAAAACTGGATCAAATGTGTCCTGTCCCCAAGATCTGTGGTTAAAGCATTTTATGATGTTCAGCACCTTTAGGGTCCTGGCTTTCAAGTCTCTCAGCTGTGGAACCACAACAATCTAGAGTAAAAAATTAGGCTCAGGAACTTCACCGAGTCACTAAAGTGTAGAATGGTGTCCTTCATACACAAGGCAAGTAAATTAAAAATATGACAAGAATGATTAAAATGAACACACACACACAAACACACACACACACACACACACACACACACACACACACACTTATCTGCAGAAAATTGAAAACCCATGTTTGCAGCCCACTCCTCTAATCCACAGTGTAAGTTGCAACTGATGGCTCACTGTTGCAACACTGTAGTGAGAACTCAAAACAGCAAAATTGCTCGCAAATAAGGAGCACTCTGCAAGACTCCTTACCGTAGATAAAATGCTATTTATGGCTGTGGTAAAGAGGATAACACTTAAAACACTACACACTGCCCTGAGGAACACCGTTCTCCTGCTCAAAATGATCTGACAGCATATCACCAACTCGGATCCTAAAAAACCGCTGAGACAGGAAAGACCTTATAGAGATGTGGAGGGGGTCATGCAAGCCGTAGTGATGCATTTGTACAAGAATACTGTGTCTTCTAGTAGTCTTGCATGCCTTACTGACATCAAAGAATATGCCAATACAGCTATGTTTACATAGAAAAACCTGTTGAATAGCTGCCCCTAGTAGGTTCGGGTTGTCGACAATGGACCGAAATCTCCAGAACAGAGAGCAGTTAAGGAGTTGCCTAGCCTCTAATAACCAGACCAGAATGACTGTTAACCATTTGCTCAAATGTCTTTCCTGCACAGCTCATTAAGGCAATACTCCGCTAACTACTGAGACATGTCGAGTCCTTTCCTGGTTCGAGGAGAGGTCTTAAAATTGCCTCTCTCCATGAGCTGGGGAGGTGACCTGTCTACAACATAAGATTAAAACATTCAAAAAGTATTTCTTTGACACTGCTGGCAAATGTCAAAGCATGCACTACCGGATTTGGTCATGACCAGGTGCAGTGTCACGAGTCTCAGACAGGGCCAATTCCAGCTCCCACAAGGAGAAGGGGAGTTGTAACCCTGAACAGTGTGATCTTAAATACAGCTTGCCCCTCTCTACAGTCACAAGGTAGCAGCGAAATGCCAGATCTTGGCTGGAAATGGCAGTAGTTTTTGTAGAATGCTCTGCCAGCATCTAAGCAATGCCTGTAGGCACTGTTTGGGAACATTCCTGCTAATGGTACATGACTGCATTTATCAAATGAAGGTCGTCAATCACCTGCGACTGAAGGGAGTCTGCAAGGGCTGGACAGCAGAAAGAACGATCGATTGCCGAGAATGACCCAGTACCAGTACAGGAATTAGTGGAAGTACCTGTGTTGAGGATACACAGCTCATGAGACGTCATGATGGCCTCCAAACCCAACCCTGAGGGTCGATGAGATGGGCATTGAAGTCTCCCAGTAGGAGAAATGGCTGCACAAGTTGTTCACAAGATCTATGAGAGCCTCAGACTCTACTGCATTTTGCACAGGTAGATACAGCAAGCAAATGTGATCCTCCGACACCCATAAATTTCGACAGCAGCTGCTTACAGGTTGTATCCAGCAGAAGAGTGATGTGCATCCTTGGCACACTCGACAACCACTCTCTTGGCTCTGCCCCAATCAACTCATCCTTTCAGTGGAAGGTATAGGCCCATAGCACAGAAATGTCAGTGGCTTTAAAATGTGTTACCTGTAAACACAAGCACATAGGCATTCCTGCACTAGCAGTTTCAGTTCCTCCACATGTATCATGAACCCATTAATGTTCCATTCCATTTTTATACTGTCTCTCCACCAGGAAGGGAGCCCATAATGGATGGGGTTCAGTCCGACACCAAGGTCCATTAGTTCTACTGAAAGGCCAGAGGGACATCAGACTGTATGATGGCATTCTCGGACTGTTTACTTCCCACCTCCGTCACTGGTGAATGCTTGACCTTTGATTTTTTGCCCTGGGTAGGCTTCAGAGCTACAACCAAAGAAGTGGTAATGGCACTGATGGACTGTGGACCAGAATGAACCTTAGGAGGAGCAGGGAGCTCCGCAATGTTGGTGACAACAGACTTTTTCGATGTTTTGGAAGGAAGTGTAGGTTTTGAAGGAACTGCAACAGTACAAGTGCACTGACAAAATGGTAGTAGTACTGACACCCAGGAACCTCCGTTTGGGTAGCAGCATCAGTCTTCTGAACTGGTTGTTTAAGAGCAGACACAAAGGAGGTAGCGAACTTCATGAGCTGCAAGGCCTTATAGATCTTTTTGGCCTCACCATGTGAAAAACACTTATTTGTTCTGACCTCTTGTACCTTTCTTTCTTCAAGGAAGACACCAAAGCTCCTACCCCAGTCAAAGTGATCCCCAGAGCAGTTTACACACTTTGGAGGAGGTGAACAACCAACACATTCACTCATGGTCAGTCTTACCACATTTGTCACAAGTGGCTCCTCCCTTACAACCTAAGGTGGTGTGCCCAAAGCACTGACATGTAAAACAGTGCACTAGGTTAGGATTGTTGGTTGTTTTGGGGAAGTAGACCAAACAGCGAGGTCATCGGTCTCATCGGATTAGGAAAGGATGGGGAAGGAAGTCGGCCGTGCCCTCTGAAACGAACCATCCCGGCATTTGCCTGGAGCGATTTAGGGAAATCACGGAAAACCTAAATCAGGATGGTTGGATGTGGGATTGAACCGTGGTCCTCCCAAATGCAAGTCCAGTGTCTAACCTCTGCGCCACCTCGCTCGGTTCTAGGTTAGGAAAATAAGGCCATACACTGAGGTGGAGGAAACCAACCTTAACACGCTCTGGAAGTTTTGTGCTGCTGAAAGTTGGTACAAACTAGTCCGATTTTATGAGATTGCCATCCACCCATTTCATTATGTTCTGTACATAAGCAGATGCCTTTCTGGGATCACTCAGCTTTCAGTTACTCTCAGGCAATGTCAACCAGATCGCAGCAAATCACAACATCTTTACTATAGTTCAAGGCGTTGTGCAATTCAAATTCTATTGCATACTACCTGAGGCACTGAGCTTTCTGGACGTTTTTCACTTGTTGGGAATTGGATGTTTTTACCAACAGGGTCCCATTTCGCAACCACCTGACAGGTTTTAGGTTTTCAGTGATTCCCTCTAAACCTTTTTGTATGCAAACACTGGCTCAAATCTCTCTCTCTCTCTCTCTCTCTCTCTCTCTCTCTCTCCCCTTTTTTTCCTCAAGAAAGAGTCTGCGTAATCCCTAAGTAAGGAGGACTGGCTACATGGGCCCATGGATCCATGCTGGTCCCAAAAGTAGTTACGGAAATAAAAGTCCATCTAGACAGAGCCCCTCATGCCTAGGTAACTCTTATACGACAGAGGTGTGACAGGTTCTGCAGAGGTTGCCAGCTAACTACTGTTCCACCTCAACAGCAATGTATCTCATCAGCATGCAGCACACCTTGAGACTGAAGTTTTTGCCATCCTCGCAATCTGGTCAGTCAAGTCAAGATCCTCATTCGATGTGACACACAACGTTCCACTGCCGTGCTGACTGAAGCATGCCCAGAGCCTATGGTGACAAGGGATTGGTGGCGCTAACCGGTCCCCAGCTCAGGAACCCCGGGGTCACTAAGCCCAGGTATTAACAAAGGGTTCTGCAAGATGAAATGTTATCTACTTCATGCATATGTTAACACTGTAACGCATTACAAAGAACACTGTAAAATAAGGAAGCAAGTTATCCAGAAATCTAAGCCTCTTTGTTACATTAGGCAACAAAATAAAAACTAATGGGACATAGTGAAGACAGAGACAGGTGGGGCCAGAAACAAAGAGAACGGATAGCTCTAAAAATAAATGAGACATTGGTAACAAGAGCATGCAATGTTGCGAACCTCTTAAGCAAGTGCTTTTTTTCTGTTGCTGTCAGCTTGGGAGTTATCAGATTCAGTAAATAGTGTAATGGAATACCTGAGACCAGTCTCAGTAAAATGGAAGTGAGACTCACTTCTCCCAAAGAAGTAGCATCCATCATAAAACCCTTAAAAACAAAATAGTTTAGTGGTTATGATAACATATCAACAAAGTTAATCAACGAGTGTTCATGTGAGTTGAGTTCTAAATTAACTTAATTGTGTAATCAATGTCATCAGTATAACATTTTCAGACTGGCTAAAATATGCTGAAGTTAAGTGTCTTTACAAGATGGGGGATAAAGAGATACTGTCAAACTGTCAACCAATTTCACTTTTTCCAGCATTTTCAAAAATATTTTAAAAGATTGTGTTTAAGCATCTACATTTGACTGCAAGCAATATGATGTCACAGTTTGGGTTCCTTAAGGGTTTCGATATAGAGATGGCTCTATACACATACTGTGAAAATATACTTGATTCATTACATAACACATCAGAGGCTACAGGTATTTCTTGTCACCTGTCAAAAGCCTTTGAGTGTGTAAATCACAGCACACTCTTAAGTAAATTAGAATTTTATGATGTCACTGGCAGTGCTGCTAAATGTTTGAGTCTTACCTAACTAAAAGGAAACAGTGGGGGTCATTGTGAAGTAGCTGTGGGATAGCTAATCAGTCTTCATATGATTGGGAATTAATTACATATGGTGCTCCTCAAGGTTCATCTTGGTTCTGTTACTTTTTCTTGTGCACATTAACGACATCTTATCTGTTACATTCCCAAATGCTAAGTTTGTTTTGTTTGTAGATTATACAAACATTGCGATAAATAGCAAGTCAAGTACAGATTTAGAAATGGCTGCTACCAAATTGTCACTAACATTAATAAATAGTTTAAAGATAATTCACTGTCATTAAACTTTGGAAAGCCCTATTATAAGCAATTCAGAACCTGTAAGAGATTTCCTTCTAGCATGTGTATCACTTGTGGTGTAAATTCAAGATCAACATGTAGAAACCTGTTCAGTAAATTTATTCCTTAATGAAATTAGTTGCAAATAATATGTGTCTGTTTCCAATCAATAGCTCAATACATAGTATCAGTATTAGAAACAAGAACAATCTACATAACACTTCAGATCACTTATCTTGGTCCAAAAAGGAGTCCAATATTCAGGAACACATGTTTCTAATAAATTGCCAGCAACCATCGAAAACTTGGTTTCAGATTTAGCACAGTTTAAACAGAGTTTGATATTTTGGTAGGAAATTCCTTCTACTCTATAGATAAATATCTTAACAGAGACTGTTAGACCACCTGAGGTAAAAATGTCTGTTAATGTCAGTTTTGACACCATTTGATCACAACAGTCAAGATTAGGCATTTTTTTTTGTATGACAAATTTATTAGAGTGTATAACTATGTGTCATTCTGGCAGTGTATTAATTTTGTAAATATTAGCAGTTCCAGTTTTTCTGTAATGTACTCACAAATGTTAACAATCTCCTGAAAAATGAGCAGGTAAGTGAGTATTATATTCAAACATTCCATGTTTTTTATGTTATACTTTCTAATAAATACCACACCAATGAGAATCATCTCATTTTTGGGTCTATGGAACAAGAACTGAATCTAATCTGATCTTATCTCCATATTTTTACTGCTTTGTTTACTTTAGGCAGTATGGAGTGAAAATATGCAAAATAAGCCAACATTTTTGTTTATATACCAAAACAATGGGAGATGCTTCCAAGGGTATAACAAGCTGAACTGAGCTGCTTGGTTCTGCGAATTATGTCAAAAGTTTGCTTATTGGTAAGAGCATGAGTGGTGTATTTTGAGTATTATCAAATACATGTAACATGCACACCAATACTTTGGAATACAACTGTATCGTAGTGCAAGACACAAACAACAGCATGGCCACAATGAACCAAAGTTCAGTTTTCTTCCAGCAAACAACAGTTGAGAAGATATCCACGAAGACACAAACAATCATAGTACTTATATAAGCAGTTGCTGACAATAAGTATGAACATAATATGAGAGCAAGTGCTGGCTGCACTGTGCTCACAAAGAGGAGGGCTCTGGTAGAGGGCACGCTGGATGCCATGGCATGTGCACAAGTCATTTGGCCCACAGCAAATGGCCTCTGGTAGCCGGCTCATGCAGATGCCATCAGCAGAATATTCGAAGTATAGCATGCCAGCGGCCTGGTGCCACGGTGCATACCAAAGTATAACGTACAAGGTTATAGCACCCCTCCCCCCCCCCCCCCCCCCCCCTAGGGGAAAGGGCGTTGGGGAAACTGTTGAAACATTATGGCCTTTGCATCAGAAGTCACAGGCAATGACAGCAGCTGCAGGAGGAGATTCTGGTCCAAAAACAATGAGTAGGGTTGGAAATGGCACAGCTGAGGGCACACATCACAGTCACTCCCCCACAAAGTACCATAAGGGAGGACCAATGGCAAGGGCGCTGGTAGTATCACCATGTCCAGTCTCTCGACATTGTGGTTTAAATGATGGTGAAGAAACCTGTCGCTTGGTCAGGGATACAGTTTTCAAAGACTCGAAGTTGCTGGCGCAGCTGGTGGTGGAATCATCAATAGCAGTGAAGCATCACAGGGAGGTCTGGTAGCAGGTACCTGGAGGCTTGACCTTAGAGAAAAAAGTAGGAGGCAGTTGTGACAACAGGGATGCCTCACACGGCTGACAGAGGGGATGAGGTAGGAGGCAGAGGTGGTAGAGCCAAAGCCCTCGCCGTCACTTGAGGATGTCTTGGTGGTGGGCCACTAGTCCATCACTGGTTCACACATACAAAGGTATTGGCCTCAGCAGCTGTGGACAGTGGTCAAATTCCTCTTCTGTCAACAACCAAGCCTGAATTGTGCAGCCAGGAGTGAACCGCGACGATGCCATGTTGGGCATCAGTGGGGCAACATGAACAGATAAAGGAGAATGCTTCGCTGGTGACCATGAAGCATCTCAGCCAGACACCAATCCCCCAGCAAGGAAGTTGGGGCATCGTCCACGGAGGTGTCTGCAACATACTTCCTTATTTGAACCTCGAAATGTTCCAGCTCGCTGTTAGTTTGGAAGTGAAAAGGAGGAGCAGTCATGTGGCGAGTGCTCTGCCTGGTGCAGAATTGTGGAGGGTCGGAGACACAAACAGTTGACCATTATCCATCACAAGAGTGTAAGATAATATTTCAATACAAAAATATTTGGAGGTGGCTTCAGTCACAGCCATGGCTGATGTCGAAAGGTAGCAGGTAACTTACACGGAAACTTAGTGAAAGCATTGATTATAACAACCGGTAAGAATTTAGGAAGAGTCCTGCAGTATCAATATGGACATTGCAGTGTATGCCATGGAGAGAGTACCACCCTCTGTGCCCCCTATTAGATAGCACAATGATAGCAGGCCGCAACAAGACGTGCAATGTTACGATCAGTGATGGCCCAATAGCTTGGTACATGAGACCTCCTAATGTGCCTGATGTAGGAGCTGAAGCACATCCCGCCATAAAGCGGAATAGATTATGCAAAAATATGTGAAATGAGGAGACATCTGCTCTAGAATACGCTGCCTACTTGAACAAACATGGACGAAGGGTGAGACCCAGCCCTGATTGGGGGCGGGGGAGGGAGGGGGAGAGAGAGAAAGAGAGAGAGGCGTGGGGAGGCACTTTCACTGTATTAATTTAGTGTTACAGGCACTACCCATGGATAAGTGATCAGTTATCATAAGTGTTTTTGGACAACTATTTAAAAAAGGACTACTGATAGTGATTGCAGATATTAACACATTAAATTTCAAGCAATCAAATGATATGCCTGCAGCCAATTTGCTTGCCTACTTCAAATTCCTAGCTTGCTGCCTTTTTTGTCCTTTTTCCTGTTCACATTAATAAATAATTCTTCCTCATTGTGGACACATTAAAATTCTTCAACTGTCGAAATTGAATGCAATTTATAATGAATCAGTTGCAACCAGTTGCTATTACAGGTGTTTCTTTTTTTTTTCCCATGACGACATTTCAAGGTGCCCAGCACTCATCTTCAGAAGTTCAAATTTATTTACTTGTAGCAAACATTGTTTCTTTACTAATGGCATTGCAGAACTTTGCAATGGAAATTTTTAAGACAACTATTGTAAAACATTGGAAAGTAAAGAAACAATAATCGAGATGCACAAATAAATCCCCCTCTGAAGATGGGGTGAACATAAATTGAAGGTACTCTCAAATAAGAGTGGTTTGAGGCATAATTTGTTGGCATGGCACATCAGAAAAGAGTTACCATTTATATCAATGGGCTACCCCATAAAAATTGATGTCGTGCTAGCTATAGTTCTGATCTTCTGTGCTAGGCGCAGTGCTGTCGCATCGAATGACGAAGCAGCCCACGAGCTTAAAAAAAGTAAGTGAATCAGGCCTGCAAGTAATCAAAGGTTGCCCATGTGTGGGCTAAAGGATGGAACATGAGAAGAAAAAAAATACTATGATAAAACTCAAAATATTTTCATTAGACATTACTACCAGTTCCTTCACATTTCTCTGAACTCAAAATTTCATTGCTAATACCATGGTGCTAAGATGACAGTTCTGTATCTAAAAGCTACTGAGGTAATCCCATAATGAACAAGCCTCATCAGTGGATATTTGATTGAGCCATCATACTTACAATATAATAATTCCACTCTAGTAATTCCAATCCCAAAAACAGCAGGTGTTGACAGATGTGAAAATTACCGAACTATCAGTTTAATAAGTCACAGCTGCAAAATACTAATGCGAATTATTTACAGACAATTGGAAAAACTGGTAGGAGCTGACCTCGGGGAAGATCAGTTTGGATTCCATAGAAATGTTGGAACACGTAATGCAGTACTGACCTTATGACTTATCTTAGAAGAAAGCTTAAGGAGAGGCAAACCTACATTTCTAGCATTTGTAGACTTAGAGAAAGCTTTTGACTATCTTGACTGGAATACTCTCTTTCATATTCTAAAGGTGGCAAGGGTAAAATACAGGGAGCGAAAGGCTATTTACAATTTGTACAGAAACCAGATGGCAGTTATAAGAGTCAAGGGGCATGAAAGGGAAGCAGTGGTTGGGAGGGAGTGAGACAGGGTTGTAGCCTCTCCCCGATGTTATTCAATCTGTACATTGAGCAAGCAGTAAAGGAAACAAAAGAAAAATTCAGATTAGGTGTTAAAATCCAGGGAGAAGAAATAACTTTGAGGTTAGCCAATGACATTGTAATTCTGTCAGGGACAGCAAAGGACTTGGAAGAGCAGTTGAACGGAGTGGACAGTGTCTTGAAAGGAGGATATAAGATGAACATCAACAAAAGCAAAACGAGGATAATGGAATGTAGATGAATTAAGTCAGGTGATGCTGAGGGATTTAGATTAGGAAATGAGACACTTAAAGTAGTAAAGGAGTTTTGCTATTTGGGGAGCAAAATAATCGATGATGGTCGAAGTAGAGAGGATATAAAATGTAGACTGGCAATGGCAAGGAAAACGTTTCTGAAGAAGATAAATTTGTTAACATCGAGTATATATTAAAGTGCCAGGACGTCGTTTCTGAAAGTATTTGTATGGAGTGTAGCCATGTATGGAAGTGAAATGTGGACGATAAATAGTTTGGACAAGAAGAGAATAGAAGCTTTCGAAATGTGGTGCTACAGAAGAATGATGAAGATTAGGTGGGTAGATCACATAACTAATGAGGAGGTACTGAATAGGGTTGGGGATTGTGGCACAACTTGACTAGAAGAAGGGATTGGTTGGTAGGACATGTCCTGAGGCATCAAGGGATCACACATTTAGCATTGGAGGGCAGCCTGGAGGGTAAAAATCGTAGAGGGAGACCAAGAGATGAATATACTAAGCAGATTCAGAAGGATGTAGGTTGCAGTAGGTACTGGAAGATGAAGGAGCTTGTACAGGATAGAGTAGCATAGAGAGCTGCATCAAACCAGTCTCAGGACTGAAGACCACAATAACAACAACACTTACAACAAGAAGGACCTGAGAGATGACAAGCATGTATGTAAAGCTGTAATTTACTATTTGAGTACTAGCTTTAATTTGTGATTTAGCAATATTTGTTACATTTTGCTTGCACATCAATAAAATTTCATTTGTTTAAATACACTACTGGCCATTCAAATTGCTACACCACAAAGATGACGTGCTACAGATGCGAAATTTAACCGACAGGAAGAAGATGCTGTGATATGCAAATGATTAGCTTTTCAGAGCATTCACACAAGGTTGCCACTGGTGGCAACACCTACAACGTGCTGACATGAAGAAGGTTTCCAATCGATTTCTCACACACAAACAACAGTTGACCGGTGTTGCCTGGTGAAACATTGTTGTGATGCCTCGTGTAAGGAGGAGAAATGTGTACCATCATGTTTCCAACTTTGATAAAGGTCAGATTGTAGCCTATCAAGATTGCAGTTTATCATATCGCGACATTGCTGCTCGCATTGGTTGAGATCCAATGACTGTTAGCAGAATATGGAATTCGTTGGGTTCAGGAGGGTAATACGGAAGGCCATGCTGGATCCCAACGGCCTCATATCACTAGCAGTCGAGATGACTGGAATCTTATCCGCATGGCTGTAACGGATCACGCAGCCGCATATCATTCCCTGAGTCAACAAACAGGGACGTTTGCAAGACAACAACCATCTGCACGAACAGTTCGACGACATTTGCTGCAGCATGGACTATCAGATCAGAGACGATGGCTGTGGTTACCCTTGATGCTGCATCACAGACAGGAGCACCTGCGATGGTGTACTCAACGATGAACCTGGGTGCACGAATGGTAAAACGTCATTTTTTCGGATGAATCCAGGTTCTGTTTACAGCATCATGATGGTCGCATCCGTGTTTGGCGAAATTGCGGTGAGCGCACATTGGAAGTGTGTATTCGTCATCGCCATACTGGTGTATCACCCGGCGTGATGGTAAGGGGTGCCATTGGTTACACATCCCAGTCACCTCTTGTTCGCATTGACGGCACTTTGAACAGTGGGCGTTACATTTCAGATGTGTCATGACCCATGGCTCTACCCTTCATTCGGTCCCTGTGAAACCCTACTTTTCAGCAGGAAAATGCATGACCGCATGTTGCAGGTCCTGTACGGGCCTTTCTGGATACAGTAAGTGTTCGACTGCTGCCCTGGCCAGCACATTCTCCAGATCTCTCACCAATTGAAAATGTCTTGTCAATGGTGGCTGAACAACTGCCTCATCACAATACGCCAGTCACTACTCTTGATGAACTGTGGTATCGTGTTGAAGCTGCATGGGCAGCTGTATCTGTACACGCCACCCAATGCCCAGGCGTATCAAGGCCATTATTATGCTAGAGCAGGCTGTTCTGGGTACTGATTTCTCAGCATCTATACACCCAAATTGCGTGAAAATGTAATCACATGACAGTTCTAGTATAATACATTTGTCCGATGAATACCCGTTTATCATCTGCATTTCTTCTTGGTGCACCAATTTTAATGGCCAGTAGTGTATTATCTTGCACGTGAGCAATGTGTGTGTTGTTTGTAAACAAAAAAGTGAAGAAAGGCTTAAATGCTCAGTGAAATGATTTGTCTAAAAGTAAGAAATAAAAAGAGATTAGAGAAAAATTTAACATATCATTGAATGATGCTCAAAATCAGGTACAACAAATGAGGTGCCTATTGAG
Source organism: Schistocerca gregaria (assembly GCF_023897955.1). NCBI lineage: Eukaryota > Metazoa > Arthropoda > Insecta > Orthoptera > Acrididae > Schistocerca > Schistocerca gregaria. The sequence goes on along the minus strand of NC_064926.1, from coordinate 461,452,018 downwards.
AATTTAAAGTTCAACATTTAACTTGGTATTTTAGAATTTTAAAGAGTACTACACAGTATTTGTCTTTTGGACTATCACCCAGTGATCTCCTTATATCACTAACACATGAACATCTCAGCTATTGTACACGATTTTGAGAATCATTGAGGGCTCATAAGATATTTCTCTAATTTATTTCATTTCTTACTTTTAAAGAAATCATTTTACAAAATATTTAACCTTTTTTTCATTTTTCAAGTTTTGTTCAGAAATTATGAAATATAATTTACTTAAATATCGATCAATTTTCTAATGTTGTTCTTAATAATAATAATAATAATAATAATAATAATAATAATAATAATAATAATATTATTATTATTATTATTATTATTATTATTATTATTATTATTATTATTATTATTATTATTATTATTATCAGACTATAAATCAAGAGAAAGCAGAGACGTTCTTATTAGTTTTTCACTACTCTCGTTACTTTCAAGCAATTAAACATCCCTTTTCTCCCAAAACTAGATCTCACATTGGTCAGTTTGACACCTATCCCATTTCTCCGTTTTCCACTCTTCATTTGGCTATCAAAATTCGGACAACAATCTATTGTGTAATTTCTAGGACGTCTCATGTTCACTCCACTCAAACTTTTGACCAATAACACTTTTCTTTTATTAAAACAATACACAAGTTATCATTTGAATACAGAGAAAAAGGAATAAAACTTCTCTACACATAAACAAAAGTAATTCAGAATTTCCTTTATGAACAGTAGTTAAAGCTAATAGGCTGCCACTTGATGACATCTATCTGTGACTTACGTTTCTTTATTTCCGCAGTGTTGGCAGAATGTGGCAATGGTTTAACATCATAGAACAGAGCAGATTATAATGAGGCCTTTTATATTCGCAGTAGTTGATTTGTATTTGAGGTTTTAATATGTGTTCCATAGATCCATATATGACAATACGTCAGAGGAATGTTAAAAAAATGTAAAGATTTTGAAATTACAAGCAATGATCTAAGGAACTATTGATCACGGCATATAAAATTGTAATGGTTTTTTCATGGTGACCTTGTTCGTAGGCTGTGACAAACTACATCAATGCTATATTCTCTATGTTAAATGATTTTCCAGACAATAATAGAAACCTACAATGTATGCCAAAGACACATATTATCTGTGCAGATGAGACAAAGAAGCTTGAAAAGGAAGTAGTCCTGAATATTGAAAATGCAAATAAGTATCTACTTCAAAACAAAATTTTTTATAAGCAATTCTAAAACAACATGTGTCATATTTCAAACCAAACACATGGAAATGTCTAATGTAAATACGAAAATAAATGGAGTGGCAATTGAAGAAGTAAGTAGCACATAAATTTTAGGAACTATTATGGATAAGCATTTGATATGACATGATCAAATAGATATGCTGTGTAAAAATATAAACACACTGATCTTCCTCATGTGTAAAAGTTGTGGATGATCAAATTCTCATGGAAGTGTACTATGGACTAATGTTGCCACATCTGTCCTACTCAGTTCATATGTGGGAAAGTGCACAAGCTGGTTACTTAAAAAGAATATTTGTGATTCAGAAAAGAGCAGTGCAATGAATAGCAAAAATACTACCCAGGGAATCCTGTAGACGAGCTTTGATACAGCACAATATTATGACAGTGAACTCACCACATATACGGGTGGAGAAAAAATTTTGTCACAAAAGTTTAATCTTGGATAGCTGATGCAACTAGGAACCAAAATTACTAATGTTGTGTAGTTCAACAATGCACCATTTCTAAATTATGGAAACTTGGCACCACCTGCTCCGATTGGCCATGGGATTGCCCTGCTGCCATTTGTCAGTTGACAGGCAATGCTATGGTTGTCAGTTCTCACATACAAACATCCCTCGCCCTGTCACTGCCCCAACATGATATGCATACATGTCGAATAGGTCTTGCTGTTTGTCTAGACCTCACATCAGAAGCATTCACATGCAAGTTTTGTTTCGGAGCGCACACACACGTCACCTGCGATTAGTCATACCATAAGCATGGCAGCACAGAATTTGTTTGAAGAACAATGAGATATGATTTTTGTTTATGGACTAGCTGATGGTAATGCTCATGAAGCTCGACAGTTATAAGAGGAACGGTTCCCAGCAAGACACCATCCAGTCCCACAAACGTTTACAGCAATTCACCAGCGACTTGGCGAAACAGGCTCATTAGCGGGAAATCATGGTGATGCTAGAAGACCTCAAACACAACAGGATGCTGCATTTGAAGAGACTGTTCTCGAGCGCTTCAAGGAAGCACCTACAACATGTACTTGAGTGGCTGGACACAATGTGGGGGTCACTCATCAGTTAATCTGGGAGGTTTTGAGGGATGATGGCCAGCATCCATTTGGTTTCCACCCTATCCAAGACATAAATCCTGTGGCAGGCTATGAACACAGGCTAAGGTTTTGCTGGTGGTTTCTGCGACATGGTGCACAAGATCATCCCAACTTCCCCGCCATTGTGTTCTTTATCAACAAGTGCACCTTCCATCAGGATGGCCTTTACAACACTAGAAATGTTCATTACTGGGCACAGGGAAATCCTTTCGTCACGTATGTCCACAGACACTAGGAACGATTTTCGCTCAACATTTGGAGAGGCATAATGGGTGACCATCTGATTGGGCCAGTCCGTCTACCTCCTTGACTTACCGGGGCAAGTTACCTTCACTTTTCACAAGAAACTCTACCCAGCCTGCTGGAAGATGTTCCCTAGGACATATGGCTACGTATGTGGTTGCAGCATGATGGGGTGCCCACACATAACAGTTGTGCTGTGCACGGATATTTAAATGAACTCTTTGATGGCTGGGTAATTGGCAGAGGTGCTCACACGACATGGCCCCATGATCACCAGACCTCAAGCCAACAAATTTTTTCCTGTGGGGATTCTTCAAGGTTCTAGTTCATCCACCCTGATGATAACCACCCAGAAACAAAGAGGAATTAATGGATTGCATTCAACATGCTGTCAATCACATTAAGGCAGTGCCAGGAATCTTTGAAAGACTTCAGCTAAACACCATTCGACATTACCAAGCTTGTGTCATGTCAGAGAGTCACCAGTTTAACCATCTGCTTTAAGTAAACAATGTCCTAGTTACAAAAAAGGCCCTATTCAGGGTGACACAATTTGTAAAAGACTTTCTGTATGCGAACTAACAGCTTCTGACAGATTTCTTCCAGGTACGTCTTATCATGCAATTACAATGGATGTGTTGGGACCCTGGAGGATACGCGCGAAGCCTCCAAAGTGGAAGGCTGATGCGTTACCAAAAAGCGTGCGAGCTCCCTTGGATACATCACAATCTCCAGCAAGCAAGCATCCACAGTCATGCCTTGCCCAGAACATCTGGCACCAGGGCAATTCCGCGGCCAATTGGAGTGCATGTCGCCGAGTTTCCGTAGTTCAAAAATTGTGTGTTGTCGACCTACACAACATTATTAGTTTTGGTCCCTACTGGCACCAGCTATCCAGGATCAAAATTTCGTGACAATTTTTCTCCACCCTGTATATTAGAACATCATGGCAGTGAGAGCAAGTAATAATCACCTCCTTAATAAAGATGTACATGACCATGCAACAATAGGAAAGGAGACAGTATTACACAAGCCAGTGAAATCTCAAACTGACAATGAGTGCTCCAGGTGAAGCAGGCAAAAGGTTTTTTAATGAGCTACGTATCTCAATTAAGGAAATAAATGGAATATAAGTTTTTTGAAGTCCTTAAAAGTGTATTTCTCAGAGAAAGTATATACAGTATACAGAGTATTAAAAATGAAACTAATGTCAGATGTTAGATTGCAGTAGAAAATATTTAACAACCTTTTATGTGCCCACAAAGAATGATCCTTTTTATTTTTATTGTATATGCATTGTAATTAATACTTGATGTAACAGAACATGGTAAATGGAGTCACAACACAGACATTACATCTGCATTAGCCTCTCTGCACTTGAAATTGTATGACACACATAATACTCTCGCCTGAAAATTATTATATGAGAGTCCACAGACAATGAATGAATGAATTGGTCAACTCGGCAATAGTTAACAAGCAGCTTAAGATATTCTAATAGAATGGAAAGGCGGTAGCACCTTCACCCAACTTCACACAAAAATGCCACCACAAGTACTGTGAACAGCGAAAAGAGAGAATTCCGACATGTGAATTCAAATGAATTCTGTCTTGAAAGCAGCAAACACAAATACACTTTCTTCTGTGTCATACTTTACACAGGACTTTTTCTGGAAGAGTACAAGAGCAAATAATTCATCCATTGAAACTGAGCTGTGTAATTTGGATTAAACTTGTCACAAGTGTAAAGACCTAGTTAAAAACAAAAAAATGCCACATGCTAATATGCTGTTACAAATAGTTTCTTAGCAATCCATGTAATGTCTTATCTCTTGTGTTGAGATATTTTACTGATAAAGTGGGAAGTCAGCTCTATGTGAATCTTGAAGTTTTCCCACTGGGTCAAGTATTTAACAAAATTTTAATAATACTACCTTTGTGAACTCATTCTGGAAAATAGCTAGAAAGTAGGCAGCTGAAAGCCAAAGTTATGAAAAGGTTGCTGCAAAATTAGTTATTACTATGGCTGGAATAACGAGAAGAAAAAAGAAAGAAAAAACAAAAATTACTTTCGCTTAACAAGAGCGACAAACAGATTTTTAACTATCTTAGCAGCCAAAAGCAAACATTTCACACAGGTGAGCAGTATGTGCAGAATTTCTTGCATAAATTCCAAAACTATTGTTGGGCATCAACTAGACATTTAGGCATTATTCAAAATAGTAAGGGAAGGAAAGAATCAAATATTGCTCTGTTATGCTATCACAAAGCACTCACTTATTACTCATCTAAGTTAAAACTGCCACCCAGAGAAATTTAAGGTGGAAAGACTATGCATATCTAACCACGAGCAAAGCATACAGCACACTGAGAGTCAATGTAAGAATGGTAAGAAAGGGTAATTCATTCAAAAACATCACTTACAAAATTCTTGTCCATCCAGTTCTTAATTACTGTCCATTAGTCTGAGACCATTATCAAGTTGGATAGCTGTAAGAAAGGGACAAATTTCACAGAAGAGTTAAGAAATTCATCACGAATTTGTTTACTGAGCGCAAAAGCATCAGATAGGTGCTCAAAAATCTCCCTTGGAAGATGCTACATGGAAGAAGTTGTGCAACACATAAAGAATTATTCTTACAACTGAAAGATAAATCAAACATGTATATACAATACATTACTTCCTTCCACACAGCACCATGTACTGACTATAATGGTAACATTAAAGAAACAGAAGCTTTCATGGTGTTGCACCATCCCCTAATGGAAGAGGAAGGAACTAAAATGATACCAATAAATTACGGACCCTCCGCAACACTCATCATACGGACTTGGTGAGTAAAAAACCAAGGTTTATTAGTCCACAATGCACTGACTGAATTTCTGTGGTGCTATTCAAACATGACCATATTATTTCATTCTGATCAAGATAATTATAGTGTCTGTTTCGTGACGGGACCTACAAAATATGATGAACAAATAAATGCTCATACAATGGTATCTGTTCATCAGCTGAAGAATGTGTCATTTTTACCAGACAGAATTAACACCTGGTGACAAGACCACTGAAATTATGTATTACAAAAAGTTTAACCTGGCACAAAGTGGTTTCCCTGAGAATTTCAGGTATCTGGAGCAAGATGGTGTCATACAAGATCCATGGTAAATTAACATTTAGCGGAAGAGGGGGAATGGAGTTAGGCCATAGTTTTCAGACAACAATAATTCACATAGAATAACATTCACATAATTAACACACTTTGAAATATCAAGTATCTTAATATTTGTGGTTTATAAAACTCTATAAAATTCTATTCTAGTGATAGATTAAAACACAGAAGTCCCTAGGATTTTATGAAAATCCTGAAACTCTGAGATTTTCCTGATATTTGCAAGTAAAATGTAATTCCCTGAGAATTTCAGGTTTTCCAGAATAATCTGCACCAACAAGCATTCAGAAGGAATCACAAATATTTCTTTGTGTGGAGTGGTTTATGAAATTGTAGGAAACTGTTTGTACTGTGCAATACCAACATAGTTCAATGGGAAAAATAATTTTGTGGTATGTTAAAACCATATGCTGGACCTTGTCTCAAACCTGGAACCTTTGTATTTTGTGGGCAAGTGTTCTACTGACTGAGATATCCAACCCTACAGCTTCACTTCCACAAATAATTATTTTCTTATTGTTCAAAGCAACACAAGTTTTTCTGCACATCTTGCATGAATAGCACTCATGGAATAAGAATATTGCAGAGAAATGGCCTGACCAGAGTCTACGATTTTATTTCAAGAATAAATTTTCACTCTACAGTGGAGTATACTCTAGGTTCAAGGTTCAAGTTCTGGTGCAGCATACAGTTATAATTTGCCAGGAAATTTCAAATTAGTGCAGACTCCACTGCGCAGTGAAAATTCGTTCTAGGAGAAAGGTTAGAGTTAAAATCTTTCTGATGACAGAGCCACGACAGAAGCTCAGTAGCAAGAATGGAACGGACCTGGCTGTGGCCCTTCAAAAGAAACCTGTAACACTATAGAGAATGTATGAAGTAGGCAGTATCTGTTCCCACCACTGTTTGGTGCAGTAGATGATTGGAAGACTGTAAATGGCAGTAGTCAGAGAGAGGATGAAACAAACTTTTGGAAGGTCATAACGAAATTGGAGTGGGTTCCAGTCCGAGAATGTACTGATCAACATTTATTGAGTTGTTAAGTCAATTTTTATAGGATACTAATAAGAGCAGTTTTGAGCATGTATATATAGACACATAAGATTATGGGTTCCTTCACAGCAAACTGAGGAGATAATGATAATGCATAAGGCTACTCCAAGAGTGCCACCTGCACGGAGTCCAGCAACCTTGTGCAAGACTTTTTAGTTGACACCACTTCGGCAACTTGCATGTTGATGGGAATGAAATGATGATGAAGACAACACAATAACCAGTCCCTCAGCAGAGAAAAATCTGACTCAGTGTGAGGATATGGGATTTTCCATATGTTTTGTCGCCAAAGTTCTGTGAAATAAATGATTTTGTTAACTGAGAATGGACTCTTGTACTAATCTATATAAATAAAAATGTAAATGTTCGTTTGTTTAATAATGTGTATCTCTGAAAGTCCTTCACCAATTGCCTTGAAATTTTGACAACACTGCATTCTAATACTGGCGGGTATTTAGGTGCCTATTTTTTATAACTTTTTGAGATTTTTCTGTAACAACATGTCCCTATTATTAAACTCATGCGAAATTATAAACGAGATATATTAAAAAATAAGTATATAAAAATACGTAATGTCAATGCCATTTTGTGTCAAACTCTCAAAGCATTTGGTCAAAAACTTTCAGAGATTTGCTATTAGGAATATCTACAGTTTGTTTCTTCAAAATCTCAAACCACCAAGTTCTTCATTGATTGCTCTGAAATTTTGACACAACATTGTATTCGAATACCCAAGTGTTTTTATGTACCTACTGGAATGCCATCTGGTAGATATATAACAAAATGGGTGTCTTTATAAAAATATAAATATTGGTTTGTTCAAAATTATTAAGCTCCAAAAGTTCTTGACTGATTGCTTTGAAATTTTGACTTATGTTGATTTCTAATATAGGCAATTTCCTACGTTTCCATTTAAGCATATTGAGCCACAGGAAATCATGGCCACTTACAGCTAGTTTTAGATATAAGTGAACTAGCTTTATTACCAAAAGATTTGTTCATTTGTTTATTGAGAAAAATTGTGCAGAACTTAAAAATGTTATTAGTGTGTAAGAGGATTTAATAAGGAGCAAGTCTTGTTTCATATGTTCTATTATATGACTGAGGTATTCCGCACTGACCCAATGTTGTCCCAAGAACATTAAAGCTGTGCTTGGCATCCTTTGCAAAGTAATTGGAGGTAGCAAAGAATCTGTCGCGAGACCCATGGGATCAATGAATACCAATAACTAGAAGATTGTAACAATAATGTACATGCTCATGTACTGACATTCCATTTTGGGAGAGGGGAAGTTTGGAGTTTGTTCAAAACGAGCTGTAACTAGATGATTAACCTCCGGCCACATTTTGTAATTAAAGGCACAACAGAAGCCTTCCCGTAAGTCAGAGTTGACGAGTTCTGGTTCTGGCAGAAGGTGAGTTGTTCTACAGACGTGAGAAGAACTGGCAATCTCTCTGGGTATAAATATCCAAGCAGTCGCTTTTCTGTGTTTTAAATATGATACAGTGTACCATTAACTAGATTTTAAGCCACTGCAGCCGTGTTACAGGAACATTATATCGTAGGCTAATTGTGGCTAGACACTGTGGTAAATGGGGCTGGAAAAAATGACAGAAATTTAATAATTGTTAACAAAACATTTATGAAATGCAACAGCATTTCTGTTCCATAAACATTTCATTGCCGATAACTAAATTTCCATCAATTTCACCAGACCCATCATCATAGTATCTTGCTACACTTTGTCTGCGACATACTGTTCCTGTAACATTTCCGACTGGTGATATGCTTGAAGTGGCTCAAAAACTAGTTGGCGGCACAATAGACTGTATCTAAAATCCAAAAAATCAACTGGTTGCATATTTATACCCAGATAAATAGACAATTTAAATCACAGTTTCACTTCATCATGCACAATGAACATACTGAAAATAAGAAGAATTATCAACAAGTTGGGGGTTCGCAGACATCTCAGAGCTGAAGATTAGCAATAAGGTAATTTATAAACTAACTGGACCCTCGCACTAGCCGGGAATCGAATCTGGGCCCCTTAGACACTGACCGCTCAGCTACAGAGGTGGAAACTGAGGTGATAAGTACACACCACATAAAACCCTACTTGTTATATTCATGGTGGACATGGTACTTACCTGATCCCACTCAGTTAAATTCATTGTTAAATTTCAGAGTATGTTGACAGTTAATGTTATTACCTTCATTCAGACTCCTAGTGTTCCTTGTCCTGTTGCTCTCTCATTTGAATATAGTGTACTGTTATATTAATACAGTACTCAAACGTGCCAGTGAAACAGAAACAGTAGAAAGTATAAAAATATTAACCACATAATCCAAGCTTTGAATGGTTGGCAGAAACATAAACAAGACTGAGCTTGCAGCTAAGATTAAAGAGGAAGTTCTGAAACAGAATAGTATGGTGGCGCCAGCAAGTTCATCCCAGTGCAAAATAGGGAAAGTCACATCATGTACATGACGAAATAGGAGACATGAGTCAAAGTGAGGGAAAGAAATGTAGGAATCTGAATGCAGTAGTCACCATTGTTGCACATACATTTATAAATATGAGTACGACTGAGTTGCTAGCCATGACTATCGAAATATTCTGGTTTACAGCAATATAATATGCTACCACTTCCTTAGTTATAACTAATTAATACTACAGCAACTGGTTTCAGATGTATGGTCATCATCACTTACCGCTACATAAAAAAAAAATAATAAATAAAAAATTAACTTTCTTTTTTGAAACAATATGCACTCCTTAATGCTGCTAAATTGTAGCAATGCCCTGACACTCAACAAGGAGGAATCACAATTTAGCAGCATTACAGAACACACAGTTTCTGAGAAAAAAATAGTTTACCCAAAATGCAATGTTTATAACAAGTCTTACAGGAAACCATAAGTAACGATTTGTACAACTTTGAAACTTATATCCAATTCCTAAATTTAACTAGCTGATTTTGACATTTAATTTAGCAGCAGAGTTTAAATTTATATATGACATATAAATTACACCATCTTAATTGTAATTAATTAATTTTTGTTTTGCTTTGACCAGTCTACACATCAGTTTAGGTCATGCTCAAGGCATTACAGAAATATTTACAAACACACATACTATTACGCAGGACAAGTGGCTCACAGTGGTTAAGGACTGATGGGAGTTAGAACCCTGCATCTGCCAAACTTAAGTCCAGTCTCTTAACAGTACACCACCTCAGGTAGTATTTTGCCTGTATACAGTAAACTATACTGACATTATTCCAAGATCTAAAAATACTAAAAAGAAAAAATAAATTAGGTTGCCTATTCCTTCCAAATTTGAATCACAAACCTTAAGTAATGCACCACCTTCCTCAGTGAAATGATGAAGTAGCACACTAAATAGAAGATATTACTGTCAAATTAATAAATTTTGTTGCTTTGCTCCCATTCTTTGCTGAAATCTTTGTCTAAATTGGACGGTGGTCTGCCCTCCAGCTTGTCTGTGTTACATCCCAAAATTTCCATTACTGAATAAATATTTCAAGGATACCTGCTTACATATTGTTATCAGACCTCACACAACACTGTTGAGAGAAATGTTATAATATGTAAATTACAGGCTGTAAGGAAGCATGTATGCAATCAACTATCTGAATTCTATATATGAAACGAATCTGAAGAATATTTAATAATACAGTTAAGAGTTACCAGAATCCCCCTGGCAAGATAAAATATAATTTTACAATCAGAGAAAAAGGAAATGCACCAAAACAATGAATTCTATTATGTTCCTGAGGTCTAAATAAAATAAAATATATGTATATACTTAAAATTTGTGATTCAACTAATTATCCAACTGAAGTTACATACTCAATGTACCAATGCACACAAAACTGGATATTCAGGTCTTACAACAAATACAAAATTATGAAGCAGTGTTTATCAGATGTCAGGGCAGGTGGGCTGATGATTTCTTACGTTTCAGCTTGTGCTATCTTACGGTCCCCGTGTCACCAATTTTTCACTTCTTTTCCCAGTAATTGTAAATGGAATTTAACACACACAGGCAAATTAATGCTGATATTTGAACCATGCACATTTGTTTATCATGCAGTGTTTTTTGTTTATATAATATATTGGGCATGCTATGTGCAGTTGTTGATAAAAGCGGAACAAGGGATATGGAATGGTACTGCAGTTCACTAACACAGGGGCATAATTGCAATTCACTTGCCAAAAACAAATATACTGGAGAGAACAACTGTTTCTAAAACTTTTATATTGCTGTTAACTTTACTCTTTCCAGTTTGCCCGTGGCAGACTCTGCGTTTCCATGTACAATTACAGTCTGAAGAAAAAAAAATGGGAATAAAAAAATATTTGAGCCCTTCCACTCCAAAATATTCACTTGTGGTATCCTCTTCTAAAACACGCGTGTTAAGTGTCATGCTTCATATTTTCTTAACCATTCTTGCTCATTGTTATTATCTGAGTCAAAATATATGAGAAAATCCCTTCACAATAAGGTCTCCATATCTTCTTCTTGTGGTCACTTTTACAGAAATAATCACATAAAAATTAAATTAAAGCATATTTTAATGATTTTAAATCGTTTGCGAGTGACGCGCTGAATCCATATTAGTTTGCCGCAAATAATTACTCGTCTCTCATGTGTCAAACTTATTAAAGGACATTGGCAAAAAAACAAACACTGTCATTTGTGACAGCAGCTGTGCAGGGCTTCGTAATCTAAATATCTTTGCATAGCCGTATCTGGTACCGTGCAAAAACTGAGTTCACCGCGAGGGTGTTGCTGAACTTCGTTAATATGTCACAAACAACAGTGTAGGAGACATTGATGCCTACCTCTTTCATAACACGGTTGAATGCTGGGCCAGACATGACGTCCTGGTATATAGCTTCCAAATGATTCTGTAAAAGCGATAAAACAAAACAGTCATCATCATTTGTGGTAGGCAAGTATATTTCGAAACAGGTTAATTCTGAAGTGGTATTTGTTGTGAGCCTCGGTAAAAATACACTCCCTCCCTAGACGCCATAACACTGACTACAAGATGTTTACTGTCTGAGGAGAAAAATCTTCCCACCTGTTTCTTCGGCTAAGAAAACTATTCAGGTTGCTCGAAAAGTAATTTGTAAACTCGTAAAATATAATACAAACCTTAGTTGTACGATAAATTAATTCACTAATCGAAAACAATTTAGAGTAAAATCCAGTTCCTTAACGAACCAACTTTATGCAATTCAAAGGAGCAATCTATACTAATGATAAGTGAAAAGGAAGGGTCTGCTTTAACATCAGGAGGCTACCTGGAGACATTAAAATTAACTAATTTACATCATGTTCGATAGTACGTCCGTTATTCTGATTCGAGGAGCATATGCGGTTTCGCTAGATTTGACGTTAAAAGTGAAAACGATACGAAGAATGAAAGAAACTTGTTTATGAAACATGTTGGTAGTGCTGTTATTGCAAGCAATCTGTCACTTCCTGATTAAAGTATATGGTAGCGAAAAGTGTGGAGTTGTCTTGAAAGCGCAAGTCTTGAAAATTTACGAAGTCGACACGCTCTGTAGCTAAGGCATGGTTTAAGAAATAAACCACTTGAGATTTCTTAGTGACATTTTCTCCATTCTTGCGGTATCGGGAATACTGTACAAGTTGTACTACATCACTAAAAGCACTATTATATTTTAAAAAATTCGGCAAAAGGAATTTCGCACGACTTAGCCGTATTCTTATGTAGATTGTAGGCCGTAAAAATGCATAATACTAACGTGTTTGAAGTGAATAATTACGGAGATTAAAACTGCCTAGATCCCTTTTGGGTGAAGGTAAATTTATAGATAGTGCAAGATACATGATACTTTTATCATCATCTTTTTCTTGTAACTATTAAGCAAGACTAGTTGTAAATAAATATCATCATCTTTAATGTCAAAGTAGCAACTGTTCTTAATGTAGCTGATTCTCCTTCCAGTTGTCATTTTTTATGTGCTGCCTTATAAGTGAGACAAGACTAAAGATTATTGATAAACGGGACAGAAATAAAGATTATTATTCATAATCTTCAAACACCTGTTAATAATTTATGCTTCCATTTATTGATAAAGGTTCGTCACTGTGACATTGTGAACATGATAGGCTATAATGATAATTGAATGTATTGTAAAATATAATTAAATGCTATTACCCTAATAAGCTTACAAAAGGAGGTCTGGTTCCAGACCATGAGCATCTTTACTTCAGTGGGTAGTTAGTAACCATAGACTCATTTAACACTCCCGTCATACTGTGTTGCCTGAAATTGCTGCAACAGCTGTCAGTTTGTTCCTGTGCAACAGATTTACTATTGTAAATCCTGTGTTTTACAGTACCATATTATTTCGTGTGAGATCGTACAGAATTATCACTGTCGTAACACTATAGGCCTACAGGTGAATCTGAAACTGCTTGTATAAAATAAATTACGAGACAGGTTTTATTTTATTTAAAAAACACTCAATCATTGTGAACCATCCTGAACTGTAATTAAAGAGGGATAAAGAAATTCCAGGCAGCAGGATCCAAACTGAGTGCTATTTTCTCAATGAATATTTTCTAAATTGTAGTAGTCTGATCTCCCAATAAATACAGTAGGCTACTATACTCGCTAAATTGCATCTTGTATACAGAGACCCTACTCGCATGACCACTACAAATAAGAAATGTGAACTTTTTTGGGTCTTGAAACACTGTGTATTGTTGTTGTGTTGCAATCTTCAGTCTGAGACTGGTTGATTGCAGCACTCAGCACTGGTGTATCCTGTGCAAGCCTCTTCTGGTCTCTTCTTGTCTGAACTGCTTATTGTCCACTTATCTATTCTTTACCAGGCTACACTTCAATCCTCTGTAAAAGGCTTTGTAATGTTTAAAATTATGTTAGATATTAACAGATTTCTCTTTCTCATAAAATGCTCCCCCCCCCCCCCCCCCAAACTGAATGTCCTTCAGCCATCATCTTATTTTGCTGCTCAAATAAATAAAATGATCTATTACTTTTAGTGTGTCTTTACCTAAATTAATTTCTTCAGAATCACCTAATTTAATTTGACTAAATTCCATTAACCTTTGTTTTACTTTTGTTGATGTTTGTCTTATAATTTCTTTTCAAGATACTATCTATTCTGTTAAAATGCTCTTCCAAGTCCTTTCAGTCTCGGACAGAACTACAATGTTGTCAGCAAACCTCTTGGATTTTCTCTTCCCAGAACTTTAATCCCCATCCTACGTTCCTCCTTGATTTCCGTTATTGCTTGCTACTGAGCAGATTGAATAGTGTAGGGGATAGATTACAACCTTTTCCACTCCCTTGACAACTGCCACATAACCTCTCCTGTTCTTGTAACTGCGGTCCGGTTTCTGTACAAGTTATAAATAACCTTTTGCTCCCTGTATTTTATCCTCATCACCTTCAAAATTTGAAACAATGTAGTCCAGTCAGCACTTTCAAAAGGTTTCTTTGAATATGCAAATGCTATAAATTTGTATTTGGCTTTCTTTAATCTATCATCTAATATAAGATGTAGAGTCAGTATTGCTTCATGTGTTCCAATATCTCTTCAGGCCTCAAATTGATATTTCCTGAGGTAGGCTTCTACAGGTTTTTCTATTCTTCTGTGAATAATACGTGTCAATATTTCAACCATGATTAACTTATGAGTCAATAGTATTCACACTTGTTAATCATTTGTTGTCTTTGAAACTGAAATCATTACATTCTTGAAGTCTGAGGGTACGTGTCCCATCTCGTATCTCTTGCACACCAGGTGTAATAGTTTTGTAGTGGTTGGCTCTGCCAAGGATCTCTCTAATTCTGAGCGAATGTTTTCTACTCAAGGGGCCTTATTTCAATTTCGATGTTTCATTGCTATTTCAAATTCTTCTCACAGTATCACATCTGCCATCTCATCTTCACCTACTTCCTCATCCCTCTATAATATTGTTCTCAAGTTTGTTTCCCTTTACGGACCCTTTATTCGTTCCACCCTCCAGCCTTCTTTGGTTGTTACTAGCTTGCCATCTGGCCACTAAATGTTAATACAGCTGCTTCTCTTTTCTCCAAAGGTCTCTTTAATTTTCCTGTAGGTGGCATATCTTTTTCCCCTTGTCATATATATTTCTGTGTTTGTCTTCTAGCCATTCCTGCTTAGCCATTTTGTATTTTCCATCAGTCATATTTCTTAGGCATCTGAATTTTCTGTTGCCTGCTTCTTTTGCTGCATTATTATATTTTGTCCTTTCACCAGTTGAATTCCGTATCTCAACAACCCAGATTTTACATTCTTAATTCACTATCTCCTATGTTATGCAAAGATCTCACTAGGACTTCATTTTTTACCTATGCAGTCCTCTGCTGCCTTACCTATTCCATCTCTCAGAGCTTCCCAATCATCTTCTGTTGTATTCCTTTCCTGTCCTTCATATCATCATTACCTAATGCTCTTTCTGAAATTCTCAAAATGTTTGATTCTTTCATTTTACCCCTTCTCAACCTCATGTCTGCCTTGACTAAAATAATACAATCACTGAGCTGTTCAGAGTAGCTTACCTCCATTCCTGTTTTCTTGGTCATTACTAGGCCAACTGCTGCATCACCCCTATTTCAATTTATTTTGATAACACTATACTTACCTGACCAAAAGCACACTTGTTTCTCACATCACTGTTCACTTAACTCTCACTATATCTAACTTCAACCTATCCATTTCCTTAAGTTTCCATACCCAATTATGGAACCTAACATGCCATATGCCCTCCAGCAAAATGCCAAGCCCCCCCCCCCCCCCCCTTGATTACGATCTCCTGCTGAATAGTCCCCATTTAGAGACATGAATGAGGGTATATTTTAGCTCCAGAATATTTTACGCAAAAGGATGGCATGTTGGCATGTTCATTAACCCATACAGCAGAGCTGTGCACTGTGCACTGTCTTCAGTCCTAAGACTGGTTTGATGCAGCTCTCCATGCTACTCAATCCTGTGCAAGCTCTTTCATCTTCCAGTACCTACTGCAACCTACATCCTTCTGAATCTGCTTAGTGTATTCACCTCTTGGTCTCCCTCTCAGATATTTACCCTCCACACTACCCTCCAGTACTAAACTGGTGATCCCTTGATGCCTCGGAAGATGTCCTACCAACTGATCCCTTCTTCTAGTCAAGTTGTGCCACAAACTCCTCTTCTCCCCAATTTTATTCAGTACCTCCTCATTAGTTATGTGATCTACCCATCTAATCTTCAGCATTCTTCTGTAGCACCACATTTCGAAAGCTTCTATTTTCTTCTTGTCCAAACTATTTATCGTCCACATTTCACTTCCATACATGGCTACACTCCATACAAATACTTAGAGAAACAACTTCCTAACACTTAAATCAATACTCGATGTTAACAAATTTCTCCTCTTCAGAAACACTTTCCTTGCCATTGCCAGTCTACCTTTTTATATCCTCTCTACTTCGACCATCATCAGTTATTTTGTTCCCCAAATAGCAAAACTCCTTTACTACTTTAAGTGTCTCATTTCCTAATCTAATTCCCTCAGCATCACCCAACTTAATTTGACTACATTCCATTATCCTTGTTTTGCTTTTGTTGATGTTCATCTTATACCCTCCTTTCAAGACACTGTCCATTCTGTTCAACTGCTTTTCCAAGTCCTTTGCTGTCCCTGACAGAATTACAATGTCATTGGCTAACCTCAAAGTTTTTATTTCTTCTCCCTGGATTTTAATACCTACTCTGAATTTTTCTTTTGTTTCCTTTACTGCTTGCTCAATATACAGATTGAATAGCATTGGGGAGAGGCTACAACCCTGTCTCACTCCCTTCCCAACCACTGCTTCCCTTTCATGTCCCTCGACTCTTATAACTGCCATCTGGTTTCTGTACAAATTGTAAATAGCCTTTCACTCCCTGTATTTTACCCTTGCCACCTTCAGAATTTGAAAGAGAGTATTCCAGTCAAGATTGTCAAAAGCTTACTCTAAGTCTACAAATGCTAGAAACATAGATTTGCCTTTCCTTAATCTTTCTTCTAAGATAAGTCGTAAGGTCAGTATTGCCTCACATGTTCCAACATTTCTATGGAATCCAAACTGATCTTCCCCGAGGTCGGCTTCTACCAGTTTTTCCATTTGTCTGTAAATAATTTGCATTAGTATTTTGCAGCTGTGGCTTATTAAACTGATAGTTCAGTAATTTTCACATCTGTCAACACCTGCTTTCTTTGGAATTGGAATTATTATGTTGTTCTTGAAGTCTGAGAGTATTTCGTCTGTCTCATACATCTTTCTCACCAGATGGTAGAGTTTTGTCAGGACTGGCTCTCCCAAGGCTGTCAGTAGTTCTAATGGAATGTTGTCTACTCCCGGGGCCTTCTTTTGATTTAGGTCTTTCAGTGCTCTGTCAAACTATTCACGCAGTAACATATCTCCCATTTGAATTTCATCTACATCCTCTTCCATTTCCATGATATTGTCCTCAAGAACAACCTTTCTGCTTTCCCTTTTTTGCTTAGAACTGGGTTTCCATCTGAGCTCTTGATATTCATACACGTGGTTCTCTTCTCTCCAAAGGTCTCTTTAATTTTCCTGTAGGCAGTATCTATCTTACCCCTAGTGAGATAAGCCTCTACATCCTTACATTTGTCCTCTAGCCATCACTGCTTAGTAATTTTGCACTTCCTTTTTGCCTGCTTCATTTAGTGCATTTTTGTATTTTATCCTTTCATCAATTAAATTCAGTATCTCTTCTGTTACCCAAGGATTTCTACTAGCCCTCGTCTTTTTACCTACTTGATCCTCTGCTGCCTTCACTATTTCATTCCTCAAAGCTACCCATTCTTCTTCTACTGTGCGTTGTTGGCTATTGTCACAAAGCCAGATCTATTAAGACCAGTGGCCCTGTTATTACTGGAAAGGCTGTTGCTCCTTTCCAGGCACCACATTTTATTATGGCCTCTCCACAGGTACCACTTTATGATTGCGCCTACATACAGCTATCTGTAATTTTGAGGCATGCAAGGTCCACATTTCATGGCAAGCAAGCCACTGTAGCTGACATTAATAAATCAGCAAATAAATTTAGCTTTTCCAGAATAAACATTAAAATCATTTCTCTGTCCTTAGCTGTAGGGTAGGTCAAAGTAGACTGAAATCAAGATTACTACTTCTTAGTGTCAAAAATTCACTGAAACTGAAATATAAATTATTAAATACACCTCCACAACACTTTGTTAGTCAAACAAAAAAGGCTCCAATAATGAAATTAAAGGAATAACACTAAATTCAAAGTGGGGAAACAAAAAATATGGTGTGCAGCAATGGTTGGTCTAAATAAATTATTTTCTTGGGACATTGGAGGACTCTTCAAAAATGTAATCGTGGCTGATGGCGCAACTATTTGAGAAAAGGTCCAAACACATCCATACCAGACACGGCCAGGAGAATAATGGAACAAACTGATTTACAGGCAACATCTTGACCCTAAATATCTCAAAAACTCATAACAGGTAAATGAATCAAATCTGCAAAACGCATAGTATGAATCAAACTGTTGGGTTCACCAAACAAAAGTTGATAGCTTTAAATGTAATGAAGTAACTCATCTAACGATTTACCTGGCCCTTATGGTGTCACACTGTGGTCAGAAAACACTGCAGTAGCTGTAGTCTGAAGTCCTTAAGACATGTTAGATGTTGCAATAAAAGAAAGGGAAATTACTTTTCAACAAAAGAAAACAAATGTGAAGTAAGAAAATACAAGACAATATAAGCTGTCCCTTCATTTTCAACAATTTGCAGAGATATGAAATGAAATGATATGATCATGTAGCCTCAGTCATAAATAAAGCATGCAGCAGACTTCAATTTGGTAGAATACTAGAGAAATGCAATCAATCTGTGAAGGATATTGCTTACTAAACACTAGTGTGACCTGTTCTAGAATATTGCTGGAGTGTGTGGGACCCACACCAAATAGGACTAACAGGGAATATTGAGACTGTATGAAGAATTGCTGCAAAAACAGTCACTGGGTTGTCCCAGAGATGCTGAAGAAACTAAATTGGCAGATACTTGAAGATAGATGCAGATTATCCCAAGAAAGACTACTTACAAAGTTTCAAGAACTAGCTTTAAATGATCGCGCTAGGAATATACTGCAATTCCCCTATGTTTCACTCTGACAGGAATCACAAGTACAGGTTTTGATTAATTATAGTGTACATGGGAGTATTTAAACAGTCACACTTCCTGCACTATGTAGTTAACTGAATGAGAAGAAGTGCTAATGATTGGTACAATGGGAAATACCATCTGCCATGTACTTCACAATGGTTTGTGGTATATCGATGTAGATTTTCTATAAATTGTAAAAAAAAGGAAATTGTAAGTTAAAGTAGTTAGAATACTACAGACATCTTAACAGGCATTCAGGGAAGAAAGCTCATCCAAAATGGAAAATATGGGTTTTGATATTCATTCATCCATACATTCACTCATTGTGTTCTGTAGATCCTATCAAAAAGGAAAACATTTACAAACTGAACCAACTCTTATAAACTTTGTGTGTACACTGTATAAAAATCATTATCCTGCTTAATACTATTTGTGCTAATGCCAGCTACTACTTGGAAAATAGCTGAAACTTTGTTAATTGTATTAAACAGAAATTATTTACCACTAGCTGGTAACTATTAAGGTTCAAGACTATGTTTAGCTCTAGAAGTCTTGTTTTAGCAAGGAATGACCTCTTTGCCTGTTCTAGTGTAATTGTGTCCTTGTTTCATCTGTGGTGCATTATTTTTTCTTCCAAGGTAGCAGAATTTGTTTACTTTGGTGTCTATGTGGTCCCCAATTTTGACGTTATGATTATTACTTGTTTACTCTTGTCTTTCTTCGGTGTACTTCTCTGTCAGTATTTTGTACTCATTTGATTGCCCATTTCATTCAAAAGGTCCACTAATTCTTCCTCACTTTCACTGAGAATAACACTATCTTCAGTGAATCTTATCATTGATATTGTTTCACCTAGATTTTTAATCTCACTATTCTATCTTTCATTTATTTCCGTCATTGCTTCTACAACAAACAGGGTTCTGCATCCTTGCTTATGCCCTTTTTAATTTGAGCCCTTCACTCATGTTCTTCCATTTTTAGTGCTCCCTCTTGGTTATTTTACATATTGTGGTGGTGGTGGTGGTTGTTGTTGTTGTTCTTGTTGTTGTTTTTATTCACTCATGAATCTCTTTTACAAGTTTGAATATTAAAAACAAAGATTCCAAGACTTACCAAGCGGGAAAGTACCGGTAGATAGTCACGAAGAATAAAACACACACACAGAATTTCTAGCTTAGCTTTTGCAACCAATGGTTGCTTCTTTAGGAAAGAGGGAAGGAGAGGGAAAGACGAAAGGATGTGGGTTTTAAGGGAGAGGGTAAGGAGTCATTCAAATCCCGGGAGCGGAAAGACTTCCCTTAGGGGGAAAAAAGGACAGGTGTACACTCGCACACACACACATATCCATCCGCACATACACAGACACAAGCAGACATTATATATATATATATATATATATATATATATATATATATATATATATATATATATAACACAGGCAGACATATGAAAATGCAAAGAGGTTGGGCAGAGATGTCAGTTGAGGTGGAAGTACAGAGGCAAAGATGTTGTTGAATGACAGGTGAGGTACGAGTGGCAGCAACTTGAAATTAGCAGAGGTTGAGGCCTCATGGGTAATGGGATGAGAGAATATACTGAAGGGCAAGTTCCCATCTCCGGACTTCTGATAGGTTGGTGTCAGCGGGAAGTATCCAGATAACCTGGACAGTGTAACACTGTGCCAAGATGTGCTGGTCATGCACCAAGGCATGTTTAGCCACAGGGTGATCCTCATTACCAATAAACACTGTCTGCCTGTGTTCGTTCATGCAAATGGACAGTTTGTTGCTGGTCATTCCCACATAGAAGACTTCACAGTGTAGGCATGTCAGTTGGTAAATCACATGGGTGCTTTCACACATGGCACTGCCTTTGATCGTGTATACCTTCCAGGTTACAGGACTGGAATAGGTGGTGGTGGGAGGGTGCATAGGACGGGTCTTACACTGGGGACAGTTACAAGGGTAGGAGCCAGAGGGTAGGGAAGGTGGTTTGGGGATTTCATAGGGATGAACCAAGAGGTTACGAAGGTTAGGTGGACGATGGAAAGACGTTCTTGGTGAAGCGGGGAGGATTTCATGAAGGATGGATCTCATTTCAGGGCAGGATTTGAGGAAGCTGTATCCCTGCTGGAGAGCCACATTCAGAGTCTGATCCAGTCCCGGAAAGTATCCCGTCACAAATTGGGCACTTTTGGGGTTGTTCTGTGGGAGGTTCTGGGTTTGAGGGGATGAGGAAATGGATCTAGCTATTTGCTTCTGTACCAGGTCGGGAGGGTAGTTGCGTAATGCGAAAGCTGTTTTCAGGTTATTGGTGTAATGGTTCAGGGATTCAGGACTGGAGCAGATTCGTTTGCCATGAAGACCTAAGCTGTAGGAAAGTGACCGTTTGATATGGAATGAGTGGCAGCTGTCAAAATGGAGGTACCGTTGCTTGTTGGTGGGTTTGATGTGGACAGATGTGTGAAGCTGGCCATTGGACAGATGGAGTTCAACGTTGAGGAAAGTGGCATGAGATTTGGAGTAGGACCAGGTGAATCTGTTGGAGCCAAAGGAGTTGAGGTTGGAGAGAAAATTCTGGAGTTCTTCTTCACTGTGAGTCCAGATCCTGAAGATGTCATCAATAAATCTGTACCAAACTTTGGAGTGGCAGGCTTGGGTAACCAAAGAAGGCGTCCTGTAAGTGACCCATAAATAGGTTGGCGCACGAGGGGGCCATCCTGGTACCCATGGCTGTTTCCTTTAATTGTTGGTATGTCTGGCCTTCAAAAGTGAAGAAGTTGTGGGTTAGGACTAAGCTGGCTAAGGTAATGAGGAAAGAAGTTTTTGGTAGGGTAGCAGGTGATCGTCATGAAAGGAAGTGCTCCATCGCAGTGAGGCCCTGGACGTGCGGGATATTTGCGTATAAGGAAGTGGCATCAGTGGTTAAAACGATGGTTTCTGAGGGTAACAGATTGGGTAAGGATTCCAGGCGCTCGAGAAAGTGGTTGGTGTCTTTGATGAAGGATGGGAGACTGCATGTAATGGGTTGAAGTTGTTGATCTTCATAGACAGAGATACATTCTGTGAGGGCTTGGTAACCAGCTACAATGGGGTGGCCGGGTTGATTGGGTTTGTGAATTTTAGGAAGTAGATAGAAGGTAGGGGTGCGGGGTGTCGGTGGGGTCAGGAGGTTGATGGAGTCAGGTGAAAGGTTTTGTAGGGGGGCTCAGGTTCTGAGGATTCCCTGAAGCTCCACCTGGACATCAGGAATGGGATTACCTTGGCAAACTTTGTGGTTGTGTTGCCAGAAAGTTGACGCAGTCACTCAGCCCCCACTGCGGGTTCGGGGGTAAGAATAGGCCCGCGGTATTCCTGCCTGTCGTAAGAGGCAACTAAAAGGAGTTTCAATTGTTTTGGCCTTAAATGTGATGGTCCCCTAAGGGGTTTGACCACTCCATTTCTAAATTTTTTTGTTAGTGCATACCATATGGGGAAGGACGCCTTACGTGGTGCATTCTATATCCCTCTTGCCCTAAGATCTGGCATATTCATTTTTGTCATGGAGTTGGACTGACACTGAGCTTCTGGCCACATCAGCTGCAGTGTGTTCTGGGTAGCCTACATTCCCTCCATTGTGCGTTTCCATCTTTGCTCTGTTTATTAATGGATATTCGACACCCGACAACCAACACGGTAGCCAGTCCGTTGTGATGGGGTCGTCATGTACCCTCTTGGTGGTAGCCCCCTGACTACACAGGGATCGCACTGCTGATGCCTGAGCTATTACCTCCCTACATATGTCGAGGAGTAGATGCCTATCCCTCTGGGGCATCAGGATTCCCGGCAAAGTCCATCCTGCCAGGTGGTCTCTGCTGCGGCTGGGTGGCACCTGTGGGAAGAGCCCCTGGTCGGAGTGGGTGGCATCAGGGCGGATGACCCGCAATGAAGCGTGGTACATCATTTCTCGCTGGTGGGCGTCCACCAGCAGTCTCTAAGTGATCGATGTCTAACCTCAACAGCAAGCAATACAATCAAAGATCGTTTCCCTCCCTAGCCACTCGATGGGAGGAACGAATCGCTAAAGACAGCAGTGGCGATTATTCACCCCAGTAGCTTGTCAGTATGCGGGTTGATGGTGAATCTTTTATGCCGACCAAGCCTCAGTTTTTTGTGGAGCATATAGAGGACAAATTCGGGGAGGTGGAGGGCTTGTCCAGAATGCGCTCTGGGTCAGTACTCATCAAAACAGCATCCTCTGCCCAGTCACAGAGGTTGCTCGCTTGTGACAAGTTGGGGGATGTTTCAGTTAGCATCACGCCCCATAAGAGTCTCAACATGGTCCAGGGTATTATCTTCCACAGGGATCTTCTTCTGCAGTCCGACGATGAACTATGCGTCAACCTAGAACGACGAGGTGTTCACTTCGTCTGGCGCGTCCATCGGGGTCTGAGGGATAATCAGGTAGCCACCGGTGCCTTCATCTTGGCCTTCAAGGGTGATGTCTTACCCGAAAAGGTTAAGGTGATGGTTTACCGTTGTGATGTGAGGCCATATATCCCTCCTCTGATGCGGTGTTTTAAATGCTGGAAGTTCGGGCACGTCATCTCGCTGTACTTCCGTCATCACGTGTCGAGATTGTAGATATCCCTCCCATCCCAATACTCCATGTGCCCTGCCTCCCATCTGTGTTAACTGCGGAGAACACCATTCCCCCTGCTTGCTGGACTGTAGGATATTCCAGAAAAAAAGGAAGATAATGGAATATAAGACCCTGGACCGCCTGACCTACCCTGAGGCTAGGCGAAAATATGAGCGGCTCCATCCTCTGGCAATGACGTCAACCTACGCCGCTGCTGCAATGACAGTTCTCCCATCATCACGTATCGGCTCTAAGATCGCTCAGAATCCACCAGCCCCCTTGCTCGTGGGGGGGGGGGGGGGGGGGGGGGACTTCACAACCTGTTGCTCCTGCTCCATCTACTTCAAGAGAAACACCCCCCCCCCCCCACCAACAATCGGGGACATCAGTTCCCCCTTCCCAGCCGGAGTAAAACTTCTTCGGCTACTCTCGCAGGGAAGGGGTCCCTTGGGGACCTCTCTTTGCAAGTTCCAACCAGCGGCCAAGCAGACACCCGCATGTGGCTCAAACAGCCACCAGTCCCTGGTCGTATGGCCTCATGGTTGTCGTCTGTCCCTGAGACTGATCCTCTGAAGCCCTCCAAGCCTGAACCACCGAATGCACAACGTGAGAAACAGAAACAGAAGAAAGTCCCCAAGAATACCAACATTACGGTGGAACTGCCCCACCGCTTCCTACAAGCTCAGCGTCTGAGGACGAGGTGGAGATTCTGGCGTCCTCTGAGGACCTCGATCTCGCCGGTCCCTCAGACGCCATGGATGGCACTAGCACCGGAGCTCAGTTGGAGGCAGCAGGTGACCCAGTGGCGTAATCTGCCTTCCAAGCCCCGTCACGCCTTTCAGACATGGACAATACCATCCTCCAGTGGAACTGCAACGGTTTCTTCCACCATCTCCCTGAGCCCCGCCAACTTATCAGCCTTCACCCTTTCCTCTGCATTGCTCTGCAGGAAACTTGGTTTCCGGCAATGTGAACCCCCACCCTCCGTGGCTATCGGGGTTGTTATAAGAACCGGGCAGCTTATGAAAGGGCGTCTGGTGGCGTCTGCATCTATGTCCTTAACTCTCTTCACAGCGAGTCTGTCCCTCTACAAACACATTTAGAGGCTGTCGCTGTTCGGGTGTGGACGCCACAGGCTGTTACCGTCTGCAGTCTTTACCTTCGACTGGATGGTGATGTCGCGCAGCCTGTCCTGGCTGCGCTGATAGCCCAATTGCCACCACCTTTCTTGTTACTGGGCGACTTTAATGCCCATAACCCTCTGTGGGGTGGGTCAGTGGCAACAGGTCAAGGCGCCACCATTGCGCATTTATTGGCGCAGCTCGATCTCTCGATTTTAAATGATGGTGCCTCCACACACTTCAGTGTGGCGCATGGCACATACTCCGCCATTGACCTTTCGATCTGTATCCCTCGCCTCTTACCGTCTGTCGAATGGAGTGTGCATGACGACCTGTGTGGTAGTGACCATTTTCCAATCTTTCTGTCACTGCCACGGCGTCACTCTTTTGGGTGCCCCAGCAGATGGGCTATAAATAAGGCTCACTGGGACTTGTTTTCCTCCACTGCCGCTATTGAGCCTCTCTCTAGTGATGACATTGATGCGGTGGTTCACTCAGTCACCACCAGCATCGTTACTGCCGCAGAATCTGCTATTCCCAGTTCTTGTGGTCGCCTGTCTTCGTGGTCGCCTGAGATCGCTGAGGCGATAAAGATCGCCGGCGGGTGCGGCGTGGTGCCTCCACACACTTCAGTGTGGCGCATGGCACATACTCCGCCATTGACCTTTCGATCTGTATCCCTCGCCTCTTACCGTCTGTCGAATGGAGTGTGCATGACGACCTGTGTGGTAGTGACCATTTTCCAATCTTTCTGTCACTGCCACGGCGTCACTCTTTTGGGTGCCCCAGCAGATGGGCTATAAATAAGGCTCACTGGGACTTGTTTTCCTCCACTGCCGCTATTGAGCCTCTCTCTAGTGATGACATTGATGCGGTGGTTCACTCAGTCACCACCAGCATCGTTACTGCCGCAGAATCTGCTATTCCCAGTTCTTGTGGTCGCCTGTCTTCGTGGTCGCCTGAGATCGCTGAGGCGATAAAGATCGCCGGCGGGCACTACAGCGTCACAAGCGACATCCCTGCATTGAACACCTCATCACCTTCAAACGGCTGCGTGTGCGGGCCCGCTGCCTTATCCACCAAAGCAAGCAGGAGTGCTGGGAGCGGTATGTGTCCACCATTGGCCTCTATGTCTCTCCATCGCAGGTCTGAGCCAAGATCCGACGCCTCTATGGCTATTGGACCCCTGTGAGCATCCCTGCACTCTCGATGAATGGAGCAGTTTGTACAGACTCCGACGAAATTGCCAACAGCTTGGCAGAGCATTTTGCTCTTAGTTCTGCTTCTTCCAATTACCCACTGGCCTTCCACTCCATTAAAGAGCGGATGGAACGTTGGAGCCTTTCTTTTCGCACCCACCATTCTGAATCCTACAATGCTCCAATCAGTGAGTGGGAATTTCACAGTGACCTTGCCGCTTGCCATGATACTGCTCCTGGGCCAGATCGCATTCACTGTCAGATGCTGAAACACCTTTCAGTGGACTGCAAGCGACGCCTCCTCGACCTTTACAACTGTCTCTGGGTCGAGGGTGAGTTTCCGTCACAATGGCAGGAAAGCATTGTCATCCCCATTTTGAAACCGGGCAAGAGCCCTTTGGAGGTGGACAGCTACCGTCCCATTAGCCTCACCAACGTTCTTTGCAAGCTTCTCAAACAGATGGTGAGCCGGCGCTTGAATTGGGTACTGGAGTCTCCGGGGCCTTCTGGCTCCATCTCAGGGTGGGTTCTGTAAAGGCCGCTCCACCACCGATAATCTGGTGAGTCTGGAGTCAGCCATCCGTACTGCCGTTGCCCGCCGTCAGCACCTGATTGCTGTCTTTTTCGACATGTGGAAGGCGTACGATACGACATGGCGTCATCACATACTTTCTATGCTTCATGGATGGGGTCTTCAGGGCCCTCTGCCAATCTTTATCCGAAATTTTCTTTCGTATTGTACCTTCCGCGTGCAAGTCGTGGCCTCATATAGTTTCTCCCACGTCCAGGAGAACGGTGTGCCATAGGGTTCTGTTTTAAGTGTCTGCCTGTTTTTAATAGCCATTAACGGGCTCGCTGCGGCCTTGGGAAATTCTGTCTCCACTTCCCTGTATTCTGACGACTTCTGCCTTTACTACAGTTCTATTGGCATTGCAGCTGCTGAACGTCAGCTACAGGGCGCAGTCTTGGGCTGTAGCACATGGTTTTCAGTTTTCGGCTGCCAACACCCGTGTTATGCATTTCTGCCAGCGCCGAACAGTCCATCCTGAGCCGCGGCTTTATCTTGACAACGAACTTCTTGCTGTGGTGGAGACCCACAGGTTTTTGGGTGTAGTTTTTGATACCCAGTTGACTTGGCTGCCTCATATTCGGCAGCTTAAACAGGCGTGTTGGTGGCATCTAAATGCTCTGAGATGCTTGAGCCACACCCACTGGGGCGCCGACCGATCTACCCTGTTACTGCTCTACCAGGCGTTAATCTAGTCTCGTCTGGATTAAGGGAGCCTGGCTTATGCTCAGCATCCCCATCTGTGTTACGGGTGCTGGACCCAATCCTCCACAGCGGGATATGCCTTGCCACTGGTGCGTTCCGGACCAGCCCTGTGGACAGCATACTTGTGGAGGTAGGTGTCCCTCCACTGCGGTTACAACACCAACAATTACTGACTGCTTATGCTGCCCATGTTTTTAGCTTGCCCGGGCATCCAAATTATCATGTCCTGTTCCCGCAGTCAGTCGTCCATCTGCCAGAACGTCGGCCCCGGTTGGGTTGTCCGATCACCGTACGCGTCAAAGAGTGTCTCTCCGAGCTTGGGTTTTTCCCTGTTCCACCTCCTTTCCGGGCACCTCTGCATACACCCCCATGGTGTGTGCCTCGCTCTTGCCTTCGTCTCGAATTGGCACAGGGCCCGAAGGACTCAGTCCTTCCGGATGCCTTCCGACACCGCTTTTATTCCATCCTGGCCACATATCAGGGCTCTGGTGTTGTTTCCACTGACGGCTCGATGGTTGCTGGTCGTGTCGGTTATGCTCTGACTCTAGGGGACCACTATGAACAACATTCATTGCCAGCTGGCTGCGGCGTTTTTACTGCTGAGCTGGTCGCCATCTTTCGTGCCCTAGAGTATATCCGCTCCTGCTCAGGTGCGTCCTTCGTCATCTGTAGCGATTCCCTGAGCGGTTTACGACCTCTCGACCAGTGTTTCCCTCGTTCTCATCTGGTGATGGCTATCTATGAGTCCCTGCATACTCTTGCCCATTGCAGCCGATCTGTGGTCTTTGTGTGGACCCCCGGTCATGGCGGTATCCCAGGCAATGAACAAGTTGACCGCCTGGCCAAACAGGCCACCAGTGAACCCACCCTGGACATTGGCCTCCCGGAGACTGATTTGCGGGCAGTCTTACGTCACGAAGTTCTCTCGCTTTGGGACACTGAATGGTGCAATCTGCCCACGCCAAACAAACTCTGTTTTCTCAAGGCGACGACACGTGTGTGGCATTCATCCATGTGAGCCATTCGCAGAGATTCAGTTGTTCTTTGTCAGCTCCGCATTGGCCACACCCGACTGACACACGGTTATTTATTGCGTCGTGAGGACCCGCCTCTCTGTCGCTGCGGGGCGGTTTTGACGGTGGTGCACATTTTATTAAATTGTCCACTTTTAGCTGTGCTCAGGCAGACCTTTGCGCTGCCTGATACGCTCCCTGCCCTTTTAACTGATGACCCTGCTATGGCTGGCTTAGTTTTATGTTTTATTCGGACAGGGGTTTTTTATCATTTAATCTGAGTGTTTCTGTTTTCTTTTATTGTTTTGTGTTGATTCTGGCCTTTGGCCTACGATCTTAAGCTGACTTTTTAATGTATTCTCGGTGGTTGGCTTTTCCTTTTTATCTCTATGGTCGGCCAACCAACATCACACTCTGTGTGATTTTAATTTGTTTTGTCTCATCTCTGTCTGAGTATTTCTTGTTCTGTGTCGTCTGCTGTCTTTCCTGTTGTCCATTTTTTCACCTCTTTGGGTGGTTTTAGTTATCCCACAAACCAACCAAGTCCCTCAACCACATACTCCCAACGATCAAGTACCACAGTCGTGGAACCCTTGTCAGCCGGAAGAATGACGAGGGATTGGTCAGCCTTCAGATCACAGATAGCCTGGGCTCCATCTGTGGTGATGTTGGGAGTAGGATTAAGGTTTTTCAAGAAGGATTGAGAGGCAAGGCTGGAAGTGAGAAATTCCTGGAAGGTTTGGAGAGGGTGATTTTGAGGAAGAGGAGGTGGGTCTCGCTGTGACGGAGGGCGGAACTGTTCCAGGCAGGGTTCAATTTGGATAGTGTCTTGGGGAGTTGGATCATTAGGAGTAGGATTAGGATTATTTTTCTTCGCAGCAAAGTGATATTTCTAGCAGAGAGTACAAGTGTAGGACGGTAAATCTTTGATGAGGGCTGTTTGGTTGAATCTGGGAGTGGGGCTATAAAGAACCATCCCAGCATTTGCCTGAAGTAATTTAGCTAAGCTGCGAAAAACTTGAATCAAGATTGCTGCATGGGGATTATAGACTCAGTTCTCTGAATAGAAGGCCAGTTTGTTTAAAACAGCACTACCTCATTCGGCGTATCTTGAGTGTACAATTATGTTTTGTTTATACACTCTTGCGAGGAGTTCTTTAGTAATGTAAAAGACTAGTGATACACTGTTCATTCATTTGTATAGAACCCATCTTAAGTCCATCTTATACGTATTTTTCAAAAATATTTCAGCATTTTATGCTGTTGAAACATTTTCTACATTGACTAATTCTATGGAAGTCTCTTGATTTTTCATAACTTGCTTTCATTATCAAGTGCAGCATCAAAACAACCTCTTTTTCTTAAAGTGGAACATGTCATTTGTAACAGAGCCTCAATTTTCTGTGCCATTCTTCTGTATATTATTTTTGTCACAATTTGGATGCATGAGCTTTTAAGTTGATTGTATGATGGTGCTCGCATTTATTTGTCTTTGATATCTGTGAAATTGTTGGGATGATATTTTTCTTTAAGTCTAGTGATACGTCTTCAACCTCATAGATTAACACACTAACTTGAATAATCATTTGGTTGTCACATACCAGTGGATTTAGAAATTTTGAAGGAATGTCATTTATACATTTCAAACTTTTATTCTAATACTGGACTCTTAATGCTTACCAAATTGACAATTACACCCATTTCAGTGGTGTAAGTACTTTTTTTTCTGTTCCGTTCTGAGAATTTTTCAAACCATCCTCGTATTTCATTTCCCAAGTGGTATATTGCTGTATTCCTTTCTTCCAATGAACCTTTTTCAATTTTTTGTTTCGATTTTGAAGTGTTTCCTCTGCCACCTAGTGTTTTTTCTCACATACCTTTCTTGTATGTATATCTCTCTCTCCAGCTTCTGTGATTACCCCTTCCAAGCTATGACCATTCCTCTACAAATAAACTGCCTACTGTAGTATTTATTATCACAGTATCTACAGCCTCAGCTAATTTCAAAAACATGTTATTGCACCCTAATACTTCGGTATACCTCTTCCTTACACATTGACTGTTCACTACATTTTTCTTAAATTTCTGTCTACTCTTAATCATTACTGAATTCTTATCTGATCTTATTTCTGTTCCTGGGATGCCCTACAATCCACTACCTGCTTTCTGCTCTTGATATTCTTGAACTGAGTATTTACTGCTGCTAGATGGAATTTATTGCAAAACTCAGGTTCTTTCTACTCTCTCATTCACACTACTAAGCCTTCATTCTCCCTCCGCCCTCTACTGCTTTACTTTGTATAATGTTCCAATCCCTTACTGTCATAAGATTTTTGTCTCCTACTACGTACTTAGTTACTTATTACTATTAGTGTCAGACTGCTTTTGATTCAGTAATGGTAAGCCTGTCA
This sequence comes from Schistocerca gregaria, assembly GCF_023897955.1. Classification (NCBI taxonomy): domain Eukaryota; kingdom Metazoa; phylum Arthropoda; class Insecta; order Orthoptera; family Acrididae; genus Schistocerca; species Schistocerca gregaria. Next base: position 461,421,267 of record NC_064926.1, on the reverse strand, counting down.
CTGAACTGTTAACAGTAAATCACTATCTCCTTAATTGTAATGGACCCTTTTCTTACTATACCATTTTCTGCTGCTGTTGATGTTACCCCATATTTATCTGACCATAAATAGTTATCTTCTTTCCACTTCACTGACTCTGCCATTACATCTACATTAAACCTTTGCATTTCTATTTTAAGCTTTTGTAGCTTCCTAATGCTTCTGACATTCTTTGCTCCTACTCAGAAATTTATGACTTCATTGGTTTTTCTCCACTGAGAGCCCATCCCAAGATTTGCTAATTCAAAATTTTTAGCCGATGGAGAAATCGTGATGACAATTTTTCAGTTACATACAACACTTCCTGTTCTGGCGTAACGACAAGTAGCGGCACGAAGATCAAGAATGATATAGGAGAGAGGGTTGTAAGATGACGTCGCACAATAGCACACTTACTAGGATGGCACCACGACAGCAGCAGCATTTACACAAAGAGAATAAAAGTGACGCACCAGCTGGTCGCGGGCCACACTTGAAGAGGACAGTAGAAGACGTGCACCAGAAGAGCTGCAGTGATATAATTGATAGCAATGACTTATGAACTTGAGTGATTAACTTGCATAGAAATTGTATATATCAAAGGACATCGATTATTTGCATATCGTCAATTGCTTGCAACCCATCGTGTAGAAACAAAGTTAACTACTGTCAATTCAATTTCTGTAATAAACTCCATTAATATGATTTGCTTGTAGGTTGTCTAGCTATATGAGAAAACAGCTTGCTAGGCACCCCATAAGACATGAGTGAGCAGGATCCCACATTTCCTGTTTATGCACATTACGTGTCTTTAATGCAGTGGTTTTCTTTGCCATCTGCATCTTCGTGGCATTGATCGTTGACCTTTTTTTTCCCCTTTAGAGGTAGTTTCCCAACACGAGGACAACTCCGAAGCTCTAGCTGTTTGTCTGCACTCTTTGGTAATACTGTTGGCAGAATGAGAGTAACTCCTTATATCGGAAGTCGTCAGCCACCATTGTTGATTATTTTAATTAAAAAATCTCAGCAATGGCTGGGATTGATCCTGAAATCCAGGATTTTTTGTTAATAGTCAAAGTCGCAACTTCTAGATCATCATTACCGTTAAGATGGATATCCAAAAAAGTGAAACAATGCTAAGTGAATGTAGTCATATAAAATCATGTAATGCTCAAGGTTTAGGAAATTAAGTAGAGTTTTCACCATTTGGAGAACAAAATAACCAACAATGACAGAAGTAAAGAGGACATAAAATGAGAGACTTTTGATAACAACAAAATCTTCCCTGAAAAAGATAGTCTATACATTCATTCATTCTAGTCTATACCCTCACTAATCCAGTGCACACATGAGTGCCGGATTAGAGGAAGTGCCAGACTATTGAGTGTCTGAAATTTAGTTGAAATACATATTTTATTAAATCCTAAGATACACTCAGTTTCATAGAAAACTTAGTCCTTGGATATGTACATGTGCAGTAGTACCACTCACTATGAAACATCCTGAATTTTTAGTTGTCACAATGATGATACATGACAGAGACATGCTTCCTCATACGATCACTTTACCTGCATTATATCAGTACTGCTACGTAAGGTACTACAGGAAGATGTCTCCAGATTCAGCACCAGCAATTGTAGAAATATTTATGCTTTCTCCTCCTATGTTCTCTTCTTCATCACTTCTTTCGTGCATGCTTTTGATTATTGTTTTATCTGTTAAAGTTTTGTCTTATTTCACAGTTTTCCTCATTCAGCTACTCAGCAACATCTTTGTCAGTTTCATCTTCTCCTGGAAGTGTGTGGAACATGTCAATGTACAAAGTGTCAGGGATTAATGATCCTGTTCAAAAGAGAGGTGTAGAGTGCATGGAATGCGTGAGAGTCTTTGACTTCAAGACTTTGTTACGGGATGGAGAGGTCCTGTTTTTTGGTTTTTTCTTTTATAACTCAGAAATGGTACACTGCAGAAAAAAATCTTCCAGATAAAAATGAAAGCTAATTAAATTTATTATAAATCTCTATCAGTGAACACAGCAGGAGTCTGGTGTGTGGAGGCAGAGATTGGAGTGATGCATAGTACTTCACTACTGTTGCACGTCACTTGAAACACTGGAGGGTGAGATGAGAAGCTCAAGGGGGAGTGTCAGATCACTGAAAGATGAGGCTGAGGCTGCAGAAGGTTGGGAGGGATCACTGCGCAGGTCCAGAGGGATGGTAGGTGCATCCTGAGCAAGGTCATCAGAGAGTGACCGGACCGAGACCGTTTGATGTTTGCCTTTACATATGATATTGAAAGTGTTCTGTTCACAAGTGAGGACATTGCAAGGGTCCAAGTTAGGAGACTGGAGTGATGAGTGAACACAGTTGTCATGGAGCATCACATAATCACAAGTAGCCAGTTCTTTGTGAACAAAAACACACGGTGGAGAATGTGGCTGTGGAGGTGGTGTATGGATGTGAGCATGTACGTGATCGACCAGTGCCAGAAACGCATCATACTGTGTTGGGAGTAAGAGAGGCAACGAATTTGGCAAGTAGGATAAGGGGCTTACTGTGCAAGACATTTGCGAGTGACACCTGGAGATCCACCTTGTAAGCAGTGTGTATCCCTAAAAGGGTCCACAGTAGCACTTCCTCTCAGGAACTGCACAGCACATGATTGCCTCCTTAAGTGTGTGGTGTCACTATTCCAAGTGACCATTGCTCTGAGAGTGGTAAGCGATGGTGTGAAATTTGTTGACACCTCACAGTTCACGAAGTTTTTAGGAGCATGAGAACTGAAACTGGTGGTTCTAGTCAGTAGTAACTGAGGAGGTGCCGCTGAAACAGGCAATCCAGGAATTAACAGAAGCATGGGCGACTGTTTTGGCCATAATGTCGGAGAGGGCAATGGCTTCAACCCACCTTGTTACTCGGTCAATGATAGAATGTAATGTAAACCATCAGAGGACAGTAGTGATCCTACAGTGTAAATATGAATGTGGCAGAGGCGACCGTTGCAGAGGCTGAATTGTCCCAGAGGGGGCCAAGCAAGCCACCCCACCATACTCCTCTGACACAGGATACATGCCCATGCAACAATCATTTTCTATTCCTGGATAATAAAATATTCAGTAATTAGATTTGTGGTAGCGTCTATGATAACTGACATGTGAGCATTGGGCGCTAGGTAATCCAGTGTAACAGAACAGTGTGCATGTGAGGACATTCTTGAGTGACTCGAAAGCTACGATCATATTTTTCATACAGCGCACCTTCATATCACCTGAGATTTTCTTGCCCATGAGAGAGTCAGTAAAGGGGGGGCCTGGATAGAGTAGTATGTCAGAGGTGGTGGTGGTAGAAATTTATGATACCAAGAAATGTATGTAGTTCACTGTAATCCATAGATAAAGGTAGGTTGTGATTTAGCCCACTCTTGTCAGATTTCGTTCGGATGCTGCCAGACAAAATGGTATAATCGAGGAAGGTGACACTATCGTATGTCAGGTGTGACTTTCCATTTTGTATTTTGACACCGTTGTGGTGCAGCATCACCTGGATCTGTCACAGGTTCTGTTCATGCTCCTCAATGGTAGAAGAAAAAATCAAAATGTCACTCCCCTCACTCCTACTTCCTACATGCTTCTTGAAATCCATAAACCCAACCATCCAGGATGCCCCATTTTTGCTGGTTAATGTGGCCCTACTGAAAGAATCTCTGCTCTCTGAGGCCAACACCTTCAGCCTGTTATCTGCAACCTGTCCACCTATATAAGACACCAACCATCCACAGTTTCTATTTCTTTACCACATGGTGCCCTGCCCATCACAATTGATGCCATCCTTCTTTACACCAATCCCCTGTAGCACATTTAAAATTAGTTGCAACTTTCGACAGTTCAGTATGCAGCCAATGAAGAGAAGCTTAGTTGCCAGGGTGTGCTGAACACATTGGCAGGTGACAATAATGTCAGGCCTATTCGGCATGGAACCTGACAGTCTCACTTGACTGTGTAAACAAGACGTTGTGCAAGCCAGCTAATCTGTAGTATTTCTCAAATGATCCTAAAATGTAGACTTTCACAGCCGGAAATATCATGTCCATTATAATTATCCGGGCTGTTATGCCGTGGTCGGTTGATGAATTTTGTCTCAATTCCCAATGTTTCGTCTCTGACTGCAGGAGACATCTTCAACTGACAACAGTGAGTAGCGAGCCAGTGGGTGTGTTGGACTTTTCATCGACCTACGGACCCCCTTGAAGATGTCTTCCGCAGTCGGAGATGAAACGTTGGGAATTGAGACAAAATTCATCAACCGACCACAGCATAACAGCCCGGATAATTATAATGGGTCTCAAATGATTGTAAAGAAACCATTAGCTAAAAACATCTGATTCTCACACATTTTATAGCTTCATCAGCTTCATGATGAATGTCTGTTATTCTGTTAATGTTCATAATTGATATTACGATATTAGATAAACCACTGCAAGAAATTCTTAAGGTTTGCAGTGAAAATAGGGGTTGCTATGAATTTGCATTTGATGCATGTTACATCATATGTTGTTGCATATAAAATGTAGATAAAATATTTAATTATTCTTTAAACTTAGAGGCATATCACTATCTGTCTCCAGGCTCAAGAAAACGAAACATATGTAAAGAGCGCTCTGTCACGAACGCAGGCACAAGTGAAAAAGCCAGAATGAAAAATTCATAGATCCTTCATGTCTCATAAATGGTGTGAGATATCAAAACAAGACTTTGGCAAATGATAGCACACAAAGTGGAAAGATCTTTGCCATATGATTAATGTGTGGAACTTCCACATCTGTGACATTCAAGCAATTACAGCTGGTGGTGTGGTAGGGAATCCAGCTGGTCATTGGTACTGGTATTACCTGAGTAACGACGTCACATCCCCTCAGGTGAGCCAAATGTCAGAAGTCACAACTGATTTGAAATGTGCTATAATGTTCATTGACTTGCTGCTATTGAACACTTTCTTTCCCAATGCCTAATGGGTACCTAGAACCTCATTTCTGGTCACCATGACCAACTATATCATCATCCAAAATTACTTCACCTCTGAAGGCACCACATACAAATAAATCTGTGATAAGGCAATGGGACCCGCATGGCATCATCCTTTGACAGCCTATTCATGGACTATCTCGAGGAATCCTTCCTACCCACCAGAATCCTAAACCCCTTACCGGTTCAGATTCGCTGGTGACATCTTTGTGAAATGGATCAAAGATGGGACACCCTGTCCACATTCCTCCAGAACTACAATGCCTTCTTTCCCATTCACTTCACCTGGTCCTCCTCAACCCAACAAGCCACAGTCCTCAATGTTGACCTCCATCTCAAAGATGGCTACATCAGTACCCCAATCCATATCGAACCTACCAACCACCAGCACTACCTCCACTTCGACAGCTGCCACCCATTCCATACCAAGAAGTCCCTTCCACACAGCCTAGTCACCCGAAGCCATCTCATCTGCAATGATGAGCACTCTGTCTTCAGATACACCAAGGGTCTCACTGTGGTCTTAACAGGCTGAAATTACTCTCCCAATCTTGTACAAAAACAGCTCTCCTGTGCCTTCTCTCTCCAGTCACCCAATTCCTCTCAAGGTCCCACTATTCAGCCACAAAGGAGCATTCCTCTTGTGACTCAGTACCACCCAGGACTTCAGCAACTGAATTATATTTACTACCAGGATGTCAACCACCGCTTATTATGCCCTGAAATAGGAATATCCTTCCTACCCCTCCCACAGTGGTATTCTGCCACCCACTGAACCTACACAATATCCTCTTCAATACCTGCTCCCCCTACTCCAAACCCCTTGGCTCATGGCTCGTATATCCCAGTAGCAGACTAGGATTCCCAGGCCCCTTACGTCTCTGCCCCATACATCCTCCCATCATCACGTACTCCAGACCAGTCATAAGCATCATCTATCCCATCAAAAGCAGGGCTATCTGTGAAAGCAGTCATGTGGTCTACAGTCTAAGATGCAACCACTGTGCTGCTTACTGGGTAGACCTGACAACCAGCCAGCACTCTGTCTGCATGAATGGTCACTGACAAACTATGGCCAAGAGACAGCTGGATCCCACAGTTGCTGAGCACAATGCTCAACACAATGTTCTTCATTTCATTGACTGCTTCACTACTTGTGCCATCTGGATCCATCCTACCAATACCAGCTCTTCCAGACTGCACAGGTGGAACTGTTCCTGCATATATCCAACATTTCCGTTAACCCCCTGGCCTCAGTCCTCATTAGTCTCCTTCACCCACTTTCCCTGCTCCCACGTCAACACTACACAGCCTTCCATTGCACCAATGCACCCACAGTCCCTTTACTTCTCCCCTTTTCCATTCCCTTTTGCCTCTCGCCCCTGTCTAACCTCCTGACTTTATCTAGCTGCCCTACCCATCCTGGATTTTTCATTGTTTGATTTTGTGCTACCATCGCTCATGCTACATGGTTTCAAAGCCTGTTAAGTGTGGTCTTATGCCAGCACTGCTGCTTCAACTGACCCCAGTATGTTTAAGGTACACACAATGGTCTCCTTAGATGTGATGAATGCAAATTTTGCAATATATTAAAATTTTATGATGCTGCTCCAGAAGATCGAAAGCAATCAAGGGTGGTTTTCTTTCAAATTTTTTTTAATGAACATAGTTTGCATACAGATAGGAGGCTGATGAGTCTACAATTCAAAAACTGAGCACTGGAGCACTGCTCTGCTAACACCAATAAAGTGAATGTTTGAAATTACTAAGAGAGAGAGGAAGGCAAGTAAATGAATCAGGAAACAGTGTGGAGTGGAAAACGGAATTATGCCTGTAAAGTAAAGTAAAGTAAAGTAGATACAACATTGTTGGCTTGGAAACCCTTATGGATAGGTCAAATTGACTAGTAGGAAATGCTTATTTTTTTGCTGCACACTGTGGCTGCTTTGCTTACAAATATGATAGTTGTGTAATATATATATTTGTGAATCATAGATGAGTTTAATGAATGTGTGTATAGTGTGATGATGTGTGTGTTGTAGGATGATAATGATGAGAGAAGGAAGAGTGTGGAACCCAGTGCTGCCACACAACCTACACGCCTCGAATAGCACCAAAGGGACTGCTTAATGTCATCAATCAGATGGATCACCAACATGTCACATGCCCTCACTTAATAACTGAGGAGAGGTTTGGAATTTAATCCAGGACACTAGCGCAAAGTGTGATGGTAAGGAAATGTACCCTGCCACATCTCCTCACCTTGCCGGCAGAGTACTGGCTGTGAAAATTTCATCTCCCCCCAGGATTTGAACACCCGCACTTCTGATTCGAGCACCACCACACAGGTGTGCTTTAGTGACCTCCACTACAGGGGCTGGTATTGTCACTGAAATGAAAATGAAATGAAGATAAGTGGAACGTGAATTGAAATCAATGGATGGCACATGCACTATGGAAGTTCTTTACTGAATGTAAGAAAGACAGTGAAGAGAATCTAACAGAAGGTGGATGGACAACATCAGAAATCTCGAAAACATACATAGTGATATGAATCTATCTTCTTGAAGACCACAGTGCCTGCAAAAATACAGAGGAGGTTTGCGTCTATGAAGCGCAAAGAACTGGTTGACATGAATGATCATCAGAAGTACGTATAACATTGAGGAAATGGCTAATAATAATTTTTTACTGTTAGTATACAGGTATTTTTTTGACTCACTTCACCGAAGGATCACATTTATGATGGAACATAAGGATCAAGTACACAAATTAGTGAACAAATGCTGATTTCCACCAAGGTAGCAGAAGATCTACAAGCTGTTAAAATTGTGAAGTGGTATACTCGGTGAACCCATACACTACAAACAAAATTTCAGAAATAGTTAAGGGACATTTTCTAAGTATTTTTAGAACAAAGGGTCCATGATCTCATGTGGCTCAATACAAAGTAATTTAATTGTGTGCGATTTCTTACTCCCCTTTACAGTGAGGTGACAAAAATTGTGGGATTAGTGATATGCATACATACAGATGGTGGCACTATCATGTACACAATGTACAAAAGGGCATTGTATTGGTGGAGCTGTCATTTGTACTCTGATAATTCATGAGAAAAGGATTCCGATGTGATTATGGCCGTACATTGGGAATTAAGACTCTAAATCCAGAATGGTAGTTGGAGCCAGATGCATGGGACGTTCCATTTCGGAAATCCTAGGGAATATGGTGAACAGTGTCAAAGATGTACCGGAAATACCAAATTTTAGGCATTACCTCTCACCATGGACAACGCAATGGCCGATGGCCTTCATTTAACGACTGAGAGCAGTCTTTGTTGCACAGAAGAGAGTTATCAGGATTATGAGTAGAGTGCATTCCAGATCTTCTTGCAGAAATTTATTGAAACGGCTGGCGATCCTCACCGTGCCTTGTCAATACATCTTGTCACTAATGTCCTTAGTGAACAAAAATTATGCAATTTACAAAATGAGTAGTGCGTGCCATGATCACAATACAAGAAGAAAACATGATCTTCACATAGTACAGAAATGAGTTCATTATTCAAGTATAAAAGTGTTCAATAAACTTCCTGTCCATATCAAATCAGTCATTGGAGATCATACTAAATTCAAAACAGAGCTAAAACTTTGTTTTGGATAATTCTTTCCATTCTTTACAGGAATTTTTTGATAATGTGTAATACTTCAGGAATTTTTTGTTTAATTTCATGCATTTCTAATAGAACTAATTATGTAGATTAGCATATCACTTGTTAGGTGAATATCTTTAGGTGAATTGCTTTAAATTTGTTTATGTAATGATCTATGTCATTACTGCACTATTATTTATGCAGTCATCTATGTCATTACTGTACTATTATCTGTGTTGTTATCTAAATTTTTGTGTGTAATTATTTGACATGTGGATGTCCTTTTTCATGTATCTGCTTATACATGTTAAATTGGTTGCCTCATTATCATCTACATGTGGCTATTTCTGTAATAACCTGACACGTTCTACATCCTAGCGATACATTCACGTCAAGGATCCACAGAACTCGAAAATAAATAAATAAAATTGTTGTGTGGAGTTTTCAGTGCTAGCAGACAAGCAACATGTCTTGAAATAACTGTGGTTATCAATGTAAAATGTACGACAAACATATCCATTAAGAGTGTGGTGAAACATGGCGTTAATGGGCTATGGCAGCAGACAACTGATGTGAGTGCCTTTGTTAACAGTAAGATATCACCTGCAGTGTCTCTCGTGACCATATCGGTTGGACTACAGACAACTGGAAAACTGTGGCCTTGTCAGACGAGTCCTGATTTCAGTAGGTAAGAGCTGATAGTAGGGTTAACCATGTTGTGAAGACCCCAGGAAGCCATGGAACCAAGTTCTCAACAAGGCATAGTTCAAGGTGGTGGTGGCTGCATAATGGTGTGGGGAGTGTTTACAAAGAATTGACTGGATCCTCTTGTCCAAGTGAACCAATGATTGACTGCAAATGGTTAATTTTTATGGATGACAGTGCACGTTATCAACGAACCAAAATTGTTCACGATTGGTTTGAAGAACATTAGGGACAGTTTGATTTGGCTACCGAGATCACCTGATAAGAATCCCATAGAACATTTATGGAACATACTCAAAAGGTCAGTTCATGCATAAAATTCGTTACTGGCAGCATTTTCACAATTATGGACGTCAATAGAGGCAGCATGGCCCAATATTTCAGCAGGGAATTTCCAACAACTTGCTGTGTCCATCCTATGTCAAATTGCTGCACTATGCCAGGCATCAGGAGGGCTGGCACGATATTAGGAGGTATCACATGAGTTTTGTCACCTTACTGTATGTATATATTTGTAGTACACTGAAAATCCTACACAACAGTGCAAGTACCGATTGTATGCGCTGTGTGTCACGTTTGGAAACAAACTTGTTCCAGTCACTCACAGTAGTTGCTGTTGACAAAAGTAAACCCAACTTTATACTATACCCTCAAGTTTGCATTCAGTACTGGTCGGTTCTGTCTCCGACTTCTAGTGATGCAAAGCAGTATGTCTCGGTTTATCGATAAAGAGTTGGCCTATTATGCACCTCAGTTGTGTGTTGATTCACTGTATGCAATGGAAGTGCTGCAAAACAACACTATGCTGAGATATTTCTGCAGCAACAGCAACCAAATCACATAACGGTTGCTTCTGCACATACACCAGAACGGTCTAGCAAAACTGTTTTAGGCCTTAATTTGTAAAACATGACAGCTAAAAACTGTTTCCGAAATTTGGTTACCTTCTTCTGGAGGTTCCATCTAATGCGACTGTAGCAATATGCACTTATGAGATACTGAATCATTCTATGTTATGACGACTGCATATTATAAGCATTTTCAGTGTTGTGGAGGCATTTTTATACAAATTGGGTAGCAAATCGAATAAATAATAATTATATTATTACTCTGTAACAAGCCATCGGGGAAGGCAGGTCTCTTTTTTTTCCTAAATGTTTCCAAAATATCATTGAAGAAGCACCAAAATTTTGCTGGAGTTCAGATTAACCCAATATACAAAATGCCCTGGGAAAGCCAATCTATTTCTGAATTTTGTCGATTTTTATAAATTACCATAATCTTTTTTTTTTTTTTTTTCCGGAAATTAGATTCCTCCTGGTGTGAAACTATCTGACAACAATGGTCCCTTCTGCCAAAACAAATATAAAACTAAACTGTCCAACATACAATCTTTGTAATCCATATTGAAAGTAGCAGAGATGTAGATATGATGAGGGAGGAGGGGGGGGGGGGGGGGGGGGGTGCAAGCCCCTCCCCTCCTCTCCCCCCCCCCCCCCCCCCCGAGCCAAGAAGGCTTTCTTTTTTACCTGTGTTTAAAGCCGTTCATGTTAAAATGGAAGATATTAATTATAATTAATATGAGAATAAATTCTGTCTGTTAAACATTTAGGCTCTACAATGACTGCAAGGAGCGTTGGATTCCAAAGTTTGACAGCAGCGAGAAGTGCCACGAAGTCTGATAAGTTGCAATGCTAACCATTTTTGGCTCTCTATTGGTTGGTACACTTACGTGCCGACTGTGTTTCTGTTTCAACTGCTGCCAAATCCATTGATCTAACAATGGTAGCACCACAGTGTTATGAGTCACGACACTCCATCTCGTTTTTGCATTAAACAGTTTAATTATGATTCTCTTGTAACATACAGACATGTATTAAATAATGTCGTTTACCTTCAACAAAAAATTGATACTAAACACCAGAGAACCTCACCATTTCCAGAAAGACGTCTATCTATCCAACACAGCAAGAGTTTTGTTCGCTACACTTTTCAGTCAAAGCAGTGAATGTGGAACGTAGGAAACCTATATGGAATGTAATACCTAGATTATTTAACACATCAAATAAGCCACCACAACCATTACCTTACGGAAAAATCTTACAGGTATGATGATAAATCATAAAAAAGCAACAAAACTGCTTCCCAATGTAGGAGAAACCAATTCCACAATTGTCACTAAATTTGAGCCACGAACGGCAAGAATATACAACACATTCACATTTGAAGCAAAAGTGATTTAATGACAAAAACATTCATGTATTAGAAAGTAGAGTGAAGCATAAGAAAGGGCTAATCATTGGACTCAATAAAAATTTTAAGTGTTAAGGAAAGTACCTATGATAACAACAGCAGACATCTACAGAAACATATGCTTCTCGTGCATCAAATGTGTTTATATTCTCTTGCTTTCAGCAGAATAAGCCACAAATATAGACATATTTGAGAATATTTCTTCATGAATGAACTGTGTGTTATATGTTTGTTTATTAGCTGTTCAGCATGTTTACCATGCAATTGGCTTCGTCAAAATACATTTTACCCAGTCATAAAAGTATATTTGTTACTAATTTTTACATTATACATTATGCATTATACATACAAAAACATCTTTTTAGTAGTTAGTAATGTTTACATTTTCCACAAATCGTCATTTTGTGTATACACACAAAAAACATAAATTTCTTACTAATCTGAAGATTTCAGTAATAATCATTAAATAGTTTACATTCAAGAATTAATTATACAATTTTACACATTTAGTTAATGATAGTTACATTATTTCATTGTTTATAGATTCCTTCCAAATTACTTCCAAGATAATCTTCAATTGAGTAATGTGATCTATTTTTAAACAATGTGTCTAATACTTCCTTTAATTTAACGAGGGTGAGGGTTTTGACTGATTGTGGCAGCTTTAGACTTAGGTGTGTCATTGACAGCCTATAATACAGTGTAACAAGCATGCAGTTGTTTCTAGTGTTGTGCAGAAGATTCATTCTCTGTGTGAATTTTCTTTTATGCACATTAAGCAGTTATTCCTATAGAGACTTGGGAGGGTCATTATGTTTAATAGGCTGAAGTATTCCTTACAGGTTTCTCTTGGACCCAATCCTTGTATACATCTAATTATTTTTTGCCATTTGAATACACAGTTTGTGCCTGTTGAATTACCCCATTACAGAATCCCATATTGAAGCTGTAACTGAAAGAATGCGTAGTAGCAAAGCACCAGTAAACTTTTACTGGCAGAATATCTTAGTTTATACAGCAGGAATATCACATGTGCAAGTTTGGCTGTCAGATAGCTTATATGGCCATACCATGACAGCCTTTGGTCTATTTGTAGTCCCAGTAGTTAGACACGTGATTCTCTTCTTTCTGAACCTTCAGATTAAAATAAATTTCCTCAATTTTTGTGTTTTTTATACATAACTGGTTAGCAATAAATCACACCCTACATTTTTCAAAAAGTTCATTATTTTTGGTTACCGCCTCTTGCATACTCTCGCTTGTGGAGATCATGGTCACATCATCTGCATATAAGATATTTTTGCAGTTTATTTAGTTTGAGAAGTCATCAGCATAGACAATAAAGAGGAAGGGTCCAAGAATGAAGCCCTGTGAAATTCCTCTCTTAATTTTCATTATTTCTGACCTATCATTGTTCACATACACTAACTGTTGCCTGTTATTTAGGTATGATTTAATCAATTTAAGTAAATTGTCTGCAATACTATAATATTCTAATTTTTTAACAATTATCTCATGTGATACTGAATGAAATGCTTTACTTAAGTCTGAGTGTTGCATAGGTGGTCAGTTTCCTTTCAAAAGCATTGTGGATTTCAGTGATTAGGCTTTTATGGTAGAGTGATTAGTTCTAACTCCAAACTGAGTGTCATTAAGTAATTTATTGCTACATGTAACTTAAATCTGTGTGTGTGAACAGCTCTCTATCATTTTGGCCAATATAGGGACAATTGATATTGGTCTATAGTTATCTGGTATTTCTCTGTGACCCTTTTTTTATGTGGGGAATGTAACCATAATTTTAATACAATCAGGGAAAATGCCATCATCTAGGATTTTATTTGCAAGGAATTCTAATTTCCTTAATTATAGCCTTTATTACAAATTTACTGAATCCATAGTAGTCTCCTTTTCTAGAGTTGTTCAGCTTGTTTACAGATTTACTTATACCTTCAGCAGTTATTCTACTCTGTTTTATTTTGTGATTGCAAAATAAAAGCTTCTGCATCAGTTAAATCATCACTTTCTGGTAATGGGTGTTCACTGAATTTATGAAGTGTTCATTGAGTGTTACAATTACGAGGGTAATCCCAAAAGTAAGGTCTCCTATTTTTTTTATAAGTACATAGATCTGTTATTTCTACAATGTTTTACATCAGTTTACAGCTTGAACATTTAGCTATTTTTTGACATAATCACCATTTCTGTAGATGCATTTTTGTAGATGCTGTGGCAGTTTTTGTATGCCCATGTCATACCAGCTTGCCGCCATGCTGTTCAAAAAGTTATGAACCTCTTCGTTCACCTAGTCGTTGGAGCTGAATCGCTTTCCGGTAAGATGTTCTTTTAACCTAGGGAACAGGACTGGGTGCCAAGTCAGGACTATAGGGTGGGTGGGTGGGTGGGTGGGTGGGTGGGTGGGTGATTATGTTCCACTGAAACTGTTGCAGGAGAACAACGGTTGCTGAGTGATGTGTGGACGAGCGTTGTCATGGAGAATGTTTACTCCCTTGCTCAACATTCCTCTTCTCCAGTTCTGAATTGCCCGTTTGAATTTTTTCAGAGTCTCACAGTACCTGTCAGCGATAACTGTGGTCCCAGTGGGCATAAAGTTGACAAACAATACCCCTTTCCGATCTCAAGAAACGGTTCTCACGACTTTACCGGCAGACTGTGTTTGTTTTAATTTCCACGGCTTTGGCGAAGAAGAATTCTGCCACTGGCATGATTGTTGCTTGGTCTCAGGAGTAAAGTGGTATGCCCACATTTCGTCATCTGTGACAATTGAGTCCAGAAAGTTGTCCTGTTCGGTTGCAAGGCGGTGAAGAAATGCGCGGGAAGCATCAACTCATTGCCGCATGTCGTCCTCAGTCAGCATGCTGTCGTCCTCAGTCAGCATGCGTGGCACCCATCTTGTGCACGCCTTCCGGTAGTTCAATGTTTCTGTTAAAATTCTGTGAGCGGGGCTTCGGGAAACCTCAGGAACCAATGTGCAGAGATCATCCAGGATGATCCGCCAATCTTCATGCATGCTTTGCTCAACATTCAACACTGTCTTCTCAGAAACTGACGGTCTCCCGCTCCTTTGTTCGTCGTGAATTTCAGTCCGACCAGCTGCAAACTCTGTACACCACTTGCGAACATTTTAGATATGCGTGCCCGACTCACCGTACACTTTCATCAATTGTCGATGGATTTCAGTCATCGCAGTGCTCTTTGCGTTCAAAAGCTGAATAACTGCGCGCAGTTCGCACTTGGTAGTAACATCCAACAGGAGCTCCATTCTCAACAGCTGCCAAGCCAAGACTGAGCACCTCAGCCCGGCGTGCGCATGTTTACACACAACGCGTGAAGCACTCTTCATAACAGTGTGACCAACTGCCACACAAACAGAGTTCTGTACTTACACAAAAATAGGAGACCATACTTTTGGGATTACCCTCGTAATTGGGTTACTGATTTCTTCCTTTCCCATGCTTATCTCACTTTTAACTATGTTCCAGGCAGTTTTAGGTTTGTTTTTTGAATTTAAAATATATATTTATTTGCTTTCATTTTTGCTGCTTTAATTTCAGGTTTGTATATTTTTCTTAAGTTTATATACGTATTCTTATTTTCTTGACTGCTTTAGATTTTGTCCTTCGGCACCAGTAAAAGAATTCTGATTTTATTGAGGTGTGGGGTGTACCACTTTCTTTTTGTATGTTGCAGTTTATGCATATTGCTAGGGTTGCATCTCTTAGGGCAGTTACTGTCTAATGTATTTTTTATTTTGGATATGAATGCAGAAAAGCTTTCATTTATATCTTTGTCAATTGTTAGTATTCTAGCCCATTTTATTCTACTCAGTTCTTTTCACATTATTTCAATGTTCTCTTCTGTGAGAGCACTGCAATTACTTAGCATATTGGTATCATCAAGTGTCAGATTTCCCATTTTGAGCCATATGCCATTTTAGTCTGATAGTCCTAATTTGAGTGTCCCACTCTACTTGATTCCTACACACATTGCTAATTATATTGTCAAGGCATGCCTCTATTTTGGTTGGTTTTTCATTTAAGCAGCAGTAATTCATTGATCTTAGGACGCATACTACAGTTTTTTCTCTTTACTCTTACATTTATATTAATGTCTCCTGTGATAAATATTTTATATTCCTTATATTTGGCAGTCAGTAAGATTATTTCAGAGATTTTTTCTGTGAATATCTTCCATCGGAAGCAGGTGGTTGGTAAAGTGTAGCTTGAAGCTTATGTCAGTGAATCAGTGTGATTCGGATGTTGTTGTATGTATTTCACGATATTTCCTGTGTCTTGGTAACATACTAATACATGGAATGCAAAAATATAACAACTATTTCGTTAATTAAGAAGAAAATAATTGTAAACAAACATTATCCAAACGACTCAAGTGACTGTCTGCTGGCTCACTGCTTGGAGCGCTAGTGTCGCTCCACCTGTCAAACGGTAAAAAATTTCGCACAAGAGTGTCGTGGCTTTATTTATTATACTATGGTAGCACTATAGTAGCATGGCGAACTCTTATTGTATGTTTCAGCTGAAAAATAAATAGCCTAACGAGTATGTTTGAACACAACCAACCTTGTGATAGGCTTTCGCATTACCTTGTTATGTCCATGTGTAATACATACCATAGCCGCTGATTATCTGTGCGCATGTATGCCTAAAGCGGTACCATTATGGCAGACAACTAACGTTCCTCTGTCAAACATCCCTCCTCAAAGTTGGGACAACATTCTCCTTGCTGCTTTCTCCGCAACGCTCTCTCCACTGAGGTCAAACCTTAAAGCTGGGTTCATACATGCAGTAAAAGTGTAGCCACAGGTAGTGGCATACTGCAGTTGCATATGTGAACTTTCAGTTTTTAATGGCACAAAAAAAAACGAGACACAAAAAGTTCAGCTTGGCTGTACTTTGTTCTGCCACTTTCCTACCACAACTGTCCCCTAGTGGCTGTATTTCAAAACACGAGCATTCTGTCGTAGTTATTGTGCAATAATTGCTGCTGTACTCCTTTTGACTTCAGCATTTTAATTTTATTACTATATGCATGCATGTTTGTGTGCACATGCAATATTTGCAAACCAATGACATATACGATGAAGGAATAAATAATTAAACTTATTATATGTAACCAAAAAAACTAGTCAATTAAACTTCATGATTTGTGAGACCAAGCATTGTATAAATTGTGGATTGTGTGCAGGAAATAGCTCCAAAGTGTGATGTGGCAGCTGTTAAATTAAAAATTAGTTATTCAAATTGCCTATATCAATGAATACAATGAGATTCTAAAATCTTGGAAGAGAGCTATGTCTGTAGATGATATTTACATGCCAGCTGTTGGTTAGTTTGTCACTGCAGACAACATTTTCGTCTTTGAGTGTTAGTCTTTCATAAATGCGTTTGTTTCCCTTCATTTATCCATGTGCAAAATCTATTTTTGGATCTAACATTTAGGTTTTGTTTTTGTTGTATTTAACTCTTGTCACAGCTCTAAGGCCATAACCTGCAATGTAACATTCATACCCACCCATATGATTTCAGTTGATGCCATATTGAAAGCTGTGCAACTATGTAGAATTTGTGGCATCCTGTGTGAATGGTAGCTCACAATGCCACTACATCAAGCCACAAGCTGTGGTGCCGCATTGGTTGTGTGTGTAAATTTGGTTTAACTTAGCACCAACTTATATCGACATCTATCGATATCTACAAAGCAGATCTATGGTGTCTGAAATCACTAAAACTTGAAATAAAAAAGCATGATTTAAAAATGATAGTGATTATCAAAAACCTCAATGCTTTTAATACGTTAGACCTTAGAGCATCTCACAGTTTGATTTGTAATGATGTAACAGCACTGTACCCATAGGCACCTGCACGGGAAGGCTCCCACCTCCCCCCAAAACTGTAGCACAGAGTTTTTATTCGTGTATTGATTGGATAATGGACAATTCTCTGTGATATATGTTTTGTGCCACCTATTGAATTCAAACTAAATTTTACATAAAAGGCAATTCTGAAGACTTGTCTCCCCCCCCCCCCCCCCCTTGAAAATTTTCTTTGAACACAGGGTGGTTGGATCCTAGGGCTACTGACCAATCACCGAGCATGTGTTTGTTTACCTAAGTGTTAACCGACAAATACAAGCATAATCTGTGGTATTTTTAAAACATTTTATCATACTCATTGCAAGAAGGGAGTTGCAGTACTTACCATGACAGATGTGGTGACATTTAACGGTAAGTATTTATATTTATATTTTGGAAGAGTGAATTTAATCATGCTAACTTTATATGATAATAAATTAAATTTGTGATCATCGATTCAGTATGAAGGCTAGACGATTACTACTGAAATAAACCAGAAATAGTTCATTTGTAGTGTCCTTTCAGATGCATTTAAAAAAGGATAAGGCTCCAGAAGACACAATGGGGAACAGCTAAGAGTAGAAATGTTACTTTATATGTATTGTAACATACAGAATAATGTTCATAAACAAACGGAAAACGTCTGACTACTCAATTTTATGGATGTAATGACCATGCCCACAAGGCCTGCTGAAAGAGGGAAGCCACAGAGAAGCCATCTTTTGACTGGTATAACTCAATATATAATTTTGCTTCTGATTCGTATTTCATTCCAGTAAGGGCTGCCAATCCTCCTCTAATATGACACATCTACAAATTATGCCTTAAAATACGCAATTTTGAGTTTATTTCCATTTTTTTTCATTTGAAAAACACAAAAATTGGTACCTTAGCGAAGGAAACTGAAAACTGACGAATACTGCTAAATGAACCTGTTTTCCTGCCATAAGCCAATAGTAGCATAGCTTGTTCAGTGGAATGTTATCGGTGGAAATTCCTCACAGTATTGACATTTTCAGCTCACGTTGTGATCTGACCATTTTCTGTGATGGAAATGACGCAAGAAAGTAACAAGGTTTCGTGAAAGCGTATTAGGGCTATGTTCATGTTCACATGTGGCACTTATTTGTAGCTATGAAAATGAAATGAAATGAAAGAAACACCTCAACGTCAACCAGTTTACTGCGTAATGTCTAGTGCAGTGCCACTTAACGATTAGCGTTAGCTCGTGTACATTGGTAAGCGTCACGGAAACTTCAGAATTCTGTCGACGAATTCTTAGCTGTGCTAGCCCTTAAGGTAAGCGGTCGCGCGAGGTGTTCAGAACACCCCAGTCATCCTTATCGATGGATTATTACTTAATGGATAGGAGTATAACGTCATGTTCTTTGGTACCTTTATAGGACGTAATATGAAAGCTTTGAGTAACAGTAGAATCTACAGTGGAAGCGAAAGTTCCAAGAAAACATGCAACAATGTTCCTTGGGGTGTTGTAAGCACCCCGAGCGACTCTCTATGTTGCAGTGCTGCCAGAAAGCGCACAGTTGTGTTCCGTTGCAGCTGCTTGTATTTTGTTGCTCTCTGCAGTTAAAACAGCTATGGATCGTTACGAAATAGAACGAGAAAGACTGCGGAAGCTTCTGGAAGAGGTCTTAGACGAAACTTTTGAAGGAGGAGAAGAGGACGAGGAGGGAAGAGACAGTTGTGAAGTTCTCTCTCGTCACAGTGACACGGAAACGGAGGATGAAGACAACCCGGAACTGGAACCGCAAATAAGTGCAGCGGATAATGAAAGCAACCGTGATTTTTTTTTTTTTTAAAAAAAAAGGGTAAGGTTACAAAATGGATGAAAAGATGTCCTTGTCGTAACGTAAGAACTAGAAGTGTAGACCTCATTATTCGTCTCCCTGGTGTGAAAGCTGTCGCAAAATCTGCGAAAACTGCTGAGGACTGTTTTTCGATATTTATAAATGACATAATAATTAGAACGATTACATCGTTCACAAATATTTACATACAACACATTGCATCAAATTTCACAAGAGACCGTGGTGCCAAACCAACAAATGAGGAAGAAATCAAACCTCTTCTGGGTCTGTTGATATTGGCCGGACATTATAGGGCAGGACACAAAAACCTGGAAGACTTATGGGACAAAAATGGTTTTGTAATTGCAATATTTCAAGCAACAATGAGTTTACGCCGCTTTCGTTTCTTACTGCGTTGATTGAGATTCGTCGATATTCGAGACAGACCACAGTGTAGAGAACTTGATCGCCTAGCTGCGTTCAGATAAATATTTGAATTATTCATGTCAAAGTGTGTCAATACTTATACCGGCTCTGAATATACGACAGTGGATAAACAAGTGATTGAGTTTAGAGGCAAATGCAGTTTCCGACAGTATATACCAAGCAAGCCTGCGAAATTTGGTTTGAAAATTTTCACCTTATATTACACAAGAACGTGGTATACTTTGAGGGTGGAAATCTGTCGGGGAAACACCCAGAGGGTTCCTTTGCATTGTCAAACTCGACTAAGGAGATAGTAAATAGTCTTGTACAGTCTATCGAAGGTACAGGGCGCAATGTGACACTAGACAACTGGTTTTGTTCCATATCACTGGCTGAAGAGCTCCTGAAAAAGAAACTTACAGTAATGGGAACTCTTAGAAAGAATAAGAGGGAGCTCCCTCCAGACTTTGTTTGCACGAGAGGTCGTGAACTTAGAAGCAGCCTTTTTGGATTCAGAAAGTATATCACCATAGTTTCATATGTGCCAAGGAATGGCAAAAACGTTATTTTCCTTTAATCTTTGCATTATTAACACTAATATTGTGGGGGAAAAGAAACCAGAAATTATAACAACGTACAATAAGACTAAAGCAGGGTGGACACAATACATGAAATGTGCGCTACTTACTCAACTTCAAGAAAAGCTAGAGCTGGCTACTTGCCTTATTTTTCCGAATGATTGACATTGCCTGCATTAACGCCTTCATCATATATGCAAATAACAATGAGAGGCTTTCCTGAAGAATATTTTTACGTGATGTTGGAAGGTCATTACTAAATCCCATAGTGTGCAAGAGAGCAGCCACTCACTCCCTGCCTAAACAAGTTAGAAAGCAGCAAAAAATTGCGGGTATTGAAGACATCAACAATGCACCTTCTGAATAAAGAATACTTAAGCCCAGGCGCTGCACAGTTTTTCCTTGGAGTAAAGATACAAAAGTTAAATCGCACTGTGCTCGGCGTTTGAAAGTTATTTGTGTAAAGCAAATGAGAAATGTTACGATAACGCACCCCTTGCAGCCAGTGATAGTGACTGATTTCATAAAATGTTAGTATGAGTTGACTGAACAAATGTTTAATTGTATGTATAATGTCTTATACCTGTAATAAAGTATGAAGAATAACAGAAAAAATAAACAAAATATTGTAAAAAATGGGAATTATTGCATATGTTTCAAATAACCCAATTTAATAATAAGGCAATATTAAATAAAACGATAATGTACCAGGAGATTACATTCTAAATAGCCATTTGTGAAGTAAACATATTCATATCAGTGATATGCTGCACAACAATGTCATTATAGCCACTTTTATTTGGGGTGTTGGCAACACCCTGCGCGACTATTAACATTACGAAAAGACGCGCGTCTGCATAAGGGATAGGGGACATTGTCTCTAGCAAATTTGAACAAGCTGTGTGGTATGGTCACATCATGCGAATGCAGTTGGCCTTAGCGTACAAAATAAAAAGCTGCAAGATTACTTGACGCAAACATTTATGTAAGACGCGGATCAATTGCTTGGTTCGCCACTATACGAGTGCGAAAGAAACGGGAATGATATGTTAAATGTCCACTACTTTTCCGTATATAAAGCGAGTTTCATGTGAACAGTGGCACAGCAATCACACTTTTTCATTTAAAGTCAAAAAACTTGAAAACAATTGTAAGGCATAGAAACGTAACACACGTTAATCACACTCTTCAACCGGTCATCGTGAGTTCTTCAGACTCTTTTAAGACAAGCATGCCACGAAGAGGTGAAGGTTTAAGCATAGATAAAGTTTATAAGGACTTTGTCAGGACGCATTTATTACGACCCTATAGAGCAACACCGAAGTTCTATGCTTTTACTAGATACCCTCCGCTGTGAGGATCTTGCAACTAAACTGCAACAGGAGCACCTTGGTTGGAGTGGAACTGGATAGACTTCTGAACTAAGTACAGGTGAATATAATCTGTCTCCAACAGCCGTACATGCGAGGCGGGAGACTCCTAGGCCTTCCCAAATATCTCATAACAATTACCAGGACCCCATATTCCAAGGCTTCAATTGTAATGGCGAACATAAGTTGCACAGCCACAAAAGTAACACAACTGGCAGAACAGACAACAGGGACAAATCGTAGTTGACATAATAAATGAATGCAGCTTCTTTGTTTTAAACAAAGCAGGACTAACACCTACATGCTGCAACAATGCACGAGGATCCAGCAATATTGACATCTCACTAGCAAATGCAAAGTCCATAATGTACGAGAACAAATGGGAAGTACTAGAAAATGCCACACACGGTGACCACAACGCCATACTTGACCACACAAACACATAACAAGCACGAACACACACACCACATCAACAAAGACGACGACTTCTTCTAAACAAGGCTGACGCAAAGATTAATGGACATGGTTGAAGAATTTTCCCTCCATACAGTCAATGGTAGCATAGACTATAAAGCTCACATCCTGACGAACTAGTTTCAAAAAACACAACAATTAGCTATCGCAAAGATCGGCTGTGCACTGAAACAGAAACTCTCCTTGTCCACTGAGTTAACAAAACTAAATAAAGATGCTAGGGGCAAAAGGAAACATTACCAAAAAGCAAAAACAGCACAAGAGAGGGTGGTAAGATTGGAACTAAACCGTGATTTAAAGCAAAACTATAAAAACAAATTATACAATACCAAACAGGATCACTGGAATAATTTTATCAAAATTCAGGTACAAAACAATACATGGGGGAACCATTTAAACTTCTATCTGATAAGGTGAAAACGCCGACAGTACTGCCAACTCTTAGGTGCATAGACAGCACTACTACAATTGGCTATAGACGTTCAGTAGAGTAATTGCTGAACAAGCTTCTCCCTGATGACGAAAACGCAAATGGTTAACAACACAGAGACAGACTTACGAAGACACCCACACAAATGGTCCCGTTACTATCCCATTTGCCCAACAAGAGGTACCGTTAGCAGCAAAACAATCAAAGAATAAGAAGATTCCTGGTCCATATGACATACACTGTTTCATAGGTAACACCATTTCTAACAGTTACTGAGTGAAGCACTGCTACAAGGCGAGCTCCCTGCTGTATGAAAAGTAGTGAATGTAGCAATCATCAAAAAATTGGAGGATTGGGACCCAACAGACCCAAAGACTTACAGGCTCATCTGCCTCTTGAACACTTTGGCTAAGGTGCAGGAGAGGCTCCTGTGTAATCAACTACAGACATACTGGACTCTCTTCAGCCTTAGGAGACATTAGTATAGTTTTAGACCAAAGAGCTCAATAGACGATACAGTTAACTGCACACTGGAAGTAGTACAGGATACAGAAGAAAAATACGCAGTAGCAATAGTAATATATATAGAAGGCGCCTTTGAGAATCCCTGGTGGCTACGAGAGATGCAGATACCAACAGTATTATATAATAGCTTACTCAACTATTGCAAAATGGGATAGTGCAATGGCAAGCAGGGGACTTAACTGCTGAGGTCATCAGTCCCCTAGAACTTAGAACTACTTAAACCTAACTAACCTAAGGACATCACACACATCCATGCCCGAGGCAGGATTCAAACTTGCGACCGTAGCGGTCGCGCGGTTCCAGAGCGTAGCGCCTAGAACCGTTCGGCCACACCGACCGGCAGTCATCAACAGTCCAATGTCGGTGTTAACGGGCCCAGGGAAGGCGTAAAGCTTTGTGTCGTACAGTCATCAAGGGTACACAAGTCGTTCTTCGGCGCCGAAAGCCCATGACGATGACGTTTCGTTCGCATGCTGGCACTTATTGATGATCCATCATTGAAATCTGCAAAAATTTGCGGAAGGGTTGCAGTTCTGTCACACTGAACGATTCTCTTCAGTTGTCGTTTGTCCCGTTCTTGCAGGATCTTTTTCCGGCCGCAGCGATATCGGAGATTCGATGTTGTACTGGATTCCTGATATTCATGGCACACTCTTGAAATGGTCGTACGGGAAAATCCCCACTTTTTCACTACCTCGAAGATGCTGTGTCCCATCGTTTGTGTCCTAACTATAACAACACGTTCAAACTCACCTAAACTGCCGTTGCAGCAGGTAAAACCGCGCGGAGTAGCCGCGCTGTCTTCGGCGCCTTGCCACGGTTCGCGTGGCTTCCTCCGTCGGAGGTTCGACTCCTCCCTCGGGCATGGATGTGTGTGTGTGTGTGTGTGTGTGTGTGTGTGTGTGTGTGTGTGTTATCCTTAGCGTGAAGTTAGATTAAGTCGTGTGTAAGCGTACGGACCGATGACCTCAGCAGTTTGGTCCCATGGGAACGTACCACTACCATCACTGCAGCAGCAGTAACTGATGTAATAACTGCGTCAGGCACTTGTCTTATATAGGAGTTGTCGACCGCAATGCCGTATTCTGCCTGTTTGCGTATGTCTGTATTTGCACTTGCCTATACCAGTTTCTTTGGCACTCCAGTGTATTTGATAGGCTTTAAACTTGAACGTAAGTATTCCAAATTGAACGACAAAAAGAGAAAATCAACTTAAGATTTGAACCAGCGATCCATGGACGTCAGATAACGATGGTGCGACGCTACCGATTCAGCTACGCACCCTATTTGCTGTCAATGACTATTTGTTAAAGTTGTCGAAAAATATTCAAAGGCCGTTTGTTGTGTAAAATAGTGAAATACGGTGAGAACAATGTGTTTCTCGCCATTTTTAACGGTGTCCTACACGCGTTTTTCACTACGGAATAGGAAGCTGCGTCAGCCATTTTCACACTACATATTAACAACGCGATAATCAGAGCACAACAGTACAGAGATGCAGGCCCCTGTCTCCCTCTGGGTAAGTACCCAGGGTCCTGCGATCGATAGGGGCCCCCAAGTTCCTGCCAGATCACCAAACGACAATTGATGTTTATTATCGAAAAAACAAATTTATTTCGAAAACGTCGAACGATAATAACTGACTACAATACCAACTTGCTTATTAGCTTTGCGCATTGCACAGATCTGTATGGAGCGAGACGTAAAATTAAACGTGGCCGATCGACTTAAAAAAGGGACTTAACGATCGGGAATTACCCTGTATTTGTCTGCGGTGTTTTGACGTTTGTTTTGTTTGTAGTTGTTACTGTACTCTGAGGTATTCTTTGATTAAATCGTCGTTTGCCTGTTTTGTTTTGTGTTAGCGACTATTGGTTCAGATGGCTCTGAGCACTATGGGATTTAATTTCTGAGGTCATTAGTCCCCTAGAACTTAGAGCTACTTAAACCTAACTAACCTAAGGACATCACACACATCAATGCCCGGGGCAGGATTCGAACCTGCGACCGTACCGGTCGCGCGGTTCCAGACTGTAGCGCCTAGAACCGCTCGGCCACTCAGACCGGCTAGTGACTATTTTCGATGTAAAAATAAATACTGAATTATAATATAAAATGTCGAGACGGTCGAATCCTAGTGGATCTGCAAGAAGAAGAAAAGCTGTACATCAGAAGGAAGTAATTGAAAAGTTACCAAAATCAACATCATATTTTACTACTACTCTGTAGCAACTTCTTAAGTAGCGATCAAATAATAAATCTTCCACATGAGTCGTGTCGATCATAAATTGCGGGAATTTCTGAATGCTCATGTTCTACACCAATTTCAGGTTTCTACCAATAAAGAGATTGAATCAGAAAGATACCTTCCCTACGACGAAAGTGCATTAACTTCGGTGACTTCACCAACACCGACAACTGTGTTAGTGAAACAACGGTTTTCCAGCTGAGAAAAAATATCACACGATCCCGCTGATTATTTTCATGAAAATTTTACGGAAAGACAAAAATGGTAATAAATCAGTTACTAGGTATTTCAACAACCCATTACTTATGAGCAAATTAAAGAACAATGAAAACGTTGATAGAGAATGGTTGTTGTACTCTCCTTCCAAAAGCTTTGTATTTTGCTTTTCATGCTGCTCATTTAACGCTTCTCATGTAAATCTATTCTCTCCAAGTGGATTTAATGATTGGAAGCACATTAATCACATAATTTTAAACCATGAAAATAGCCCAGCACATAGGCAATCTATGATTATTTATCTGGCACGAAGTAAAGCGGTTGGTGAAACAGATATAGACATTATCTCAACGTCAAGAAGAAGTAGATTATTGGGGAAATTTACTTAAACGGATTGTAGCTGTTGCAAAATTTTGGGTATCGAGAAGGCTTTCATTTCGCGGTGGCAGTGAAATCCTAGGATCCCCCAACAATGGAAATTATTTGAGATGTGTGGAATTATTGGGTGAATTCGATCCGTTTCTTGCAGATTACTTATAAAAATTTGAGAATCCTGGAAAAGGTAAAAGTTCTCATTTATCAATGAATATCTGTAACGAGTTTATTGTCGTGATGGGAAAACAGGTCCTAAAACAATTATAAAAGAAGTTAAATTAGCAAAATATTTTTCCATTAACGTTAGCAGTACGCCCCATCTGTCTCTTATTTACCATCTAACTTTTATAATTCGATACGTAAAAGACCGTGTTACTGTTGAAAGGTTCCTGAAATTTATACCTATTAAAGACCTAAAGCTGAGTATTTAGCGGAAATCATATTGAAATTTTTAGAGAATGATGACATTCCCATAAACGGTTGCAGAGGACAAAGCTACGGCAATGCTAGGTCGAGGAAGTATACTGGTCTACAATCAAGGATCAAAGAGAAATGTGAATTTGCCACCTTTGTACCACGGGCGGGGCATTCACTAAACTTGGTAGGTGTCCAAGCTGCTGGGTGTGAATAAGAGGCAACAAAGTCTTTTGGAATGGTTTAGAAAATGTACAACTTTTTGTCGAGCTCTACCCGCAGATAGAATATATTGACAGAACATTTAGGTTCAAAAAAAGTTGTTAAAGTCTTTCACAAACCAGATGATCATCCCGAGCTAATGCAGTGAGCGCCTTACATGAAGGTCATAAATAAATTTTAGAAACTTGGATGTCAATCGCAGAAGGTACATAACAGGCGAGATAAACTAGAGACGAAGCCCTTAGTCTGTTCAGAAAAATGGGAAAGCTAGAATTTATTATACTAACGGTAATTTGGAGCTCTATATTGGAAAGAATAGACAAAATAAGTAATTGTCTTCGGAAAGAAATAATAACACTGCAACTAATTTGTTCGCTCCACTTGATGATTTTATCATTAACTTCAGGAATAAATCTAATGACTTCGAATCGTCCGCCAAAGAAAGAAACCCGGAATCTGATTACAAGCACCTGTCTCAAAGAACAAAACGTAGAAGCTCACGCCACAGTTTTTTTTTTTATAGTTCTGCATTGTCAGTCCAACAGACTGGAAAAGAAAAATCAAAGTAGAAATCTTTCTTCCCATAACTGATACCCTGAGCGTTCATCTAAAACAGCGATCAAGTTCGTGTAAGAACATTAGTCAACGCTATGGTTTATTTTTTGTTCGAAAACAAGCAAGCTGATAAAAACCTCATACCTGGCTAGTTTTAGAATTGCAAGAAAAGCAAAACCTCGCACAACTGGCGAGTCTGTCTTACTGCCTGCTGCTAGACACACGGTCCAAACAGTTTTTGATGAAAAATCTGCTGAAGAAACACAAAAAGTTCCGTTATGCAATTAACTGTAGGCGTGTCTTCCAAAACTGAAGAAACGTTGTTATAACAACTGCAAAAATGCACGTGTTTAGAGCTTCAAATATACAGTACTATACTACAGACGTCAAAAATATGGAGGTGTTATTCGTTTTTGTACGTTTTGGCCATCATAATTTTTTTTTTTTTTTTTTTAAACTGTACAGGTCAGTTGCTGAGCAATAACTTTTCGCATTACGTACTCTTTCATCATTTTTGGAAGACGACCCTATGGGAGATTTGGTTCGAGACGTTATTAAATGTTTAAGAGTCTTTCACACAAGTTACTAGAAATAGTTGACCAAAGATTGCACGAAATATGACTGGATAAAAAATCTGTTTTCAGAAAAAGTGTCAAAAGAAGTAATCATGAAAGAAACTTTCATCGACGTGACCAGCTAAAGGTCAATGATAAGTGCTTTCACAAAGAAAATTCTGCTTTCTTTTTGGATGGAAACAAGCAATTTGATTTTTGGGGCCATTTGCTGCTACTTACATGAGCGAAAAAGAGTTTTTTTCTGATTTGTTATACACTGAAAATAAATACAGAAATAGCGTTAGTGCTGAAGAAGACGGCAGTGAAGTTGAACTCAATCGAGCCAGACTTCCAACCTCTGATTAAAGATAAACAGCTACATGCTTCCAACTGAAACATGTAGACATTCTTTCTTCAGAGGCTGAATTTGAAAACTGTCTAATTACTGATTCTAAATTCTGGTTTGATAAGGCAAGGAATGAGGAGGTTCTACGCAGAATCAGAGAGGAAAGGAATATGTGGAAAACACTGATAAGGAGAAGGGACAGGATGATAGGACATCTGCTAAGGCATGAGGGAATGACTTCCATGGTACTAGAGGGAGCTGTAGAGGGTAAAAACTGTAGAGGAAGACAGAGATTGGAATACGTCAAGCAAATAATTGAGGACGTAGGTTGCAAGTGCTACTCTAAGATGAAGCCCTTGCGTTTTGTGCAAGCGTGTGGCGACTACCGGCATGCCGGCGGCTGTTCCGCGCATTTCCAGCCCTCCAGGTAAGCACAAAAACCAAGTAGCCGGTTCTGGAAGAGTTTCATGTATCATTTGAGCCATCTGCAGCCTGGTGGTTGGACGTTTGAAATTGATTTAAATGTTCACAGTAGAGATTGTAGCAAGTGTCTTGTTGAGTGCGACGAAAATGTGTTTCCGCCCGGAATCGAACCGGGGACCTTCTGCGTGTTGGCAGACGTGATAACCGCTACACCACGGAAACTGCTACGCTCTGAGCTCCACATGTGACACAACTTATAGGACGATCGCAACTTTGGCGTAAAAATCACTTTGCGGAAACGCACAATGCAGGTATTTCGCATTCGTATGCAACAATCGACAGCACCCTTGCCTGTCTGAATGCCACCACGAATAAGAGCCCAAGAAGTCGTCGGAAATGCTCGCGGCCGAGTCCTCGGTAGCATCAGCTACTCTTGCTTTCCGTACGAGCTACCGTCAATTCGCGCAGTCGCTATTGCAAATGATGTCACCAAAACCAATCACTTCGTTAGCGGCAAGGAGTCCGGGCCCAGCGGTAGCACAGGAAAGGAATTCGTGGGGGACCGCATCAAACCAGTCAGTAGACTGATGACCAAAAATAATAAAATAAAATAGTAAATTCTGGGTTAGCGTCGGATCGTAGTTTGCTACAATCAGTGTCCAGTTAATTAAAAAAAAAAACCGTGTAAGCACGAACGACTCTGTAAAGAAATGCTTCCACAAAACCTTATTACTTGCGTATGTCACATTTCAACCACAAATGGTAGTTAATCGGCACGGCGCAAAAACCGCGCGTGTGTTGTCGACACTGAGGAAAATGACGCAAATTATTCCTCCCGTACAGTTCCTCAACCCTGCGGCAGTCGTCGCTCAATCTTCCGGACTCACCATCCGCCTTCCTCCTCCCGTCCCCCACCCCCACCCCTAGGGTTTGCTAATAAGTGAACAAGTCTTAGAAGTATACTCAAATTCCTAAAAATGTCATGTGGTACGCAGTGCAAAAAGTCTGGGAACCTCTTACCGAAGACAGTCTGTAGACCTTT
The DNA here is from genome assembly GCF_023897955.1 of Schistocerca gregaria. Taxonomy (NCBI): domain Eukaryota; kingdom Metazoa; phylum Arthropoda; class Insecta; order Orthoptera; family Acrididae; genus Schistocerca; species Schistocerca gregaria. The sequence goes on along the minus strand of NC_064926.1, from coordinate 461,391,720 downwards.
TAAACATTTCACTTTTTGTTGTTTCTCCCTTTCCAGACAACACACGTTCTAGAAAATCACCTTGCTTAGATTACTGTCATTATTTTTCTTTAACACACAGTATTTATGATTATTTTAGCCGTACAATGTCAAATTATTTCAACACCGAACATTTCACACGTTCACTGCCTCTTTTTAGTAACTATCATAGCGCCAACGGCACAAAGATGAACTTCATAAGCACAAATTAAATCATTTTTTCTCAGCATCACCCAATGGAGATATTAAGGAAATTTACGAAGATATTAAAAACACAGGAAAATAGTTGTAGAAAATAGGTACGATTATGGTTACGTTTCTCCATTTCCAAATCCGCCTGTGAAAAGTGACATTTCTTCCGTTCCTTGAAAGAAGTAACTACGTTGAGAAAGAAAGCATTTGAAATGGAGTGTTGAGTAACATGCAGTCTACAGACGCTAAGTCTAGCGATTTACATGGCATCAATAGCATCGCAATTTTGCTACTGCAATGCCCTCATTTCTATTCATTTGTATAAGAATTGTCAGTAGATACAACTTGTTTTCCAGTTCTAAACGTTGAAACAGTTTATGACAGTTCAGCTGCTAATACATTGAGATACTGACTTGAATGAACATCTTGTACTTGAACAGAACAGAGCCCCCCCCCCCCCCCCCCCATTAAAAAAATTATGTACGCCAATCTTCCAAGTTTCATGCGCAACAAGTACAATTACTTGCTAAAAAGTAATGCCCCCGAATTTTTATGTGAAAATTCTAATAGCTTTTTAAATAAGACAAACGTTTTTGACGTTTTAGCTCTTTATTATTCATGTCTATATATTTGCAGCTCCCTGGAGCTAAATAGTTCCGAATTCTAGCGTGTAACATGGAGGTGTGTGACGTGACAGCGTCGGTGCCTGAGAAACAGTGTGCTGTAATCGAGTTTCGAATTCGACTAGTTCGTCCACAGATGGAGCATCCTCTTCTGGAGCATTGCGATGTCAAACCCTACACGAGCGCGGCAACATCTACAACAATCCGATGTCTTGGGTCCACTGTCACCCATCACCCTCCATACAGCCCCGACTTGGCCACATCCGATTTTCACCTGTTTCGAAAACTTAAAAGATCTTCTAGGACTCCACTTTGATAGCGACGAAGCGGTGGAAGAATGGATGAGGTTGCGGCCCCGTCAACAAAGTCAAACATTCTATAGTGACGGTATCAACGAACTGATCCTTCGTTGAGAGAAATGTGTTCGTTGCCAGGGTGACTATGACGAGAAATAAATGCTTACACATCGAGAATAAAAATGTAGTATGTTTTTAACGTTTCCTGTATTTAAAAAGCTTTAAGGGTTTTCACATACAAATGCAGAGGCATTACTTTTCACCACGGCCTCGTAGATCTGACTGCTGACTAGTGTAGCTCTAAATGAATTTTGCTAAAAGTTGCCGTAATTTTTCGAAAAATCTTCGGTTTCATTCTCAGACCTGGTTAACAGTGCTATTTTTCGTCGGAACGGCTAGAGAGGTAGGCCTGAAACAGTAGCTGATCTACCTTGACATTCTGGGGATGTTCAGAGATTAAGCACTGTGAGCAGAATTACGATTCACGCTTGCCTGGTCCTTCGACAGGAAAGCATACATTTCTTTCGCCAGAGCACATTTAAGCTGTCAGCGCCGGTAGTGGCGTGTTGTTCGTGTCCACATCGGGCGAAAGTTGTAACTGTATCGCTACACCGTTAGGTGTGTGAGACATCAGTGCTACGACAGCTCTCGATTACTATGGAACCTTCTCAGAAGTCATTGTTCCAGATGGAAAGTTGAAAGAAAAGAAATGTGTGCGAAAGAACCTTAGCAGTCAGCTTTAATTATATCTTTATCTTTTGTATTACAATAAGTTATGCTGCCTGTCATAGGATCTATGTCTACATCTATATCCTACTGATTACTGCAGAGTGCATCGCAAGGGGTGTTTTTATTGTGTTACGTTTCTTCTTGTTTCACTCATGGGTGGAGCGTGTATGAAATGATTAAGTCTCTATGCTGTCTATTGTCAATCAGACATTAAATTCACACGCTCTTCAGAAGTAATATGTAGATAGAGTTATCCCAATTCTGTGTTATAGTTTACAATGTTTGTGCTAGTACGTACATTCGAGAGAGGCCGCAGACCTAGTCTGTCACAAGCGTTGCCATTTGTCGCTGAATGTGTTATTTGAATCAATTACTTCTGAGCGGCTTGAAGGAAACAGAAAGGATATTACTTTATAGCTCCGTTTCTAGTGTCGCATATGTTTACTACCGTCGGCCTGATATCATTATCTCGTCATTTATCAAATATCTGTCCCTACCTTAGTTTACCGGCTTCAGGAGAGTAATCATCGCTCTTTGTAATGACTATCTGATTTAGGCACTGGACTTCAGGAAGTGGAGTTCAAATACGCGTCTAATCCGCGTTTTTTATTTCCAATGATCTTGTCAACTGTATGTAAAACACTGTCTTTATTCCTTTCTTGTTATTTTCTGGAGTGAAAAATACATCTATCGAAGATAAATTGAAGTTGTGGTAAGGACTATGGGGACCAAACTACTGAGGTCATCGGTCCCTAGACCTACGCACTACTTAATCTAACTTAAACTAACTTACGCTAAGGACAACACACACACCCATGCCCGAGAGTGGACTCGAACCTCCGACAGGGAGAGCTGCTTAGACCGCATGGCTACACCGCGCGTCTCGAAAATAAAAAGTCACCTTTACTTCGCAGAGCATCCTACTTCCTTACTGCTGGTACAAGATAATATTTGTGCTTGAGGAAAAGTTAAACTTGTAGATCGTAAGATGGTTCTGTGTATATGGTTTTCACTACAGTATTAACTCCCAGTGCAGATTGTTTCAGATAGACAACCATCATATTAGCTAGCGAATTCACTAATTACATACAATAGCTTAAATAACTGGGCAGCTACTGGCCACGTAAAAACGAATAAATAAAAAATAATTACATAGACGAGACAGGTATTTCCAGAAAAACTGCTGAAAGTTATCTCCTAAATAGTTACTGTGCGGTTAATACGTTTAAATGATAGAATGAAGGCCAGCGAGGAATGTAATGTAAATAAATAACGCAGTGTAATTGCTCTTAAGGGATAGTGCAACACATTTGCTTTACTTTTTCTTCTTCTTTTTGTAGAGCTTTACAATTTCATTACGGAGAGATACTGTTTCAGCTGTGCAAGTCGCTTGACTTGAAGACTAAGAAACGCTACTTTGTCAGTAGAACGGAGGCCCATTCTGACAGTAGCTTCATTACTCCTCATAATTCCTCGGTTAGTTCAGTGTATGTTTGTGTATGCGTGTTCGTGCGGCTGAGAGAGAGAGAGAGAGAGAGAGAGAGAGAGAGAGAGAGAGAGAGAGAGAGAGAGAGCTTGTCTAGTATCGTGTTTTGTCCAGTGTTATTGTCGTTTAATTAATTACGAAGTTGTGATCTTTCTAAACTATGGATGTTGTACTGCATCATATTTTCCATTTTGTATCACACTGTATGTTGTGAAGGATATCCTACAATGTAAGTCGTGTCACACACAGACCGCAATAAACGAAAATACATATTTCTACGATTACATAATTATGCGAAACACAGGTTGTAAATTTGCGTCAAATTTTTAGATGGGAAACAATTGATAAATAAAAGTAGTTAAACACTATTTTGTCTCGCATTTCGCAGAGAGGGTTTTCAAACAGTCTGGTAATTATGGAAATTCACAAATATGTCAAACCGATGTTTCATTTTTTAAAACTAGATATATACTGTCGTAGACTCAGAGCCTTCTGAACATATTTGTCCAAGCATCCACGTACATAGAGAGCATGGATGTCATACTGCATCATATTTTGGATTATGTATCCCAGACAGTCTATATTGCATATTATGTTTGAGGAAACCCCAACCATATAACTGATGTCACGGCCAATCAGCAATAAACGGAAATACATGTTTCTTCGAGTATGTATGTGAAACACGGATGGTAAATTGTTGCCATAGTTTTAGCAGCCAAACTTTTGGTTAAGAGCAGTTATGTGCAATTTGTCTCTCATTGCGTAGAGGGAGATTTCAGACAACTTGCTAATTATAGAATTTCCCTTGTATGTCAGACTGGTACTTTCTTTGTAACTGGATAAATACTGTAGTAGAATCAATGCCTTCCGAATATATTTATTCAAGTACCCACTATACAGAAAGCAAATCTAAGAACTACAGTTTTAGCAATGAAGGACATATGTAAAAGCAGCTGAGAGTACTCTCATCTTCATCTAGTAATAAATTATGTAGTATACGGGGCTACGAAAGGTAGGTGTTGAGAATTTCGCTGTCGAACAACACCATTAAGATAGCATTTACGATCTGCAGCGCTTGTATGTATGCTCGCTGGTCGTCCGTTAAACCTACACAATTATTCACGAATGTCAAGCTCCCCCGTATGCACCTCTTGAGTTCTGGCGCTGGTTGCACTGACGTTTCAAACTTTGTCCTTTGCCGGCTGCATGACCATAAACCAAATGTAGAGGAATGCACAGACAAGAGAGACCACGGATCCGATGAGCGTGTGACGTACGAGGACGCAGATATCGATGCAGTCGTCGTCGTCACCGACCTCGGCGTCGGCGCCGTCGCTGGCGCCCGCGGCGTCGCCGTCTGCGAGCATGTGGCCCGAGGATGAATCACTCGACAACAACTGGCAGGCAACACACAACGCCTGCCACTGCAGACAGCTGCCACTCCATCCCAGCCACACAGCAGGGCTGGGAGAGGGGGCATCGAGCATTACGAAAGCTGCGGGCCTGCTCCACAACACTCGAATCGCACCTTAGGCTTCCAGGAAAGCTACGACTATAGAAGAGAGCCCGTGTCTCAGCGCCTACGGATTTCTGTGAATTAAACTACATACTGTTACAACACTTTCACTGTAACGATTACAATCAGTAATGTAAAAAAATTCCGTTTCGATCGTGAAGTATTTTTATTAAAACATCAATTCCTTGCACGAGGGTTCGCCCGCGTACACTTATATACTTTTCTGATTCTATCTGAGTAAGAAGTATGCAGAAAGTCGTGCCCCTTCGGTTTAACTTCTTAGGTATGGAAACTGAACCAAGACTTTAACACTGGTAATGGGATAAGTATTCTGTCTCATTTCTTCGCATTCATTCATATTCCTCCTTTTTTAAAAACAGTTCGTGTACCACAAGAGATTGGGGTTTAAATGAAAAGACGAATAGATTTCAAAGTAACTTTTATTTCAGTTCATAAACTATACTAAAAAGAAAGTGCGTTGTGTTCATGAAATATTTTGTAAAGGTCCCAGCACTGTATCACGCCTTCTTCCAGCTACGAAACTTCACATTTGATCTGTCTCCAGTTATTTATCTTCCATGTAGTACTTTGGTAAATTTTCATTTGGCAGGGAGAGACGAGATGCCGTTCTGTGGCGCATTTGACCCTGCACATCCACTCCCTCGGCCTTAGGTGACTAGGGGTGTCTTACTATAACAGTAATTTTCTGCACACAGCAGGCGGTAAGCGAGCCAACTTCGGCAGAAATTGCTCCAAGCATTACAGACATATGCTGACATGTCTTTGCAACTCCCCCACTTCTAGGGGTGAAACTGTACCAAGTCAGTCACCAATGACGCTAGTGAGCCGAAAACTATGGTCCGATTCTAATACAGATCATTATCGAATGTCTTTACATGTCATGACTTCTCACCTCCACCCCCGCCGTCACCTCCACCTTCATCCCCACCCATAGGGTTAATAGGGTTATACACCCTCAAAATATTTTTGTACAAGTAATGAGTCCTATATGTACATATTTTGTTCGACTTTTCTCCAGGTATACTTGAATAACGATTCTATGGCTCTGAGCACTATGCGACTTAACTTCTGAGGTCATCAGTCGCCTAGAACTTAGAACTCCTTAAACCTAACTAACTTAAGGACATCACACACATCTATGCCCGAGGTAGGATTCGAACCTGCGACCGTAGCGGTCGCTCGGTTCCAGACTGAAGCGCCTAGAACCGCACGGCCACTCCGGCCGGCTACGATTCTATGTAAGCCCGTTGCACGCCATCCTTATGGAAGGAAAATGTTTCTTTCTAGATAGTAAGTGATAAGTGTAGCTAGTATGGTTGAAATTCAACAAATGATTTTGGAGATGTAAAACTCATATACGTACAATTTTGATAATATATGTGTGTGAATATACAGATGGAAAAAATTGCATCATCAAAAATTAATTAATGTAAAGTAATGAAATTTCGGAATTACAATTGTTCAAGTGACATATTTAAGTTATTAACATTGCAGTATCACAGGTTAATGTAAGCACAAGAGAAGCCATTGAAAATGTGAAATGCTGTTACATTTATAACCGCTATAATCGCCAGAATGTTGAATGCAAGCATGCAAACCTGTATGCATTGCGTTGTACAGGTACCGGATGCCAGTTCGTGGGATGGAGTTCCATGTCTGTAGCACTTCGTTGGCCAATACGGTAACAGTTAACGCTGGTTGTGGATGACGCTCGTGCTGTCTTCCGATGATGTCTCATATGTGCTCTATCGGAGACAGATCTGGTGGTAGAACTGCTCAAGGGAACACTCTGTAGAGCATGTTGGGTTACAACAGCGGTATGAGGCCTGTTTTTCCTGTTGGAAAACATCCCCTGGAACGCTATACATGAATGGCAACATAACAAGTCGAATCACCAGACTGACGTACAAATTTGTAGTCAGGGTGCGTGGGATAACCACGAGAGTGGTCCTACTGTCATACTAAATTGCACCCCAGGTCATAGTTCCAGGTGTAGGAAGGGCCTCTGAGAGCCAGGGATGGGCCTACAGCAGGATGTGTAAATGGGTCTGATGTTTAAACATTGCATCCCAGTTTTACTGCTATTTTAAAGAACGTTTGACATTATTCAAACATAAAGTAATACAGGTAATATTGGAGATACATCTAAACACTCATTAGGATGAAATGTGGTATAAATATAATTTCTTATTAAACAATAAGCAAATCTTTACCAGTACCACTATGTTCCTAACAGCCGAACGCCAAAATGTGGGTTTTCAGGCTGTCATACACAATGTGATCAAATGTATCCAGACACCTGGCTGAAAATGACTTATAAGTTCGTGGACCCTCCATCGGTAATGGTGGAATTCAATATATGTTGGCCCACTCTTAGCCTTGATGACAGCTTCCACTCTCGCAGGTGTAAGTTCAGTCAGGTGCTGGAAGGTTTCCTGGGGCACGGCAGCCCATTCTGCACGTAGTGCTGCACTGAGGAGAGGTACCGATGTCGAGCGGTGAGGCCTGGAACGAATTCGGCGTTCCACAACATCCCAATGGTGTTCTATAGGACTCAGGTCCGGACTCTGTGCGGGCCAATCCTTTGCAGGGATGTTATTGTCGTGTAACCACTCCGCTGCAGGTGTTCGATCGTGATGAAAGATGCAATCGCCATCCCAGAATTGCTCTTCAATAATGGGAAGCAAGAAGGTGCATAAAACATCTATGTAGGCCTGTGGTGTGATAGTGACACACAAAACAACAAGGGGTGCAAGTCCCCTCCATAAAAAACACAATCACACCATAACACCACCGCCTCCGAATTTTACTGTTGGCACTGCAGACGGTGTCAGATGTTCACCGGGCATTCGCCTTACCCACTCCCTGCCATTGGATCGCTACATTGTGTACCGTGATTCGTTACTCCCCACAACGTATTTCCACTGTCCAATCGTCCAATGTTTAGGTTCATATCAAGCGAGGCTTCGTTTGGTATTTAGCGGCCTGATGTGTGGCTTACGAGCCGCCGCTCGACCATGAAATCAAAGTTTTCTCACCTCCCGCCTGACTGTCATGGTACTTGCAGTGGATCCAGAAGCAGTTTGGAATTCCTGTGTGATGATCTAGATAGATGTCTGCCTATTACACATTGTGACGCTCATCAACTGTCGGCGGTTTGTGTCAGTCAACAGACGAGGTCGGCCTGTACGCATTTGTGCTGTACGTGTCCCTTCACGTTTCCATTTCAATATCAAATCGGAAACAGTGGACCTAGGGATGTTCAGTAGTGTGGAAATATCACGTACAGACGTATGAAACAAGTGACACTCAATCACCTCACCACGTTCGAAGTCCGTGAGTTCGGCGAAGCGTCCCATTCTGCTCTCTCACGATGTCTAATGACTACTGAGGTCTCTGATATGGAGCACCCGGCAGTAGATGTTAGCAAATACACCTAATATGAAAAACGTTTGTTTTTGGGGGTGTCGGGATACTTTTGATCACCTAGTGTATCTCTGTTGATCACAGAGATAAGGGGTCAAGTGTTTTGGATAATCCTTGACCTACTGATCATTTGTATATCTGACGGAAGAACGGGCATAATGCAGGAGTCATTCAGCAGAAGGTCAAAATTTAAATGCTACGCAAGCCAGGAAAATTGTGCTAATTGGTTGGTTTTTTGCATTAGGTGTGGTCTAGGGTGGATCTTAAGCGGTTTATAAAAGCTCCATTGCCTCATTGGCCATTCATGAGAAAACCCGGAAAAACCACGATATTTGGGTACGAAAAATACCATTCTTGGGGATGGCAAATTCTATAATTTCTATTGACGGTAGATGGTCGAAAATTTTACCGTTTGTTCTTAAGGTGTCATTCCTGGAGGACCTCGAAACTTTTTTCGATTTCATTATCCAGAGGTTCAAAGTTACCGAACTTATGCAGGAAACCGCAAAAACCGGTTTTTTGCCGTTTTTGCACAAAGGTCGCAAGAATCTAAATAACTAACCATAGCGAAAGAGTCAAATTTTTAATTTACATTTCTTAGCCATTCATCTATAAGCGCTATTTCACTCATTATCGAAAATATGTGCCGTTCTGAAGATATACCCGAAAATCCGTTTTTTGGGTAGCAAAACTATCAATTGTTGAGATGGCCACTTCTGTAATTTCCATTGATGGCAGATCGTCGAAAATTTTACTACTGCATGTTCTTAAGATGATATTCTCGAGGAACTTCGAAACATTTTTTGATATAATGATCCGTTACCAAGATGTAGAAGTTCAAATTTGTCGTGCCGATGCTGTAAACCATGCATTTAATATTCGGACTGAGGCATAAATGTAATTTTAACTGACTAGTGAACACATTGTAAGGATTCTAGGTTCGGTGCTAGGATTTTTTCACCAATAAAATTTTATGACACAGTGCCCCTGTATAATGTACATTTTACGCGTTTACAGATAGGTACATAGACATAAAAAGGCTAAAAAGGGTCTGAACATGCCTGAAAAGAACTTAAATTAACTGCCAAAGAGGATGTAAGACTGGAATTCAGCAAAATACTTCTAATAACTTTTTTACTCTATTATGGTACGACTCATAACTGGGCGTTTTCACTGAATTGCGATCGATGAGCAAAGTATTGAGAAAAAGCGTAAAGCAAACGATTTTGTGTTAGCCTTGTATTATGCATAGTTATTTGTTCATATGTGTCAAGGTATATAACTGTGTAGGGAAAAGAAGGGAACCAGTGGAAAAAGCAAAAAGGCGAATATGCTCCTTTTGAAAACATTCTGACAGGAAAGTAGGGGACCAGCCGCCCCAGTCCTCATTCCATTTTTGTTACCAAAACTTTTGGCATGCGAACTTTCTCGAGGCTTTTTGCGCTGAAAGAGAGTATCGGAGAAACAGTGACGGTGGAAGAGGGAGGACACAGTGATGGTGGGAGAGAGAAAGTGTCAGTGAAAGAGAAAAAGACATGGATCAAGACAGTAGCAGTGAGAACCAAAGAGAAAGGAGATATTGATGGTCAATGAGAAAAAATGGCAGTAAGAGAGAGAGAGAGAGAGGGAGAGAGAGAGAGAGAGAGGTACTGGGAGGAAAAGAGAGAGGAGGCAGTGGAAATGAAAAAGAGAGATGAGAGGCTTGAGAGGGGGGGAAGGATCTGGATCCTCCCAGATCGACAAACTTTAATACGTAGGTATTGGGGAGGGTACATTTTGGAACCAAACTTAAAAGGGGAAAAAATTTAACTGGACTGCCTCCCTCCAGAATTTCTGACCTGCCGAGAAACGGTGGAGACAGTGGCAGTGGCAAAGAAAGACAAAAATTGTAAGTGAGTAAGTGAGATGGGGGACAGTGGTAGTGGGATATGCTGTAAATCAATGGGAGAAAAACAAGACTGTAGGAGGAAGAGGGCGATGCTGAGTATGAAGGCTTCACGACAAAGAGAGACTGGATAAAAGGATGTTCTGTGTTAAAAGAGCGCAAATATGATCACATGTCAAAATTTTTGCTGGGGAAGGCGGTATAAGAATTGAGCTAGTTAGTTCCTCACTATTCTGTCACAGTCTTTTCAAGAGGAACGTATACACCGTTTTGTGCTCTGACAGGAGCATTTTCCCGCTGGTTTATACTGTTTATACCACGAGAACTGTCGGCGGAATTCGAGTGAATTAACAGTTGCTCCTGGTGCAATAGGTTGAATCAGAGCGTGTGGTAGTATGCACAAGGGTATCATCGAGCCACTACTAACTGTACTAACTTCCATTTGCATGTTGTATGCAGTGTTATCCTGTATTACAGAACATGTGGACAGTCCAGGAAGCTACACTGACCGTTACCTCTCATTGTATTGTATTTGGAAAGCGGATGCCCCCGAAGAAATACCGCAAAGTGTTCCGAAGGTGAGCAAAAGTTTATACGGGGTGGTCCATTGATCGTGATCGGGCAAAATATCTCACGAAATAAGCGGCAAACGAAAATACTACAAAGAACGAAAATTGTCTAGCTTGAAGGGGGAACCAGATGGCGCTATGGTTGGCCCACTAAATGGCACTGCCATAGGTCAAACGGATGTCAACTAAGTTTTTTTTTTTAAATAGGAACCCCCATTTTTTATTACATATTCGTGTAGTACGTAAAGAAATATGAAAGTTTTAGTTGGACCACTTTTTTCGCTTTGTGATAGATGGCGCTGTAATAGTCACAAAGATATGGCTCACTATTTTAGACGAACAGTTGGTAACACATAGGTTTTTTAAAATTAAAATTCAGAACGTAGGTACGTTTGAACAATTTATTTCGGTTGTTGCAATGTGATACAAGTACCTTTGTGAACTTATCATTTCTAAGAACGCATGCTGCTACAGCGTGATTACCTGTAAATACCACATTAATGCAATAAACGCTCCAAATGATGTCCGTCAACCTCAATGCATTTGGCAATACGTGTAACGACATTCCTCTCAACAGCGAGTAGTTCACCTTCCGTAATGTTCGCACATGCATTGACAATGCGCTGACGCATGTTGTCAGGCGTTGTCGGTGGATCACGATAGCAAATATCCTTCAACATTCCCCACAGAAAGAAATCCGGGGATGTCAGATCCGGTGAACGTGCGAGCATGGTATAGTGCTTTGACGACCAATCCACCTATAATGAAATATTCTTTTCAATACCGCTTCAACCGCACGCGAGCTATGTGCCGGACATCCATCATGTTGGAAGCACATTGCCATTCTGTCATGCAGTCAAACATCTTGCAGTAACATCGGTAGAACATTACGTAGGAAATCAGCATACATAGGACCATTTAGATTGCCATCGATAAAATTGGGGGCCAATTATCCTTCCTCCCATAATGCTGCACCATACATTAACCCACCAAGGTCGCTGATATACCACTTGTCGCAGCCATAGTGGATTTTCCGTTGCCCAATAGTGCATATTATGCCGGTTTACGTTACCGCCGTTGGTGAATGACGCTTTGTCGCTAAATAGAACGAGTGCAAAAAATCTGTCATCGTCCCGTAATTTCTCTTGTGCCTAGTACACGACGTTCAAAGTCGTCGCCATGCCATTCCTGGTGCATAGAAATATGGTACGGGTGCGCTCGATGTTGATGTAGCATTCTCAACATCGACCTTTTTGAGATTCCCGATTCTCGCGCAATTTGTCTGCTACTGAGGTGCAGATTAGCCGTGACAGCAGCTAAAACACCTACTTGGGCATAATTTGTTTCAGGTGGTAGTTGACGTTTCACACGTGGCTGAACACTTCCTGTTTCTTTAAATAACGTAACTATCCAGCGAACGGTCCGGACACTTGGACGATGTCGTCCAGGATACCGAGCAGCATACATAGACACGCCCGTTGGTCATTTTGATCATAATAGCCATACGTCAACGCGATATCGACCTTTTCCGCAATTGGTAAACGGTTCATTTTAACACGGGTAATGAATCACGAAGCAAATACCGTCCGCACTGACGGAATGTTTTTTTTTTTTTTTTTGTGTCACTTTGTTGAAGAAAGGCCCATCGGCTTTGCCGATTCGCCGTGTATTTTTGTGTGTGTTTGGGTGGTTGTGCTGTGGTGGCACTATTTATTTGACTTTGGGGGACAGGAATGTTATTTTTCTGACTGCATCCGCCAATCCGCCTCCTTGGGTGGTGGTCTGCTCTTCCTCTTCAGGAGTTGTGTGGTTCTCGTTGTCTTCTTGTTTCTTCTTAGGCCTTTGCCGTTGGGTTGTCGTGTTTTGTTTGGTTGTGGATGAGTACTAGTTGTTAGTTCTTTATAATGCTAATCCTACCTATCCTTATAAGCGGTGAGCTTCGACACATTTAATTTCTAATCCTATCTAACCTTGTGAGCTATGAATTTTCGCATTCTTATTGAGGTGGTTTGTTATTTTAGTCTAACTACTTGTTATATGCTAATACTAATCTACTAGGGGTCGCTGATGATTTGAACTGATTACATCATCATTTGTATCTGCTCTATTGTGCTAGTCCTCAGTTTGGTCTGCTGGTTCTTCAATTATACTACGTGGCACGCGTTGCTTGTGCCAGTGCTTGGGTTTGCTGGTGCCTACGTTAGTCAGATGCCTGCAGTTGTCTCGTATAATATCTAGTTTGTTGTGAACCCGTGTTGCTAATTTCTTGACTGTATCGTCTAACATGTCCATCTCCATGATCTCGTGGAGGTGTCTGGTGCGTGCCCAGGGTGGGGCTCCTAGGATCCAGCGCAACACTTTGTTTTGGATGATTTGTAGTTGGTATCTGGTGATACCACGTACTTATACGTTTGTGACTATTACAGCGCCATCTATCACAAAGCGAAAAAAGTGGTCCAACTAAAACATTCATATTTCTTTACGTACTACACGAATATATAATAAAAAATGGGGGTTCCTACTTTAAAAAAAAAAACGCAGTTGATATCCGTTGGACCTATGGCGACGCCATCTAGCGGGCCAACCATAGCGTCATCTGGTTTCCCTCTTCAAGCTAGACGAGTTTCGTTCTTTGTAGTTTTTTCGTTTGATGCTTATTTCGTGAGATATTTGACCCGGTCATTATCAGTGGACTACCCTGTATACAGTAGTATCGGAGTATCTTGTCTTAGAGGTCAAGAATGTAAACATTACCGATACTTATTAATAATGCAGTGTCTGCAAATGCCATACAAAAGCCAGAGCTCATCACTCAACTTTTAGATTCATTTGTTTCAGTTGTCATTCTTAGTATAGAAGCATCGAACTACTGAAGTTGATTTGTTATTATAAGTCTCAGTACACTTTCTGTGAAATTTGTTTACTTAATTGCCGGTATTATAATATGAACATTGTTTTTCTACAAAAGTGCGGGAAGACGGGCTTCCTAATAACAGAATGGACACTGAAAGTTAAATTTCCTGCCTCTAGTGCGTCATTTTTTTCCGAGCACATTTTCCGCGTTCGCGTTTCAGTTTTCCATTCAAATTTTCAATCAGAATTAGAGTAGATTGCGATAACTACAAATTTAAATAACATTTATGAATAAATTTGTAATTTTCTTTTTATTCAGTTGTAATAATTCCATAGAAAAAAAACAGTAGCACAAATGCGTGATGTATCCCTGCCAAGATCATGCTCTATTTTTCACACTCGTTTTGCAAGGAAGTCTTTCCAGCACTTTTACTACAATACATAACATCTTTCATCCCAATGCAAATTCAAAACAACACGTAACTGGGTATTGCTTTATTGAAAAAAAATTAATTTCATTCCGTCTATTATTTGAGAATAGCTGTTAGGATACACCTTGCATAATGTTATGTTACAGTAAAAATTATTTGGAATGTAGTAAAAAAAATAGACGTCAAACATGTCTTCAGTTACACTCTGTGTGTTTGAAAGAACTTAATACACCAATCAGATGAATCATGAACGAGTGTGCAAAGGTTAAACATATCGAGTATGAATACTAGAGCCATGACGCTTTCACGGAGTAGGGGACTGATAGAACTAAAATAAACTGATTTCAAAAGTAGTGACGAAGACCGTTATCAGCAATCCAAGACGACCACAAGTAGGGAACTAGAAGGTAGCTCAACCATGATGTACAAGGCACGTGGGAAAACGGATATGACTGAAACTTCCAAGTTCGGCTTTAGATGTTACTAAATAATGAATTACTGTAAAATGTTTGTACGCTCTACTTCATTTTATTTTTGAAATTGCTTTATTTTGCCTTCACTCCACTTTAAAACAAAAGTCTAAGCATTATACTGATTTGTGCATTGACGAAATGTCTGGTGCTAGTAACACTGCGATAGGAGTGTTCCGACTCCATTCGTCCTCTGGCACATTTCAGTAAATAGACGCCAGCGCATTCTCATGTAAACCCCAATGAGCCATGCAAAGGGTGACGTATTACGGCCTACTTGACTATAACACTGTTCATGGCGCTCCGCAAGCTTTTCTTTCGGGAAATTTTTGAATCACGGCGTAAGAGCCCAGTTGCCTTGCCAAATGATATTCATTTGCCAAGATTTTGATGAGTAGTTGATATGAGACAACACTCACCGGAAGAGCGTAAAATATGCACAAAGCTGCGGAAACATCTTATTCAAGAGTTCCGATGGTTCCAAAGTAATGTACCTTAAGTCTGAAGTAGGAATTGTATTCAAATATTTAATTTCGCCCTCTAAATCCGTTGTGGCATCATTATGATATCCACTTATATACAGTATAACTTGCATACCTCAGCGACGTGATCATCATTCGTCTTTGAATATTTCCATAAAATTCAAATGTTGCATTTAAAATCTCATTGTTTCGTATTGGGATTTTAAGTTAAATACTAGACTGCCGATAATGATATAAAATACATTTATCTCGAATAAATCACTGAATTCACACCTGTCACTTCATTCCTGGTTTCATAATGAAATGATTTGCTCTTTTTAGTCGCACCTCCGTACTGATATTAATTGCATTGGTAACTACTTTAGATCAGCGAGAATGGCGTCCCAATATTCGCTAAGATACGTTAATTAATTTAATAAGCTGTCAGAGCGTCCTACCTCAACACAACTGGTAGTATTTAGAGCTTGTAATAATTGCTTCTGTAGCCAACTGGTACCTACAGCTTTAGCTAAATTGATGCCGTGATTAAACACTTGAATGATCCCACATAATCCAAAACACCCCGTACCACAGAATGTGTTTAAGTTGACAGATTTAACTTACTGAGAGTCTCAACAGCATTGGCAATCGTATCCAAGTAAGCTGCAACTGGTATTGCAGCATCAACCAGTGCACTCCATCGGGCATCAGACATGAAGTATAAATATCTTCCAACACACTGTTTCAGAATTTACCACCTTTGTGGACTGCTACGGAACAACCAGCAAAGAGGATGAATCACTTCGAAAAAAGTATCCTCTTCTTGACAGCTGCTCCACACAAAGCAATGACAAGCGCACATGGAAAATTTTTCAAGAGGGTTTCATTGAAGAAAATGTATCTATGTTCCTTTGTAAGATTCTCTAATATTATTTCCGTTACCATAACCTTGCCCATAGCATTCACTGTTGGGAATTGAGTGTTTCACAAGCGCTGATCGAACTAAATGTGCGATACCAACTCCCGTTTTCTGATTACAATCTACGAATTCCAAAAACTGTTCGTTTATTTCATATTCATCAACTTCCTTCTTGAAGTAAATGTAACGCAAGATGAATGTTGTCCGTTCGTTATGATTTGAATCCGGAGTTGCATGCATAGTTGAATAATACTTCTCACTTTCCCTCTGTTCCTGTTCCAAGATGAGCCCACCTAGAAATAAATTCATTCTGAGCATCATATGGTAGATAATGCGCTTGTATCTCTTTCCATGTTCTTGTCGTGCTCTGACCTTGCTAATGTGTTTTACAAGAAATGGATCACAGTGACATAAGAGCTGTAATATTTCGGAGAAATTTCCATTATTTGGATCTCCAATTTTCTAAGCTGAGTTTCTGAAGTGCAAGCCTATTTGACCAAGAAATAATGTCACATTAATTTCGGAGAATCGGCATGCCCATTTCTTGCCGATTCATTTCTTCACTTTTACTGTCCTTCCAGGACAACCATATACAAATAGAAATATTTTATTTTTTGTTTATTGTCGAATACAAAATATTTCCTGTATATTCGTTCTTCGTGTAAAATTACCTTGTGATGGAATCAGAAGTTCCTTATCTTTGAATGTTGTTGGCAAACGTACCAAATTATAACAACGTTTCAAAACTGTTGCTGTGTACATTTGTTGGGGAAATTTTTTGGTAGGAGTTTCAAAAAGAAAGCGCATTTTCGACTGCATACAAGGTGATTTTAGTGCACTATATCTAAAGAAAATATAGTGTAGTCAATATAAACATGAAGCAGAATTGTACAAATGGTTTTAGTGCATGATGTCTAAAGAAAATTCAGTGTATTCAAGATGAAACACGAAATGGATTTGTATCCAACTGGCCCATACAACTGAAACGTCCCCTTAGAACAATTATATAAGACTGGTCTATGTGAAACGTCCTCTTTGAACAATTATACACGACTGTGCTTAAACTGACACACAATATCTTTAGCGCAACGCAATCTGACTTCCAAAAATCCCTACGAAAGAATGGCCCTGACTAGCATTAACCTATACGTTTCACAAATCAGTTACCTCACAAAAATCTTCGTTACTCAAGCTACTGCAATACAGCGAGCACCACTACTGCCAGCTAAATAAAATATTCAAACTACTGAAGGCACTAACTACTGACAGGCATAGTTAGCAAATGAAAGATTTTAATACAGAACAGACACTGTATTTACCTTAATAGTCATAATATATAAATCAGTTCGTGACACCAGTTCTTACAAATTTCAAAACTCCGCCATCTCTCTACCCACGTCCACCACTGCTGGCGGCTCACCTCCAACTGCGCAACGCTACGCGCTGTTAGCATCCAGCTGCCGCTGCTCAACACTACAATGGTAGACAACAATGCAAACTAAACACAGACTGCGCACGGCACAGCCAGTGATTTTTATACAGAGCGCTACGTGGCGGCGGCGTTACGAATAAAAAAACCTAAACAGCTTACTTACACGATTCATAAAACTGAAGAACTGCAGTGGAAAGGAAGAACTCGATTGGTTACGCTGGTGCTAATGTTCTTTTATGTATTATATGATATAAAATTTAATTTTACCATAGCATCTGCTATTTGCCAAATTTGCACCCTGAGTGACCTGAGCCCTTGAGAGACTTGGCCGCCCTGAGGCTTTGGCCCCAGAGATGTTACCCCTCCCCACCACGACCACGCACCCTCTCGTCGGACCTGGGTGTAGCCTCATTGTGTCTAGCACGCGGGCAAGTTGGTCGCAGACCCTCAACTGGCCTCCGTTTAACCAACAAACGACCATTACTGGCATCGAGGCAGAACCAGCTTTCATCAGGAAATGCAAAAGATCTCCGCCCTGCCCCCCAACGAGCTCTTGCTTGATAACACTGAAGTCACAAATGGCGGTGTTTTGGAGTCAGTGAAGTGCACACTACGGGGTCTATATCCCAAAGCTGTCCTTGAAGTAACTGATCCGTAACAGTGCGTTGTCTCACTGTGGCCCCAACTCGTGCTCAGGTTGCTGCTGCAGATGCTGTCAGCAAAAAATTGCAAGAGCAAGATGGAGCTGTGCGAATAAACGAAAGCTGCATGGCGTGTTTCTACATTTGAAATATGACGTCTATCCATTGGCGCGAGTAGCGTCACTATGAGGATGTTAATCAGGTTTGCTTTAAATACAGGCTGATACTGCCGTGAGCGTTAGTTAGCTTTGAAATTGGAGATAGTGAGTTAATAATGTTAGTCTAGAATGATTTCAGGGCGACAAAATGCCATTATCAACACTTCACTTAGTTTGGAAGAGGTCGTGTAATATGGCTACGAGGAGCTGGATGTTCCTTCTGCGATACTGCAGAAATGTAGCTACCGTACGTGATTGCTTGCAGCGGTGGTCACAGGAATGTACCGTCTTAAGAAGACCGGGCTCTAGACGGCCACATTGCACTACCGAGAGCGAAGACCATCGTGTTCGGTGTATGGCTGTGGCGCATCGTACTACATCTGCAGCAGCAATTTCAGCAGCAGTTGAACACCACGGGGATACCAAGAATTGTTACAAATCGATTACTTCAAGGACAGTTCCTAGCCAGACGCCCCGTAGCATGTATTCCATTAACTTCCAACAGCCATTTACGATTTCAGTGGTGTCAAGCGAGAGCTCATTGGAGGGCAGGTTGGAGGTCTGATATGTTTCATTGTGAAAGCTGGTTCTGCCTCGGTGCCAGTGATAGCCTTGTGTGTTGGTTATAAGGAGGCCATTTAAGGGCATGAAACCAATCTGTCTGCTTGCTAGATACACTGAACCTACACCTGGAGTTATGGTCTGGGATGTGTTTTCGTGTGACAGCAGAAGGACTCTTGTGGTTATTCCAGGCGCCCTGATTGAAATTTGTATGTCAGTCTGGTGCTTCGACCTGTTGTGCTGCCATTCATGACCAGCATTCCAGGGGGTGTTTTCCAATATGTTCTACAGAGTGTCAACATGTTGCCTTAGCCTGATCTATTACCAGATCTGTCTCCAAGCGAGCACGTATGGGACATCACCGGACGACAACTTCAGCGTCTTCCACAAACCGTATTAACAGTGCAAGATTGCTTGATAATTCATATATCGAACATTTTTTTATAAATGCAGGTGTTAAAACTATTAATGAAAACTAAATGAAATGTCCAATGGTCCGCTGTAGCTATATTTGTTCATGTCACTTATAAACATACACAACCAGTTTCGCAACTTTCTTCTGGTACAAATATAAAATAATATGTCATAGGCTACAGAATGCGGCAGAATAACAATTGGAGTGGCTAGGTAAACTTTTCACCCCTCCTCAAACGATAAAAAAACCCATAGTCAATTGATAGAAAGACCATCGTCAATGAATTTCATGTCTGTGTTAAGTTGCGAACTGTACACTTTCCGATTAAAATATACAAAATACCGCTCATAGATGTTATTCAGGGAAGTACTGGATCCTTTATCGGCCAAATCCGACGCGTTCATGTGTATTGGCCACTAACATAGCAGCTGACAACATAAGCTACAAGCGACCTGCGTGTTGTCGAATCGTGTGCTGTGGCTGCTGTCCGGGTACTAAGATGGTGACGTGAATTATCCCCGCTTAGTATTAACCGTCCCTGTACTGGCCAACCAAGTGCAACAGACATGGAACTCCATCCCACAAAAATTACACCTGGCACCTGTAAAACGTAATGCAAGCACATTTGCATGCTTGCATTCAACATTATGGCGGTTACACCGGTTATTAATACATCAGCATTTCACATTTGCAATGGCTTATCTCACGCTTACATTAACCTGTGATCTTGCGATGTTCATCACTTAAATATGTTACCTACACAACTGTATTGCCGAAATTTTATTACTCTACATTAATTGTTTTGGTGTTGCGATTGTTTCCGGCAGTGAACGTATTGCCCTCCCAATCACCAGCCACTATAAACGAAATAGCTAATCAGTATATATCCCATAGGTCTTGTTCTCTCCACTCCCACTTGCTGCACAAAAATTAATGTTGGTCAATGTTTGCAACCACCTTTGCGCAAGGCAGAACGGACTCTTAAGTGCCAGAATGCCATTTCCATCTCTACATTGTCTGTATTATTGTTCTATAACAGACTAAATACGTGCGTTTCACTTTATAGAACTATTGGCGTAACTCGCAGGTTAATGTACATTTGGCGACAACTGTTGTTCAATCTTTGCTCCCACTTGGTGCAAAGCACAATGGACCTTCAAATTAAGTACCACAATGTTATTTTCATACCAAAATTGTCTGTATTATTTGTGAAAACACGCCCAAAGATTTGTTATACAGCGATACAAAACACACGTGGTTGCGACATTTACTGATCATAACTGTGATTCAGGGCTCTCTAACAAGTTTACAGACTGTATCTCTTTTCCTTGTCATAACTAACCAATAAATAACACAAAGAGCTAACTCCAAAATTAGCTCTATATTACATTTATTCGCCAACGTCACATTTGCCGACATGAAATGTATTCGCAGTTACGAATGTCGACAACGATCTGCTGTATAATGGAATGAATGACAATGAAAATTTGTGCCGGACTGGAACGGGAAGCCGAATTTCCCGATTATCGACAGCGGTCGACTTACAATTAGGCTATCCGTGCACGATTCACGACCAGACCCAAATTTCCATATGTAGCCAACCATATGTCTACAAGCTGCACTCGTACATTCAATATGTATACATCCCTGTACAGGGAAGACTGTGTTGTTAAGAAGAACGATGCAAAGAACATGCAAGCATGATGCATGTCCAAAGGAACATTGACTCGTTCTTAACAACACAGGCACTGCAATGTCACATTTCGCGACTTTTCACGCAACGAAACGTACTACCAATGACGTGTTTTGGAGGGGTATTTCTTTGCAGCATATCGTTTGAACTGCATATTTTCGTAATATGCAAGTACAACATAACTACGAAAAGCACCAAGTACGACATGTCGGCTCTGTAAGCACAGAGCAATAAGACAGCTATTGGGCTTCCTTCTGCCAACCAACCACAGAACAGGACCTTTTTTTAAATTTTTTTACAGTGTGCATGTACCATTCAGGGTGCCTATTACAGGGGCTGGACAAAAATATAGAAACATGAAATAAACAACACATTGCCGTGCCAAATATAGTCTAAGAAAACAGCTGGCATTCAAAACAGGTTCCAGTAGTCTTGGAATGCATAAATACAGGTCCTGTATGGTTTGCAAGTGAATCTTATACCATTCTTTCTGCAAAGTAGTGGCAACTTCAGTTAACAATGATGGAGGTGGATAGCTATCACTTACTCTTCTCTCCGAATTATACCACACAGGCTCCACAATACCGAGATATTATGACTGGTGGCCAGGGGAGACGTAACAATTTATCTTCGTTCTCATACGGGGTGTTCAAAAAGTCTCTCCGCAGAGCCGTGTGATTGTTAGTCGCGTGTGTCGTATGATTGTTCGTCTGCCTGTGTTACTTCCCTTCAGCTGGACTCTCCCAGTGTTCCACTGTTTCGTTTACGTCAAAAATGGCTCTGAGCACTATGCGACTTAACTTCTGAGGTCATCAGTCGCCTAGAACATAGAACTAATTAAACCTAACTAACCTAAGGACATCACACACTTCCATGCCCGAGGCAGGATTCGAGCCTGCGACCGTAGCAGTCGGTCGGTTCCAGAGTGTAGCGCCTAGAACCACATGGCCACTCCGGCAGGCGCCGTTTATCTCACCCAGCGTCAGTAGTGTCGTTGGTGTGTGTCGTTACGTGTTGACGTGAACGATTAAGTTTAGTTCATTTGTTCGTTTTTGTCACTGTTAAAATTCTAACCACGGAGGAACGTATGTTTTAGTCGAACAAGTGTTCGAAGCAGGCAGTAAATACACAGTTTCAGTTCGGCAAACATTTAATTCAGTTTTCCCGGAGACAACACTCCCACATCGCGATACTGTGCGAGATTTGATTAACAAATTTCGAAGTACGGATTCAATGACAGATGCACCGAGAAGTGGTCGTCCTAGCGTTTTTTCTGAGGATATTTCCGATAAAATCTACATCTACATCTACATCCATACTCCGCAAGCCACCTGACGGTGTGTGGCGGAGGGTACCCTGAGTACCTCTATTGGTTCTCCCTTCTATTCCAGTCTCGTATTGTTCGTGGAAAGAAGGATTGTCGGTATGCTTCTAAGTGGGCTCCAATCTCTCTGGTTTTATCCTCACGGTCTCTTCGCGAGATATACGTAGGAGGGAGCAATATACTGCTTGACTCTTCGGTGAAGGTATGTTCTCGAAACTTTAACAAAAGCCCGTACCGGGCTACTGAGCGTCTCTCCTGCAGAGTCTTCCACTGGAGTTTATCTATCATCTCCGTAACGCTTTCGCGATTACTAAATGTTCCTGTAACGAAGCGCGCTGCTTTCCGTTGGATCTTCTCTCTCTCTCTTCTATCAACCCTATCTGGTACGGATCCCACACTGCTGAGCAGTATTCAAGCATGGGCGAACAAGCGTACTGTAACCTACTTCCTTTGTTTTCGGATTGCATTTCCTTAGGATTCTTCCAATGAATCTCAGTCTGGCATCTGCTTTACCGACGATCAACTTTATATGATCATTACATTTTAAATCGCTCCTAATGCGTACTCCCAGATAATTTATGGAATTAACTGCTTCCAGTTGCTGACCTGCTATTTTGTAGCTAAATGATAAGGGACCTATCTTTCTATGTATTCGCATCACATTACACTTGTCTACATTGAGATTCAATTGCCATTCCCTGCACCATGCGTCAATTCGCTGCAGATCCTCCTGCATTTCAGTACAATTTTCCATTGTTACAACCTCTCGATACACCACAACATCATCTGCAAAAAGCCTCAGTGAACTTCCGATGTCATCCAACAGGTCATTTATGTATATTGTGAATAGCAACGGTCCTATGACACTCCCCTGCGGCTCACCTGAAATCAATCTTACTTCGAAAGACTTCTCTCCGTTGAGAATGACATGCTGCGTTCTCGTATCTAGGAACTCCTCAATCCAATCACACAATTGGTCTGATAGTCCATATGCTCTTACTTTGTTCATTAAACGACTGTGGGGAACTGTATCGAACGCCTTACAGAAGTCAAGAAACACGGCATCTACCTGTGAACCCGTGTCTATGGCCCTCTGAGTCCCGTGGACGAATAGCGCGAGCTGGGTTTCACCCGACCGTCTTTTTCGAAGCCCATGCTGATTCCTACAGAGTAGATTTCTAGTCTCCAGAAAAGACATTATACTCGAACATAATACGTGTTCCAAAATTATACAACTGATCGACGTTAGAGATATAGGTCTATAGTTCTGCACATCTGTTTGACTTCCATTTTTGAAAACGGTGATGACCTGTGCCCTTTTCCAATCCTTTGGAACGCTTCGCTCTTCTAGAGACCTACGGTACACCGCTGCAAGAAGGGGGGCAAGTTCCTTCGCGTACTCTGTGTAAAATCGAACTGGTATCCCATCAGGTCCAGCGGCCTTTCTTCTTTTGAGCGATTTTAATTGTTTCTCTATCCCTCTGTCGTCTATTTCGATATCTACCATTTTCTCATCTGTGCGACAATCTAGAGAAGGAACTACAGTGCAGTCTTCCTCTGTGAAACAGCTTTGGAAAAAGACATTTAGTGTTTCGACCTTTAGTCTGTCATCCTCTGTTTCAGTACCATTTTGGTCACAGAGTGTCTGGACATTTTGTTTTGATCCACCTACTGCTTTGACATAAGACCAAAATTTCTTAGGATTTTCTGCCAAGTCAGTACACAGAACTTTACTTTCGAATTCATTGAACGCCTCTCGCATAGCCCTCCTCACACTACATTTCGCTTCGCGTAATTTTTGGCTGTCTGCAAGGCTTTGGCTATGTTTATGTTTGCTGTGAAGTTCCCTTTGCTTCCGCAGCAGTTTTCTAACTCGGTTGTTGTACCACGGTGGCTCTTTTCCATCTGTTACGATCTTGCTTGGCACATACTCATCTAACGCATATTGTACGATGGTTTTGAAATTTGTCCACTGATACTCAACACCATCTGTACTTGAGACAAAACTTTTGTGTTGAGCCGTCAGGTACTCTGTAATCTGCTTTTTGTCACTTTTGCTAAACAGAAATATCTTCTTACCTTTTTTATATATGTCTGTTTACGGCTGAAATAATCGATGCCGTAACCGCTTTATGATCGCTGATTCCCTGTTCTGCGTTAACTGTTTCAAATAGTTCGGGTCTGTTTGTCACCAGAAGGTCTAATATGTTATCGCCACGAGTGGGTTCTCTGTTTACCTGCTCAAGGTAGTTTTTAGATAAAGCACTTAAAAAAATTTCACTGGATTCTTTGTCCCTGCCACCCGTTATGAACGTTTGAGTCTCCCAGTCTATATCTGGCAAATTAAAATCTCCACCCAGAACTGTAACATGGTGGGGAACTGTCCATGAGTCAGAACAAGTCAGTAAGAAAACTCGCCCAGGAAATTGATGTTAGTGTCGAAACGGCTCACACAGCTGCAAGGAAAAAATTAGGGCTTTTCCCGTACAAAGTGACAGTCGTGGAAGAAATGAAAAATGCTGATCCTGGCAAGAGATTGCATTATTGTCAATGATTCAAAAATTTCGTTCAACAAAACGGAAGGGATATTCTCATTGAAACGTTTTTCACTGATGGGGCGTGGTTTCAGTTATCCGGGTACATGAACTCGCAAAATTCTGGTATGTGTACTACTGCAAATCCATTGTGTATTCATGAGGAACCACTTCATTCTGTGAAAATAGGAGTTTGGATTGCAATTTCTAGACATTTCATTGTGGGTCCCATATTTTTCAACGAAACAATAAACACACAACGATATTGCAGTGATATTCTGTACTCATTCATAGGAGAACTTCTGTTAAGTGAAATACTGAACGGTTATTTTCATCAAGATGGTACAACCGCGCATACAGCTCGCGTTTCAATGTCACTGCTTGTTGATGTTTTCGGTGATCGCGTAATTTCACAGGGACTTTAGCCTCCACGATCGCCTGACCTAACACCACCTGGGGTGCAGCGAAAGCAACTGCCTATAAAAACCGTTCAAAATCCATCGATGAATTGAAAACTGCAATATCCACTTCCAGTGCTTCTGTTACAGAAGAAATGCAATTTTGTCATATGATGACGTGTTGGAGACCGTGGCTGTTGTTTGAAGACAAATGTTGATGGTGTTAGGACAGCAACCACAAATTTGTGGCTGGTTGCTGTCCTAGCACCATCAACAGAAGAAATGTTACAGCTTGTGTTTGGAAACATGATTAGATGAATTGAATTGTGTATTCAGCAACAGGGGGGAGACTTTCAACATTTAATGTGAAAATTTGTATGTAGAAATGAATATTCAATAAATTAATAACTTGTATTTCACTGAGTTTCATTTCGGTATACTCACTGCGACATACGGTACGCGCGGCTAACAATCATACGGCACTGCGGATAAACTTTTTGAACACCCTGTATAATCAGTCATGTACAATACTAGCTGTTTGATCAGAAGCCATGTCGTCTTTTAACACAGTGTCGCCATTGGGTAAGAAACACAGTACCACACGATTGCCCTGATAAGCCAAAACGGTCACAAAATTCCTGGAAGTAGTGCGACCTTGCAGAGTACCCAGTGGGCCCATGGAATACTACGATATGGCTGCCCAAATCATCATCGAACCCCTCCATGTTCCACTCGTGAGACGTAAACTCGGCCAGAAAATCCACTTGCAATGCCTTGAGTACAAATAACACATCTTCATTTATGTTCAGTCATGCATTTCATGTGGTGTTTCCACATTTGTGTCCAACCCCTGTATATTGGACTTAACGACAACAAACAGCTACTTCTGACCTCTTTCAGGGGGTCCATCTAGAGGCTGGCATCAGTGGCCCTGAAGCAGTTGTAGCGACAATTATTTCTGAAATACGAAGGGTAACTGAAACAACTAAGATGATTGTTCAAATGGCTCTGAGCACTATGGGACTTAACATCTGAGGTCACCAGTCCCTTAGAACTCAGAAATACTTCAACATAACCAACCTAAGGACATCACACACATCCATGCCCGAGGCAGGATTCGAACCTGCAACCGTAGCGGTCACGCGGTTCCAGACTGAAGCGCCTAGAACCGCACGGCCACACCAGTCGTGTAGGATGATTTAAAACTTCAGTGCTCTGTATAAAAAGGGAGTTGAGTCGTATGTTGAAGAGGAACTGCGAATATTAACCTCCGGGCAAGAGCATTTAGAAGAACTGTGGCTCAAGTTTAAGAGAGTACAGTGGATAGGTATGTACCCACTGGAGTTGAACAAAAATATGGAAACACTGCAAGATATGCATGAATGAACATAAATGCAGATGCTAGCCAACCCTGCAGATTCCGCTGTTGTATTTTACCATGAATGGCACCTGTGCAAAGTTCTCAGTGCGTTCCATGTTCACCGTTCTGCGAATGTGAGTGCATTTTGTCGATCGTGGCAGATTGTTGGTGCTCGTATGGTGGGCGCTTCCACAATCAAGACAACCAAGTCTTTGGTATTCGAAAAAGCACCATATCGAATGTTTATACCGACGCACAGAAAGCGGGAAAGCATTATCCGCCAAGTCACAATGCGGACAAAAGTATGTACTGAGTGATCGTGACAGACGATCATTGGAGGAGACTGTGACGAAAACGAGAGTCACGAAAGTCACTGCAGAACTGATTGTAGCACTCGCGAACCCTGTCAGCACCAAGACAACACGAAGGGAGCTCCACAACCGGGGAATTGCAGAGTGATGTGGAATTGCAAAACCATCCCATAAATGATGTAAATGCATGTAACAGGAGAACGAGATGCTGAAACCCAACCCGAGCGATGGAAGCAATGGAAGAAAGTCTTTCGTCAAATTAGTTCTTGTTGCACACTGTTTTCATTTTCTGGCCGAGTTTACGTACCAAGGCCGAAACATTGCGGAGGTGCGTTGACGATTTGGACACCCATATCGTTTTTAGATTAGAGTGGATTACATTAGTACTTGTTCCATAGATCATGAATACGACACTTCGTAATGATGTGGAATGGAACGTGTCAGGTTAATAAAAGATGTCTATACAAGATATTACATTACACAAAATGTTACATTACACATTACACTTAATACTTTTTTGTGGGGGTTGGGGAAATTACCCACTTACTACATCCAAAGATTCATCTAATGAGTAGAAGGAGTTGCCATTAAGAAATTCTTTTAATTTCCTTTTAAATGCTATATGGCTATGTGTCAGACTTTTGATGCTATTAGGTAAGTGACCAAAGACTTTTGTGGCAGCATAACTTACCCCCTTCTGAGCCAAAGTTAGATTTAACCTTGAGTAGTGTAGATCATCCTTTCTCCTTGTGTTGTAGCCATGTAAACTGCTATTACTTTTGGTTTCGTTCGGATTGTTAATAACAAATTTCATAAGTGAATATATATATTGTGAGGCTACAATGAAGATTTCTAGCTCTTTAAATAAGTGTCTGCAGGATGATCTTGGATGAGCTCTAGCAATTATTCTGATTACACGCTTTTGTGCAATGAACACTCTTTTACTCAATGATGAGTTACCCCAGAATATGATGCCATACGAAAGCAGAGAATGAAAATAGGCGTGGTAAGCTAATTTACTCAGATGTATATCGCCAAAATTTGCAATGACCCTAATAGCATAAGTAGCTGAACTCAAACATTTCAGCAGATCCTCAGTGTGTTTTTCCAGTTCAACCCCTCATCAATGCACACACCTAGAAATTATGAATATTCTACCTTAGCTACCGATTTCTGATCGAAGTCTATATTTAATAATAGTGTCATTCCATTTACTGTGTGGAACTGTATATACTGTGTTTTTTTTTTCAAAATTTAATGAGACCCCATTTGTAGAGAACCACTTAATGATTTTCTGAAAAACATCGTTTACAATTTCACCAGTTAATTCTTGTCTGTTGGGTGTGATAGCTATACTTGTATCATCGGCAAAAAGTACCAGCTTTGCATCTTCGTGAATATAGAATGGCAAGTCATTAATATATATTAAGAACAGCAGACGGCCCAAGACCGTACCTTACGGGACCCCGTTCTTGATTGTTCCCCAGTTTAAGAAATCACCAGTTTTTTTGCATATTATGTGGTATTATGCACCCCATTCTTGATTGTTCCCTAGTTTGAGAAATCACCAGTTTTTTGCATATTATGTGGTATTATGTGGTATTCCAAGGGCCCCATAGGTACTATGCAAGATCACATTACTGCCAAGGATTATATGACCATTTTGGCTGATCAAGTCAGTTCCATGGTACCATGTACCATGTTTGTTCCTCGGTGCTGATGCCGTATTCCAGGATGATGGCTCAAATGGCTCTGAGCACCATGGGACTCAACTGCTGTGGTCATTAGTCCCCTAGAACTTAGAACTACTTAAACCTAACTAACCTAAGGACATCACACACATCCATGCCCGAGGCAGGATTCGAACCTGCGACCGTAGCAGTCCCACGGTTCCGGACTGCGCGCCTAGAACCGCGAGACCACCGCGGCCGGCTATTCCAGGATGACAGAGCCCTTGTTAATACAGCTCGCATCACCCGAGACTGGTTATATGAGAACGATAATGAACTGAAGCTTCTGCGCAGCCCACCACGGTCACCAGATCTCAATATTATTGAGCCTTTGTCGTCTACTTCGGAGAAAAATGTACGTGATCGCTATCTACCTCCATCGTCGTTACCTGAACTTGCCACTATTTTGCGGGAGGGATGGTATATGATTCGCTTGCAAACCATACAGGGTCTAGTATATATCCATTCCGAGACGAGTGGAAGCTGTTTTCCTTGCCAACGGTTTTTCAATAACATATAAGGCATGGTAATATGTCGTGTTTTTGATGATTCCATGTTTTTGTCCACCCTCTATATTTCCGTCATGGGTGGGCCTGCGGACTATCTGTTAAAGACAGATTTCAGACAAGGAGTTTAGTAATGTTTGACAGGATGTCTTTTCTCGTCCACCACGTACAAAACTGTAACTTTCCCAGCTGCTTGTTGGATGACTAAAGTACGTTACATCCGTAACTGAAGTTTCCTCTCAGATTTTCGGTTTCATCTGGGTCTGGACCTAGCGGTCGACTGTTAGATCCGATTAAAAATTTATGCCCATTCTTGATACCGACTCTTGTCCAGCTTCAGTTTCTATCCGGTGGATTTGAATTTTTTGTCTATTGCAACAAAAACATGACCTCCATATTCTCATTAGTCTAAACTGACAACATACACTTAGATGTCCCTCAATTGTACCACTGCTGTCAATTTTGCGTTTTAGCCAGCTTTCTGTACGTAATACTTTAAGAGCTTCAGTGCCTGTTTAGGTTTGAGTCAAACTCTGCGTCTGTGTTGCGAATTCTTTGGCATCTGAGCACTAGAAATTTAACCGTCTAATCTGGAGGGTCGAGGGCATTTCTTTTAATCTTCTTCTAAAGCTTCGGAGTCTCCTAGTGGTATCATTATATAGTCTGAGCTAAAAAGCTTTCGTATGCACTCCACACAGATTCAGCCGCCTGGGTCGGCTCTGATATACGAGTACAGTGCAAACCCTGACCCATTTAGGGATAGCCTCCAGTTTCCAACCCTTTGGCGCAAGTCCAGGAAGTCAGTCTTGTTAGTCACAGAACCTTCGAGCTGTTTGCTTCAACAATTCTACTCAGTCAAGATTGAAATCCCCAATTAGTTCTGGGGACAATACTACAGGCTGTAATATTCGTTGAAACTCCGTAAGCGAGGCTCGTCACCTCAATTTTCCCTGCTAGTCACTGAAATAAACGACAGTTGGTAGGCGTGTTTCTACATCTGAAAGATGATTTATTAATGTACCAGCACTTCACATTTGCAATGGCTTATCTCGATCTTACATTAACCCGTGATCTTGCAATGTCAACCACTTATGTAGGTGACATTTCCCCATCAGTGTATGACAACGACACGCATTGTTAGTTTCCACTTGCGCCACAACCTGCAGTCGGTTGCAGTTTATTCTTTCAGTGGGGATATTCAGATTCTTGCATCATGTTTACCGGCAAACTATTACAGAATTTTCACACCAGTTTCCTGGAGAGGAGACGGTATACACGGGCGAGGATCTTGCTTGAGGAAGCTTTGGTATTTCTGGTACGGGTCTCTATGTTGTTCCCCAACACTTTCATTCCCAGCAGCTTCCAGTCTCTGAACGCTGTCAGGGCGATTTCCAGATGCTTCCGAAAAGCAGCTAATCGGAATATTTTTCTGAACAGTAATGTAATAAAAATAAGCTTTCCGAATCTATTTTAATTTCTGAAAGTGTTACGCTAGAAAGACTACAAGTTCTCGTTAGAGACTAGCACCCAAGAAAATTATATAGTGTTGTGCTAAGAGAAAAACATGGGATAACAGTTACGTTGAACCTTTATTTCCTCGGGGTTATCGACGTGTTATGTGGTGTTGTATGGTGTGAAAGTTCTGTAATATTTTGCTCTGCCTTTTTCTACGGTTTGTGAATAGGGAAATGCGTGCCAGCTGAAAGCTAGCACAGAATTCTCAACATTTTAACTGTCCCATTTCTTTCCCCACAGTCTCATTTCCCAATAATTCCACGCTGCTGTAGACTATTACGTATTCAACCCTTTAGGTATTTAATTAACTCCGTAAGTTCCTAATACGTGTATAATGGAGGAGGAGGAGCTTAATGTTTAACGTACCGTCGACAACGACGTCATTAGAGACGGAGCACAAGCTCGGATTATGGAAGGGTGGGGGAAGATTTCGGATGTGTCTTTTCGAAGGAAACATCGCGCCATTTGCCTTAAGCGATTTAGGAAAAATCACGGAGAACCTAAATCAGGATGCCGGACGCAAGTTTGAACCGTCGTCCTCCCGAATGCGAGTCCAGTGTGCTAACCACCGCGCCACCTCGCTCGGTTACATGTGTAATAGTGATTGGTATTTTAGCAGAGAGAAGGATAATTTGATTATAACGTTGCTCAGAGTAACTCAAACTGTTGCTTAGTTCCCTCCTCACAACTACTTTTTACACCATTCACTGATACTTATTGCCCCATAATCGTCAACCAGACTTCCTCGGTCTCTTTAGATTTACTGTACTAATTTATGTCAAGTCTGATTCTGCATGTCTATCTTTCCTTGTAATATGCTCCGTTCTTCCCACAACAATCTAGATCTAGCATTCTGAATCCTAATTCGTAGAAACTGTTCCTGTTTCTTCCATCTGACGTTTTATTCCTGTAAAATACATAACTGAAGATTCCAACGGAATTTATTTTTCGAACGAAATGATCTTCATGACTTTTAGATGAGTCTGTGCATGATCTGTGCCTACAATATTTACGTTGTCTACATACATATCTATATCTATAATCCGTAAACCACCTTACGTTGTGTGGCGGAAGGTACTTTTGGAATCACTATTTTTCCCTTTTCTCTGTTCCATTCACGAATAGCGCGTGGAAAGGATAGTTGTCAGTGAATCTCTATGTGGCATCTAATTTCTATGATGTTCTCGTCGGTGATCATCTCGCGAAACATATGCGAGAGGAAGTAATATGTTTCAAGCATACTGTATCGTATTTCAGAAGTTGTTTGAAAGTTCAGTTTTTCTTGGTTCAAGCTATGAATGTGTTACGGGATGTTGCTCCTGCTCCTTCCACCTTGGACAGACTAACAGCGAGTGAAACAGCTTGATGACCAGAACTATCAACAGCTTAGCAGCATCGTCAGCGCTCGCAAGTGAAACTGTGACAAATAACACCCTCATTAAACGAGGGACGGACCGGAGGAATGTTGCCGAGATCAGTACAGCGGTATTGGCGCTGATGGGATGGCAACAGAAGACTATCGACTAACAGCAGATAACAGAAAGTCGCTGGAGCCTGCAAGTCTGGACGGTGTGCTGGCGGAATCATGCAATGATTAACTGCTGGCCATTATAACTGCAACACCAGAATGGATGCCAAATAACAAAATTTTAACAATTGACAAACACAGTATACGAGTATTAGGAGGAATATGATTACACGATTGTACTTGCAGGTCATATGAGAGTACCACAGAGCGCGAAATGTACTACGCAGAGCCGCCATCTTTGGCAACAACAACGGATATAACCGGGTTGGGTATCAAAACAATCTGAGCTTGAATGAGAGAAACAGGTACGTCATTCCATGCAGTTTAAGCTATTCAAAAAATGGTTCAAATGACTCTGAGCACTATGGGGCTTAACATCTGAGGTCATCAATCCCCTAGAACTTAGAACTACTTAAACCTAACTAACCTAAGGACATCACACACATCCATACCCGCGGCAGGATTCGAACCTTCGACCGTAGCGGTCGCGCGGTTCCAGACTGTAGCGCCTAGAACCGCTCGGTTACTTCGGACGGCGTTGTCTTTCCTGTCGAGTGGCATTCCCCATAAAGGCTCTAATGGTTCTGGCAGCCTCCGCTGTTGTCACCCCTCTACTGAACTCAAACAGAAGAGTACGTCAGAAATATTCCGATTTCTTCACTTGGCACTCCATTTTTTAGCCGGCTTCAGCTCTTCGCCAAAGTTCATCAATTGTAGTGGGCTGACGAGTGGTGGTGTGCCATTCTCTTGGTAACCCACGACCAGACTTTATCAGTAGGTGAGACGTAAAAACTAGGACACAGCCGCCGGCCTTTACACATCAGAAATATAATGGCTGCTGTCTAAATTACCAGGTGTATGAACCCAGCGGCACCTAGATGATGAAAGTTAATGCAGTCTGCCAAAGATTGTACTTCTCAGAGCCTCCACACACGGATACATCCATGGTGATGCTGCACTCATACCCGAGACTCGTTTGAAAGGACGACGTGGTCTCTCTCCTGTGTAAGGTGTTGTCACTGGGCACCACATTGTTGGCGCGCTCCTCTCTCCTTTCGCCATCAAGTGAAGTTGCAACAGTGGTCGCCATCTTGACACTCCGCTGTACTCCTGACGTCGTCACACTGTCCGTCTTTATGTGAACAAACTTATTTCTTGACTCAAGTTATATGAAATTCTTGATATTATAATAGTAATCCACCAAAGCTGATGCTTTATATTTATGCCGCCGGTCTCGGGCGATGGCTCATTCTCAAGTGGTACGTTATACGATCTGAAATGTTATTTTTCAGATATGACAAAATAATGTTTAAGACTGTATAAAGTAACACTCTGGAATGAACTATCGCTCGAAACCCGTAGCAGTAAACAAAATATTTTCGAAGAAAAAAAATGAAAAAAGGAAAAGAAAGGAACCGACGCACTACGGAGGAGTTACGCAAACTGGTCAAAAATTGATATTCATACAGGTGTCAACGGAAAACCTGGAATTGTAATCTTTGGCGACGGTGGATGAATGTGTGACGCTGCAGTGCAATTTAGCAGCGCAGCTGGCAAGGGTGCAATGTTATGTGAGCCTCAATTCCTTTTTTTAAAATTAATTTGTGCCTGATTTTATTCTGAGAAGCTCGGTAATGTATGTAAATACCGTAAATGAAAATGTGACTCCAAAAGTACTTGAAGTGAAGTGAAGCACAGCTAGACAGCAAGAAATTCTTTAGGGCGCAATACCCGCAACGATAGTAATTGTGAATCTTTGAATATGGACTCTAAAAAAGGACAATTGATTTATTAAAAAAGAGGACTGTTAATCTGTATCTTGTGGAAAGAGGACGTTTTTTTAGGCCGTCGCTCATAACGTATTGTTACAAGTAATGAAAATTGCTATTGTAGTGATAAAACTGAGTTAAGTATATGTAACAGTTGCATACAAATTTTCTGGAAGTGAAGAATAGAAATATCTTGTTTCCGGAAACGGAGGTGAACTTCATTGTCGTCGCCGTCTATCAATCGATAGAATTGTAAGTGTACAAAGTTCACAAAACTACAGGAAAAGAAATGCATTCTCTATAGTTTTCATTCAATACGTAACAATCTCTCATAATTTCTTAGTTACAGTAGTTAGATTATGTTCTTGTACAACAGTATGGTGCTGAACTCTACTGACCAATTTTGATGTAGCAGGACGTGTAGTTTTAAGGAAGTTTGTGTGCCAAGCAATCTCTTTTTCTCACGAAATGCTCGTATTTACTTACAACAGTGGTCCTTAGGTATGATGAGCTACGAAAACTTGGGCTCAAAGCTATCCGCATTACGGCGAAGTAACCAACAGAGTCGTACTTGAAATATTAAAGAACAATAACTTCCTCCAAATTATAATACGTCACCAACTGGTGCAGAAGCTGATCATTGAAGGTGGCAGTAGCCAAAATTCAGGTACCAGTTACGACTTAAAGTAAAGTCTCAATCAAAATCAATCTCTCTCTCTCCAAACACATATATAAATATTCATATTATTAAGATAAAAGTCTTTTTATAAGAGGGCATGTCGATACTAGGGCATAAGCTCTTTGCGAATTTCATTCCGTGTACTCAGTTGGATAGTAATTATGCCTCGCAGACAGAAGCGAGAACAAAACAAGCAGATGTCAGTATTTCAGAGAGGATATGTAGTTGGGCTCAAAGCAGGTGGTTGGAGTAATCGGCGAATCGCTTGACATTTGAATAGGAGCGATGCCACATTTCGACGCTGTTGTGGGAATGAGTGCAACATGGCCGATGACAGCGTCAAGAAGGAAGTGGTCGACCTAGACAGACGGCAGAACGAGAGGACCGAACAGTTGTCAGAGAGGCACCCAGAGCCCTGGATTCATCATAATCATCGATTCGACGTGCAGCTGGTGATTCAGTGATCGCAAGGACAATTAACAGGCGGCATACAGAAAGGGGGCTGACTCGCGACGCCCCTTGCGTCAACTGCCATTGACCTTTGCATACCAACAAGCGCGTTTACACTGGTGTCGGGCACATTCGGCCTGAAATGTCATTGACTGGAGTAAAATTTGCTTCAGCGGTAAGCCCCGCTTAGATCTGAGTCCAGATGACCAGCGAAGACGTGAAACTTGCTGGCGGATTAAAACTGTGTGCCGGTCCGAGACTCGAACTCAGGACCTTTGCCTTTCGCGGGTAAGTGCTGTATCAACTGAGCTACCCGAGCACGACTCACGCCCCGTCCTCACAGCTTTACTTCTGCAAGTTCCTCGTCTCCTACCTTCCAAATTTTACAGAAGCTCTCCTGCGAACCTTACAGAACTAGCACTCCTGAAAGAAAGGATATTGCGGAGACATGACTTAGCCACAGCCTGGGGGATGTTTCCAGAATGAGATTTTCACTCTGCAGCGGAGTGTGCGCAGATATCATAACAGCCGGCACGGTAGCTCAGCTTGTTCGGTCAGAGAGCCGGTTGGCCTCTCTAATAAAAAACAGTGGAAGGATCAACCACCGAACTTGAACAGGATGTCTTGCGACGTCCGCAACGACCAAGCATAACGAAAAAAAAAAAAAGTTGGTAGAGCACTTGCCCGCGAAAGGCAAAGGTCCTGACTTCGAGTCTCGGTCCGGCACACAGTTTTAATCCGCCAGGATGTTTCATATCAGCGCACACTCCAGTGCAGGGTGAAAATCTCATTCTAGCGAAGACGTGTCTGGAGAAGTCCGGAGCCGGCCGAAGTGGCCGTGCGGTTCTAGGCGCTGCAGTCTGGAACCGCGAGACCACTACGCTCGCAGGTTCGAATCCTACCTCGGGCATGGATGTGTGTGATGTCCTTAGGTTAGTTAGGTTTAACTAGTTCTAAGTTCTAGGGGACTAATGACCTCAGAAGTTGGGTCCCATAGTGCTCAGAGCCATTTGAACCATTTTTAGAAGTCCGAGACAGCGGTAGGATATCAACTTGTCTGTCGTCCGCCATACGACCCGACACCCAAGGTCTGGGGCGCAGCTTCATTTTACAACAGGGCTCCTTTGGTTGTCATCTGCGGCACCCTTACAGCACAGCGGTACGGCGAAGGTATCCTACACCCCGTTTTATTGCCCTTCATGGCAAGCCATCCTAGGCTTACACTTCAGGAAGTTAATGCTCGCTCGCACACACTGCTTGTCTTCGTGCTTGCCAAACCCTACCTTGGCCAGTAAAATGACCTGATCTCTTCCCAATTGAGAACGCATGGAGCATTATGGGCCGGGCCCTCCAACCAGCTTGGGATTTTGGCGATGTAACACGAAAAGTGAACAGGCTTTGGCACGAAATCCCTCAGGAGGACATCCGATAGTTCTGTTAATACCAAGCTAAACAACTGCTTTCATAGGGGCCGGAAATGGACCAACGCGTTATTCACTCGCTCAATTTGCTCTTCTACTGAATAAGCCAACCAATTTTTCTGATAGTGTAAACATTTGTTTGTCTGTATATGTGCATCACATCTACCGATTTCCGACCCATTCGGATAATTTCTTTTGTCTCAGAATCGATAAAAAAACGTCTCTGGTCGATTAATACTATAGTTTGCTGAGACTGCAGAACACCATGCAGAAAAATATTCATGACACAAGTTCCGTGATTCGGTTACACGATTCTCATGGCCGAATGAGCAGTGTCTCTGTTGAGTCGGGTGCCAGCCGCACGGGGTCATTGAGATCGAGCACGGGGCTCAATACAGCACTCGTGGAGCAGTCGATTCCACATTAGCAAGGCTGACGTGAGGTGATGAGCAACGCCAGCAGCAGCATCGAGGAACGATAAACAGCAGGCTCTATAGATCACAGTCCTGCCGCTGTCGAAACAACTGACATTCAAATGCGATGTTTGAATGAGAAAAATTCTGCGTAATCTTTCCTTATACATAGGATATGGATGGCATTACTCCTATCTAAGTTGTGTGATTGCGCTGAAATGCTAATCATTTGCACATCGAAGGATGTAGTGCACTTCATGGCAATACGACGTTTCCAGAATGAGATTTTCATTCTGCAGCGGAGTTTGCGCTGATATGAAACTTCCTGGCAGATCAAAACTGTGTGCTCGACCGAGACTCGAACTCGGGACCTTTGCCTTTCGCGGGCAAGTGGTAGAGCACTTGCCCGCGAAAGGCAAAGGTCCCGAGTTCGAGTCTCGGTCGGGCACACAGTTTTGATCTGCCAGGAAGTTTCAATACGACGTTTGTTGCACGCCAACTTCACGGTGTTGCCATTTTAGTGGCCAGTTGGTGCGAGGTGGTGGTATGATTTGTTTGCGGCCCAGACTCGACATTTATGGGTATGGGATAAAGCATCATAGTATTTGAAGCTATTAATGTTGGAGTCATACGAAAATACATCCAGATCTGCTGCAACCGACTGTATGTAGTGCACACATCAGAATCCTTTTACGATTCTCACTTTATTGTCATTTATGGAGCGTTACCATGATTTAGTTTGCATATTATAAATATTACAGCTGCACTCAGAAAAAAATACAGAAGTAATCGGATTCACTATCATTTAAATAAGCTATGGAGCGCTTCAGTAGAACTGTTAAAGGTTTCGCTTCAGTGCTCAAGGGACAGCATATGAGTCAGGATGAAAGGTAGACCATCCACAAACAGCTGGCTTGAGCACAAGCGTAAGACAATTTTCATTCCAAAGTGCATTAAGTGCAGACTTTGCAGTCTTCGGTCATTTCGGAAGGAGTTACATAATTTCATAATTATTACAAGTACTAAAGAAATTTGTCAAAACATGCAGACGCGTTATGTCACATCACTTAGGTGAAATCTCTGGAATACTAACTGGGAAGTAAGGACACACGTAAAAACAGAGAATAAACAAACCGGTCAAAGTTATGCTTCAAATTGCAAAGTGCATGGACTGAATAAACGCAACGGTAGCTGTCAAGTTAGATAACGGTACAATGTAACAGGGACGACGCCACATAAACGTAACCATCTTCACTTTAATAAATATACGACATCAAATTTCTTCCGTAAGTAGACGTTTTTGATATTCTGTAGGAGAGTAACAGACCGGTTTACGTCAGCAAACTATAGAACTTGGTAGCGGCATAACTATTTGGACACCAGAATCATGCGTTAAAAATCTATATAATGAGTCAGGATCTTATGGATAGAAACTGTTGTCATATGAATTGTTAACAGGGTGTAGCTCCTTCTGAAGAATTCACTCACTCGTTGATATTTCCTTCGACCTGACGCGAAGTTGCGCCCTCAAAGAACAGCAACATATCGATATTGGCTATGCTCTTCAACACTGTGTTCCACGTTTACCTAGGATCCAGACTGTATCTGCTCGAATGCATATGCAACAATGCATTCATCTGTATCTGTGGATAAGCCTCGGTTAAATTCATGATTCTCCTGCTGTACACATGCTCACATTCAACGTCCACCGTAAGTTTCCTGTTCACGCAGGCCGCCATTTAGAGGGAGTCTCGCATGAGATTTTACGTCGTGCACATATTTATTAACTTAGAATGGATATCAGTGTCCTTTCGTAATGTTTTTAATTATATTATATGAATACATTCTAATACAGACTACACATATAGTAACTTCAACACCTTTTATGAAAAGAATAAAGAAAATAATTTATTATCCTGTATTTTTGTTGTTATTTACAAAGAAAGAAACCGTGTCCTGAATCCCATGCCCTGTCACAGTAACTGAAAAAACTGATTTACAAAAATCGGAAAAATTCTGAGGTTAAAAAAAATTCACGTGCTATATCAAGTAATTATGCTCTGACAGAGGAAGATGTGTTATTACTTGAAAGCTCACTGACAGTTCGACCACTCATTTAGAATATGTGTCTGTACATGTAACCTGTACAATAGTGGTGAAACAAGCGGGGCGTTCCCGCATACAGCGTGTGCTCCTTAGCGCACTACTGCAAGAACAGTTACGGATACATTTTTAAGGTAAGAACAAGTAGGATAGAAGACGGCGCAGTTTAGTAGTGGTAGTAGTAATAGTAGTAGTAGTAACAGCATTTTTATTTATCTGTACATATATCTTAGAAGGGTATTCAACACTTCTTGGTTTTTTTAGTTTAAGAACAACAAAATTAAACTATTTCACATGTGCAGACATTTAAGGACTTACAGGTCTGGAATGACAAGGATGGGACAGATTATCAGTCATGGCCTTGTAGTGGAAACCTTCCCGGCATTTGAGTGAATTAATTTAGGGAAACCAAGGAAAACGTAAATCAGGATGGCTAGATGAAGATTAGAGTATCCACCCTTCCGCATACAAGGCCACTCTGATTAAAACAGTGCAATCTAATTCGATTTACCATAATGTACAGTACTGTATTACAAATAACTTATTTAATAATGGTGACAGTGTGGGGCGGCGAAGAAGTTGTCGAATGAGTTGTTTGAATGTTCATTTCACGTAACAGACTATTGCCGATGCAACATATGTGGGACGGCGAAGAAGTCGTTGTTTAATGTTGAATGAAAGTTGAACATTGCCACCTTAAATCACGCGAGCCTGGCAACTAATTTGGTGGCCAGTCAGAAAGCGAAGGGAAACTTACTGACCTTAGTTCCCAGTCTGCACGGCCACATTCCTGTACAGCCCAGCTAAACGAAAAATATCCATAGTTCTTCACGGGATTAGGGCTGCTTCAATAAAATTTAAAGTTCCAAACAAGATTTTATTATCTTAAAGGCTCACACAAATTACTCGAAACTTCTGAAAATGCTAAAGACATTAAATATTGTTAATTCAGCCAATCGTTTAATAGTTCAGAGGCGACTTCTACAGCAAGTTCCTCCCGAATAGTTCATTACTCTAACTAACGGTGCTCTATTAATAGTTCGCAATAATGTTAAAAAAAAAATTAATGCTCGCCTTAAAAGTGGAGTTAGTCACCACTTGCCACGCGGAATTATACTTCACACGGACGGCACAATAACAGTTTGTTACCGAAGTCTAAACGATCCAGGACGGTGTACAGTCCTCGCGATTTTCAATGTCCGTTTACATTGCTAAGTACGCGCATGTCACAGCCCGCTATGACGTCACCCGAGGCGAGGCGCGATCGGACGTTAAGCTCGCGTGGACTAGGCGTTGGTCTAATGCGGAGTGAGCTTACTACTGCCTCTGCCGCTCTTTTTATATAGCTCCGGCGCGTACCGCCAAGAGAGCATCTGTTCTTTCCGTTCCTATGCAGATGCCTGCAGCCTCCAAATGATCGCTATCTCAGGCACATAATCTTAAATATCACATTTAATAATAGCTTTACAAACTTCTCAATTTTTGTATACATACATCTGAGCAGTACAGAAGCACGTAGAAAATCTCAGCCCGCTAAAATTAAAACTTTACTCTCTAGAATTTTTACAATGGAACTAACGGTAGATTGTTACCTCTGAACCATAGCTTTATCAAGACTTGTATCAGCTGTTAATTATGCTACAAGACTAAAACTTGGTGTAGCTTTGTTAATTGTCCTATCTGATCATTGGTCTTAAAGAATTTGTTTTATCATTAAAATTTAAAGTACTTAATCTATAATGCTTATGTACATTTTACTCACAAAAGTAGTTTTTACTAAATTACTAAAAAACTAGAAGAGGTAACTGATTGTGGTATTTCCATTATTATTATTAGGGTGAACTGAAGCATCCTACCAATTTTCAACATTGTAGCTCTATTGTTTCGCGCCTCTGATTTTTCCGAAAAACGCGGATTCTGGAGTCAATTTTAGTTTTATGGTTTTGGAAACCAGCACCACTCATTAATGACTTCTTACTGCACCTTCTCACCAAATTTTGGCTTCCTAGCGTCATTATTTAGCGCCTCCTATTTTTCTTTCAAAACGTGAATTTTACGTAAACTACTAATTTTATAACATTAAGATTTGTTACCTGAAACATTATTACATAGAACTATACTTTAACAAAGTTTTACACACAAATCTTAATTTTTACTTTTATGTTAAATGTGGTGCAATACTATATGCAGGCGCGTTACGATGACGTGACGCTACTAGCAGTGAACTAGGGTAAGTCCCGTGCACTCGCTCGCCTCTGTATCTTATACATGATACAGCGCTTGCTTTGCTTCATCACCCCCTTTTTAATTTTCGTGAAAATCTATTTTTGAACAAAATTAAATTTCTAAAAGAACAAACAAGCGATGGATTACTTTAGTATACCTCTTTCAACTTAAGTTGCTTCTTCTTAGGAAATTCCTTATTACTACATACACAAAATAACCATACTCATATACACATAGAAAACCTAGTACAGAAGACATTCACAAATTATTTACATACATTTACATGGAAATATAAATTTTTCAATGGTTACAAAATAGTTATTTTTTTTTCTTTAAAATCAGTCTCTTCCTGAAAAAGAAAATACACACGACTTTTATCACTGCAACGCACTCACATTTTTCTTTTACTATAATACTCGGCACTGTGGTGGGTGTCCTATTGTAACACTCATTTAATTTCACTGATTGACAAAATTGTGGGAGGAAATTGTATTCACTGTGGTTTGCGTCTCTACTTCCAATCTCCCTACCGCTTGTTGTCAGTCATTCATGCAGCCTGCATGTCCCTGAGAAACAGACAATACAGTCTAAGTTTCTGTTTTCAACTTATATCTAAGGTAGGACAAAGTACATTTTATAGTTTATATTCTGGCACTATTTTACTAATTGTGAAGTTGTCAGAAAGACATTTAGCACTAAGTCGTATCTGATACAATAGCTCCTACTTTCTTCTTTCATAAATAATCTTTTAGGTTCATAAATAGTGAAAATTCTTTTAGCAAATTAATATATTAAGATCTTGCTTCAACTTAGAAAATTGAGTAACCTTTTAGTTTTAATGTACTCTGGCTTAATTATCGTATGGATTAGTTCATCAAAGAAGTCATTTGCTGACCAGCACTTTGCTTTATTGTATGAATTACTAAAGAAATTAGTTATTTTCAGTATACCGATTCCAAATTTCTGCATTTTCCAATATTTGTGTGTTTCTGTTGTCTGTTTAACTATTTATTTGCCTCAAGCATGATTTAGCGTTTTTCACCATTTCACGAGACGTGAGGGAATTATTCTTTAATCCTACATCATTTACTTCAATTTACTTACTTCACTTCTTCACCTTATTCATTTTCTCCCTTTTCTTCCAGATTCAAAATACTTCATTTCTCCACTTCTTTCTCCCTTTTCCTTTTGTCAGCCTATTGACGTCCTGTTTCTATATATTTGGTGCGATCCTCACACCACTTCCACACATCTCCATTTATTTAATTCTAAAACGCCATTGCTTGCCTCTATGAGCATTACCTTCTTACGCTGTTTTCCTTCAGACAACCTTATTTCTAGCAACATACTACCTTCTGCATAATCTCATGGATTATTCATATTCATACCGTACTTCGTATACTGCAAAGTGTCTCTCTTAGTTGTAGTTTCTAACCCTTTACAATTACATGAAATATTTTAATTTATTTATTTTAGCCATGTTTGCCTCTTATTGGTACTCAGACTTTTGTTTTGCCATTCACTAGGTAGATCCCTACTAAGAATACTTAAAACCTAATAGCATATATACAACATGAAGACATATGTGATTCTTACCTGTTATGATAGACCAGAAGAAGGGAATGAAACTTGAAAAGGAAATAAAGTTTCACCCAGCTGGGACTGCACGGTACGCCAAACCGTGTATCCGCCAAAGAGTGGCAGACTCCCTACAGTAATAATTACTGTTAATTTTAAATTCCTTTAGATCCACAATATTTCTTAGACCTAGTTCTCTCTTACTCTTTGGATATTCCAAACGATAGGCATTTGCATGAGGTTTACTTACTATTCTAAATGGTCCATGATATACATGCATAAACTTTTTAGTTTCTGCAGAAATTTTCTTTGATTTTTCTTTTGTTTTGACCAGCACTAGCTCACCAATTTTAAAACTAGTGGGGGAAGCCCTTGCATCATGCCTCTTTTTCCTATCTAAAGCTCTTTTGCGTATATTTGCCCTGGCCTGTGCTTTCTTCTCATCCAATGTACTCTGACTTAGAACTGGAAAGTCAATCATACTCGGAATGATATTATGTGGTTCCTTAGCCAGCGGCAAATTCCAGTAACCACATGTTATGTCCATGGAAGTAAAGTACTTAACCCCTCGGAACTTTTGAATTAACTCATCCATATTTTGAGGACGATCACTTTCTCTGATGACAATTTCATTTAACCAGCGTGCATCCAATACTAATCTAACACTTCCATCACGCTTAGACACTACAACAAGAGGACTATTGTATTCACTAATTGCTTGCTCTATGACACCCCATGCCAACATACGTTTAATTTCATTTCGCACTGCTTGTTTCCTTGCAACATGTATTGGATAAGGCTTCTTAAAAAATACCTTCCCAGGCTTGATATTCAAATGGCATTCATAACCTTTAACTTCACCAGGTGCGTTTGAGAATACATTACTATGCTTAGTTAACACACTCTTTAACTCTGATCTTTGTTCGTCAGCAATTTGCTTTGTTGATTGTACCTTTTCCTCTATTTCCTTTAGGATGTGTCTCTCTTCAACCTTAGCACTTTCCTCATTCTCACTGAAAACCAAATTTTCCTGCAAGTATCCTTTATTCTTTATTACTCTAATAGGCAGTTCCCAAGTTTCATTACTACCGCCTATATGACTTCCTATAAAAGACTCTCTTATCACTTTAGAGTCAGGTAAAGTTAAAATTAAGTTGTTCTGATCAAAATTGATCTTTCCCTGGTACTTTGATAAGAAATCAGTACCAATCAACATATCAACACTTAAGCCTAGCACAATCAAACAAGGATGACCTATTACTACGTCATTTATACCAATGGGTATCAAAGCTTCGTGTTGAACTGGTCTAGAGACTTTTCCAGTAGCACCTATTATCTTTAAGCCACTTACTTTCATAACTGTTAACTTCTCTTTATTGGGTATGGTGTCAAAAAATGTTTGTGATAAAGCACTTGCTTCACTGCCACTGTCAAGCAGACAACGCACAGTGACTCCTGATATGTTTACTTTGATAACAGGGTGAGTTATTTTACATTGAACAGGTTGCTCACACACCTCGTCTAATAAATCTCGTTCTATGTTCTTCCAGCTAAAGTAATTCTGATCAGTTGCAATTACATTTACATTTACATCCTGGGGCTCATCATGCTCTATAATCTTAGCTGCTTTCTCTAATCTGTCCACTAACTTTAAATCGAAGCATCTGACGACTTTTTCTACTTTTGTTTGCTGCACATCAGCCAAACTATCCTCTACCTCTGAGCAACTGCGTCCCTGCGCAATATTGCTGTTCATAAGAATGTCGTCACCTTCAACCATTTGTGGCACGTTTACACAGCTACTAGATTCT
This sequence comes from Schistocerca gregaria, assembly GCF_023897955.1. NCBI lineage: Eukaryota > Metazoa > Arthropoda > Insecta > Orthoptera > Acrididae > Schistocerca > Schistocerca gregaria. Next base: position 461,347,269 of record NC_064926.1, on the reverse strand, counting down.
TTCACCTCGTTACTATTTCTACCCCCTTCATTCATCATTTCCTCCTCTCTAAAGTTTTGCAGTACTGATTCTACTTCTGCTACTTCTACTTCAGCTTTTAGATTGCCATTTTCATCGAAGATGTAAGCTTTTACTTCATCATTATTCCCATCAGACTCAAACCCATTATCTATTTCTTCCCCATTATCTACCTTGAGTTCCTGTTCTTCCTTGACCCATTTTTCTAGTGTATCCAAAATACTATCCACTATTTTGTGAGAGTGGCTTAACACATCACTGGTATTATCTGTATTTATTTCGTCATCCATGTTGTCTGTCTGTGTATGTTGGCTGATTGTCTGTGTTTCCGTTACTGGCTGTGTTACTGTTACCGCCTGGTGAGCGCCAGTTTCCTCATAGACGGGATTTAGTTTCCCACACGCGGCCTGTTGTGTTCATCTGTGACACCACTAGATATAGTAGCATCATGACTCCCTTCTTGTCTTAATGGCATAGTATTTACTTCTCCACTTTCGTCATAGTAGTTGTTACGAAAGCGTGGTGAGTATCTACCCCCTCTTCCTCTGCCACGGCTTTGGTTTCGATAGTTTGTTTTGGTGTGCCTAACTTCCATATTTCTAACGTTCACGTTTCCATTATTTTGTACGTGATTGTTAGAAGATTTGTTATTCTGCTGCACCTGCTCCTCAGCAGCAGCTACTCTTTCCACTCTTTCCAGATATTCAATAAATTTGTCTATATTATCTCTAGGGGCGGAAATGATCCTCTTCTGCCAGTACCACGGCAGCTTACCTTCTAAACCCATAATGATCATATCTGGCTTCATCTTTTCTGTCAAATGTGACAGTCTTGAAACCCACTTCCTAGCGAAATCCTTTACTGATTCACGCCCTGGGAAAAACTTCTTACCACTCCAGAATTCCCTTAACACATCATTTTGTTTGTTATGTGACCAGTATTCGTTGAGAAATGCAGACTTAAATTCAGATAAAGTTTTACATTTGATCATTACATCCGCTGACCATCGCAAAGCATCACCTGACAAATGACTTCTTATAAATGAAATTTTTTCTCTTTCTGACCAAGTGTTGGGGAGAACATCCTCAAAGTCATTCCAAAATTCAAGAGGGTGAATGTACTTATCAGAATCAAAGCGCAAAAACTGTCGACACCCTATAAAAGCGGCGTTAACTGAAGTCACATGCTGTACAGTAGAATGACTAGAATTAACAGAGGTTACTCTATTTTCTACGTTAGCAATGTTAGTATTTAATTCCTCTACTTGTGACTCTACTGCTTCTATCCTGGCAGAACATCTTTGTTCCACTGCACCACGAATTTCGGTACAGGTTTCTTTTACTTTCTCAATGTTTTTCTGACAAGTATCTACTTTAATTTGTACCTCTTTAACTTTGTCAGAGCAAAGTTTGGACTCGTTGCTCAATCTTTCGGACAACCTCACTTCCAAAAGTTCATCTGCCTCTTGATAATTTTTTTGAATTTGATCTATTTCACATTTGAAAGTACTATGCATTTTAGTTAACTGTTGCCCTACTTTTACTTGAACGTCATGATGAATAGCATCTATCTTATAATTCAAACTATTCCATTTTGATTGCAGTTCTTCTTTTAGTTCTTTATTACTATCCTCAATTTTAGCCTCAATTTTATTTTCCAACCCTTTATTACTAACCTCAATTTTATTCTCCAACTCTTTATTACTATTTTCAATTTTAGCCTCAATTTTATTTTGGTTTGATTCGAGTTTGGCAAACAGTATTTGCATCCAATCCGGAGCTTCTACCTTGATACTTTGTATCTCTTGACTTGACTGAGCTGGAGATATATTGAGCTCAGTTTCACTACCTGACAAAGTTAGCAACTCTACTGGCTCCCTTTTGACTTCTATTTCACTTATTGATTGCATCCCTGCATTCTCATTTAAATTAAAGTCATAATTTACTGGTGACAAATTACGTTCTAGTTCAATATTTGAGGGATTAATGGAACCATCCTCATTAAACTCAATTCCTGATCCTGAGGATTCTTGGTCAGAGACCGGTTCCCTTCTGAAATGTACACTACTTTCCATATCTTTTAGTTTGTTAGCAGCAGTTAATAAATATTTTAAAAGTCTTTGACTTAACTTAAATGCTTGATTTCGACGAATGATGTCGTCGCGGTGTACCAGCAATCGTGATGCGACGCGTCGCGACGTATTGAAGGCAGCAGCAGCAGCTGTAGCGTCGAGTACCGCCACAGGAATCGCCTACTGCAATAGCTCCAGGGGGGGGGCAGCAAGGCACCGTTGACCGCTCGGCGCAGCCGGCAGCTGTCTCGCAGATCAGCGCAGCTCCGCGATGACGCACCGTCTTCCTTTAGTCTCAGCGCCGTCGGCAGCCGCGATCCAGCATCGTCGCCTTCCTCACCATCGTCACTAACCAACGTACAGCGGTAGACACTTATTGTTTATACACTACACCCGCCTTTACTGGTAACACTGTTCCCACACTAGTTCAATTCAGTGTCCTGTTATTGCCTACCGAGTTCGTTAATTTATACCAATCGCTTTCACACATCGAGCACTTTTATTTGCTTTTAATTCAGTTTTCCCGGCCGATAAGCACCATATGTGGGGCGGCGAAGAAGTTGTCGAATGAGTTGTTTGAATGTTCATTTCACGTAACAGACTATTGCCGATGCAACATATGTGGGACGGCGAAGAAGTCGTTGTTTAATGTTGAATGAAAGTTGAACATTGCCACCTTAAATCACGCGAGCCTGGCAACTAATTTGGTGGCCAGTCAGAAAGCGAAGGGAAACTTACTGACCTTAGTTCCCAGTCTGCACGGCCACATTCCTGTACAGCCCAGCTAAACGAAAAATATCCATAGTTCTTCACGGGATTAGGGCTGCTTCAATAAAATTTAAAGTTCCAAACAAGATTTTATTATCTTAAAGGCTCACACAAATTACTCGAAACTTCTGAAAATGCTAAAGACATTAAATATTGTTAATTCAGCCAATCGTTTAATAGTTCAGAGGCGACTTCTACAGCAAGTTCCTCCCGAATAGTTCATTACTCTAACTAACGGTGCTCTATTAATAGTTCGCAATAATGTTAAAAAAAATTTAATGCTCGGCTTAAAAGTGGAGTTAGTCACCACTTGCCACGCGGAATTATACTTCACATGGACGGCACAATAACAGTTTGTTACCGAAGTCTAAACGATCCAGGACGGTGTACAGTCCTCGCGATTTTCAATGTCCGTTTACATTGCTAAGTACGCGCATGTCACAGCCCGCTATGACGTCACCCGAGGCGAGGCGCGATCGGACGTTAAGCTCGCGTGGACTAGGCGTTGGTCTAATGCGGAGTGAGCTTACTACTGCCTCTGCCGCTCTTTTTATATAGCTCCGGCGCGTACCGCCAAGAGAGCATCTGTTCTTTCCGTTCCTATGCAGATGCCTGCAGCCTCCAAATGATCGCTATCTCAGGCACATAATCTTAAATATCACATTTAATAATAGCTTTACAAACTTCTCAATTTTTGTATACATACATCTGAGCAGTACAGAAGCACGTAGAAAATCTCAGCCCGCTAAAATTAAAACTTTACTCTCTAGAATTTTTACAATGGAACTAACGGTAGATTGTTACCTCTGAACCATAGCTTTATCAAGACTTGTATCAGCTGTTAATTATGCTACAAGACTAAAACTTGGTGTAGCTTTGTTAATTGTCCTATCTGATCATTGGTCTTAAAGAATTTGTTTTATCATTAAAATTTAAAGTACTTAATCTATAATGCTTATGTACATTTTACTCACAAAAGTAGTTTTTACTAAATTACTAAAAAACTAGAAGAGGTAACTGATTGTGGTATTTCCATTATTATTATTAGGGTGAACTGAAGCATCCTACCAATTTTCAACATTGTAGCTCTATTGTTTCGCGCCTCTGATTTTTCCGAAAAACGCGGATTCTGGAGTCAATTTTAGTTTTATGGTTTTGGAAACCAGCACCACTCATTAATGACTTCTTACTGCACCTTCTCACCAAATTTTGGCTTCCTAGCGTCATTATTTAGCGCCTCCTATTTTTCTTTCAAAACGTGAATTTTACGTAAACTACTAATTTTATAACATTAAGATTTGTTACCTGAAACATTATTACATAGAACTATACTTTAACAAAGTTTTACACACAAATCTTAATTTTTACTTTTATGTTAAATGTGGTGCAATACTATATGCAGGCGCGTTACGATGACGTGACGCTACTAGCAGTGAACTAGGGTAAGTCCCGTGCACTCGCTCGCCTCTGTATCTTATACATGATACAGCGCTTGCTTTGCTTCATCACCCCCTTTTTAATTTTCGTGAAAATCTATTTTTGAACAAAATTAAATTTCTAAAAGAACAAACAAGCGATGGATTACTTTAGTATACCTCTTTCAACTTAAGTTGCTTCTTCTTAGGAAATTCCTTATTACTACATACACAAAATAACCATACTCATATACACATAGAAAACCTAGTACAGAAGACATTCACAAATTATTTACATACATTTACATGGAAATATAAATTTTTCAATGGTTACAAAATAGTTATTTTTTTTTCTTTAAAATCAGTCTCTTCCTGAAAAAGAAAATACACACGACTTTTATCACTGCAACGCACTCACATTTTTCTTTTACTATAATACTCGGCACTGTGGTGGGTGTCCTATTGTAACACTCATTTAATTTCACTGATTGACAAAATTGTGGGAGGAAATTGTATTCACTGTGGTTTGCGTCTCTACTTCCAATCTCCCTACCGCTTGTTGTCAGTCATTCATGCAGCCTGCATGTCCCTGAGAAACAGACAATACAGTCTAAGTTTCTGTTTTCAACTTATATCTAAGGTAGGACAAAGTACATTTTATAGTTTATATTCTGGCACTATTTTACTAATTGTGAAGTTGTCAGAAAGACATTTAGCACTAAGTCGTATCTGATACAATAGCTCCTACTTTCTTCTTTCATAAATAATCTTTTAGGTTCATAAATAGTGAAAATTCTTTTAGCAAATTAATATATTAAGATCTTGCTTCAACTTAGAAAATTGAGTAACCTTTTAGTTTTAATGTACTCTGGCTTAATTATCGTATGGATTAGTTCATCAAAGAAGTCATTTGCTGACCAGCACTTTGCTTTATTGTATGAATTACTAAAGAAATTAGTTATTTTCAGTATAACGATTCCAAATTTCTGCATTTTCCAATATTTGTGTGTTTCTGTTGTCTGTTTAACTATTTATTTGCCTCAAGCAAGATTTAGCGTTTTTCACCATTTCACGAGACGTGAGGGAATTATTCTTTAATCCTACATCATTTACTTCAATTTACTTACTTCACTTCTTCACCTTATTCATTTTCTCCCTTTTCTTCCAGATTCAAAATACTTCATTTCTCCACTTCTTTCTCCCTTTTCCTTTTGTCAGCCTATTGACGTCCTGTTTCTATATATTTGGTGCGATCCTCACACCACTTCCACACATCTCCATTTATTTAATTCTAAAACGCCATTGCTTGCCTCTATGAGCATTACCTTCTTACGCTGTTTTCCTTCAGACAACCTTATTTCTAGCAACATACTACCTTCTGCATAATCTCATGGATTATTCATATTCATACCGTACTTCGTATACTGCAAAGTGTCTCTCTTAGTTGTAGTTTCTAACCCTTTACAATTACATGAAATATTTTAATTTATTTATTTTAGCCATGTTTGCCTCTTATTGGTACTCAGACTTTTGTTTTGCCATTCACTAGGTAGATCCCTACTAAGAATACTTAAAACCTAATAGCATATATACAACATGAAGACATATGTGATTCTTACCTGTTATGATAGACCAGAAGAAGGGAATGAAACTTGAAAAGGAAATAAAGTTTCACCCAGCTGGGACTGCACGGTACGCCAAACCGTGTATCCGCCAAAGAGTGGCAGACTCCCTACAGTAATAATTACTGTTAATTTTAAATTCCTTTAGATCCACAATATTTCTTAGACCTAGTTCTCTCTTACTCTTTGGATATTCCAAACGATAGGCATTTGCATGAGGTTTACTTACTATTCTAAATGGTCCATGATATACATGCATAAACTTTTTAGTTTCTGCAGAAATTTTCTTTGATTTTTCTTTTGTTTTGACCAGCACTAGCTCACCAATTTTAAAACTAGTGGGGGAAGCCCTTGCATCATGCCTCTTTTTCCTATCTAAAGCTCTTTTGCGTATATTTGCCCTGGCCTGTGCTTTCTTCTCATCCAATGTACTCTGACTTAGAACTGGAAAGTCAATCATACTCGGAATGATATTATGTGGTTCCTTAGCCAGCGGCAAATTCCAGTAACCACATGTTATGTCCATGGAAGTAAAGTACTTAACCCCTCGGAACTTTTGAATTAACTCATCCATATTTTGAGGACGATCACTTTCTCTGATGACAATTTCATTTAACCAGCGTGCATCCAATACTAATCTAACACTTCCATCACGCTTAGACACTACAACAAGAGGACTATTGTATTCACTAATTGCTTGCTCTATGACACCCCATGCCAACATACGTTTAATTTCATTTCGCACTGCTTGTTTCCTTGCAACATGTATTGGATAAGGCTTCTTAAAAAATACCTTCCCAGGCTTGATATTCAAATGGCATTCATAACCTTTAACTTCACCAGGTGCGTTTGAGAATACATTACTATGCTTAGTTAACACACTCTTTAACTCTGATCTTTGTTCGTCAGCAATTTGCTTTGTTGATTGTACCTTTTCCTCTATTTCCTTTAGGATGTGTCTCTCTTCAACCTTAGCACTTTCCTCATTCTCACTGAAAACCAAATTTTCCTGCAAGTATCCTTTATTCTTTATTACTCTAATAGGCAGTTCCCAAGTTTCATTACTACCGCCTATATGACTTCCTATAAAAGACTCTCTTATCACTTTAGAGTCAGGTAAAGTTAAAATTAAGTTGTTCTGATCAAAATTGATCTTTCCCTGGTACTTTGATAAGAAATCAGTACCAATCAACATATCAACACTTAAGCCTAGCACAATCAAACAAGGATGACCTATTACTACGTCATTTATACCAATGGGTATCAAAGCTTCGTGTTGAACTGGTCTAGAGACTTTTCCAGTAGCACCTATTATCTTTAAGCCACTTACTTTCATAACTGTTAACTTCTCTTTATTGGGTATGGTGTCAAAAAATGTTTGTGATAAAGCACTTGCTTCACTGCCACTGTCAAGCAGACAACGCACAGTGACTCCTGATATGTTTACTTTGATAACAGGGTGAGTTATTTTACATTGAACAGGTTGCTCACACACCTCGTCTAATAAATCTCGTTCTATGTTCTTCCAGCTAAAGTAATTCTGATCAGTTGCAATTACATTTACATTTACATCCTGGGGCTCATCATGCTCTATAATCTTAGCTGCTTTCTCTAATCTGTCCACTAACTTTAAATCGAAGCATCTGACGACTTTTTCTACTTTTGTTTGCTGCACATCAGCCAAACTATCCTCTACCTCTGAGCAACTGCGTCCCTGCGCAATATTGCTGTTCATAAGAATGTCGTCACCTTCAACCATTTGTGGCACGTTTACACAGCTACTAGATTCTTTCACCTCGTTACTATTTCTACCCCCTTCATTCATCATTTCCTCCTCTCTAAAGTTTTGCAGTACTGATTCTACTTCTGCTACTTCTACTTCAGCTTTTAGATTGCCATTTTCATCGAAGATGTAAGCTTTTACTTCATCATTATTCCCATCAGACTCAAACCCATTATCTATTTCTTCCCCATTATCTACCTTGAGTTCCTGTTCTTCCTTGACCCATTTTTCTAGTGTATCCAAAATACTATCCACTATTTTGTGAGAGTGGCTTAACACATCACTGGTATTATCTGTATTTATTTCGTCATCCATGTTGTCTGTCTGTGTATGTTGGCTGATTGTCTGTGTTTCCGTTACTGGCTGTGTTACTGTTACCGCCTGGTGAGCGCCAGTTTCCTCATAGACGGGATTTAGTTTCCCACACGCGGCCTGTTGTGTTCATCTGTGACACCACTAGATATAGTAGCATCATGACTCCCTTCTTGTCTTAATGGCATAGTATTTACTTCTCCACTTTCGTCATAGTAGTTGTTACGAAAGCGTGGTGAGTATCTACCCCCTCTTCCTCTGCCACGGCTTTGGTTTCGATAGTTTGTTTTGGTGTGCCTAACTTCCATATTTCTAACGTTCACGTTTCCATTATTTTGTACGTGATTGTTAGAAGATTTGTTATTCTGCTGCACCTGCTCCTCAGCAGCAGCTACTCTTTCCACTCTTTCCAGATATTCAATAAATTTGTCTATATTATCTCTAGGGGCGGAAATGATCCTCTTCTGCCAGTACCACGGCAGCTTACCTTCTAAACCCATAATGATCATATCTGGCTTCATCTTTTCTGTCAAATGTGACAGTCTTGAAACCCACTTCCTAGCGAAATCCTTTACTGATTCACGCCCTGGGAAAAACTTCTTACCACTCCAGAATTCCCTTAACACATCATTTTGTTTGTTATGTGACCAGTATTCGTTGAGAAATGCAGACTTAAATTCAGATAAAGTTTTACATTTGATCATTACATCCGCTGACCATCGCAAAGCATCACCTGACAAATGACTTCTTATAAATGAAATTTTTTCTCTTTCTGACCAAGTGTTGGGGAGAACATCCTCAAAGTCATTCCAAAATTCAAGAGGGTGAATGTACTTATCAGAATCAAAGCGCAAAAACTGTCGACACCCTATAAAAGCGGCGTTAACTGAAGTCACATGCTGTACAGTAGAATGACTAGAATTAACAGAGGTTACTCTATTTTCTACGTTAGCAATGTTAGTATTTAATTCCTCTACTTGTGACTCTACTGCTTCTATCCTGGCAGAACATCTTTGTTCCACTGCACCACGAATTTCGGTACAGGTTTCTTTTACTTTCTCAATGTTTTTCTGACAAGTATCTACTTTAATTTGTACCTCTTTAACTTTGTCAGAGCAAAGTTTGGACTCGTTGCTCAATCTTTCGGACAACCTCACTTCCAAAAGTTCATCTGCCTCTTGATAATTTTTTTGAATTTGATCTATTTCACATTTGAAAGTACTATGCATTTTAGTTAACTGTTGCCCTACTTTTACTTGAACGTCATGATGAATAGCATCTATCTTATAATTCAAACTATTCCATTTTGATTGCAGTTCTTCTTTTAGTTCTTTATTACTATCCTCAATTTTAGCCTCAATTTTATTTTCCAACCCTTTATTACTAACCTCAATTTTATTCTCCAACTCTTTATTACTATTTTCAATTTTAGCCTCAATTTTATTTTGGTTTGATTCGAGTTTGGCAAACAGTATTTGCATCCAATCCGGAGCTTCTACCTTGATACTTTGTATCTCTTGACTTGACTGAGCTGGAGATATATTGAGCTCAGTTTCACTACCTGACAAAGTTAGCAACTCTACTGGCTCCCTTTTGACTTCTATTTCACTTATTGATTGCATCCCTGCACTCTCATTTAAATTAAAGTCATAATTTACTGGTGACAAATTACGTTCTAGTTCAATATTTGAGGGATTAATGGAACCATCCTCATTAAACTCAATTCCTGATCCTGAGGATTCTTGGTCAGAGACCGGTTCCCTTCTGAAATGTACACTACTTTCCATATCTTTTAGTTTGTTAGCAGCAGTTAATAAATATTTTAAAAGTCTTTGACTTAACTTAAATGCTTGATTTCGACGAATGATGTCGTCGCGGTGTACCAGCAATCGTGATGCGACGCGTCGCGACGTATTGAAGGCAGCAGCAGCAGCTGTAGCGTCGAGTACCGCCACAGGAATCGCCTACTGCAATAGCTCCAGGGGGGGGGCAGCAAGGCACCGTTGACCGCTCGGCGCAGCCGGCAGCTGTCTCGCAGATCAGCGCAGCTCCGCGATGACGCACCGTCTTCCTTTAGTCTCAGCGCCGTCGGCAGCCGCGATCCAGCATCGTCGCCTTCCTCACCATCGTCACTAACCAACGTACAGCGGTAGACACTTATTGTTTATACACTACACCCGCCTTTACTGGTAACACTGTTCCCACACTAGTTCAATTCAGTGTCCTGTTATTGCCTACCGAGTTCGTTAATTTATACCAATCGCTTTCACACATCGAGCACTTTTATTTGCTTTTAATTCAGTTTTCCCGGCCGATAAGCACCATATGTGGGGCGGCGAAGAAGTTGTCGAATGAGTTGTTTGAATGTTCATTTCACGTAACAGACTATTGCCGATGCAACATATGTGGGACGGCGAAGAAGTCGTTGTTTAATGTTGAATGAAAGTTGAACATTGCCACCTTAAATCACGCGAGCCTGGCAACTAATTTGGTGGCCAGTCAGAAAGCGAAGGGAAACTTACTGACCTTAGTTCCCAGTCTGCACGGCCACATTCCTGTACAGCCCAGCTAAACGAAAAATATCCATAGTTCTTCACGGGATTAGGGCTGCTTCAATAAAATTTAAAGTTCCAAACAAGATTTTATTATCTTAAAGGCTCACACAAATTACTCGAAACTTCTGAAAATGCTAAAGACATTAAATATTGTTAATTCAGCCAATCGTTTAATAGTTCAGAGGCGACTTCTACAGCAAGTTCCTCCCGAATAGTTCATTACTCTAACTAACGGTGCTCTATTAATAGTTCGCAATAATGTTAAAAAAAAAATTAATGCTCGCCTTAAAAGTGGAGTTAGTCACCACTTGCCACGCGGAATTATACTTCACACGGACGGCACAATAACAGTTTGTTACCGAAGTCTAAACGATCCAGGACGGTGTACAGTCCTCGCGATTTTCAATGTCCGTTTACATTGCTAAGTACGCGCATGTCACAGCCCGCTATGACGTCACCCGAGGCGAGGCGCGATCGGACGTTAAGCTCGCGTGGACTAGGCGTTGGTCTAATGCGGAGTGAGCTTACTACTGCCTCTGCCGCTCTTTTTATATAGCTCCGGCGCGTACCGCCAAGAGAGCATCTGTTCTTTCCGTTCCTATGCAGATGCCTGCAGCCTCCAAATGATCGCTATCTCAGGCACATAATCTTAAATATCACATTTAATAATAGCTTTACAAACTTCTCAATTTTTGTATACATACATCTGAGCAGTACAGAAGCACGTAGAAAATCTCAGCCCGCTAAAATTAAAACTTTACTCTCTAGAATTTTTACAATGGAACTAACGGTAGATTGTTACCTCTGAACCATAGCTTTATCAAGACTTGTATCAGCTGTTAATTATGCTACAAGACTAAAACTTGGTGTAGCTTTGTTAATTGTCCTATCTGATCATTGGTCTTAAAGAATTTGTTTTATCATTAAAATTTAAAGTACTTAATCTATAATGCTTATGTACATTTTACTCACAAAAGTAGTTTTTACTAAATTACTAAAAAACTAGAAGAGGTAACTGATTGTGGTATTTCCATTATTATTATTAGGGTGAACTGAAGCATCCTACCAATTTTCAACATTGTAGCTCTATTATTTCGCGCCTCTGATTTTTCCGAAAAACGCGGATTCTGGAGTCAATTTTAGTTTTATGGTTTTGGAAACCAGCACCACTCATTAATGACTTCTTACTGCACCTTCTCACCAAATTTTGGCTTCCTAGCGTCATTATTTAGCGCCTCCTATTTTTCTTTCAAAACGTGAATTTTACGTAAACTACTAATTTTATAACATTAAGATTTGTTACCTGAAACATTATTACATAGAACTATACTTTAACAAAGTTTTACACACAAATCTTAATTTTTACTTTTATGTTAAATGTGGTGCAATACTATATGCAGGCGCGTTACGATGACGTGACGCTACTAGCAGTGAACTAGGGTAAGTCCCGTGCACTCGCTCGCCTCTGTATCTTATACATGATACAGCGCTTGCTTTGCTTCAACAGGCTAATGCTACGCTGTTCATTCATACACTCCTGGAAATTGAAATAAGAACACCGTGAATTCATTGTCCCAGGAAGGGGAAACTTTATTGACACATTCCTGGGGTCAGATACATCACATGATCACACTGACAGAACCACAGGCACATAGACATAGGCAACAGAGCATGCACAATGTCGGCACTAGTACAGTGTATATCCACCTTTCGCAGCAATGCAGGCTGCTATTCTCCCATGGAGACGATCGTAGAGATGCTGGATGTAGTCCTGTGGAATGGCTTGCCATGCCATTTCCACCTGGCACCTCAGTTGGACCAGCGTTCGTGCTGGACGTGCAGACCGCGTGACACGACGCTTCATCCAGTCCCAAACATGCTCAATGGGGGACAGATCCGGAAATCTTGCTGGCCAGGGTAGTTGACTTACACCTTCTAGAGCACGTTGGGTGGCACGGGATACATGTGGACGTGCATTGTCCTGTTGGAACAGCAAGTTCCCTTGCCGGTCTAGGAATGGTAGAACGATGGGTTCGATGACGGTTTGGATGTACCGTGCACTATTCAGTGTCCCCTCGACGATCACCAGAGGTGTACGGCCAGTGTAGGAGATCGCTCCCCACACCATGATGCCGGGTGTTGGCTCTGTGTGCCTCGGTCGTATGCAGTCCTGATTGTGGCGCTCACCTGCACGGCGCCAAACACGCATACGACCATCATTGGCACCAAGGCAGAAGCGACTCTCATCGCTGAAGACGACACGTCTCCATTCGTCCCTCCATTCACGCCTGTCGCGACACCACTGGAGGCGGGCTGCACGATGTTGGGGCGTGAGCGGAAGACGGCCTAACGGTGTGCGGGACCGTAGCCCAGCTTCATGGAGACGGTTGGGAATGGTCCTCGCCGATACTCCAGGAGCAACAGTGTCCCTAATGTGCTGGGAAGTGGCGGTGCGGTCCCCTACGGCACTGCGTAGGATCCTACGGTCTTGGCGTGCATCCGTGCGTCGCTGCGGTCCGGTCCCAGGTCGACGGGCACGTGCACCTTCCGCCGACCACTGGCGACAACATCGATGTACTGTGGAGACCTCACACCCCACGTGTTGAGCAATTCGGCGGTACGTCCACCCGGCCTCCCGCATGCCCACTATACGCCCTTGCTCAAAGTCCGTCAACTGCTCTTACGGTTCACGTCCACGCTGTCACGGCATGCTACCAGTGTTAAAGACTGCGATGGAGCTCCGTATGCCACGGCAAACTGGCTGAGACTGACGGCGGCGGTGCACAAATGCTGCGCAGTTAGCGCCATTCGACGGCCAACACCGCGGTTCTTGGTGTGTCCGCTGTGCCGTGCGTGTGATCATTGCTTGTACAGCCCTCTCGCAGTGTCCGGAGCAAGTATGGTGGGTCTGACACAGCGGTGTCAATGTGTTCTTTTTTCCATTTCCAGGAGTGTATCTCACTCCCGGCGACTGCACACACTACACACACGTTGTTTTGTAACACTGCACACTCAATTAGCTAAAGTCAGGACCATTTTGTGCTCCACAATTCCCTTTTGCTAGCCTGAGAAACTAAGACAGCATCCCTTTACGACGAGTGAGCTGCCGAAAGCTGCAGAAAGAGGGCAATGTGCTAGTATTACACATTGCAAAGCTTTGGAAGTTAGATCTCCCAGAAAAGAAAAGAACGAAAAAAAAACACCTCGTGTGATAGTGTTAGTGCACTGTCAGATATTTATTATCGTTAGTATTATTTTCGGTGCATATGTTTAACAAACCCTATTCGGTGCTATGGTTGGGCTAATAGTTCCTTCTTAAACGCCTCTTTGAAGTTTTATTCCAGTAGGTACTTTAATCTCCTTTGGTAATTTATTGTACAGTTTTATTCCTTGGTAGGAAATGTTGTTTGGAGTTTCATGTTTATACTTTCTTGTAAATGTAAGTTCAGCCTAGATTTTACTCCATGGTCATGGAGCAGTAATTACCAATGTTATTTTCGTTGTGTACAACCCCAGTGTTTTGAGCAGATCTTTACAGAGAGTTCAACTACTATCTTTGTTTGTTATTCTTATTATCCTTTTAAGCAGTTTGAAAACAGGGCTCATATTTTGTGCATTTGATCCCCAGGAAAGCTGGAGTGCCAAGTGAAGAAATCGGAATATTTCTGACGTACTCTTCTGTTTGAGTTCAGTAGAGTGGTGACAACAGCGGAGGCTGCCAGAACCATTAGAGCCTGTATGGGGAATGCCACTCGACAGGAAAGACAACGCCGTCCGAAGTAACCGAGCGGTTCTAGGCGCTTCAGTCTCGAACCGCGCGACCGTTACGGTCGCAGGTTCGAATCCTGCCTCGGGTATGGATGTGTGTGATGTCCTTAGGTTCGTTAGGTTTAAGTAGTTCTAAACTCTAGGGGACTGATGACCTCAGATGTTAAGTCCCATAGTGCTCAGAGCTCAGAGAACGACAACAAAATAGATTTCTCATTGTAATAGGGTTTGTTTTGAGATTTGTGACTCTTCACTTTCAGGAAGACCTTTGGGGTTTGATGAAGATCGTTTAAACACATTTACCACAATGATCCACGTCAGTGTACTCGAGAACTGGCAAATGTGATAAACTGTGATCATTTCACCACCGTGCGACATTTGCATGCAACGGGGAAGTCTAAAAAATCCGGTGTTACCGCATGCTCTAACAAGGAACCTCTTGAGAGCGAAGTTGCAAAAGGATTGTGACGTTTGCGGCATTTGACACCCCACATATTGTCTCTAGGCAAACACAAAACTGGCTGCTAATGTCAACAGGAGGCGGGACTGGAGGTATCCAGTGGTGAGCACAGCATGCGGCTATGGAGCTCAGTTGCACTGCTTAGTAGACGACGAGTGATTCGCAACAGTTCTACAGTACTAGTGGTATTTATACAAAGCAGAGTAACACAAACGATAAACAAAGCAACCAGTGCATAATATCTACAGCAACAGTTGCCGAAGTTGACATTTCGTCACAAAGGAACCCAAGAAATTTTGCAGAAATGGCAGGTGAAATATTAGCATTCAGCAAGATAAGTCAGTGGAATGTGTGGTGTCGTATACGATCGATTGTACGGAAAATGCACGTGAGAACAATTATGACTGTACGTGCTTAACAAGTAAAGTGACATTGACACAGGTGTCGAGCCACGTAGCTCATCATCCTTGGCTATCAGGGAACTACAAGTCCTGTCTCCAGTGAAACGTAGTAAAGGACAATCGTTATCCAAGGAGTGGTACTAAACATAATTACGTACATGGAAGACCATCCGCAACATAGTAAAAACAACAATTATGAACACGTTTCGAATAAGTCCGCAGCAATACGAGCGTGTAGTGCACAAGAAAAACTACGGATATTCAAAGGAGGACAAGGCGCACTTATTATAAAAACTGGTGTTTGCGCGTTTCGAGGTTCCTAGGCTTCTCGATACAATTTATAGGGTGTGTTTGATAGTGATCTACTACGTTATGCACATCAAACTGTGCGCGATACAGATTACAGTGATATCAAGGGAACCAGAGGATGGGTGCATAACTCTAAACAGTGCTACAGTTTTGGAAGACGTAAGATAACGAAATTTCAAACAAAGCATCAACTTGACAACTTGATAATGCACAGAAACTGCGGAATCGGCCCGAAAATTTGTAAATGAGATTAACAAAATTATCCCATTGTTGAGTAAGGAATCTGTTTTCAACTCGAACCAATCGGGATTTGAAGAGGAAATGCATATGAAAGGAAACCTGGAAATTAGAAATACCAAGAGAGTTGTATCATGATCAGATAACATCAATGCCTTAATGCATTCGTATACAATTGTGCCAACTATTAATCTGGGTAGTAAATTGGCTGGAAAGTTATTTATTCTGCTGCGAGACGTTGGAGGAAAATGGTTCAAATGGGTCTGAGCACTATGGGACTTAACTTCTGAGGTCATCAGTCCCCTAGAACTTAGAGCTACTTAAACCTAACTAACCTAAGGAATCAAACACATCCATGCCCCGGGCAGGATTCGAACCTGCGCCGCAGCGGTCGCGCGGTTCCAGACTGTAACGCCTAGAACCGCACGGGCACCCCAGCCGGCTGAAGTTGGAGGAGCTGAGAGCCCTACGACTCTTTCTCGTGAGCGTTATGTTTCAAGGGCAGTAGGGAATATCTACGACACAGCAAGCAAGAATAGGAAAATGGGCGTAAGGGAACCACAACTATCGTTCAGAACTGCTTTTGGTCAATAGCTGGTCAAAATAGCTTCCTTTTGCCTGATTCCTGGTTCACATATAAAAATCGTACTCCTTTGAAGTAAAGTGCACCCCTTGAAAAGTCCGTGACTTCGCAGTTCATACCACCTAGAACCACTGGACCAATGCAGCCTCTGGATTTTTTCCGCATCTAAAAAAATTATCGCGCTATCTGCAACTACACCTTAAAGGATAGCCAGTTTCACGGTAAGCTCCGCGACAGACTGTTTCACATTCGGTTGCATGTCATCACATTGCATCACTTCTCATCACCCCTTTAACCAATATGATTCTATACGTTTCCATACCTTACTGAACGTCCTGCACGGTTTGTAACTCCCGAGGAGTCCGCCTTCGATCTTTACGGTGCGAACCTTTATGATCACTATGGCGCCATTTTCATTCGCTGTTCTTGGTGGAAGTTAATGATTTGTTTTCAACATTTATTGAATGTCGACGGCGTCCATTTTGTGAAGTGTAATACATACATCCCATAGAAAGGTGATCTCTACACCTCCCGGACACTCATTTTCTGTTGCCCTCCTGATGCACGTGGTGAGTCATAACCAGCTAGTATTTCTCCTGTCATAATTGTTAACACAACACTTTCAAAGGAGCCTTACTAAAGACTGAACTTGCGACCTTGCACTCAAGGGGGTTCCTTGTAAGCCAAAATCACAAAAACAATCGGGTGGTCGTATGTGCATCTCTGCTTGCTTGTCAAGTGGCTCGTGAACAAACCATTCCTGTTCTGTATCGTTACTGGTGACGAGAAATGGTGTCTTTGCGCTAAGACAAGGAAAAGAAAGCAATAGTTGGCCCCAAAGAAAGGAGTAGTTCCCCATACAAAGACCTGCGCTCATGGAGACGTCTTTCAGATGCAGTCCAAGAAGAACGGCCAGAGAGCCGATGTGCACTCGGTATGTCTGCCGGGGTGGGGGTGAGGGGGGGGGGGGGGGGGGAGGGGCTCATCCGAGATGTGGAGGCGGCCTTGCCTGTGCCTATCGAGCGTTCAGGGTGCAGTCGTCTGCACGTTGTTTAACAATTTGCAACGTCGTTCCCAAAATTGATCGGGGTCCTTTGGTTTGGAGCCGAGTGGAGGGTCTCAAACAAAGACTTCGTCGGCCCAAGGGTGCACAGCAGAGTACTTGAGGAGTGCACATGAGGGTTTTTAGGCTAGGTGGTAGTTTGAGCTCCTCTAATGAACACTCGCCAGTCGGTTCACAAGGGAAGACAAACGGCGTTCAGAATAAAGACACTCCGACTGTCACAATCTTACTGTGTATTTGTAATAAAGTCCCCGAATTTACTGCCCTCCACGAAAGTTCCGTGCACAAATAATACTTGCAACCGAGAGCTGGCTGAAACCCGAAGTAGAGAGCTCTGAGATATTTAGCGAGTCGTGGAACCTATATTGAAAAGACAGATTAGAGGCCATAGGAGGGAAAGTGTTCCTTGCGGTTCACAAAACTGTTGTCTGTATTGAGGACGAAGTTGTGTGTGGCAGTGAAGTCAACTGGTCGCGTATAACAGGTATTTGTGAAACTAAGTTAATTGTTGGATGTTTTTACCGGCACCCGATTCACTCTAACAACTCTATAGTCATTCAAAGAAAGTCTACGGTAAATACCGCGTAAATATTCAGATCACGCAGTACTGGTTGGAGGCGAATTTAACCTGCCGAGTATAGACTGGCCTGTCTATGGATTCATTGCGGAGGGTACAGAAAGACAGTCATGAGAAATACTTTTTTGAACACGTTTTCTGAAAATTATCTTGTGCAGCTAGCTCGGCAGCCCACACGAATATATCAGCCAAGAAGGATAGGAGAGTGTTTCTGCTAGACAGAGCAGAGAAGCAGTTATTAACATTTCACTTGGACAGTGAATTGGCATCACTTAGTTCCAATAAGATGGATAAGAGGATTTATGGGCAAAATTTAGGCAGATTGTAAATCGTCGTCTGGAGGGTTACCGTGCTAGAAAGTGGATAAAGGACGGAAAATACCCTCCATGGTTTAAGAACGAAACTCTGCGGATGTTGAGGAAGCAGATGCTGTTGCACTCTAGGTTCGAAAGAGGACGCAGAAATGACGTCAAGCGAAGGTTAATAGAGTCTCGTGCGTCTGTGAACATATCTATACGCGAAGCATATAGCTATCACCGACACACCTTAGCTGAAGGTCTGGCAGAGAACCCGAGAAAATTCTGGTCGTATGTAAAATCGCTAATCTCGTCTAACAAGGGGAAGGCCTCAGACACGGCCAACCGATTCGGCTCAAATTTGGCAGGTCACATGTGTATAACCTAAAACGAAGAACTCTAGGATATTGTGGTTCAACACCCTCCCGGTTTTGAGAAAATCAGCCCTAAAGATTATGATGAGCAATCGACTCAAAATTGGTGGAATCGATAGATAATTGTAAATAGGGCATTTTTCATCATCAGGTATGGGGGGTCCACAAATGCATTCTTTTCCAGAAATCGAGGAAAGGAGCTCTTACAACTGCCGCTTATGTATCTACATCGTAAACGTCTTTCGCCGAGAGCGCCAATTGGGCAACGGCCGAGGTAACTGGCTGGGAAGCGGACAACCCGCGACCGAATCTCGAGGAAACGTAGCGGATGTTATTATTCTCGTTTGTATTTTTCCTTGTCTCGATTGATAGGGATAGGAGGGTTAATAAGGTAAGTAAATCAATAAGGAACGATAAAAATGTAGGCAAATAAATTTCTCAAACCTCTTGGGATAGTAAACAAGTAAAATGTTAGTCCTGGTCACTTTACAAACGCTCTTCCAGTCCTTTTTACGTGTCCTCACTTTTCTTCAAGTAACTAGATGGATGGTACTTGTTATATAAACATTCGAAACAAATATACTCGCGGCACCTAGAACATCTAATGAATGCAATATTTCGGCAGCTACACTATTCCTTCCGAGGAGTCGGCGAAAAACAAACTTGGTTTATATTTAAAAATATGTCTTTTACGGGAATTAATTTTGATGTGCACCACGCATACGATATCATTGCCTGAAAAAGCGGTACTGAAAGTTGGTGATGAATTATGCTGTGAATAGTTATTGCATCCGTGCGGTTGTGCAGTTCCCGCTGGGCCTCCAGAAGCACACTGCAATTCTGAAGCCTCGAAATAAAGTTTTAACCTGGCGATAGAAATAAACGTCACACGGCTGGCACACAGGTGTGCAGTTTGGGGTATTACTTTTACCGTGCACGTCGGTTGACCCTCGTCATCTATAAATATCGTCTCACACATTAGAGTATTAGCTTGTCCACTCTAGGAATCCAATATTAGACAAAACTTGTTACCAGCAACGTATGGTTCTAAAACACTCTCAAGAAATGTTCTGTAAATTGCATTTGTCAATTTCCCAGGTTTGGAGCAAGTAATGTAAATATTTTTTCAACGTGTCGGTTAGGCGATTGACCTCTTCTATAACCCGAGGACCAAATGGAACATTCGTTTCTTGTAAACACAGGAAAACCTTAGGCAACACTTTTCCGGAGGCTGTGATGACATATTGCGCGGTGTACGAATGCGTTAGCATTTTTTTTTTTATCATTTTCCCACAATTTTAGGTCCTTCTTCCTTTTCAGGGCTGTTGTTGCTCCGCTCTTTTTCAGTGTTTGTAGGTTCCAATTTGGGTGATTTCTCGCTAGCGCTAGCGCCTTTACTTTTACTTCATGTGGTATAGCGCCGTAGTTCAATCATTTAGTAACCGGTTCGTAATACTCTTCGGCATCAGATGACGCACAGATTGCCTGCGACGTGGACATTTCCAAAGTGTTATGACCACTTTGCAATTCACTAGTCGTGATATATTCCACTGAGTCGTCTTCTGCTTCGCCTTCACAGTAAAGTTCTTTAGTACCAACAAAAGTCATTTCGTTCGTTAGCTCCAAAAATCGCTCGACGGTAGCCGCTCCTATCAATCTGGAACGCCGAGACACAGAACTGCCTGCTTCTGGCAGTGGACTGATAATACGTCCGTCTTGCAACACTTTCACAAAATGTAACTTGTATATTTGCCCATTAACCAAATCATTGCGTTATTTTTTGCCTCAGGGTAGTAACTTTCTTCTGGTCTGAAGAAAATGTTAGTCGGTACATTGGCGCTCTCGGCGAGCAGCTTTTGCCATTTGTATATTTCAGCGGCCATTGTAAAAGTTTCTTTCATCGATTTCTGGAAAAGTATGCGCTTGCGAACCTCATACCTGATGATGAAAAATGCTGAATTAACAACTATCTATCGATTCCGCCAATTTTGAGTCGATTGCTCATTATAACCTTTAGGGTTGTTTTTCACAAAAACGGGAGCTTGTTGAACCAAAATATCTTAGAGTCCTTCGTTTCAGGTTGAACACAAACGACCTGCCAAATTTGAGCCGAATCGGTTGGCCGTGTCTGAGGCCTTCCCCTTGCAGACCAGTCTGGTGTGGCAGTTGAAGATAACAAGTTTTAAATTTCGCCTTTAAGGAATCGTTCACACAGGAGAATCGTACAAACATACCGTCATTTGACCATCGAACAGACTACCTTATGGACGACACAGAAATAAGCATACTTGACGTAGAAAAACAACTGAAATATCTGAAAACAAATAAATCACGAGGTCCAGATGGAATCCCAGTTCGATTTTACAAAGAGTACTCTAAGGCATTGGCCTCTTAACTAGCTTGCATTTACCGTGAATCTCTCGTCCAGCTCAAAGTCCTAAGCGACTGAAAAAAAAGCGCAGGTGGCTCCAGTAAATTAGAAAGGTAAAAGAACGGACCCGAAAAATTAAAGATTAATATCCCTAACTTCTTTTGCCTGCAGAATCCTTGAACATATTCACAGTTCGGATATAATAAACTTTCTTGCGTCTAAGAAGCTTATATATACGAACCATCATGGATTTAGAAAGCATCTCTCGTGCTAAACTCAGTTTGCCCTTTTCTGACATGACATACTGAGAACTAGGGATAAAGGGCAACAGGCAGATTCCATATTTTCAGACTTCTGGAAAGCACTTGTGCCCCATTGGAGGCTTTTAACGACGGTGCGAGCATATGGAATAAGTTCACAGATACGTGAGTGGCTCGAAGACTTCTTAAGTAATAGAACCCAGTATGTTGTCCTCGACGGCGAATGTTCATCAGAGAGAAAGGTATCGTCAGGAGTGCCCCAGAAAAGTGATATAGGACCGCTGTTGATCTCTATGTACATGAATGATTTGGCGGACAGGGTGGGCAGCAGTCTGCGGTTGTTTGCTGATGATGCTGTGGTGTATGGTAATCTGTAGAAGTTGAATGACTATAGGAAGATACAAGTCGATTAGACAAAATTTCCAGTTTATGTGATGAATGGCAGCTAGTACTAAATGTGGAAAAATGTAAGTTAATGCGGATGAGTAGGAAGAACAACCCTGTAATATTCGGGTACAGTATTACTAGTGTCCTGCTTGACACATTCAAGTCGTTTAAATATCTGTGCGTTACGTTGTAAAGCGATGTGAGGTGGAAGGAGCACATGTAAACTATCGCAGGGAAGGCAATGGTCGACTTGGATTTATTGGGAGAATTTTAGGAAAGAGTGGTTCACTGGTAAAGGAGACCGCATTTAGGACTCTGGTGCAACCTATTCTTCAATACTACTCGAGTGTTTGGGATCCGTACCAGGTCGGATTGAAGGAAGACATCCAAGCAACTCAAAGGCGAGCTGCTAGATTTGTTATCTGTTAAGTTCGAACAACATGTAAGTGTACGGAGATGCTTCGGGAACTCAAATGGCAATACCTGAAGGAAAGGATACGCTCTTTTCAAGAAACAGTACTGACAAAATTTAGAGAACCGGCATCTTAAGCTGACTGCAGAACGATTCTACTGCCGCCAACATACATCGCGCGTAAGGTTCGCGAAGATAAGATACGAGAAGTTAGAGCTCTTACGGGGACGTAAAGATTGTAGTTTTTTCCCTCGCTCTATTTGCGAATGAATCATGAAAGGAAATGACGAGTAGTGGTACAGGGTACCCTCAGCCACACATCGTACTGTGGCTTGCAGAGTATCTATGTAGATGTAGATGCAGATGTAGAAGGCAAGGTATGTTGTGCTACTCCACGATAAGGCCCGCCCGCATTCTGTTAGACTCACAAAAAACACTACATAGGAGTTTGATTGGGAACTTACTCCGCAGCCACCTTATTCACCAGATATTGCGCCCTCAGACTTTCACCTTTTCCTCTCTCTATCGAACAAAGCTCTAGGAACCTCCTTTCCGGATGTTTGTGCTCCGAACAGGGATCGAGGAGTACTTCGTCTCAAAACCACGTGATTCATACGGTCGCGGAATCGAACAGTTACTCCACCGTGGGCAGGCTGTTGTTTATTATTGTTGCTGTGGTCTTCAGTCCAGACACTGGTTTGTTGCAGCTCTCCATGCTACTCTATCTTGTGCAAGATACGTCATCTCCCAGTACCTACCGCAATCTACATCCTTCTGAATCTGCTTAGTGTATTCATCTCTTGGTCTCCCTCTACGATTTTTACCCTATACGCTGCCTTCCAATACTAAATTGGTGGTCCCTTGATGCCTCAAAACACCAACCGATCCCTTCTTCTAGTCAGGTTGTGCCACAAATTCCTCTTCTCCCCAATTCTATTCAGTACCTCCTCATTAGTTATGTGATCTACCTATCCAATCTTCAGCATTCTTCTGTAGCACCACATTTCGAAAGCGTCTATTCTCTTCTTGTCTGAACTGCTTATCGTCCATGTTTCACTTCCATACATGGCTACACTCCATACAAATTCTTTTAGAAACGACTTCCTGACAATTAAGTCTATACTCGATGTTAACAAATGTCTCTTCTTCAGAAACGATTTACTTTCCATTACCAGTCTACATTTTATATCCTCTCTACATCGACCATCATCAGTTATTTTGCTCCCCAAACAGCAAAGCTCCTTTACTACTCTAAGTGTCTAATTTCCTAACCTAAACCCCTCAGCATCACCCGGTTTAATTCGACTACATTCCGTTATCCTTGTTTTGCTTTTGTTGAAGTTCATCTTATACCCTCCATTCAAGACACTGCCCATTCCGTTCAACTGCTTTCCAAGGTCCTTTGCTGTCTCTGACAATTACAATCTCATCGGCAAACCTCAGAGTTTTTATTTTTTCCCCATGGATTTTACTTGCTACTCCAAATTTTTCTTCCGTTTCCTTTACTGTTTGCTCAATATACAGATTGAATAACATCTAGGATAGGCTACAACCCTGTCTCACTCCCTTCCCAACTACTGCCTCCCTTTCATACCCCTCGACTCTTATAACTGCCATCTGGTTTCTGTACAAATTGTAAATATCCTTTCGCTCCCGATATTTTACCCCTGTCACCTTGAGAATTTGAAAGAGAGTATTCCAGTCAACATTGTCAAAAACTTTCTCTAAGTCTTCAAATGCTAGAAACGTAGGTTTACCTTTCCTTAATCTATCTTCTAAGATAAGTCGTAGGGTCAGTATTGCCTCTCGTGTTCCAACGGAATCCAAATTGATCTTCCCCGAAGACGGCTTCTACCAGTTTTTCCTTTCGTCTGTAAAGAATTCGTGTTAGTATTTTGCAGCCGTGACTTATTAAACTGATAGTCCGTTAATTTTCACATCTGTCAACGCCTGGTTTCTTTGGGATTTGAATTATTATATTCTTCTTGAAATCTGAGGGTATTTCGTCTGTCTCATACATCTTGCTCACAAGATGGTGGAGTTTTGTCAGGACTGGCTCTCCCAAGGCCATCAGTAGTTCTAATGGAATGTTGTCTACTCCCGGGGCCTTGTTTCGACTCAGGTCTTTCAGCGCTCTGTCAGACTCTTCTCTCAGTATCGTATCTCCCATTTCATCTTCATCTACATCCTCTTCCATTTCCATAATATTGTCCTCAATTACAGCGCCCTTGTCTAGACCCTCTATATACTCCTTCCGCCTTTCTGCTTTCCCTTCTTTGCTTATAACTGGATTTCCATCTGAGCTTTTGATGTTCTTACAAGTGGTTCCTTATCTCCAAAGATCTCTTTAATTTTCCTGTAGGCAGTATCTATCTTACCCCTAGTGAGATAAGCCTCTACATCCTTACACTAGTCCTCTAGCCATCCCTGCTTAGCCATTTTGCACTTCCTGTCGATCTCATTTTTTAGACTTTGTATTCCTTTTTGCTTGCTTTGTTTACTGAATTTTTATATTTTCTCCTTTCATCAATTAAATTCAATATTTATTCTGTTACCCAAGGATTGCTTCTAGTCCTCGTCTTTTTACCTGCTTGATCCTCTACTGCCCTCACTATTTCATCTCTCAAAGCTACCCATTCTTCCTCTACTGTATTTCTTTCTCCCATTCTTGTCACTCGTTCCCTAATGCTCTCCCTGAAACTCACCAAAACCTCTGGTTCTGTCAGTTTATCCAGGTCCCATCTCCTTAAATTCTCACCTTTTTGCGTTTCTTCAGTTTTAATCTACAGTTCATAACCAATAGATTGTGGTCAGAGTCCACATCTGCTGCTGGAAATGTCTTACAATTTAAAAACCTGGCTCCTAAATATCTGTCTTACCATTATATAATCTATCTGATACCTTTTAGTATCTTTCATGATTCTTAAACCAAGTTATGATTAAAACTTGTACTACTGTGGTAGGGTGCAAAATTCTACCAGGCGGCTTTCTCTTTCATTCTTTACCCCCATTAAATATGCACTTACTATATTTCCTTCTCTTCCTTTTCCTATTACCGAATTCCAGTCACCCATGACTATTAAATTTTCGTCTCTCTTCACTATCTGAATAATTTCTTTTATCTCATCATACATTTTATCATTCTCTTTGGATATGCACTCGGTGCAGGGAGTGGCAACTGACCCGTAACACAGACAAATGTAATGTATTGCGAATACATAGAAAGAAGGATCCTTCATTGCATTATTATATGATAGCGGAACAAACACTGGTAGCAGTTACTTATGTAAAGTATCTGGTAGTTTGCGTACGGAACGATTTGAAGTGGAATGGTCATATAAAGTTAATTGTTGGTATAACGGGTGCCAGGTTGAGATTCATTGGGAGAGCCCTTAGAAAATGTAGTCCATCAACAAAGGAGGTGGGCTACAAAACACTCGTTCGGCCCATACTTGAGTATTGCACATCAGTGTGGGATCCGTACCAGGTCGGGTTGACAGAGGAGATAGAGAAGATACCAAGAAGAGCGGCGCGTTTCGTCACAGGGTTATTTGGTAAGCGTGATAGCGTTACGGAGATGTTTAGCAAACTCAAATGGCAGACTCTTCAAGAGAGGCGCTCTGCATCGCGGTGTAGCTTGCTGTACAGGTTTCGAGAGGGTGCGTTTCTGGATGAGATATCGAATATATTGCTTCCCCCTACTTATACCTCCGGAGGAGATCACGAATGTAAAATTAGAGAGATTCGAGCGCGCACGGAGGCTTTCCGGCGTCGTTCTTCCCGCGAACCATACGCGAGTGGAACAGGAAAGGGAGGTAATGACAGTGGCACGTAAAGTGCCCTCCGTCACACACTGTTGGGTGGCTTGCGGAGTATAAATGTAGATGAAGATGTATCTGCGGAGCTAGTTGGCATATAAACTTGTACTACTGTGATAGGCGTGGGCTTCGTGTCTATCTTACTACGATAATGCGTTCACTATGCTGTTCGTAGTAGCTTATCCGCACTCCTATTTTTTATTCATTATTAAACCTGCTCCTGCATTACCCCTATTTGATTTTGTATTTATAACCCTTTATTCACCTGACCAGAAGTCTTGTTCCTTCTGCCACCGAACTTCACTAATTCCCACTACATCTAACTTTAACCTGGCCATTTCCCTTTTTAAATTTTCTGACCTGATTGCCCGATTAATGGACTTGACATTCCACACTCCGATACGTAGAACGCCAGTTTTCTTTCTCCTGATAACGACGCCCTCCTGAGTAGTCCCTGCCCGGAGATCGAATGGGGGACTATTTTATCTCCGGAATATTTTACCCAAGAGGACGTCTTCATCATTTAACCATACAGTAAAGCTGCATGCCTTCGGGAAAAGTTACGGCTGTAGTTTCCCTTTGCTTTCAGCCGTTCGCAGTACCAGCACAGCAAGGCCGTTTTGGTTATTGTTACAAGGCCAGATCAGTCAATCATCCAGACTGTTGCCTTTGCAACTACTGAAAAGGCTGCTGTTCCTCTTCAGGAACCACACGTTTGTCTGGCCTCTCAACAGATACTTCTCCGTTGTGGTTGCACCTACGGTACGGCTATATGTATTGCTGAGGCAGGCAAGCCTCCCCACCAACGGCAAGGTCCATGGTTCATGTTGTAAATAGTAAAGTAGAAAATAACCGATGGCTAAGTTTTTGTTACGTGAATCGGTTGTGTTTATTGAACGGATGAAAAAACCAACCTAATAACTGGAAGACACTAGCAATTACTCATTGACAAGATACTCTGGGAATGTCCTTGATGTGGAGGAGTAATCTGTGTTATTTTCTGCACATTGTCTCAGTACATAATTTGGTGCTTCGTCAGAGCCTTCTAAACTTTTATTTTTTGTACTCTGTGATTGGGAGCAACGTCATTGTACTTAGTGTATAATTATTTCCACGTGTTATATTTATTTTTGGGGACTTTTCTCTATAACGTCTTTGCAGACCTTAAAAATGCTCATTCACTTAGTTTTCTAGGTGATGTGGATCATTAATTACTTTATCCCTCTCCTTTATGCCTTTGTTGGTTATCTCCCTGTTTCCTGTTCTGTGACATCCCAGACTGCTTTGCCTTTATTCTGTGCATTTTACATTATATTGTCATTAAATGACATTTTGCAGCAGTCAGCACTTTCCTATAAATGTTTTTGAACCTATGATAGAAATTTAAAAAGGCTGGCTCATTATGACTCTTTTTTCATTGAACTGAGGTACTTAAGGGTTTGGATCTTATCAATGGCCAACATCTATGAATACCGTAAAAGCGATGTTGTGTCTGCAACCACTATCTGCCAACATTTGTTAGTTGATGGTTGCAGAGACAACATCGCTTTTGCAATATTCTACGGAAGTCAGTTCATAGATGTTGGCCACTGACGGGATCATGCATACGATTGTAATTCAACCCATCAGCATCAATTAATGCCTGAAGATGGTGTACCGATCACCGAAACTGATTGCAGTATTATAAAATAACATCTAAACGACATTGTTTCATTTTATTACTTTTGAAATAGTTTTTTCAAAGTTCAGTTTAAATACTGTTGAAATTTAGAGAGTTTTACATTTACATTGGTTTCTCTACACATTTCATCCCAAATCTCGTTTGCTAGTTCTTTTTCAGTGCATAGAGAGCGCAAAATGGAGGGGCAAAAGCGTTCAAATAGCACAACGACAAGCCTAATTGGTAAACACGGATGGTAGGAGGTATGAAAGAAAAAAATGTGACAGGGGAAGATATAACGATAAAGCCAGTGTGACCAACGCCAGAACGATGCATCAGACCATGGGCGTAGTGTCAATTGCGTCCAAGCGTCGCGTAATGAGAGAGGCCGCGAAGGTAATGCGACTCTACCTATCCTGGTTATCTAAAGCAGAAGCGTGCAAGATCCTGGAGATCCATAACTGTAGACAAAGACTATTCCCTGGAGACCTTAGTTAAGAAAGCAACATCACATACGCTATGTGCGGTACTGGCGATCGCAAGTGCAAGACTACATTGCCCACTCTTGCGACGATCCAGAGATTTCTGAGGAGGCAGTCGGTGTCCCTCGTCGATTTAACCGTGGAAGTAATCAAGAACAGAGCGTGCTTGCATTCTGGCTTGGAAGTGACAGCACTATCGACGTCCTTTTACTTCAAACTAGTAGAGAGGGGCTATAAATTACTTGACGTATCCGTTAAAGGGATCTCGCTAAGTCCCGTATTCGGGACTAAACGGAAACGATTAGAGAAACAGGTCTTGATGTCGCTAAGCGACAGAAAGATCGACTTGCAGGTGAATGCAACTACTCGTGTTATCGGTGAGCTGTCGCTCGATTTTATGATCAGCAACGACTTACTCTCCAGCAAA
Source organism: Schistocerca gregaria (assembly GCF_023897955.1). NCBI lineage: Eukaryota > Metazoa > Arthropoda > Insecta > Orthoptera > Acrididae > Schistocerca > Schistocerca gregaria. The sequence goes on along the minus strand of NC_064926.1, from coordinate 461,318,840 downwards.
GACGGGCCATGGACTGGTCCACAAAAACTGTGACTAATTTTCGATCATCTGTCGGGTGAGCATCCGGAATATTATTAATTTTTGTTCCAATATATCGGCTGACAACATTACAACTATTCTCAAGGTGAGTTAATGGCTAGATTTTTAAAGCACTTTACACAGTACTGTGGACCAAACGAGCATAAAAAGTCCTGCGTCTGAAAGAAAACAAAGCAAATGCACAGTGCTTACGAAACCCACGTCCTGGTTGAGCAGGTTGTCTGCTAATTGTATTTCCACAGCTTCCTTGACCATTGGATCCCAGCAGGATGAGGCTGTGGCCGGTATCTTAACCTTCCCCTAATCCATGGAATGGCCAGAGGAAACAAAATGTTCGGCCACTAGAGATTTATTGGGCTGCAGTAGGCGTGAGTATCGCCTGTGTTGAGTGCAACAATCTTGTACAGTGCGTATTGTCTGTCCTTCGTACCTTTTATTGCACTCACAAGGAATTTCACATATACCTGCATTTTATAAAAGCAGATCATCTTTCATAGGTCCCAGAAGAGTTGCAATCAGTAGTAGGGTACTGACGGTGGTGGGCCACTTTTGGTTTCAAATTGATATGCAAATTAATTAAAGTGATCAATTTATTACCCCAACCACGCGCACCCCCACCCCAGATGACGGCGTGTGCTTTTGTCAGCCTGCACATGGGTACCAGCCTCCCTCCTCCACTTTTCACCCCTCGCCCTCCCACTCCCATACCTACCCTACTGGCGGGAATTTCGAATTTTGATGGGAATTTCTTTGTCCCAGACTTGTGCTAACGTCCCACCCAGGAAATGGAAGGGAAATAAAAATGGCAGTACCCTTTCCAGAGCCCAAAGCATGGCCCCTCAACCAATTATACCACTAGAGGCACTTGGAACTGGCGGGAAATTGAAAATGGCGGTACCCTTTCTGGGACTTGAACCCTAGTACTTCTGGATGGAAAGCTCAATTGCAACCCACCAAGGCATGGAAGCCGTCCAGCTACAAGAGAGGAAGATTAAGTTAGTGTACTTTATTTTGGTCGGAAAAATGAATTAAAGATCGGTCCTAATTACGTAATTAATCGTAAAGGTCGCATCTAATTACACAACTATAAGCACAGTGCACCACACGGACTCCCTAATATCGCAATACAGCTCAAAAATTGACGATACCGAACAATTGGTGTTGTCTTGTTGGGAAAAAATTTCACAATACCACTCGAAGCTAGTGACGGTCACACTCCGTCTCTACCCTTCACCTACAAGCTGACGGAAAAAAGGCTGGGGTGTATGGAAGTATCATTATTCCTTTTGGCGGGAAATATGTTCAACTGAAGAGATGCTGGTGTTGGACAGAGACGAGTTAGGTAAGCATACAGCTAAGGACTCTATCTATAGCTGTTTGACGTCAGAGTTCGCTACAGACGCCTGGTCGCTAAACATCCTGCAGCACAGGTAATCGACGTCAGTACACGATACCACAACTGACGGAGAATGCATCACTGTTCTAATTAGACATCGAAATTATCGTGAAAAAACCAGCACTCGTAATGAACGGATCATAATGCAACACATCTACTGGGGAAAATCGTCGTTCCAAATGACTTCAGAGGGGGCAGCAGCTGAATGTGCGCTCTCCTCAATGGGTACTCACGAACTAACCAACCTGGAGATAGTCTTACCCCCTCCCCCCCCCCAAAAAAATCCCTCATCCCTCACCCTCTCCCCACTATAGGTGGGGATAGATGTCTGTTCTATCTTACCGCTGGTGATGCACAAAGCGATCCTTCTGTTGGTACTGATATATTGGCTCCAGTCTGTGGAAATCAGTCACAGACAGACAAGAGGCAAGAGGAAGAGAACGCTTCCTGCAATCTGTCCACGTGTTTCTCAGAGAGACTGGGCGCCTCTGGAACAACAACGAAATTCCGGGTAATGCTCCAGATCACTTTTTCAAATGGCCAGGTGCTGCTGCCTCGCCCTGCTTTGCGGTCCACCGCCCTTCCAGCGTGGCATGAGGTAACCGTGGTCGCAGACCCCCTTGAAGCAGCGGTGCCTAGCCAACACAAAAGCATGTATGGACAAGTAAACAACAAGTGATTAATGGATGGCTGCCCCAAGTATTATTTGTTTACCTAAAATATAACGACACAGCCCCCACACGCCATCCCCATGGTCGGAGTGCCGCTGTGTCCGGCGACCACCCACAGTAGACCGCCCCCCTCCCACGCCCCCAGCAGCCCGCCCTTCTCCGGTGAACACTTTTATTCATGTCAATGCAACTTTTTCTTGTAATCTGTTAATCGTATTTCTCGGAAAGGCCCCTCTGGAACAACAACAAAATTCCAGACAACTTTCCACATGGCTTTTTCAAAAGTCGGCTGCTTGGAAAACAGGAAGCCTTCCACCTCAAGCAACGGCAGACCTCAGGGCAGCCTCCCATTGCAGTGTCTTCAGTACAATGCATCCCTGTGAGCACGTGGCTGGACGGTCAACGTTATCGACCCTGACAAAAGCTACACATACAACAGAGCATAGCGCTGGCATCCCTCAGAACAAAACCGTGATAAATGAGGGCTATCCTGTTTGTTTGTCTAAAAGTACAGCTGCAGCCTCCTATGGAACTCGCCGCCGGGCACTGTGGTCGCAGCAGTTGAGTCCCATAGTGCTCAGAGCCATTTTTTTGTAACTCGGCCACCACGCCTCTGGTAGCCCAGCCAGCAAGCTCACACTGTTCTGAGCACTGCACTGTGACATCTATATTTAACATCAATGGGCCCCCTATAGTCAAACATCTATTAAACAGGAAACACCATAGTGACAATAATAAATGTCCTCTTTCCACGAAAATAGGTACAGTCCATTTTATTTTAGTTTTATGAGCAAAATAAGTATAGCGTTTACGTTCAACAGCAGAATAAAATTCACATCTCATTATTTTGCATCCAACGAAGTGCACCGCCGCCGATTACAGATGATCAGCAGAGACATGTCCACTCTGCATAAAATCGGGAAAAACAGTTTCACTATTTTGATGTGAAAATTACCAGTCATTACAGAATGTCCTCATTACTTCAGAACCATCATTGGAGTAAAGAAGAAGCTAGAATTTGAACTCCGAAGAAAAAACGACTATGTTAAGCAATTTATTTCAGCCTGATTGACAAATTACACGACCTGAGAGCGTCTCTCGTGTTCAAATCAGTGTCTGTAAATAAACTGTCATGCACGTGTGTATTACAAACATTTCATGGGGCCGCAATCGAACCACGAGTTGGCGAAACCACCGATAAGCGCACCAAGTGGGAAATGAAGCCCCCACAGAAACAAAGGCACTCATGGGGAGCCAAGAGACCGAGAGAGATCACAGTGTGACGGAGAGGCAATCTGAGGTGCGCCATGAATGTATAGAACAAGTCCAGTACCAGTAATAGGAGTCAATGATCTTCCGTCCGGAGAAGAAAGAGTTTTTAGAGTTAGACAGTTGTCAGAGGACGGCGAGAGAGCCTGCGGATACTTAAGTCGTACTGATTAACTGTAGAAGTTGCAAATGCCTAGTATTTTGTATATATTTAATGTCGTGGTGATTAGTTTGTAAGTATTGGTTAGAAAGACGTGTTGTTTTATGATCACACGGTTGCAGAACCATCATTGGAAGCAGTCACTCCCATATAAAGTCTAGGAGTATGTGTAAAGCGCGGCTTAGAGTGGAACAACCACATAAAACTAATGATTGCAGGTAAGGCAGATGCAAGACTAAGATTCTTTGGAAGAAACCTCGTAAAGCGTAGTGCACTTTCAAAGAAGGTAGCTTGCAAAATCCTCTTTCGACCAATACTTGAGTATAACTCGTTAGTTTGGGATCCATATCGGATAGTGTTGATAGAGGAAGTAGAGAAGATCCGAAGAAGAGCAGCACATTTCGTTACAGGTACACTTAGTTATCACGAAATCGTCACGGAGATGCTAACGCACCTCCAGTGGCCGACGAATAAGAGACGTGTTCTGCATGACGGTGTGGTTTTCCGTTAAAATTGCGAGGGAGCGTGTTCCTTGAACAGTAAACAAATATATTACTTCCTTCTACTTGTATCTCGAGAAAAGATAATCAACGTAAAACGAGAGTGGTTCGAGCTCACTCGGAGGCTTAGTAACAATCGTTCTTCTCAACGACCATTCGCGATTGGAACAGGAAAGGCTGGATGTGACAGTGGTACACAAACTACCATCCACCACACGCCATAAGATGGTTTGCAAAGTTTCGACATGGTTGGATATGTAGTTTACGACATGACTGGTTGATGAAAACTGTTTGAAAAGATGGTGGACCGAAAGAATCTCAGGGCCACGCGTAAATATGACTGTCCGGACAAAGTAGCTAAGGAAAGGCATTCTTAATCTATCTACAATGGTCAAAATATACCGAGATGCGGTTCTCACTAAATGATAGCGGGCAATCTAGTAGATTTTCTGACGTTGGCACATAATTTTTAACGTTTATAGCTTATGACACTTTCGAGGTTCTTTCCACTGCCACAGAAAAACAGTATATAGCTAAAAAAAACTGTCCTGTCACTAAATTTTTCGCAGTATGCGCGGCGGGCTGCTTAATTTCGAAATATCATGATAACTATTGGCAATAACGAAAAGAGAGCCAGTTTGCTATCAAGCTGCAATGTGACACAATAAGATGTGAAAGATTTTTTTTCTTTTTTTTTTACTAATTAGTTTGCTCGGGTACGAACGAGAAAGACTACATAAGTCTAAAAGAATTTAATACAGTGATGAAACTAATGCCAGTGTGATTTTAACCTAACGAAAAAAATTGTCGTTATTAGTGATCTGTCAGCCCATATCCCGTAAATGCTATCAGTTTTGGAGGTGTCGAATTTATGAGTTGATTTAGCAGGTATTTAAATCTGTTTTATTGCTTCCAGAAAAGAGAAAACGTCATTGGTAGTTCATATAAGATACTTGTCGTGGCTCGGGAGTAAGGTGGACTTTGCTATGCGTTTTTTATCGCACTTTGTTTCAGTTTCATCTCTGAGAATATGGAAAGTGCTGAATAGCCACACACCATATCTGACAGTTTGTAACTCAAATCTGTAATTGCTGATATTTTCCCCACTGGTGTGTTTGGTTTCTGTGCACTGTTCCTTATGCATAATGTACGATTTAATCGTATCATAGCATTTCCCTCTGTTGCACAACAGAATTGAGTGTAGGAATAAAATTTTGTTAGAGCCAATCGGGACGATGCTTAGTGGAACACATTCACCAGGTACGTAGCAGTGGCGTAACCAACGTCAGCACTCAGAAGTACTGTAGTACAAACAGACATGGAGCCTTTTGCCTCATAGCGAGGGGTAGAAAACGCCAGGAATCTCTAATTCAGCACTTAGACAACAATGTAGTAACTCCACCGAAGGATGACACAACCACACCTTTCAGGATCCGAACTTTCTCTTGTTGCTGTTTCTAGAGACGGTGTGTGAACAGAAGACCTTCTGAAACGCTTAGTTTGGATATTTTCGTACCATGTAATGGGGCAGCAGCTGGGAAAATCATATCCTAATGATAATAGATCAGTTTTCCTGTTTTGTAGCAATGATAGTGATTCCGGCCAATGAGTAAGCACAGTCACAAATATAATGGTTAATAATTGGATGTTAACATGTAGCGTTCCTGATAATATAATTACAGATGGGGATACAAATTTTTTGTCAAACCTCTTAAACCTCTTGTGTCGCCTATTTGTACATGAAAACTTCACGCTAGTCTTTTCCATCCAAAGGCAAATGGCCATACTGAAAGGGCTTATTGCACAATTTCTAAAATGTTAAGTCATTATGCGGATAGTTAGCACAATAACTGAGACATATATCTCCAATCTGTTGTCTCAGCATATAGTTCTAAACACTTGTACAGGTCTTTCACCATATGAGGTCATATACGGTAGAAAGATGCCATCTCCTTTCGAGGTTCTGAAACTGAAATTAGACGCTAATGAGGATTCAGTAGTGAAATTCGTGAAACAATTAAGAGAAGTTTGGCAGAAGGTCAAATGAGTGAATACAAAGGCAGTCGAACATCGGGAAAACATGAGGCAAGCTACAGTGAAATTGCTGCAATATACAATGGATGAGTGGATTTTGGTGACAAATCCGTACACACCAAAAGAAATAATTCAAAAGTTTTCAACTAGGTACCAGGATCCATATAGAGCGATAGACATGAGACTGACAGTAAATGTGAAGGTGCAGCTTCCAATGAAGACATCGATTTTTCACATAAGACTAGGCAAACTCTTCAGTGGAGTGGTAGACGCTTTGTCACAAATTCCAGCACCACAGGTGGTACAAATAAAAAGTCGAAGAATTCAAAGCAGACAGTTGTTAAAAATGTTCAGGATTCACATAACATACCGTATACATTATGACCATGTTTTCTTTTGTTTGTTGATTTAGATTGGTATTGTTTTATTTTGGGAGTTTGCTTTTGATATACTAGGTAGGTTAATGGAACCGTATTGTAGTATTCAGAAGTATTTTACTATGCACCAGCACTTTCGGAAAGAGGGAGGGGAAGTGATGAGAAATTCTTTTCCCTCAGGTGACATGCCAGCATGGGCAGCGAGGAAAAATATGGTGATCTTGCTGTTTCTACACCTTGTCAAGAGGGCAGTAGGGGATGAATTACAGAACCAGCCTCTTGACTCTGGAATGGTATTTTGAAGACAACACGATGTTTCGTTTAACGAGTCATCGGTGGACATTGAGATTAACTATGAATCTCTGGAAGGTGAGAAACGAATTGTGTGGGTTAAAAGATACTTCTGGGGAATTTGCAGAAGAAACCAGAGAAAGCGAACATTCTGACGGAAGTTCAGGACGAGTACCGCGGATTGCAAATCTCTTAGGAGAAACTGAGGAAGTTGTTGAAACAAGGAATCGACTTGGTATGAAGAACACTAATTCAGAGAAAGAGAGAATGGATAAAAGCAGGTAGAAAGCTATTGAGTTCAGGTCAGTATCAATGACAAGATTGGAAACAGCAACATTACAGGTATCCGTTTTCCATGCCATACAAGGCAACAAAGCGCTACACTATTGCTGCTGCAATTCTTAACAAGACTACGAGGAGCAGAGAAGGATTTTGTAACTGAATTACGACATATAGTGGAACCAACTGTGGACAATTAAGGATTATTTTATCACATGTTGGTAGTCAAAGTGAGGACAGATGGAGTGATATTACGTGTGTCAATACATTTTTCGGTAGTGGACTTGAATATCCAGTGTCAATGTTTTATTGTACACCATTACCAGTGAATTAGGGCACAATAGGAAATGGGTACAAGTAGGCACGAGTGAAGTACTAATAATGTAGGTTGATTCTTACAAAGAAGAAGACAGCAAGCAGACACTATTAATACTGCTATTTATTTAATCAAAAATCGAAAACTGACGATTATGTAAAGTGCATCTTGTAAATATTGTGAACAGCCGTCTGATGATAAAATTGCAGTTCGAAACTGGTTACAACCCTATTTACTTAAATAAATAGCAGTATTAATAGTGTCTGGTTGCTGTCTTCTTTGTAAGAGTCAACGTACATCAATTGTACACAGCCAGTTTCACCATGTCAGTTTTAGACAAAATATCATTAGAAGTACTAATAATTTCAGGAAACAGTGACACGTCTGCGCTGATGTCCAAGGATAAGCTACATGGTTGTCAACAGGAGTATATCATGCTCTATCCAATCCAGGTAATCAGGACTGACACATAGGCTTGTGAAGTACATTTATTCCTGTGGAAATCTGAAGCAACAAAGTGCTGAAGGAAAGTATTAACCGCCTATCAGCATTTTCAAAGAATAGGTGTGCATCGGATGTATTCGGTATACATTACGGAGATTATAATTCTGAATTGTCACAAAAAAGGAAAGCCACAGGGCATGACTAAAATGGAGCTAAAATGCAGTAAAATCTGAATAAATGGAACAGTTTACGACATAGCTGAGACAACATTTCGTCTACCAACCACAATTACGTGCACATTTCCAAATGACATCCTAAACCCATACCACCTTCACTCATTATACCAACTTATAGCATCGCAGAAGGGCGATATTCTGCTGAACAAATGTTGCAACACATCCAGCAGAGCCCCGAGAAACAGTGTAACCGGGTTATTGTCATAAATATTTCAGCTAGTAGTACTGTAGCGCCGGTCGGAGTGGCCGAGCGGTTCTAGGCGCTATAGTCTGGAGCCGAGCGACCGCTCCGGTCGCAGGTTCGAATCCTGCCTTGGGCATGGATGTGTGTGATGTCCTTAACTTAGTTAGGTTTAATTAGTTCTAAGTTCTAGGCGACTGATGACCTCAGAAGTTAAGTCACATAGTGCTCAGAGCCATTTGAACCATTTTTGAAGTACTGTAGCGATTCTGGCCGCCATTAGTGTAATTTAGGTTTGTTACAAGCAAAGAATAGTTAAAGTACCTGTGCATCAGTTTCTTGTTGCCTGTTTTAGCAGTATAGCAGGAAATTCTATGGAGTAATTAAAATCAAATTATAGGTGCACGCGCTAAGAAATCAGAGTAAGGAATTGATCATGAATTAGTGCGATAATGTAAGGGGATTAAGACTTAAGAAAATAGCTTCAGTTTAAAAGCAGGAATATTCCACTGGGGATAAATGTGACCAATTTAGTAAAGGGCAAAAATTCGGTACGTATTTTATAAAGGACGGGGGAAGCTTGCATAGCAGAGTAATAATTAAGTGTAGGAATGAAACTTTTTTAGAACCAGCTGGGATGAGGCTAAGTGGAATATGTCCAGCAGGTATGCAACGTTGGTTTAATCAATACCAACACTTGGAAGAACTGAAGTACAACAGACAGGGATATTACTGCCTCATAGTGTGCGAGAGACGACACTAGGAACCCCTCGTGCAGAATTTAGACAACAGCGCAGAGCAGGCACGAAGCTCTTCTGTAAGAAGACTACATGTTGTAACGCCACCCTGGAATGATACAAAAACGCCTTTCAGGGTGCAAACTTTCCACGAAGGAACCCTCTGAAGTCCTGAAGTTAACCTTTCCACCAGCTAAGAGCGCTAACGGGCTCAGGAAAAGCGAGTACCTTCGATCACCAGTACGGGAGGAAATACGTCACCAACTGCTATAAAACGCTCGGCTTCCTTGACTCGCACTTAAACTCAGGCCGCACCATCTACATCACTCATACCTATGGAAGGTCAGCTCCACTAGTTCCAGGATGCCGTGGTGAATACAATGAAGTGTCTACAGCTGCTGCCACCTTGCTGCCAGCCACAATGGTGACTGGCTGAAAATGAGAGCTGGGCTAACCTTTGATGCATGAAGAACCGACCTGCTTGTCTGCTAACTGAGAAGAGCACCCGAGCCGCCACTCATCGATAGTAGAAGTACTGCCGTATGTCTGTATGTTGGGACCAACTGTTAGTCACTGTTGGGTCTCCTGCATACACACCAACAACAGGAGAATGCAGATTTTTGGGGACGAGCCTAAGTGCAGCTTGACTCAAAGGAGCACTGAGGTTCGGGCGTATGTCCGCAGCTATGCAGGCCAGTAGCGACATGCCGGTCGCCGGATCCCCCTAGGATAGAGCCACAGCGCTGACCTTCAGCAACCACAGAGCCTGCATCCACGAATTGCTCGTTGGGTGCTGATGTGCTGCTATACGCCTTCGTGCAACGTGGGCTCAACACGACCACTGCTAGGCAGCGCCGGGAAGAAGAGAGAGTGGATGTAAAACTCTTGTTAATAAATGATTATTGATTGAATTATGTCTCATTATCATACTGGCGCACCACAGGACTCCACCATCGCATCTCCGCTAGCCTATATACGCTCATGTAGAAGGGCGCATCTGGCGGGCTCCTACACCTCGAATCCCATACTGGTAGAGATTTCCCATTAGCTTGGAATGATTCACGCAGTCAAACGCTTTAGACCAGTGGATTTCAAACTTTTTTTGCTCCAAGGCTCCCTTGATGTGAACATAAACACCCGCGCGACTCGAAGCGCGGGGTAAATAAACTTAAGAATAAGGATGCTTGTTTCTTTATTAACTGTTTACACAAAATATTTTAATCAGGTTTTAATGTCATTACATCTCACTCTTGCAACGAAAGGTTTGAGTTTCCTTCTTCATCATCAGTTCTCCAACACCCGACAAAAGCTTGGAAACTGTGACTCGTATCACATTCTTTTACGACTGATGTTTCATGTTGTTAACTGTCAATGCCAAAATACCTACCACAACCAAGCAAAGGGAAACAAAACTGGCCTTGTTGCCTATTTCCGGATACTCCTGGTTCAGTAAGCTCCAAAACTCAAGTAGTGATGACGAAACCAATTTCGATTTCAACGTGATGTGTCGAGATATATTAACAAATTACTTCTCTTTTTCAGTGGTAAGAGCCGACAGAAGTTCTGCACTGAAAGAGTCTTTGATCCAGTTGTGTTGATCAACTTCTTCTGGAAATTACTTCAGAAAGTAATCACTGAAATCAGTTACATCATCTGCAAACACAGACTTCAATTCTTCACTCAGTTGAAAGTCATTGTCTTGCAGAATGTTGCTATTACAAACTTGAAGGAATACGTTCACTGAAGTGACTTTTTCAAAGATTTCAAAAAGATGTGCCAGATTCAAAACAAAGCTGCAGTCGATGAACTTCTCGGAACTCAAACATTTCTCTTCAGCCAGGTAAGAGTAAAGTTTATTCCTGAGTTCCTACACCATTTTCAAGATATTGACACGTGAAAGCCAGCAACAGTTACTGTAATAAACTAGGGAAACGTCCTCAGCCCCCATTACAATGCACATTTGTTGAAAATGTCTTGACTTAAGCAGGGCCGGCCGACGTGGCCGAGCGGTTCTAGGTGCTTCAGTCTGGAACCGCGCGACAGCTACGGTCGCAGGTTCGAATCCTGCCTTCGGCATGGATGTGTGTGATGTCCTTAGGTTAGTTAGGTTTAAGTAGATCTAAGTTCTATGGGACTGATGTCCTCAGATGTCAAGTCCCATAGTGCTCAGAACTATTTGAACCATTTTTGAACTTAAGTAGGTGACCTTTAATGAAATTCAGAACTTCGATCACTGATTGAAGAACCTCATGAAGGACAAGTATCCCGCTTTTTGGTGCCAGTGCCTCTTAGCGAATGAAACTACATGCAAATAGCATGAGCACCCCTTTATGGATCAGAGCTTGCATTCTGGCCTAGCAGTCAACCATACTACGACCTCATTCACAATTTTCACTACTAACGTTGCTCTCTTCCATAAAGACTGCATTATTTTTTTAAGAGGTCTGTTGCTTTTTTCCCAACAGTTATTTTCTTGTGGAAAAGATCTTCCTAAAATTTGCCGTCATATATAAATCGCAAGTAACAAATTAGATGCACATAATTGTGACTGTCTGTAGCTTCATCAAACTGCATGATACATTTGAAGTATCACTTTTTGTATTTCAATACAAGTCACAAAATACAGACAACAATTAAAAACGATCAGCATGCGACACAACTAATATTTAAACTGATTGTTGCTGAATAAAAGCAAATGAGTTATTTAGTTAGAGAGCATATACGATTATACTGGCATCATCCATACTACCGCGATAAAAGCACTTACCGGCAGGTTGCTAGATATCGCTACTGTACTTCGTTCATCATAAGAATAAATCTGGTGTAAGCAAAAACAAACGCGATGATTGGTCAGCAGCCTTAGCACTCGTACACTGCTGTTGGTATCTTATTACTAAGTCACTGTAAAAGAACCTTTAAGGCATTCTGATGTATTAACAGCCATAAACATTTTTCTTAATCGTACTTCAGCTACATAATTTTGATTTAAAAAATAGTGTACAATTCAAAATGGTTCAAATGGCTCTGAGCACTATGGGACTTAACTTCTGAGGTCATCAGTCCCCTAGAATTTAGAGCTACTTAAACCTAACTAACCTAAGGACATCACACACATCCATGCCCGACGCAGGATTCGAACCTGCGACCGTAGTGGTCGCACGGTTCCAGACTATAGAGCCTAGAACCGCCGACTAGTGTACAGTCACAATATCTACAAACGCTACTTGTGCCCTGATCGTCTCGCTGTTTATAAGTACTGTGAAAATGGATGACACTGTTTGCTGCTTCGCAGTGAAACGAGCACGCGGGACACCGTTAATGGCGAGAAACAAATTGTTCTTAATGTTTTTCACAAGGTTACACAGAACAATCAGCTCTGACGTTTTTTCTAGAAACAGTACGTACTAAATATAGGGAACTGCACTTTCAACTCTTATGCGTGGAGTTAGAAAGTAATAATCATGCATACAGGCAGGCGGCGGTTCGTAACTCGTAGTGGTCTATTTTTCTTTTTTGCTCGGTTTGGAAAATGAAATCATTTAAATTCATTTAAATATGAAATTCATCAAATATATGTTAATTAACTAATACGTAACCATTATTTTTCAAGAAAAATGCACGTCTTCTAATTTCTAATTACGGACCGAACGCAAAATTCTGGTTCTCATTGCAAATATACATTCTTAATTATCGATATTTTATAAAAGATGGTTAAAGATTGGTGAATTTAAGCAAACATTACACAATTAAATTTTTTGGAGGAAATGAAAAATCAGATATTCTTTATTTGAATATGTCCGTTGTTTTGTGGGACAGATGTGGTCTCACACGAGCCAGAGTGATAAGCGTCGTAAAAACATGGAAAACAATCATTTTCCCGGCGTCGAGCACACTGCATTTTTACAGTTGTCATACTGACACTACAGTCTGAACCCTATAAAATTGGGAACCAAGTTAAGGGATTTGTCGCGGGAAACAGTAACACGGTTAAGCCGCCAAACATACCGGAACTAATGCTCGGAGCTTTGTGACACGTCACTGCCGAACGCTGGCGAAATGCAAAATAAGAGTAGGGGAAAATGTAGATTTTTTTGATGGCTTAGGACTCTGTTGCTAATCGCTTCACTATCAACGTAACAGTACTGAAATGTACCGTGCTCCTGTACAGAGTTCAGAGTTTAGCTGACGATTGATTGTAATACTTTCAGTGGCTTCAATATTTAACTACGTGGGAAATCATCAGTTTTCTTTTACTTCACATATAGCTCATGCAGAAAAATTATCTTTGTCAAAGTCAGGAATTTTCATCACTCTCGTTTTTAATTACGATAATATGTTAGCTAAGATCGAGGGCATGTTATGTTTCCCGTCCGGTCCCCTAAGAAGCATATCGCCTGTTTTCCCTTTCTGTTTAAAAGTAAAATGGCATTCAAAGCTAAATTGTTTTACTGCTCGTCGCTTCTTACTTCTTCACTGCAACTCTTCACACCACTGCAGGTAATTTGGATCACTTGCTTGCCAGTGCTGTCCAGTTAAATGCGCCGGTATAGCTGTTGGTCCTTATTGCTTAGTCGATGTACGAGTAATGCACAGCATAAAACTTATCCTCAATATCGTACTTGAGTGTACGCGAGACAGCTTGGCTTCCGAACCACTTGAAACGGAATCTGAGAAGTCCCAGCAAACGTGGAAGAATACATAGTGTAATGTTTACATGAGGTTTACCCTGATTATGAATGGGGTATGGTGCAGACGTTATTACTTTAATTAGAAAGCAAATACACTAAATTATCATTTTTATGAAACCACTGTGATGCCCCTACTGTGAGCTGCAAGGCCCCTGGCAGCCACGGCGCACAGTTTATAAATACTTGCCTTTGACAGATCCATGTAGATCCCAAAAGTCTTTGGTTGCCTGTCAAGTGAACTCAGAGTATCTTCAACTAAATATGTTGATGCCGTTATCGTTGACTTCACTTCTTTGAAACCATGTTGTGACGAATGTTCTTTTCTCAATTTAGTTATAAAAATTACAATTCTATTCATTATTATCATTTCATAGTTTTTTGCAAAAATAGGCATAAGAAATACTAACGCCTAGTTTCATAATTCACCTCCAGTTCCTTCCTTCTTTCCTGTACTTCCTTTCAATGAATCTGGAGAAATATCTTCTTCCTCCATCACAGCATTCCGCACGAGTGTTCATGGTTTTAGGGACCTTCCTTGCATTTCCTTATGAAATGTGATGGCCAGTCACTTGCCGGATACACAACGCGACCCCCGCCTTGTATTATGGATGCGTTAGGAGCTGTGCCAGATTTAAGTATGAGAACATGAAGACCAATGGCGTCGACACGCCGACCCCTTGCTCATGTCGAAGTAAATGTGTGTGTGAAAATCTTATGGGACTTAACTGCTAAGGTCATCAGTCCCTAAGCTTAAACACTACTTAACCTAAATTATCCTAAGGACAAACACACACACCCGTGCCCGAGGGAGGGAGGACTCGAACCTCCGCCGGGACCAGCCGCACAGTCCATGACTGCAGCGCCAGACCGCTCGGCTAATCCCGCGCGGCCATGTCGAAGTAGATACCTCCGCTAATGCAGAATCTAACTCTTAACGTTCATCCACAGGATGCCTTTTTACTGTTTAACTTTGCGCATACATTTCTAAGAGTGCAATTACGCATGCATATTTGTGTATGGGTAATTTTCTCGACATGGATGCCGGGCGTAGGAGAGCATTGCTTCCCGGGTTCGGTGGGAGTCTTTTGCTCTGCTGATATCACACTATACAGCGATTTATGTGCAGCAATGTCTGCTCGTTTTTTTTTTTTTTTTTTTTTTTTTAAATGCTCGCTGAAATTTTCTCTGACAGGGCACGACCGACTTCCTTCCTCATCCTTACCTAATCCGATGAGACCGATGACCTCGCTGTTTGGTCTCTTCCCCCAAATCAACCCACACTTACACGCTGAAATTTATTGATGATTACAGACAAAGGTAAGTTATATGTAATTCAGCATTTAAAGATTAGACCCATTTGAATAAAAATTTGAGATGTGATCCCCTGAGCGGTAAGTATTGGATAAAAAGTCTAGAACTAATAAAACAGAGATGAATACGGCTACAAATTGGTGAAAAGTGTATATGGGAACATGCACAACAACTAAGGAGCCTGACATCTGAACAAAAGAAAGGATGGGTTATGTTCACCTCCTTAAGAAATTACTGGAAATTGAAATGAAGGACACTGATGATACAAAAAGTACAAAATTGGAAAATACGGCCTCCGTTTTACTGGATTTTTGCGTGTATGTCATCCCCGAATTTGTCAAGTACGAGGATGTTAATCTAAATATCACCTTTCGTGTTTAAAGTTGTTTAAAAACTTATTTATACTATGAAATACAAGTGATGCATTGAAAGTCAATTAGCCTTCACATAACGACTAAGAACCTTCCTTAAGTATTTTTCAGTTTCAGGGATAATCACTGAAGTGCTTTGTTTTGAAATGCAAAATAAATAGTTCAAATTTATATACAAGTCGGGGGCTACCAGCTTTATCGCTGCAGTTTCCCAAACACAAAACCTAACATCTTGCTGTGGTCCCCTTTGCAAAGAAAACATTGTCGTCACTTTGTATTTCTCGTACCTCTGTTCTTTGGATACTTCTTTACCCACAATCGCCTTCGTGTTTTCTTTTCAGCACAATAATAACAATGTAAACTTCCAAGCACAGGAGGATATCCATGGCAGACTGCTTGCGCAATGAAGCAACATGTGGACATGAGAACGCCCATATGTGCGTACGTTCTTCCCACAAATTTTTGTACATGCCCTTTTATTCGCGAGGCGTCTGCTATTGTGCACGAGGAAAGAGGCATCACACCTTAATTTAGAGTATTTCGCCCAAGAGATGTTCCATCACCTTTGGGGCATGCACCTGGAGAGCGAAATTTCTTTCGATATTTCGTACAACTGTCTCCAAGATGTCAAGAGTTAAAAATACTTGACTCAGTACCCTACTATTCCACATCGTACTCCAAATATTGGTCGTCGGGCTCAGTACTAAGTGTTGTGACGCCACTAAAAACATGCCCTACGTTTGTGCTGTATCAGCATCAGTTAATGACTTGAAAGTCTACACTGCCTCTTCTACACACCTTGTTAAATGTTTAACTGGTACATGTATTCTTGCTTATATCTCATTTGACAATAGGTTTCCGTGTCCCGCCATTCGTGCTCAGATGTGTCGTTCTTAGGGACTGTGAAAATGTGTCCATGTGAAGTTGCTTCCTGTTGCTCAGAGAAGCAAGAGCGCGGTAAACCATTTAAAAACAGCGAGAAACAGATTGTGCCTAATGTCTTCGTGCAGTTAAAAAAAAAAAAAAATCTCTTGCTACAGGGGCGGCAAATTGCAGGAATAGAGTCTTAGTTTACTTGAGTTTCTGCGTCGAGTATACTGTGTCTATAGGACACACTTAAATCGTCTACTCCTAGCACAACGATACGACAGCAACCGTGTGTATTAGGAAATTGAATAGCTTCACGGCTGTTTCTGTTAATTGGTTCGACATTACTGTAGCTCGAGTTGTGAAATTGCTTTCCCGAATTCTGATGCAGAAGTAGTTGAGAGATTACCAGATAACTGACTGTATGTATCGCATTCTGTGGCTTCATTATTTGGCTGTATGGTGAAATATCGAGAATACGCCGTATCTTATACGTACCTCACGCAGACAAAATGTAGTATGTTAGTGACAGATTTTTCTGGTGCTCGTATTTTCTCTAGCAACTGTTGCTTTCAGCCGGATCCCGTTTGAAGCGTGTTACATAGTTTTACCGTGTATTATTTCATTGTTCTTACAAACTGTACTAAATGCAATTTTCAGTCATACTGTTTGTCCGCTGTACAATGTTTTCACGAGTCACACGTACGACGTATTTAATTTAGCTATCCTGCAATTACGATACGGTAATAAGATAACTATTGTCCGCTAGCCTCATCCTCGACTCGTGCCAATCCCAACTGAAGAGAGAGAGAGAGAGAGAGAGAGAGAGAGAGAGAAGCGCAGCTGTTAAGTTAACAGACCTGTGGCCTAGCGCTAAATGGCGTGTCTGGGAAACCGAAAGGTCGCGGGATCGAATCCCGGTCGGTTCACAGGACAGTAAAATAAGCCTTTAACGTAGCCTTGACCTCTCGATGAAGCGTGGCTTGGATTTCAGATTAAAATGCGAGTCTCCTAACCTTGGTAAGTTTACTATTGTAGGTTAGCGTCACACAGTTATCAAAGTGACGTCCAATTGGAAAACTTGCACCCGGCTGTCTCTGTCTGATAACATGGTACTATCATTATTATGTCGGACCCGGTAGCTGAGTGGTTAGCGCGACAGTATGTCAATTATAAGGGCCCGAGTTCGATTCCAGGCTGGGTCGGAGATTTTCTCCGCTCAGGAACTGGGTTTTGTGTTCTCCTAATCATCATGATGTCATCCCCAATCGACGCGCAAGTCGCCGAAGCGGCGTCAAATCGAAAGACTTCCAACCGGCGAACGGTCTACCCGACGGAAGGCCTTAGTCACACGACATTAATATTATCATCAACTTTCTACACAATTGTAACTTAATAATTGTACAGAACTGTATTCGACGAGGGAAGGAAACTCCAATGAGATATCAAACGCAAAAGGACTACTAGCAGAAATACCTTTTTACCCACGTTTACATTCCTGTTGACACCCGCAGTCAGCGCTGCTTTAACGACCTTAAAATGATTCCTTGCTCTCTACATTAACTTGAGTCAAAACGTTCTTGCATACTTGTAACCAGATCTAGGTTGTAGCACTTTCGCATAATGCATTTAGAACAACTTGACACGATTCCCTGTTTCTTCTACCCGCCCTAATCACCAGATCTCCCAAAGTATAAGTGGTAAGCTGAAATCGTTCCCTAATACTAGAACACTACCAGAAAATTTACACGCCACTTTCCAAATTTTCCTTGAAATGATCTGCTGCTCCTATTCATGAAGCAGGGGATCAATCTAATTACCATGTTTGATCCACGTTGAACTCTTATTTTGTATTCGTAATCTTTAGACCTACTAAACTCACTAGGCATTGGCGGCGTCCAGCTGTCTTTGCGACGTACTGATCGGAAATTAGAATTTCATCGCTATTATTAACATCTTGTTTCAGCCAGCTTTCTGTACTGCATATGATGCAGACATTAAATTACTGTTTACAAGCGAAGGTAGTTCTGGGACCTTTCCATGGACACTCCTGCAGTTAATACGAATTAACATTTCCTTTCTCCGATTTGCCAAGAGGAATTCTTATGTTAGACTGTGGGAATACTAACTTCTGTGGAACGTGCGTTAAACAGCACTTACTAGACTTCTGATGGTTCTGTGGATCTTGCGTTACGTGCTGATGTAGGCAACTCGTTGACGTCGGTCATAGCCAATTGGGCAACAGTAGACGGCAGCCAATGAGAATCGCTGAATTTAAAGATTTCTTTCGGCGGAAGATACGAACTGATTACATGTGTTTTCGATCATGAGAACGCCAGAATAGTTTTTACTGATTTGGTTATTATGTCTTTTAAGGTTAGTTAATGATTTTTATATTTGTTTGGTGAATGGAAAAAACTAAATGTGCTTACAGGCTGGTCTGTAGTGAAACCTAAGGCTTGGGTTATGTTGGAATGTGACGATTTGCTTGTGAGTTGACGAAGCCAGCGAATTTCAACTCGAAAATACGGTTGTATAATCGACTGGTGTGTCGCGTAACCTCAGGTATGCGTTCGTCGTAACAATGACCTACTTCTGTGCCTTCTTTCCGAATTTGCCAAAAATTCAAATGATGTGGTTAAATTCTAACCTAATAGAAAAAAAAGTATCAGAAAACTTTGTGTACGAACCGTAGGAAATTAGGAACGAGGATTCTGGTTACCGATAACCAGTTCACGATTCGTCATATTCTGTTCCTGTCGTTCGATTTCTTACCAACATCGATACGCAACGTAACAGCCATGGAGATCAAACTTGCACATTTACTACTTTTGATTATTATTCGCACGGACCTTTTCTATTTTGTGCATTTGTTCCCCATAGTTTCATAGAATTGAGTGTACATATGAATAGTATATAACTAAAAGTCACTGGCTGTTACACACCGATGACAGGACTCTAATGACATAATATGCTAATGTCATTCTGTTCGAAAGTAACTTTGTATGTTCATACCAGTACAACTGAGAATGAATGTTCATTCCTATAAATTTTGTGTTTGTTATACAGTCTACAGAGGTTCCATATACATTTAACTGTGTACTTTTCCCTCTTCAAACTGAAATTCATGGTATTTGTTTTCTTTATGTTCAATGTCTATTATTGCTTATTGACCAATTTTAAGCTTATTTGAGGATTTCATTTACTTTTACTCCTATTTTCTCAGTTACTAGTATTGCTATCATCAGCAGAGATATTTTTCCCCATGACTAATATTATTAAGAAAGCCATTGATGTACATCAGGAACGGTACTGGCTCTAATATACTAGCCTAAGGAACTCCTATATTAGTGTATTTTAGTTCTGCCAAGCAGTTTGCTAAAAGTTTCAACTTAGACCACATCATTACAATTTATTGTGCCAATGATCCATGGAACATGAAACTAACCATTTCAGGTATTTGTTATGTCTCCTTTTGTACCCTTCTGCTAGGTATGATTAAGACCAGTCATTAGGTATGCCTCTTATACCTAATGTTAAGCTAGCTTCTTCTTTCTCCTGGCCTTAACCCAGATCTTCATGTAGTCAGCACGTTAATCAGGATTTAAAATGTGAATGGTAGAGGCTGAATGCCTCTCCTGTTACCCCCTCCTCCCTTCCCAGGACAGAATTTGTGCAACCTGCATGTATTCTTGTAGTGTTACCTCATGTGAATGTGTGAGAATGGTTTTGTAATGTTTGTGAATTGCATAACTGAGATGGGACAGGATACCAGTTTGGTATTCGACCAGACAGATGTGGGAAACTGCCTAGAAACCACATCAAGGCACACTGGTCCTTGCTCATTAATCTGCTGAGCAAATTCGATCCAGGGCTAGTGCACCTCCACGAATCACAGAAGCAACATGATAATGTGGATATATGGGCAGGGTATAATATTCTAGCTTATTTAATATAATCTTAATGTCAACAGTATCAGAAGCCTTAGAAAGTTCTGTGACACATTCACCTTTGTAAAGATAATGAAATTCCACTTTTGTGAATTCTGCTGTGGCTGACTTTGTAAATACACCACTTCAGAAACCAAACTTTGAGTCATTTAGGAGATCATATTTATTCAAGGAAATCATTAATCTATCTTTCATGACTGATTCTATTATTTTTGAGACTGATGACAGCAGGGAAATGGGCCAATAGTTATCTGTCTTTCTGCATTACCTGTCTTTAGCACAGGAACAACTCTGACTGTTTTAAGCACTTTGGAATTGTCCTGGCAACAGTGACTCATTCTTTATGTTTTTTCACGTAACCTGTATACTCTGTGTGCATTGTTTCAGCACACATTGGTACTTCATCTAAACCTAATGACTTTTTTAATTTTTTAGGTTTTGTACAGTTTTACTGACTTAATGCTCTGTGGGAGGTAGTAACACCATTGTGCTTTAGTGCATACTTATTTACAGGTGTTATTGCTATTTTTGTTGTCCTTTCTTTGTTAAAGTTGAAAAATGCTCATTCACTTAGTATATACTTGACCTATTTAGTGTGGTCCTACAATTCTCTACCCTATAGAGCTGGTCAAGGGAAAATCACAGAATTGTCAGAGACTCTGGTTTAAGCCATCCACTTAACTTCAAACCAAAAATATGGTGAATGTTTCTGGGAATGAAGTTGTAAAACACTGGGAGAGATTCTGCCCTGCACTTCAGGCAATCTGTCTTTAGCAATTCAGCCAGAAGCCTTGCTGATATGAGCTATGGCAAGCATATAGAGGTCATCAGTGCTGTATTTAGGAAGTTTAGACCCCTAGGGTGAATATTGCTGTGGGCTCTACCAGAGTAAATTCTGTCACAGCTACACTGCAAAAATAGCATTTTAGAGTAGTTTTCAAGTTGAAACCTATACAGTAGCATTTAAAGTGGTGAATGTTTCTGGGAATGAAGTTGTAAAACACTGGGAGAGATTCCGCCCTGCACTTCAGGCAATCTGTCTTTAGCAATTCAGCCAGAAGCCTTGCTGATATGAGCTATGGCAAGCATATAGAGGTCATCAGTGCTGTATTTAGGAAGTTTAGACCCCTAGGGTGAATATTGCTGTGGGCTCTACCAGAGTAAATTCTGTCACAGCTACACTGCAAAAATAGCATTTTAGAGTAGTTTTCAAGTTGAAACCTATACAGTAGCATTTAAAGTATATTATTTAATTGTGTAAAGCTTTTCTTTACAACTCAAGCCTTAATGGATTGTTGAGATTAAAAAATTAAAAACATTCAAATCAATAAGCTGTTCAAAATTATTGATTAACATCATTATAAAAATATATAATCCAGTCTCAAAACTTTTGGACTGACAGAGCATTTGTGCATGAAAAAGAACAGTATCTTCATAACAAGCAGACCTGAATTTCCATAATTCAATATTCAATTTTCAAAATATTGTAACTGTAAGCAAACAAGTTTGTCAGAAGAAAGGAGGTGTTTCAAGATAGGAAATTTTACAGGTAAGATTAATCAAAATATGATTATGTCCTAAACAATCAGTTTTAAAATGAAGACTTTAAATAATATTATTGGCTGATTGGTTGCCACCTACAGTTCATATTAATGAAACTACTTATAATATCTTCATAACTTTATTGTCTTAAAACATCATTTTCTGTATGAATCCAAAACATTGAGCCTGTTTTCTAACATGGAGGTCCAGAGCCTGGTTTTGATCTACTTGGACTTTGACAATGTCCGTCTCCCAGTGTTGTTTGTGATCATAAGTGGCAGGCACATTCTTAGAACAACCTCGATATTAGTAAAACAATTTTTGGAATTTTATGGATCAATGTTCGGATGAAATAAGATCTATATCTACATCTACATTTACATCTACACTCTGCGAACCACTGTGAGGTGCATGACAGAGGGTATGTTCCATTGTACCAGTTACTAGGGTTTCTTCCCATTCCATTCATGTATGGAGTGCGGATGAATGATTGTTTGAATGCCGTTGTGTGTGCAGTAATTATTCTAATCTTATCCTCATAATTGCTATGTAATTGGTACATAGGGGATTGTGGTATATTCCTTGAGTCATGATTTAAAGTCGGTTCTTGAAACTTTGTAAATAGACTTTGTTGGAATATTTTATGTCTGTCTTCAAGTGTCTTCCAGTTCAGTTCCTTCAGCATCTCTGTAACACTCTCCCAGGGATTAAACAAACCGGTGACCATTCATACTGCCTTTCTCTGTATACATTCAATATCCCCTGTTAGTCCTATTTGTTATGGGTCCCACACTCTTGAGCATTATGCTAGGATTGGTTGCACAAGTGATTTGTAAGCAATCTCCTTTGTAGACTGATTGCACTTCCCCAGTATTCTACCAATAAACTGAAGACTATTATGTCCCTTATCCATGACTGAGCTGTGTGATTATTTCATTTCATATCGCTGCAAAGTGTTACACCCTGGTATTTGTATGATGGCCAATTCCAACAGTGAGTCATCGGTATTATAGTCACTAGATACTATGTTTTTTTTTTATTTTGTAAAGAGTACAGTTTTACATTTCTGAACATTTAAAGCAATTTGCCAATCTTTCGAACACTTTGAAATCTTACCGAGATCTGACTGAATACTTACGCAAACTCTTTCAGATAGTACTTCATTATAGATAACTGCATCATCTGAAAAAAAGCTTTATGTTACTGTTAATACTGTGTGCAAGTCATTAACAAACAACATGAAGAGCAAGGCCCTAAACACACTTTCCTGGGGTACACTCAAAGTTATTTCTGTGTCTGGCGATGACTCTCCTCCCTACCAAAATGTCCTCAATCCAGTCACAAATTTCTCATTACACCCCATATGATCATACTTTTGACAGTAAGTGTGGGTGTGGCAGTGAGTCAAATGATTTTCTGAAATCAAGAAGTACTGCATCTACCTGACTGCCTTGATTGAAATCTTTCAATGTGTCATGTGAGAAAAGTGTGAGTTGGCTTTCACATGATCGATGTTTTTGGAATCCATGCTGGGGTATTGGCATTGAGGAGGTCATTCTGTTCAAGGTACCTCATAATGCTTGAGTTCAGGATGCTTTCTAAGATTCTACAACAGATCAATGTCAGGGGTACAGGACAATAGTTTTTTGGATCACTTTTACTGCCCTTCTTGTGGACAGATGTGATCAGTGCTTTTTTTCCAAGAACATGGCATCGCTTTTTGTTCATGGAATCTATGATAGATTATAGTTAGAAGACAGCTAACACAGCCATAAATTCATTACAGAAACTGACAGGGATTTCTACATGTCCTGCAGCTTTGTTCAATTTTAACAATTTCAGCTGTTTCTCAACACCACTGTCATTAATATTTATTTCGTTCATCTTTCCAGTGGTATGAGGCTTAAATCTGGGCAATTCTCCCCCCCCCCCTTTATATATATATATATATATATATATATATAAAAAGAAAGGAGTTAAGGATTTCACCTTTCGCTTTGATACCCTCAGTTTCAGTTCATGTCTCATCTGCTAGGGACTGGAGGGTAACTTTGGTGCCACTAACAGCCTTTACTCCCCCCCCCCCCCCCCCCCTCCCATGAGATTCTTTGGGTTCTGTGAAAGATAATTGGACAATATTCTGCTACAGTATTCATTGAAGGCATAACATATTGCTCCCTTGACAGCCAAATGTGTTTCATTCAGCATTTCTTTAACTATAACCCTATGCTTTGCTGTACACCTATTACACAATAATCTCTGTTTCCTTAGAAGTTTCTCTACAGTGACTGTTTACCATGGAGGTTCCATCCAATTATGGACTGCTCTACTGGGCACATTTCTGTACAGTGCATGGTCAACTATTCTATTAAGCTTGAGCTGTAGCTCCTCTACATGCTCTTTCCCTGTGCTTACAGTTTCAAGTTCCTCATTGAAATGTGATGCTGCTGATTTTTTATCTAGTTTACTGGACATATATTTCTTTCTGTTTGCTTTAGTTGTTTTTTGCACTTTGGTAATTATAGTTGGCACAATTTTGTTATGGTCACTGATACCAGTTTCGAAGTGGACATCCTCAAAGAGGTCATCCACATGAGTGCTAAAAAGAACATGTTAAACTTCGGTTATCAATAAATCAGTCTAATCTAAAAGCCGTAAATTCAACTAAATACCTAGGAATTACAATTATGGAAAATTTAAATTGGAAGGAATGCATAGAAAATGTTGTGGGGAAGGCTAACCAAAGACTGTGTTTCATTGGCAGGACACTTAGAAAATGTAACAGACCTGCTAAGGAGACTGCCTACACTAAGCTTGTCTGTCCTCTTTTTGTGGTGTCACCACCAGATACCACACTTTCTAGGTGGTAGCCTTTGAATTGGCCGCGGTCCATTAGTATACATCGGACCCACGTGTCACCACTATCATTGATTGCAGACCGAGTGCCGCCACACGGCAGGTCTAGTCTAGAGAGACTCCTTACCACTCGCCCCAGTTGTACAGCCGATTTTGCTAGCAATGGTTCACTGTCTACAGATGCTCTCAATTGCAGAGACGACAGTTTAGCATAGCCTTCAGCTACGTCATTTGCTACGACCTAGCAAGGCGCCATATTCAGTTACTATAAGTACTATCTTCAAGAATGTATTCTGAACAGATAATATTGTGAATCATGTACCATCAAGAGCGACATTCATCATTAATGAATTAAAGTTAAGTATCAAACTAATTATGTCCGCTTTCTGCTAACACAAAACTTTTAGAATACTGTTGCACAGCGTGGGATCTTTACCAGTTAGGACTGACTGAGTACATTGAAAAAGTTAAAGAAAGGCAGCACATTTTGTATTATCGCAAAATATGGGAGGGAGTGTCACAGAAATGATACAGGATTTGGGATGGACATCATTAAAAGAAAGGCATTTTTTGTTGTGACGGAATCTTCTCACGAAATTCGTATCACCAACTTTCTCCTCCGGAAGCAAAAATATTTTGTTGACACTGACTTACATAGGGAGGAACGATCACAAAGATAA
This sequence comes from Schistocerca gregaria, assembly GCF_023897955.1. Lineage (NCBI taxonomy): Eukaryota > Metazoa > Arthropoda > Insecta > Orthoptera > Acrididae > Schistocerca > Schistocerca gregaria. Next base: position 461,293,645 of record NC_064926.1, on the reverse strand, counting down.
AATAAGGGAAATCAGTGGTTCAATGAACCCTCTGCCAGGCACTTAAATGTGATTTGCAGAGTATCCATGTAGATGTAGATGTAGAGGTCTGTTTGTTGCCATTAGATCCAACATACAGTGTGTGGCGCAGGAACTTCCTTATTTGAAACACGAGGCACACAGTGGCTGTTACTCATTGTTGCATGGGCTTCAGTGCACTCAAAAGTGCAATACTTAATTTTTCTATGGTTAGTTTAGTAGCGATCATGCAGTGGGCAAGAGAGGAGCATGCATTTGCCGTTGCGGCCTACTTTTAGAATGGATGTTCAGTCATCAGAACTCGGTGTGCATTCAGGAAACAGTTCAAAATCGCACCTGCAGGTTGTGTTCCTGATGGGAAATCAATTGTTATGGGGATAGACACCTTTATGGACACTGGAAGCGTGCAGAAAAAGAAACCAGGACCTTCAAGAACCACCAGAATGCCTGAAAACATTGAGAGGGTAATGATGTTTATTTTGAATTCTCCAAGTGATCTGCATGCATACATGCATCTGCCCTTTCTTTTTGTGAATGCACAGTGAGATGAATTCTTCATGAAGAGTTGAAATTTCATCTGTATATATTGTCAGTGATGCACACACTTCATCTGTATGATTTTGTTTCATGAAAAGAATGCATGTGAAGCATTGATCGATGAGCTGCCTCATGACGCCTTAGTGCTCTTCAGAAAAGAGGCACATTTTCATTTGTCTGGCTGCATGAATAAGCTAAATATGCAGTATTGGAGTGGCACAAATCCCTGAGAACTTCATGAGCAGTCGCTGCATACAGAACGTGTGACTGTTTGGTATGCACTACCTAAAGTTGGCATTACTGCCCCATGGTTTTTCGAAGAGAATGATGAGGCATTGATGTTCCTTGCTGACCATTATGTTCAGATGATTGAACAGTTTTTTTTTTTCCAGAACTTGAAGAAATGGATGTGAATGATGTCAGGTTCCAACAAGATGGTGGCACAGCTCACACGGCATGAGCATCGATAAACATCTTGCACTAACACTTCCCACCCCCTGCGGGTTCATGGGTAAAATTAGGCCCGCGGTATTCCTGCCTGTCGTAAGAGGCGACTAAAAGAAGTCTCAACCTATTCGGCCTTATATGATGGTCCCCTCTCGGGTTTGACCTCCATCTTTCTAAATTGTTCCGAAGAGCGAGCCCCCAGGGGCTCAGCATTCATTTGCTGGGTACGGGCTTGGCGACCCCGGGGTTCCTGAGCAGGGGACTGGTAAGCGCCGCCAGTCCCCTGTCACCGTAAGCTCTGGGCATGCTTCAACGACCACCGTGCAGCGCGGCGGTGGAATGTTGTATGTCTCAGGGAGTGGGGATCTTGGCTTGGCCGCCCGGATCGAGAGGATGGAATAAACCTCTATAAACAACCCTTCAATCTCAAGGTGTGCTGCACACCGATGAGATGCATGGCTGTTGAGGTGGAACAGTCGTTAGCGGGCAACCTCTGGGGAACCTGCCACACCTCAGCTGTATAAGGCTTACCTAGGCACGCGGGGCTCTGTCTAGGTGAACTCTTTTAGTTCCCTAGCTGCTCGTGGGACCGAGATGGAACCCTCAAACTTTTCTTCTTCTCCTCCCAGCGGAGAGGGTGGGCCGCTGGTAGGTTCTAACACCCAATCTAACAAGAGGGCTCGTGTAGCCAGTCCTCCTGATAAAGGTAGTCGTAACAGAACACATGCTGCTTTGCCGAATGTGTTTCTTGTAATTAAAAGAAAAGATGGGAGTTTCGCGAAAGTTTCACCATTTTATATCCAGAATGGCTTAGAAGGCATTGCTGGCACTCTATAATCTGTAAAGCGCTTGCGCAATGGCACCTTGTTGGTTGAAACATCTAGCTTCCAGCAAGCCCAGAACCTTCAGAAGGCGCAATTTCTTGGGGAGTTTGCGATAGAGACTGAATTTCACAACACCTTGAACTACAACAAGGGTGTTGTGACTTGCAGAGATCTCGTTGACATTCCCCAAGACGAACTGAAGGCTGAATGGTCCCGGGAAGGAATTGTCGACGTGCAACACATTATGAAACGGGTGGATGGTACTCTCGTAAAGACTGACTCATTTATCCTTACATTTAACACCACCAAATTGCCAGAGCATGTGAAGGCCGGTTTCCTTCGTCTCAGTGTACTGCCTTATTACCCCAACCCCATTCGGTGTTTTAAATGCCAAAACTTTGGACACACTACTCTCGGCTGTAAAGGGGAAGCCACTTGCGGGAAATGTGGTAAAGCCGCCCATGAGGGAGTTGGCTGCTCCTCTCCTCCCAAGTGTGTCAACTGCTCTGGGGATCGCCCTGTGTGGAGTAGGTACTGCAGAGTTTTCCTTGAGGAACGGAAGATCCAGGAACTTAAAACTACAAAACGCCTCTCGTATGGTGAGGCGAAGAAAATTTACAAGTCCCTGCAGCCGCCCACATACGCTGCTTCCTTTTCTTCGTTCTCAAACAGCCAGTGTTGAAATCCGATGCCACTACACAAATGGAGGTTGCTACTGTCAGCAATAGCACCTGCGTTTGTCAATGTACGTGTGCTGCTGCCATTCCTGTGAAGCCTGCTGCTCCCCCCCGGCCTTCTGATCAGGCCGTGGTAGCTGACGTCATGGAACTTCCTGCCCCTTCCCGGGTCCAGTCTTGTGCATTGCCCAGCGCTGCTACACCCCCTACTGCTTCTGAGGTTTTGGCACCAATGCCGCCTCAGGCCAGAAAATCGAAGCCAAAGACAAAGGTGAAGACTCGCCCGCTAAAGGAGACCGACATTCTACGGTCTGCTGATGTGGATGTCATTCTCTCTGATGTCTCTCTCGACTCCTCTTCAGAGGCGATGGAGGTTGATGTCAGACTGGGGCACTCATCTCGCCCCAAAACTGAGCCTCCGTCTGTTGTGGGCTCTCCTCCCCGACAGAAAGTGAGAACGGAGGTACTCCCACCCTCATAGATGGCTCCCATTATACAGTGGAACATGAATGGATTCCGAGCACATGTGGAGGAACTGCGCCTCCTAGCATGGCAACACCCCCTGTGCTTGTGTTTACAGGAAATGCATTTCAAACCATCTGATGCTCCTGTACTAAGGGGATATACGTCATATCGCAAAGATGACCTGACTGGAGAAAGGGCCAAAGGCGGAGTCCCTGTGTTTGTCAAGAATGACCACCACTCCTCTGCTCTCCCCCTGGATACTGACCTGTAAGCAGTTGCAGTTGAAATTCATTCACCTCGGAGGCTTACTGTTTGCTCCCTTTATTTACCCCCTCTGGATGCAATGACCTTAGACGCTCTCACAGATCTTATCGACCAACTCCCCCGCCCATTTCTCCTCCTAGGAGACTTCAATGCCCATAATGTCCTGTGGGGCTCCACTTCTCTTTGCGCTCGAGGTTGAATTTTGGAGAGCCTCCTAACATCTCAAGTGTTGTGCATCCTCAACACAGGTACTCCGACTCATTTCTCTCCTGCTACAGGGTCATTCTCAGCCATTGACCTATCTTTCTCCTCTCCAACCCTCACTGACTCTGTTCACTGGGAGGTCATTGACGACCTTCATTCCAGCGATCACTTCCCTATCCGCATTCATCTCCTGGATGGTGTATTGCTGGAGCAGCGGCGACCATCGTGGATAATTGGCAGGGCTAACTGGCCACTGTTCACTCGGTTGGCTGTCTTTGACCGCCACAATAGCATCCAAGAATGGGTGGATCACCTCACACTTGTGATCCATCATGCTGCTGACCTGTCCACACCAGTCTTCTGGCACTCTTATGTGGCGCCTTGTGCCTTGGTGGACAGAAGAGTGCCGTTCAGCCATCTGGGACAGGCGTGCGGCTCTTCGCCGATTTAAATGCCGTCCAACAGCGGTCCATCTTACCGCCTTTCGAATCGCGAGAGCCAGGGTATGCCGTGTCATTAAAGAGAGCAAGAAAAGGTCATGGCAGGCGTTCCTGGACTCCATCAACCGTTCCACTTGTTCCACAAAAGTATGGGAAGCCATCCGGTGGATTTCCGGTAAACATAGCCGTTTACCAATAGCTGCTGTCCTGAACCAGGGATGCCTTCAAACGACACCCAGAGCCATTGCTCAGATGCTGGCAGAGCATTTTGCACAAAGTACTGCCACTGCAAATCAAGATCCAGCATTTCGTCGCTACCGTGCGACTGTCGAAAGAGCGAACTTGGAATTTCGGTCGAACAGTTCTGAGGCGTACAACTCCCCTTTCTCCATGTGGGAACTTGAATCGGCTCTTAGTGAGACTTCTGACACTGCACCAGGTTACGACCGCATCCGGTACTCCATGCTTCAACATCTGCCAGCGGCGTCAAAGGAAATCCTCCTCGAATGTTTTAATCTCATATGGCAGACAGGAGTGTTCCCCGACTCGTGGCGGGAGGCAATCCTCATCCCTCTCCTCAAACCGGGAAAGGACCACACATGTCCCAGTAGTTATCGTAGTATCTCCTTGACAAGCTGTGTCGGTAAGACCCTGGAATGGATGGTTAACCTGCGTCTGGTCTGGCTGTTAGATACCAGACAGCTCCTTAGCCGCTTTCAGTGTGGATCCCGAAAATTTCGGTCCACGGTCGACAACCTGACCCTCCTAGAGTCGGCTATTCAGCAGGCTGTTCTCCATCAGCGTCACTGTATTGGTGTCTTGTTTGATATCAGTAAGGCATATGATATTACTTGGAGATACTGTATTCTTGCACAACTGCATCAATGGCGCTTTCGTGGCCGCCTCCCGATTTTCATTCGGTCTTTCCTGTCTCAGCGGTTTTTTTGGACCCGCATTGGTAACACACTGTCTGATCGCTTTGAGCAAGGGAACGGTGTCCCCCAGGGCAGCGTTTTAAGCATTACCCTCTTTGCCATAACCATCAACAGTATAACGTCTACAGTGAGGAGTCCAGTACAGTGCTCCTTATTTGTGGACGACTTTGCTGTTTTCTGTTCCTCCTCCAGTGTTGCAACCGTGAGCCGTCAGTTGCAGCTAACAGTGCGGTGGTTAGAGGAGTGGGCTGCAAAGACGGGTTTTCGGTTTTCTGCCGATAAGTGTGTTTGTGTTCATTTTAATCGTTCTCGTCGTCTTTTTACTTTGCCTGCCTTGCATATGGGCGATACTGTCCTACATTTTAGAGACACAGTGCGGTTTCTGGGCCTAATTTTTTACTCCAGGTTGTCATGGCTGCCACACCTACGTAACTGGAAAGCCAGAACCCTGAAGGCACTCAACATCCTCAAGTGCCTCAGCCACAGGTCTTGGGGAGCGGACAGGGCACGTCTCCTTCAGTTTTACCAAGATTTCGTGCGTTCACGGTTGGACTATGGGTGCACAGTATATGGGTCAGCGAGGCCTTCTTATTTGCAGATCCTTGACGCTGTTCACCATGCTGGGATTCGACTGGCCACGGGTGCTTATTGGACCAGTCCCATACCCAGCCTCTGTGCTGAGGCTGGGGAACCGCCACTTACCATCCGGCGGCAGCTCCTGCTGGTGCGCCAGGCTTGCAGCTCCCAGCTCGCCTGCTCACCATCTTGTTGCCCATCCGGGCTACGTTGCCGTTTGGGATCCGTGTGCAACGTGTACTAGAGTCCCTCGGTGTGGAGTCTGTACAACCCCAAATGCAGGGTTTTAACCGCCTGCCATCCTGGTTACTGAAGAGGCCCGGAGTGATTTTAGATTTATTGCAGTGCAAGAGAGATTGCACTCCTGCCACCGTTTTTAATGCGGCATTTTCTGTAATTTTATCTGAGCACACCGGCTATGTACCTGTTTTTACGGATGGGTCGAAACAAGGGGATTCTGTTGGTTGCTCAGTTGTTTTTCCAGATCGTGTCTTCAAGGTCCGCCTGTCTCAGACTTTCGCTGTCATTGATGCAGAATTGTCTGCGATCTTGCGGGCACTGGAGCACACGAGACATTCTTCCCCTCCTAAATTTCTTGTCTGTTCCGATGCACTCAGTGCCCTTCACTTATTGCAATGTTTGTATCTGGCAGACAAAACAGTCCAGACCATCCAGGATGCCCTCCTCCGACTACAGCGACTGGGGAAGGTTGTAGCTTTCTGCTGGGTTCCGGGGCATGTCGGCATTGCTGGGAATGAAAGGGCAGATCTCGCAGCCAAGGAGGCGTGTCTCGCCCCACAAGGATCTCAGTGTTCTATCCCCTTGCACGCACTCATCTCGCTGTTGAGCTCACGGGTTATGCGTCGGTGGGAGGATGAGTGGCTGGAAGTGACTGACAATAAGCTCCGTATAGTCAAGCCCACAACGCATGTGTGGTGTACTTCCTTTCAGCCCCATCGACGGGACGAGGTTCTCCTCACTCGGCTTCGAATAGGCCACAGCCCTATGAGTACCCTCCAATGTGTGGTGCTTGCGGCGTCCAGGTCACTGTGCGCCACGTTTTATTGGATTGCGTTTTATTTTCTGCCCAGCGGGCCGCAGCTGACTTGCCAGCGGACCTGCCATCTCTTTTAGGCAACACTCGGACGAATGTGGCTGAAGTTTTGAAGTTCTGTGCCATGTCAAATGTTTTTACAAAGATTTTAGGGAGAGGATTTTAATTTGCTCGCTGTGTGACAAGCTAGCCCATATTTTATGTAAGTGGCCAGCCAATAACAGTTTCCTGTGACATTCTTGTTGCTATGTTTCCCCTTTCCTTAGGTTTTACTTTCTTATGTAGCATTTTCCTTCTTTTCCTGCTTTCTTTGAGTGTGTGCTTTAGTTTTCTTAGGTCTGTCCACGTTCGTTCCTTTTAATGTGTGTCAGGGCGCTGATGACCTCGATGTTGAGTGCCCATAAGCCCCAACACACTACCACCACTAACACTTCCCCAATTGTCCCATCTCTTTGAGGGGCGATCTCCAGTGGTCAGCACACTCACCATGTGACTTTTTCTTATGGGGCTATCTCCAATCCTTGGTGTATACCAGTCATCTGCAGACCCCGGATGAGCTACGGAGCAATATTCATGTTGCTATTGCCAACATGTTGGAAAAAGTGGACCGAAACTTCCGATTTCGACTCTCCAAGTGCATTAAACAGAACAGAGGCCACCTTGAAGATATCATTTTCAAAATTTAATAACACAAAACTTTAAATGTTCCTCTTTATAAAGAAAAAAGAATTAAATTCATGTCTCTAATACTTTCTGATTTAGGACTTTTTAAAATAAGGAAGTTCCTGCAGTGCATCCTGTATTTCCACTATGAGTTTGATTCCTGACTATCTGTTCTACATAGTTTTCAGAGAAGGCACTTAGTAAAGTTTCACAGGATATCTTATCACGCGCAGCACTAACATAACAGCCACTTTCTCATTTAATTGTGGGTTGATTAAAGTCTCCACCGATGATTACAGTACGGTTTGGGGACTTACTTACAAGTGAACTGAGGTTTTCTCTAAAGTTTTCAGTTATGTGAGGAGATGAGCCTGTTGGCGATAGAAGAATACAATTATCATTTTATTACCACCCCCGATACTAAGTCTTGCCAAAACAATTTCACATGCAGCTTATGTTTCTATCTTGGTGGATTTGAGTCTCTTCTGTACTGTGACAAATGCACCACCTCCATTTCCATATTGCCTATCTTTTCAATATACATTTAAATTTTCCCCAAAAATCTCATTGCTTTGAATTTCAGGTTTCAACCAGCTTTCTGTATGTAGTATTACGTGAGCTTCACTGCTTTTTACAGGCGCTTCATACTCTGGCACCTTGTTGCGAATGCTTTGACAGTTTACCACTAGGATTTTAATGCTCTTACCTGTGGGAGGCATTTCTTTTGATCTGTCACTGATTGCAATATTACACTGATACTTTTCGATTTCCTACAGCTATCATTATCTGGACTGGATGGAAAGTTGCCTAGTCTAAAAAAACTCTTGTATGCACCACACAGATAGTCAGCTACCCGAATAGCAACCTCTGATGTGTAGTGCACACCTGACCCATTTAGGGAAACCCTACAGTTCTCAACCCTATGGGGCAAGTCCAAGAAGTCACAGCCTAACTTGTCACAGAACCTTCAAACTGTCTTTCGGTCCTTCCACTCGACTCAGGACCAAAGGGCCATAGTTAATTCTGGGGGGCAGTGCTGCAAATTGTGAACTTAGTTGAAACTCCATGTGCAAAGCTGGTCTTCTGAACTTTCTCTGCCAGTTGCTGGAATGACTCAAGTATGGTCTTGGAACCCAGACGACAGGTATAATCTGTTCCAATGTGTGCCACAGTCTGCAGTTGGTTGCACCCTGTCTCCTCAGAGGCTGCTGGTTGATGGTTAAGAGGATCAGTACAGTACCCTGAGTCCTCCCTGGTCGCTGTTCATTCTGTACCATAGGCATGTCACTCACAGCCAAGTGGACGAGCAATGACAGATCCTGTACTTTCTGCAAAGGAGACAGGATCCAGAGGAGAGTATAGTACTTGAGATAACTGTGGTACTGATATCACAGGTACACGATTCTTGGAAGATGTGGAATAAATTGGCTTTCCATAATGTTGAACTCATTTCAGCTGCCAAAATGCCATTACCAACTCTTTTAAGAGTATTAATGGTTTTGCCAACTGCAGTGCTACACCACTGACTGGAGAGTTTGATGCAAAGAAGCATGAGTTTTAAGAAGTAAATGTTGACTTAATTCTTATAGGCTGTCCACTGAAAAATTCAGCTAAATAAGCCCATGCAAAATAATTGTGTCTATGTCTTTTACGATTGTAAAGGGCCCCTCATTACGATATTTAAAAAAAGACACTTTCATTTTGAATTTTTGCGGTGTGGGCCTTTTTGAGGTGTGGGCCCCGAAGCTGCAGCCTAGACAGCCTGTGTGTAGACACAACCCTGGTGGCCACTGACATTTCTTCCTGACATCGCGGATCCCAGGTGATGCTAAATAAAGTTTTCCTTTACAACAAGTCAAGGACAGTTACAGTGGAAGCTGAGAGAAGGGTGGCTAACACCGAGAATTTAAGTACCTTGTGCTATGAAGAGAAAGCTTTCTTTTGCGGTACTCCAGAGAATTAGAGCAAATTTGCTACACAAAATAGTGTGAAATTCCGTACTGCATCTTCAAAAAGGCAAAAACCAAGTACTATGTGTAAAAAATTTAAAAATTGCAAGGAAAAGACAAGGATACTTAGGAGCATTATTAGGCATGAAACAAATAAACTTGGTGAGACAAGTGATGTTCAACTCACTGATGGCAGGAGCTGTGAGAGGGTGATTTTCAGTTCAGTTCATTGCAGTTGAATGACCATGGTAAATGGAAAAGAAATTAATGTTTTTTAAATCATTGCACATCTCCAAAACAAAGAAATTAAACTTGATATTATTATTTGGACTTCCCCATTTCTGTCATATTTTTATTATATTTTACAGACAATCCATTCACAATTAAAAAAAAAAATTCAAGGTGCAACTGCATGTTCTGATTACCCTACCTGGGTTTTATTAGTTTTTTGTTGTAGTATGTATGTTGGCCTGTATGTGTTTATGTGCATAATTGTGTGTTCCTTGTATATCATAATTGATCATAATGCAATTTTTAATAAATTTTTGTGTTGTGTTGTTAGTTAGAGATAATTAAGTTTGATCATGATTTGTAGGTATCATTGAGTTTGTGCTACCTACATCTACCAGCTTAGGTTGTTGATATTAGCTGTATGAGAAAGTTTTGTCTTATTTGTATAACAAACTTAGTTTGACCTATATACATGAAGTGAAAGGCCTCATGCTGGAATTGTCAAACTGTATGTGGTTTTGTGATGTCTTGGATTTTTTTGAGGTATATAGGTGAAACGAAATTTTTGATACCAGTTTTTTTGGAGATTCATTTGTATGTTGGTATCTTAGAGTTCACTTTCCTTTTTATGTTTACTGAGATTTTGTGGACTGTTGAGGGTTTTGTTTTTCTGGAGTTTTGTGTGAAGCATTTGTTTCAGCATGTCTTAATTATTAGTAATGTCGTATATTTTGTTTATTCCCACTCAAACCCCTAATTTTTGAAGCTGTCCTGTTAGTTTTGTGTTATTTAAGCAGTTAAATATATTTTGTATTAGTTTTATTGGTTCACATTCTTAAAGTGTGTGATCATGTTGCCATATTGTATAAGGGCGAAATGGTGATGTTTGTCACCTTGCTGACATGACATGTAAAAGTTAATGAATGACATCGGACATTTCAGTTGTTCCAAAACAAAAAACTCTTTCTCGAGCTATCAGGCCTCAATAAAAAAAACAAAATCTACCTAGTTACCACATTTTAATGTAACACTATATTTATTACTTTTGAAGGAGAGGATATTATATTTTTCAGGCTGCCCATATGAAGTAGGAGAGAGTGTTGTATCTTGGAACACTTCTCAGACTTTGCCTCTTGCCAGCCCTGTGATAGAAATGTGATATATTTTGTTATTTCATTTTTAAATGATGGCATTCACTGTCTTATGTCACAGTCATTTTCTGAAATTACAAAAATTACTCTGTAAAAGTAAGGTTTATCCAATGTGAAAACATGTTCCAAGATACAGTATCTAGGAACAAATATGTTACTGAAATTTAAAATCATTGCAATAAAGAAAATCTTGTATTTAATATGCCTATTGGTCACATTATTACAATGCTAGACACCAAAAATCAGTAACTGAAATCAAATCAAGTGGAAGTATCATCAAAAACCAGTTAGAAATTAATCACACTTTGAAAAAGAAGCTATTGGAAACTAATAAAAATTTAAGTTTTCAAGGCAGGGAAAATTGTTAAGACATTAAATAAACTCAGTTTATTTGCAAATATCACCTGTTCCATGGTAAAATATATTCTTCTGTTTCAAGGTAAAAGGTGGTGCACGACTGATGGAAGTATGGTGTAACTGCCCCCAAGTTATGTAAATAGTTCTAAAAATATGCATCATTTTATGTGCCATAAAATTCTGTAACTGAAGAATTAACAAGATATTCAAAGTAGCTTTAATGTAATTATACATTACTTATTTTTGCAAAACTTGAAATATTTACAAATGTTGCAGAAAACAAATCTCACGTCTAACAACAACAAAACCTGTATAAAATGGTAGAAACTGTTTAGGGTGGTCTCTAGTGCACATTTCTTCGCATGCTTCTAAAGTAAGTCAGTAGACTGAAGAGACAACCAAAAAAACACATGTGTTTCTTGGTACACTCTTATAGTTATAACACTCTCCCCTACTGTGACTGTTAATGCATAAAATATTCTATAGAAAGATCACCAACCAAAAAATAAATTGGGCAAAACATGACATTCATTTGAAAATGAAAGAAAAATCGTATTTTGTGTATAGTGACACGTAACAATAATTTAAAATTTTCTTATCTGTTTTAGGGGGCCATAAAATATGTATGCCACATTCGCTTCAGCAATATCATCTTTCTTCAGTCATTTGCACACTTCTGCCATCACTTCTTTTATAAATTTCATTATTCTACAAAAATTTGTAAGTTTGACGCTTAAATTCTCCCAGCCTACTGTTGTTCTTTATAATACATGTTGTAGCATATATCCTTCGGAATCATCTCAGCAGCGTTCATTCTGACATTAGGCCTATCTTCTTCATCAGCTAGTTCAAACAAGCCCAAAGCATGACTAGAATAAGTGTAAACAACTCCTCCATTTGAATGTGAAGGGTTACTTTCTTGTCAGATCCTTTTGCTACCTTTGTATTTGTCCCTGCTTATTTATTTTTTTGGCCTTACAGTTCATTTTATCATTTTCGGATGAGAAATTTGAGTTTATAATTTCTTGCAGACGTGTTCATTGGTAAGAATTGCTCAATACTGGTTGCTCAAACTCACTCTGCTCTTTTCACTGGTTGTGCATTCTTATGGCATTTAATCAGAGATTCTAATTAAAAGTTCAAAAGATTTGTCATAAAGGGTGTTGCAAGGTGATTGTTGTGCACATGTTGAAGCAATGGAGACACAGCCCTGCTAAACAATATAGAACAAGTTTATTAAATATTCATAAATGCTAGTGTCATGTTCAAAGAGTTGAAGTTACAAACAGATGAAAGTTCAGTTGGAACTTTGAGTCCCAACAAGGAAAGCAAATAATGATTAAATGCCTGATCCTGGATTTAATGACACAAGTAGTTGTGGTCTCAATGAAATGAGACAGTAAGTATTTAGTTGGCATAAGAGCAAAATCTGAAGAAGTAAAGTCACTGTCCGAAACTTGGTACGGGTTGGAAGTTACACACAGCATAGCAACTGTCCAATGATGGTTCTTTCTTGAGAGCTCTGATTGATGGACCACTACTGTGGTCAGTGCCTGGCCATTACAACTTGAAGGAATGAGTGATTTGATAGCTAAGACCAAACTGCCTCTCCATTGTTGTGTGCTGGCCTAAATATTGCTGTTGGACATAGATACTCGATGGCCTGCTAGCGAGCAGGTGACACGTGTAGGAAAATAGTAACCACAGTCACCATCACCATGCTCTGGTTGTGGAATCATGCTCTGGTAGCAGCAGATGTGGTGCCTCTCACGGCAGCTGCCATAGACTCTGTGGACAATAATTTGGCATGTTGTTGTTGCCAGAACATTTACCAACAGACAAGGCAAGTGCGGATCAGTGATTGGCAGCCGGCACAATACCTTCTGTCAGGAAAGACATTGTGAAGTCATCTTGGTGGAGAATGATGATCGGGCCTCCTTCCTCCACCCAGAAAATGGTGGCAGCACCACTGGGAAGTGTAAGGTGAGAAGCTTGTGCAGCTTCAGTTGTGAAGAAGTGGCATCCGAGGCATCCAACAGCTGTGTTCATAGGCTAGGGTCCTGGACTCACCATGAGGTTAGTGCAGGTGAACGTGGAGCATTGGCAAGACTGGCAGCATCTGAGGAGTGAGGTGCTGAAATTGAATCTGCAAGAATACCAAACATAAGAATAGACACCTGTACCTGGATCGCTGATAATGATGCAGCAGCACCGTGGAAATGGAAACAACATGGGAAAAGTGCACGCGGAGGACAGATGTGAATGCAAAATCATCTGAAATATAGGGAACCTGTGACTGGAGAATGTATGTGAGTGCAGAGGTACCTGACAAGGACAATTATTGTACCCAGAAGGAATGAATGGGTGTGGAAACTCTAGAGATGTAAAATGATTATGCCCAGAAGGCATAGATAGGTGGGGAAGCGCTTGGGAAGAAAAATTGTTGTGCTGGGGACATAGTTGCGTGCTGAAGCAATAGGGATGTAAAATGTGTGCCCAGTGGTATGGATGAGTAAGGAAGCACTTGAGAAGCAGAATGTTGTTTGTTAAGATGGCGCCGATCGGACTAGTAGGTGTAAATTGCTCCGACAAAAGTGATGATAATGAAGTGAAAGGTGGTAATAATTGTAGGCTGTGCAACAAAAAAGTAAGGAAAGGTATCCAATGCAAATGCTGTAAGTGGTGGTTTCACGAAAACTGTTGCAAAATGAACATAAAACTGATAAAAGTGGACCACTCATGGTTGTGTGATGCATGTGTAACGGAAACGTATGAGAAAAAGTATATTGACATTATTAGAGACAAAGATGCAATAATTAGAGTGTTACAAAGTGATCTTGAAGCTTTACAAGTGAAATGTGCTGCATTGGAACACAAATACAACATTTTGACGAATAATAATACTCGTCGTTCAAAAGTAAACAAAAGTAAGTGTTCTGAAACTTGTAACTCGCGTGTAAACAAGGAAGGTGCGGTGTCTAAAAATCCAGAAAGAGACGTTTCAGAAGAAAACAGTGTATTAGTAGTAGAAGAGGACCTGGGTGAAAGTGGACGCTTAGAAACAAAGACGAAATCTGCCAAGAACAATACTACTACCACACAAAAAGGAATGCAACATGGAGCCAAGGTAAAAATATTCGGAGACAGCCATGCACGTAATGTCTCAAACTATGTCTCAAACAGTGCTAAAGAGATCGTGAAAGTGTCTGCCATCGTTAAGCCAGGGGCTAAGTTTGGAAACATGATTAGAAATGTAGAAACAGAATGTGCCAGTTCCAGTAAAAGTGACTGTGTTGTTCTCATAGCGGGATCGAACGACGTTTACTGTAACGAAGCCAGTGGATATATAAAAAAACTGCTCGTTATCCTGCAACTGCTGTCAACTACAAATGTAATAGTAACTAATGTACCCATGAGATTTGACCTGGCCGACTGGTCGTGTGTAAACAGTGAAATTCGGCGAACAAATCAAAAATTAAAACACTTCTGTTCGAAATTCAAAAACGTAAGACTATTTGACGTCAGCATATATGAAAAAACTTACTTCACAAAGCATGGACAGCACCTAAATCGATCTGGTAAGATGAGACTCGCATCAGATATAAACAAAGCTGTTGATGAAATATTGCGCGAAAGTAGTTGTGAAAACAAACACGTTATCGCCCTAAATGATAGCATGCAGGGAAACTAGCGAAATGGGCCAATTCCAACCGACTTTGGCCCAACATTAAAAACTCAGTGCAAGTACTGAAAACGCATGTGGAAGTGCCATTACGTAGTAAAAAAGTTAGTTTTAAAGATGCTTTAGCTGGTAATGTTTGCAGTAGTAATTTCATTATGCATTTGAACATTAGAGGTCTATCTGAAGGAATGATCAGCAAGCTTTATGATATAGAAATTTTGTTAGAAAGTATGAAACAATCTGTAAAGGTAATATGTCTAAATGAGCATTGGCTTGAACCTGAAAATATCAAACTCCTCAATAAACTTACAGGTTACAAACTAGCTACCTACTTCTGTAGGACTAATGGGTATGGTGGCTCTTGCATACTAGTACATTCCACAATAGGCTATGAAATAAGACAGAATTTTAGCTATTTAAATGAAGAACATACATTTGAGAGTTGTTGCATTGAACTTAGAGAGTATAACATGCTAATCATCAGTATATATCGCACCCCTGGGTACCACATAAGTTCTGTATTCCTAGAAAAATTTGAGACATTGTTATATAAATTAAAAACAGGAAAAATGCATAAGAAAATAGTTATATGTGCTGATTTCAACATTGATGTAAGAACTGATGACAAATTTTCTTTACATTTAAAGAACCTGGTAGCTACATATGGGCTAAATCTAAATTTTGATCAATGCACAAGAATTACAGCAACCTCTTCAACTTGTATAGATAATGTTGTTAGCAGTTATAATTACAGTGTAAAAGAAAAATTTATCCTAGATCTAGGAGTCTCAGACCATTCAGCACTATTTGTATCACTATCAAAACTAAACCCAGCCTGCCCAACAAAAAGATGTAGGAGCTTTAGTGAAGGAAATGTAGAGGAATTTATTAAAAAACTAAACTCCACTGTGTGGTCAGTCACCAAAGACACTTCCACAAATGAAAACTACAATAACTTTTTAACTGAATTCATGAGTGTATTCAATGAATGTTTCCCTGTTATAACAGTACAGACTAGGACTCTTAAAAATAGATCATGGGTAACAAAAGGAATAAAAGTGTCTAGTGCTACAAAGAGGAAACTGCATATGGAGGCAAAAGTAAATCGAAGTCCTGAATTTCTTAAATACGTATGCACATACAAAAAAATATTTGACAAAGTAGTTAAATTAGCAAAGCGTATTGCAAATAATAGCTATATCTCAAATGCTAAAAACAAATCAAAAGCTGTTTGGTCTGTTATAAGAAGTGAGGTCGCCATTGAAATGGAGAAAAAATGCCCCTCAAAACTAATGATAAATGGTAGAGCTGTTACAGATCCCAGTACCATTTGTGAATCCTTCAATGACTTCTTCATAAATTGTAATAAAACTAGTGATTATCCACCACCAAGTACAAAGGGTAGTGCTGCAGAGCAAAATTGCACGGGTTTTAAATTTTCCCATGTTTCCAGCTCTGATGTTATAAAAATCATAATGTCCCTAAAAAATTTAAACTCTGTGGGTTGGGATGAGGTCCCCACTAAAATAATAAAAATAGCCTGTCATAGTATTGCGCATCCACTCTCCCTCTTAATCAACCAGTCTTTTGATGAAGGATGTTTCCCAGACCGATTAAAATATGCAGAAGTAAGGCCAATTCATAAAAAAGGCAAACAAGATGAAATGGGAAACTATAGGCCTATCTCACTATTACCAATTTTTTCAAAAATATTTGAAAGAGCAGCATGTGATCAGATGCAAAATTACAATTCATCCCACAGCATTATTTTACGCAATCAGTATGGTTTCAGGAAAGGCTGCAGCACAACTCGGGCAATAAACGAACTGGTCACAAAAGTTAGCAGATGTCTTGACGATAGACTGTGTGTATTGGGCATCTTCTGTGATCTTACCAAAGCTTTTGATACGGTAAATCATGACCTGCTTCTCCAAAAACTGACAAACTATGGTTTTCAAGGAAAATCTCTTAATTGGATGTCGTCATACTTGGCAAACAGGAAACAAAGAGTACTTGTAAACAACAGTAACAAAAAATTAGTCTCTGGCTGGAAACACACTCAGTTAGGCGTACCGCAAGGTTCTATATTAGGGCCTCTACTATTTTTGTATTATATTAATGATATGCCATGCCAAGTTCAGTCCGATACCATCCTCTACGCAGATGACTCAACAGCAATAGTATGCTGCAAAACTGATAAAGACTTAATCCATCGTATTGAGCAAACACTTGGGGAAGTGGAGAAATGGGTCAAAAATAACAGCTTGAAATTAAATCTTACAAAAACAGAAATTGTTCATTTCACCACAAAACAATCGGCTCAATGTATAAATGAAATAACATACAAAGACAAAAAATTGGACACTGCAAACTGTGTCAAATTCCTTGGGGTACTAGTGAATAAGAATATGCTGTGGGGTTACCATGTAGACAGCATACTAAGTCGACTGAACAGTCTCGTATATGCCATGAATGTACTATATAGCATTACTGATTTAGCTGTAAAGAAAACTGTATATTATGCATATTTTGTATCAGTCATAAGGTATAGTATAATTTTTGGGGGGTCTGAGAAAACAAATCTGCTCAAAGCCTTTAGGCTACAAAAAAAGATAATCCGAGCCATGGTAGGAGCAAAAAGGAGACAACACTGCAAACCTATATTTGAGAAACTAGATCTAATGTCCATACCTAGCTTATATATATATATGAGCTTCTCATATTCACAAAAAGAAACCCACAACTTTTTGAAGGCAACTGCTTCTTGCATCAGTATGAGACCAGGCATAGAGCAAGTTACATGTTACCTACCCATAGACTAACACTATATGAAAAAACTCCACATTATATGGGCATGAAATTTACAAATACTATCTGGAAGGGGAAATGTGACCCACCTCTAAAATATACTGAAGGAGACTTGGAAACATATCTAAAAAATAAATGCTACTATACGGTAGAAGAATTCTTGAATGATAACCATGTAAAAATAATTGTATAGATCACCACAATATGTATTATGACAAATGTGTAAAATACTTTATTATGACAAATGTGTAAAATACCTGTATAGCAACACATGTATTATAACCTAAAATTAAGTTTATTAGTCTGTATGTAGTATAAAAACTGACAAGTCACCTATGTCGCAATCCTTGATTGTATAAGGCATGTTACGTGATAATAAAATTTGATTTGATTTGATTTGAATGGTTGTTTCCAGAGGACACAAATTTTTGCAGGAGATATGCGACATGATTGTGCCTGAAGGTCACAGACAGGTGTGGGAGTCCTTGAGATGTGAAATTATTGTGCCCGGTATGCACAATTTCATTGGGGCGCACTAGAGAAATAGGAAAATGAGTGCATATATTATTAGGCACCAAAGGGATGTTTGTAAAATGTGTGCACAGATTAGACACAGAAAAGAAAATCAGAAATTGTGTGCGTGGGACAGTGAATAGAATCAACTGCTGAGGTTTGCAGATTGGGGTCATTGTAAGATCCATGCATCAGGAAGTACTGAGTTGAGTTGTGCTGGAAGCAGGAAGCTGTGCTGGTTTTGTCCAGAAGTGGTTGACTGTGGAGTTGTGCTAGGGACTGCGACTGGGTGCATCCAGTGTTGTGATAACACTGCCTAGCTTCTCCAAAAGTCATCCCTTCATCTGCTGCATATTGTGCAGGAAAGATAGGATCTGTAGAGTTTCTCCTACTTTGAGGATGAACATACTCTTCACCAGCTGATGGGACAATTGTTGGGAGGTAGCACAGGAGCCAATGGCAGTGCTGGAACTGAACAAAAATTCTTCCACTTCATCACCAGTTGATGACGCGAAACTTTGAGCAGTGTCACAGGAGCCAATGGTGGTGCTGGAGCCAAAGAAAATGTTTACCCCTATTGCCAAATGGTGGGATGAAACACAGAAGCCATAGCCAATGGTGGAACAAAAATGTTGAAGCCATTGCCAGTGATGAGACTAAAGTGTTGAGCCCTGGAGACAAAAGAAAACACTGCCTGTCTGGGATGGTTGAGAAACTGGGTTCAAAAGGAAATACATCATTGTCAAATGTTGGGTGATGAAACTTGAAGATGGCTTTATAGGCACTGGGACCAGAAAAAATCCTTGTCGTCGTCTGATAAGGAACAAAATGTGGAGGCGGCGCGCAGAAAAAATACTCATCCCTAACTGATAGGGGATGAAACTTGGAGGGATGGGGGTCAGGTGCTGGGGCCAGAAAAAAAATTTCATTGCCAAGCGATATGTTGAGATGCAGTGAAAACACAGTCTGTTACGGCAGTCAATACCTGAAGTGTGGCCACCTGCAGGATGTAAGTAAGTGGTTGGCTTCAGGCTGCTGTCTTACAGGAGGGACACATTTGAAAGAATGTCAACATTACATTTGCATTGTTCTGTGATTTACACATTTACATTACTTCAATAACACCTTGAGTCATATGATCTGGGTAATTAGAACAGGCAATATACACATATAACATGTGAAAAGAAAAGGATTAATTGTGAATCCGGTCAAATATACACTGAAACGCCAAATAAGCTGGTATATGCAAGTGTATTCAAATACAGAGATATGTAAACAGCCAGAATATGGTGCTGCGGTCAGCAATGCCTGTATGACAAGTGGCGGTTGCAGTTGTTAGATCGGTTACTGCTGCAACAATGGCAGGTTATCAAGATGTAAGTGAGTTTGAATGTGGTGTTACAGTTGGCACACGGGTGAAGGGACACAGCATCTCCAAGGTAGTGATGAAGTAGGGATTTTCCTGTATGACCATTTCACGGTGTACCATGAATATCAGGAGTCTGGGAAAACATCAAATCTCCAACATCACCGCAGCCGGAAAAAGATCCTGCAAGAACAGAACCAATGACGACTGAAGAGAATCGTTCAACGTGACAAAAGTGCAACCCTTCCACAAATTGCTGCAGATTTCAATGCTGGGCCATCAACAAGTGTCTGCATGTCAACAGGAGAATGTTCAAGCTTGTGGAAGCTCTGCAATGATGTGGGGTCCCTGGTATGTCTAGATACAACTCTGACAGGTGACACATATGTAAGCATCCTGTCTGATCACCTGCATCCATTCATGTCCATTGTGCTTTCTGACAGATTTGGTCACTTCCAACAAGACAATTTGACACCCCAAATGACCAGAATTGCAACAGAGTGGCTCCAGGAACAACCTTTCAGTTTAAACACATCTGCTACCCACCAAACTCCGGAGAAATGAACATTATTGAGCATACCTTGTATGCCTTGTAACGTGCTGTTCAGAAGAGATCTCCAGCCCCCTCATACTCTTAAGGATTTATGGATAGCCGTGCAGGATTCATGGTGTAAATTCCCTCCAGCACTACTTTACTTCAGACATTAATGGAGTCCATGCCATGTCATGTTGCGGCACTTCCGTGTGTTCGCAGGGTCTCTACACGATATTAGGCAGGTGTACCAGTTTGCTTGGTTCTTCAATGTATTTTGAATTCAATATTTAATAATTGAAGTGTAAAAAATAATATCATGCTTCACAGTGCATAGTGTGATGAAAGCATGAAACATTCCTTTCATGTCATATGATAACATAAATGTTCTAATTCATGAATGTAAAACAACGAGATTATTTTGGACAGAAGAGCTGATTGTAACAAAGACTACCTGTAGAAGTTTTCATTAGATTTAACTTAGTTTACAGTCTGTAAGCCCTTGTTATAATAACCCCATGATCCAGTTTCCTTGGTTCTACCTAGCTGAAAACACAGGGACAAAATTTGGTCCATTAAAGGTAGATCTGTTAGATTACTTAGAAAGGCAATGGCTACTTCACTACCAGATATCAGTTATGGTAGAGAATCTGTTAAGCGATCTAAAACCATCAGGTCATTAATGACAGTAACTATGATAATGGTATTTCTGCCATAGTAGTAATATTCATGTGCTGATTTGGTAGCATCCCCCATGAGTTATATCTGTAACCAACCAGTAAGTGTAGGTCTTATTTCTGAAAGACTGTATAATGAGGTAGTAAAACCCATTTACAGTATTGAAGATAAGTAACTAACATCGATTTATTGACCCAACTCCTTCCTCCTGGTGTTCTCTAAACAATTTTGAGAAATGAACTTAAAATATAAAATTGAACCATCTCTCTCACAACAACCTTTCAGTATCATCTCACTTTGACTTCTGTAAAAGCTTTTCTAATGAGAAACCAACACATGATCTCATGATCTTAGTTATGGTAAAATTCAACAAGAAAAATTGCCTTGTTGGCATTTTTTGTAATCTGGCTAAGGTCTTTAACTGTGTAAATCTTAAAATTCTACTAGAGGAACTGAAATGTTGTGGCATTAAAGGCATTCACCTTGCATGGACGGAGTCTTATCTCAACATCAGAAAGCAGCAAAAGATACAACAAGACTAGGACTAAATTCAAAGTAAGGGAACATTAAATATGGTGCCTTATAAGGTTCGGTACTTGGCCCAATTAAATTCTTGACCTAAATAAATGATTTGCCTGTTACATTGGACAAATATTCAAAAAGTGTGATACTTGGTGATGACACAAGTGTATTTATAAAGAGCTTAAACCCTTCCATACCAGACACAACCAGGAGAATATTGGAACAGGCTCACTTTAAAAACATTTACCATTAATCATACAAAAATGCATTTTATGCAGTTTCAGAAAAATAATAATGACAAAATTGTTGAGGCTTTTATACCCACTTGTTGACGTATTGGCTGTTGCCCTTTGCCTTGGGACCTTCAACAAATGTTTGTTTAACAATTTTTGTGATGTTTCACCAGCACTTGTGGCTGGTTTTCTCAAAGGTTCACTTCCATTTCTCGTGGTATGCTGGGGTGAAGCATACAGCTAGATATTATATGTACAGAGGATCTGGTGTAGGTTTAGTGCACAGGACATCCACTGAGGCATAAATTTTTTTTGAAAGGATGTTGGCTGATAACTATCACTCTTCTAATTGATTTATATTTGCTTGCTACTATTTCCGTTCGTCAACATGTTTGCGGTTGTCATATCAGTTTGAGCATGCACTCTGTATTATGTGTGCCTTTCACATTAATGTATGAGGGCCTTTCTGTACTTATTGCTATTGATGCAGAAGCTTTTAGGTCCCAGATTTTTGTACTTCTTTCTTCGATAATAAATAATGTATATCTATGATGTGTGATTAATATCTGCAGTCAGAACACATTGATTTTAGTTGTGTTGTGAAGTGTATTTCATGCTACTACAAATTAACGCTGAGCCTCATTCGGAGGAAGTTTAGTATTACACAATAGAGTGGATTTCTAAACAGAGTTCATTTTCTGAACTAAGATCAAAATTGATCTCCAGGGCTGATTGCCTAAAGCAGTTAATCTTAGATTAGTACAGAAAACCAAAACAGATCAATCTGAACTTTGGTATATGAAGTGTGTAAACATTAATCTCAGATCATATTTCTGTGAACTAGGGTCATTTTTATCTTGTGAAATTTCATCAATCAAGTAATGGTCAACTACAGTCGTCAGTTCACAACCTACTTGTGTTACGAAACATCACTTTTGTTTTGTGCAAGTACAAGCTGAAAAGGACTTGTTGTTAAAATAATACGTGTTAAATAAATATGTGAATATGCCACGCTCACACTGCTGAAGCTCGAAACATTTCCCCCTTAGTTTGGTGAGATAGGTTAAGGAAAGTATTGGCTATGTAAGTAGAGTGCAGACAATTGGTCTCATAACAATTCTTGGAGACAACTCATAAATAGTTTAAAGAGATTTTATAGAAACATAGTAGGAGAGTAGTAAAAGAGAAATTTGAAATATCTGCAGTGAACAGTTAAGAATATGTAGTTTACCAGCAGCCAATAATGACTGAACATCTGTTGCAAAAATGGACTGTGGGTCCAAATAGCAGTAATTATGCAATCTGTATTAAATTTTTAACTGTTGAGCATGAGCTTAAATTTATTTGACAACTGCACATACGTTGATGAACAGAAATTGTAGGAAGCATATGTAAGTCAATTAGGAAAGTAATGTTTGTCAGCCTGTTGACTTACTTGACTTATTTCCTGTTGCTCTTATGCAGAGCTTAGGGCTGACAGAGCTCCACCCGCCCACTTGATTTTGGACAAATATCTTCACCTCTGCGTATGTTTTCCCCTCCTTCTTCACCTCTTCGTGCACTGTCCTCCCCCATGATGTCCTTCTCGTTTCATTTTACCCTGTGGGTTCCAGCAGAGAGCATTTCTCTCTACAGCATTCCTTCTTTTTCAGATAGTGTGTACAATCCAGCTCCTCTTCCAACTCTTGATTTGGATGGGTGATAAGTTCTTCTCTAGTTTTACTCGGAAGGTCTTCACTGGATATCACATTTGGCTAGATTTTAAGAATTTTCATAAGGCATCTATTGAGGAAGACTTACCAACACATGGTTTCACATCTGTATAGCAGCACTGCCTTTACTTGTTCTAAATATTCGTAGTTTAGTTGGTATGGAAATCTCTCTTGCCTTGCATAATGGATACAGTTGGATAAAGGCCCCATTTGCCTTCCTGATCCATGCGCTGCCATCAGCAGCTGCTCCTCTGTCTTCGGTAACTACATTTCCATGGTATATGAGCTTAAACTTTTCAGAATCCTCATTGTTCACTCTCAGCTTTCTTGTATCTCTTGTATTAATTTTTATAATCTTCATCTTGGTGGCATTCACTTTCAGCTCAACAATCTTGGCTTCATGTTCAAGGTCCTGCAGCTTTTTCTACCATGTCAACATGCTTCTGCAAACTTAGATCTTACAGTTACTCAGTCTGTCCTCATTGCACCCTCTCTTCTTCTTCTCCACCACTTTCCTTGTCACTTCATCCAGCACCAGCAAAAATATAGTTGGAGATAAAACATATCCTTGGTGAACTCCAAACTGAACTGGGAATGGTTCTGTAACTTTACCTTCTTGAGTGACTCAGCACGTGTAGTTATTGTCAGTATCCCTGATAACTTTTATTATCTTCTCTGATATTGTGTATTTTTCTAAAGATTACTACATATGACTTCTTTCAATGGCCTTTTCTAAGTCTACAAAAAGAATGTTGGGACTAGTGACTAATGATGAATTCATTTGATTATTCGATAATGACTATAAGCATTTTTATTTGATCGGTTCAAGAACAGTTACTTCTAAAACTGGCTTGTTCATAAGCAAATGATTCCCCTCTATTTAGGTGATGGCTCCTTTTTGGGCAACTTGATGAGGGGTCTTCCTTTACACTCCTGTGACATGGTCACCAAGTTCCAGATCTTTATTAAAAGAGGGTGTGGAAGACGAGAGACAGTGTCCACATCAGTGGTTAGAAGTTCTGTTGCAGTATTATCTTGCCCTGGGACCTTTCCGTTCCATACTGGTCGATTGCTGCCTTGATTTCTTCCTTTGAGGGTGGCTCTGAACTAATTGTATTTTCTGCCATTTCAAGATAATCTTTATCTTTGGATTCTCTTTCTTGTTTAGACTCTCCATCATCATCATTATTCAGCACCTCCATGAAGTGCTCATGCCATCCAGAAAATTATGCGTCATCATTGGAGAGGAGATGTCCTTGTTTGCTCCTTGCAGGTCAACTGTGGGTGGCTTTCTTTTTGGTGAGGGGTCTGTGTTGCATCTTAGAGCTCCGTCATGTTGCCAGCATCTGCAGCCATCTGTCTTTTCAGCCAGTTACAGGACTCACTTCCTGTGATCAGCCTTCACCCTCTTTTTCCACATCCCTGGCTTCCAGTTTATCAAAATGTTCTTCATTCTTTTTGTTAGGAGCAATCCCATTCCCTCCACATGTGGATCATTGCTATTTGGTCTTCCAAATATAGAAATGTATGCCCACTCAAGGTCTTCATTTATCAGATTTGAAAATTTTTTGATACTTCAATGGATTTGTTCTGGACTGCTGTACAGAGTCTTAGGTTTAGTCCCAGGTCAGCTTTCTGTATTTTTTTTCCCTCACTTTCCACTTTTTTTTGGCAAAGTATTGGGTAGGTGCATAATTTTGTAGTGCCTTTGTTTTGCATGTTGGTATTCCAGTTGCTATGGGCTTATTTATCATTTGTTACTTTTTATTTGTAGTTCACTGTTGTTACTTGAGTTTACATCTTGTCTTGAAGTGTCAAATGGAGAAATCGGAACATTTCCAACATATTCTTCTGTTTGAGTTCAGTAAAGAGCAGTGGAGGCAGCCATAAACATTTGTGCTGTGCATGGGGATAATGCCATTGGACAGAGCACGGGAAGAAAATGGTTTTCTCGTTTTAAGGAGGATCATTTGGACATTAGTGACTCCATGTTCAGGAAGGCCTTCAGGGTTCGATGGAGATCATTTAAATGGATTAATCCTGAGTGATACATGTCAATGTGCTCGAGAACTGGCAAATGTGATGGACTGTGATCATTCCACCATCGTGCAACATTTGCATACAGCGAGGAAGGTTCAAAAATCAGGTGTATGGGTACCGCATGCTCTATGCCAAAATGATGTATGTCAGTGGGTGGCCATATGTGTATCTTTGATTGCTCCTCATCAATTAGCTCATGAACTACACCAACCATTCCCATTGTGTGTCATTACAGGTGATGTGAAGCAGTGTCTTTATGCTAACATAAAGAAAAGAAAGGAATGGCTAAGCCCAAAAAAGGAACACCACCCTGTACAAATACCTTCCCACATCCACAAAAGATATATAGAGTTATGCATATGGTGGAAAAGCAATGGTGTGGTGTACTATGAATTGCTTCCCTGATGTGTAACCATCACTGCTGACATTTGTTGTCAACATCTGAGACATCTTGCAGGTACACTCCAAGAACAACAACCAGAAAGACTCTGTGAAGTGATGCTACTCTATGACAATGCCTGCTTGCATTCTTCTAGTTTGACGAAAAACACTGTACCGGAATTGGCATGGGAAGTCACTGTGCGCTCTCCTTATTCACGAGATCTTGCACCCTCAGATGCTCACTGTTCCCACTCTCTATTGAAAAGCCTTCAGGGAACTTCCTTTCCGGGGAAATGTGCTCCAAACGTGGCTCAACGAGTTCTTTGCGTCAAAACCACGTGATTTCTACAGTTCTGGAATCAAAAAGTTACCCTAGCGTTGCCAACTATTGTAAATAGTGGGTAAAGTCTCTTATTTATATCTGATGTATTTATTAAACTTACAGAAAAATGCTGCAAAATTATGTGCCAACCCAATATTTTATTTTGCTAAATGATGAGTTGTTTAAGTTTAGAACTTGAGTAAAACTAAATTGTGCAGCAGTTGGTATAGTTGCAACATTTGCCTTGCACAAAATAGCTATCAGTGCATGAAATGCAAAGTGTGAAATATATGACACTGTGTCTGCTATGATGAATACAATACTGCATTTCCTGTATTTTGAAGAAGAACAATGCAATTTTCCTCTAGACATGCATGCATGGCTGAAGAAACAGGCACTGTGGTGACTGCAGCATGTGTTGTGAAAGACATGAAATGCATTTGAAGTTGTGAATATGAACCACCTGCAGCTATGTAATTGGATGGAAGTCTGAATCTGACTGTGGGCCGTGCCTGGATAGCTGAGGTTGTTAAGCTCACTGCTTGAGTAAGGGTGAAATCTGGCTTCAAATCCCATTCTGACGCAGATTTACATTGTTGACATTTTATTATACAGCTACAGGGGATTCATATTTGCAACTGCAAATTCATTTCATGTCTGTATTTATTACTAGAAAAGCCTATGAAGAAATCGCTGTACCTGCCAAAAGTGAAATTAATGTGCAGTGGAATGAGAGTGGTATGTAGTAACAATTTATTTACACAAAAATAGTTTAAAAATTGCAACAATTTTACAAAGTGTCAATTTGAAAACATATATTTCAGTCATAGTTCCTTAATTTCTGTATCTGTTTTCTCTATTACCATTTTTATTTCATGTTCCACTAACGCCTGCTGTAGTTTTATTTTATATTTATACTGGGGGCACTCTAATCTTCTTTTGTATCAGCATTTCACATCTGTAAGCATAAGAGAAGAATTAACTAATGTAGAGTAAGAAACAAGTGAAGAGTAAAAATTAACATGATAATGAGTGGAATATCATTGATAAAGACGAGGAAGAGTCAGCTACTAGTATGGATTTGGAGGTTATCGGTGATGTGGAGGAAAAAATAATGGAAATGATAAAGATGGTAATGTGTAGCTTAAGGGACAAGAAAAACAAAATACAGGTATCATTACATGGGGAAGATGAAGTAGAATCTTGTATGTAAGAAAGGAGATAAAGCTTGATTGTTATCCAGCATACTCAGTACACAATGAAAAGAAAGATAGCCTATAATATGTACAGAATGAACAAAAAAAGAACTGGGCAAGAAATCTCAAGTGGTAACAGTAAGAAAGAAGAAGACACCTTATAACAAGAGGAAATAAGAGAGAAGACTGACGCAAACAGGCAGCGAAGCTTTTATGTTTGATGAAAAGGAAGAATGTTTACAACCTGTAATTAAATTGGATCTAAATGGAAAGAAAGAAGATGCCTTGGGCAATGATAGTGAATAGCCAGCAATAATGTTGGTATTGTTTCATATTATGAGAGACAAAAACAAAACTAGTAGTCATGCCTGTGACTAGAATGAGAACTGAATGGACAACAGGCAAGCTCACCAAATCAGTGAAGTATTAGGTAGTGGTTGCTATTGTAGTACAAGGAAAGGAAATGGAAATTGATGTCTCTGTGATACCAGAACCAAATGTAAACGTAGTTTAAAGAAAGGATTTTCTGAGGAAATTTCTTGTAAATGTAGAGTGTGGTTATGATATTGTAACTATAGGCAAAGGAGCTGATAATAGATGTGTAGACTGTTTGGGAAAAAAGATTGAGGAGAGTAATTCAGTAAGAAAATTAAAATTAAACAATGATGGAGAAGATATACAGTGGAAATGAAATCAGATGGGTCTTGAATATGACATAGAAGACCAAGAAACAGAAAAAGAGCTGGGAGAATGTTTAAGAAATTGAGAGCATTACTCAGGAATAAAAACAAAAGCTGCTAGAATTCTTGTTGAAGAGGCAAGACATATTTTCTAACTGTCCTGGTAAGGTAACAAGTGTATAGAGTAATACAAAAGTGACTGAGCATAAACTGTTTACATTGAAAACTTGTACTGTGTCATTATCCAGATAAAGAGCTACTGCAGAGGAACTGCATAGGATGTTATGCTGACATGTTACAGAAAGAGCATTGATTCCTTATAATAAGCATATTGTCATTATGCCTAAGCAAGATGGAAATGTTAGGATGGTACTAGATGTCAAGATTTAATCAGATTTTTGAAACAGAAATTGATTAACAAGAAAATGTGTGTGGAATTTTGCAGAAGTTTACTGGAGCCAAGTTTATGACTAGTGTTAACTAGACTTGTGGATGTTTGTTGGCAAGTTCCTTGAGCAAAAGAAAGGAGAAAATACACAATTTTCTTTATTAAATGGAAACTTACCGACGTAAGATAGTTCCATTTTGAAAAATATATATGAGTCACATTGATTATATAATGGTAAGAAAGAGATTTCAGAACCAGATTTTAAATTGTAAGACATTTTCAGGTGCAGATGTGAACTCTGACCACAATGTATTGATTATAAACTGTATATTAAAACTGATGAAACTACAAAAAGATAGGAAATTAAGGAGATGGGAGCTAGATAAGTTGATAGAACCAGAGGTTGTTAAGGCTCTCAGAGGGAGCATAAGGCAATGATTGACAAGAACAGCGGAAAGGGATACAGTAGAAGATGAATAAGTGATGCAGAGAGACGAAATGGTGAAGGTAGCGGGAGGATCAAATAGGTAAAAAGCCAAGGCCTAGTAGAAATTTAACTGATGAAAGGAGAAAATATGAAACTGCAGTAAGTGATGCAGGCTAAAAAAAAAAAAAAAAAAAAAAATATTTAAAAAAAATTTGATTGGCGCAAGTGCAAAATGTCTAAGCAAGAATGGCTGGAGAACAAACGTAAAGATTTAAAAGTGTGAATCACTAGAGGAAAGATAGATACTGCCTACAAGAAAATTAGAGAGACCTTTGGAGTAAAGAGAAGCAGCTGTATCAATATCAAGAGCTCAGATGGAAAATCCGTCCAAAGCAAAGAAGGGAAAGCTGAAAGGTGGAAGGAATACATAGAGGATCTATACATAGGAGATATAGTTGAAGGCAATATCATATAAATGGAAGAGGACATATAGATGAAAATGAGATGAGAGGTACTATACTGTGAGAAGAATTTGACAGAACACTGAAAGGCGTAAGGCAAAACAAGACCCCGGGAGCAGATGACATTCATTCACAACTGCTGATAACCTTGGGATAGCCAACCATTATGAAACTCTTACATGTGGTGAGGAAGATGCATGAGACAGGCAAAATACCTTCAGACTTCAAGGAGAATATAATAATTCTAATTACAAAGAAAGTAAGTGTTGACAGGTGTGAATATTACTGAACTGTCAGTTTAATAAGTCATGGTTGCAAAATGTTGACATGAATTCTTTCCAGAAGAATCAGAAAACTGGCAGAAGATGATCTCAGGAAGATCAGTTTGGATTCTAAAGAAATATAGGAACATGTGATGCAATACGGACCTTACTACTTACGTTAGAAGATAAGTTAAGGAAAGCCAAACCTACAGTCATAGCATCTTTAGATTAGAGAAAGCTTTTGATAATCTTGACTAGAATACTCCCTCTGAAATTCTGAAGGGTAGTAGGGGTAAAATACCGGGACTGAGAGGCTATTTACAACTTGTCCAAAAACTAGATGGCAGTTATAGGAGCCAAGGAGTGTGAAAGGGAAGCAATGGTCACTGATGTTATTCAATCTGTACCTTGAGCAAGCAGTAAAGGAAACCAAAGAAAAACTTTAGTTATGTGGGATATCTTTATGTATCAAATGTATTCCTTTATTATGTATGTTCTTTTAAAATGTATACTTCACAATAGTTATATTTCTTAATATGTAAACTGTACATTACTCATGACGACATTGATTGCATGTAAATGCTTAAAGATGGATAAATAAATAAATTTTTGTCTTCCTGTCACAGAACATTTCTTACTTTCTAAGATACAATTCCTGAGCTGTTTCATTGGATTGAAGTTCAGAATGAAGCTGTATTTTATTTTCAGCAGACGATGTTAAAGTCAGTTCCGTTTCAAAATCTTTCTTCTTGGCTAGATACTCATCTCAGGAACTTAACTGGATTTGCAATGTGCGGAGGTGCACCATCTTGCACATCCACACATCCACGCTGTTGGAGAGCTGGAATGACATGGTTGTGCAAAAGAACTCATAGCACTTACCAGTGAAGGTACTGGTAACAGGACAAGAAGCACCTGTCATGTAGAAAAAAATATGACCCTATGATAAATGATGCTATAAACCCGCACCACACAGTGACATTTTTAGGATGAATTAGTACTGGTTGATTTGCGTGCGGATTTTCTGTTGCCCATCTTTGACAATTCTGCATATTGACATATCCTGTCAGAGGGAAGTAAGCTTTGTCTGTCCACAAAATCTTCCACAGCTAATCATTGTCTACTTCCATGTGACCAAAAAATTCTAAGGCAAAGCTCTCTCTTGCTGGTAGGTCAACAGGAAGCAACTCATGCACATGGGTAATTTTGAATGGATAGCAAAGAAGGATGTTTTGTATGATTTTACACACCATGCTCATGGGTACGTCCAGTGTTCGGGCAATTCTCCATGCACTACACATTTGCACACCACCATTCATCTCCTCCTGCATTGCTGTGGCCACTGCTTCCACTGCTGTCGAATCAATTTGTTTCCTCCCACTACCAGGTTGCACACCAAAAGAACATGTCTTTTCAAATTTCCAAATCATTTTCTCCAGGCTCACGCCAGTCCCCAAAACAACAACTTTTTTCAAATCCTTCAGTGTCCAGAACTTCTGCAGAGCGATGTGTGCACAGTCATCATTCTTGTAACACAGCTTTACTAGCAGAGCGTGATCCTGCATTGAGACAGTAGTGGTGAACGTCGCAGATGCAAAAGGAGGAAAAGCCGTATACCCGGCATGTTTATACCAACTCCAATGGGTCGTGCACATGACAGGTGTTTTCATTTACATCTTCTGACACATACAGTGCCATCTACTGATCAATTTTCACACTATTATTTTTCTTGTGCCATATTTTTCCCCCCTTCTCCGATAATGTTCTGTTGCAATTTGACATCATTCTGACCAGTGGTGTTACTTCTACAGCATTTTGAAAGTTTAACTTTAATTATAATCACCCTGTAAATTTGGACAGAGTTTTTTATTAGTATTAACAGTACTTCTGTCTTTTACTCAGAAAATATATTTTGATGATTTGTTGTTGCGATTTGGGTGTATAATTCTGCAAATTGTCTTACTTTGAAAATTAGTGACTTTTGCTACTTACATTTGGTAGACATTTGGTAGACATTTGGTAAAAGCAGTTCACATGTGATTCCAGACTGTGTTTCAGTTACTTTGGCTAACAGATGAAAATTAGTAGCCTTGCAATACATGACTTATTATATGGTAATTAGAACAGGATTCAATAATTTCAGACAGTCCTACCCATTGGACTATCTTTACAGGTTTGATGTGTGAGGTTTCATAATAATTTACATTTTATATCACAAGCAAGGTAGAGATTACTGGTACCGACATTATCTTGTTAATTGGTATCTGGGTTATCAGTACCCTTACAGAACTTAGAGTTATGGTATTAGTCAGTAGAATATACGTCCTAAACTGGTCAGTTTTGTACCACCATCCAAAAGATAACTGATGGCTGACCTAATCTTGGTTTGTCATGAACATTTTCCTTTCTGTCCTTGACAGCTCTCACCCACTAACGAACTTTGATGTCACTGATCACGTTGGAACCATACACCCACTTACCCGTCAATGAATTTCTGCTGCTGCAACTTTCATTGCTGTCAAAAACTTAATTAGTGACTATATTTCACAGTCTGCAGAGTGTTCGATTGCTTTAAACATTTTGAACTGCCATTGTAAACAGCACACTGCAACAATGCCAATGTAAATGGCATCATTTGATTAGCATGGCATGCAGGGAGGTGGTGCACATGTACATTTTAGTATTTGCATGATATTCGGTTAGCTATAGTGATTCGTACCTTACTTTGCGAATAAGCCTAATACAAAGTCTATTGAAAACAATACACAGTTTTGTAAAGCCATGAAATCCCATTTACTGTGGCACTTTTTCTTTTGCTCTACAAAAGAGTATCTAGACTAGTAAAAATGTTGATTATAATTAAGTGAAACACATGACCTACTTAGTGAAACAAATCTTTTAAGCTTGATGATCTGTAATGTAAACTGTAATCTATCCAAAGTAAATATCAACATAATTTTGTCTGACATATGTAGCACACTGTGTTGATATCAGATGACAAGTACTAAATTAATAAATAAACAGTGTAAAGTCAATGTCTAATATAAAGTAAGCATTATAGTTTTTATTACGAGACTACTTGCACATTACAACTAAAAGCAACTTCTGTGTACATACTGTACATTTTGCTCACGTCAACACTGGAGGATCCAGATCAGAATTGGCGGAAGATAGAAGGCAAATGCAGTGTGTGCTCTGGGCTTTACCAACTTTTCTGGGAAAACAGCATGGTGGCACATTAGCAACCTAAATGTTGTTGTTTTTGTTATTGAGTATCCTGAAATTCAGATTACACTTTTTCTGAGTGAAAACGCCTATCTTCCTTATTTTCGCTGCTTTGCTCCAGAAGTTAATTACATAGGGCAACAGAGAATGATAGTATGCAAACTAAGCTGGCTCTCTGTGTGGCTCCATTTATGATTGTACTTCAGTCACTAAAATTCTCTTCCCTTTCTGCACTGTTTGAATTGTTATTACTGTTGCTATTATTATTATTCTCATGTCAAAAAACATACATAGGTGCACAGTTATCATGCCATATAGTTTGCGACCAATATTTGACCACTTCTCGGCCATTTTATGTCTTCTGTAGAACAGGAGGCTGGACACATTTGACACTGAAGCATGTGTTGGACAATCTGGACTTCTCCATAATCACACTTAATGTTGTTTTTGTACTGTAGGCCTATCATGGCAGATTAAGCCTTAATCTACCCACTCCTGGTCTCAGCTAGTTCAAAGATTTCCAGTCATTCATTCCTCATCATGTTGTGGAGGCAGAATTTCAGAAACTCTTTTCCAATCAAAGGGAAGGGAAGCCTTATCCCTCCAAAGTTGCATCCTGGCATTTTTAGCATTGGTAGTACCTCTAATGTTCTAAGAAAACCCTTCCTTGACTTCAATTGCTGCAAATGCAGTTTATATCCATATAGGGGATGGGTTTGTTCTTGTTTCTTTTTATTTCATTTCTTATTTGCTGCAGTTTCTCTTCAAATGGTAGGTTGTGCTATTCCTGCAGGGTGGTAAATCCATTCGACAGAAGTAGATTTCAGACAACATGTTATAAATTCTGCAGGTGTTTGGCATGTGATGACTTATATAACAAACAGGACAAGTGTACTTTGCTGCAGAATAGGCTAATGCAAGTGTAAATGTTTGGACGGTTTCAGATTGACTGCCCACCGTGATCTGGCCAATTTTCTTAACAGATTGTTCATGGTGGAAACTTTCAACTTGCAATTCAGGCAGTGTCTCTTGAAAATAAGTGATCTGTACAGCATCACTCCTAGGTATTTTGGAGTGTAGCAATGTTGTAACTCAATTCCTGGCCATTCTAACAACTTATGGGCAGCTTCCCTATTCCTCAAATGAAAAGCACACACTTGAGTCTTTGAAGGGTTTGATTTAAGCTGATTTGTGCCATAGTATCTTGATAGACCTTCAAGAATATTCATGAGGCTGTTCTCCACTGATCCAAAGTCTGAGCTCTGAGTGGCAAGAGCAAGGTCATCAGCATACAAGAAACTACTGGTGTTGGGGGCCATAGGTTGGTCGTTAGTATACATGTTGAATAGGACTGGAGCTAGCACGCTTTCTTGGGCAAAATCAGTTTTCTGTAGTCTCTGTCGACTGTGCTGCCCTTGAAAGTCAATGAAGATCCTGCGGTTTTGTAGAATTGCTGTGATGAACCCAGTTGGGGTAAAATCCTTGGTCATATTGTGTACCTTGAGTAGTAGTAGCTGGTGGTTGGCAGTGTAATAGGCCAATGATAAGTCAAAAAATATCATACCTGTTACCTTACAAGCATCAGACCAATCTTCCATTAACTGCGTAAGATTCAGCAGTTGTCCAGTGCAGCTTCCAGCAGGATGAAATCCAGCTTGTTGACATATTAGCATGAGCTCAACTACAGGTAGGAGGCAATTTAAGATCATTCTTTCCACCAGTTTGTATAGATGACAGAGTAATGAAACTGGTCTAAAATTCTTTGAATTGTTCCCTTGTTTACCAGGATTCAGCAAAGCAATCACTTGGCTCTTCTGCCAGATCTTTGGGACATGACATCTGCTCACACAGTTATTAAAGAGTTGCAGAATCCATTTCTTTGTTGTTATGTCAAAGTGCTTAATTTGCTCTGTTTGCATATCATCTAAGCCAGCTGATTTTCCATTTTTACATTAATAGCCTTATCTAATCCTTCCATTCTGAATGACGTTGTAAGCAGATTGTTGTCTTCTTTCTCTTCTCTTTGGAATTTTGGCTTTTTGGATTCGTGGACTGTCTTCCCGTTCAACAGTAATTAATGTGCTATTTTATTGGCTGTAATAATGTGGTGTACAGCTGTCATAGATGGATCATTACTTATATATTTCAAGAGTGTCTTAGCTTTATGACTGTCTCTTTTTAGATCCAAGTTTTCTATGGTTTTAATCAATTGATCCCTTTTTATCTTTCCTATAGAAGTAATGAGTTTGTTCTCTGCTTCCATAGTTTATTCACTGAAAGGATCTTCTTCAAATAAGTTCCTGTATTCTTTGAGTAGGGTGATCTGATGTAAGTCCTGGAACATGAGATGCTCAACAACCCCAGGAATTGACAATCTGCAGCAGCTATTTACAGCAGTGGTTAAGGTGTCATAATGTTTTGGTGCTTTTTCTATAGAAGTCACTTCGATATCGAACATTTCTACAAATCTCTACCAGTCTGCTTTTTTAAAATTAAACCATCTTCAGAAAGGTACTTTGTGAGGTCTAAGTAGAAAATATCCCTCAGGCTATTGGTCTACGCTGTGAGTTGGGTATTGAGGAACCAACAGATTTTACACACTGTTGACTGATACTGTTGCTACTAAATATGAGGTCAGGATTACAACCTTGCTTCCTCCTGCTGCTGTTGAATGATGCTAGTAATTTTACGTCACAGATTAAATGTAACTGATTTAGTTCTGTCCGTTCTTGTACTGCTGTCCCGTTCTCATCTTCATGGTCACATTACTGTGGCTGTTGAAGTCACCAACCACAATTTGCACTCTTTAATTATGATAATTGGATGGTTTGTAAAGGGATGAAGTAAGAATATTGATATCATTTTCCTCGGTAAATGCTGTGGATGGGATCTGAATGTCTGGATGAACAAAATAGCACTTCCATGTTTTTATGTGGTCTTTCAATGGTGAGGCACATTCTGTTCATTTTTGGCATGTGCATGTCACAACTTCTTTGTGTCTTCTGTATGCGCAGTACCTGGCACTGGTGTTGACTGCAATAGATCTTATAGAAGCTCTTATTTGGTTGCTGTTATGTCTTCTGTGTTAACAGATAAAAAGGTTAACTTCAGATCTGAAAAGCTTTTTACGAAATTACCATGATCTACACAATAAAACATCTTTTACAGGTAACAAAAACACCAACTGGTGACTTTAGTTATTTAAGACTAGTTAGTTAGTTATAATAAAAACAAAGATTCCAAGACTTACCAAGCGGGAAAGCGCCGGCAGACAGGCACATGAACAAAACACACAAACACACACACAGAATTACTAGCTTTCGCAACCGATGGTTGCTTCTTCAGGAAGGAGAGGGAAAGACGAAAGGATGTGGGTTTTAAGGGAGAGGGTAAGGAGTCATTCCAATCCCGGGAGCGGAAAGACTTCCCTTAGGGGAAAAAAAAGGACAGGTGTACACTCGCGCACACACACACACACACACACACACATCCATCCGCACATACACTATGTGCGCGAGTGTACACCTGTCCTTTTTTTTCCCCTAAGGGAAGTCTTTCCGCTCCCGGGATTGGAATGACTCCTTACCCTCTCCCTTAAAACCCACATCCTTTCGTCTTTCCCTCTCCTTCCTGAAGAAGCAACCATCGGTTGCGAAAGCTAGTAATTCTGTGTGTGTGTTTGTGTGTTTTGTTCATGTGCCTGTCTGCCGGCGCTTTCCCGCTTGGTAAGTCTTGGAATCTTTGTTTTTATTATATTTTTCCCATGTGGAAGTTTCTTTCTATTTTATTTACATCATAGTTAGTTAGTTAGTTACACATGCCATGGGTCATGTGAACAATTCTTTAATCAAAATGATGTGGAACAAGTCAGTTTATAGTATGTGTATACATGATTAATGAACATCCATTTAGAATAATGTGCTAAATTTCTGTGGTTTTGGATTTTTCGCTTTCCTGGTGAAATACGAGAAGCTTATCTTTCTTATTTAAAAAGCTTTTTATATTATGATGTAAAAGTCCAAATGTATCATGACTGTTTTGTGCTGTCCAATCTGTCAGTTTTCGTGTTTAAGACTATCTGTATGAGTAGAACTAAAAATAAGGTGTTCATTAATTATGTATATGTACTGTGTGTGTGTCCTGTAAACTGAATTGACCCACATCATTTCGATAAAAGTCTCTTTCAAATGATCTATGGAGCAAGCAACTAACTAACTAGCCTTAAATAGCACAATATATCACCAGTTTGTGCTTTCATTGTGTAGATCATGAATTGTGAATGGCTTCTCAGATGTTGCATTGAAATTATAGTGGCACTGTGAAGTATTTTAGGTAAAAGCATTAAATCTTTGGTCTATTATGAAAAGCATAGTTGCTGCTCACCATGTAGCAGAGATGCTGAGTCACAGATAGGCACAATAAAAGAAATGGTAGCAAGTGAGCTTTTGGTCATTAAGGCCTTCGTCGGAGGTAGACAATACACACATAGACACTCATGCAAACGCAACTCAGGCTCGCACTTCCACAGTCTGTGGCTGCTGAGGCCATACTGTGCATGATGGGAGAGGCAACTGGGTGGTAGAGGTAAAGTGGAAGATGGGGGTCGGAGGTGACGGTGGGGGGGGGGGGGGGGGGGGGGAAAGGGGGGGGGGAAGAATGGCAGGGTTGAGGTTTGAGGTGGGGGACAATAAAGTGCTGCTTGTGGTAGTGTACAGGGATGGGATGGAGAGTGTGTAGGGCAGTTAGGTGCAATTGGTCCATTAGATGGAGGGTGGGGCTAGGGAGGAGGTAGTGGAAAAGGAGAGACATAAAAAAGACTGGGGATGTCTTGGTGGAATAGAAGGCTGTGTAGTGCTGGAATGGGAAGAGGGAAGGGGCCCATATGGGTTAGAACAATGATTAACAAAGACTGAGGCCAGGAGGGGTACAGGACCATAGGATTTATTGCAGGAAGAGTTCTCACCTGCACAATTCACAGTAGCTGCTGTTGGTGGGAAGGATCCAGATGGCATAGGCTGTGAAACAGTCATTGAAATGAGGAACGTTGTGTTTGGCAGAATGCTCAGCAACATACTGGTCCAGCTTTTTCTTGGCCATAGTTTGTCGGTGGCCTTTCATACAGACAGACAGTTTGTTGGTTATTATGTCCACATAGAATGTAGCACAGTGGTTGCAGCTTAGCTTGTGGATCACATGAGTGGTTTCACAGGTAGCCGTGCATTTGATAGGATATATGATGCTTGTTACTGGACTGAAGTAGGTGGTGGTGGGAGGATGTATGGGACAGGTCTTGCATCTAAGTCTATTACAGGGATATGAGCCATGAGGCAAGGGGTTGGGAGCAGGGGTTGTGTACGGGCGGACGAGGATATTGCTTAGGTTAGGTGGGCGACAGAATACCACTGTGGAAGGAGTGGGTAGGACATTTTAGAGCACGACGAGAGGTAGTCGCAATCCTAGTGGAGAATATGATTCACTAGCTCCAGTCCTGTGTGGTACTGAGTCACAAGGGGAATGCTCCTCTGTAACTGGACGGTGGAACGTTTTTAGGTGGTGGGTGACTGAAGATATAAGGCATGGGAGATCTATTTTTGTACAAGATTGGGAGTGTAATTACATTCTGTGAAGGCCTCTGTGAGATCTTCGGTATATTTCAAAAGGGGCTGCTTGTCACTACAGATGTGATGGCCATGGGTGGATAAGTTGTATGGAAGGGACTTCTTGGTGTGGAATGGGTGACAGCTGTTGAAGTGGAAGTATTGCTGATGGTTGGTAGGATGGTATGGATAGAGGTACTGATGTAGCCATTTTTGAAATGGAGGTCAACATTGAGGACAGTGTCTTGATGGGTCGAGTTGGACCAGGTGAAATGAATGGGAAGGAAGACATTGACATTCTGGAGGAAAGTGTATAGACTGTCTCACCCTTGATCCAGACCACGAAGTTGCCATCAATGAATCTGAACCAGGTGAGGGGTTTTGGATTCTGAGTGTTTAAGAAGGATTCCTCTACATGGCCCATGAAAAGGGTGTCATAGGATGGTGGCATGTGGATGCCCATAATACCCCAAATTTGTTTGTAGGTAATGCCTTCAAAGGAGAAGTAATTGTGAATGAGGATATAGTTGGTCATGATGGCTAGGAAGGAAGTTGTAGGTTTGGAATCCGTCGGGCAGTAGCAATAAGGCCATGGGCATTAGGGATGTTAGTGTAAAGGGAGGGGGCATCAATAGTGATGTGATAAAGGAACAGGAACTGTGGAGAGTCAGTGGAGGAAATAGTTTTGTGTGTGTGTTTTTTGTCTATTTCTGATGAAGACGCTGTGAGTAACAACTATCCTTTTCAAAATACTGTTTCATTCTGTCCTGGATTTTTCATTGTTTAAATCTTTAGTGTACGTAACTGAAAGCAGCACGGTGGCCACCACAGAGTATTGTGGTAACAGGCTGGCCATCAGTCACGTAGTGTCGACATGTAGGATACAATAACAGATGCGAAGGTGAGTTGCAAAGCAAGGATAGCTGAGTGCAGTAGTAAACTGCCCCACACACCAAATAATGATGTAGTAAGTGGGTTGTTGCCAGTGCACTCAAATGAGTCTCTTCGTTATGGGCAACATGACTGAACACGAGGTGTTAGATAAACAAATCAGCTGTAACGGAGTATAAATGAGGCTAAATTTGAGGACAGGACATCACTCGATTTCGTGACTTGTTCATCACTGAGTAGCTGCACCACAATGTCAGAGCACCACTGGACCACAAGATGATTGGGGAGGATCAGCAGCAGCCTCTGGTTCAAGACCAAGCTGAATATGCCACTGCATTGGGTCCTTCACAGGACTTGGTGTCAGACCTCCGCTCGCCTGCTGTCTGTGCCTGCTGCCACCGAAGTTGAGGCCCAGGGAGGGACTTGACATCACGAAAGCCGCTGTACACTGCCTGCAGCCACCGCCTGGCACATTGCTCTGCCCAGAAATGTTGCTGTTGCAACTGGCAGTGGCCTCGCTTTCGCTGCTGGGCCAGAGTCCTAATGTAGCATTGCTAGGTGCTGTCCTAACAGCTGATGCCAGCTGCACTGTCCAGAGCTTGTGAGGAGAGGCATACCTGCCTCATGTGGAATTGAAGATATAATAAAATATATTGTTAAATTGTCCACTCGACGGTTGACAATCCTTGGATCAGGTAACAACTGGTTCCTCCACCACCTACAACATCACCACACATGCACCACTCCCTACAGAGTTGTGTCAAGAGAGCTGCCATTGCAGCAATCAACAGTCGAGAGTGTGTGCCACCCATATCATGTCGTGAGCCACAGCCCGCTGTGTTGTCTCTGGAGTGAGAGAGACTGTTTTGTTCTTAAGTGGTGGTGGTAATCATGCGGTCGAAGTTTAGAGGAGGTGATTTTAAGGAAGTTACATTTGTGACACAAGAGAAATCTGTGGATCCATAACAATTTGGGAGTGATGGTAAAGATGATGAAGATGGATGGTTAGTTCCTGTATGTTGCACTCAGTGTAATTTACGTGGGTATTCTGCACCTTGTGCTGAATCAGAAGCAGAACTCTTTACTGGTAACTGTTTTGGGCACATGTCTAGGCAATGTAGAGATTCAAGGTGACTCTTGCTTATAGAGAAGAAGTAACTTGGTAGAGCACTTCTGGACTAACTGTTCTGCATGTATTGTTTCGTTGTAGTGTAATTTTTATTGTGGATAATGGACACAGAGGCAAAATCAGACACAAGGTGTCACCAATGAAGAAGCAGTGCAGTCATTAGTGGCTCATGTGTCTCAATTGTTAACGGCTAATGTGATTACATTTAATGAACTATAAGGAAAGAATCGTGAGACAAAAGTGTTGAATTCACAAACTCTAGGAGTGGGTCTGACTGTGGCGAATCTTTTTCTCCTTTCTCTGGTAGGGCATCTGAGGATGTATTATCATTGATAGAGGATCTTAAGTCATCAGCTGTGGATTGGTCACAAAAACAGTTGTAAATCAGAAGGTTATGTTTCTCAGGAGAAGCATAATGATTCTTAAGGCGCTCAGAAGCATTGTAAAATGCAGTAACTTTTTACCAATAGAGACAGGGTTGGAACAACGATACAAGAAGCATAACAGTGCACTTTTTTGTGAACAATTAGTGATGGTATCCAGGAGACATAATGAGGCAGTAGAAGACTTTGTAGAGAGAATTGGGAAAATGAACTAACACATACGAGCTACGAGCTCTCTTTAAATGAGGAAGTGAATAAACTGATGCTGCAAGAGGCTGACCAACGAGCGCTTGATGATTTTTTGAGTGTTTGAAACCAGGAATGTCTAGAAGAGTGTGCATGGGGGATGCATAAGGATCTTCATGAAAAGATCAGTTTAGGTTTGGAATATGAAGAAATCAATAGGTCGGCAGAGGTTAGAGAGTGGAAACAGGCATTTACATAGAATATTAAGTGTTTTAATTGCAGTTGAAGGAGACATGTATGAAGACAGTGTTACCAGTTACAGAACCCACAGCACAACTGGAGTAACAGGGGTTACCAATAATTTGATGGAAATGGCAGTAGAGGAGGTTTTGGTCAATGGCAAATTTATAGGGACAATGGTAGAGGTAGTCCAGGAAATAGGAAGGGTCTATTAAAATTATAAGGGAGCACCAGGTCAACTGACAGGAGTTCCCAGTATGAAAGAGATCAGTCAGAATGAAAGAAGAGGTGGAATGTACCATAATGGGTGTTGTACATGGAATAGAGTATAGAGTATTGTTGGACACAGATGCATATGTGTTAGTAGTCTTGCGAGAATTAGGGGGTAGGAAGCAGTAGAACCCATGGCAATATGGTTTACTTGGGGTAGGGGATAATGATATACAACCATTGGGATCAGTAGTGATGAATTTTTTGGCAGTTTGTGGAAGTGGTGTCTCATGTGAATGAGGGGTACAGCATGATCCCAGAGTTAGATTTTCTGCTTGTACATGCCACAATTGACCTCTGATGATATATAATTGAACTGAATGGGAAGACAGTGTGATTTGGGAAACTGTTGTTAATGTTAATTTTCCTCAAGGCATGCCTAGTATGCAAGACAGTCCAGTTGAACCATGAACAATAGCATTAAGGCTTGATTTTGCAAGATTGTGTGTTGAAGGGCACTGGAAAATCACTATGGGTGAATGTGGAATCAACCTTATGAGTAGATTTGATACGTGTAATTGAACTATTAGAGGATAGTGAAGTATTTAGATGCAACATGTTGTTTGGTACAATGTAATATAGTATGCACGAAGGAAAGGGGCAGAGGAAAAGTGGTACCCATCAGTGTGGATAATTTTGGCACCAAAGATGTAAAGTTGTTGAGGGGAGTGTTATTAGCTACATGAGATATTGCAGATAAGGAAGATTGACACAGAGGCAACATGAGCTGTAAGGATGCACAGGATGCTGCTAGGACTGCATTTCGTGAGAAGTTGGAGAAGTTGAAGCAGTTGAGAGGAAGAGGAAGAGGAAGAGGAAGAGGCAATAGAAGCTTGAGTGATTCTAAAATTTACACGGAAATTCTCGAAACACTACAGGCTCCACTGGGTCTATTCAGTGTATTTGTTATGAGCAAGGGAAACTCACAGGAGCACAATGTTTGGGGTTGTGAGGTAGTGGACTACAAATTAATGGGACTAGGTGTGATATAGTTAGACCCATGTTTTTTTACCAGTGACTATGACAGGAGTTACTCTATTTAGTTTGACACAGCCACAACCATACTGGCCAGATGAACTGTTAGAGATCTTTTCCAAACAGTATCTTACCTTCTTGAACAATACTCGGGAACCAAGTCTGGACCACTGTTAGAGATCTTTTCCAAACAGTATCTTACCTTCTTGAACAATACTTGGGAACCAAGTCTGGACCACTCCTTAAGACAAATGATAGCATCCAAAGAAGAGCAGATAACAATGGAACAAATGCTATATCAAAGCTTCCTGGCAGAATAAAACTGGGTAGCTCTGTTGGTAGAGCACTTGCCTGCAAAAGACAAAGGTCCCAAGTTCAAGTCTTGGTCTGGCACACAGTTTCAATCTGCCAGGAAGTTTCATATCAGCACACACAACACTGCAGAGTGAAAATCTCTTTCTGAAAATGCTATGTCATGTGGAGCAGTATTGGAATAGGAAACATCAAGTGACAGTGATTTTAAGTGCTGCAATTCATAGCATGATGGTGATTCTGATTTTGCTACACCTAGTTTACTTATATTTGCAGTGGTGTAGTGTGAGGAAACCTGATCCAGGGGTAATAGAAGTTCCAGTAGACTGGATTCCCATGGCAAGAGATGACAGATAGATTGACTTATTTGCTATAGTGCTTATGTACAGTTAGGAACAGACAGTTTGGGTTAACTGTACAGATAAAGGGTATAGTTGTAATCAAGGTTGGAGTAAGACTCGAGGGACTGGGTCTTCTCCATAGATGGAGGCAGTGTAGTGGCACTACCCAGTATTTCAAGTAAAAGTATTAAATCTTTAGTGTAAGCAACTGAAAGTAGCATGGGGGCTGCTGCAGAGCATTCTGGAAACAGTGCTGGCCACCAGCCATGCTATGTTGATATGCGGGGCACAATAACAGATGTGCAAGTAAGTTGTGAAGCAAGGATAGCTGAGCCCAGTAAATTGCCTTGTGCAGTGAAAAATGGTGTAGTAAGTGGGTCATTGCCACCATACTCAAATGAGTCTCTTTGTTATGGATGATGTGACTAGATGTCAGGTTTTAGAGAAACGAATGGGCAGTAATGGGGTGTAAATGAGGCTGAATTTGAGGACAGGACATGATGCAATTTGGAGAATTGGTCATCACTGAGTAGCAGCACCGCAGTGTCAGAGCATTGCTGCACCACAAGATGACTAGACAGCACCGGCAGCAGCTTCTGGTTCAAGACCAAGTTGCGTCTGTCACTGCACTGGGTTCTTCACAGGACTTGGTGCCAAAGCCACTGGCAGCATACTTTCCATCACTGATGCTGAGGCCCAGGGAGGGACTCGGCATCACAACACCAGCTCCTGTCTTCCGCCTGTCCCAGGGGTGTAGGTTGAGGCCGAAGCACAGCAGCCTCCACCACCATGGAGCAAAGAGCTGCATGGCCACTGCCTGGTGTGTCACCTTGCTGGGACAAGCTGGTGTTACAACTGGCCATGGACTCATCTTTGCCGCTGGGCTGGGGTCCTGATGTAGCATCACCGGGTGCCATCCTACGATCTGACACCAGCTGCACCATCCAGAACTCACAAGAAGAGGCATAACTGCCTCATGTAGAACTGAAGATATAATAAACTTCATCATCATCAACATCATTCAACAGTTCCAGTTTTTCAGGTACTGGTAATCAGCCTCTTCCACTTCAACCTGCCCAGATACACTTGTTCACGGAGAGCATCATCCACTGTCCATCCTCTAGTCACTAGATCAGCCTTGATCAAATCCCTCCATTGGGTTCAAGGTCTTCTTTGAGGCGTTTTCCCATCCACCTGTCTTTCCAAATTTATTATCGCTGTTCTAGTTGATTCCATTCTCAACACATGCCCATACCATTGAAGTCTAGATGTGCCAATTCGATCTAATAGGGATGTCTTTAGTCTGGCTTCTTTCTTCACCTCCTCATTCCATAACTT
The DNA here is from genome assembly GCF_023897955.1 of Schistocerca gregaria. Lineage (NCBI taxonomy): Eukaryota > Metazoa > Arthropoda > Insecta > Orthoptera > Acrididae > Schistocerca > Schistocerca gregaria. Next base: position 461,249,762 of record NC_064926.1, on the reverse strand, counting down.
GTCCATCTTGGTCTGCTGGATGGTGGATTTTAGAAATTTCATCTCTGCTGCTTGCAGCCTTGATGATTCTCTTTTTGTGAGGGTTTATGTTTCAGTATCGTAGATCAATATTGGTATGAAATAGCTATTAAACATCATAAATTTGGCCGGTTTGGGATTAAGTCATCCCATAAAAGTGATCTTACTTGTTTGTAGAATTCAGATTCTTTTTTCACTCTGTTGGTGATTTCATCTCTGACCAAGTTATCACCAGAAATTACACTTCCAAGGTAAGGAAAACTGTCCACACACTCTGGTTGGTGGTCTCATAGTTTTGCACTTGCTGGTTGCCCATCTCTGTTGACTGTCATCACTACTGTCTTGGTCATGCTGATGTTGAGGTTATATTTCTGGAACTGAGATTTCCATTTGTCAAGTCTGATCTGTATTTCCTCTTCAGTTTCACTCCGAATCATGATGTCATCAGCAAAGGCAAATTCCTTCACTTCACCTGACTTCTCCTTGACATTCTTCATTATAGTATCCATAATAGTGATGAATAGTTGTGGAGACAGTGCACTTCCTTGCTGAACTCCACTCTTGGTCTCAAACCATGACGATCATCCTTCCCAAGTTTGTACAACATCTGAATTTTTTTTATTAGTCCTTCAGGCACATTCTTTTTCCTCAGGCATTCCCAGGTCTTATCTCTTATAACACTATCATAGGATTTCAGGTGTAGATTTTAAGGCTACCTCTGTTTCTGTCCGGGTGATGGGAGGTTCCTCATTGTAAGTGTGGCTTTCCAGTTCCATATTTGGTTCTTCAACTGATCTATTTAATAGGTGGTCAAAATGGTTTTTCATGAATTCTGCCATGTCACTTTCTGTCCTAACCAGATTTCCATATTCATCTTCAAGTGCTTTTATGGAATTCATTGGTTTCCTTGTACCTCAGATAACCTTATACAACAGTTTCTTATTTCCTCTACTGTCCTCTTCTAATTTCTGAGTGAATATTCTCCAAGCCTTGGTATTTTCTTCTGCGACTGTACTTTCAACTTCCAGTTTCTTGATTTGGTACATTTGTTCAAGGTTTCTGATCTTTGCATCATCTCTAATAAGCTCCAGCTTATATTATAATAATAATAATAATAATAATAATAATAATAACCCCCCCCCATGAACCATGGACCTTGCTGTTGGTGGGGAGGATTGCGTGCCTCAGCGACACAGATAGCCGTACCGTAGGTACAACCACAACAGAGGGGTATCTGTTGAGAGGCCAGACAAACGTGTGGTTCCTGAAGAGGGGCAGCAGCCTTTTCAGTAGTTGCAAGGGCAACAGTCTGGATGATTGACTGATCTGGCCTTGTAATAATAACCAAAACGGCCTTGCTGTGCTGGTACTGCAAACATCTAAAAGCAAGGGGAAACTATGGCCGTAATTTTTCCCGAGGGCATGCAGCTTTACTGTATGATTAAATGATGATGGCGTCCTCTTGGGTAAAATATTCCGGAGGTAAAATAGTCCCCCATTCAGATCTCCGGGCGGGGACTACTCAAGAGGATGTCGTTATCAGGAGAAAGAAAACTGGCGTTCTACGGATCGGAGTGTGGAATGTCAGATCCCTTAATCGGGCAGCTGGGTTAGAAAATGTAAAAAGGGAAATGGGTAGGTTAAAGTTAGACATAGTGGGAATTAGTGAAGTTCGGTGGCAGGAGGAACAAGACTTCTGGTCAGGTGACTACAGGGTTATAAACACACAATCAAATAGGGGTAATGCAGGAGTAGGTTTAATAATGAATAGGAAAATAGGAATGCGGGTAAGGTATTACAAACAGCATAGTGAACGCATTATTGTGGCCAAGATAGATACGAAGCCCACACCTACTACAGTAGTACAAGTTTATATGCCAACTAGCTCTGCAGATGACGAAGAAATTGAAGAAATGTATGATGAAATAAAATAAATTAATCAGATAATGAAGGGAGACGAAAATTTAATAGTCATGGGTGACTGGAATTAGAGTGTAGGAAAAGGGAGAGAAGGAAACATAGTAGGTGAATATGGATTGGGGCTAAGAAATAAAAGAGGAAGCTGCCTGGTAGAATTTTGCACAGAGCACAACTTAATCATAGCTAACACTTGGTTTAAGAATCATGAAAGAATGTTGTATACATGGAAGAATCCTGGAGATACTAAAAGGTATCAGATAGATTATATAATGGTAAGACAGAGACTTAGGAACCAGGTTTTAAATTGTAAGACATTTCCAGGGGCAGATGTAGACTCTGACCACAATCTATTGGTTATGAACTGTAGATTAAAACTGAAGAAACTGCAAAAATGTGGAAATTTAAGGACATGGGACCTGGGTAAACTGACTAAACCAGAGGTTGTACAGAGTTTCAGGGAGAGCATAAGGGAACAATTGACAGGAATGGGGGAAAGAAATACAGTAGAAGAAGAATGGGTAGCTTTGAGGGATGAAGTAGTGAAGGCAGCAGAGGAACAACTAGGTAAAAAGATGAGGGCTAGTAGAAATCCTTGGGTAACAGAAGAAATATTGAATTTAATTGATGAAAGGAGAAAATATAAAAATGCAGTAAATGAAGCAGGCATAAAGGAATACAAACGTCTCAAAAATGAGATCGACAGGAAATGCAAAATGGCTAAGCAGGAATGGCTAGAGGACAAATGTAAGGATGTAGAGGCTTATCTCATTAGGTGTAAGATAGATACTGCCTACAGGAAAAGTAAAGAGACCTTTGGAGAAAAGAGAACAACTTGTACAAACATCAAGAGCTCAGATGGAAACCCAGTTCTAAGCAAAGAAGGGAAAGCAGAAAGGTGGAAGGAGTATATAGAGGGTCTATACAAGGGCAATGTACTTGAGGGCAATATTATGGAAATGGAAGAGGATGTAGATGAAGATGCAATGGGAGATACGATACTGCGTGAAGAATTTGACAGAGCACTGAAAGTCTTGAGTCGAAACAAGGCCCTGGGAGTAGACAACATTCCATTAGAACTACAGTCGGCCTTGGGAGAGCCAGTCCTGACAAAACTCCACCATCTTGTGAGCAAGATTTATGAAACAGGCGAAATACCCTCAGACTTCAAGAAAAATATAATAATTCCAATCCCAAAGAAAGCAGGTGTTGACAGAAGTGAAAATTACCGAACCATCAGTTTAATAAGCCACAGCTGCAAAATACTAACACGAATTCTTTACAGACGAATGGAAAAACTGGTCGAAACCAACCTTGGGGAAGATCAGTTTGGATTCCATAGAAATACTGGAACACGTGAGGCAATACTGACCTTACGCCTTATCTTAGAAGAAAGATTAAGGAAAGGCAAACCTATGTTTGTAGCATTTGTAGACTTGGAGAAAGCTTTTGACAATGTTGACTGGAATACTCTCTTTCAAATTCTAAAGGTGGCAGGGGTAAAATACAGGGAGTGAAAGGCTATTTAAAATTTGTACAGAAACCAGATGGCAGTTATAAGAGTCAAGGGGCATGAAAGGGAGGCAGTGGTTGGGAAGGGAGTGAGACAGGGTTGTAGCCTATCCCTGATGTTATTCAATCTGTATATTGAGCAAGCAGTAAAGGAAACAAAACAAAATTTCAGAGTAGGTATTAAAGTTCACGGAGAAGAAATAAAAACTTTGAGGTTCGCCAATGACATTGTAATTCTGTCAGAGACAGCAAAGGACTTGGAACATCAGTTGAATGGACTGGACAGTGTCTTGAAAGAAGGATATAAGATGAACATCAACAAAAGGAAAACGAGGGAAGTGAAATGTAGTCGAATTAAGTTGAGTGATGCTGAGGGAATTAGATTAGGAAATGAGGCACCTAAAGTAGTAAAGGAGTTTTGCTATTTGGGGAGCAAAATAACAGATGATGGTCGAAGTAGAGAGGATATAAAAATGTAGACTGGCAATGGCAAGGAAAGTGTTTCTGAAGAAGAGAAATTTGTTAACATCGAGTATTGATTTAAGTGTGAGGAAGTCATTTCTGAAAGTATTTGTATGGAGTGTAGCCATGTATGGAAGTGAAACAAGGACGATAAATAGTTTGGACAAGAAGAGAATAGAAGCTTTCGAAATGTGGTGTTACAGAAGAATCCTGAAGATTAGATGGGTGGATCACATAACTAATGAGGAAGTATTGGATAGGACTGGACAGAAGAGAAGATTGTAGCACTTAGATCAGAAGAAGGGATTGGTTGGTATGACACGTTCTGAGGCATCAAGGGATCACCAATTTAGTATTGGAGGGATGTGTGGAGGGTAAAAATCGTAGAGGGAGACCAAGAGATGAATACACTAAGCAGATTCAGAAGGATGTAGGTTGCAGTAGCTACTGTGAGATGAAGAAGCTTGCACAGGATAGAGTAGCATGGAGAGCTGCATCAAACCAGTCTCAGGACTGAAGACCACAACAACAACAACAACAACAACAATAATAATAATGAAGTTATATTGTTAAATTGTCCACTGTGTTTCCACTGGTTCCCCATCAACTGCACCGTCACCACACTTGCATCACCCTGCACAGGGGTGCTGGTACAGAGTGGCCCATACAAAATGATAAGTACCAAAGGCTAGTTTCCTGCATTCCTCTCGAACTCATCAACCTCTGCTTAACGCTAACAGTACCTTGATTCCCCAATTTTCCAACACCACCCTAATATTACTGCTATGATTATTATCAGCCACTCTCTCTGTATAGTCTGCTATACCCCTCTCAGGTTATAGTTATTAGCATCATATTTACTCGGCCTTTGGTTTCTGCTCAGGATCCTATGAATGTCCATTCCGTTTCATTCTTTCCTCAAGGGTGTTTCCATTGGCCATCTGATTGCTCCAGATAATCCAGTAATCCTCGAGTGTCACTCAGCTTTCTGTCAATTAACTTTTCCTTCATGGTACATGGTAAATGGCTTATCAGTGGTCGCACTAAGTGTTTTGGGCTCACAGGATCATCCAAATATTTTGCCAAATTCATATAAAGTCACAACCCTTCCTAATTGTTTTTATGTTTGTCTGGTCCTATTATCTCAAGACTCAATGTGCCTAGAGCACCCTCAGACCAGAAATTGCTCCTGAAAGCTGTCTGGAACTCTTCAAAGGCCTCATAATTTTCCTGGTTTATGAAACACCACTGGGCAGCATTGCCACACATATAACCTACCACATCTCTCTGTCCATATGGAGGAAACATCCCTTGGAAACGTCTTAGGAACGTTCTCAGGTGCAATTCGTCTCTCAGGTTATATGGTGCAGAGTTGCAAAATTTTAATTCTGTTGCTTCAGATAAACACCCCTGAACCACTACAACGTTATCTAAGCTTTAGCTCTTGACCTCCTGCTTTTCATTTATCTACAATTTGGTTTAGTCTAGGGATTCTTCTTAGGATGATAACTCTCATTTCAGTGGCCTTTATCCTGTGCAGAGTTTCCTCCTTTTCGTTCATCTCTTTCCTCAATACGACTTTTGACCCTAAGTTTCATCTCTTTCGTTTGTGTTAAGAGCCTTTCTTCTACTATAACCACTTCCTTTGAGACTACTGCATTGAAATTTTCTAGATCATTGGTCTATGTTTCCAATATCTCCTCTTGTTGCTTACTTACTACTGCACAAGAATCCTTAAGTGTTCCCACTTCATCCTGGGTAGTCATGATATTCTCACTTTGTCCCTTAACCCAACTATCAATTTGTTCTTTAGCCTTAACACTAAAACTACGGATTAAACCAGATATTTCCTCCTTCAACTGTTTAAATTGTTCCTGAAAGTATTTGTTTACCATTATTTTATTTACTTCAGTCATAGGTTTTATCAAATTTAATCCAACCTTGATCTTGTCTCTGACGTCCCAGATTTGGGTTTCAAGGTCAGATCACAAATTACATGATCTGTGTTACACTGTAGAGCCAAAGAAACTGGCACACCTGCCTAATATTGTGTAGGACACCCACAAGCATGCAGAAGTACCGCAACACAATGTGATGTGGACCCGACTAATGTCTGAAGTTGTGCTGGAGGGAAGAACTGACACCATTATCCTGCAGGGGTGTCCAAAAGCCATAAGAGTAAGAGGGGGTGGAGATCTCTTCCGAACAGCGTGTTGCAAGGCATCCCAGATATGTTCAATAATGTTCTTGTCTGGAGAGTTTGGTGGCCAGCAGAAGTGTTTAAACTCAGAAGAGTGTTCCTGGAGCCACTCTGTAGCAATTCTGGGCATGTGGGGTGTTGCATTGTCCTGCTGGAATTGTCTAAGTCTGTCAGAATGCACAATGGACATGAATGGATCCAGGTGATTAGACAGGATGTTTACGTATGTGTCACCTGTCAGAGTAGTATCTAGACAAATCAGCATCCCATATCACTCCACCTGCACATGCCCCACACCATTACAGAGCCTCTACCAGCTTGAAGAGTCTCCTGCTGACATGCAGGTTCCATGGATTCATGAGGTTGTCTCCATACGTCCATCCCCCTGACATAATTTAAAATGAGATTCGTCCAACCATGCAATATGTTCCCAGTCATTAACAGTCCAGTGTTGGTGTTGATGGGCCCAGACAAGTCCTTAAAGCTTTATGTCATGCAGCCATTAAGGATATACAAGTGGGCCTTCAGCTCCGAAAGCCCATATCCATGATGTTTTGTTGAATAGTTCACACGCTGGTACTTGTTGAAGGCCCAGCATTGAAATCTGCAGCAATTTGCAGAAGGGTTGGACTTCTATCACTTTGAATGATTCTCTTCAGTCGTCATTGGTCCCGTTCTTGCAGGATCTTTTTCTGACCACAGCAATGTTGGAGATTTGATGTTCTACTGGGTTCCTGATATTCATGGTACACTCATGAAATGGTCATAAGGGCAAATCCCCTCATCATTGCTACCTTGGAGATTCTGTATCCCATAGCTCAAGAGCCAGCTATAGCACCAGGTTCAAACTCACTTACAACTTGATAACCTGCCATTGTAGCAGCAGTAACGGATCAAACACCTGCTCCAGACGTGTTGTCTTATATAGGCACTGCTGTCCGCAATGCTGTATTCTGCCTGTTTACATATCTCTGTATTTGAATCCGCATGCCTATACTACTTCCTTTGGCACTTCAGTGTGGATTGCAATTTAGTTCTCAGCTCATGATTATCAAATTTCAGTTCTTTAATCCTAGGTTCCAACTTTAAGTCTAGTAGATTATAGAATTGAACTTGGATGCCATCTCATCTCTATGTGTTTTAAGTTTTGCCTCCAATTATCTATTTTGCCTTAAGTTTAGAATCTAACTTATATTCTAAATTAATCTTGTCAGATTTCATCTCCTCTTTTAATTCCTGAGTACTAACTTCAAACCTAAATTCCAGTGTACTATTTAATTCTGTGAACATGTGTTTTATAATTCTAAGCACACTTGTAGTGCTCTCTTGAGGTACAGGTTGAAAATAATATTCAGTATCACACCAGATGTTGAGTATGTAAGAGCCCAAAACCAGTTGTGGTTTAAGCATTAAAAAAAAGAAAAAAAGACTTACAACTTAAGGAGTATTTTCAACTGCACTCTTGTTAGGGTCATTTGTCTACTGATTACTAATCCTTCTTGCTGGGTCCACTGAATCATTATCTGTTAAGTCCACTTCACTCCTGCTTTCCACAGTCTCTGCCTAGGTTTCACAACTATCAGATTCACCATAGCTTACAGATAATTCCCTTTTGTAACCTGCTTTTGCCCTATTGATCCAATATCAGCATTTCAGAATCTTGAGCACTTACTACCTTTTTATTGTCTATCCCTTCACTACCGAGTTTAACACTGTCCTTGGCGAGGTCCCCTTTCTGTTATATCCTACTTTACTGGCAAGTAATATGTTAACACATACTCATGTACATGCCATGTCATGTCAGTGGTAATGAGGGCTGTTGATGTGGCTTGGTGAGCTGCCAAAGGTGCATCATCTATGACTTGCTCGTATTGCTGCTGCGCTAGACCACTGCTTGACTGCCTGCACTGCTGACTGCTCTCAGAAACTCAATACTAGCTGAAGCTGCACACCAGAATGCTTAGGCCACACCTGTTGTCAAACTGTGTCACCATCCATTGCTGGCTAGACCCACTGCATGCCGCCTTCCTCCTAATCTCAACGAAATATCTGCCAGTCATACCCTGGCAAGAAGGATTGTCAGTGAAGCAGTTCCCTTCTCATGTAAGCTCTTATGTTCCTTGAGAGCAGGAAAGAGGGAAGGAGAAGGAAAGATGAAAGGATGTGGGTTTTAAGGGAGAGGGTAAGGAGTCATTCCAATCCTGGGAGCAGAAAGACTTACCTTAGGGGGAAAAAAGGATAGGTATATACTATATACTCGCGCGCGCACACACACACACACACACACACACACACACACACACACACACACACACACACACTCTGTGTCACCATCCATTGCTGGCTAGACCCACTGCATGCCACCTTCCTCCTAATCTCAACGAAATATCTGCCAGTCATACCCTGGCAAGAAGGATTGTCAGTGAAGCAGTTCCCTTCTCATGTAAGCTCTTATGTTCCTTGAGAGCAGGTTTTTAATCAATTAATTGGTCTATGGACACATAAATGATTCAAGAAGCGGGCTTTCAAATATATATTAAAACCAAAGATTCCAAGACTTACCAAGCGGGAAAGCGCCGGTAGACAGGCACAATAAAATAACACACAAACACACACACAAAATTTCGAGCTTTCGCAACCGGTGGTTGCTTCATCAGGAAAGAGGGAAGGAGAAGGAAAGATGAAAGGATGTGGGTTTTAAGGGAGAGGGTAAGGAGTCATTCCAATCCTGGGAGCAGAAAGACTTACCTTAGGGGGAAAAAAGGATAGGTATATACTATATACTCGCGCGCACACACACACACATACATATATATATATATATATATATATATATATATATATATATATATATATATATATATATATATATATATATATATATATATATCTGGATGTATGTATATGTATGCCCAAAATAGGAACAAAGTTTTCAAATTACAGTTAAAGGAAATAAGAATAATAACCAAAAATAGTAGTCGAGCTCATTGTAAAGGTCTGTTGAAAATACTATGAATTTTAGCTACACCACATGAGTACATTTACCAATCAGTTGTACACATAAAAAATAACATTGATGATTACTGCACTTACAGGTCCGTCCATGACCATGGAACAAAATGTGAACTGAACTTATGTATACCAAGAAAGAATAAACATAATACTCAAATCAGCATTTTCTGTCAAGGAATAAATTGCCCAAAAAGCGTAAAGAGATCGCTAAAGCTGTCTTATTTACAAAGTCAGTTAAAAAGTGCCTGTGGCTCCTTTGGATAAGAAACTGCTAGAGGCACTTTCTAAAAGTATCCCCTTTCAACATATTAATTTCATTTGGTAACAAATTATGAAGAACAGCTCCCTTGACATGGGGGCTTTTTGCTATTAAAGTTAATCTTCTGTTAACCGTGTGGAAGTCTTCGTGTGCCTTATATCATGCTTGCGAATTTCCAAGTTCCTGTTTGTGGTCTTATTATTTTCTTTCACAAACCAAATGGTTTCCATGATATAATCATACATTACAGAAACTGTGAGAATATCTAATGAATAGTATTTTGCAAGATATTCTAATGAATAGTATTTTGCAAGATATTCCTTGTTTCACTTTTGCTGTGATTCTCAATGCCCTCCTCTTATGCATTATGAAACCTTTTTCATATTAGTGTCGCAAGTCCCACCCCAGAGTACTACTCTGTAAGACAAGAAAGGGTATACTAAAGTGAAATATACAGTCCTTGGAGTTTCAGAATAAAGTTATGGTGATAACCTCCGTAATACACCCGCCAGGTTAGCCGAGAGCGCTAATGCTCTGCTTCCTGGACTCGGGTAAGCGTGCCGGCCCCAGATCGAATCCGCCCGGCGGATTGCTGATGAACACCGATGTGCTGGCCACCCTGGATGTGGTTTTTAGGTGGTTTTCTACATCCCACTAGGTGAATACTGGATTGGTCCCCATGTCCCACCTCAGTTACATGACTTGCAGACATCTGAACAAGTTCACCCTATCCCATGGATTACACTAGACACAAACAGCTGGGGTACACAAATTCCATCCCGGGGGAGGGGGGGGGGGGGTGCGGGGTGGTGACAGGAGGGGCATCCGGCCACCCCTTAACATTAACCTTGCCAAATCTGACCCTAACCATGCCAACCCTGCAAAACTGCAGGATAAAGGCAACCTCCTTAATACATATTGACTGGATCTTATTTTTTGCTAACATGGGCGACTTGCTGCTTCCATGAAAGTTGATAATGTAGATATAAATCCAAAAATTCACATTCTGAACAACTTTTTAATAGAATTTCACCAATCACAATATTTTGTCCATTTGGATCGCTCAGTTTAAAGTGAATAATATTGGTTTTTTCCTTGTTTAGTTTTAAGTTCTCTCTTTCAGAGTGAGCTCTAACCTATCAAATCAAAGTTTTAGATGTCTTAAATTAAGATGGGATTGCTGCCTACACAACAGAAACTAGGAAAAGAAACAGATCTAAAATGGGGCCCTGGGGAACACCAATATGTATATTTATTATTCTTGATCATCTCCACTCCACTGTTTCTCCATTACTATATATAATTTCTGTACACCGTTGTCTACCTTTTGAATATGTTTCTAGCTATTGCGTGAGTAACATTACTTTCTCAATCAGTTTGCCAGATGTGGAGATTAGGACAATGGGTCTGTAGTTATGAACGTGCTTTCTTTTTGCTGTTTGTGTAAAGGTTTGGCTACACTCAGTCTTGTTCCACTAGCTCATGTTTGCATTTCTTCAATAGATATCAAGAATTTTCATCTAATACTGTTTTTTTCTAATGCTGTCAATAAGCTGCAGATTGTCATTTGTGCTTACTGCAGGTGGTGTACTGCAGTTCTGTTCCTTAATGGAATCAAATGTGTGTATCTGGTTTCATGCAGATATCATTTTCGATAGTATCTATTAAGTAATTATCTAATTAGAAGGGGGTCAAAAACAACATCATTACTCACAGTTAATTGTACACTATTAATTTTAGTTTTTGTTGTGTTGTTTCGGATCTTTGTGACATTGTCTGAACTTCGTATCTGTTGGCTAATTCTTTCTGCTTCTAATCTCCTAACTCCTTAATGGCACTGACATTTATATTACTTGTAGAGTTAGTCAGTATGTGCAAAGTATATTTGTTTTCTCATTTTCATTCAGATGTTTTGCTTTAACATCTAGTAACACACATTTTGATTTTAGAGGTGGATATTTTTTTAAATATAATAATCCCTTTTTTAATGGATTTGTACTATTCATCTGCCTGGTCAGAAGTTGTATGAACGTGTTCCATTTATTGTTTGACCCCAGTGGTAGTAATAACTGATTCTGATGGTTCCTTACTTAAATTATGTCTTAGCCTAACAATGTTGCTTGGCGGTAGTATTCTCTTCTGCTCGTATACTTTTCTTTGTTTGAATTTGGTGTTACATTTTAGCACTAGTGTCTGATGTAAATATCTGAGAGGTGACCAATTATAGAGTCTGCTGAGACAATGTAGTCATTATTTATTATAGCATGATCTATCACAGTGTTGTAAAAATTTGCTTTCCTGGCAACCAAGTGAAGTGTTGGTGTCCAGATCTCCAAGTACAACGAGATTTGCACTGCTGCTACCTGACATAAGTTTGCTCAAAACTCTAGCAAAGTGATTTTAGCAAACCATTAAAAGTTCCGCAAGGGGCTTTATACGGGTTGTTCAACAAGTCTCTCTTAAGTGCTGTGTGATTGTTAACCACATGTGCCATATGCTGCAGTGAATATACCAAAATTAAACTCACTGCAGCATTGTTGTGCGTTTATTGTTTCGTTGGAAAATGTGGGACCCTTAATCCGACGTCTAGAAATTGCAATCCAAACTTACAGAATGAAGTGGTTCCTTATGAATACACAATGGATTTGCAGTACTCCACATACGAGAATTTTCGAGTTCATATACCCGGATAAATGAAACAACATCTCATCAGTGAAAAACATTTCATTAAGAATATCCCTTCCATTCTGTTGAAAGAAATTTTTGAACCATTGATAATAATGCAGTTTCTTGCCATGATCAATATTTTTCAGTTCTTGCACAATTGTCACTTAGTATGGGAAAAGTTCTATTTTTTCCTTACAGCTGTGTGAGCCGTTCAGACACTAAGACCTATTTAATGGGTGAGTTTTCTTAGTGACTTGTTTGGACTCATGGACATTTTATCAGAAATATCGAGTAGTTTATCCTCAGACAAAACGCCAGGGCAACTACTGCTCGGTGCATCTCCAACTGAATCCGTACTTCGAAATCTGTTAATCAAATCTTGCACAGTATCGCGATGTGGGAGTGTTGTCTCCGGGAAAACTGAATTAACTGTTTGATGAACCATCAGCTTTTACACTTGTTTGACTAAAAACATACATTCTTCAGTGGTCAGAATTTTAACAGTAACAGAAACGAAACAAACAAACAAAGGAACTAAACTCAAACATTCACGTCAACATGTAATGACACACACCAACGATACTAATGACACTGGCTGAGATAAATGAAACAGTGGAATGCTGGGAGTGTCCGCTTGAAGGGAAGTAACCCAGGCAGGTGAAAATTCATATGGCACGTGCGGCTAACAATCATGCGGCACTGCGGAAAGACTTTTTGAACATCCTGTATGTACCCCTAACAAAGAAGGAGACAGTGTGAAATGTGACTCTGAGAATCACAGTTTTGAAATATTTGTTGCCACAGAGCTTGTTCACCCAAAGCACTTTTTCTGTGGAGACTATAAACTTAAATTTTCTTGAGTAAATGGCAGCACCAACACCTTTATTATGTGGTCTACAGTAGAATGTTGATAGGTTGTAGCATTCTAAATTGAAATAGTGAATGTTATTTACTGATTTACAATGTGGAGCCAGTTCTGTGATAAATGATTCAAAAACATCTGTTTTGTTTCATAAACCTTGTACATTATAATACCAAAATGATATAGTACTCTCATCTATATTTCAGTCTTTGTGAGACTTAGTCCTATATGTAACACATACATTGGAAGTACCTAGTGTAGCAGTGAAATTTTTACCCAGGTCCTACACTCCATGCTGTGATGATAATTTACTCACATCCAAACCAGTTTCCTTGGCATGGGAACATGGTTTTTCATATCACTTTTCACATCACTTTTCCATTGATTATAATCTAGGATGATTGGGTTCATGCTTTTATGCAGACCATTACAAAGCCCCGCTGTCTGGTTGACTAAATTGAGCTTACCATTTCTCTGTAAGTGGAGTCCATGCCTCATCCTCCTTCTGAGCTCAACATCTCATTCATTATAGAGGGATGCTGACTCCATTTTTTAGGCTAACAAATGGGGAACAGTGGCACAAAAAGTGGAAACCAAACACTGTTGCCATGGTCCTGGCATCAGCTGATAGGGTATGTATTGCTACATTGTGAACCAATGTGTGTAAAGTGTACGCAGTGACTGAAAGAAAGAAATGAATGAACAGTGTAACACTAATATTTTACGGTATTAAGTAAATTAATTGCAAAACAATATTGTACACTAGGGATAAACTGAATGAGGTAGCACTGTTTCAAACAGATTGGCCTTGTATATGGGAGACTGGAGCCTCTAGCCTGCATCCATGCATCCTGATTTATATTTTCTATGGTTTCCCTAAATTACTTTATGTAAATGTTATGATGGTTCCTACTATAAGGCCATGGCCACTACTTGTCCAATCAATGTCAAACTAGTCCTGTAAGTGCGTAAATCACTGTAAATATGAATTATCAACAATAGTATGAAAAGATTAGATTGGTACTCATTGTAAACATGGCACATTCAGTTGCAAACAGGTACAAGAAAAATACTGCTACATATTGAGCTTTCGACCAAAGCTTTCTTCAGAAAAGAAAATACACACACATTCACACAACCAAGTGCACCTCTCTCTCTCTCTCTCTCTCTCTCTCTCTCTCTGTCTCACACACACACACACACACACACACACGACTGCCACTTCCAACTGCTCTGGCCAGAGCTCAGTGTGTAACAGTCTTGTGCCTGCTGCAATTCAGTGTGTCATCTTTATGGTTAATAACAATATATCCTTTACATACTACTGTTGATATTCCAACCTGCACTTTCTATTTTATGTATATTAATTGTGTCATTTTTGTTGTTTTTGCACTGTAATGTGATTTCCTGTCCTTGTAAAACTAATCTTGGGATGTATTGTATTGTATATTTATTGATCCTGTGAATCATACACTGTACAGGGGTACATAATGATATAGGACAAGTCAAATAATTTGCAATAAAGTTTAACAGAAAAACTGTTGTATGTAATGAAACTACCACCACTACTACTACTACTACTACTTCTTCCCTCCAAAACAAAAGACAGGTCACACTGAGATGTGCATCTGAAGGTCAGTTCTAGATTATATCTGTAAAAGACAAGTATGACATCTAACTTTGTGTGATACTTGGTCTTCTCATCTATTTGACACATACATGCCCAAAAAGAAAGCAGCTTAAATCTTAATACTGGGGAAATGCCTGTGGTAAGGAGTTGCAAACTAATAATAATGACTTAAAGTATTTTCGAGATAGATATTGTCACACACCTTATTAACAGTAAGTATGCTTTTTTGAAATGACATTGTTCCTACCAGTTATTGAAGTATTCAGTAAACACCACGAGAGCAAATATGAGGGTTGGAACTTAAATAGTGGCAATTATTTATTCACAACTGGCACAAAAAAGTTACATGTTTGCACCTGTTACTGTCCTTCAAAGTAGTCAGTAGCGTTGTGTAGAACCCCTTGCCAGTGATGTGGAAGGCTTAGTATACCATTAGCAGAGCCTGTTCTGTTGATGGTGTGAATGGAGCGGTCTACTGCCTGTTGAATCTCTGGAACAGTTCTGAAGTGAATGCCACGAAGTGGTTCCTTCATCTTTGGAATCAAGTCAAAGTCACAAGGACTTAAGTCCAGGGAGTATGGTGGATTGGTGGATGGTACAGTACTTCCCAGTCCCGTCAACTGCACAGAGCACCCACAGCTTGCGCGGTATGTGCCCGCACATTGTAACTGCAAAATGATGGGTGGGTTGCGCAGAAAGTATCGTCACTTCTTTCGCAAAGCTGGTCGCAGGTGATGCTCCAAAAATGAACAGTAATACTGTGCATTGACAGTCTGCCGCGGATTAATGTAATGCATTAGAATAACATCATAACAGTCTTACATGAGAATAACTTTAGGCGTCTCCATTCACGCCATCAACAGAACAGACTCTGCTAACAGTATACTACGCCTTCCACATCACTGGCAACAGGGTCTACCAACACTGGTGACTACTTTGAATGACAGTAATAGGTGCAAACATGTAACTCTTTTGTATCGGTTGTGAATAAATATGTGCCACTATTTAAGTTGCAACCCTCATATGTAAATACTAACTTTAGAGATGTGTAAATGAAGTGAGAAAACTCAGTACTCTTGTTTGTGCAAAATTGTTTTTCATCTTAATGTAACAATTCTAATTTCAATTTTTCAACCTAGTTTTCATGTCTATGTTCAATGTGGATTCTTTGATCATCCTCCTGATTCATCTCTGAGTGATTTTTGTTTCTTTTTATTCATTCATTACATTCTGTAAATCTCACCATGAGGCTGAGTTACCCTTTAACAAAGTGAAGCAGCTGTTAACACTATTTATAACAAACTTCAAACAAAGAAATTAATGGGAAAGTTGCTACTTTGATTGTATCAGTGTACAGAGAACTCAGCTCTGAACTCTAAATGAGCAAGGAAGTCTACATGGAAATTAATTACTGAATTGACCTTGATTAGACTGCCTGACTGTTTCCATTTTAGCTTGTTAATCAATTAAAAGTGAGGAAATTTTGCACTTGGTATTTCATTTAGTATATGACCATTAATATCTGTTACCAATATCAGAGTACATTTTTGTTTTTTCATATTACTTAATGTGAATCTCTGTGGGATTGAGACTTAATGATCTACTGTGAACCAGTCCTAACTGTGTTTCTATTAAGTAGGCTGTGTATAGTGCGGTTGAATTTGGATCCGTGATTAGTATGCTTGTATCATCAGCAAACATTACAGTTGTTTTGAACAGTCATTCAAAGTCACTGTAGTTTATGTTGATTATGAACACAAACTTTGTATAGCTTCCTTTTATATTTCCCCGTTCTAGGTTCATCTATTTTCCTCTGGTGCACCTAGTCAATGTCATCTTCTGCTAAGAAGATATGACTGCTCAATTTATGAGATCACATGTTTCTCTTTCTGTACAGAATACCTGACAAAAGCGATACTAAGAAGCTCGTAAGTCAATGACTGATTCCAAAACTAGCTCAGTAGTGGTCCTATCAAGCCAGTAATGTGAAGAACTGCCACTTTTATAATGTCCTTCGTGTGATATTTTTGAAATGAAAGCCTGTTGATGGTATAAACAGTATTTGCTGGAGTAAATCTAATGAATCTGTGTATCGGGGATTGGAGAGTTAATTTAGATATGAAACGCTGACTGGAACTTAAATACTGGCCATTCATTTACTCAATGGGGCTACTGAAGAAATATTGCAATGTTGTTGCAAAAGTATTGAAAAATAGAGAATTCTGTTCATAAATTTAGACTCTGTTCTGAACATTATATTTTCCTTTTTTAATTTTTGCATGCTTTTCTTCTTAAATCAAGAAACACACTTTTAAGATGATTCAATTACAGCTACATATTTGAAAATATTCAGTGTATTAGATTGTTCAGTTCTCTGTTTATCGTAGGTATGTTGGTCTATGACACACGTAAGAACGATGGCCACCATAATCTCTTTTTTGAGTTCCTAAATCTTGGTGCAACATGTAAATTATAGCTCCATGTACATTTTTTATCACTGATGTGTGTACTTCAAATTGTGATACCCTTACAAGCACATGAAATTTACAGGTTTTCATATGAGCACAGAAGCAACAAGATCACTTTGTAACTAATTGGATCTTGTTTAAAATATTGGCTTCCTTAAAGTGTACTGTAAGCAGTTTCTTGTTAGAATACTTTTTTAAGTTCTCATTTTCACTACCTGGCAGAGAACTTTTTCTCTGTACCTTTTATAACTGAATAGTGGGTATGTCATTAACTCTTTGGTTATACTGTGACTTGTAGCTTCAGTTGTGGGATTGACTGACATGGCAGTGCTAAAGCTTTTTGATATTATACGTTTAAAGACTATAGTAATCAGTAATCATCGAGCTTCAGTATGTGTCTTTGTGCATAAGTGTGATGTGGAATTGCATTTGGTGTTATCTGTCTCATGAAAGGTGTACAGTAAGGGAGAGTGCAAACCAGTATCAATAAAGTTTAGCATGCTGACTTCAGTTAATGGGAATAGGAGAAGCTTATGTTGCTGAAAGGCAGTTACAGTTTCTCTGGTATCAGATAGAATGTACTGAAATGTAATTATATTAAAGAAACATACAACATTCAAATGGAAGCAACAGGGAAAAGGACTGAAAGAGGCTCATCAAAGAGAGAAATGTGAATAAATATCATACAGTACACAGTATTTAATTGATTGTAAAGATTAGTTTTTGATTAAAAGGTAAGGTTGGAAAAGGTATACAGGTGATTTAATGACCATATCAGGAAATAAAGAAAAAATTCCAGTCATTGGAAGTCACAGAATCCATTTGTATTCTTTTTGCAGTAAATCACAATAGATGTGTATTTTCAGGTAGGGCTGACAATCAAATATTATTATTACTTAAATGCTCTAAGTCTCTTATGACAGTCACATGATGATAAATTGATTTATTTAGTGAACCATCACTTTATTTCTTAGACAGTGCTTCTACCGACATTACCTACAACAAAGTTTTACCTTTCTTTCATCACACACCACCATCACTGAAACTTTCTCATTGTTTTTGCAGAGTTGTTTAGTAGTCCAGTCAGTCAATAAACATTAGGGGAAAAATAGATGCAGTTGAAAAGTTTTGTACAATAGTGGTATGAACAACTAACTACAAATCTTGACAGGTGGGGTGTGAGTATGGGAGGAGTGGTCTTTAAAGGTAACTTCTAAGTGACAAAAGTTCCTAGTGGAGAATTGAACTACATTAAATTTCCTACAAAAAGGGTCCTATTCATTTTTTTTCTGTAGGACAAATAGTTTCCACATCACAGGGGATGGAGAAATCACAGATTATTGAAAATAGTGTCTAATGACATAAAATTAATGTATATTGTTAGGGGTAATAACATACACGAAATATTTGTACAGTATCTGAGTGCAGTGGGACCATGCTTAGGAATAAATTGTGTTGAGAGAGAGGAAAGCAAAGGTGGAGATTATAAGTGGGAATGAAGGAAGCTTGCTGGATTGTGATCATGCACTTGCCTCCTTTGTATATCTGCAAAATGAAGAGCAAGCAGGCAATGTCCCATTCTCTCTGCTGCAGAAGTCACAAAAAGCAACTACAGGCTGTTTCACATATTTATACCAACCCTTTTGCAGCTCACCTTATGAATCACTGATGACGCTGTGTGCAGACACACCTGGGGTATTTATTTTCTGCAAGATGTGTTTACACTACACGGAATACAAATATAAATTACTAATAATACTAAGACAACAAATGCATATAAACAGAATCTAAGTAAATCTCTGTGCAATCTTCCACAATAGGGAAATTGATTCTTAGTCATACTGAATGGTACCTGTAGCATTCTTTCAGGTAAGACAACTTCCCCAAAGATGAGTGCTGGTCATTTTTCAGTTTGCAGACAGACCATACCTTCCCCAGCATTTCCTGTCCATTTGTCTGATGTGAGTAGACAAAATAACTTCACTGAGCTCGTGTTTATTTAGTGGAGTTATTTTCAGTTTATTAAGTGCTTATTTATTTTCAGTTATTAAATGAGGCATTAAGCAAAGTGGGAGCTGCCAACTGACTACTGTACTGGAGAGCCTTCCCAAGTGTATCATGCTGTTAATATGTATTTGACAACTTTGATTTCATTGGCTGCACTATCGATGGCTAGAACACTTTTTGCAGCTTGAGGGTATCAAATGCATCAACCTAGTCTCAGCTCTCACAACATCTGAAGAACAGTTTAAGCCTCTACTTAAATTGGCTCTCTCTGTGACAGAAGTAGGTCATGTAGATGTTACGTAACTTCAAATATTTCAACACAAGTCAAGCAAGACCTTACAGCTGATTACTGTTTTAGATTTAAACATGATCAATCCTATTCCATCTGATATACTGATACCCACCTTGTGAGATATATTGTGGATGTATTATAAGTGGCTCCACTCAGTGGAGCCCACTCTACAAGTGCCAGAAATTCCTGAATTTAAGAATTATGCAGTATACCAGTATCACAATGATGAGACAAGTGCAGTAAGTTTGTGGTCATTCACTGATTTACAGCCAAGTGAATATAACACAGTTATGTGGCCTTACAATATGCTATCAACACTGCATAGGTCACTGAAAACATCACGCTTACAACTTAAGCACTTCTCAGCCTTTGATTATCCGAATGTGTTTTGCATAAAAGCTCACTTATGGATTGCAAATAAGAACTCACTAATGAAATGAAATTAGCTTCTCTAGACAATGTGAGCTCAGTGAAGTTGTTTGTCCACTTACACAGAGGAACTGGACAGTTAATGCTGGGAAGGTATAGTCTGTCTCCAAACTGAAACGTAAACAGTACTCGTGGTGGATGAAGTCACATTTTCTGAAAGAATGCTACAACTTTACAGATCTTGAAAATTATTTTCTGTGATATTGCAGATTCCTTTATTCCTTCCATATCTGGTTTCCTCATTTTATGTTACTGTATTAGAATATGATTACAAAATTATTTTCTGCAATATTGCAGATTCCTTTATTCCTTCCATATCTGGTTTCTTCATTTTATGTTACTGTATTAGAATATCATTACAAAACACGAAAAAATTATTTATTAGATACTAGAGTCTGATAATTAAACACCAGAAACATATATCCTCAGTCTCAATTCTTTTTAATAAAAAAAAGAGTTCTGCAAGGAGAAAAGTGCTGGGAAAGGCAATCAGAAGTGAACTTGACTGTGGAGTGTTCCTAGAAATAATGTTTTCAGTGAAACACAGTACTCATACTGTCCAAAAAATGTCCATTTATTTATACTAAGAACTGTACATGAAGACATGTAAACAACTAGTAGACCAGTTTTCTTGTATCAAACTGTATGGTCACAGAAGCAATACCAAATGTAGTAACCAGTTTGTAGCATTGTTATGTAGGTATTAGATAGGCAAGCTTCTGGGTAAGCCAAGTTGTTGGTGTGGAAACTTCATGTTGATAAAATAAGTCAAGTAGTACACAAAGGAAGTTATTACTGTACATGAAACTGGCATATTTTATTCCATAAAACACCATATATAGTGATAATATATATATATATTTGTAACATTACGTTCAATCACTTTTGATATTATATACTAATTTTATATCCCCTCTATTTATTTTGTTCACTGAAGCACACACTCATTTTTCTTTGGAATTTGTACAATATTTTTCAAACTTTTACACATATATTTGGCACAAACTGTGAGCCACAATAAGCCAGCAAATAACTGGCAATTTACATTAAGCATATTTTGGTAGTAATACTTCTCTGATCTAAATTTGTCACCAGAAATATTTTAAAGTGATACATGACAAAGTATGAACAGTTAAATGTACCGAACCATACAGTCACTTTTTATCAATTTCTGCATTTAAGCAGAAGAATTACTTATTTGTGAATAGATTTCCTACGCTAATGGAAAGCATAAATATATGCAGTGAATTTTCCCATCCGTGCTGAAGCTTTGTTGTACTGATTTTACATTTACAATTTCTAGAGGAAGATAAGTGTACTTGACATAGTTTCATACTTAAAACTGCCAAAATAATTTACTTTAAAACAACACAACAGATTAAATCAGTCTGTACAGCATTACATTAATAACAGTATCAAACAGAAGAATACATCTCATTACTTTTACAGAAAAATGAAACTGGTTTCTATGGCACCTACTATAAGTTATCACATTTTATATTCTTGCATAATAACTGTACATGTAACAATACTTTATACCCCAAATTATTTTATCAAAATTGCTATGTTTTAAATCTGAAACATAAATGACAGTGTTAGCTCATAGCTTACCTTACAATATACATATAATAAAAAATTCACCATCCATTTTTACAATAAACTTCCATTTACAATATTTATTCTACAGTGATAAAGATTTGGAATTTCCATTAAACATGCACCCAAATAAATAACACACTTGAAATAATATTATTTTTATCAAGTACAATAGCACCATTCCTACCAACAATCAAGTTAAATTTCCTATACTTCGAATTCTAAAAATGCATCATCTCTCTACATTCCTCCATGACTTGTTACTTTACTCAGTCTGCAAATGTTCAATAACAACAATAAATTACAATAATTAACATTACTGGCCATTTCAACCCTTTCAAAGATAAATAAATATTGCAGGGTCTGTGGCTAGGTTTCAAGCATGCACTTTTTTCACATGGAAGCAGGATTCATAAGAATAATGAGCAAAATGTAAAAATTTGACAAATACTGTGTACACAGCAAAAAATTATCACCTTCTCTCATAAAACAAGATCTGTTATGTTTGATGATATGACATGTTTGCTGCAATAAATACATTTGGAAAGTGTTTGTAAACAAGAATTAATAATTTCTAAATATGCCTTGTGGAAAAGTATTCATTTTTTATTTTTTCAGCTTGAAAGCCAGTGTTTTTGCCTGTTGTTGGACTAAAGAGTGGGATTGTCAATAGATACTACAAATATGCCACCAAATCTTGGCAGAAAAAGTGACTGCAAATGAGGTATGTTCTTCAAAATGTTCATTTTTGTTTGATGAAATTAACAAGTCAGACAATAGACATATTGGTGAACAAATATTGACAAAGATAATCTTTAAGTCATGAAAATGTTCCTCTGTGCACAAATAAAATAATGTTTACAGTTATAGAGAGAGGCACAAGTTCAAAGTATTTTATGACAGCCACGGCCAGTACTATAAATCTGATGAATGTAGGGTTTGTGGAGCTGAAAAGTTACTATGGCATGGTGTGGCTTGTGGGTTAAGAGGTTTAAGATGAAAAAAGGGTTGTCTGTACCGCTTGTTTTGGTCACAGAGAATTAGCAAGACAGAACCTTACAAGCCAGACTGAATCACCTTAGTAAATCTTTTCCATGTCTGATTGCAGAGCATGTGAACACATACTGAACCCTGCTGTTGGGTTAACCACACAGATGTGTCAGTTCTTGGTGCTCTGCATTCCAGAAATCACAAAATTATGATGATGTGGTCCCTGAATATAATGAATGGAAGTAAAAGCTCTACCATTCCCTTAAAAATTCCTTTAATATTTATTTTTAGACTAGTAACATGTAGCATCAATTGGAACATGAAAAGTTTGTATTTGCAGTTTGGAGAAATTTTGTGTAGATGGTCTGTGTTATACAATTTCCTGCAGTTCTGTACAATGTCTCAAGAAGATGGGATCATGTTCTGTAATTAAAATGTTTACAGCAATGTATTTTTCTTCTCTTCATGCTTTATATCTGGGAAGTAGTTTATTTACTTGACTTGATTGACAAAGGTGTCTTTAATTTTTAGTTATTTACCTCCTTTCTATCTAGAAAAACAAAACAAGCAAATTGAATTGAGTCAGAATTTTGATTGAGTGTTGAATTGCTTTGTGGAATTATGATAGAGACTGAATAAACATTTGATATTAGAGGTAAATACCTTGGAAAATGAGTCTATAAGTTTTTGCTCAGTGAGAATTTAACAGATACAATGCTACATGAAGCATGAGTTAAATATATATTTATTAAGCAGAACATGACATAACATGTGAAATATCAGCAAATTTGATTAACTGATTTGTCACTAATTTGCTTTCTAACAGAGATGATGTGTTCTTATAAAATAAATTTCAGTTATGTCATTGGAAAAGGAACTACCACTTTATTTATTATGTAATATATTATTACCTGCTTGATTATCAAACCCAACCATGGCATAACATGGCACAATGAATTATCACAACCTCAGAAGCGAATAATCAAAATCCAAACAAAAACAAAACAAATTCTGTGTGATTCTTCGTTTCCAGTCACTGTCTCACAGAACACCACAGATCACAACATTATCACTTGGTACATACAAGTAGGTTCAGATTTTCTGTTAACTGTCTGACAGAGTTCACTAAAACATTTATATACGTGTATTTATGCATATGTTCATATATTTCACTTAACACTGTCTGTGCACTGAATTCTTATTGCAGAATTAATGCAGTGTATCATATCAAAATACACCAACGTTTCTGATGGGCACAGCAAATTCACAAAATTTACGAATTAGTGCCACAACACTGTGTCCCATTCAAAACCACCGAGATCATTTCGATACCGTAGGTAGTTTGAGGAATAGTTTATATGCACTCTGTGAGGTGGGCTATAGAAGCCCGCCAGCCTTCAGTCCTCTTCATGATGCCTTGGACTGGTGTCATAAGTTGCAGCAGAGTTTGCATCTGGAGAAAATCCAAGTACATCAGGTGGAGACAGACTGTCTGGAGGATAATAAAATGGGTGGTGCTGGCTACTTGTGGTATCAGTGCTGGGACCTGCAGCACCATTGGGAATAGAACGTGGTGGAGTGCTTGATTGGCCACTTGATGTACTGGGTGGTGCTGTACCAGGCTCATTAGGTCCTAAGAATGCACCAACATTAACTTCAGGACCAGCACCACCTTCACGACACCACAGCTGCCTCATTTCCTGTCTCCTTTGTCGCATCAATGATTTGTACTCAGAAATCCTCATTTTCTTTCCATCAACAATGCAGGTACGCTTAGGTCGTGGTCTGTATCGGTAGTCAGGATGTTTCTCCATGTGCAGTTTTGATAAACGAGATTGTTCTTCATAGTAAGGTTGTTTCTCGGCATTGGACATGGCCTTCCATCGTGCTCCTGAAAGACCACAATTTGTAAAATCTTATTATATATTCATATCTACTAATGTTTTTCTTATTCACAATCAATAATTGAATCAGGAGGGGAGAGGAAATTACAGAATGAAGCAGAGAAATAGCAAGAAGGAAATAGAAAAACAGGCTATGCTAATGTGAAGGACCTTCAAAGAATGAAATAGAAGTTTTTGTTTTAGTTTTCATTTACTTGAAATTCATTCAACTTACCTAATATTTTGGAAATATTTGAATTATGCATGTCGGGACAGGCTTTCAGTATTTTTCTTCGTTCATCTTTAGCCCAGACCATGAATGCATTCATTGGACGCTTTATGTGTGGCTTTGCTTCATTGTCCCGCTTTTGCTGCCTTACAATCTTTGCTGTAAACAAGTGTTAAAAATAAGTCATATGTATCAATAATATTAGCATTTAAAATATTGTCTGCTGAAAAAGAGAAGCAGTCAGTTCATTTGTTTGTACATACCTTTCTCTCCACTGTCATCTAATCTGTAGCCACCCTCTGCTCCCCACACTGAAAGCAAAGAATAACAAACAACAAATTAGGTTAAGCAAATTCATTGCAAGTAAGACAGCATTGACATTGCATTATTAGACATTGTAACAATCAGTTTATTAAGGAGCAATGTTATTCAGTCAGCAAGGAAAAGCAGTTTTGAATCTGAATTTAGATTACAAATTACTATTACCAAACACCAGAAAGTGCATACAATTATAAATAATTAATTGAGAAGTCATGTCTTAAAAAGAAGAAAGTGGAAGAGAGAGGAATGCATGAATATGAGTAATGTTTACTGATTATGGGAAAACAACATTCTTTTTGTATCAGTACCATCCAGGGCTACAATTTGTTAATAACCTTTCCAACCAGTGGAATTATTTTTGTGACAGTTGTCTGAAAATAATGGTCATTTGATTGAAGATATCCTTCAGCACAATTTCTGAACTGTACACGTCATTTCCTTTTTCTGTCTTGCATTAGTACTGTTTCATAGTTCTATTAAGTAGAGTGAGCTTACAGTTCTGACAGATTGTGGAATCTAGGTGCACATTTGTTGTGGAAACATAGAAACCTATTACTTAATAATTTAGTTTATTTTAGTAGAAAATTATTGTCAAAATTATTATTCTTTTTGCCCACTTATTTTTTTCTTAGAATCCTATAATACTTTGCAGAATTACATTTGAGAATTTGTTCCATGAGGTATTTGCGGTGTCTGATAAATGTGGTTAAGCGTGCTATAAGTCATGTCCCATAAAGTGAGCACCAATCTAAATTCAAAATCTGTTTCAGATACCATACTTTAGAGCTATATTTAGACCTCCATATTTCACAAACTTTTAAACAAGAGTGAATGACACTGCCTAATCCACACTGCTGATATCATCCTCTGTTTTTTTCCTTCCACTATGTTGATGTCTGTTAGTGTTATTGAAATTTTTTGTTCTATGCTTGTACACAGCACATGCTCCATCTTTTCTTTTCATAATCTTGAAATCTGTACTCTGTATTTAGTGTACACACTGACCTGACCCCAAATTCTAGCACTCAAAATTGCTTAAATCAGTAATTTTATGATCACTCTCTTTGCAATTATCAGCTAAATTTTTTCTGTCTATTCCTTTTTTATGCTTAAGAACACAAGTTTATTTCAGCAGATTTTCATTAGTGTTCTTTATTTCTTTTATTCCTCCCTCCCCCCTCCCCAGGCTACTGCAGTTTTTACATTTTATGTTGTTAACCTCCAAAGCTGAATAAAATAACTTGCTTGGTTACAACATAAACCTATATTAATGGCTTTGCTAGTTACTGCTTCCCCTACTAAACATTACAAGTATTCTTCATGGTTTTGATCAAATATTTTGATATGTGTATACAGAGAGGTCAGAAACAGGCTGAAAATCTTGTAAGGTTGCTGCAGGGTAGATTGTGCTGAGAAATAATTATTTAGAAAAAAATTTGATACAATGCATGTTTTTTTAGTTAATTTGGTTTGAATTTATCCAATCAGGTCATGGGCATGCAGATTCAAGTAGCCTATCAGATACAATTAGTGTCAGTTGTTGTCATAGTTTAGACAGAGCACAAGACTTCTTAGCCATTTTCTTGAGTTTGGTCCTTGCTACCACCCCATGTCCAATTTTTGCATCACCCCCTTGTTTGGTTTTAGAAAACCAATTATAGAACATATTTGGCGACACTGTCTCTGGCGGGCCACACGAATTTACGTGTGCAATGGCCTGATAGGCTAATTTCACTGCTAATTAGCTCAGAAACACACAAACTGTCAATTTTTTTCTGTTATTTCTCAGTACAACATACCCTGCAACACCTTTAAAAGCTTTCCAGACTGTTTCTGACTCCTGAATGTGTTTTGTACTGTGTCTATTTGAAAGATAACAGAGTACTGAAGTTTCTCTACAGTGTTGTAATAGGAGTCACTATTGAAATTGAATATTTTAGCAATGAAGAAGACTTACTTAGTTGCGTAGCTACAAAATCAGCATCTTCCTTGCTGCCACTGAGAGAAGACTCTGACTTTGTAGAGGTGAGGTGAGATCCTGTGGCCAGACCATACATATGCAGTGGGAAGGGTGAGTGCTTTTCAGGTGAGATCATCCCATCCTTGCTTTGACTTGAAGGAAGACCCAGCTTACCTGTTGAACGACAAAAGCATTTAGTTTCCTGTAGATCTTGAAACAAAAGTTCATAGGATGCCTTTCATAACAAGCTATTTCTGTGTGGATGATAATTTTGCTGATGATCCAGACACATTATGTTTAATTCAATTATTGTTATAAAATGTAACACTACATGTAAGAGAAAAAGGTATTTAGTTTTTTATGGATTCTGTGCTTTTTCAGCTGGCCAGAGTTAACTGACTACGTAGTTACATTATATTCTTTTTCCAAATGTAAAGTTTTTGCTGTATACAAGGGTAGTGAATTTAAACTTGGTTTATGGCAGACATTTTTAATATGAGTGACGTCCTATGATATAAGATAGGTTGGTCCAACAGTACTCCATGGGGCAAGGGCATCATTTAGAGAGCCTATATTGTAGTCTATCTAGTGCCCCTGCCCGTCCCTCAGTGTGCTCGTATGCAGACGCCGGTAGTGTAGGTCACATGCCAGATGGGCAGATTGCACGCGTTCTGCATACTCGTGAGCTGCTTGGCCATCCCTGTCTGCAGGCGCTTGGCCAGTGGAGTAGTATGTACCCCTGCTGTCCGACTGCAAGATTGTCCGCACGTCAGCAGTTTGCCCATGCCTGCCCATCTGTGCCCTTTCTCACTCGACTGCCCCCAGGAGCATATGATGATGGGACAGCGTACTCGAAGGTATTAGTTAGCTTTCATTCACGTCTGAAATTAGTGTCTGTGTTTCAGAACAGTATTGTTCTGCAATTTCAATGTGATTTTCTTATAATAGTGTCATTCTTCTACTCCCAAGCACTTTGATCACAGCTTCAGATGACCATTTCAGTAGCTACCCCTTTTCAAAATACTGCTTTCTTGACCCATTTGCCAGTAACCACACTTTGACAAGCATAAATCGACCAATTCACATTTTGTACAATGGGGTGAAAAAAGCCATGGGATACCTCGTAATATCGTGTCGGATCTCCTTTCGTCCAGTGCAGTGAAGCAATTCGATATGGCGTGGACACAACAAGTCGTTGGAAGAAGTATTTAATCGTGCTGCTTCTATAGCCGTCCTTAACTGTGAAAGTGTAGCCGGTGCAGGATTTTGTGTACAAACCGACCTCTCGATTATGTCCCATAAATGTTTGATGCATGTTAGACGATCTGGGTGGCCATATCATTCGCTCGAATTGTCCGAAATGTTATTCAAACCAATCGCAAACAGTTCTGGCCCAGTGACTTGGCGCATTGTCATCCATAAAGTTTCCATCGTTGAATGGGTGCAGATAGTCTCCAAGTAGCCGAACATAATCATTTCCAGTCAGTGATCGGTTCAGTTGGACACCATTATGGAGCCACCACCAGCTTACACAGTGCCTTATTGGCTACCTGCATCTGTGGCTTTGTGGGGTCTCCGCCACACTCGAACCCTACCATCCGTTCTTCCGCTCTTACGTATTGAAATCTGGACTCATCTGATCCGACTACAGTTTTCCAGTCGTCTAGGAGTTTAACTGATATGGAGAGGTGATGTCGTGCTGTCAGTGAAAGCACTCGCTTCGGTCATCTTCCCATTGATGCCAGATTTCACCGCATTGCCCTAACGGACACGTTCGTCATACGTCACACATTGATTTCTGCGGTTATTTCGCGAGAGGTAATGCCTGAAAAGTGGTATTTTCGGCACGCTTTTGACACTGTGGATCTAGGAATATTGAATTCCCTAATGATTTCCGAAATGGAATGTCCCCTGCGTCTAACTGCAACTACTATTCCGCGTTCAAAGTGTGTTAATTCCCGTCGTGCGGCCATAATCACGTCGGAAACCTCTTCACATGACTCACCTGAGTACAAATGACAGCTCCGCCAATGAACTACCCTTTTATACCTTGTGTATGCGATACTACCGTCATCTGTATCCCATGACTCGTCACCACAGTGTATATTCACATGATCTCGCCATATTCATCAGCTGTTTGCATGATATTTCCAAAGTGCTCATTGGAATATGAGAAACTAGCAGTGGGACTCAAATTAGTCAACTACGTTCTGAATGATGAACACTACAGAAAATAAAATTATAAAGTCGTGAAGGGTTGCACCTTTCATTCGCGTCTACAGTCCAAAAGTCACTATAGTGTGTGTAGCAGGTAACACTTCTTTGAGCATTATACAGAAGGGTGTGCACTATACAGCAGCCTTATTTTCAGTAGACACAGTAGAACTGAAAAAGAAATTGAGTGATTCATTCCAGATCTTCAAATCTGAGACGAAAGGTCACCTTGTGGCACACTAATTGTCTTCCGTAAAGCAGTTCATTGCAGTACCGGCACTTGAGAATTTCTCGCAGTACTGTGTTGTTTATTCGTATACACCATCACATTTTCTCGTGTTTTAGTAGTTCTTTAAATTTTATTGTTTATAAATTTTCTCGTCAGCAGTTTGTAAACTATGTGCTGACCCGCTATATGACCCAGTAGCTTAGGTTCGCATGTTCTCACAGAATCTGATAAATAAATAAAGTTAGTTATTCCAGTGATTTATCGCCAATAGTTAATTGAACAGTAATGAAACTCTTCGGCTATTTATGCTCAGTGCGTTGCGTTTGCCTACATTCAAGGTGAATTATCAATCCTTGCACCAATAATTGATCCTATGCAGATGTTTCTGCACCTTGCTTCAGTCGTCTGGCTTTGTAATTTCCTGTAGCCAATAACATCGTTCTCCTACAGCCTGAAGTAGCTTCTGACGTCATCCAATAGATCATCTATTTATAGCATGTATCATAATTAACAGCGAAAACCGACAGGTGGAAATATACGATAGTAAAAACAAAAAGTTCTAGTAAATGTGACTACGCAAACGAAACATTTCCTAATTGCGATTGTGTAGTTGCCATCCGCCATTGATTTCAGCGTTAAATATTGTCCGAGCTAGTACAAATGTTTTTGAAATGTAAAGCCTCCATCTGATTGGCTCAAATTTCACCCATGGCCTTGTAACAACAAATACAATTCTTCTTTAGCACTGTATATCTCACAGTTTACTGTGCACTCGTACCTTTTAAAGGAGATGTTCTACGTGTCGTCGTCGCATCTGAATGCAATGCTGCACTAATCTCTGCAGTGAGTTACGAATTCTGTCAACTTCTATATTGTATACTGGAATTCATGACATGCATTTTATACATAAAGTTCATGGAGCTGGAAGAATACTTGACTGGTGTTCTGAACTTCGATTGGCATGCAAAATCACCTGACTTGAACCCCATAGAAAATCTATGGAACATGTTGGAACAGCAAGTAAAACGCCAACATCAGTATTCCCGTAACTTGCTGGAATTGTGTGATCAAATCCTCAGCGTGTGGCTTAACCTGTATGCGAGGTACCTGCTCAACTATGGGAATTCAGTTCCCAACAGAATCCAACTGGTTATCAACTCTAGGGGCAGAATTACACAGTATTAAATGACGGTTGTACTGTATTCTCTAGGGGTGACTAATTTTTTGTTTAGTGAGCTTATGATGGAGAAGTCAGTGGTGAACCAAGGGATAGGGCTGGTAGGAGTCAAGACAGAAGTGGTAGGTCTGTGGCGATGGAGCAGTCTAATTCTGGTGTAGTTCTGGTTAATGTTATTCGAGACAGGAAAATTAGTTTTGACGCGCTCGCTTGTATGAGATAGGAGTGGCATCGTTACTCACCGGAGGCTGGGGGCAGTGGCCCGAGCGGGGGCGGGAGGCCTGCGTACGGCAAGAAGGCGCGTGGCACGATCAGCGACGGCGGCAGCAGCTTGGGGGTGGTGGCGGCCACTGGCTGTTGGTCCGAGGCGCCCGCCCCGGCACCCATCGAGAGGCCGCCGCCGCCTCCGCCTCCACCGCCGCCGCCCTTGGGCTTGCTAAGGTTGAGAGGCGCGTCCGGGTCTGCGGGGGCCGGCGGCGGGGGCGGCGACGGTGGGGCCGGCGGCGGTGCCAGGTGGGGCTGAGGCGGTGGGGGTGGAGACTTCTCAGGCGCTGGCGTGTGCATCCAGCTCGGCACGTGGTGGGCACCCATCATCTGTGACGCAAAACGAAGCGCGGTTTAGTCATGCTATATGCATCACTGCTAGTTATCTGCATGTTCCGTGCATTATAATTATTGTAGTCCTTCGCTGCGATAGGAAATGAGGCCGTTTTACAATTGCATTGGGTCCAACATCATCTCGGCAGAAAGTATGGCCATATGCAGGCCATTTACATGATTTCTTAAGGTCTTGTTGTACTTAACCATGTTTAATCTCTCACTCTCTCTGTCTTTCTTGAAACACACACAATATATACAGGGTGTTTATAAATGAAAATCGGGGTTTTAACGCTTTATAATATTCATGACATTAAACTTATAGCTATAAAGGATATGTCAAAAGAAAGAGCAACTCAAACACTTTTACCAAGAGCCTTATAAATGTTCAATGTGAGCACCATTTGTCACACGGCACACATCAAGTCTATAGACGCGTTCTTCCCAAACGTTGATAAGTGTGTCTTCAGTGATTGTAGCAACCGCTGCTTCAATCCGGTTTCTTAATTCAGGGAGGTCTGCTGGTAGATGAGGCATGTACACTCGATCCTTGATGAGGCACCAAAGGAACAAATCGCATGGCGTTAGGTCGGGTGAACGTGGAGGCCATGCAAAGCAAGCCCCGTCATTGGGCCCCTTGTGGCCTAATCAGAACTTGGGTACAGTGAAGTTCAACCAATCGCGTACTTCGCTCTGCCAGTGAGGTTGCGCACCATTTTGCTGGAAAATGAACTTTCTGTCTCATCTTCTTCCAACTGAGGGAGGAGCCATTGCTCTAGCGTATCAAGGTAAGAAGTGCCAGTTACAGTAAGTTCACCAAAAAAGAAAGGCCCTTAAGCTTTACGACGGGATACGGCACAAAAAACAGTCACTTTACGAGATCTCGTTGCTTTTGCACCACCTCGTGAGGATTTTCTGAGCCCCAGATGCGCACATTGTGAGTGTTAACATATCCACTAACGTGAAAGGTCGATTCATCACTGAAGACAACATGATCCAGAAAATCTTCAACGTCATGAAACATTTCGTTTGCGAAGTTGGCATGTAATCCATGATCGGCATGTAATCCATGGTCTGCCGGCTTTAGAGCCTATAATAACTGTAAACGGTAAGGACGTATTTGTAGGGGTTTTCTTAAAACTTTCCAAACAGTCGACACGGAAACTTGTAATTCACGACTAGCCTTCCGGACTGATTTCCTTGGGCTACGAGTGAACGACTCTCACATTCGCTCAACAGTCTCTTCAGTAACTCTTGGTCGTCCTGTACTCTTCCCTTTACAAAGGCAGCCGGTATCTTCAAATTGATGATGCCATCTACGAATGTGATTATCACATGGAGGATCACAACCGAACTTCAGCCGGAACGCACGTTGCACAGTAACTGCAGATTGAGTTGCTCTTTCATTTGAAATATCATGTACAACTGTAAGTTTAATATAATAAATATTATAAAGCGTTAAAACCCCGATTTTCGTTTATGTTAGTGTTTTTTTAACGTCTCGTCGACAACGAGCTCATTAGAGACGGAGCGCAAACTCGGGTTAGGGAAGGAAATCGGCCGTGCCCTTTCAAAGGAACCATCCCGGCATTTGCCTGAAACAATTTAGGGAAATCACGGAAAACCTAAATCAGGATGGCTGGAGACGGGATTGAACCGTCGTCCTCCAGAATGCGAGTCCAGAGTGCTAACCACTGCGCTCCCTTTCTCGGTAATATATATTACTCATTCCGTGCAGTAGAAATAATTGTCAATCATCAGACGTGATTTCAGTTTGTGTGCTAATTTTATCATCCGTTAGAGTCATTCCACGTCAAATCAACAGATGCCAAACCGGCCAGCTTGGATTTTCGTCAGATTTGATGTGTTCATTACACATGAGCAGAGAAAAAAATTCCAAATAATAGCATTGCAGCTGAAGTACAACCAAAGTAATGGCCTCCCGAACTAATGTGCAGAAGATTTGACGAACACTGCAGGCAACAGAGGCTATAACTTCCGTTTTAACAGAGATATAAATGTAAATTTGGGAAATGTTGGGAAGAAGCTTTCAAATGATATGAGCATGGCCATTCAAAACAAACTAGTTTTTTTTTTATTTACTGTGTTGTAACATGTAACCCGATGAAGCAAATATATTTCATTTTTAGAAAATTGAAGGTGACTTGTCCTGAAATATTCAGGCCAACGGTCAAGGTCACTGACCGTAATTGTGTTGTGTATATTGATTGAACGTGGCCATGTTGCATATCATTTGAAAGCTTATTCCCAGCCATTTCCATAATTACGGGTCTTACAGTTCTACCTCTATTAGGACAGACCTTACAGTCGTTTTTGTCTGCAGTGTTTGTCGAATTTCCCGCACTTCTCAGAACTTTTTGCGGCCATACGTTTGTCGTACTTTGGCCACAATTCTGAAATTTGGCAGTTTTCTTTCTCTCAACATGTGTAATGAATTCGCTAAATTTGGCAAAAATCGGAAATAGGTTGAAAAGCATTATTATTATTATTATTATTATTATTATTATTATTATTATTATTATTATGCCTATTATTATTATTTTTTGTGTTTATCTGACATGGAATCACCCATTAAATTCTTAATGATTTTTATGGCCAAATATCTCACTCCACTCTGTGCAACACTAAGACTGAGTGATTGATAATTTAATAACGTCTCCATCTTATGTTATATTTGTAAATGCTAATGTTGTTTTCAAACGGTGACTGATTGTTGACGAAATACTTCATACGGGAGTAAAAGTATTGTGCGGTCGTTATCAGTATGTCCAAGTGTTTAGAAAGCTGTCTTTAAGAGGCCATGCGCATAGACGAGATCGAATAGCCTCACGCCACCCATTAATTTATCCTTGTTAATGGTGGTAATGGAACATGATAAATAAGAGAAAGCCAAGGACCAAATTTACGTAGGTGGTGAGCTACTTGAGCAAGCGGATTCATGTACTTTAGGAGTTAAGAACAGTAGAGATGGACGGAAATAGAATATCTCAAGCACACATTGCCTTCAACAGGAAGAAGAAGAACTTAAATTAAAAATTTGGCAGCCTTGAAATCAGGAAAAGAATTCTGAAAGCCTATGTTTGATGTGTGTCAAGTTATGGCTGCAAAATCTAGACAATGGAGACTGAAAGAAAGAAGAAATTAAATTCTTGAGAACTGTGGTGTTGTAGATGCGTAGTTAACATAAAGTGAACTAAAGTGGTTACAAACGAAGAGGCCCTTAAAAAAGTGGCTGAGAATAGAAGCTTTTGGAAGTCAGTTGTCAAGAGAAGAGTCGACTTATTGGCCACCTAATGAGACATGAGGGACTCTGAACACAATGAGAGATGTATATGTTAATAAAAAGAGACTTGATGGAAGACCACGACTATGGTACACAGACCAAATTGTGAAAGATGAGTAATGTAAGACCGAAGCAGAAATGAAGAGGAAATCGAAAAAAAGTGACGAGTGGAGATCGGCTGCCATCCAGTCTTCGGACTGATCTCTGCAGAAGAAGAAGAAGAAGAAGAAGAAGAAGAAGAAGAAGAAGAAGAAATGCTGGTTGAGTTCTCCAACTATGTGTCAAAATATTTGAAGAAATATAGCATACAACCTTCTTTATAAGTTAAAGCTTAGCTTTATTTCTACCAAGACAGGTTTCGGGCTTTTACCCTTCTTCAAGCGTCGCGGTACATTTATATCTTCATAAATACAACGTTTTTGTGATTACATTTCTCTACCACGTTTCCCAAGTTGCACATTTAGTTAGGTGCAGCTTGGCAAATGTTTGTAGCGGTTCGGTTCCATCTTTTTTTTTATTCCCCTTGAAATATTAATTCCAAATGTAATATAGGATAATGAATTACAAACTTTTACATAGTGATGGGAGTAGGGCGCTAAGTGGGAAGAAAATCTTTATATTAATCCGTGGTTCGTACGTTGCACGGTGCTGTCGTAATTTTTTTATTGACAGTCGTAGCCAGTCGAGTGATAGTATATGGTAGCCAATGAGAATCGGTTACTCTAATGATTTCAATTCCCGGAAGATAGGAACTGATTATTTTTGTTCTCTATTTGTACAGTGCGAGAGCAGCTGTTATTGGTCTTTAATATAAACATCAAGCACGATTGTAGTAACAGATTGATCTGTAGCGAACCCCAGATCTAGGTTAGATTGGAATGTGGTAAACTGGTTGTGAGTTGGCACAACCAATGAATGTGAACACCGATAAGGAATTAACGTAACAGACTGATACGTACGTTAGCCCAAGGCCTACGTTCGACGTTGCAGCCACCTACTTGTGTGTCTTACTTTGGAATTTACCACAATTTCAGGGGATGTGGTTAACTTCTACATCTACATAGAAACTCTACAAACACAGTTAAATACATGGCAGAGAATATTAGCTAACTTCATTTAGGAAGTATAGAAAATTACGAACGAGCAACGTTATGGGCTTCCCACATCCGACTCACGATTCTCAGTGTTCACTTCCTATTATTCATCATGCAAACCATTACCAACAGCAGCTTGCAACGTAAGAGCCGCCGACACCACAAGTGCACTTTTACCGAGTTCTGAAATGACACAGCAGATGTGACAAAGATTTTTGCACTAGTTTTAAAAAAGTTAATTTTGTTCTTATCAAAAAACTGGAACATGCGATGTAATAGCCTTCTGTGGCAATCGGAAAGTATTTTCTTTTGCCAGCACGTGACACATCGTGTGGCTGTCATGTCGTAGTTAGGCAAGAAACGAAGGAGGAGTATCTGTGGCCAGCACTCCCAGAAGGCAGTGGCTTAACGTGGAGTTCAGAGAGAGATGCAGGCAGAGGCGGACGTGGAAGTACTGACCGATGCGGCGGCGACAGGCGGCTTGGGCTGCAGTCCGGAGGCGGCGCCGGCCAGCGAAACGCGCAGGTGCTCCAGGTAGGGCGGGAACATGAGAGACTGCGGGCCCTGCAGCGCGCCCAGGCCCTTCGACGCGTACTGCGATGAGATCTGGTTCTGTAAATAAAACGTCAGTCTTTCGTAACAAACCACTCTCTCCAGTTACACTCAAAATAGAACTGCTGGACATTTCATTCATTTATTTATGCTGTCTCACAAAAGAAAAGAACGTGAAGCATCCGGAAGGACAGGAGGAAACGAAATGAAAACTTCACGGGTTGAGAGGGCATTTGACGTTATTTCTGTGATACAAAATCGAGTCACGTTTACAAAGAACTTGGTCGTATGAGCCCACTTATCAGTATGACTTTGCGCCACGTCTGGCTTGTATGCAAGCGCTGATTCGGTCGGGAAGGATCAGAATGCCGTTGCATCCTCACTTAAGGCAGATGGCCCACAACTGTTGTAACTGGTCCTTGATACCCCGAATACTGCCACTAGGACAAGTGTTCACGTCGAGCTAATTCCACACACGTTATATCGCGAACATATCTGAGGATCTTGCTGGCCACGATAGTACCTCAACATGATGCACACAGTTCATAGAGACACGAGCTATATGTGGACGAGCATTATTCTGTTGACGCCATTATGATATATAACACATGAGGTCGAAGAATGTCCGTGAGTACCGTTTTGCTGTCAGAGTTCCCTCGATCACTACCAGTCGTGACCTGAAGTCATCTCTGATGGCTCCCCACACCATGACACCAGTACTAACACGCTGTACCTCTCCAAAATATTAGAAGAATACGACCTCTCCCAAGGTCACCGCCATATTCACCGTCGATGGTCATCCGGAATAGTCCAGGACCACTATTTATAGCTGAACACAATATGACGACATTTATCAGCAGTCCATGCTTCCTGTCAGGGCACTACTCGAGATGCGGCTGTTCATGCTGTGGTGTTAACCGCAGTCTACGCTTGTGATGGTAATTTCCGAGTCTGCCCACTGCTAATCTCCGACCAAAGGTGCGGGATGACACAGAATGTTGTAGAGAGCCCATTCCGTGTTCTCGGATAACAGACGCAGATGTGAAGGCGTTACGATGTGCGTGGTGCACAGTACAGCGATCCTTCCTTGAGGTGGTCAGTCGTGGCCGACCGGAACCTTAACGAAGAATATACCTGTCTTCACGTCTCTATACAACGTATGGCTACTGTCACATTCTAATGCTCCACAGATTTGGATACGGTGCGATTCGACCAGCCGGCCAAATGGAGACACACAATGGGGGCCTCTGTGAGGTGCTGATAACGCTGCAATACACGAGTACGCGGCATCTCCGTGTTCTTCACAGTGATCACGCAACACCTGACGCTTTTCACTCCCCTATATATTCTATCAAGCCTGGCAACAACGCTAAATGTGAGAAATACTAAATGCGCTCTGGTGGCCGTACAACCTGTTATAGAGAATTGCAATTTTAATCATTTATATACCGGCCGATAGTATGTTCGTTAAACTGACCTCCGACCTGGTGCTCCCTTTTTTGTATGGCAGTGTATTTACTCATACAGGGCTCGTCTGATAATAATACTGGATCTGTCATCGTAATACAATGAAAATAAACAGATAAAATATATATAGGCACATAGAATATATATGGATGTTTCCCTGATGGACGGGGACCGTCGAGCATTGCGGAGGATGGTTGTAAAAAATCGTATGAAATGAGCGGAAGGAATCACTGGCGAGTTCCAAAGTGCTACCAGCAACCCAGCTAACACATTGTCTGGGCGTAGTGAGGTAAAAAGAACGGGGTAGAACAGCTCGTCATAAGCCGCATATTTCTCCAGTCAGTGCTATGCGACGCTGGAGGCGTTGTAACAAGCAAAGTCTCTGGGCAGGAGATGTCTGGAAATAAGAGATTTGGTGTGATGAATCACGCTACAATCTGTGGGATTCCGATGGCTGGGTTTGTGTTTGACGAATGCCTGAAGAACATTGCCTGCAATTATGTGTAGTATTAACAGTGAATATGGAGAACATTGTGTTACGGTATGGGGATGTGTTTCGAGGTTAGGGCGTGGTCCCCTTATTGCGCTTAAGAAAACGTTAAATGCGGATGGATATGAACACATTTTACAGCATTGTAGAGGAACAGTTTGGAGATGACGACTGATCATATCAGCAAAAGAATGCACCCTTTTATAAAGCAGCTGCTGTGAGGCAATGGGTTGCGGACAGTGATATTCCTGATATGGACTGGCCTGCTCAGAATCCCGACCTGAACCCAGAACTTTTGTGGACGAGGTACAATGTCGACTTCGCTCCAAACCCCGTCGTCGAACATCGCTACCTTCTCTTGTTTCGTCTCGTGGCGGAGAAGGAGCTACCATACATCCACAGACATTTAGACATCTCATTGAAGAGGAGCAGAGTTCAAGCCTTCATAATGGTGAAAGTTTGAATCACCCCATATTAAGTCCACTAACAGGTGTCCGGATACTTTGGATCGTATTGGGTATAGACCGGTTAATGAAATACTTCCTAATGTTTTCATCTGTTTCCAGAACGAATTTTTCACATTAAGTTAAAGCCCGAAGCGAGGTTTGCGCTCTTCTGAAACTTCCGGTCAATTTAATTCTGTCCACCGGACCGAGACTCGAAGCCAGAACCTTACCTTTCGCGGCAAATGCTCTTATCGTCTGGGCTCTGCAGGCACGACTCACTACCCACCTTCGCAGATTCATTTCTGACAATACCTCTCCCCTACTCTAAACTCCACAGAAGTGTTTCTGCGTACCCTATGGGACTGACACTTCTAAAAGAAAGAAAAGTGAAAAGCGGGAGGGAAGTACTGACAGAATTACAGGCGTGAAACGGATTAAGTCGTACCTGGACATCTCTGTCGGTAAGACGATTGTTCACAAAAGGCAATATTCCAGGTTAAAATCCAGGTCTGGCACATATTTTTGATCTGCTAGTAAGTTACTTGACCTATTTACGTTGATGGAACTTATTTGGCGTTTGAGATCAGGTATTTACGTTCTTGAGCGACACACAATTAACACTCGAATAGGACGTTTCCATATGAGGTCAGGCATTGGCTTAACATACATGCTAACAACATTTTAGACATATCTCAGGACAAATGTGTTAATGTACAGATCTGTCCAAGTGATAACTGATTCGCTCTGCGATTGGAGATATAGCCACTTGAACGCGCACATATTGTGGACTGCCTAGTAAACGACAGGAAACGCAAAAGAAGGCGCCGTTGTAGGCTGAAGGCGTTTGGCAGTTACCGCAGGCGCAGGTTATGCCCTAAGTTTAGGCCGCAATAGTCACCTGCCAGTGCGCAGCTCGTGGTCTAGTGGTTAGCGTTGCTGTCTCTAGTCCGTGGGTTCGGTTCCTCGCCGTGTCGGCGCTTTCCTCTGCTCGGGGACTGAGTGCCTATGTCGTACTCATCATTTCATTTCATCACTGACGCGCAAGCCGCCGAAGTAGTGTCACGTAAAAACACTTGCACTAAACGGTCGAAATAATTTACTCGAGATCTCTCGGCCAGTAATGCTAGACGATCTATTCGTTTACACCAGGCGATGTGAAAGTATAATCTTTTAATTTGTAATCAGCTGGAACTATTATGTGCGTACATATGCTATATCACTGAGACATTCTAAACGTGTAAGGCAGACTTTTTGAATAGGCGCGAAACGCATATAAAATTAAAATATCGAAACACTTAGTATGCTGAAGTTCTGCCAGTATTCGTCGCAATGAAGATACAGAAATACAAGTACCAGTTGCACTCCGGAAACTATTTAATTTTTAGGAAGTGAAATCAATAAACCATTAAAGAATTTCATCTGAATAATGAATTAAAAAGTGTCCACCTTCTTGCAAGTTCACAATTTTCGTTTTGTTTAGTTAATCCCGAAACATTTTCCACGACTGTTGTGTTGAATCAACAGTACTCACACTAGTCGCATTGATATCCAGCTAAATCTAGCTATGCGCCACTATAACGGGCCGAATAATGGCGTCCCCAACTTATTGGATAACCGCAGTAAGCAATGTAGCTGCTCCCTAACTGCTACGACAGAAATCGCTCATTACAAAACTGAAAAAGATCGATAATAACCCTCTTCCGCAAATTCATCAATACATCCTCGACAGTGAGGGAAGCAAACTGCGCTCTAGACATCAATCTCTAAAGCGCGCAACAGTTTTGGATGAAAGTGCATTCAGCCTAAGTGATTACTGGTAAGAGGAGTGGACCAAAGGGGCACCTCCTGCCTTTCATCATACTCGTTGCCTCACCACAATACCGTATGGATTCGACAAGCCTCGCAAAATCTGGGCTATCTAAATAGAATATGCACAAGCTGTGGCAGATGTGCACACTCACTGTGTTCATGGGGAAAAATAGTTTCCCCCAAATGCGATTGTGGCCCTCCTAGCCAAACCGGAAAACGTATAGTGGAAGATTGCCCACTGACAGCCTTCGCTAGCGACCGCTCCAAATTCTTGCACGCTATTGAAAAGGCGTAGAATAGATCAGCAACATGGACATTCGGCTGTGGTTGTATGCCCATTTACGAGGATTGGAGCTCTAATAGTGGCAACTATTTATTTACAACTACAAAATAGATACGTGTTTCAAAGTTTTACTGACCTTCAAAGTAGTCATCAGCATTGTGTATAACGCGTTGTCAGCGATGTGGAACTCGTAGGATACTCTTAGCAGTGCCATTTGTGTTGACAGTGCGAGCGGCGCGGTCTGTTGCCCGACGAATTTGCAGCAGTTCTGAAGCGAATGCCGTCAAGTGTTTCCCTCAGTTTCGAAATCGAGTTGAACTTACGAGGGCTTAAGTCAGGGGAGTGCAGTAGCTGGTATTGCACTTCAGCCCCATCAGTCAGACAAATCTGTAACAGCTTGCACTGTACGCGCTTGAGCATTGTCCTGCAAAATAATGGTCAGGTTCTGCAGAAAGTGTCATCACCTATGTCTCTATGCTGTTCATTTTTGGAACACAACCTACGACCAGCTTAGAGGCATAAGTGATGACACTTTCTGCAGGACCTGACCATTATTTTGCAGGACAATGCTCAAGCGCGTACAGTGCAAGCTGTTACAGATTTGTTTGACTGATGGGGCTGAAGTGCAATACCAGCTACTGCACTCCCCTGACTTAAGCCCTCGTAAGTTCAACTCGATTTCGAAACTGAGTGAAACACTTGACGGCATTCGCTTCAGAACTGCTACAAATTCGTCGGGCAGCAGACCGCGTCGCTCGCACTGTCAACACAAATGGCACTGCTATGAGTATCCTACGACTTCCACATCGCTGGCAACGGGTTATACACAATGCTGGTGACTATTCTAAAGGCCAGTAAAACTTTGAAACACTTATCTATTTTGTACGAGCTGTAAATAAATAATTTCCGCTATTAAAGTTCCAACCCTCGTATTTTGTGGTTGTAGGTATTTGTATAAATATTTTTTTTTATTTCTATATGACCTGCATGTTTTTTATGCGTTCTTAATGTCTATATTGTAGACTGCTTATGTGTAATTAATGCATGTGATGTAATATGCCATACACGAAATAAATATGTGTACCCTGTGGCTACCAACAGAAATCACCAAGTCTAAATTAATACAGCATTAGACTTGTGGCTGATTTACGTTGGCAGCCACAGGGCACAAATAATATGAAAAAAAGGAACAATAAAAGAAAAATATAATGAAGAGGCTACAAGTGTGGTGACATATGTTTGGGGATTAAACAAAACAAAAAGAAAAATGTGCTCTTGCAAGGAAGCTGGCCCTCTTTAATTATTATTTTCTACAAGCACGGGAATAGAACTTAAAATTACATCCGACACACGTCAAATTTTTAAAGGAACAAATAGCACAGGCTATTCTTTTATGGACGGAAACACTTTTTGCTCTTCTGGGTATCCTCACCCACACTTGGTGATTTAGAAGCACCACTAACTTAGCACTAGCTTATTGACGAACCGAGAGACAAAACATCTGGTTGGCTACAACGCTAGCCGATGCGGAATACAGTAGTTGCCACCGAGAGATATGGCACAGTGTTTAGCAGACTGGACTCGCATTTGGAAGTGCAGCTATTTAGATCCATGTCCGGTCAATCAGGTTTAGATTTTCCGTAGTTTCCCTAAATCGCATAAGGCCAATTTTCTCCCCGAATCCGACCTTATGGTCCGACTCTAATGACCTCATTATTGGTTCAAATGGCTCTGAGCACTATGGGACTTAACACCTGAGGTCATCAGTCCCCTAGAACTTAGAACTAATTAAACCTAACTAACCTAAGGACATCACACACATCCATGCCCGAGGCAGGATTCGACCCTGCGACCGTA
Source organism: Schistocerca gregaria (assembly GCF_023897955.1). Lineage (NCBI taxonomy): Eukaryota > Metazoa > Arthropoda > Insecta > Orthoptera > Acrididae > Schistocerca > Schistocerca gregaria. The sequence continues at coordinate 461,207,529 of NC_064926.1, read as the reverse complement.
GCAGTCGCGCGGTTCCGGACTGAGCGCCTGAACCGCTAGACCACCGCGGCAGGCCCTCATTATTGGCGGGACGTTAAAACCCTATCTCCGTACCTTTTCCAACAATCTCACAGGTTTCTGTGGGAAGCTTTTGAGTAGTATGAGGCAACGCCAACAGCGGGTGAAAAACCGAGATCTTACAAGGAAAGCACACCCAAGATAGTGGCTAAAACCGAATAATAATTATTTTAAAATGCGGAGATGTGTCTTTTCAACCAGCCATAAATGTCATTTACATGCAAAGCTGTGCATTTGTGTTCAGGCGATGTCTGAAAGTTAACGGAGCTAAAGACGCACGAGTTGCTGGAGAAACAATAGTGCGTGACAGACATTTATGACCAGCAGAGTCACGGGGGTCATAAAAAAGCTAAACGTTTGCTTGAGCCAGTGTGTGTTAACACATGCATACTTACAAGGCCATATTTCCCAAAATAGAAGTTGATGTGCTGTCGTGCGTTCTTCCGTATGTACAAATCAATTTGCGATGTGAATGTAAAATGACTTGTTCCACAAAATTACGATTTATCGTCCACATGATCCGTGGAACATGAAGCTAATTAACTGAGGTATTATTTGGTCCAAAGTTTGACTATTGCATGAAACAACACATGTTAACGCATGCACTACTTACAGCGTCATATTTCCGAAAATAGTAGTGCAAATGTGTAGTTTCAGTGAAGTGATTAAACATAAGTGAAAGGAACAGAACGCACCAAGGGCGACATGTGAGAATAGAATACATCGTTTACAGTTTATCCGCACTGCGGTAGATCAGTATCAAAAGCCACACAGTGACCCCACGATCCAAAGTCTTCCCACGAGTTGGTCCACTCCAATGTATTTTAATCACATCATTGAAACGGGACATTTACACTTGTATATAAATCGTAATGTTGTGGAACGAGTCATGTTACATTCACTTTACTCTTTTGTACATATATATATATATATATATATATATATATATATATATATATATATATATATATGTGTGTGTGTGTGTGTGTGTGTGAGAGAGAGTTAGTAACACCTATTCGCCATCTTTTATACATTACAATAATACCTCTCCTATAGAACAGAAGGAGTTATCAATTACAAACTTTTTTCACTTTCATCCCATGTAGGCTTTCACGGCCGGCGTCTTCATCAGTAAACACTTCCGGGCTAAATTGCCGTGGTCGATCTGTAGAACTTCTTCTCCCTAAGTTCTACAGATCGACCACGGCAATTTAGCCCGGAAGTGTTTACTGATGTTTTTTTTACTTTGCTTTCAAATTTTACTTTCCTGTCTGTCAGACAGGGTAAGTTATGAAAAATTTAGTTGCAGCATGTGCACCGCTTTTTGTGCTAAAGAAAAACTTAATGTGGTATAATGAATGTAATTTTTCCATATGGTATTATAATTATGTACATCATTGTACCTTGTGAACTACAGTGGATTATTTAAAACAAACTTCATGAGGGACTAAATATAGTGCGAAGCTGTAGTCACAATGCCGAAGTCCTTAAACAGATGCCCACAAGATGATCGCGGGTGTGCACCATACATAATTCTTACAGCATGTTTTTGACCAATGAAGACTTTCTTTCTTAAAGATGAGTTACCCCACAATATTATTCCATGTGGCATTACTGAATTAAAATAGGTGATCTTACTGATTTGTCTCTCCCCAAGATTTGCAGTGCAAGTGCAAATGACTGAACGAAGTTGTTCGAGAATCTCCAAAATATGCTTTTTCCAAATTTAAATTCTCATAAATATGGATACCGAAGAATTTTGAAGTTTCCCTCTTATTTATTATTTTCTCTCCATGTTCTACACTTACCATTGCTGCAGTGGTGTAGCCCCCCCCCCCTCCCCCCCCCCCCCAGATGTGCAGAAATAAATATGTCGTGCCTTTTGTTTACCATTTCTCCTGTTGCTGTATGTATGCTTGAATTGATTGCAGTATTAGTGTTATCTGCAGAAAGAACTAATTCTGCTTGCTGTATATTAAACGGAATATCTTTTACATATATGAGGAACGATAGTGGACCTAAAATCGAGCCTTGGGGATCCCCAACGTGATTTCTCCCTAGACAAAATAATGTCCTTAGACTACGTTGGTTGAATTACTGAGTACTATTTTCTGAATTCATTCGGTTAGATATGACATTATCCATTGCTTGGCTATACCATCAATCTCTTAAACTTTCAATTTGACTAGGAGAATACTGTGATTCATACAGTGAAATGCCTTAGATAAGTCTCAGAAAAAACCAACCGGCGCTATTTTATTATTTATTGTTAGTAAAATTTAGTGAGCAACACGTAAATGGCATTCTCAGTAGAGCAACTCTTCTAAACTGTGATTTGCTGACGATATTATTGTTGCTCAGTTGAGATACTATTCTAAAATGCATCACCTTCTCAAAAATTCTCATTTGTGCTCTAGCGATTCTGCTGACCATAACTGTCTGTTACGCGGTGCTATTTCTTCTGCGGCCGGTGCCTGTGTACACTTTAAATTGGTAAAGTTTCAAATTTCGATTACATACAAATACAGAACTTGACAGGTACATCGCCTTTATGAGTAGTAGAACGGACTTGTCTCCGTATGGTGAATTAATTTTCATTCGTTTTTAGCCGTTCAAGCTGCGACACTGCCCTTTCAGATTCAATTTGCAGTTGACACGAGGTTTCCCGACGGTGGAGCTCTATAAAGTAGTCGGAATACCTGACTCCCGGGCTAGGTTCAGACAATCGACGCCTAACATTTACAAATAATGTCGAAGACCACAAGGAAGGAAAATTATGGTTTAGCCTAACAAGGGGACCATCAGATATGTTAATCGCGTATTTCGTTGTGTCTTAGTTATGTTGTACAGGGACCTGTACTGGGTACCTGGCCGGCGGCTTTTCTTCCGACAGTGCCTGGTTTCCGTGAAAATCGATGTTGATGTTTTATGCGCACCTCCCGCACCCGTAACGTTACTCATGTTGGCACCAAGCAAGCGTAGAGCAGCGGCTAAGGTTCAGGACTACCATCCAGTCGGTACATTGCTAACTCTGCTGTTTAATTTTACAGCTAGGTTAAAGTTTCCACGAAAGAAATTCGAAATGCTCGAGTCTTGCTAGAGACTAATAGAGAAATCATTTCGTGGAAAAATTCCACAAAAAACATTCTTTAATTCTGCATGAATTTAGTGCACCTGCTTTCACAGGAATTACCAGGTACACGTGGTTCACGTCGAAGTTAATCGCAGAAAGAACAATGTTTTTGATTTGAAACGAAATGATTTTCGATATCGCTTGCGAAAAATCCGTGTGCCTGCAAGGCAATAAATGTGCATAGTATTCTACCAATTTGTGTTTAGGTTGCTTCTACGATAAATAGGCTACTGTACCATCCAGAATTTCGTTCTTGCACAACAAGCGATAACAAGTAAGCAGATTTTGTAATCTGTTCTGTAGCAAACGGAATACTCATCTGCAGGAAGCTTGTTGTAATGAATGATTTTTTCGATGAAATAGAAAAAAGAAAGTACCTGTGCAGGATTTGAAGCTATGTCGCCGTCAGCGTGATAGCCCCGGACTTAGCCGCTGTGCTATGGTCGCTGTGACAAAATATGGTTACTTTATAGGTGTAATTCGTACGAATAAAACGTCAGCATCGAGTTTCAAGGAAACTAGGGCCGTCGCATGAAAAGCTGGTAGCCAGGTAATCAGGACAGGTCCCTTTATAACGTATCTAACACCTATCAAAATCCGCTATTAACAGATCTGACGGTCCCCTTCTAACACTACAAGAACTAATACATCCGCAACATGGACACTGCATATCAGTGCAATATGCTACGAGGTGGCCATACCAGCTAGCGAGCTAAGCTCTGCTTGCAGCAAACTACGAGTGCATGATGAAAAGTAATGCCTCCGGATTTATGTGAAAACTCTTAAAGGTTTTTTAAATAAAGGAAACTTTTAACATTCTACATATTTATCTGCAAGTCTACATCTCTGCAGCCCTCTGCCATTAGAGAACTCCGAATTGTAGCGTGTAAAATATAGGTGTGTGAGAAACAGCGTGCTGTAATCGAGTTTCGAATTCGGAGAGTTCGTCCACATATGGAGCATCCTCTGCTTTGGAATGACATGTTTGACCATACACAAGCGCTGCGATATCTCCAACAATCCGACGCCTTGGGTGCACTGTCTTCCTTTGGTTCACTGTCTTCGATCATTTCCCATACGGTCCCTCTGGCCCCTAATGATTTTCATCTGTTTGCAAAACTTATACAAAGCCTTCGCTTTTATATTGATGAAGGGATGCAAACAGAGGTGAGGTTGTGGCTCCGTCAACGCAGTGAAACATTCCACAGTGACGGTATCAACAAATTGGTCTCTCTTTCGGAGAAATGTGTTTGTCGCCAGGGTACTTACGTTGAGAAATAAATACGTAGACAAGGAGAATAAAGTTTTGGAATATTGACAACGTTTATTCAATTTAAAAAACTTTAAGAATGTTCGCATAAAAATTCCGAGGCATTATCTATCAGCACACCCTCGTAATACCAGATTATTATTTTATTTTGTCGTTGATTAACAGAAGTAAGACCCATCAGAAACAATACCACAAGGACGAACAAAACAAAATTATTTTTGAATGAACAGCACACGGAGCTTAGCTTCACATACGCACGGCATACAGTAACCTAGAGTTAAGAAGAATTTCGAGTAAGTAACAGAACATGCAGCAAATTTTACTGTTTATGAACTACTACTGACTTAACTATTAGACGAAAGGTTTGACCTAAACATAAAAAATTACAGAAATGTCCAGGGAATTGAAAATTGAGGCAGTCACTGGAAAATTGGCGCAGAAACTGGTAACAGAATTCAGCGGACGAAAAGGTCAGAAAGAATGATAAAATCCAAATTGCTATGATGGAGGAGATATATTAATTTATTCTGCTCTCCCATGTGGTGAATTATGTCTTATCCGTTATACTGTTAAAGCAAAAGTCAAAATAGGGAAGGATGTTTGAAATATACAGGTAAGCCAATTCGACACTAATCGTGCCTGCTGGTAAGTTGCAGATGACTATATCTTGAAAAGCTAAACGGACACGTAGTGTATTCTGTTTAAGTGTAAAAGTAAGACTAAGGCATAAGCATACGTGTTATTGCAAAAGACTGAAGCTCGTTCATTACAAAGACACATTTCAACTGGTTCCTGTATTGCTGCATCTTATCAACACATGATCTACTTTAAATAGAACATAATAGCTTAGGTAGAACCGTGGCTCTTATTGATATCGATTGGAAAAACAATTTAACAAGTTTATTGTTACCAGACACAACTTATTGTATTTCCACTACGCGTTTCAGAGGTTTGAACCTCCATCGTCAGGTGAATTTATGCGAAATAATACAGCATATATGTGTTATGTGTACGACTTTAAGACACGGAACGGGACGTTAAATTCTAATATTCCTTCCTTTCTTTGCTCCTATATCTATAATTTAAATATTTATTGATAGGTGACAAATTTAATATATATGTATTAAATTTGTCACCTATCAACAAATATTTAAATAGGAAAAACTGCACTTGGACTACATATAAGCATATCAATTTTTCATGGAATATAAATAGAAAGAATACGAAAGAGCTGATGAAAATATTTTGAGCCTATATTAATGGAGAATTTGTAACAACATGAAATTAAATACTAATGGCAATAAAATGTCGTAATCGATTTTATAGTGAAGTGACACTTAATTCAGGGCATTCGTTTCTTACATCTGGGAGTTATGAAAAGGGTGTTTCGACAGAAAGAAAGTTCATCTTATGATGTCGGATTCAGTGGCTGCCATCATACGTAAATGAATTCTGGACCAACGTTGTCTCTCTGTAACGACAACAGAAATGGAACAGTTGTATCGAGAGAGGGGAATACATGCGTAAGGGACGCCAACACACAGCTCGCGAAGTTTCTGATTTCACTTGCTGAGTTCGCCAGCAGTTATGTGCAGCGAGGTGCTGTGACATGCAGGCGAATTGGAAGACTGAGGATTGATGTCAGAAAGGCCAACAGAGAGACACAGAAAGCTGGTCAAAGCGTCGGCACGGCAGTCGGCGCTTGTGAATCCCGCGCCTATCATAACAGACAAACAAACAACAGAAGGCATAATTTTATTTGTAGCAACTAGTTCCTGTTAATTCGAGCCAGCAGCCGCGCGGGCGCCGGAAGCTGTAATTTTTACGGAGTATACCTTTATTTGACACGGCGCACTCATATTTATTTTCGGTGTGCGGAGCTGTGCTCGGACAAAACGCAGGCTGTTCTGTCGCTGCCAGAAGACGGCCGTATTGATTGCAGTTAACTGGCGACCGTTTCCGCTTCTCAGACGTTGAATGAAGGCGGAACGGGTGGTAGCGGTCAGAAGTTACAGGGACAGTGATTCCTAGTTAGGTAACTCCACAGCCACGTTTCATATTATGCACGAAGAATGGCTGAAGATTATGGCTAAATTTCCGCCATGTCAGACATCTTAGGACCTTCCCAACCACTCTCTGCACCCGATACGGTATATCTTAATGTCCTATACTATTGACACGAATTACTGGAATGGGCAAGCGCTATTTTCTGTTAGTTATACATCAGTAATACGCAACCATCATAACACTGAGGGGGAAATTTTGCATGTTGTAGCAGTTATTAATATTAATAATACCATTATAATTTGTTTACTGAATTATTTGGTTCAAGCAAGCACTATGGGATTTAACTTCTGAGGTCATCAGTCCCCCAGAACTTAGAACTACTTAAACCTAACTAACCTAAGGACATCACACACACCCATGCCCGAGGCAGGATTCGAACCTGCGACCGTAGCGGTTTCAGACTGTAGCGCCTAGGACCGCTCGGCCACTCCGGCCGGTTACTGAAGTATTTGATTGACACTGTATAACTATTATGTCTGCTGTAGGTCTGGCGCCTACCTTGCACTTGTTAAATCACAGTCGACCTCACGTTATTTCAGTGTAGCTCTTCGTGGTGTGGGTGAAGGAGCACCAGTCCACAGCACCGTCAATTCCCGAACTATCACTTCCGTAGTGACCGAGGAGACAGCATTAGACTAATTGTTGTGCGGTATTTCAGCAGGTTATTCTTCCGCCGTTCCATACGCCAATAGAATGGGATGAAACTTTAATACGTGGTGCAATTCTAAGTACATTCCACCACGCATTTCACAGTGGTCTACAGACGATAGACGTAGAATCGAAAAGTCACACTGTACATAATAATTACAGTAACAATAATATTAAAATCTACATTTTATATCGCATTAATCCTTCTGTGGTACTGTTCGAAAAAGGGAAAGCTGACATTTAGCATCTCGTCAAAACTGAGTTAGAGACGGAACAGAAGGCTGGAATTGTTAAGAATAGATGCAGAAATCGACCGCGTTTCTGTTAAAACCATTCTGACTTTCGCCTCGGTTGAGTCAGAGACATTACGAAAACCTAAAGTAAACTAGATTTTGAACGTCGCCGATGTCGAACACCATTTCAGTGCCAATCACTACATCGTTTCGATAGGTAATGGGGATTCGACAAACTAATGCTATAAAACGTTTACGGATTGCGACTTTTTAGTTTCATGCGATAATGCTACAAATGTAACAGAAACTCTGAATTATGTGTACTGTTAAACACTTGTGTCGAAAGTCTATTTACGAAGGCTCAAGAACTTAGCCAGTTGGTTGTGTTGTGAGACAGTGCAGTCATGAGCCATCAGTCTTCCTACATTCCGTTATGACTCGAATGGGAGGAAGGCTAAATAGCACAAAACGTATTAGCTTCTTTCACATACTGTCAAGCGGTCCGCAGAGTATACCTACAAGTGTAGGAGATATCATCGTTGCGACGACACTGTCATTTGCTTAAGGTTATGCCTGTACGACAGAGATTAAAATCTTGCCTCTGTTACAAAGTGTAATTGTAGACTGCTAAATAATGTTTACGAACGCACTACATCCCCACGACTACTTTGCAACTCACAATTATGTGCCTGGCAGAGGGTTCATTGAACCACCTTCAAGCTATTTCTCTACCATTCCACTCTCCAAAAGCGCGCGGGGAAAACCAACACTTAAACATTTCCGTGCGAGCTCTCATTTCTCTTATTTTAGGTGACTCTTTCTTATACAATGATCATTTCTTCTAATGTAAAGTGAAGAAAAATGGTGAATGAAATTTCGTGAAAAGATCCTGCCGCAGCGAAAAACGCCTTAATTTTAACGGCTGCCACCCCAACTCGCGTATCATATCCGTGACATTCTCTTTCCTGTTTCGTAATAATACCAAGCGAGATGCCCTTCTTTGAACTTTGTCCTCCGTCAGTCCTATGTACTCTAGAAGCGGACGGACAAGCGCAGCGTAGACAGTCTGTTTAGTAGATCTGTTGCATCTTCTAGTTGCTCTGCCAATAAGTTGCACTCTTTGCTTAGCTTTCCCCCACAACACTATGTGATAGTTTTAATGTAAGTTATTCGTAATTGTAATCCCTATCTGTTTCGTTGGAATCACACCCTTTACATTTGGGTAATTTATCGTATAAACGAAATCTGATCGAGCCCTTTTAGCAGTCATGTGAATAACCTCTCACTTTTCATTATTTAGAGTAATTGCCACTTTTCGCACCATGTAGATATCTTGTCTAAATAATTTTGCAATTGTTTGAATGATTTTATGCCTTTACTAGACGGCGAATGACAGCGTCATCTCCAAACAATCTAAGAGAGCTGCTGCTCAGATTGTCTCCTAAATCGTTTATGTAGATTACGAACAGCAGAGACCCTATAACACTTGATTGGAGAACGCCGGATACCACTTATGCTCTTTTACTCGATGACTTCCCATCAACTACTACGAACTGTAGTCTCTCTCACAGAGAATCACGAATCCAAGTCGCACAGCTGAGACGATACTCCGTAGGCACACAATCTGATTAGAAATCGCGATTGTGAGAAACGGTGTAAAAAGTCTTCTGGAAACGTTGAAACATTAAATCAATTTCACTCAGTTTCCCAGTCGACATCATTCATTACTTAATGAGAATAAAGAGCTAGTTGTTTGCACAAGAACGATTTGACAATAAATCTTTTTCTTCGAGGTAATTCGTAATGTTCGAACACAGTGTATGTACCAAAATCGTACTGACAACTTCTATTGTTGCTTTTCAAAATTCGGACAACAGCCCATGAATCGGTGGTAAATAAATAATGGTTATATACAGTCTTCATAAGTGTAACTCAACTTCTCCAGCTGACGACTCACCATAGTCACACCAGATATGAATACGATAGCCGCACGGAGTGGTCGCGCGGTTTGAGGCGTCATGTCACGGACTGCGCGGTCCCTCCCGCCGGAGGTTCGAGCCCTCCCTCGGGCATGGATGTGTGTTGTTCTTAGCATAAGTTAGTTTAAGTAGTGTGTAAGTCTACGAACCGATGACCTAAGCAGCTTGGTCACTTAGGAATTCACATACATTTGAACATTTGTATACGATAGGGGTGAACAAATGTTGAATGTTCCATGTCGTGTCTGATGAGAGAAACAAAACCGTTTTACCTCACGTATCTCTAGGGGGATACTTACACAAGACAGAAGAAATGGGAAAAGTATGGGGAGCATCACAGCTGACATTTCGGACGTCATGGGAACACAATGGAAGGAAGGACGTCCTTAACAACGTCCTGTTAGTAAGTATTTCTCGCAAAGACAGTCACTGTACAAAGCTGTGCTACACGGTCATCACTCACATACGAAAATTGTACGCGTACTACTTGAAATACAAATCTATACATTGTTTGCTGCTAGATTGTAACTAATACAGCTATAGCAAAGTGCCAGCGCCGAATTAAAAGACGAAGTTTGAGGAAGGTGATAAGTTCTAATGATGTACACAAAGACTGTTGCAAGATCAATGAAACAAAAATATCATACTGGTACTGCAAAATTCTACCACTTTACGGGAAGTTACAGTAAATGAAACCTTGCCTAGACTGTCATAGAACAGGGGACACGTCAATAGTAATTAGTGCCAAACGTTTTTTTTTTTTTTCCCCGAAGGCTCTACTTCGGAGTTGAAATTCGTCGGATTTTTCCACTGTCGCTTCTGTACGAAAATAGTATGCGTACGACTTTAAGTGCAAGTGTATTCACTGTCTACAATTGAAATGCAGAAGACAAATGGGGTTCGTTATAGTTGTAGAAAGCTGCATTATAAACTACAGCCATATATTGCACATAGAAACGGACATAATTTTTATGAGATAAGGCAAAGTAGACAATAGTGGTAAATCTAGGGTGTAATACTCGCAGGTGCATACAGTACAAGATATGAAACTGATAAAGAATTACCGATCGGAAGAAGGGACGGAAAAGCAAGCGGGATTCCGAAGACTGCAGGGTATAATAAGAAAAAAGAATGTAAGAGAACGAACAGTTGTGATCGGAGGTTGTGCTGCAATCAAGCTATGCAGCAGGGCCTAAAGAGTACATGTTTCGTCACATGTAGCTGATTGCATACTTGCTTGCCGTGTGTTATGCCATAATAAAACAAACAGCAGAACAAACAAACTATAATGGGGCTCGTCTAAACAGCGTGGAAATGAGTTTGCTAATGATACGACAACAGTGTGCGCACACGCGTATTGCTGTGACTGGAGTATAGCGCAAATACAGGACACGTTGCATTAAAGAACTGCAATGTGTTTCGTTTCATTAATAACAAAACTGTCTGTACTGATAACATAAGTAATGAAAACTGATTATGCGGGAAATTCGCATTTTGAATATTGAGCGAGCTTCAGTGGTACGTTTGAGAAAACAACAGATTACTTACTAGTTTATTGCGGTGTGGGATACTGTTTTGCCTCATCGAATGACAGGGACATTTTTTTCGCATCAGTCTCTTATACGGCAAAATGGTGATATTGGTAGCACTGTATTATGTGCCTCAATTACTGATGACGTCACTGCTAAAATAGACACGAGAAACGCATTATTGAGCGTGATTAATATCGGTAAGTGAATGAATAATACTACACAATACCTCGGAACACCAGATGTTGAAGTTCGCACTATCCTGTAGAAATATCACGTGCTTTTCTGACGATGTTTATTCATGTTGGTGCTTTTTCTGCTGCGTCATCATTCGCTATAACTGACAAAATTTTTCTAAGTTATCAAATACTTTCACACGCTCTTGTTGATTCTACGACACTTAGTCAGCAACAACAATTCCATTCCACATTATTGGAGCTTAACTTTTTCCGTCAGCGCTACAACTTTGGTGACGGTCTGCTCGCGGAATCAACAGCAAATTTCACATACGATGGTGAAGGTGTTGGTGCTTGAAAACGAGCCAGCGAAAATATAAGAAAAAATTGCAACCAGTGCATGTTTATTGCAGAATTATCCTCAATTTATATCACAGTCGCAGGACAGTTGTTGGGTGGTTGAGCAAGGCGAGCAGAACTTTTTTCTAACCACTTTGGTACCTGAGCGTCAGTGTAGACTTCCTCCACACGCTACGTTCGTCGGAGATGTTGCGCAGCACTGTTACGCTGTAGTTATTACGCACTAACGACTCCCGGTGGGGGCGATTATTCATTCAGCTTCCTTCGAAGCTAACACTGCCTGGAAATTCATTTTCACTGGCGCCACTGTGGATCGGGACATCCTTGCCCTAAACCCGCGCCTCTTCCTTTGTCGTCCGTTTTACAGAAGTACACGAGACGGCCGAGTCCCAGCCACTCTGGAACTGCCTCCGTTCCTTCGCTATTGTAAACCTCCCCCAAGCCTCCGGAGCTGTCGCAGTTATGCCGCTAAAGCCACTGCAAAGGGCAGTGGTGACGGGACGCTGCATCAGCTGGCGGGCCGGCCGACTCACCGGAGAGACGCAGCGTGCGGTGTGGCGTGGTGCTGTGTTGCTCGCGACGCTACCTGCTCGGATGCTGGCGGGACACTGATGCTCGCTGCCTCGGTGCTCCCTCCGCCTTTGTGCTCGACAGCCCCTCCGCCGACCGTTACCTTCGGGCTCTAATCCGCCAGTTGTCCCGTCCGCAGAAAGGAATGCGAAAAGAACTGCCTTTGTTGGACGATATCCGAGGAGCACGCTCGCGTCGTCACATACTGTGGCCATCCCAGTCACGGCTCGTCACAGCACCGTTCTTCTCTGGAGTTGTTCGGTGATAATTAGACCTGCGTACCACGCTTCATCGGGCAAGTGAGCGATGCGGCGTTGGGGCTGCTAGGATGCTCTAATCCCGTCCCAGCCTCTTCTGCGGGGCTTTCGTAGATAGCTCCAGCGAATGACTCGACGCTTTTTTATTCGGTTCTACGTTAGTAGCAACAACACCTCTGATAACGATCATACTTGTTTGTCAAATTCGCTGTTTCCTATCCAATGGTTTGTCAAAGAAGGTCACAGATGTACCAACCAAGTTTGTCAAGTATAGGATAACATCATTTTTGAATCAGCTGTCACGTTGTGTATTCGTGTTGCGAAGTATTTTGATACTGGTATGAATAGGTGCCAATGCAGACTAAGCGTATCATGCGTTTACCTTAGCAGTGTACATAAAGAAGAAAAAAAGAAGCTGGTCCAGGGGGTAGCTAAAACTGAAATATAAATTCACCCATGAAAATCTGCTAAAAGAAATACTACTCTCAATAGCTGATGATTTCGTTAACTTTCTCCGAGTGGACAGTGATGCTTTCAATAACTTGTTAGAATTACTTCGCAAACGAATTGAAAAAGGAGATACAGTTACGCGAAAGTATATTGTCTTCTCCTTACTCCTCCAGTGAAAGTTAATTAAAATACCACAATGTGGGATCACGTAACCTACCTCGTCCAATGTAAGAGCCGGAGAGCTTTGATTTTATTTTACTTTATTGCACTCCCGCTTGTATGTAATTGCGGAAATCCGCGATACAATGAGTTACATTACAATAAACACTCTTTCTTGCTAAACATTCGCAGTGAAACATTAACACATCCACCATCTTGTGAAATCAGCCATCAGACAAAATTTCAGTCAAACACGTCAATCAAAACAGCGCACTGCGAAATAATTCGACATAATAAGAAAGTTTGACTAATTATTTGATCATTTACGAGAATCTTTATTGTATATGTACATCCGTACTCTGAAAATCAATACTAAGTGCATGGCAGAGGGCACTTCCTACGTGTAGCGGATTAGGGGATTCTTCCGTAACATTCGTATTTGGAACGCGAGAAGAATAACAGCTTAACTGCCTCTTTATTCGTTGTAAATGGCCTATTTTTTTTATGAGCTTCTCCTTCTTTGGAGAGTGCTCTAGCTGCCGGGAAGTTCATCATTTTAGTACACGACCGGTATCTGCTGTATTATTGAAGCCATTCTCTAGCGTATCTGACACTGAAATTGAAAACGCATGATATAATATTTCCACTACAACTATTTTGGAATGTTATTAAGTCTAATTACGTTTTTCATTGGTGAAGCATGCATCTTAAAATTTCGAACATGTCAAAATATTACTCCATTTAATGGTAAAGCCTGTCAATATTTCTAGTGTATCAAAATGTGCAGTTTTATAATCAAAGCAAGGCCATATTTCCTACGATGTTATTGGGCTTATTTTAAATCCACTCCGACTTTAACTGCGATTATTCTTGGTGTCCTCTTTTTATATGTTCAATGACCCCTACTACTTAGTAAGGGTTCACGCACTTGAGCAGTATTCTAGGATGAAACTCACTAGTGTTTTTTATGATAAATTTGTTTGGAAGGCCCTCTTCGGCAGTAGCTGTCCTTACCGCGTTGCACATTAAGCAAATTATTCCCCAGACGAGTTGCGCTGTATGGTTCAAGAACTGGTAGTAAACATTTTGCATACATTTTACATTTTTAGATTTGTATTCCTAGTCTTCAAATAGTTTTGCTTACGAATGAGATGTTTCGTACACGTTACTTACGGTGTTTGGCCCCATTGCTAGGCAAGGAAAGCTCGATTTCACTTACACTATACCCTGTTTACGGGTTTTCATATCCTCTTTTTTCCGTTCTCCCATCAGTTTAGTGTCGTGAAACTTCCGACAAGTTGACGTTATACAAATTCTACTGTAGCTACACTCATTACTATGTATTTGATTTGTTTTTCTTATAAGTTGTTTACAAAAGTGGCACTGGTGCTGTATAACAATAAATCGGAACCGTCTGGCGAATAACTTCCTTAATATGGTCTACGCTTAAGATTTATTTATGATTTTATTCCACTAGTAGATCGCTGATGCGACATCCATTTTGAGTAGCTTACATTGTTTATTTTACTTTTCTACATAACGGGAATTGTGTAGATTTGTCTGGTACGGCATTCTTGCCTAATGCAAAACTTATATACTCTTCTTTCCGGCGTAATCACAACCCAATGCAAGCATACCTCTCCACGCAGCTGCTGCATATTTACAAGTAGCTAAAAGTACAAATAAACCTCCACTACGAACGATCACGGACAAGGAGGACGGATTATTTGAAATCTACTTCCTTCAAACACTTTTCCAGTCTTAATCACTGCATCTCCTAGTTGGGTGGAATCATCAATGTGTCTTCTGCATTAGGTGGTCCAGAAACAACCGTGGATATCTGTTCATCCGCTCTGGATAAAGCAATTTTACGTTAGTCTTCGTTGAATGTTGGCAGTTAACACAGTTACTATTAAGTGAATATAAATACTCCATCCGACACATCTGCCTTTTGTCCCTTCACTGATTACTTTTTATTTAAATTTAGTTTCTATTGTGAAAACGATCAGTGAGAGAAAAGAACCACTGTCTGTGACTGAAATCTTTGTTTCATCAACAATTTTAATGATGTTAATACAACTTTGGATCTTAATACGTACATCATTTAGTTCTCAAGCGTATTTTAACTACCAGGAGATTATCATAACTTTTAAATGTTTCATGGAATAACAAGCGGCATTCGTTTTGTGCGACCATTACTGATAGGCAAGTAAAGCTAAAATAATCGATTTTCTAAGCAGTTGGCATCTTTCGGTTTGTTATCCTGGTGAATTTTTCTTTTTTACGTTTCTTACTGACTGCGTTTACATAATTATTCCATTTCATTTAAATATGAGAAAAAATTACACCAAGCAACTGCTAAATGTATTTACTTTTTATACAAAATACATGCATTTTGTAGCTGCTTTTTCGTATAAAATGAAGGCTTCAGCTGCGGACGCAGCACAGTCATCTGTAATGTGGAAAGTCCTCAAGGAATTCCATTTCATTTGCTTCCAGTGCTTTTGTTGCTCACTGTCAGCATCGTCCGATGGAATGGATAAAGGTTCAAGCTGGTCGAAATTTTGTTTGGCCAGAACTTGTCTTAAGACTAATTGGGATGTATTCTCCTTTAGCAAGTACTGCTTAACATTATTTATCCAGGAAGTCTTGTTTCGCGGCTGCGTTACCACTTTTAATTTTATAACACGCAGTTAGAACTAAATCACCGAGAACACATTTTTTACAGAATGGAAATGTGACGGCGTCAAAACAGGGTTGAAATAACGTTTTATTTAAGTATTTATATTCGTCAGCCTTTCTTTTGAAAGTACTTCTACAAAAAGTTGTGACGCTGAACACAAAAGGGAGGGAAGATGGCCTACTTCATTTCATATATTGATAACAGTAGCTTGACACACGTTATATTTCTTCGCTACTGTCTGATCAGTATGACATTTGAGATAATTTGCAGAAAGTGCAGAGTAAGTATCTTCTTAAACGCGTATTGTGTTAAAGTTTTAGCAGTAAAAACATGAGTATAATTAGCCCTAAGAAATGAGAAAAAAATTGGTTTTTATTGAACCGATTTGTGCGGAAATGACGAAGCTTCTCATCCGCAAACGAGAGCGAGTGAGAGTGAGAGAGAGTGAGAGAGATAATTTCGTATTTGTTGCAGTAGATAAAGTCCTCATTCAGTTGTTGTCGTCTCTGTGTACTTTCAAAATTATATTTCTTATACCGTATCGTCACTGTCGAACATAGTTGTCACACGATGGTCTAGTTATCTGAAAGTCTGCAGCATAATTTACTATTTTTTTGTATGTTTAAATATGAAATTGTCTCATCAGGGATGTCTAGAAAAACCCATTCGTCAATCGGTTTCAGGTATTCGTTATAGAATGCTTTCTTGTGATTTCTGGATGCTTGTCATTTATACTGAAAAAAGTGTGGCACAGACCTGTAACATAGGTAGAGCAAGTCATTGACTTCACTCAGTATGCGCATGAAGAAATACACGTGCACGTACACTAGGCTTCACATTTTTTGTCCCAGAATTAAGCGTCCACAGGTTCTGACCAACGTTTGCTTGGCTACAAATGAAAGGCCAGAATTGGAATTCCCCTCCAAAATGTTCGTAATGTGGATTCCCTGTGCTCCTGTAACCAGCTCGCCTAGTATTTGGCTGAAAGGTCCCTGTCTATACAATAGGTCCTTACTCGAGCATCCCATTCCACCTTTAGTGGTGGGGAACGAAAAGTAATAATAATAAGAAAACACAGACCTGCAGCTCCTGAATCTTGTTGTGCTGCTGCTGCAGGAAGTGGTGGTGCTGGAAGCGGTGCAACTCCAGCTGCTTCTGCGTCTCCGCGTTGGCGAATGCCTGCAACAATAGAGGACCCCACTAAGTCACAAGTTGATAACAACAAAGCGAAATTACATGTACTACGTATGCTGAAAGACTGATCGTTGTGTGTGAGACTTGGGGGACCGCTAAATTTATCTCTATAATTAACATATCTGTTATCAAACTATGTGGACCAAGTATGGCTAGTCCTGTTTTCACCACTCAGATACAAAACTGTAAATCACCTCGCAGGGCACGCTAGTGAGATATACTTCCAATCCAGCTGCTTACTCGAACAATTCATTTTCAACAACCGATCCGTTACCGGATATTGGCGGTTCATTTGCCAGTTTTCTGTTTGTCCATCGACGTTCGAATAAAGATCTGCCTCAAACCCGCTTCTTAAAATCTTGGTCTAGAGGTTATATTACGTTGAAGTGTCAGCTGTAGGAACATTTACCTCTTAGGATGCCGCATCGCATGACAGAATTATTGAAGCTTTTCTTTCTTGGTAATATTTTCAATTTCTAAAACTTTTTCAATTTTCCTCAGTGTTTCGCGCTTATCATCGTGGCCATTTAAGGAGATTCTGAGTATGTAAGTGTAAACCCACATATCAGAGGCCTTCAAGTGTTTCGTGGTCTTGCCCCGTTCACTGTCTAACCGCAAGTTTCTTACAGAAAGCCGTCAGTCATAGATTCCTCTGGGTGCTCATTTTGCTTTATAAGTACAGAACTGATTTTAAATACTGTCTATTCAACGTGAAGTTTAATTTCAATCTGAGTGTCCCATTCTGAATTAAAAGAGGTCCCCAGGTGTCCCATTTTATCGGCTTTCTCATTTATAGAAAAGTCCAGCCAAAGTGTTTTCTGAATGCTATCCTTTTCTCTAAAAAACTATTAATTTTGATTTTTTATTTACTGATGGGTAAACCATTAGATTTGCTACTTTCAAATAGACTGTTTAGTACTTATTGAAGATCTAAAGACACGACAATGTCATCAACATATCTGATATTGTCAAAACGTTGAGACGGTCACGAATCTCTCTATTCTCTTCATGTTGTTTGAAGGACCACGTAGAGAAACAGAAGATCAAAGATCTTTATCTGCGTAAAGACAGAAACCAAGAAGGTAGACATCACGCTTCGTTGTCTCGAGCCAGAGATTATATCAGAACAATGACAAAAGACAGTAACCAGTGCTGCAAATCGCAATCCATTTTAAATTGAAGAGAGGTTTCCTTTATAGTCTTTTCATTTGTGCACAGTCTGCTTAATGAGATTTCTGTGTGCTTTTCTTAGTTATCTAAACTTTTTGTGATAGTTTCCATAATACAAGGAAAAAGAGATACGACTGTTTACAGCCACTTGTAGATAAATGTTAGAATTGTAAACGTCCAAAGCAACATCGACCGTTATAACGACGAAACTGTAATTTCTAGTTACCAGTTGTCATAACCTCATACTGAAAGGAGCAAAACAAAAAAATTCGAGTACTTACTCCGAGACTAGTAAATTTTCATTCAATTGACTGCATCTGGGGTAATTAAATACCAGTCATTGTAATTCTCACTTATTTTTACTGCTGTAGATTTTGAAATTCTTCTACAACTTCGTCAATTATCGTTCAGTTTCCTTTTTTACTTAGCAGTATTTATTCCGTTTTCTAAGTGTAATACATTTTCGTTGGCCTTACGAAAACGATTTTAGAATGTTAATTAATTGACTGGCAAGTGTTATTACGCCGTTATGAAGTCCATGTGTTACAGGAATTCACGTAATCAAGTGTGTTCCTTTTGTTTCCGTTTCGGGCATGGTTAAGAAATTCTGTCGTTGGTAGTTTACCAGTTGCCCTCCTAGTTTCTGTCCAACTCCAGTAAAATGTTTTGTTTCCGTTTCGCTACGCACAATATGTCGCCCTCCGGAACTAACGTCGGCAAGATTTGACTTCTGTCTCGACTTGTATCTTCTTGCTCTTGCGCATATTTGTTGTTATGTATGAGAAAATAAAACTTGGACATTTCTCGTCACTGGTATGTGCAGCAGTCTCCAATTTCACACTGATTATCCTCCATCGAGACAACATCAAATCTGTTAGAAAAAGTTTATTTATTTCGAAATTGATTCTTACTTCATGTCTCTCGCTGTTGTTTAATCAGGTATTCGTTTCACTGTGACATACCGGATGAGTCAAGTTTGATTGTGCCGCATTTGACCAATTCATGAATTTAAATTTTGTTGTCTCCCTATTTGTTTGTTAGGAAGACAAATGTGCCGAAAAGCTTTAATAACACGTGGATTCGTAATGAGAGCACATAAAACATAAACAAAGTTTAAAAACAGGTGTTCTCGGTAATCGTTGGCCTCGTTAATGTTAACCCAAGATCCAAGCGTAAGAGAATATTCACGGACGTGTGCTGTGTATAGGAACACGTAATTTCTGAGAAGCAGCTATTATCAAGTTTTTATGCATGCTGTAACAAGCACTAATTAGGTACCATTAAATAGTTATGTACGTGTACTGTTTACTCAAAGGTATTCACTGTAATCTCTTTTTAAGTAGGTGTGACTATAGCCTAATTACACAGAAAATCGGCCCGTTTCTCTTTTCTCCCTAGTACTGCATGCGTCCACGCGAATGTCGAACGAAAGTTGTCATTGTCCTGGAAGATTTATTTTAGTAAACTATGCTCTAAACTATTAATACCGATCATCAACTCCAGAATCCTTAAATGCGTGTAATTTATAAAGAAAAGAGCAAATAACGTGCGTTTTTAAAGCGTCTCGTTTCCCCAGCTTTCAGTGTAAGATCTGTGGACGTTTTGCTCAAGACTTTGCTAACAGAGTATTCTAATGAAGTCTAAACAAGTATACGTACAATATATGAAAAATACTTTTTCTGTGTTACAGTTTATTAGCAAGTGCATTTCAAAAGTGACCGATATAACATTAAAGAGAGGGAGAGAACTTGTCTGTTTCGTGAGGAAACATATTTACTTCGTTAAGGTGCTTTACTGTTAGCCTTTTTTAAAGTACAAGCTTTGTAAGTATCTAAGAAGTATATATACAATATATGAAGAATAATTTTCTGTGTTACAGTTTATTAGCAAGTGCATTTCAGATGTGACCGATATAACATTAAAGTGAGGGAGAGAACTTGTCTGTTTAGTGAGGAAACATATTTACTTTCGTTAAGGTACTTTACTGTTAGCCTTTCCTAAAGTACAAGATTTTTTTTTAACTCTAGCTATTTTAGCATTTTATCGTATAAGAAGATAGATGAAGTAAGGCACAAGCACACGAGTTTCCCTCTCAGCAAGAGGCGGGACTAATTTCACGAGGAACCACTAGATGGCAGGGTAGGCTTTGCTCTTCGTGATCGTCATGGGAGAAACTGTTTCCCGCAAAGAATTTCTTTTAAATTCCATTTGTAAGACAAATTAGATGCATTTACTGAAACATAATTCAAGAACGTACATGTAATTTTGTCTCCAAAGCCAATCAGTCCTGTTTTCGGGCTTACGACGACCCACGACGTGAACCTCAAGTGCTAGTTTCTGCACACTACTTTCCTGCAGGGAAAAGAGGTAAGTAACCTCCTATATTACTGCACGTAATTTTGTAGTAGTACCAAGAAAATCTTCAGATAACCAGCATTCGTTGTGTGTCACGTTGTTGGAACTCAACATTTAAACTATGGCAACAACAAAATATTTTAGTACACGTTTATACATTTTATGATACCGAAGTTGTGGAAACTGAAAAATCCTTTCTACTGCGGATAGAATAAGCTCCTGCACTTCTATGGGGCAATAACAAATTTCCAAACACTTGCGTTAGATTTAAACTTATACCTCAGCAATGTATTATTTTGAATCTAAACTCGAGACTTTACAATAAGTGCAAACATGGAATAATCGAATATTTTGTAATTCGGCATTGCTGAAGTTTCCTGTGGAAATGCTTAAGAAATGTACACAGACAGCAAAAAAACTACAGAATCTATCCTACTAAAAGCAGTACAAGTTTTTTGTGCCATTATTTTTGTTACATGTAAAATTTGTGAAGTTGTGCATGTACAAAAAGTAAAAGCAATCGTTCTGTATTAGGATGCACTATGTTTGCTCCAGCGTTTGCGCAGTGTATGTGTAAATGTTCCGGAAAGGCTACCGACAACACTGTTTGAAGAATGTTCTTAGGCCTAAAAGTGAGATTGTCAGGATCGGATGCTTGCGTAGCCAGGGCTCATTAACTATACAGTTTGATAATAAATTATTAAACTAAAATAGTCAGGAGTTGCATACTGTTAGCCAACTCCATTTAACATCAGAAGGATTGCATAGAGTGAAGAAAATATCATGTTGACAATTCATCGCACATGCTCTTCTTCATCATCATCATCATCATCATCTTCTTCTTCTTCTTCTTCTTCTTCTTCTTCGTGTTGGTTTCGTGGTCCCTCTAAGTCGTTTAAAGGCATTTTGTTATGTATTCTTATACTTCCATAACTCTTATGCTGGTTTAGATAACTATATTCTTGGTGATGTGCAAACTGTTAACAGGAAATTTATTGAACCTTTAAAGACAGGTAGCCTGTGTCCGTGAATCGAGCTTTAAGAGAAACGGGGCGTAAACGTGTCAAAAAAATGGTTCAAATGGCTCTAAGCACTATGGGACTTAATATCTGAGGTCATCACTCCCCGAGACGTAGAACTACTTAAACCTAACTAACCTAAGGACATCACACACATCCATGCCCAGGGCAGGATTCGAACCTGCGAGCGTAGCAGCCGCGCGGTACCGGACTGAAGAGCCTAGAACCGCTCGGCTACAGCGGCCGGCCGTAAGCATGTCAGCAGGCCCCACTGTTCGTCCACCAAGTAATCTTATTAATTTTCGTTCATGTATTAGTGATACCGTTGTGTCAGTATTGTTTAAATTTATGTACACGCAACTGCATTACACTCTCTTATTTAACGATGCCAAAATGTGTCATACTAAAGACTATGGAGAAGTACCATTTAGTACTTCCCTTTGTGACAGTTAAATTATTTTCGTATCCACAGTGCTTTGTTCTCTTAAACAGCCGAGTTTAAATATTCTAAAAGGACCCGTCTGAGTAGGACACACACACAGAGCCATCACTTGACAATGCAGAGGTGTATATTAACTTTACCGCTCTGGATACTAATTCGACAAGACGCCTTCCCTGTGAGAACTATCTAAGTAATGCTTCCTGTATAAAACTTTTAGTTGCCTTCTCATTTTTCTTCAGGAAGTGTTTCGAATCAGGTTTTACTGATGCGACTTGATAGCGTAGGAAACCGCCATTAACATAAGGTATATTATAAAACTATTATTTTCTCTTTGATGAATGTGTAACAATGTCCCATCTTCAACGGAATTTTCACTGAACAAACATATTTTTATTACCGAATTTTATTCGAACCAACTAGTTTCGGCCTAGGCGCTTGTGTACAGTACCTTACAATGAAGTATATATAGCGACAAATAGTGTCAAATGCTTGTATCAATAGTTTTCAGTGGTACGCGTTTGTGCTGCCATGATCTACAATAAAATTACAAACATTTACAAATCATGTGCAATTGTGATCTGTTTCAGCAGGCAGGTCGTATACTCCACTTCTAACGTGGGAAACGTGGCCTTCAGTTTCCCCTTTGCCTTGCGCTTCATTACGTTATACGCTATAAGCCTACATACTTCGTTAGTTGCAGCCCGGTGTCTTTGTTATAAGCACATAACAGAAGTCAGTCCAGCTCTGAGGTGTGTTTTGTCATCCGAAATTATTCCACTCAAATTTTTTAGGAAATTTCATAGAACAGTACTGTTTGTTCGCCCGCAAGTACCATCGTTTATGAAGATATGTACCTTAGCGTCTAGCAAGTCCCAGAATTATCCAAACTTTGTGAACGCAACAAAAGATTTCAGAGTTTCTACACGAAACCCATATACTGAACAACGCGCTCTGGCGAAATTAGCTGTTAGTAAGCACTTTATAGACACGGCTTATTTGTGGAAAGAGCAGCTTAAAAAGAAAAATACACACAAGAATTTGCAAAGGTAAGTCCCAGAATGATCCAAACTTCGTGAATGCAACAAAAGATTTCAGAGTTTCTACACGAAACCCACATACTGAACAACGCACTCTGGTTAAAATAGCTGTTAGTAAGCACTTTATAGACACGGCTTATTTGTGGAAAGAGCAGCTTAAAAAGAAAAATACACACAAGAATTTGCAAAGGCAATGAGACAACGCCTCACAGACGTGGAAAAAAAGTATTCAAGAGGAAAATGAAAGGGCAGTGGGAGTTGTATAGGAATACCATTTGCCCTCTTACGAGGTTTTCGATTAAAAAAACTCTTTGGAATACAAGGAAAGTGGAAGATTCTTTATGAGTTAGCAAAGAGGGATAAGTGTAACGGAGCTGACATCGTCTACACAGTAAGAGTCGATTCCTCTGCATTTCAAAGCTACAAGAAATTACAGTGTATTAAGGGAGGCTGCGCACATGTTGGCCAGTTTAGTTCTCATTCATTAGTTCGTTCCTCAGGTGAAAAGAAATAGAAAACACCAAAAATATAAAACAGACTAATGTGACAAGTTATTAATGAGAATAAAATTTAAGGAGTGGAACTTTAGAAACTATCATTGAGGCTGACAACTCATCGAAGGTAAGCCAAACGTTAAAGGCTTTTCTGGATACGTAACATGGAAAGGTTTTAAGACAGTTTGTTGAGAGCATATAGGGGTTTTAGCTGTGCAACTGTTGACCGGCATCAATAATGGCTACAGAATCCATAGTTAGGAAGTGTGATAGATACAAAGGACAAAAGGAACTCTTTTTCAGACCGATTATGCATTTGATTTTGTGAGGAGGTGACTCTACGCTTCGGTGACAGTCTTCGCTCTCACGGCTAGTACAAGCGTTGGGCAAAAGTATGGAAACACCAAAAACCCAACACATTACCATGCCTGATACGATGTATGGTTTTCAAGGCAGTCTTATAATATTCTTCCTGCAAACAGGGCCATGTTCAGGTAACAATGATGGAGATGGGTAGTGATCACCAAAGCAGACCATAAACACTCAATGATATTGAGATCTGATGACTGTCGTGGCCAGAGATGCGACAATTCATCCTCGAGCTCACAAAACCAGTCCTAGACGATGCAAGATGTGTGAACAGCGGTCCAGTCTTCTTGGAACACAGCATCACCATTGAGAAACAAACATTGTACCATGGGGACGACTTGATCAGCCAAAATGGTCACAAAATCCTTGGTAGAAACGCGATTTTGCAG
Source organism: Schistocerca gregaria (assembly GCF_023897955.1). Classification (NCBI taxonomy): domain Eukaryota; kingdom Metazoa; phylum Arthropoda; class Insecta; order Orthoptera; family Acrididae; genus Schistocerca; species Schistocerca gregaria. The sequence continues at coordinate 461,183,489 of NC_064926.1, read as the reverse complement.
AGTAACCATGGCGTCCATAGAATACCACTCACTATACGGCTGTTCAAATCATCACCTAACCCCCTCCATGTTTCACGCTTGTGTCGTAAACTCGGCCAGAAGTTGGAAAGGGTGTGAAAAAAGACTCATCTGGCCAAATGACTTTTCTTTCATCCCTCAATAGTCCATGTTTTATGGCTTCGACGCCACGTTTTCCTCATACGAACATTGGCATCGATGAAGAGTAGTTTTCGAATTCCAGCTTGCTCCGCAATTCTCTGCTTATGGGCTCCCTTCGTTTTGTTTTGGTGCTGTTAGGGTTCGAGAGTGCGATATTCAGTGCTGCGACGGCTTCTGCAGTTATCTCCCCCTTACTTTTCGTCATAATCCTCTTCAATTACCATCTGTCACGATCACTCACACGGTTTCTCCCGCTTCTCCTGTGTGCGGTGTAAATCTCCGATACGGTGCCTCTTCAAACATCAAACATTTCGGCTGCCTTGGTTACGGAAGTGTCCACCGTATGAGCACTAACAATTGGGCTGCTTTAGAATGCACTGAGCTCCGACATAACGCACTCACAACTACATGGAACACTGTTCTGATCATGACTGACCCTTGAAACATGTTAAGGACATTGCACAGTCGGAGTTCGTAGTTAAATACAACAGGGCAAGCTGCCGTTTTCTCTAGCATCTGCATTTATGTTCAAGCATGCATTTCTCTCGGTGTTTCGAAATTTCTGTCCAACCCCTGTACGTTTCCTGACAACTTACGAGAAATGTTTCGGTGCAAACATCATGTCACTGTAATCACCTTCTGAAGAAGTCTCGAAAGTTCGTAAAAGTGCACCATTCCAAAGTTGTTTCATCATCTCAGTGCATAAACAACGGAACGAGTAATAGCTATATACCAGAATAACCATCTTGTTGAGTACTCTCGCTCGTTGAAAACCCTGTTTTGGGTTCTTACGCAGCCTGTATACAGAATGATATTGCAGGAAACTCTCTCTAACAGGATAAGGAGCTCACAACGTCATATGGGCATATGGCCGGAAGTGCTTTCCATGGGAAGTGCACCCACCTGAAGGAGGAGTAAAAGATCTTTGACAGAGTAGGTGTCAATGAGTGAAAGCATACAACACACCAGTCATGAAGGAATTATCTGTTTATACTAGAGTTTTAGCGCCACACTCAAGAGGGCAGTAATGTTGTCTACGACTGTCACTCCCCGCAACGCGTGGCGGCCTTATTATCTACGGAATTGCCTCCGCGGCGACCCTGCAGCATAGACAACATGCGTGCCCTCTCGAGTGTGGAGCTAAAACACTAGAACAGACAGGAACATTCCTACTAGCTTGGTGTGTCCGCGTGTGTGCATTCAATAACTGAAAGCAACATTGTCAAAGAGCTTTTATCTCCACCGTCAAGTGGGTGTACTTCTCTTGGAACGCATTTTCGGCTGTAAGTTTACATGACTTTTTTTGCTCCTCATACTCTAAGGGATCATTTCCTTCCATTTGTCCCCATTAAAAAAAAAAAAAAAAAAAAAACAAACACTCTGCATGTCATTGGGTGGATGAAATCTTCCAACTAGATGGAGATATAAATAAGCAGTCGGACTGTAACTGTGTGACAGCAAATAGAAGAGCGAGACAAACTTATTGGTGTTTCCCTGATACGAGATTACATGAATGCGCACGAACTAGTGAACCTGTCATCTTCTCGGCGTTTTACTGCACTGTCCAGTCACATTAAGGAGAGCACCTGTCAAATCAAGTTTTGCAGCACGAACCGCTGCGAGACGTGTAGGAAGACAGTGAGGTTCTGGAAGGTACTAACGGTGATGTGGAGGCACGCTGACTCCAGTGACTCCGTTGCCGCGGCCAGCTACGCTAGATTTCTCAGCTGAGGATCCACGGCATGAACAGTCCGATAGAGGTAGTCCCACAGACTCTCGATTGGGTTTGAATGCGGGCAGTTCAGTGGCCAGGCCAATACGGTAAACTCGTCTTGGTGCACTGCGACACGTTGCATTGTCCCGCTAGCAGATGCCATTGTGCCGAAGAAAACCAGATTGCATATAGGGATGGACATGATCCACAAGGATAGATTCATACTTGTATTTCTCCATTGTGACTTTAGAATGATGAGGTCACCTAGAGAATGTCATGGATACATTCCCCAGACCATAACGCTCCCTCCTCTGGCCTAGATCCTTCCGACGATTGTTGCCTGGTGTTTGTTTTCAGACGTTTACCTCCGTACACACCAATGGCCATCTGTAATTTGAAAAGGCCACCTGTCACCACTCAGTGGACGTCCAGTTGTGGTAATGCAGTGCAAATTCCATCCTTCGTCGTCGATGAGCAGCAGTTAGCACGATGCGAGAACCAGGCGCCAGCTACAGAGGCACAGACGCTGAACGGTAATTGAGGAGCACTGCTGGTAGCCCATTAGTCAACGTTTTATACACCCTCCACTGTTAGTGTTGCCACCTGCCGTCTGTGACGGGTTACTGCATATCGACGTCGACCATAGGCGGTGATCACATTAATGTGTACCTAGCGACAGCCTTGCTTCGTCTGTCCAGCTTGGCTCCACAACCCACTCCCCTTCCATTAAATTTTCACCACAGTCCTAACTACGTCCTCGACCCCTGCCAGCTCCCTAATCCATTTGCTCGCATTTCAGTCCCTCCTCATAATTCCCAGCATGCTTTTCCCTATTGCTCACTAGCAACCATCAGTTAATTAATTGTTTCCGCATGAGAAGTACGTGTCTCATTATCGTAAGTAAAACTGGTAATAGATCGATTGTAAACTTTTCATTTCAAACTTATTGGAAACTTAGTCTCCGAACACCTATTTCAAATGGTTCAAATGGCTCTGAACACAATGAGACTTAACATCTGAGGTCATCAGTCCCCTAGAACTTAGAACTACTTAAACCTAACTAACCTAAGGGCATCACACACATCCATGCCCGAGGCAGGATTCGAACCTGCGACCGTAGCGGTCGCGCGGTTCCAAACTGAAGCGCCTAGAACCGCTCGGCCACAGCGGCCGGCTAAGCACCTATTTAATTTAACAAATTCACTCCAGGCCAGTATTAATCTACTGATCATTTCTTGTGCTGCCCATACAATCACTGTCTTCAGCTATGATGTATACAAGATTCATAAACTAACTTTATGGCATCACTGGTAACCCTGCGAATTTTTTTATATGTTCATTGTGTTTTTTTAGTCTTATTATAATTTATTGTGAGGCCACTTTTTAAAACGTTCTCTATTAATTTCATCCATTTTTTGTTGAAGTTTATCTGCTCCAGAGACATACAGTGCAGTTTCATCAGCAAAACGAATATGGTTAAGATACTTTATATTAACACGTATTCATTCTTTGTTTTTTTAAATTAAGGCTCCGATAACTTGCTCTAGGAAAGATGGGAATAGCTTTGGATACATCGAATTCCCTTGGCTCACTCGCCTTGCAATTCACTATTTCCTAGTGTCCCGAGGAAGTCTGATCGAAGCTATACCATTGACGTACAGTATATATTCTTTAGTTTACTAACGTTAGTTGGACCAGTGTATTGATTCTCTATGGCCGTTTGGACGGTAGTGCATCTGGATCAAACGCTACCTTAAAATCTATGTTTCTTAGACAAAATGGTAATTATTATTATATGTGTGGCCTCTGTTCTTTCGCACATGTCCAAAAGAACAGACACCACACATATGATAGTATAATATAGGCTTTGACGGCATTTCATGATATGTTAAGTGTGGATGCATCCTAGGTCCCACCTCTTGTGGGAATCATGCCAGATGCTGCAAGCATTGGGGATAATGGAAAGTTGGGGGGGGGGGGGGGGGGCTAGGAAGTAGTGTGCGACAGTTTGGAAATTTGGGATGGACAGGAATCGTCCACGAATAGCCGAAACGTTTCACGCCGGCCGCTTGCGTAAAGCAGGAAACCCAGGTTCGAGTCCCAGCACGGCACAAATTTTCAGTTGTCACCATTAATTATTTAAATACCTTCATGCAGCTGACATTGGTATTTATCTTTCATCATGTAAAGTGGTAATGTTTCATCTACATTTGAAAGCTGCATGCCACCTGACGATGTGTGGTGGAAGATACGTTTATCAGTCAGAACATTATGCCAAACGACCTACTATCGCTATAAACCCCGTCCAGGCGATAGCAGCGTCACCTGGCGAGGAATGACTGCTAGTCAGACATACACATGGTGCATGTAGTTTCAGTAAGCGTGCTGTCCGTGTGTAGAATGGGGAAGGCGCGCAATGTATCTGAGTTTGAACGAGGGCAGACTGTGATGGCCCGGAGGCTTGGTACGAGCATTTCGGAAACTCCACGACTTGTCGGGTGTTCGAGGAGTGCTGTAGTGAGTGTGTTCAACAAGTGGCGAAACGAGGATGAAACCACGTTCAGATGTGGGGTTTGGCAGCCACCTCTCATTACAGACGTCGGACCTTGTAAGCCGGGCAGACAGGTAAAACAGAACAAGTGGCGAATTGTCGCGGAACTAAATGCTGGGCAGAGTACAAGTGTGTCTGGACACAGAACGCACCGAACACACCTAACGACCGCAGCCGATGACCCATGCATGTGACACCTCGACATTGGCAGCTACGACTAGAATGGGCACGTGACGATCGGCATTGGACGCTGACGCAGTGGCAGAGCGTTGCGTGGTCTGATGAATCCAGATACCTCTTCATCAGGCCGATGGAAGGGTGCTAATCCGTCGTCTTCCAGGGGAACAGCTCCTTGATACCTGTACTACGGGACGAAGGCAAGCTGGCGGCGGTTCCATTATGCACTGGGCTACTTTCACGTGGGCATCCATCGAGCTCGTGCACGGCACCATGACGGCAAGCAGTATCGTACACTGGTTGCAGACCATGTACACCCCTTCACGACGATCGTGTTTCCCGATGGCAGTGGCATCTTTCAACAAGATTATGCACCAAGGCCAGGAGTTTAACTGAGTGGTTCGAGAAATACAATGACGAGTTCCAATTGATATGCTGACCCGTCAACTCGACCGATCTGAACCCAATCACGCATGTCCGGGATGTGATTGAAAATGGCGTCTTCTCGGAATTTACGGGAAAGAGTTGACTTGTGTGTGCAGATGTAGTGCCAATTTCCACCAGCGACCTACAGAGGCCTCATTTTATTAATGCCACGACCCATGGCCACTGTTGTCCGTACCAAAAGTGGACATACCAGCTATTAGGTAGGTGGTCATAATGTCTTAACCGACCATTGTATTTCTGGTACCACTATAATTTCCCCATTTTTCAGTTTCGTTCACGAATGAAACTGTTCTCTAATTTTATTTTATTTTTATTTTTCCGTTGATGTAATCATTAAATTTTAAGTATCAACTCGAAAAAATAAAGTTACATAACTACTCTTTTTGTTTCTTTGCAGGTACACATCTGCTGCCCTGGTACACACTGAAATCCCCGCACAACAGTACCGTAGCAAGCTGCTAAAGGAGCCAAAACAAAACGGTGGCCTCCATCTTCAGTTTATCAATGGGCTGCGTTGTTTCGGCTCCTCTGGCGACGTGCTACGACACTGTGACGTCAGGATTTAAATGTTTACCAGACTGCATACATGTGCATGCACACGAATGAAAAAAATAATTACGTAAATATATCATTTTAAGGTGTTAATTAAAGCTTTAAGACTACCTCTAAATGAGAGAAAGTAATATATATGCTGCTTGACTGTTCTTGGGACGTAAGCTCTGGAAATTTGACTCTTATTGCTCCGTTCTTTAATTTCATTGATAGTTTACAATGGTTCAATGTGTGCTATACTATTTTACCGCCAGCATGTTACTTCTTCAGATCAGTTTCTGTTTTTTCTATGCGGATGGGGAGAGTTCTAGTGAATATTTAGTACATTAGAGAGAGGAGGCTGATGGGGTCATAGTTTTTATAAGTCATTCATCTTACTGAGTAGAGAGTTTGATAATGCTGTTCAGAATGCTTCAGCAATTACCTGAGGAGGAGTAGTTCGCTGTACGCAGCTGATGGGAGAGGAGCAGTGGATGGAGCTGAGGGCGGTTGTGGGCCGAAGCTAAGGCGAAGGCAGAGGCAGAGAAAATGCAGTTTTTCGGCCGCACACCCACTCGCCGGCTCTAAATATACAGCGCGCGGGCAGCGGTCCAGGGCGGCGGCCCATTCAGCAGCTCCGGGCTCCACCTGCCACTGCTGCCGCTGGGACCGGGACCGGCGACAGCTGCGACCCCCTCCCTCCCCTCCATGTGATGCCGACAGCGCCGCACCTCGCCGCAAGGACGCCCCGCTACGCTCTCGCTACCTCTTACCGACCCCGATCTCTTGGCCGTGGCCTTGATCTCCCGAAAATAGCCGCCCCTGTTCGTGTTTTCCTCAGCTTCTGGTGCGCATCGTTTCCTGTACCTCAGGCGGAACACACTGTTCATACTCTAGTGAAGAGATGCAGTGTTTAAAATACTATACTCATATTCGGGAGGTTCGAGGTTCAAAACCCCGTCCGTTCCGATCTAGGTTTTCCTCGATTTACCTTGACAGCTCGAAGTGAATTTGAGGTTGTAAGAATGCAGAGTTTCGTGGCAGTAACATTGAATAAAATGCTCTCAGACTACCAACAACGTCAAGTGCTTCAGATGCCACGAGCTTTCGGCCAGGTATTTCCTGGCTGTAGTTAAGTGGAATGACTGCTCGTAGGCTGCTGGTAGGCTCTCATACACTGGGGTGACAAAAGCTGTATACACATATACAGATGGCTGTAGTATCGCGTACGCAAGTTATAAAAGGGCAGTGGATTGGCGGAGCTGTCATTTGTACTCGAGTGATTCATGTGAAAAGGTTTCTGATGTGATAATGGGCGCATAACAGAAAATAACAGACTTTACGCGGGATGATAGTTGGAGCTAGACGTATGGGAAATTCCATTTTAGAAAATCTTCAGGGAATTTAGTATTCCGAGGTCCACTGCGTCGATAATGTGCCGAGAATACCACATCTCATGCCTTTCACCACGGATAACGCTGTGGCCGTCGGCCGTTACTTAACGACCGAGAGGAGGGTTGGTTCAAATGGCTCTGAGCACTATGGGACTCAACTGCTGTGGTCATTAGTCCCCTAGAACTTAGAACTACTTAACCCTAACTAACCTAAGGACATCACACACATCCATGCCCGAGGCAGGATTCGAACCTGCGACCGTAGCAGTCGCACGGTTCCGGACTGCGCGCCTAGAACCGCGAGACCACCGTGGCCGGCAGAGCAGGGTTGATTGCGTAGAGTTGTCAGTGCTAACAAACAGACAAGCAAAAGTACTTAAAATATCTGCAGAAGTCAATGGGAACGTACGACGAACGTATCCGTAGGACAGTGCGGCGAAACATGGCGTTAATGGGCTATGGCAGTAGACCACCGACGCGAGTGCTTCGGCTAACAGCAGCACATCGTCTGCAGAGCCTATGGTGACCATATTGGTTGGACCGTAGACGACTGGAAAGTAGTCCTTATTTCAGCTGATGGTAGGATTCCCATGTAAGCCATGGACCCAACTTGTCAACAAGGCACTCTTCAAGCCGGATGGTAACTCCATAAAGGTGTGAACTGAGTTTACATGAAATTGAGTGGGTCCCCTGGTTCAACTGAACCGTTGATAGACTGGAAATGGTTATGTTCGGCAACTTGGAGAACATTTGCAGCAGTTCGTGGACTTCATGTTCCCAAACAACGATGGAATTTTTGTGGATGACAATATGCCATGTCACCGGACCATGTCTGTTTGAAGAACATTTTGGATATTTCGAGTGAATGATGTGGCCTCCCAGATCGCCCGACATGAATCCCATCGAACGCGTATGGGTCGTAACCGATAGGTCAATTCGTGCACAAAATCCAGCACCGGCAACACTTCTGCAATTATGAATGACTGTAGAAGCAGCATGGTTCAGTAATTCTTCAGAGAGCGGAGGTATCTCATGACTTTTATCACGTCACCTGCCGGCTGTAACATAACTTGTGCCCACGGTTCGACCTATGTGGCCATATGTTGACCCTACGTTCGATGTCCCTACTTCAACCTTACGATGGCTGGATGGCACTCCGCGCTGAGCTGTGGCCCACCGTCTTTGTTGTGGGTACTGTCAGTTATTCTTATTTTGATGGCTATTTTAATTACACTGTCCCATATGCCGTAGGTGCGAATCGTCGAATTTCATTCGGTGACCGCTTCCTACATCATGCTCATCTAAAACAGACTTTCCGGGTTAGCTTATGCCATAAAACCTCTCATGTTCCTCCCTGCGATGTTCTTGAGTGCGCATTGTATGTCCGATACGAGATGAGACGTACTCAAAGGGTATTTTGTAACCTCCATCAGCTGTTTTAAGACCTGTCACAACTTTTAACTTATCTCAGGATTTGCTGCATTTTCGACGGACGCTTGAAGATCGATTTGACTTTTTGTCTTCTGTGACGATCTACATCTATATCTACAGACATACTCCGCAAGACACCGTACGGTGCGTGGCTTAGGGCGCCCTGCACCACAACTAGTCTCTTGAGGTCGGCGATGTTTGATTTGATTTCCTATTATTTTCCTGCCCGAGCTTCTACTCTATCTCTAATGGACTCGAGATCGCTGAGCTAGACTTTATTCTTTCCTACATACTCATTCATAATACATAAGAGAGCTCTGAGGCTACTCACGGATGACAAACTTGAACAGTTAGTGATTCATTGTTACAAAACTGGCAGTAAATGCAGAAAGTCTTGTAGAAGATCAGCGGATTAGCGGAGAAAGTGACATTTGACCCTGAAAATAAAAATTCTGAGGTTATCCACGTGCGTACCATAAAAAAATCCGTTAAAATTCGATTACATCATAAATCGCACAAATTTAAGGGTTGACGATTTAACTAAGTATTTAGAATGACAGTTACGGTATTTGGCTGGCGCTTCTGTGGCCAATTGCCCGAACACCGCAACATCACGTCAATATTCTGTAAACGAAATTCGCTTACACCAATTTTGAAAGTACTTTTGTGAGCCCGCGCGTTGTGCATTAGTGCATTTTGTGCTATGTATTGCTTAGAGTTAACGATGACAAAGTTCTCCTGTTCCATGATCGTTTGCTGATAGCCTTCTACCATTCCAAAAACGCGCTGTGCGGGATAGATCATGTAGAAAGTGAGGGAAAGGAACGGCTAGCTGAAACAGAGCTTCTGATTCTTCTTCCTGTGTCCTCACGCGACAATAAAAATAATTTTGCTCCATTTCTCTTTCCGACTTCTCCGCAACCGCCCCTCTATTTCGGCCCGGAAACATAATACAAACTATTCCTCATACATCTTTAAATAAGCTCCCAAAGCCGCCGGCGTCTTCCTTTCTCCCTCCCCCCTTTCGACACACACACACACACACACACACACACACACACACACACACACACGCCCGGTCCTTCATCCTCCGGCGAGGGCGCGCAGATAAGCCGCGAGAAGAACAAAAAGGGCGACGCGGTCATTATGCGCCATGATGGATCTCTTCCTGCTGCCCCCGTGAATGAAACTGTTTGTGGCGCTGCCTTCAGGAGACGCGACCGCGCATCTGCGCATGCGCCCACGAGACGTTCGTCTGCTCACCAGAAGAAAGGAGTGACTCTGGAAAGACTCCCTCAAACAACACACGGCGCGGGGCCCACCAACGTAAATAAGGTGTCCTCGGGTTCCGACGCACAACTGTCTACTATCTGTAGCGGCAGACCGCGACGTCCAACACAGAACAGTTGAATGTATGACAGGTTTGTTTCAGAGTACTTACGGAAATAGAAACCATTCACTTTTGTTCGTTCATTAATGTTCGAGCTACGTATCTCAACAACAATTGCTCATCCTCAGCCACACTTAATTACCCATTAATTAGACCCCCAGAATCATTTAATCTTTTCATTTCTTTGCTAAATATTTCAGTTCCTTTACGCCCGTTTCAGTTAGTGATCTAAGTTTGCTATTGGTACTCTTCTAGTTTTGTATGGGTTCGTTGTCGTAATTAAATGTACAGGAGTAATGGAAGATTTTTCCGTGTTCTTTCGTACGAAACCATGCTCTCAATTACTGTGCTCTGTAGAACTTAAGGGCGATATAGATAAAGTAACATAACATATTAACAACTCAATGGAAATGAATGAAAAGTGCGGGTGCATGTTGCCATAAGTCTCCTAGTCGTGCACAGAAAGGTGGACGTCACATAGCGCCAAGTGAGTGTGAATATAGCGCCAAATGGGTCTGACCCCGCAACGCAAGGCAGTTGAAGGAACGGGAAAAGAGAGTACGTGTCAATCAGTGAACAGTTGGGTTGTTGGTCATCATCACAGCGTGGTCCGGAGACAACATTGGGTAACATCATAATGTGAAGAACCAAATGGAAACTGGAAGAAGGAGTAAGTGTGGTGAGTGTAGTCCAGGAGTTTCGTATTACTCACAGCATTGGTTTGAGATGCATTGGAACGATGCGAATCATAAGCGTTGCTGCCCGAAGGAGATGAGGTGGTCGACCACGGTCAACTACAGCAGCAGATGACCGCTACATTGTGCAGTAGAAACGAAGGGACCCACGTCAAACAACTTAACAGGACTGCAAGGCAAGCAGCATACCGTTGTACAGTGGCGCGGCGACTGCATGGTGGTGGTCTATTTGCCTGACGATCAGTACTTCAGTTTTATGGATGGACAATACGCGACCGCATCTGACAGTCTACGTGGAAGAGAACTTGGAAGGAGAGAATATTCGATAAATGAACCGGCCTCCTCGTTCCCCGTTTTAAATCCTATTGAGCACGCGTGGGATGCGTTGGGGAGAGGTTTTGAAACACGTCCACATGGATCAGGCAGAGAACAGAGGGGAGAGGAATACGCATTTGTGATCTCAATGAAAATGGAGGTGGACATATGTTTTAGGCACACGAATGAGTGGAAGAAGGAATAAGGAAGGAATAAGGGAAAAAAAACACCGAGAATATGACTTAATGGATGGTAGCTAATGTTTAGAAAAATTCTGGAGCAACATATAAGCTTACAGCTAAAGATGAAAAAAAAAAAAAACGGGTAATGTAGAGGCCTTTATGATGACGACGACAACCACGACCGCGACGGAGATGTACAGACAGTCGTTTGTTTCGCGTATCATTCGCAAATGAAATAAGCGAAGGGTAGAGTCGAGAGAGAGAGAGCTAATTATAATATAACACAATATATCTTCTACCGTATACCCCAGAATGTTTGCGGAGTATCAGTGTAGACAGAAATGAAACATTTAAACTTCGAAGACTTAAGCTGGTAGGTAGGACAGACGTGGAAAGAAATCTGCAGAAAGCCCGCGGTGGAGAACTTAACAGAAAGATGAGAAATTTGTTAAAGCAAACTAGAGTACTTAACTGGCAGTTGGAGGTGCAGTAAAAGGAATTAACTGGCAAGAGTAAGTTGTAGTAGAGAGAGATACGAGCTCACACAGAGGCTTGTCATCATAACTACGTTTCTTTCATGCACCATTCCTGACTGCAAAATACGTAGATACGGTTATAGGTTTGGTAGACGTAATATTAAGATTAACATATGAACCGGTTTCTGCAGTATGATGAAGTTTGGTGTATCAAATGAGTCTAAAAACTGCTGAATATATATATATATATATATATATATATATATATATATATATATATATGAATTAGAAGAAGCAAAGGCGTAACAGAGTGCACGCCGCAGCAGGCTTCGCAACCTGAGAAGGGAAAAGAGATGTCAAACACTCCACGGACGCACAGGGGATATCAGAAGGGTCAGTCGATGTGTTCATGCTGGGAGCGAACACCGCGCTCGGGACAGCATTCTGCACAGGCGGAGGCGGCTGGCAGTAGGCGGCAGGTTTAGGGTCAGGTCCACTGCAGTGCACGTGCAACACACGTGTTGCTCGCCGCCGTCAAGGCGCGCGCTGTTCCCCGCGCAACGCGTCAATCATCCGGCCGCAGGGGGAGAGCCTGCCAGCTAAAAAGCCCTAAACAAGGGCGCGTCGCCCTGACTAAAATAGTGTTATCACCCCGCATCAGCCCAGCCTTTTGTTAGCCCTTTATTCCCTTGTGATCCGTCAGCAGTGTGCTCTCTGGACTGGTAACATTTGGCATTAAAGGGAAAAGATCCCGATCTGACTGGCTTACTCGAACATGGTTTTTACCGTCGTAATGCAAGCACCGATATGCAAATAAATTCAGAAGTTACGAATCACATTTTATGTGCATTGCAGGTGGACAAATTGTCTGTTTCCTTTCCCTTTTTGTTTTGTATGAAGGAAAGAAGGTTGGGGTTTACAATCACTCCAAAGATGAGGTCACTGAAGCCGAAGATCAAACTATGAAAGGAGACGCTGAGAAAGGAAATCGGCCGTATCGTTTGGAAAGGAAGCAGCTTGGAATTTGACATAGTCTTTTTAATGGGGAACTATGGAAAATCTAAATTTTGATGGACGAGCAGGAATTTAAACTGCGCTGATACAGAATGTGTGTTTAGTTGACGGAAAAAGAAATCGGCCGTATCTTTTACAGAGGAAATAACCAGGCATATGTCTTATTCGATTTCGGGAAATTATGAGAAAGCTAAATTTTGATGGATACTGATTTAAACTGTGCTACTACTGAATTCGGGTTAAATTTCGAAACGACTGTCTCTCCTCGCTCGATAACTTATCAGATACATTGGGATAAACAGTTACAGATGGACTTCTGCATTCTACAAATCAGTTTGAAATGAATAGTAAAATATAACTTTTATTTTTGATTTACAGGCTGTATTTAAAAAAACCACCGACAACGCATAGTATGTTTTACGGAGCGACAAACTTATCACTTGCCAAGAGGGAATCCATGTACGGAAGTAAGTGATTTGAAAATTTGTGACTATTTGGATCCCGATCGTATTGAAAATTTGGTAGATTTCAGCAAGGTTATCAGTGGATAGCACAACGACTTGGCGTCGCCGCCCCCCAGAATAATTCTCTTAGTGCAATGTCGTAGCGCAGGTTTGCGTGAATGCTTCCCAACAGTCCCTTCTTTCTCGAAGTGAGCAAGCGGCCGGAGTCACTTTTGTTCCATGGTTCCGCCCGACTCTTTACCCTGCCTGTGTTTCTACCCTCCCCCCTCTCCCACTTCCTCCCCCAAGCTGACCCTATCTCTCCGAGGCCGCTACCAACGCACGATACGGCCCGCCTCGCCTCTTTATGCAGCCATCTTTTTGATACAATCTTACTTCTGTGTTATTTTTCCTCCCGCTTCCATTAAAAAAGTGGAGTTTCGTTTTCCTTCTTGTTTCGAACAAAAACTTTCCTTTCAGGGACAGCACGCGCCGAGCTGCTCTGCGCTTCTCCCGTCTCTCTCACTCTTCCACCTCTATTTTCCTCCCTCGGCCTTCTTTTATGTTTCGGTCCTGAATGACAGAGCAATATCACATTACGGTTATTGCTCGCTCGCCTCTCAAAGGTGTTCCGCAGCCTCCGACTCCGCGTCTTCTGTCTCTCTTCCGCCCTTTCTTGTGTTCTTTTCCTTTTTTTGTATCTTTTTTCTTCACAGAAAGGGTAGGGGTCCGAGCAAAGAAAGGAACTCATAATGAATCGACAAGATAATGAAGTACATTAACGTCTTGCTGCAACAAAGTGAAGCTTCGGGTGCTCGCTTCGGGGATTTATTCGGCGGCAGCGTGAATAGCGGAGTGGATGGAAGGAAGCTGTGGGTTGGCCTCTGCAGCGGGGCGGGCGCAAATAATCGTTTACGCAGCGTGTGCGCTATTATGCATTTGTCCGCGCTTGTTTCGGTCGCTTTGTCTCAAAGGGCTCAGAATTAGGAGCTGGCTATTTCATTCCAAGAAGAAAAAGAAAGTAAATGGTCTATATAAAAGGAATCCGAAATGTACACTAAATCGTCTCTCTCTAGAAAGCAAGTTGGAGAAATTTATACTGAAGCAGGGGCAGCGACTTCTTTTGTGAATACAATGCGGATTGTGGCAGGTGGAGGGGTCGTGTCGGCGTTTATGGAAATCTGTCGTATCGTTATTTTGCGTGGAAAAAGATTTTTCTTACGTCCCGACATCTTATGTCTTTCCTTTCCCTCCGCAGCAGCCCTTAACTCTCGGCGCAAATGCAATAAAATGAAAGAACCTCATTAAAACCACAAAGCCTTACCGAGAATGTACTGCAGCGCTGTCGAATTACGACGCTGCCTCCTGTGCGCGCGACTCTGACTTAAGAGTTGTACATGTGTCATGTGTGCATCGCACATCGCCATTAAACAACACCTCTACGATACGCAACATATATTATTCTAGATGTAAACATAATTAAAAAATACACCATACAAGACACATCCGACATTGTCCATTACATGAACTTATTATTCACTAATTAATAGAAGCTCTAGCTTTGACAAGGAAGAGCTACCAGTGTCCGTCACAAATTGTACAGCTGTATGTTGGTTTCCTAAAGTGCTTGTCTGCAGGGACTCACTCCATCTTCACATTCTGCAGACGGACCTTGAGTTCTACAAAAAATACAAAAAAGTTTTGAGTCACATTTTGAAATCATCCAGACTTGCCCGAACAGCCGCGTGCGTTAGCACGGCGCTCTCGGGATTCGAGGAGGTGCCGTCTTCGGATCGACTTCCCCTCACCGGCGAATTAACGACAAGGCCTGGTGTGCAGACCAGCCTGAATGTGATTTGTTGGTGGTTTCTCACGACTGACTAAGTGAATACCGGGCTGGACCTACTTCACGCCTAAGTAACACGATTCACAAACATTTTGAACATGTCCTTACACTTCCACATGGCTAACACTATACGCAAACTGATAGATATACCCTTCTTTCCGTCTGGGGTGCGGGAGATACGGGATAAAGGTGAAAGAAAATAAAAAGATTTTGAAATCACCCACCTCCTTTTCGATTGTACGGTCCTTTCACTTTCCTGTGGCACTAATTACTTTTGTGATGCATCTAGTGGGTTGGTAATTTTTGGATCTAGACATCTGGAGAGGACCATGGAGATACGGTTTCTTCTAAATCGATGAGAAAGGACACGGTATTGCCACTCACAAATTGTTCTTCAGCACTAAATGTATGAACGCTTTGTTGCATTCCCGCATCTACAATCCTACCCAGCCAATCATTATCCCTGGAGACGGTCCTGATGAAGAGAATGAGTGATTAATTACGAAAAGTTACGATCAGTAGTGATCGGGGACTCACTCATGAATAAAGGCAGAGCTAAAGTTGTTCAACGATTTGAAATATTAGTTTATTTTCGAATTTGGAAAGACGTTACTATTACAACTCTACGTTAACAGAGTACTTGCAACACTGAAAGAGTTGTAATGAGTTGTTACTAGATAGTCGTTTAAAATTAATTTATGATATGTGTTTATATTTAAGGTCAAATATGTGTTGTTATTACTGAGAGGGAGGATCAAGCATAGTGAACGGTAGTGCGCGTAACCAGACCAGTAAAATGTCGAAAACATCACTGCAGCATGGAACGATGTACAATTTGAAACGGCGAGGTAAAATGAAGTAATATTAGGGCTTCATGTCCCGTTATCAACGAAGTCACTCGAGACGGAGCACATGATCGAATACGACAAGGATGGGAAGGAAACTTAAGACGACGTTTTTCAAAGAGACCATCACAGAATTCGCCTAAATAGTACAGTGTCTCACCATCGTACCACATGGCTCGGTTCAGCGATGTGACAGGCGATATCTCTCTCCGGTCCGACAGCTTTCTACGAATGTAAATTTAATGGTTTAGAGAAGCTGCTGCAAGTCCTAGATTTCAAGAAATGTTGCTTATTTTTATATTTATATAAAATTTGCGTGTCTGTTCCAGTATCTACTGATGAGACAAAACATTGTGACCACCTACTTAATAGCGTGTCGTTCCACCTTTTGGTAGCACAGAAGCGATCCTGCGTCGCATGGGTTCTACCAGTCCTTGGTAGGTTCCCAGAGGTATATGACACCAGATGTCTGAGCACAGGTTATGCAATTCTCGTAAATTACAGGACGGTGGTTTGTAGATGCAGAACTCAGGAGAAAATAATGACTAAGACAGCAACGCGAGTTCGCCCTGTAGCATGATTGTGACCTTGTGAGTGGTCAGTTGTCTTGATGTAAGACGCGAACCCCAAGAAATCAAGCATGAAGGGTGCAGGAGTTGCGTAACAATGTTCACGTGGTCTCCAGCCGTCATGATGCCTTCAATTATTACCACAGGTAATTGTTCCCCATGGCGTAGTACTGTCCCACCTGGTATGTATTCATGTTTCGAGCAGCCGTTAACGCGGCTGACGACCTATCAGGGCCCGACCATCGGCCTAATGAACAACAAACGTGATTCATCCGACCAGACGACACGTTTTTATTGATTCACTGTCCAGTCTCCATGATCCTGTATCCACTACAATCGTAATCGACGAGGCCGTCGGGTCAACGTGGGAACAAATATAGGTCGTCTGCTGCGGAACCCCATGTTCAACAGTACACAGTGAATGGTGTGCTACGCAACTCTCTTGGCTGCATCAGCACTGAACTCTGTCGTCATACCTGCCACAGATCGCTGCCTTTTCTGCTTTGCGGAGGGACAGCAAGCCTCCGACTTCCACGTTCTGTGATGAGACGTGGACATCCAACATCTCGTGGTTTCACCGTCCACTTTCCCTAAATGCTCACGAAGAACCGACTATCTTCGCCATTTCCAAGATTCTCGTTCCCAGGCGCCGTGCTGCAACAATCTGCCCTTTGTCTAAGAAGCTTGTCAATGAATTTCTCCATTGACGGCCCATGTCGCCGTTAGAATGATTCCCCATTCGCCTCTGTTAAGTTTATATAATTTCTTAAACGCGCCACGTGCCCTCAAGACCACTAGGCGGCATTTGGTCTCGCTGTGGGCAGTTTTCATACTGTTTTGAATCTGTCCTAGAACGCCTGTTGCAATTAGAACCGAATTTGGCACACGAATGACTACGTAAAAATGGCTCTGAGCACTATGGGACTTAACATCTGAGGTCATCAGTTCCCTAGAACTTAGAACTACTTGAACCTAACTAACCTAAGGACATCACTCACATCCATGCCCGAGGCAGGATTCGAACCTGCGACCGTAGCGGTGGCGCAGTTCCAGACTGTAGCGCCTAGAACCGCTCGGTCACGCCGGTCGGCATTGACTAAGTACCAGGCGACAATTAATATTGCATTAGGAACCTCTAGCAGTCCTTATTTTTCTGTTTCGAGATGGAGAAGTGGTGACATTTTAGTATAACTCTAGAACGCTTGGAGCAATTTCATTCAAATTAGGGACGTGTATGACTACCCTCGCTGAATTAATGCCTTTGTGTAATACTGTCCGCATCGGCCTGCATTCACATGGTCCAGTCTAGATGATCCGGTACCCTCTGCAGTCGTAATCGATTATGTCGTTGGGTCAACATGGGAGCCAGTACTTCTGCGGTAATAGCGTCTTACACACCTACGTGCGCTAGCCAATTACGGGCGTGGCTTCTGGGGGGCGGCTTGAATCCGCATTCCATGTAATAATGGGGGGAGGGAGATACACAACACTCTAAGGAATGAGGGAGGGTCAACAAGAAATGAAGGAGTGTTTAAGGAGGAAAGGACTGACCTGGATGTTTGAACCATAAAGGTTTCCTTTTCCTAAGTAATATAAAATCGCTCAAAAGTATTTTGAAGAGATAATAAATTCGTAAAACAAATTTTATGACAAAATTTAAATGAAGTAATTTATTGCCAAATCTTTTTAATATGTACTTTATTTTCTTACATATAGTATACAATTCTAACATTCTAATCTCTGCATCAATAATAAAACACAAATGAACAAATTACAGAGGCTCAAAAGTATTTTGTTAAAACTAAACAGAAAAAAACAGTGATGAAGTCTTGACCCATGATGTTATTGGCTTGATACTTGGTTGCACAGCTTGTTTTATTGCAACACACCAGGATGTCATAGAATCCACGAGTTTGGCTAATCGTCCGTGAAGAATCTTCTTCATTTGTTCCCACAGTTGTTTGTAGAAAGCCTAATTGTTTTTGTTGGCAAACACGTCTATCCAGCTCTCCCCAAAGATGTTCTACGTGGCTTAAATCTGAACTTTTGCTTGGTTATTCAAATACTATTACTTTGTGTTGCTTCAGAACCATTTTCACATGGCCAGAAGTATGCTTCGGATCGTTTCATGATGGGATTGACAATTACGAGCCATATTTTCTCTTCCGTGAAGTATCATACGTCTTTTAATATTTCACCACGAATTTCGACGAGAGGACCTATGCCAGTTCGTGAGAAAAAAACCGTACACGATGGTACTTTCTCTTCCGCGCTTCGTGGTGAGTACTTGGTACTTTCTGTTATTGCTCTTGTTTTTCAGCCGTCGAACGTAGTGTATCCCGCCTGAGTAGAAGAGATTTAAAAAAAACTTGCTTTCATCACGTCATAGAATTTTTACCAATTTTTTTTAGCGATCAGTGACGCTTACTTCTTAGCAAACTATAGTATGGCGTTCCTATTTTTCAAGAAGGTCGCCTGGTATTCAGACCTGTAGATGGTAAGCGACGTTTAACTGTCGAAACGTGGACCTTCACCCCGTGTTTGACCTATAGATCATCACGTTTGTACCCAGGCTAATCTTTTGAGATCAGCCATACATTAACTTCTTTTTTGGTGGTTTTTCGGGGCCGACCACGTAGTTCATTGTTCTTTATCGTCTCCTTTTTTTTCTGAAGCCGGGTCCAGACATTCACAAGCTATTGAGAGATGCCAAACACCTTCGCGACGAGCTTGGCCTGTCTCAGTGCAGACAGCTTGTCTGAAATCTGCTAAATATTCTTCAGTTTTACGTACTGCCGAAAGTAAATAAAAATATTAGAATTAGATCTGCATTGCGTAGTTAGGTTTGTTGCAGTCTTACCATTCTATAACATACTTACGAACCCTTTGGAAACACTGTTTACGGCTAAAGTCCATGCTTACCTGCACTCGGTAACAAATAGACGTAACCGTGGCGAGATCAAGCAGTCTTCTGTCTGAGCAAAAAGTTTGTTTTGATTACAGGTATAGATAAACACACCTACCTACCTACTTGTTCAACTACAAAATAATTTTGCATGTACATGGAATCTACCGGGACAAGAAGTAACAATGCTTAGGTTCGAGAGTTAGATGTCGCCGAACAAGGAAAATGTTCTCAGCGGATATTCTCTCCCGGTAAAATATCAAATTTCAGTCAGCAGCGAATCTGGGTTCTCTCTCACACTCGGTTTACGCAGTGACCCCGCTGCACATCACTGCCTCCGCCTCCGCGCTACATTATTACATCGGAATCGATAAATTAGTAATCGTAGGTGTGCTGTACGCGGCAGGAGGGATGGAGCCAGACACAAAGGCGAACGGTGACGCTGCCGAATATGAATGGCCTCCAGCGCCAGGCCTTTGAAGAGCGGTGCGCGTTGTACACGCGACTAGGCGGATTTAAGCCGCCCCCAGAGGCCACGCCCGTAATTGGCTAGCGCGCGTAGGTGTGTAAGACGCTATTACCGCAAAACCGGCGCCTCTCAATGGGACGAGGGAACCACAATCAGCTTATGCAGACATCGAACACAATCTCCGGCGCGCATTAATTCCCCCAGCGGCAGCACCACCGCCGCCGCCTCGGCGCGAGGGTTAACAAACAACTCGCGAAAACGCCTCGCCCGCTGCCTGGTTCGCTCCACAGCACTCGCCGCTAGCTGGGGTGCTCGATCTGTCCGGGGAAAGGGGGCAGGGAGGCAGTAGGCGGGGGTATAGCAGCCGTCGCGCCGCCGCTCTTTGTGCCGGCTCGGGCTTCAATTGGAACAGTTGAAAGCGGTTATCTGATTAATTAATCATAGTCCAATCAGCGGGCCGCGTCTCTAAAACACATCAAAGTAAAAATGAAAGGGATTTGCTGTTTTCATTCTTCGCGACACAGATATATACGCGCGGTGGGGCCGGGCCTCTCCAGTGTAGCAGAGGTTAGATTTTCGAAATAATGTGTTGCTGGCTAAACACAGGCAGGACACCGGAGGAGGGAGGACACAGAGACAGAGGCAGCGAAGGGGTAGATTGGGGGTTGGGAGGAGGGATGAGAGAGAAAAGGAACAAAATAAACAGCGCGCATGCACCACACACACACACACACACACACACACACACACACACACACACACATACACACGAGGCAGAAAATTCGCCGAGCGGCGAGCGGACGCGCCCGCGGTGTAATGGACACAGACAATCCTCCATTATTTTAAGTTACAAAGGAAGCCAGATAACAAAAAATCGGCCATTTCTATGGCATCAATGGCACACTTTCAATACGGGAGCCCCCGGCGAGGCACAAAAGGGACCCGCCGCCGCCAAAGCACGGTCCGAACGCCGCGCAGCGACAAAACACAGAAGCGGGCGCCGCAGCCGGAACACACTGGCGCCGGGATAATAAAAAAAAATACGTGGGGGTAGGATGGGTGGAGAGCCGGGCAGCGGGCAGATAGCGGGAAATCCGCGGATAACAAGCCGACCCAAAGGTTGCGCGCGTTTCGTTAATGACATGTGCTCGCCTGCATTGTCCTCGTGGACCCGCGTGTCCTCTGTGCAGCGCGCTAGTGGCGCAGGCCGAGTTAACCGTAGGCTGCTAGCTCAAAATCGCTACTCTTCACTAAGTCTCACAGCTTTGTCTCGTCGACACTGGAGAGTGAAGTACGTTAGTCATTGAGCTTCTACCTCAGGTAAAGCGGTCGCTGTTTCCTCTCAGGCGAGAGCTAGTACGTCATTTCGTATCAGCTCGAAAAATTCCATAAATACCCCCCGAGTCATCTAGACTTTTCGTGCTGTAATTTTGGTGATATTCTTCCAGAGAGTAGAATATTTTGAAATTTTTATCTTCGTCACACTCTACAAGTGTTTCACTTTCCAATATACACTAACAACAAACCTTGTGACTACTGCCCAACGTCAGTTTGGTGTTGCTTGGTTGCTTTATGGTCACATAACACGGCAAGGAAAGAATATAAGCCAGACAGAGAGGAATAGGGAATCATTCTAGCCACTATACGGCTACAAATGGGGAAGTACAGTGACATAAGCGATTTTAACAAGGAACAGACCTTACAGCCCGGCGCCTGGAAACGAGCATCTTTGAAAAACGAGCATCTTTCAAAAACGAAGCTGATTAGCTGTTTACGTGCTGATGCTGAAGCTGATACTGACAGGCTTATTCCTAGACCTGATGCAATGCAGCTAACGCAGTTCAGTGCTGTTCCTGCAAATCCTTTAGGTGTGGCGACTTGTGGCCTCACTTGGTGAATTGGCCTCTGGCGATCTATAAAGATGAATCTCCTATTTTGGTAGGTGGAGATGGCGAGTTTTCAGAATCGTGCTTCGTTTCCACGTTGGGGCACGTTAATTGTGGGTGTTGCAGTGATGGGAGTTTAGGACTACCCATGCTGGTCTGGTTGTCTGGCTTCGTATCTAAGCGTCCTGAACACCTAGGATGCGTACTGGCACCATTCTACCTCTATTGGCTGGGACGACATGTTGGCTGAATTATGTGGGGGGTCGTTGCCTGTGAAGCAGCTCTTTGAGCAACCTGATGGCGTGGAGGCACCGCCTCGTTTTCGTTTCGGAGTTCGCCTCGTCCATTGTCACGTAGACTGGAGCCGAACACTGTAGCCATGCCTTTCCCTAGGGAGACGCAGCGCTGGCGTTGAGCTGTGGCGTCATAGCGCGGACGCCGACGAGTGCGTCCTGCGACGACGCTGCTGTTGTCTGGGGTCGGACGGTGCTGGGAACAGCCTGCGCAGGCTCTGCCGGCTTGTGTGAGCTGGTAGCGCTTAGGATGGTCTGCTTACTCGTCACGATCGTTCCTACTGCTTGCCACGGTCACTCAGCCTGTGTGGCCACCTCGTCAAGTGGTGGCTTGGTGCGCCTTTCTTCTGCAGAATGGCAGTAGCGCTTCTTGCAAAAATGGTTCAAATGGCTCTGAGCACTATGGGACTCAACTGCTGTGGACATCAGTCCCCTAGACCTTAGAACTACTTAAACCTTACTAACCTAAGGACATCACACACATCAGTGCCCGAGGCAGGATTCGAACATGCGACCGTAGCAGTCGCACGGTTCCGGACTGCGCGCCTAGAACCGCGAGACCACCGCGGGCGGCCGCTTCTTGCAGCTGTGCACATGTTGCGCGGTCGTACCGCGCGTGTCAGCGTCTACTTTGGCTGTGGTGGTGACTGACAAGCTGATAGCGAGCGCGGACCCATGCCTTTGTCTGCTAACTGCACAAAGGATCATGTGACCTGGGCTCTTCTTTCTTCTGCATGGCCTTCTCTCTTTTCCCGGATACCAGTTTAGTATGTATCTGCAGCCCCGGCAGCGGGTTACACGCTCTTCCCCCGCAGTTTGCGCACTTTGTTGTGGCATGGCACGGTTTCTGGCAGGTGCGCGTGTCGTGTGACAGTGCTTTGGTACATGCCTTATTTTCTGGCAGTGAAAGCAGTGCTCGTTCCATGTCACCTCGCAAAGAAGGAGCCTCTTGACGATGAAGATTTCGTCGTTGTTGTTGTGTCAGGTGGGGTCCACGAGCAGGATACGAGGTCTGTCCTGTTTGAGAGCTGGTGTATTTCCATGATGCAATGATAGCATCTGCGTTTTAGCGCCCTGGTCACTTCGTTTGGCGTGAAGAGCCACGGCAAGCCACGGATTTTGGCCTTGACGGTTTCCTTCCACCTATGTTCAAAGGCAGAACGATCTTCCATAACGAAGTCACAGAGCATCCCTCTGGCTGTGTCGTAGTCTGTGGTGTTCGTGAGGGATAATAGCAGGCTGTCGTTACCATTTTGTTGTAGCAGCTAACTCTCCTTGTGTGGCGACTGCGAGGTCTGCTTGGAGCTCGGTCCTCGCACTTCCTCCTGTGTGTAGCATAATGGGAGACGTGGAACTTGTATTCTTCTGGTTCAGGCAGTGTGCTGGATCAGGCGGTATCCACTGTAGGCGGCAGCTTGTCACTTCTCAGTAGCAGACGTGTTGGAGACGTTTGTGGCCCGTTTTACTTCTGCTGGTTGCATCGAATCGCTGGCTTGTCTCTTCTGAGGGCGTTGTCTGCTTCTTCTCCGGCATGGCGGACCACAAGGTATACCACAATTAGCTTCTCGCGAGGCCGCGATTGCGGGAATAGTTTTACTGTGCTGCACGTAGATGTTGCTCCGATGGCAGTGATCAGCAGAATGCAATTCAGTGCCTCTGTTCGCGTGCTATTTTCCTGAACACCTATGGGAAGTGTTCGAAGTGCGATGAAACCACCTGTAGGCGACGAGGTATCGGACGTCTATGTCTTATCACAGAATGTGAAGGTCAGAGGCTTGCCTGCTCTGTAAATCAGGATAGGCAGCGATCTATAGCAGATCTGACGACGGAGTACAATGCTGGTGCAGACATCAGTGTTCCACAGCTGTTCAGTGGGAATGATTGAACATGGGACTCTGCACCAGATGACATTTACATGTTCCCCAACGATATCATCAGTTGCTATTGCAGCGTATCTTGTTGCAATAAACCGATGGTCGTGGGCAGAAGCGCTGTGATCCAGGCAAACGGCATCTCGATACATGCACTGCGCCACGGACGCAACTAGACACCCACTGAGTGGCGACAGGTGGTCTTTTCAAATGAATCGTGTTTTATGTTGCATTGCATTGATGGCCGTTGGCGTGTACGGAGTGAAACGTCTCAAAGTGAAGGGCATAGGTCGGAGAAGGTAGCTATATGGTCTAGGGAATGTGTTCGTGGCATTTCCTGCTTAATCCCGTCATTCTGGAAGGCACAATGGAACTACACAACTATACGTACATCATTGGGGACCAAGTTCACCCCTACATGCAGTTTGTCTTTCCTCAGCACGATGGCATCCATCAGCAGCAGAGTGCAACGTGTCACGCAGCTCATAGTGCACGTGCGTTGTCCGAAGAGCACAAGCATGAACTTACCGCACTCCCCTAGCCACTGAATTCCCTGGATTTAAACTGAGTCGAGAATCTGTGGGACCACCTCGATCGGGGTGTACGCGCCGTGGATCCTCAACCAGTAACCTAGCGCAGCTGGCCTCAACACTGGAGTCGGCGTGGCTCCACATCCCTGTCGATACTTCCCAGAACCTCACTGACTCATCCTACACGTCTCGCAGTGGTCTGCGCTGCACGAGATGGCTATTCAGGCTTTTGACAGATGGTCACATTAATGTGACTGGATAGTACGAGTGTTGCCCAGAAAGTAAGTTCCGATCGGTCGCGAAATGGAAACCACTGGGAAAACCCGGAAAGCTTTGCACAGATGTGTTGGGCACTGTCTCTAGTATGCCCGTCGATCGTGTCGCGTCGCTCTTTGTGTGAACAGTGAGCACGTAAAGATGCGTAGGGAATAGCGTCTGCCGCCAACTATGAACGCCTGGTTAGAGATTTCGCCTGTGTCATGCAGCCCACATAACACTAACTGTCGAGCAGTTCCCTCTTCATGCCAATTCTCGGCCGTACACAATAGGGGCAATGAAGACGCTCTTGCAGCGTTTCCGATGAGAAGTGTTTGATCACTCACAATACAGTCCGTAATTGACTCTGCTAGAGTCTCATCTCTGCTCACAAGAACCACTGATTATGAAGACAACATTTTTCCACAGGCAACGGGCTGCAGACCAGTGCAGATAACTGGCCGAAAGCACAGGTGGCTGCTTTCTATGACGATGATATTGGAAAGTTGATACAACACTACGACAAAACTCGAAGTTGGAGCGGCGACTATGTAGAGAAGTAGGTGGAAGGTGTACCTAACTGTTGCAGATAAAACGTCTCTGGTTTTCACAGTGGTTTCCATTTTGCCACCAATCGGAACGTACTTTCTGGACAACCCTCGTATATATACAATGCTAAGTCTTTATGTTGTGGACTGTTACTTCATATACTGAATGTCAGATCGACACATTAGCAAGAGTTGCTTCTTATGATACATTTATCACTAAAAGGTACGCAGTTGTATATAGGTAAGAACTGCTTTGTTAGTGATATAGATCATAGCATCCACATTTGAATAAAATTTGAAGCTGATCCGATGTTTGAATAATTAATAATAGTAACGGACACGTTCGGTCTCTGACTTGTGACTGACATGTATATTAAACAATGAATCCTAGCAAAAACATTCGCAATGTAGGTTACTTACACAACTTACGTCTCCCATCCGCTCCTTATGAAACATGTAGACCAACACCTTCCTCTGCTTTTATCCAGTTGAAATATTGTTGGTGTATTATATCATAAAAAACCTGGCAAACGAAAGTTTATCGGCTTTTGTTAATCCAGACTTCCGTCGCTTCTTAGTCTAACAATTTCCGATTTAAGAACGCATGTTGAGGCTCACTATAAGCACAAAAAGAAGTGGAAGATTCTCCGTTTTCTGTTTTCATTCCTGAATATTTTAGCTCACTTTCGGGATTCCGCTTTGCTCGAAATCCAAAATATTGGACTGAGCATGATCCGGAAGAAAATGTTGCCGCTGCCTCGGGAGCCCGCTGGGACGCTATTGAATCCTCGACTGCAGCTTGGCGAGAGCACACTGGGATCGCGTGTCTGAGAAATGCGGCCACCCGCTTTATCGGTATGCGCGGACAAGGCGCAACCTCGGTGGTCCGCGTCTCGCCTTACTGATTAACGACGCCCACTGCCGCCCCGACGCCTGGGATCCTACTTCAGCGCCACGCTGTTCATAAAGAGTGGACAGTGCTGTTCTGTTAACTCCTCTTGTACTGCAGAGATACTACAGGATTCCGTGTTTGTACGCTTTTGGTCGAACTTAATTATACAGTCGACTCTTGCTAATTCGAAGCTCGATGGATCGAGTTTCTCGATAAATTGAACCTAGATAAATCCCGTCACTTCTTTCGTTCTTCAACTTACTTCAGTTCATAAATCAGTTGTAAAAATAACTTCGAAGCAGTACAGGTGTTTGACTTCCTATGAAAAGAAACAAGGTATTGAGGCCGTGGCATGTGGAGAGGAAGGAATGGGGGATGTGGCGAAAACTTTCGGGATTCCGTCATCCACGCTGTGGAGTGGCCTATAGCAGAAAGATAAGATAGTTGAAAATGAGTCATAGAGATGGAGGAAGTGGAGCGGGATAGGTCTGTGCCCGCGTCTTGCATGCTTCTTGAAATGGCATAGTCAGTGTAGAGGTCTAACCATACCTATCGCAGGTTATATCTGTATTACTAAGCGGCTAACTTTGTTCATAGTGCCTGGTCCCATTGGAAGATTGCCTTTTTAACGGCTTTCAAGTGAAACAATAATTCGATTTTCAATATTTCGTATAATAATTTACCGAATTTAATAATTTAAAATGTTTCATTATCTACACATTAAGAGGTACAACCTTACTTCAAAGTTTTAACACAATAAGACTAGTATTAAAGATAGAAACAATGCATAGGTCTTGAGGTAGCGTAAATCATGGTGTACAAATTACCTAGACTACATTTACCCTGTATTTGAGAATGAGAGCATTTAGCGGGTTCCAACAAACTTCACACATTATTTAAAACTTTTTCATAACTTTTTCCCGATGACACCCATCACAACATAATGAAAGGAAATAAGCTTATCTCTTACGACATTTTTACTGTGTCATGCAGTAAAATTTCAGCATCATTCATGATGTTTTAATTTATTACTTCTTTATTGCTAACTTTATTCGGAACACGTTTTTCAGACAGTAACCTCGTGTACCACTGAATGTGCCAGTAAACGTGTATCGTCATACGACACGTTGTTCAGGAGATTTGTCTTCATAAACATAGAGATGCGTGAAAAACTATATTTCTAGATTTTTCTCATCCAGTGTTTGATAATGAGACCATTTAGTGACTTCCCACAACCTTTAAACATAATTTTAAACATTTTCTGAAGTTTTTCATTATTGTATGGGTGAATAACCCGAAACTAATAAAACATTTGGATCTTCAAGCATACAGGTTGTACATGCTTAACGTCAAATAATTAACACATTAACTCAGTTACACAGTAATGACACGTTTCAAGCAATTTTATTCATGGGAATTCGATTCTTTAAAGAATCAGGGTTGTGGGGTTACTCGCGTTAAAATAAATGAAGAATTAAGTGCGTAAGAAACCTAATTCCATTTAATTTGAATTTTAGTTGTTTTTGTCTGCTTACGTTTGTATGTAAATACGAATGTTATCGAAGCTGCAGTCCTTCTTTTAAATCATACTCTTATTTCAGATTTTTTCTGATTCCTCCTCGATACGTCAAACTTTCGCTAAATTGAACTCTCATTTATTCGAACTTTTTGTTAGGTTACTTAAACTTCGAACTATCGAGAGGCGAAGGTACATTCCAGAATTCGAATCAAGAACCGCTGCCAACATGAGTAACGTAGAAGTACATATCCTCGGAGTACTGAAGCAACTTAAAGCACTTAATAAAAGCAAGTCTTCTGGTCCATACTGTATACCACTTAGGTTCCTTTCAGAGTATGCTGATGCATTAGCTCCATACTTAACGATCATATACAACCGTTCGCTCGACGAGAGATCCGTACCCAAAGACTGGAAAGTTGCACAGGTCACACTAATATTCGAGAAAGATGGTAGGAGTAATCCATGTAATTACAGGCCCATATCATTAACGTCGGTATGCAGCAGGATTTTGGAACATGTATTCGAACATTATGAATTACCTCGAAGAAAGTGCTCTATTGACACGCAGTCAATATGGGTTTAGTAAACGTCGTTCTTGAAACACAATTAACTCTTTATTCACATGAAGTGTTGAGTGCTGTTGACAATGGATTTCAGATCCACTCCGTATTTCTGGATTTCCGGAAGGCTTTTGACACTGTACCACACAAGCGGCTTGTAGTGAAATTGGGTGCTTATGGAATGTTATGTGACTGGATTTGTGATTTCCTGTCAGAGAGGTCACCGTAGTAATTGATGAAAGTCATAGAGTTAAACAGAAGTGATTTCTGGCGTTCCCCAAAGTAATTTTATAGGCCCTTTGCTGTTCCGTATCTGTATAAACGATTTGGGAGACAATCTGAGCAACCGTCTTAGGTTGTTTGCAGATGACGCTGTCATTTATCGACTAATAAAGTCATCAGAAGATCAAAATAAATAGCAAAACGATTTAGAAAAGATATCTGAATGGTACGAAAATTGGCTAAATAACGAAACGCGTGTGGTCATCCACATTAGTGCTAAAATGAATTCGTTAAACTTCGGTTACACAATAAATCAGTCAAATCTAAAGGCCGTAAATTCAACTAAATGTCTAGGAATTACAATTACGAACAACTTAAATTGGAAGGAACACATAGAAAATGTGGGGAAGGCTAATCAAAGACTGCCTTGTACTGGGAGGACACTTAGAAAATGTGACAGATCCACTAAGGAGACTGCCTACACTACGCTTGTTCGTCCTGTTTTAGAATACTACTTCGCGTTGTGGGTTCCTTGCCAGAGAGGACTGACGGAATACATCGAAAAAGTTCAAAGAAGGCCAGCACGTTTTTTATTATCGCGAAGTACGGGAGAGTGTGTCACTGAAATGATACAAGATTTGGGCCGACATCATTAAAAGGGAGGCGTTTTTCGTTGCGACGGAATCTTCTCACGAAATTCGTATCACCAACTTTCTCCTCCGAATGTGTAAATATTTTGTTGACACCGACCTACATAGGGAGAAACGATCACCACGATAAAATAAGGGAAATCGGAGCTCTTACGGAAAGGTATATGTGTTAGTTCTTTCCGCGCGCTATACGAGATTGGAATACTAGAGAATTGTGAATATTGTTCGATGAATCCTCTGCCAGGCACTTAAATATGATTTGCAGAGTATCTATGTAGCTGTAGAGGGTGGAAAAACACCACTATGATAAACGCCAAAAGTGTCATCCTGGTGGCATCAGCTAATGTGAACATCTTGTAAATGGTTGAAAATGTCTCGAATGGTCAGTCATGTCGAGTGGAGGCAGAGTAGGTCCTACACTGCGAGACTATGTGAATTTACAGACGCTGTATTACGAGGAAAACTGGTTCAAGAACAAAGGACGGTAGAAAACTTGGAACTGGTTTCGTAAGCGTTGAAGCTCTTATACGAAGTACTAATCTAGTGGGAAAAGTGCGTGGGAAGAAATCGACCATTTATATTTATGGTCGGCTAGTTACTAGAAATGGCTTCATTAATCCCCTGCATAAAAGTCCGTGACGCCAGTCCTTGACCAGGCTATTGCCCTACCTCGGGCGCGTTTTACTCCCAGGAAAGATCCTCGCTAATCATTTGATGGCAAGCTGTATGGTCCTGGGGCAGTCCTGAAGGGGCTGGAATGAGGAAAAATCGCCGCCCCTATTCGGGATTGTATCCGTCACTTCCACTCGCTAGACCTCCACGACCAGTGAATCACTGTATACCTCAATTTAAAATTGTTTATCCTTCTTTATAAACCAATCACAATTAAAATATCGAAAAGAATTGCAGCGTATGTAACTGCAATTCTGCCAAACGCATTTTTATAATTCGTTTCGTTTTTGCTTTAATCTTCAAATTTTCTTCGACAGCAGGATCATTTGAGGTGAATTTTAGCATCAGGTTTGGCAACAGTGATGGAAAAGCAAGGTCATGGTCTAGGCTGAGAGATCATCCCTCATTCACATAAAATAATTTACAGTGACTTCCGACAATCTTAACGAAGGTGGCTATACTGTGTGTCGAAGCAAAACTTTGCTGTCATGTGTTCGGCGTTCTACAGTTACGCTCATACTGGTCATTGAAAATAAGTACACTACGCCCAGCTGTCGGGTCATTGGAACAGTATAATATTTCTTTGGTTAGAGTAGTTAAGAAAGAAACTAGACTATACATTGGAATAGCTTATTATCAACTGGTTTATATAACCATCTACATTTATACTCCGTAAGTCACTCTACGGTTCATGACGAAGGCTACTTCTAATGTCAATACCTTCTCTCCCATTCACTCTTTTATTTGCGAATCACTATCAGTAAACTGCAGTATTTGCCGTAATTACCCTGATTTTCTCGTCACGGTCACTTCTCGAGACGTGTGAGAGAAAGTAATACCTTGTCCGATTTCCCCCCCGAACGTACTCTCTTGGATCTTCAGTAGTAAACCTCTCCGTGGTACACGACGAGTCTCTTGTTGTGTTTGCAACTGGAGTTTTATATGATGGGGAAAATATTGCATAAAAGACACACGATGAACAGATTAGAAAATCACATAAACTTCTAACTTTCCGGTTTCCACAGTTCCCTCGTTCGAAAATTGTGGAAGTAAGTGAAGTGTTCCGAGAACACCGGAGGCAAGCCAGAGAGCCGCCGTGAAGCTTTTAATGAAAGCCAGCAGGAGGAAAGTGGAGGTAAACAAAGATACGAGCGTGCCTGCTGCCTCTTAACTGGAAGTGGACTCCTGTTGCTATTATTTATTGTTTTTGATCGAAACGTGGAACGGCTGAGAGCAAAAATAAACCTCACGCCTCTGGATGTTCAACGCCACAGCCTAATGCATCCTTTCTTGCGAAGATCAGCAAGTACTTCGGAGGATTTTGCGACTACATGTTCGAATTTTTTTATGTAAGCGTCCCGATTTGCCAGGTAACGCTGGATATCTGCAACTGACAGCATCTGACAACATTTTCGTTGAATTGCGTCAGCCATATCATCAGTCATGCTCCGACACGGAAGGAAACAGATGCTGATAGGCATCACGCACTTTTAAATGATTGATGATCCACTTGGAATTTATAGAACTGCCAAGACGTCAGTTCCTTATTATGTGAACGTTTTGATTATGCAATACTGTCACACTGGTATACAAATAGACCAACCAGAAGTGCACATTCCGGGCGTTTTACGTATACTGGTATCCATAACTGATGACAGCTTATCTGTACTTAGTTTTCTGTTGGAAAATGTATAACATCAGCAAATGAACTACGAAAATGACAGATGGGAAT
The DNA here is from genome assembly GCF_023897955.1 of Schistocerca gregaria. Taxonomy (NCBI): domain Eukaryota; kingdom Metazoa; phylum Arthropoda; class Insecta; order Orthoptera; family Acrididae; genus Schistocerca; species Schistocerca gregaria. The sequence continues at coordinate 461,152,306 of NC_064926.1, read as the reverse complement.
AAATAAAGACGGTGGGGTATTCTGAATATTTGCGAGTATATATTGACGAGAGCATTTAAAAAAAAGGTCTCTAATGACGTTACTTTTGCTACATCAATAATTTACATCTTTGGTCACACAAAAAGAGTAAATTAACAACATTTGGTCACAGCAAAACAGTAAATTAACGAACTTTGAATGTTTTTATTCACTGGCGGTTTAATGTTTTGGGAGAGCTCTTTCTGTGGAAAAACGGTTAATTACATAAGAGAAAAAGAACTGGAGCTGCCTTTGAAATGCTCCGTAGTATCAAAAATGATTGACAATATGTTCAGTGAAATAAAAACTCTAGGATTCAGATGAGAATTTTGTAATCGACTTCTGTCGTGAGAGAAAAAATACATTTCATTTGCATTTCTCAGTGAATCTCATGTTTGCATTAGCCTTCCCTAAAGCTTGAGTTTATGTTGTTATTCCACCTTGAAAATCTCCTGGCGGACACCTGTAATTTTTTGGTGGTTTTGTCTGATTTCAGTAATTGTTCTGCAATGGTGTAATCAACATAAATGGTGTCGTTTGGTGCTAGTCTTTCCCAGATTGTAAGCGTCCGTGAAAATGGACTACAACTTCCCATAAAATGTTTTCCTTACTCGATGGAAAGAATGCCCGAAATAGTAGAAGATACCAAAGGGGTACATATTCGGCCAATTATTACGACTGGAGACACATCCAGGTGGATCCTTTGGATCCCGTATGGAAAAGAATTCAAACGTATTCTCTTAGGTGTCTGCGTGTTCGCGTCAGCGAGTAGACGCTTGCTTTTATAATTACATCTGGCTAGTTCGTGCACGAAGCGAAAACCTAAGTGTGACGAATTACACTTGTTTAACGTCAGATTGCCATCCTAATTAAAGTAATAATCCGAGGTGTACATAAATGACTTCCCACATACTGAAATTTTAATTAATTAGTTTTCTGGAATTCTCTGGAAGCAAGTGGGAAGAAATGCGATAATTGTTGCCGTGATGCGGATACAAATTTTCTCGCAGCGAGTCAAGTTACGAAATAAGCATCATAAAGCGGAAAGGTCGTGTAGTTCGGTATGTAATTGATGTTGACCGTATAAAAGGACGGACAATTAATCAGTATTCTCAGTCAGGACACATCACGCGATGTGTTTCCCACGGCCGTAGGGAGTCGGCTGGCCAGCAAAGTTGGCGCCCCTGTCGCCGCCGCTGGCCAGCGTCCAGGGCGCTATCAGTGTTGCCAATGCGAGGACGCGCACACCGTAAACACCGCAGCCCTTGCTCGCTGACGGCGCTCGCGACGAAAACCGATCGGCGCCGTTTTGTTTACACGTGCCCGTCTTCCACACGCCACACTTCACACTGAGAAGGGAGCAGCTTCTACGACGCTAAAGTCTCTGAACGCGTGTACTAGGTCACTGCACATCTTTCGTCGTATACTCTCGCAGTTTAAACCGGCACACTCTTAACATGCGCGGCTTTGATTCGCACATCAGTTGATCTAGAAATATCACTTCGTGTGGTGGCATAAAACTTCAGACAAGCACTGAGCTTACATTGAGGAGCCAACCAGTGGAACTTTTATGTCCTCCCATTGGGCGTCTAAAAAGCCACGCAGTCATTTAAAAAATAGTTATAGCTCGGAGGCAATCAGAGACAGAGAATCGTGGTTTATTGTAAAAGATTTAGCAGTTCTAGTTTTTTATCCTTTGTCGTTTGTTGCAGATTTAACTAGGAGTACATCCAAATAACGACAGACAAGGAGAGGGCAGGACTCAAATGTTGCCTTGATGTTCTACGAGCGACGAATGGGACACACATTGAAATTCTGGCATAACAGAAAGTAACTTTCAGGATTGCTAAACGTTTTACAACAAACCTCTAAATTCTGTCTCTAAGAGTTTCCAATTAATGATTTTTTGAAATGATAGTGGGACTGTATGAACTTAACTTATATAACTTAGATGTAGCCGTCATGTTAGATGGATAGGGTCCATAATGTGGCAAGGAACAGGTGAGCTTGGCATATGATTATGATGTCGTTAGACCTTGTGCTGTATGAGAGATTTTCATCCTTAACAATACGGAAGATACGGTACATCAGTTTAATTCAGCCACTTTCGCTCTTCGTATAATTGCTAGTCTTGAAAACAAACGAATCAACTTCCTAACATATTTTGCATATTTCTTCGCAATAATGTCTTATGGAATAATTTTCTCATCATTGTGAAAGAAAATATTGATTGCATAAAAGCGCACAATAATAATATGTTGTCTTCACCCGCAGTCGTCGTGTAGGTAGTTCTTCAAGGAGTTAGGAATTTTAAATGTATCATCACAATACTTATATTCGTTAATGAAATTCATCATAAATAAACACAAAAGTGATAGCCAGAACTACAGCACTAGAGGAAAATTTAACCATTATTACCAGTTATTCAGGATGTCAGTTGCTAAGAAGTCCAATATGCAGCAACAAAAATTTTTAATCGTTTTCCCAATAACAAATGGTTCAAATGGCTCTGGGCACTATGCGACTTAACTACTGAGGTCATCAGTCGCCTATAACTTAGAACTAATTAAACCTAACTAACCTAAGGACATCACACACATCCATTCCCGAGGCAGGATTCGAACCTGCAACCGTAGCGGTCGCTCGGTTCCAGACTGTAGCGCCTAGAACCGCACAGCCACTCCGGCCGGCTCCCAATAACAGATCTGGCATGCAGCGTAGGAAATTTTAAGTCTAACCTAAAATCTTTTCTCCTGGCCAGCTCCTCCTATTCCAGGACGATTTTCTATTTTAAAACTAGAAGTCTTAAAAAAATAAAACATAAAACGCCAGGCGGTAAGTGTAGTTGCATGATTAGGGCTAAAAATAATATATTATTTTATGTTAGCACTAAACATGTGCGTATACATATCCTATAAACTGAATCGTTCCACGTCAGTTCGATAAAAGAATCTCTAATAATCTATGGAACATGTAACTAACTAACTATCTTTATCCAATCAAAGGAATCAGATACAAAAAGTCAGCTGCCTGCTGAAGTGCTGAGAACTACCAGTATATAAAATTACGTGTACGAGCATAACGGAGAAAATTACATGTCTGACAATGCACTTTTGATACTTGAGTATTTTTGATTGTCCGTAATGGCATAATGCTTTTAGGGTACGTAATGTTATATGTAAAACGCAAACAAATATCCATTAGACGTATTTTAGTATACAAAATAATAATTCATGTTTTTCTTGCGAATAGAACTTGATAACAGGATTTTGATTTCCGGAAGTATGGTGCGTTTTAAACTAAGTAAATCTCATATCTGCATAACTGGTGCGTGATCATCTCAGTACTGACATTGTGGTACAATTGTACAGTGGTTACGCAAAAGATTATCAGATCCCTACCGTGAGTTGTCGAACTGCGAAGTACTCTCTGAGACGTCACGCCTCCAGACCAGTTTCACTGTCGTGTGGAAATCAATCTGCGATGAGCAGCCAACGATTAGGAAAAGTGTGTAATGCTATGCCTCCAGCGGTATAACAGAACGATTTCGTAGCGGCGGGTAAGGATCAGTACGGAGATGAATGAAGCACGCTGAGGCCAGTTAACTAGCCGCTGACAAGGAGGGAAGACCTCTTTCGAGAGAGAGAGAGAGAGAGAGAGAGAGAGAGAGAGAGGAGAACGGGACGTCCAGGGCGCAGAGCGGCGTCGGGCAGACAGGTGCAGCGTGAGGCAGGTGGCTCCACTTTAGCATCCACCCACGCTTCGCCGTCCAGCAGCGCAATCCTAAATATAAGCACAACAGCAGCCGCGATACTCGCGGTCGAGTCCACGTGCGCGGTTAATCGGGCGGCGGCGTGCCCGGTAAGTGATGCACTGTTGCTAAACCAAACGGCCAGTGCTCTGTGCTAAGAAGGTGGTGGTGGGGACATAGCCGCAGATAAACCTATTCCCTACGACGAAGCAGGAGCATAACTGATCCACCATACATTCTCTCATTTCTCTTCTTCAATTTCTCCAGACCAGTCACTCTCAGCGATTTGTCAAGTTGCTTAAGCTCGTAAGAATCATGCTATGAAGGATGATTTAAATCGATCTTCCGATGGTGTTAAAGATATGGCAGTGTTAAAATTAAACAGTAGATTAGAAATTACAATAAACGTTTGCACAATATTTGGTGCCAAAGTTCAGTGTCGACTGAGCTAAACTTGCCCCCTGGCTAGCCGCGTGGTCTAACGCGCTGCTTCCCGAATGGGAAGGAGTGCCTGTCCCCAGCACGAATCTGCCCGGCGGATTTGTGTCGAGGTCCGGTGTGCCGGCCAGCCGGTGAATGGTTCTTAAGGCGGTTTTCCATCTGCCTCGGCGAATGTGGGCTGTTTCCCCACATTCCGCCTCAGTTACACTATGTTTGCGATTGCTGTGCGAACACTGTCTCCACGTACGCGTACACCATCATTACTCTACCACACAAACATTTGGGGTTACACCCGTCTGGTATGAGACGTTCCTGGAGGGGGGAAGGGGGGAGGGGGGGGGAAGAAGATGGTCCACTGAGGGCCGAACTGCACTGGGTTCGGTGTGGGGCGGCGGTGGGGTGGGTGGACTGCTGTAGCCTGCTGTGGGTTTGTGGACCACCAACTACCACCCATTTCAGAAGAACTCAGTTGTCCCTTCTTTGGCCATGCCTGCGCAGCGCCTATGCCTTGCTCAAAACATGAGCTCAAAAGGCTGTGTACCATGTTCGTGGACAATGGCTGCAACTATAAATCGATCCAAACAGCCATGGCAACAAACGGAAGCAAGCAAGAAATTGACAAACTACAACCAGCAGCGTGCTTACCTTGGATGAAAAATGTCACTTACTGGATAGGTTGACTCGTCCGTTGGGTTGGTGTCTAGCTTGTCTAACACAGCTGCCGCAAGATTCAGGATTTGCTAGGCTCCATAAAGATGCTTTGCACACTGCAATTGTGTGTAAGGTGGAATGTCAGTGTGGAGAAGTATACATCGGCGAGACCGAGAGGTGGATAGTAATGCGCATACGAGAACATGAGTGATACATTCGTCTGGGGCGGCACAGCTAGTCTGCTATGACCGGACACCGACAGGACTGTGGCAAGGAAATCAAGTTTAACTAAACCCGCGTACTGTCTAAGCAGCCAGCTTTGGCGTAATGCAAGATCAGATAAACATAGAAACAAGAAAACACCCTAGCAATATGAACAGAGAGGATGGATATAAGCTTGCCCCATCCTGGCTGTCAGCCATCAGAGTCCGACAGGCCGTACCAACACGTGATGCGAGCGCTGCCGGCGAGTAGCTGGCGCAGCCGCGCGGCCTGCGTCCAGCAGGAGGAAAACAGAAGCCCACGTCTCGTCTCATTCGCCGATGACCATCAGTCATAACAAACAATGCGCGAAGCAATAGATAACAGCATATATCTTCCACCGTAGAAACCTACTTTAATAAAGTTCTCTCTCCTTCCGCCTCAAGTGACCAATTATAACTACGACCTTTTAAAATTATGACGAAACGTCATGCTCAGTGAGCGGCAATAACGAAATATAAGCGACTCCTCACAGCTAAAGCACATCCGTAGATCCAGAAGAAGGCCATTGTAATGGCAGCCGAAACGTTTGTCTGGAACCGCGTGACCGCTACGGTCACAGGTTCGAATCCTGCCTCAGGCATGGATGTGTGTGATGTCCTTAGGTTAGTTAGGTTTAAGTAGTTCTAAGTTCTAGGGGACTGATGACCTCAGATGTTAAGTCCTATAGTGCTCAGAGCCATTTATCTCCATACCAATTCACTTTCAGCGATTTGTCAGCTGTCACGCTTGGTTCGTAGGAGACTAAGGAGCTCGTAAGAATCGTACAGCGATGATGTACCGTACTTCTATCTTCCCAAGGTGTTCACGGCGTAATATCATTAGTAAGTGAAACATCAACTGCAATAGGTCTCTGCAGTATCCATTGATTATAATGTTTAGATTCAACTATTATTATAAACTGAAATTTTAACGTGTTGTGTGACTATTGTGTTTTTCCTATTTCTAATTGATGATTAGTATTAACGTGCCGTAGAAATCGAAGTCATTAGACTGCACAGGAGAAAAGATAGTTAAAAGATATAATTTTCTCAGCCTCATAAAAAAGTGTGCAAAGTTACAGTAGATATCTGACTCATAACCAGTAATGAATTACAGTCAGAGAGTTTCATTGTCGACCCCTTGATGGCAGACTAAAAACTATAAAAAGACGGTCACATGCTTAGTTGCCTCACATTGTGTAACAAGTAGATACTTTTCAGGACCTGAGTCACCGTGTACTCCGCTGAACAACCTGGTCACAGAATTGTACAAGAGTATTTCTTTCTCTTCTGATTGGTTAAAGAGAAAGAGAAATCGATTGCCCCAGAGAAGTGATAAAGCACTGCATTGGTATTTGAATCCATTCGTGGTGGTCTTGTTTTAAAGTATCTAATTTTCATGAATTAGTTAGCTACGACTAATGCCGGACAAGCCCACCGCTAATTCACATCCTCGGTGCAGTAACATAACTGGGTAAAAGATGATCAGCTGCAATAAGGTATGCAGGTATTTTAATGTTTTCGATTACTGGCAACCATATGACATACAAGCATGCTCTTCACTAACAGACACAATGTAAAATCGTCCTTTTCTTGTTGTAGTGGACGATACTGTATGCCTTGTCTTAACTACACTCGTAGAATTAGCTTAAATAATAGGGCAAGGAATGTATGGTTTCTAGTTTCATTTTTAAGTGAATGTTGCTAGATTTTTGAAAAATAAGGAAAACAATTATACATACTGCTTTGGGGCTTAAATGTGATAATCTACGGGTATGTAATAAATATCAGCACTATTATTCGCAAGAAAAAGCGAAATTTTCATACCGAGAGTTAGCAATCGTTTCATGACAAGTCCATCGTCAGTTTTAGCTGCTAATCGTGTGCTTTTGATCGTACAGTGGGTAAATATGATCCTGCAAATACAAAGAGCAGGAGTTGAATCCTTGATCGATCCTAAGATTTTTTCTGACGTTTATCGCTTTTGGAAATTATTTGGAAACTTGGATAGAGCCGTGCGCCGTGGTTGGAGTCCTGCAGGTCCGGCTATAAATGGCTGGTCACGTCAGTTGAAGAGTCGGAGGCCAAGTATCGCGACTAGTAAAGAGTATGACATACAAACCAGTCTTTAGTTTGAGGATAGCTTTGCTTACTTAACCCTTCAGTGTGATTTATATTTATCTAGCTTCTACAGCTTACAAGTCAGATGACGCTAATAGTGTTTCATGTGCTGTAAAATCGCTACAGTATGGAATCTCCAAAATTTATCGTCTAGTTTATCCGCGTGGACTGTGTCTCGAGTACGCTGAAAAAAGTCACCCTCTATCATCGTTACAAAGTCGAAACGAGATATTTATTTTCTGATAAACAGATAGATTTAGGAGCTGGTTGTGCATTTGTATGAGAAGAATGTATCCTAAAGCAATGGAAAATGAAGGTGGAGACCCAACCTTTCCATCCTCCAGTCCCGTTACAGATTACAATGTCGTCTATTCAGCTGAAAGTGTAATGCAACTGCACATTTGTTTTGAAATAAGTGCGCATTTGAAAAGAGAGAGAAATAAACTATTGGTAGCACGAAATTAAAATCCATTCTGGTGTAACATTACATATGAGGTGACAATATAATTTGATGAAACTTCCTGGCAGATTAAAACTGTGTGCCGGACCGAGACCCGAATTCGGGACCTTTGCCTTTCGTGGGCAAGTGCTCTACCAACTGAGTTACCCAAGCACGACTCACGCCCCGTCCTCACAGCTTTACTTCCGCCAGTACCTCGCCTCCTACCTTCCAAGATCTCCTGCGAACCACGCAGAACTAGCACTCCTGAAAGAAAGGAAGTCAGGAGGCGAGGTACTGGCGGAAGTAAAGCTGTGAGGACGGGGCGTGAGTCGTGCTTGGGTAGCTCAGTTCGTAGAGCACTTGCCCTCGAAAGGCAAAGGTCCCGAGTTCGAGTCTCGGTCCTGCACACAGTTTTAATCTGCCAGGAAGTTTCATATCAGGGCACACTCCGCTGCAGAGTGAAAATCCCATTCTGGATATAATTTGATGTTAGAAGGTTCAAAACATGGTTCAAATAGCTCTGAGCACTATGGGACTTAACATCTGAGGTCATCAGTCCCCTAGAACTTAGAACTACTTAAACCTAACTAACCTAAGGACATCACACACATCCACGACCGAGGCAGGATTCGAACCTGCGACTGTAGCAGTCGCGCAGTTCCGGACTTCGAACCTAGAACCGCTCGGCCACCGCGGCCGGCCGATGTTAGAAGGAATGCCAGTAAGGCAAGAAAGGGAGATGTAATTTTCCGTGGCCTTCGCATGAAAAATCAGCATGGTCGGATTTTTATATTCCATATACAACTTTAGAGTTTCAAGCACTGCGGATTATGTTGGTGGGTGAAAAGGTATCTCCTGTGCTGTGGTTAGGACCGGCAGAATGATTCTACACGGCAAAGAAGTGCCATGTTGGGAGACAATAGGCAGTTAGATGATTATGATTTACTTTTCCATGAGTTACCATAAAATATAAATTTAGCGCGAAAGTAATATATAGCAGCGCCAATTCCGTTACGACATTATTACTGCTAACATTAACGACAGTTGTGTTTATCTGATACTATTCAGGTTCCCAGCGATTCTGAGTCCGCGGCTTCTGTTCACAATTTCTGAAAGCCCTAGGAGGGAGAGCAGGCAGAAATGCTGCAGTCTTCCTTTGAGGCAGAGTTCCACGCCAAGTTCCATTATTGACGCGAATGGGGATGAATATAAATGCCCGCCTGAGAAGAGGTCCGGGAGCGGGAAAGGGTTAGCGGACTTCCCTGCGGGAAACAAAATTACTGCGCCCTAGCTGCAGGGCAGGGGCAGCCCTCCGGGGTATCTTTGTTTTCCTCGCTGTCTTTCTCTGGCGTCCGGACAGGGACGCGCTGGTCTCTTATTTTCCGATTGGCTGGCTCCCGCGAGACTTCATACCCAATCTCACTCTGGGCGCGGCGGTCGGCGAGCGGCGAGCATCCACCCCCGCAGGGTTCGCCCTTTCTCTCCTCCTGGCGCGGCTCGCACACATCCTTTCGGGGAACAAAGCGCTGTGTTTTCTGATTGGCCGGTCCCGGGAGGACGCCGCCGCGAGCAACCAATCCCCGACGCAAAAGAGAGGGAGAATCGGCCACGCGAGGGAAAGAAAAGGAGATGGGCAAGAGGAGTCGAAAACAAAGACGCAACAACGGAGGAAAGGGAGAAGGCGAGTCACCGCGGGAGTGGCCGACCGGCGGGGCGAAAAGAGGAGAAAGGGTACAGAGGCGGAGCAGGGTAGGGGGTGGGTGTCGCCAGCGGAGCGAGGGATGTATAAAGGAAAAAGGGAAGAGGGAACAAAGGGGAGGGGGACCGGCGGCCTACCTGGGCCTGCCCGGCTCTCCGCCGCAGGGAAATGTAAATTATCTCCGCCTGCGGAGGAGCAACACAACAGAACGCATTAAGCGGAGCCTGCCCCGCCGCTGTCATTTCACGCACCACTTGTCATAAGGAGACGGGACGAGAAGAGAACACAAGTGCGCCACGGCTGCGCCCCCTGCCGGCGCGTCCCGCGCGCGCCGCCCAGGAAATCCCCGCAATTTTTGTTCCATTTTTGCAGCCAGCGAGGCGACTGCGGAATGAACCGGCTCGGCCGGCAACTGGAAAGCCTCGAATGAAATACAGTCCTTGCTGACCTTCTGTCCCGTCTCGTCAGGTCTGCGAAGTCCCCAGTTATATGCCCCTGCCTGTTTCCTTTTTCCGACTGTACTACTTTTGTAATATACTTTTGACAGCGAACTCTGTGGAATCAGGAAACTAACTTAGCTGGAGAACGTGTAGTAAGGAAACAGGCGCGAAGAAATCCCATTGGTTCAACAACATTTTGTTATTTTCCTGAAATGATACAAGAAGAGCAAAAAAAAAAACGTACACCCCTCACACACACACACACACACACACACACACACACAAAGCCGCATGTAGTTACGTCAAACCTCCGCTAGCGCACATTCAGATCAGACATTTAATACTCTCAATGCTGCAAGACGTGGGCAACGCTAGTAGCACAATATTTTTAGCCGGCGGCACGTAAATTCTTCTTCACTCGTTTCGGTATTGAATCCTCACAAACCAAAGATATGGAGAGAGAACTGCATAGGCAACACCACAAGGAAGTGCGATATGACATGAAACGTAAATATAGCACGTCCACTACCGTACCTCCCGAAATTTTCTGCGAAAGTGATTGTCAAAGAAAAGACGCTATACTTCTTCGTTATTACTTTGTAGGCTTGATGCTGTTAGTATGGTGAACGACACCAACTTGTCAAATATAAGACTAAGCTGGCCTTCACCTGACAAATTACAAATAAAACAGACGCACATTTTCTAGTTGTAGGTCTGAACTTACGATCTTCAAAATCAGTCAGATCTGCACCATATTTTTAAAGAAGTGTAATGAGAATCTCCAAACCAGCGCACAGGTGTAAAACACGTCTAGATAAAGAAGGAGACAAGTAACTTTTGTGTTTTGAAGAAAGTTGAGTTATGAGCACGAAATTTATTTTCCAGACGTGTGTTAAAATCAGAGAACTCATGGATATAATTATTAGAACTGAAGGCACCAGAATTCAACTGTCTTGTTACTGAACCCTTCGTTTGGTGCTGCTGGTTGGTTTTAAGTTTATTTGACATTTCCAGATTTAACGGTATATAATCGATAATTTTATTTCGTTTTTGGATATAACCGGAATAAATAGATCCATATCAGACAGGACCACTTCTTGTGCCATGTAGAGGAAGAATAACTATTTTAAAATGATACCGAAAAGCCTGTAAACATTGTAGATGATTCGCGAAGAACTAATTGAATATGTGATATTATGTCCGGAAACTTCGTACAACGATGCTGCAGAGAATCGAGAATATGGGGACAACGCCTTCCCTGTAAGTCACTGGAATGGAAGTATCGCCTTATTCGCAAGAAGACATTGCGGAAATCAGTCCATAACCATGAACTACAAGACAAGTTTTTTGAAGAATAGACAATTTTATTTAATGTAAGGAAATGAAACACAAGTGGAAGGTATTACGGTCTTTGAACGAGAGTATCAGTTGATGGTGTGTAAAAGTCAGGTGAGCTGCACTCTACTTTTCCAGTAATTCTGCTTGTCTCCTTTTACCATTAGTCTGAATAATACTTCTTGCTTCTTTGATCTCGTTCTGAGTGGTTTACCAAAAGCAGTCAGCAATTTGTTTCCCATTTTATCGTTGCCATTTCGTTGAATATCTCTGGGTTGAAAAAAAAACCATGAAAACAAGAAGAAACAATATGGAACACTTTTTCCTTGACTGAAAGGTTACGTAAGGGAAGACAGTGTTGATAAATACTCGTATATTTCAGAATGCATGTTGTGTTGTTTTATATAAACGAGGAGACTCATACCGGCTCTGTCGCCGTAATTAATAATTATGATTCACTTATTCCGTACACGTTAGTCCTGTGTTCTGATTTAGCTTTGTGGCTCGAAACTGCTCTTTTATAACCTTTCTCTGCAGTAGTTAGTTACAGAGACGATTTCTACGTACCACAGTAAAAGTTTCCCGTTACTTTTCGAAACTACAGATGCGGAAGCGTAGTGATTCAAAAGTTGGCACTGACTTGAGTAATGTAACAGCACGCTACATCGTGAAATGTTGTGCGGCGATGCCTACACGTCAGGCGGTAAAATGTTACGGCTGATTGAGCTTTGCCGTCGATAGGAACAAAGAACGTGTGAAACTTATGTTAGAAATGTCGTCGTCAAACGTTTTGTGGATATGTTTCACATTAACTAATTGAAGACGGTGCCTCATTAAAAAACGTCACCAGAAAAACATGCTCGTGCCCGTGCAAAGGAGTATAGGATACCCTAGACGTCTCACATCTACTGGAAAGCTCCTTAAACAGAACACAGAGCTACAGTGTGTACCTCAGAACTATTCTGCAGTTATTTATCGTTTTACTCCGCAGGATTTCCAAACTGAAGTAACTTTCTATGTATTAAATAATTTCCAGTGTTACACATTAAGTCTTTTAGGTTTAGCAGCTGCGTTATAGAAGTGGGCAGAGGACACCCTACGTTGACCAGATATTGTTGCAGTTGACTTGTAGTATCGTATCTGTTCGAACAGCCAAAGAATATGTGGTTGACATTCTCTTTATAACCAGAATCACATAATGGGCATGCGACCAAGACAATGCAATGTAAGTGATTCCTGTAGCAGCCGTGGTTGAACAGCAGCGCGTTAGCGATACGATTAATGTACACAACATGTCGACCACTGACCAAGTTATCTTCCGCAGGTGCTGAAAAATAACATCAGCGTGGCTATGCATCCCAGATAATACAGAGTACATCAGTTTTGCGTGCAGAAGCTCAAAAAGGACGCCAACTTGCTTTTCGAAACATAACCTACCGCTACACGAAACGTCGGTTCACCAGCTACAGTTTTTAAACCTAGATTATGTAACGTTGAAAGTGAAAGTCTCTGACAGTTAGTTAACAAGAGATGACACGAATATCTTTTCAGTTGTGCTGTCTCAGGTTTCTAAAAAATGGCAAGATTACATCCCGTCGACAACCAGATCTTTAGAGGAGGAGCACAGGAACAAAATTGGCCGTTCATTTTTGAAAGGAACCATCTTGGCATTTGGTTTAATTGATTTATGGAAATCACGGAAAACTTAAATCTGGATTGTTGAACGAGGATCTGAACTGGCGTCCTCCCCGCCCGTCCCTCTCCCTATGCCGCAGGTTTCATCTGATGGCGAGCCTTAGGATATATAGCGAGCTGTGTATTCCATTTTATGCATAAAATTTCTACAACTGACCCACTCGTCTTCTTCATTTACTGCCAGCTATTACGCTTACGCGCTGCCTGGACTCTGGCCAGGCTATGAAGTACAGCGTTCTACTGTTTTCACACCCGACAACAGTGATGAAAAGCCCTCTTTGTAATGTTAAAGACGATTTACGATGTCAAAATCAGGAAGTGAACCGCGTTCCATGCGAATCAGAAATGTCGTACGTGAATCAGTGTATTAAAACCGTCGAAGGGATGTAAATGAACCATCTGCGACACGCTCGACTGAAGCGACCCAGTAAATCACCTGTCGCCGAGCACTGACTCGATTATGAACATTAAATACGACGAAACCAGTTATCATAGTGCAATCGCCAAGTTTCTGAGACAAAGTACTTCCGAAATTTGTCGAAATAAAGATGTTCGGGAAACTAATAAATCATGACGGACATTTAAACTGAAACAAAGCTTGGGGACTGGCGCTCAGTTCATTAACACATCGCCGACGATCTCATGCATTAGAACTGGTAAACGTTGAGACAATGTGCGTTTCACGGAATAACTGTATTGGCTACCAAAAACAGGTCGGCATCAAATAACGTTGTGAGTGCCGCAAGTCGAATTAGGGTGTAAATGACGGTGCGAAACCAACAATAGTGCTCAGTCTGGTTCCAGTCCAGGCAGCTAGAAAACATAACAGAGCCGGGGCAGCACATGAAAAAGATGGCTGGGTCGACCATCGAAATATTGAGCAGAAGCTGGAATCAATAATTCAGCTGTACACTAGAAGATACGGCTTCTCAGTACATTATCGAGGTGAGCCCTCGAGAGAGAGAGTGGGACTGAGTGGAGCGTCGGACGGTGGCCAGCGACGCCTGGAGATGCTTCCAGCAGCGCGCCCGCCCCTCGCAACGTCAGCCAGGCATACACGGCGGGCAAGAGGGCGCTGCGCATTTCCATGTTTCATACACTCTCCGGCTCCTCAAAGGGTGCCTGCCAGGCAAGGGGACCCGAGGTTTGTTATAAAGAACTTCGTTAATAAGTACACAAGCGCGCACACAGGCAGCGGCCAGCTGCCGGTGCCGGCGCGTCGGACGCGCTTTTCTTTAATAAACATACATTTGCGCGCGGGTCGGGGGCTGCCTTTGTAGCGTGTCATCAGCCGCTGTTTGAAAATGCCTCTTGTCCCGCCAGCGGACTCCCTGGAGACCTCGTCCGCCCACCGAGCGAGCTCCCAGACTCTTAGGGAGGGTCCACGCCCGCCCTAGTCTACCCGGCACTAGGCATACATTTGCTCCCGTCTCGCCACAGAACCGTACTACGCTAAAGCCTCTACACAGTATTTAAAGCTACGTCTAGCTCAATCTACATACCACTGCGTTCAGCTTCTCTGTCGCAAGGCGTGAGCATCGTCGCCTTGGACGTATCCTAAGGGAGAGCTGTATGACCATTACCATTCAGGGCACAAAAAAAAAATTATTTTTATACTTGGGTCCACAGCCACCACATCGTTGAAAAGAAGTTATAGTTTCGCTAACATTTAATGTTATTTGAATAAAATGTTAAGTTCGACACTGCAGACCACGTGGTTATTATCAAACGTCTTTTGCTAGTGTCTCTATACTGCGTCGGCATGGCTATGAACGGATTTGTCATGATTAGTTTAAGAGGTGGTGGGATGCCCTTTTTGTCGCCAAACCATTGCCCCGTGGGACGGAATATCTTTACCCTAACTATCTGAGCGTTTGTTCATGTGAAAGTGTGCTAATGTTTTCAAAATGTTTGCGAATCGTGTAACTGAGGCGAGACATGGGTACCATCTCGGTATTCACCTACTGGGATGTGGGAAATCGCCTATAAGCCACATCCAAGCTGGCTTTCATACCGGGCTTCGTCGTTAACCGGCGGGTGGATTCGTTCCGTGACCAGTGCACGTCTGAGCCCCGGAATCGGCACCTGAACACGCACGGCTGTCTGGGCAGGTATCGAGTGTCATGTACTCATGATCATATGCAGGAGATTTCACCAAACTAGCACGGTCTACTAACAAGGTGTCTGCATACCCCAGTAAATTGGTAAAATGAGCTTCAATAAGAAAACCTTAAGTATCAGTGTCTCTATGCGGAGAAAGATATTTCAGAAGCGAATCAGGAGTTTTAATATATACTAATGGTATAATATATACTAACGGTTTAATATATACTAACGGTATCCGCATTACGTAGACGCACCATACGTACAATCCAAGACTCCCAGCGAAGTGGCTAATGAAAGTAGCTGAATCGATAAAAATCGAATGAAATTGACTGGTCTTGCCTGCTTTCCTATCATAGGCAACTTTTACTCTGCAAATAACAATATCTTTCTTGTATATGTCTATGAAAAATATGGTTTCATACGCAATTACATACTACATTTTAGCGAACTTTAACTCTGTTTTCGTAAGCATAGATACACCAAAGACCTCGTTGTTTGGTACTTCAAGATGACAATCACTGGAAATAACACCGGCCGATTTCATTTGATCGGCAAATCCCCTCAACTGCCAAGTTGAGAGTATATTTACCGAGCGCATATGGTAGTATGTGCACTTCATAGCCCGGTCGGCTAGCCGTGCGGTTTAACGCACTTCTTCCCAACGGGAAGGCGTGCCGGTCGCCGGCACGAATCCGCCCGGTGGATTAGTGTCGAGGTCCCGTGTGCTGGCCACCCTGTGGATAGTATTTAAGGCGGTTTTCCATCCGCCTCGGCGAATGCGGGCTGTTTCCCCTTATTCCGCCACAGTTACACCATGTCGGTGATTGCTATGCAAACACTGTCTCAACGTACGCGTACACCATAATTACTCTACCACGCAAACATTGGGGCTACACTTGTCTGGAATGAGACTTTATCGGGGGGCGGGGGCTCCACTGGGGGGCCGAACCACACAATAACCCTAGGTTCGGTGTGTGGCGGCGGTGGGGTGAGTGGACTGCTGTAGTCTGTTGTGGAGTTGTGAACCACTGAGGGCTAAGGCGGGGAGGAAGCCTCTCCGTCGTTTCTAGGTCTCCAGTTATATACATACATACATACATACATGCCCTCTTCATATATCTGTTGCTGTGATATTGTATGGCGTTCGATTACACAGGCTATAAAATATCATTTCTCAGATTGTGAAACGAACTAGCTAACCGTTGTTTGGAAATTTGTGGTAAGTACCAAGGGACCAAACTACTGAGGTCATCGGTCCCTAGGCTTACACACTATTTAATTTAACTTAACGTAACTGAAACTAAGGACAACACACACACCCATGCCCGAGGGAGGACTCGAACCTCCGACAAGGGGAGCCGCACGGACCATGACAAGGTGACCCACACCGCGCGGCTACCCAGGCGCGGCGCTATCCGTAGTGTTACTGGTGGAAACCAGCTCCACCGAGCTTCATATAACGAAAATAAAGCGAAAAAAGAATAGTTTAGTCCTAAGGCATCGAGTAAGGAATTATGATTTAACACGGATGGCACAAGCACAAGCAATGACTAAAGAAAATTGGACAGAGGATGTGTCGTGTTCTTTTTAAAGAAACTCTCCCGGTATTTGGTCTTTGGTCCATTACTATTGGACAAAAACTGGAAAATGTAAATCTGGAGGACACAGTCTACTGCATCACCTCTGTTACTAGGGAAAGAACATCTTAACGGGGAAGTCTCTTCAATCACGAAAACTTATAAATAAGAAACCGAATAGTTGTTAATAATGGGTTACAGAACCACAAGCAGAGGTTAGGGCCCACTTTTCCTCCTTCTAGGAAAGCAGTGGGCGACTATCTGTCTGTCCGGGACAGTTCGGAAGGGCAGACTCGATGCTCCGTTGTTATGGCATCGCCATTGCCAGTGAAAGACATTATGCTGTTTACGTTGGCAACGCATCTGTCAGTATCGGCTAGAAATAATACCATAATGTAGCATGCGTCTTCCGCTAGGAATAAATCAGCGGCCGCAGGAATAATTCTCTCGGTGGGGTTTATCGGAGCGGGCGCGGGTAAATATTTGTGGTGCTGGGGTCTAGGGGCCCTCCTCCACCGGTGCGCCAGCGGATGGCCACTTAAAAGCGACCGGCCCAGTATAAATAACAGATCCGGCTACCGCGGAGGCAGCCGCGAGCGGATCTTGACCGCGCATTGTCGAGAACGCGTACGTGTGTGCGCCTGCATGCGCGCGCGCGTGCATGAGAAATGCGGTGATAAACGGCCCAGGGGCCGCAAGTGTGACAAAATAAACGGTCGCAGGACGAAGTGCGCCGCGCGTATTTCTTGTCGCCGTATAAAACGCCCCGTGACTTCCTCGAAGAACGGCGCGGAACGGAATTAGCCTTTTGTCCGCCAGCGCGAGCGGCGATTAATAGGGTCGGCCAGACGGATTATAGGCGGGGGAGGAGGAGCGCAGCGAGGTGGTGGGGGGGGGGGGGGGGCGATAGGAGCTCCCGTTATTTCTGAACGCGGCTGCGGCATTCCTAGCGGAGCGCATCCAGCAGCGGCGTAGACGCCGATACGCGCATTGCAGTGGTCAGGAACCTCTATCATGAGTTTCTGCCGCGTACGTAAAATGCCTAACCAGGGTATCAGTTCCTAAACGACTAACCCGGCCCGGTGCACGCTTTCTGTTGCAGGTGGCGTATCTAACTGCTTCTAGGGGCAACAACAATTGGATTTTCAGTATCTCATATAACTGTTGACCGAACTTAAAATTTTAAATGGTGTCGTAGTCTACTCGTTAAGAGATGTTGAATATTTAACACTATAAGGCAAGTATTAAAATTAGAGTTTGTGTATATGTCAAGAGGAACTGTAACTCTCGGCGCACAACATACCCTAACTATACACATCCAGTGTTTGGCAATGAAAGCACATATAGACTTACAACAAACTTTAAACATAGTTTCAAACCTTTTCTATACTTTTTCATTGGTCTGTGTGTGAATAAACCGAAACTGATAAAACCAGTTCCATTAGGGTTGTGCATTTTCATCCGTAAAGCCTTTACGTGCTTAACGTCAAACATTAACACATTAAATCATTTGTAAGGAAACCATACATTTAAAACTGTTTCGTATATGGTAGTTCAATTCTTAAATGAGCCGCAGTTGGGGGTTACTGGTTAATGACTAATAGCACTGCATCACTAAGGACCCGCAGCACTCGACACGGAGCGCGTGATGTTCTCAGGATGTACGAGCCTCGATTCCTAAGTTTATGAAGAGCATTCGCGGTTCCAGCTTGGTGAGCATTCCATGACTAGAAATTATGCGAGTCCAGAGTGTCGCCACTTCATACCTCGCTCTTTCTCTATGCAGTCAGGGGTTCGAATATATATACATCTCTATTGTGCCAACGTTTTGGAGCCACATATACACACCTCAAGAATAGAACAAATATTTCACATAACGTTCAAAATACAGAAACACATCATGAACGGGCATAGTGAACGTATGCGAAGAACGGCAGCATGAATCGTCACCCGTGGGAGAGCGTCACGGAAGTCTGAACTTGCAGACGCTTGAAGACAAACACCGACTATTCCGCTAAAGCATACTTACAAAGATTTAAAAATTAGTATTCAGTTTGGAATTTAGGAATATGCTATAACTCCCTAGTTATGCTCCCGTAGGGACCACAAAGAGAGTATTAGCCTAATTACATCACGTAAAGAGGTGTATACGGGAATGGAACAGGAAGAAACCCTAATATGTGATACAGCGGGAAGTACCATCTGCCAGGCACTTCCAAAGGATTTACAGATTATAGATGTAGCTAAAACGACACTCTGACGATGATCATTAGGTGTAGAGGCAGAAACGTTGGTTCAAATTATAATATGATGGGCGGACATAACCAGGAAGATTTTTATTGAAAATAACTGGCCTGTAATTCTAATTTCGCATCTCAATTAATGGTTATTGTAGCAGAAGCAAGCGAAGAGATGAATATCGCTCTGTGTGAGTCGTACTCTTTATGTTTTTAGCTACTGTGAAATGTAACGTTCAAAATTTCGTTAGTTGCTTGTTTAAACAATTCGACGAAATAATTGTTAATTGCGCACTGTAAGTTGCCAGTTACCCTGAGCGATAACCTGAAACTTCTATGAAATGTACCTCTAACGTATTACGTCAGCCATTACATATTATTGGTGGGCTACCAATAGTTTGCAGCCAGGTAAACAGCTGGGTAGTATATTAATCATTTATTCTAAGAAGACTCTGTACAGTGACTGATGCAAATTACTGAATCGATGGAAGACTGAACTAGAAATCTGAAACGGGATGAGTACTAGATAAATGTTGAAGATTGCATTCATTAGAAATCAAGGCGCCGCCGTTCTGTCAGTGCTACTCTGGCGTTTCTGCTTCACCATATAGTATAACGAGTCGGGGAACGATAGTTCTGCTGCCGCTTCCCACTTATTAATCGTGCCCTTACTAAAGCGTGCAGGAGAGTGTCATCAGTGTAAGTTCTGAGTAACTTCTATACTTACCTTGTTACCGTGTTGAAATTTGCGTCTTCTGCCATAGCTCAGAACAGTTTCATTAAACAACTAACAGAGGAAATGGCAGGTCAGTAACTTATCAGAAAGCTTATTATCGGCATAAAAATAAACATTCGCGACTGGGACAGTAAAAGGGGGAAATGGCAGTGGTACATAAAGTACCCTCCGCCGCACACCAGATAGGAAAGCGAGTTAATATTGCATAGTAATCCAACACTGAGCTATGTTGAAAATTTGAAGTCTCTACCTCATCGGGAAGTAAGCTTAAAATCAATTCAAAATTTGTACCGAACAGAGTAACCGACGAGTAAGTGATCTAATAAAAGAAGTGTTAAAAGCTGTGCTTTAGAGGACTGCAGGAACCGCCATCAATTCCAATCACTCGGTAAAGAGAATAAAAAATGCGAGAGAAAACATAATAAAATTACTTCCAAAGGTTTCATTAGTTTGGAAGACGCAAAGAAAGGTCAAGAAAATTCTGTCCTTAGTTAATATTGCCGTACAGCTTGTCATGCGATCTCTGTTCTTTGTTTTATATCGTCAGTACCGTAGTAATAGAAGCTGTCCAGTACACTACAAGTTTTATTTTTTGTTTTGTTTTACAAGATTCCCTTCTAGCAGCTTGTGGTCGGGTTGTTTTGCTTCGGCACATGCTTTGTTTATGCGACTATTTCTTTTTCCGTACTCTAGTGAAAAGCTGTTGACTCTGAACGTTTGTGTTTGTCGAATTATTGACGGTACTGACAAAACTTGTTGGTGCGACCATGTGCAGACTCGACGGCAGTAGCTTACAAGCTATGCTAAACATACGTTTGTGCACAAAGGCTTCAGCTGTCAAACCGCACCTCCTCCGCTGCACAACGGAGCCTCCACCACTACCAGTGTCCCATCCTCTGCAGTCTCCTCTCCTTTCCTCTCCTCTCCTCTCCTCTCTCTCTCTCTCTCTCTCTCTCTCTCTCTCACACACACACACACGCACACGCACACATACACACACACTGAGAGCATTGTTAGATATTTTAATTTATTTATTTAGTTTTTTGTGTTGTTTCATGTACCTGTCAACACAGTTTGTTGTTAAGGATTTTTTTAAACTAAGAGATAGTTTCAGTACGCCACACCGCAAATATTTTTGAAGCTACTACTGGCAGAACGTGGCGGGTGGCTTTGAGACCGTGCAGCTTGCAGGGCCGGTGCCTGCCCCTGAGATTGGCCGCGGTGGGCGGGTCCCCGTGTTGTAGGCGAGCGACGCGGCCGGTCGCGCACGCCTATTCCTGCGGCGCGCGGCGCTAAAAATAGGCCCGAAATGAGGTAAAAACGGACGCCGGCTGACTATATTTACGAGAAATGCTGCCGTCCGTGCCGTGTGCTGGGCTGTGCGGTGGCGCGGCCGGTGTGGGAGTCTGGGCGCGGGTGGGAATATGTCAACTTTTATATAGCGGCCAGCGCGCCGTGGCCGGATGCCGGCCGCGGGCAACCACGGCCGCAGCAGATTTCACGCCGGGCCTCTCCCCTCCGAGCCCGACCCTTTTCCCATCTCGTCCCCAGACATGGAAACAGCAACTCGAATCTTCCTTGGTGGCAAGCATAGCTTAAACCAGTGGTGTGTATTTTAGTTTATGGCTCTACACAGGATCTGATTTACATTTTTAATCGTTTCTGTACCTATCATATATTAACGTAGCATCCAGGAATCCAAGGAGCCATTCCTAAACTATCTACTTTTGTTAAACGTTTTTGTAATACCACTGTAAGTTTGTACCTCGAAACATCTATCTTCATTAAATAGTTTAAGTCACCAAATTTTGTGAGTGGTAACAGTCTCTGAAACATCTGTTTCTGAAAATAGTCACGGTCGAGAAACACACGTCTTTGAAATGGAAAGTTTTACTTTGCAGTATCTCAATCAGCCTCGCTGAGCGTACCGGGAGCGCGAATTTAGTATCGTCGTAGAAAGTGAGCGCTAAAGGGAAAGGGACAAAGACATGTTTCATCTGAAACGTCCTCTGCGATGAGGGGCCGGCGCGTTTCGCACAATTGGCGTTCCTCCCCGCTGGAACTGGTTCGCGGCGACACGCGCGCCTCCTCCAGAGTCCGCTGGAGCGTGTACCTGCGCCCTCCAGCTGGCAGCCGCCGCGCTAATGACGTCACTCGATGACCTCTGTGGCCGGGCCTCCCACCGGCAGCTGCCGCCGTCCCAAAACCGCTCCCTCCTCTCCACTCCAGACACAATCACTTTTGCAGCCCAGTCTCTGTTTAACGAGCGGGTTGACTACGGCTGACGTAGTACGCGAAACGCACAGTTCCCGTATCGTACCTGCCTTACGTCTAAACTACAACTCGCCTAGCCCTGTGAACGTAAATGTTTACGCCCTTAGTAACTGCAGAGCGAAGTATCATAATGCTGTGAACAGCCCTCACATGTACCCATAGGCCATCCTGATTTTGCTTTTCTGTGAATTCTCTAAATTACTCTTGGTGTGCGTTCTTCAACATTACTGCAGTCATTTCTTCCCTCCTCTGTCAAAGGTTGCTAATACTCTCCAAGGAACCTTCCTTTAATCTGGTAAAATGGTATGCGTGGCATGAAGAAAGTCGCTTGGCCGAAACTGGTGCAGCAGCTGTCTACTGGCAGTTCCTTGATGTCGTTCTTCAAAGAATAGTGCAGTAGGATTTTCTGCTGAAAACTGCAAACGAAGCGCACTCCAGTCTGTTGTGAATCAATATCTATACTTCGCAAGCCATCTTTTGGTGGGTGGCGTAGTGTACTTCGAGCACCACTGTCACTTCACAGATTTCCTGTTTCATTCGCGAATGGTCCGCGGGAAGAACGATTGTTGGTAAGCCTCCACGAATTTCTCTAGTTTTACCTTCATGGTTCATAATGGAGTATTTAGAGATAATAAAACAATGACCTGAAATGAACAAGTGCAGTAGTACGAGGTTTTTAATGAGCAATACATGTGAGGTGTGTGTTTGTAAACTGTTTCACCACTAACAACTGCTGGCAGCATTGACGTTGTTGGCACTACCGGGAATTGCTTTGCACTTCCTTATGGATGTCTTCACGGTCGATTTTTACGGCTGTTAACAGCTTTAGATGGGCTGTCGTGGATCGAGTAGTCACGCATAAAGTTCCTGTCTTCAGCATCTCTGGAATTACCTTATTATAAAGAAAACAGTATCCTTAATTATGTGTTAATTATAATAATCTTGCGTAATTAATAGGTTGTGAGGCCACTTTTCCAACATTATTTATTTTCCCTGTTATTATAATAAATAAATCGCTATACCTCATATTAAATAAAACTAAAACTGAGGGAAAACATTGTGTTTTTCTAATTCTGGTCACAGATACACGTGGTGATCAAAGCAATGCTAACACGAAGTCTTTTGTTATTTCATGCAAACATAATCAAAATAGCAAAGAGCTGATATAAAACTGTCTGCAACTATTCAGAATGCCAGAAAACGTTGCTGTAGTGAAAGATAGCATGCAAAAAGTTAGACAGAATGACGACACCTATTAGTTGTCCAAGTGGGATTTCAAACACCATCGAAATATCATCTAAATGGCTGAGTCCTTTCTTTCTTTGTGGGCACGAGTTAAACCTGCTAGGCTACATGTGGTCGTCAGTTCTATCAAAAGTTATTGTGGTACTCTTTAAGGTGCGACCTGTTTAATCCTGTTCTGGCGTTATGCATCAAAATATCTTCATCAGTATGCTGGACAGATTTTGCGTAATATTAAGGTTGATATTAGTTTGGCCACACTGTACATGATGAAGTAACGTCGTTGCCCACTAGTTGCTGTAAGGGAGAAATGTGGCCTGGATTACAGCTAACCGTCGCGAGACGTCAGCGAGAGCTCGTTGCCTCAGAAAGGCGTGCTTATTCAGTAGGTGCCTTCTCTGTCAGAGCGCGAACAGTAGGCGAGGCGCTGGCGCCAGGATCCGTCATCGGCGGCATCCAATAAGGCGTGACGCAACAATCAAACAGCAGCCGGCAGTCAAAACGACCGCCTGCCACTCGCCAGAGATGAGGGACGTGCATTAGGCGGATCGCATAAACAATAACAGCTGCCTAATGGCGGCATCGGCACCAGCCATTCCTTTTGCGTTGCTGCGACCCGTGTTGAAATAGGAACGGCGCCGCGCCGTGGAACCGGACAGATTATCTGCAGACCGGTGGCCCTCTTTTCACTTGACGTCACTGCTACTCGACAGCAGCAACAAACAAAATTTCTGCATCAAAATTTCTTAGCGCCGGGCCAGCTAAATACTCTCAACCGGCGACCCGCCTGTCTCTCAATTTGAGCAGCACGTTGTTTATCATGAGAAATGTGCCTGTCCGACGTGATCCGTTGTCGCTGTGTATATATACGCGGCGGTGGCGTGTCAGACGTTAAGTTTCCCGGAAATGAGTCGCCTTCTGTGACGTCTGTAATGCCAATACACAGGTTGAAGAAACTGCACACAAAACGAAAAGGTGAAAGCGAGAGCTGAAGCATAAACATTTCTTGGAGCATTATTTGTAGTAGACTTGTCAGTACTACATGATAATTCCCGGACTTCCATTCACACCCAGTTTTAAAATACAAAGCATGTTTCATCTTTTTATTACAGGGAGAAATCTTTACATGTAGTCAGGCAGCGTTAATCCTGAAGTTTCGTCATGCTACAAAGAAGTTCGATTTTTGCTTTGAGCTAGATTTGATATTTTCATGCTTATTCTGCTGTTTTATCAGCAGAGGAAACTTTTTTGTGCTTCAATTCACAGAAAGTGATTCTGTCTTCAAGTACACGCTTTATAAGTTATCTGTGGCAATAGCTTTAAATCTGCAAAATGAAAATTTTCTTTTTCTTTTAAAGTTATTTAGTTTTTTGGTTTCAAGTGACTTTCCTTTTATGAAAAAAAGTACACGGTACAATGCATGAATTTGACGACTGGATTTCGTGACTTCATCGATATACTATTAAGGAGACCCAGCGATGTGTTTTGTGTCCTTGGAGCTAGTAATGTTTCTCCTTCGTGATAAAAGCTGTGATTGAGAGTTCTTACTGTGTCATTCCGCACAACTACAGTGAAGTGCCAAAGCAACTGGTACATCTGCCTAATATCGTGTAGGGCACCCGCAAGCACGCAGAAGTACGGCAAACGACGTGGCATCGACCAGACTAATGTCTGAAGTAGTGCTGGAGGAAACTGACACCATGAATTCTGCAGGGCTGTCCATAAATCCGTAAGAGTACGAAGGGGTGGAGATCTCTTCTGAACAGCACGTTGCAAGGCATCCCAGCTGTGCTCAATAATGTTCATGTCTGGGGAGTTTGGTGGCCAGTGGAAGTGTTTAAACTCAGAAGAGTGTTCCTGGAGCCATTCTGTAGCAATTTTGAACGTGTGGGGTGTCGCATTGCCCTGCTGGAATTGCCCACGTCCGTCGGAATGAACAATGGACATGAATGGATGCAGGTGAACAGACAGGATGCTTACGTACGTATCAGCTGTAACAGTCGTATCTAGACATGTCAGGGGGCTCATATCACTCCAACTACACACGCCCGAACCAATACAGAGCCTCCACCAGCTTGAACAGTCCCCTGCTGACATGCAGGGTCCATGGATTTATGAGGTTGTCTCCATTCTCTCGATACAATTTGAAACGAGACTCCTACGAGCCGCGCGGAGTGGCTGCGTGATTTGAGGCGTCATGTCACGAACTGCACGGCTCCTGCCGCCGGAGGTTCGAGTCCTCCCTTGGGGAATGGGTGTGTGTGTGTGTGTTGTTCTTAGCATAAGTTAGTTTAAGTAGTGTGTAAGAGTAGGGACCGATGACCTCAGCAGTTTGGTGCCTTAGGAATTCACACACATTTGAACATTTGTCTAGACATCAACAGTCCAATGTCGGTGATAAGGACCCAGGCAAGGCGTAAAGTTTTGTGTCGTGCAGTCATCAAGGACACACGAGTGAGCCTTCGGCTGCGAAAGCCCATATCGATGATTTTTCGTTGAATGGTTCGCACGCTGACACTTCTTAATGACCCAGCATTGAAATCTGCAGCTATTTTCGGAAGGGTTGCACTTCTGTTACGTTGAACTATTCTCTTCTGTCGTCGTTGGTCCCGTTCTTGCAGTATCTTTTTCCGGCCGCAGCGATGTCCGAGATTTGGTGTTTTGGCGGATTCTAATGTTCACGGTACACTCGTGAAACGGTCGTACGGGAAAATTCCAACATCACCGCTACCTCGGAGATGTTGTGTCCCATCACTCGTGCCTCAGCTACAACACCACATTCAACCTCACTTAAATCTTGATAACCTGGCATTGTAGCAGCAGTAACCGATCTAACAACTGAGCCAGACACTTGTTGTCTTATATAAGCGTTGCCGACCGCAGCACCATATTCTGCCTGTTTACATATCTCTGTATTTGAATACGCAAGCATACACCAGTTTATTAGGCGGTTCAGTGTAGTTAGTCCGTCAAGGGTGTATCCCTCTCTGTAAGTCGGGAGCTATCTTATTGAAGTCATCTTATAATTTTAGCCATTATGTCTGTGGAACTGTATAATATCTATGGCTGTTACGTGTAAAACCAGTCTCAGTCGAGATGTAGCAATTGCAGTAGCTCGATACACACAATATCTAAAATTATTGATCTGTAGTGCAGTCAGGAATTTGGAACATTTAAAATGTTTGTTACGGATCCGTACTGAAGTTTCCCATCTTGCTGCTGCTTCAAACGTAACACATATTCCAGTTCTTTTTCCCCTTTTATTGTATTGTGCAGTTATTATGCTATTGTTTTTCGTCTTATGACTTCTTTTTACTTTTAGCAAATGTCTGATGATGGTCTACCGACCGAAAGCGCTAACAACATTGAATAAATTAGTTTGCGGAACTGAAGATTAGGGGCCGGGTCTTGTGATGTCACACCTAATTTCTGCCTGTACGATTATGACAAAAACGAGTCAACGTTTACTTCACTCAGAGGGCAGAGTATTCGTATTGGTGCCGTCCGTTGTGAATTCGTAACTCACGACCAACTGACAAGATAATGGCATGAAACAGTGTAGCTATTTAACTGGAGGCGTGCTTTCAGGTTTCTATGCTGCACAGTATGGATGAAATTAATACAGCGAGCGCACATGAGATTACTGACTGGATCGTCTGTGTACAAAATGCTATCGTCAAATCGGCATGGAACCTGAAAACGTACCGACAGCTAATATCGCTGAGAAAACCTCTCAAATAACATCCAAATGATGTTTAACACCTTATGCGCGAAGCGCTCTTAATTCCATCTTACATCTTTTTCTTTGATTATATCCTAAATGTACATCTTAACCAAGAACATCTTGTGCATAACAGAATTTTAAAACCCGAAATTCATTTCTGGAACGCTCTACCTATTGGTATTTCTATAGGAGGAACACTTCAGGCATTAACCGAGGATATATAAAAAAAAGTACACTGTTTTCATATATAAAAGCGTTATCTATGGTAATTTTAGTGACGCTGTTTCATTTCTTTCCTTTCTTTCACCAGAATCTTATGACTTTATGTGTCCCTGTGTACTCACGTGTGTAATGGTGTGGCGTAGCCAGAGGAGGACGGATAACTGTAATACGAAGCAGTTGTTCAGAATACCGGTAGCATACATCAAAAACTCACAAAGACACACAAAACCTGAAGTTCCCAAACCTGCTGTCAATATTTAAAAAAATGACACGAATCTGTGAACAGTACATGTACTTTAAGTAATTACAAGTCACCGATAATGCATCTAACTATGGAAGTCCGAAACTTAAATTATTTTAAGGAAAGTAATCTACAATTGTTACAGCAGCTTATATCGTTTCACTCTCTGTGTGACGCTAATTAGAGTATAAGTATAAAAGCCACTCTGCATCAGAGAAAATTAAATACGTAGTGCAAAGTAGTTGAATACAAGATAAATTTGCACAATGTTGCTTGTCGTCAAAAGAAAAATGCATCATATTAGTTCCTTTTACATTTGACGACAGGTAACAAACACTTTTTAAATATCATATTCTTCAATTTCGTACTACGGATATTGGTATTTCAATTTTAATGGCACAGAATGGCATTTTTATAATTTTATTTTAATTGCGTTTACAGTAAGAGTGATAGCGAATCTGCTGCAGTAATTATTGTGTACGAGTTGCATGACAATGAGCATTTCAGTCGAAACAGATAGGGAAAAAGGTTATATTACCAGCGGTTCTTAGCGCTTCACAAATATGACTTTGATTAAATACTAGTTTTTTGCCCGCGGCTTGGCTTGCGGAAGCATATGTCACATACATTTCACACACAATATATACACCTTCATCTGCATCTTTAGCGAATCACGCCCTGCAGTTTCATCTGAATTTTGAAGAAACTTGTAATTCAACCAGTAACCGACTGTTGTTCCGAGAGAAAGGACTGTCGCTGCGAACTGTCTGCTTCTCCGCTGTTTTACACCATGAGACTCTAACGAAGAGATTAAATGTGTATGTGGTATTGAGCCGTATGGCATAATTTTGACTTCCAAACATGCTGACAAAGTAAGAAGAAAGTACCGTTGTCCGTTCGTTCGTGAGGAGATGGGGAACAGAACAATGCGCAATGAGTGACAACGTAAGAGGGGGGGGGGGGGGGTGCAGTAAGGTCGAGCTGCTGGTGGGGTCCTGTACATAGCGGTGGTGTCGGCAGGTAGCTGCATCTAATTACGCGACCACGGCATGCCCGTAATCCGCCAATCGCCGCCTAATGAGAGCGCCGCAGGCATTGTCCGCGCGTGCGCCACGTCGCTTTGTTTACAGCGGGGGTGGGGCGTCGCGGCGAGCCAGCCGCCACAATGGCCGCCCACCCACGCCCAGCCCGTTTCTGTAAGCACCGCCACCAACGCCAGGCCGACCGCTGAATGAACCGTTCACGACCAGTATACTACAGGATTTTCACTGGGGAATGTCATCTCTACACGGATCTAATGAGTTTGACGAAGCCGGTTGAATTCGTCCATAAATACATTATCAAAAGCATTACGAGGTGAATAGCGTACACCAACGTGGTGGAGATCGAGTTGCAGATAACCGGTTTCAGTCTCGGCAGTGAAAGAAATGGTTCTTTTTTTTCACGATCTTCTCCATTATTTTATATGGAGAATTTTGTTAGTAGGTACTCAAGTGATTAAGTATTTTTCTGGAAATAACTGTTCCACAACTAGGTTTAAGTGTTTTTATTTACATTTGTTTCTTTGCCGATTGTTTTGTGGTCGCGGACCTGTTCTCAATAAGCAAAGATGGCAAACTGCAACCTGGCTTGATCATTTTAGGCGTGAGCATTGACGATGCCAAACTGCGGTTTGATAGTTGTACTAATTTAAATAAGAATGTGTGCTTGTGAATGATGCTTCTCTATACTACGGACATCCAGAAGACTGTTCAGGTTAACAGACCCATCTACGCCGACGATACAGCGCTCATCAGGCGGAGCAGGTGGCCGCAGGTGCCGCGCCGCGGACTGCCGCGATGTAGAAAATTGATCGAACAAGTGGTGTGTTGGCTTTAACGCCAAAGGCCAGGCAATGGTGCTGACGAAATGACTCTATACAAGCCATACACGTTTACCAACTGCAGTAAAATAGCTTCGAATTATTCTCGAAGAGAGCTTCTCTTGGAGGCAGCAGATCCAGGAAGTAAGAAAGAAGAAGATGCAAATGCTTGGTGCCCTGTACCCTTTGATCAATTTGAGTTCCAAGCAATCGGCCAGTCTAGGAATGCGTGTTCATACGACCGTTTATGGACTACACCAGTGCAGTAGGGGGCAACGCGACAGCGACACATCTCAACAAGCTACAAACTCAGCAGAATAAAACACTCCGTATGATCTACTATGTGCTTACGAATTTACCGACGCAATACCTACATGACGCCGCAGAGGAATCACCAATCTGGAGAAGATTCAGGAAACGAGAAGAGGACCTGTACAAGAAATCCAGGAGATCGGACAACCCGTTAATAACACCATAAGGAAGGCCAAATGGTATCTTGGACATAATCGGTTAATAGCGGTTAACAGAAGATAACAGAACTAGATATTAACATAACGCAATCTAGATGTCACAGTAAAGACGAGAAGCTAAATCTACTCTTATCCCAACACTAATTCTAGTAGGCAGTGCCTACAGGAAATTTCTGCACAATAACATTATAGGTTAACGAGAAAAATGCATCCGAATGTGTGAAAAAAGGTGCTTTATCCTGAAACCAGCACCGGAAGAAAACTTATATGTCCAGAGAGACTTTCCTTGCTGAACTGATGCCGGAAGATCTACGTATACAGTTCCCAACCGCCAAACTGTGCGCCATTGTCCTGCGTTAAATCCAAAAGCCCTTTACAGCGTCTCATAAAAGTAGGACACTACCGATGATGATCCTTTTATTGTATATGGCCATGGAGTGCTAGGGTCACTTTGTGTTAATCGAGAAGAGGCTATGTTGAGTGATATTGGTTTTACTCTCTCCTTTCGTAATCAGCTACACAAACACGGCACGGCACAATATACTCACTTATTCGCACTAAAAATATACGCCGTTCATCCGAAAAGTTCCGAGACCGATTTTATTCCTGGCTTGTAAGCGAGGTCAGTACAGTAACTACTGTGGTAGGTTGAACTAACAACTGTAAATAACAAATGTGCATTTGTTATAGGTCAAGTGGTTAACTAATCGACGTGCAACTGTAGTGTGCCAACATTGCTGTGTCACAAGTTACAATCGAGAAACGTCTTCAAGACAATCTCCACAATGGTTTGAAGAAGAGAAAAGTGTGAGCCGAATTTCTCACGCACATCTTGACTACTGAACAGAAGCCAACGACACGTGGAAGTCAGCCGCGACTCGGTAGAAGTAAAAACCGCAGACAGTTTTCTCCTATTAAAAAAAAAAAAAGAAGAAAAGGACTTGGTGATGACAATACAAATCAGGTCAACGATTGCATTAATAGAAAAATTCCAATAACTTCAACAAAATAATATCATGTATATGCTATGCTGTTAGTGGGATAGAAGGCTGTAGTTTAACATTTTGTCGACGCAGATGTTATTAGTGGCTAGTTGAAGCAGGAACTCATACTTGTAATAAGGTGGATGAAGTTCACAGCCGTTCACCAGAGGCGACAGAAGTTAACAGCAGAAAGCCTGTGCGCTGGGAGGGGATCTTTACATTTGTTTCCCTACATACGAGTACAGTGACGCCTTCGTTTTGCTGGAGATACGTGCTTAGGGCAGCCTACCATTCCCTTTGAGGTCCGGAAGCAAGTGGCGCACTAGGACAAGCATGTTGTTCTGGACGCTTCCTGAGGCGACCGGCGGTTCTGAGAGACAAGGAGACGCCTCACAACGAAATCAATACGGGTCCGCGAGGCCCAGATGTCGCCTGACCCGAGGGAAGCCGCCTGCTCTTCCTACGGAAGCAGCAACCTCGCTGCACCACTTCCGCCGGCGCACCTGTCCCTAGAGGCTCCGTCCTACCAGAGGACGCCCACATCAAAACGGGAGGCTTTTATTTCTATTGAGGGTCCAACGCCCTGTCGCTGTCTGACAGTTTTTGCGCTAAGTGGAAACAAGATTAGAGCACGATTGGTGGGAACATGTGGATGAATTTACGCAAGCATTCAATTGAGATTGTACGTAGCGAAAATGGAAGAGAAAACTCAAGTCGAGCGGATCGGGACTTAACGAATCCGCATTAAAAATGGAAAAATACCGTCGTCTCGCTAGCTGAAATGAAAACAGTCAGTACTGCATGGAAAATGTCATTGTAATTTTAAAGAAGCTCTCTGTATATCTTACTACACCAACACGATCACCACAAATAGAACAGATTTCCAATCACGAAAACGTAGACAAAAATGTTAATGCCCGAAGTTTTCAAAATTTTTATTTATTTATTTATTTTAAACC
This sequence comes from Schistocerca gregaria, assembly GCF_023897955.1. Lineage (NCBI taxonomy): Eukaryota > Metazoa > Arthropoda > Insecta > Orthoptera > Acrididae > Schistocerca > Schistocerca gregaria. The sequence continues at coordinate 461,120,839 of NC_064926.1, read as the reverse complement.
GTTTCACTCGTGTGACTCATGGCCCGGTGCAGATCTTCGCCACTTTTACTTCCTAGTTAGGAAACTATAAGAAGAAATTTTAGTAGCTAATTGATTATACAATAATTTATCCATTTTACTGGTTAAACACGGAATAATTAACTCTTGAATAGGAATGCCTCTACACCTAATCCGGCAAGTTCGTGAACAATTAAATATGTCATTAAAAAGAAAAGAGCCATTGTACACTGTCCTCCGAAACATGATTCTCTGAAAGGAGTATGAGACGCAGTACTTTTTTTGGGCGTAAACCTCAGAGTATTTTATTTAAAAAGGGACGGTCATACCTCACTGAAAAATATTCCTATGAAATTTTTGAAAATGAAAGGTTCTGACGAGCTGCAATAATTTCAACATTTCAATAACTAGAGTAGGTGGTAAGGTACGCTGCTGGGGTGTGGAGCGAAGTCGACGTTCTAACTCATCCTAGAGGTATTCCACTGGGTAAAAGTTGCTACACCGCACAGACCAGTGCATTTCAGGAATATTATTGTCCAAAAACCATTGTCTCACAGATATTACTTTATGACAGGGTGTACTGTCATACTAACACAAAGAATAATCAACTTCGAACTGTTCCAGTACTCTATGCAGTACGCAGTGCCGTAAAATATAATCATATCCTTAAGCGCAAGAAGGAGACCACATACCAACCACGATACACATCCCCATACAGTCGCATTACCCCATCCGTAATTCACTATCAGCTCTACACATGATAGCAGATAATGTTCTCCAGGCATCCACCAAACCCAGACCTTTCCACCGAATTGCCACAAGGTAAAGATTGAATCATCACTCGTTTACAGTCATCCACTGTCCAGTGGTGACGTCCTGTACAACACCTCAAGCGACGCTCAACACTGACTAAAGAAATGTGTGACTTGTGAGGAGCTGCTGGAACATTTTCCCCATTGCTTTTAACTATGCACAGTCGTTGTCCTTTTATTTTTTTTTAACCGCCCTCCTCAATGGTCGACGGTCCCTGTCCATCGTACATGTATTAGGCTTTTCTTGGTTTATCTGTAGTTGTTTCCTCGCTTCCGTTTCATAGTCACATGACCAACGGTCGACTTGGACAGCTTTGGTACGGTTGAAATGTCCCTGATGGATTTGTTACTCAAATGAAATCCAATGACTAGTCCACTGAGCTCTCGTAACCGACCCATTCTGCCGTTTCTCTTTCTCTTCTGACAAAACAACACTAGGCGTCTCCTTTTACACTGGCGAGTCCGCCACTCGTGACGTCTAGTGGTTGGTTTGGCATTCCGCAGGGCTGTATACTTACTTTTGAAAAGATAATGTACCTGTAGATATCTTCTGACATTTCTGTCTATGTGCTGCAGCGTCTAGAATTGGTCGAAAAAAACAAAACAGCATTTGAAAACAACTTCGTGTAGTTGCGGTTAATAGCGATGTAAAAGTTACTGAGGAAGGTGGTTAACTTATCTGCTTTCAAGTGACGTTTATAGGATTTGCGGGAAAGGTAATGTAAGTCTAAAACTTGCTATTGTATTGAGAAATTATTTTTTGAATGTTGTTAACGCTACAAGCGGCATCATTTCACGCAGCTGCAGAAAAGATTTCTACACGTTACGAACGCAGACAGCTTGTCTGAAAAGCTGGAAGCTCCCCTGACCGTGTGTTCACGACGAGATAAGTTAGCGCCAGTTCGCTGCGGCGCGGCGGTCTGGTTCGCGCGTCGTTTGTTTCCCAGTGTCGCTCGCCGCCGATGCGGCCACCGGGCGCTGCCGCTGCGGAAAGCTCTCGCCCAATTATGGGCTAACACTGTTTGTTGGTACACGCATCAGAGATCAATCGCCAGCTTCAAAGCGTCGCCTCCCCCGCTTTTCATTGGCTAACTATCGAGTTTATGTACGCTCAATTACAACTGCCAATTATCGATTCGTTTATAATTGTGCCGGAGCTCGGGAAAGCAGAGGAAAGGGGTTGGGGGAAGCGGGAGTGTTACTGGAAAGAGGGAGTGGGTGGTGGAAGGGGAGGGGGTTGGGAGGAGAAGCAGATACGGGTAGGAAAAAGAGAACGCGCGCTTGGCGTGTGTGTGCCGGGATGCGTGTTCCTGTTTGTCCGGTGGTTTTGAGCGCGCGGCTGCTGCGACGCGAGCGTCATCACCGTCATGACAGCCGCATCATCAGCATCATCGCGGAGGGCGACCGCAGGGACGCAGAGAGCGAGCGAACCCCAATTCCGTCTCCCTCTGACTCCCGCCCCCCGCGATACGCGATCGCTGTCGTGCCGGCTCGGTATGCGATAATCGAGTTAAGAACCGGGTCGATACAATATGCGTCGCGGCTCCATCCGCAGTGCCTGCCCGTCCGTCACATTGCATTCGCTATAATTACGCGTATCAGTAAACGTTAAAAAAGGAGGAGGGGAAAAAAGTTAAAATCGGGCGCGATTTAAACTGTCGTATTGGACGGAGATGTTCAGGGCAGGGAATGTTATTTGTGTGAGGGTGTCTGGGGACGAGGTGGGGTACGAATTCGAGGGTGATTTGTGGCAGCGACCATTCCCGTTACTGATTTTTTTCTTTTTTTCGCCTTTCGATTCCACAGCAACGAACTGTTTTACACAGAAGCTGCTCGGCGCTGTTAGAAAGGGTGATGATCCCGTACCATCGCCCGCTGTGAATGCCGGCAGACGCTTTCGCTGGCCGCCGATAATCCCTCCGAATAAAGAACACACATAGGCCTCCTGCTTCTGATTCAGGGGCGCTCGTCTGTTACTGGAAAAAAAGAAGCCATACATATGCGTCACGCCTGACGGCAGATTATCATCGGCGATTTGTGGTCTTCGTTCAGAAAAAAATGGTTGGGTTCCTGTAAGTAGACTAGCTATGGATCATCTGAGAGATAGAGAGAAAGAGAGTGCTTAGCAACTCGCATGTTCCTGTGTTGCGATACCGGTTCAAATATGTAGAGGTCGTTATTATTTTTTCTCGTGCTTTATTTTTTTCCTTCCCCGCCTGAAAACGGCGGCATCGCGTTATCTTTTGTAATTATTGCTTTCATCCGCACATACTCATTTACACATGTAATTATGTATCGACTGGAGGTTCGGATGGGGCGCGCGCACCAAAAGGGCCCGCTATTTTGTGTAAAGCGTAATTTTAAATGCAGATGCACGGCAAACTTTCATTAAAGGTCTCTCCGTTATTTTGTTTGAAATCCGTGGACGCGGCGTCCCTCTACTTGTTCTCACGGCCTCAGTTCGAGACTACGGGTTGCGTGTTACACCCTCTGTGTGGTTCCATTTGCTGCGAGGGCGTAGTCCAGTTAGACTACGTGACGACGTGCATGCCTCACTACGAATTCTGTGATCCCTCAAGTATTTGGAGCGTCTACTTAATCATCTGACACCGAGAGCGAAGCTCAATAAATACATGGGGCTTCAAAAAGCAAGTTAGATACATCGTCCCAAGTGAAGACCATTGCGTAGCAAGAGTGGTTCATTTCAGAAGAGTGAAAATGACGGTTTCTTGCAGACATGGTTCTGCTGCGAAAAGGTTTAGCAGGTGCATCGCAGTGTGGTATTAAAATGATGCGACAACTGGAACGCGGGACAGTACGAATCTCGTGGGAAAAATGTCCGAATTGCACGAAGTTTCGCCGTGAAATTCGGGCGGTATGTGGACTGAATACAATGTCGTATCTAGCAGTAGTGAAATGGTACCAACAATTTGACCAAGGCTTACAGACGTAGGTGATACTGATCGAGAAGGCCAGACCTTGCACCACGCGGTTTCTATCTTTTCGAATAGCTGAAAGAACGTCGGAAGTGGGGCGGGGAGAAGAGATTTTTGAACGATGAGGAATTTCGAATGGCTCCGTGACTGCGGAGCAGATTTCTACCGTCGAGAAATTGAACGCTTCGTAGAACGTTCCAGCTGTTGTTCACAGACTGGGTGATTGTGTTTAAAAATAGTGTCATGTATCTGTGTCACTTTGAAGTTATAGCATTCAGTAAAAGATACTTGCCTTGCCATGATAGTGTATAACTTAGTTTTGGAAGTCCTCTCGTACTTGAACAGTGACATAAAAGTCACAACGATTTAACCACATCCCTCCTCCCCCATTACGCTTCGAAACGTTTTCCTAATGGCTGTGAAGTGCTCTGCTAGTCAGAAAACAATCTCTTGTCTTATTTGAGAGGCAGTCAAATGAAAACCGAAAACCACCCCAACGGGATCATCGTATGGTTCTACTCAAAAGTAATCGAGACACTTGTTAAGGCATTTATCCCACTGGGAGATGACGCGGTCAACTCCCATTTCGTAGAAAGCTGTCTGCCGCTGACGGGTCCATAACCACAACCAAGTCCAACTGAAATCAGTGTCCTGGCTAGTCTTTCTTCAGGTCGCCAAAGATATGAAAATAACACCGTGAAAGATCCAGGTTCTACGAAGGACGCTGAAGTGATTCCCAACCAGATCGCTGAAGCGTAACCTTCCTCTGATTGGCAGTGCAGGGGCGGGCGTTATCGTGCGACAAGATGGTTCCGTCCGAGAGCATTCCGAGAACCCGAGGGCAAACGGCAATACTGCTGGGGCTCTCTGCTCGTCGAATCCCTCGACTGTGGAACCAACATCAATGTGCAGCGTTATGAAGACACTTTTCAGAAATAGCCACGCACCGTAAAGTCAAAACGCCCAGGTATGCTGCCGAACGGAATCACCCTGTTACACGACATGCCCGCCCCTGCACTGCCAATTGGAAGATCTGGTTGGGAAGTACTGCACATCCTCCGTACACATCGCATCTTTCACCGTGTGATTTTCACATCCCACGCTCCCTTTGTGGTGGGTGTTGGGTTTTCATTTGACTGCACGTTATATTTGAGTTTAAAACTGTTTTTTTTTAATAATGTAATATAAAACAGTAATCTAGGTCAGTCACACATCCACCACACGAGGCCACAACATAATTATTATGTGTTTTATTTAACTCAGAATCTGACACTTAAGCCGAGTATTGTAAACAGTAGTAAAACTATTCACAAGATGTTGCAGTAATCTGCACACTGCATACGGTTTGACGGTTAAAACATAGACCTCCTGACACCCGCGAACATTCTGTTCCATAGAAAAATCAGTACTGTCCAGCGTTTCACACAAAACTAGAGATATTGGTGAAACATATTTTATGAAAAGATAGGCCAAAAATGAACTAATTTAAAAGCTTTACTGACGTGTGGCTGTAATTAGTAAGTAAGTATAAGCAGTATAAGAGTAATTTCAGCTCATATGCAGCATGCATGGGGAGATAATGGTAATACCAGATTTACAAAAAAAAAGTCATGTGACTAGGGCCTCCCATCGGGTAGACCGTTCGCCGGTTGCAAGTCTTTCGATTTGACGCCACTTCGGCGACTTGCACTTCGATGGGGATGAAATGATGATGATTAGAGCAACAACCCAGCCGGGAATCGAACCCGGGCCTTTTGGATTGACATTATGTCACGCTGACCACTCAGCTACCGGGGGCGGACACCTGATTTATTAACGGTAGGTTGGTCCGTGGAGTGAAACTGTAGTTTTAGATGCAACAATTAAAATAAAAGAAAAGCAGGCCTAACCTGCCACTTCATCAAATGTATTTATGATAAAATAGCTGTATTATTTAATGAATTATATAAAACTGTTAACATGTTTACGAAAGAGCCGCCTAAAAGTTGCAAAAAACAAATCACGTGCTTCATATCTGCATCGAGTTGTATCTTGGAAATATAGTAATATCCTTTAACTTACAAGTCACTGACGTCTCAGCTTACGAGGTCTGTTCAAAAAATTCCGGAACATTCGTAATTTCGTTCCAATGGTGTGTTGGAGTGAAATACAGTTAGCATCCTTGCACACGCCTGTTTTTCATGTGTAACTGCTGAAAGTTTGATTGTTGTATGTCTGTTAATTATTGTTCAGTACTGTATTGAGTAGGACGTTGTGTTATACGGTTTACGAATTTCGAGATGGCAGAGTTAGCATTAAATTTTGCGTGAAAGAGAAAACCTTTACAGTCACACACCAAATGAAGCAGGAAGCCTACGCTCTGGGTGCTTAAGCCTTACTCCGTGTTACTAATGGTTCACACGGTTTAAAAATGGCCGGTCGTAAGTTAAAGATGACCCTCCTTCAGGACGCCTTTCGACGTCTATCGATGACGTTCATGTCAGGAACGTAAACGAAATTGTGCGGGCCAATCGAAGACTAACTGTCCGAGGGATTGCAGAAGAATGTAACATTGTAGTTCAATCATGTCATGAAACCTCGACAAAGCATCTTGGAATGCATCGTGTTGCCGCCAAGCTCTTCCCATGGCCCATGAGTGAAGACCAGAAAAACCTACGCCTCACAATTTGTGAGGAGCAAAAAAAAAGAAAGAGTATCACTGTGGTGCATCATCTTCCGTACTCTCCAGACCTTGTGCCTGCGAACTTTTTTTTATATCCAAAGTTGAAAGCCCCGTTGAAAGGCCGAAGATTTGTAACGGTAGACGATATAAAAGAACAATTTGCAGACGGCGCTTCGCGCGATCCAGCAAGAGGCGTACGAAGACAGCTTGCGGAAATGGGAACGGTGGTGGGAGCGGTGTATCAATTGTGGTGGAGGGTATTACGAAGGTGATCACACACAATAAGTAAAAGGTAAGAGTAGAATTTTTTTTTGACAAAGTTCTGGAATTTTTAAGGATACCTTGTATAAAACTGCAGGACAACGTTCGTGTGCAATTCAGTAACAGATGACTTTATGCAGTTTGTAGGTTACTGGAATGACATGTGAATTATTTTAGCGCCACGCGATAGGTTTTTTATACAAAACGAAATCTGAAGTGAAAGACTGCCTCTACCCAGCACAAATACGCTTGTAAAAATCTTTTATATCCGCCAGAAGATTTAAATGGTTGCAAACATTCGAATCATGGTTGTTTTATCATTCAAGATACCTTCTAGGAATAGTCAGTAATGTGGCGTATTGGATACCGCACTGGAGAGGTAATCTGGTGAAGTCTGATTCGTGTTCCCTTCCACCTGTCCTAATTAGGGTTCCGTATATCTGTTCTCGCAAATGTCTGGGTAGTCCCTTCCACAAGACTACGACCGGTTCAAGTTTACAGCCTTTATCTTGCACTGAGTAACCTCCATGTTATCCCAGACATGGATAATATCTTTCAATGTGGCAATTTCAAAGTGACACCGAGCCGCAGGCCACTGCAAGCAACGTGTTCCTCGTCTAAAGCCGAATATTTTACAACTTGTTCGGTTATATTGATTCATCATTAAGACCACTGCCTGTCTAAGGCTGTAGTAGGTATGTAGAAGACGAGTACAGTTACACTATATCGTGAAATATAGTTAAGATAATTTCATACGCCAGAGATTATATTATCAGTGCTTCAGCAATCTTGTGCGCTAATCGAGAAGAGTGTTTTAGTCTCTGCTATTATTCTTTGTTCGATGTCCGACGTGAAATGAAGTATTTTTTAATTTTATTCTGGAGTGCATAAAGAAGAATAAAATAACTACCTCGTAGAGAGTGAGGCAGTTTAAAGTACTTTTAGTTTTACGATTTTTTATTTCATCAACGGAATATTTCTTTTGCGTGGTTTAATAATTATTGGTGGTGCATGGTCATTCGTTTCAAAATATGGCGTCGGAGACGAGCTCGAATATTAGCCTAGCTAATTACTAAGTAACATGCAAGGTTACATGGACTATACAATACAAAGAGCATGACACAGAGTTGATGATTACCAGTGAGACAAAGGAACTGATTATTAAACTACCAGTTAACTTCAGTTATAATTTGGATACTAGACTATACGATTATTACTCAGATTAATATTATTTAGAAGGGGAATTTTTATTGTATGCCTTTATCCATACATATGCCGGCTGTTGTGGCCGAGCGGTTCTAGGCGCTTCAGTCTGGAACCGCGCGACCGCTACGGTCGCGGGCTCGAATCCTATCTCGGGCATGAAATTGTGTGATGTCCTTAGGTTAGTTAGGTTCAAGTAGTTCGAAGTTCTAGGGGACTGATGACCTCAGATGTTAAGTCCCATAGTGTTCAGAGCCATTTGACTATAATCTCTGTGAATGAAAACTTGTTACTGCGAAAATAAACTGAGTTAGAGTGCAATTTAACTGTCGGACATGCTAAAAGAAGTGCACGTACTGAAACAGACCAAAGGAGAGCAACCGAAATTCATTTTTCTCTAGTAACATATTGGAGCGTGAAGTCGAAAAACACGATTTGGGACACTTTGTACGTTACTAATAGATTACGCTATAGTCTATAAATTATCGAAAACAATAAAGTTGTGATGCAGCTACAACTAGGGACTACAGTTACGAACAAGTTTAACTGGAACCATCACATTAAAAATGTTATAGGAAACGCGGACCAAAGACTGCATTTTATGAGCAGGACACTTAGAAGATGCAACAGAACTACAATAGAGATTCCGTACATTACGTTTGTCCGTCGTCTTCCGCTATACTGCCGTGCAAATGGGATCCTTTGTCCAATACTATTGTTGAAAGACATCGAAAAAGTTCGAAGACGGGGAGCTCGTTTTGTATTATCGCGAAATGAGGAGAAAGTGTCAGATATGATAAGCGAGTTGGTGTGTCAATCAAAGACGATTTTCGTTGCGGCGAGATCTTTTCACGAAATTGCTGTCACCAACTGTCTCATCCCAATGCCAAAGAATTCTGTTGACTTCCACCTACTTTGGGAGAAATGACCATTGTGATAAAATACGGGAAATCGGAGCTCGCACGGAAAGATGTAGCTGTTCATTATTCCCACATATTATGCGGCAGTGGAACGGTAAAATGTCTGAAAGGTTTTTGTGTGAACCCCCTGCTAAACACTTAAATTGTGAGTTGCGAAGTAATCATGTAGATGTCGAGAAATATGGGGAAAAAACATAGGAGTAACAGTACGTAGCGACCTAAGGCGAAATGGTTATATGCAACTAGTTGTTAGAAAAACATTGGCAGAACCTGAAGCAAATTTAATTCGTCCGCGAAAAACGGGACTTCAAGAGACACGTTCGACACATTTTTGAGCATTGCTCGGCAGTCTGGGACCATTACCAAGCTGGATGAATAAAAGAGGTAGGCAGGATCCACGCACTTTGCCGCAGGTTCCTTTAGCAAGCAGGATAACGTTGTTCATTTATTGGAGTTAGAAACAAATACAACAGATGGTAATTACCATTAACACCAAGTGAAATAATAAAGTTAGATTACTGTTGACCAAACTCTTGTAACTTCATTTGCTTCCTGAGTCTCTAGCAGTATATCTTCTGTGCAAGATGCAGGGCACAACTGACAATACAATAGGTGTTCCATTCACTTGGTAATATACAAGGAGAGTGCAATTTTTGGAGGTTGTCCCTGGGTTTTCCAACTCCAGAACGAAGACTGTTTAGTGACGTCGACACGATCCAATTCTGTTCATGATGATGTGGAAAAGTTTCCGAAGGGAGAAACCAGATATTCTCTACTCGAAGAATCCACAGTTTTTTCCTTCGTGTAGCTGCTGTTGTTTGCAAGACTTAGATGGTTTTGAGGAAGCTTCTTGTGGACCTCAACCTCTGGGCTACTGGAACGTGCCCATATAATGAGGGGTTTTCTTGTTGTGCCTGATTCGTTCTCTTAGTGTTTGCAGCTACATTACGACGAATACCTAGTAGCGCGGTGCCAACGAGCTGATAGAATCTTACAAGTGGCATAGGTTTGACACAGTATGTAGTAATACTTCAAAAATGAATTACAAACAGTATCGACCGCAAAAACATTTAGGCCTATTTCGATTGTAGCCGGTTTCAGTCAGTATTTTCCATCGTCAGATCCTCATACCATATAGCAGGCGATAGCGGTGAATGGACCCGTGTTGTGACTCCACGAATGTCAACAGTTCGTGGAGTCACAATACCCGCTCCATTCACCGCTGCCACCTACTACGTTTTATGGGGGTCTGAGGATGGTCAAATACTGACTGAAACCGGTTAACATAGAAATAAATATTTTTGCGTTCGAGCCTTTAATCCATTTTAAGGTATCTTTAGCCAGACCGCTGTTTCTCGAAGAGAAATATTCACAAAAAATAACATATAATAAGCCTACCCCTTTCGTTTAGCGCCTTGTCAAATATGTATGCGTGGGTAGATTTCTGTCATGTTGGACACGCATACTCTGCAGCACTGAAACATATTGCTGGTGTCGTCGTTCTTAGGGTTTGCGGTCGAGAGCCGCACGTCCTACCAGTAACAAAGATGCTCAACAAACTTCAGTGGCTGACATTACAAGAGTGGCGTTGTACGTCACGCAAAAGTTTCTCGTTAATTCGCGAAAGCATACACTCCAGTAAGAGCTACTACTGTTCAAGTACGTCCAGCGAAACGATCATGACGATCATATCAGAGGAATTAAAGCTTTCAGGAATGCCCATCGAAAGTCGTTCTTTCCTCACACCAATCGCAAATGGAACATGAAAGAAATAATGATGGCAGCAATTGTAGTCTCAATCATACACTGTAATGTGGCTGGCGGAGTAGAGATATAGAAGTACCGGCATAATCTAAGTGAGACATACACTCTGCTAATTTACGCCCAATGCTGCTGCACAGGGACTCAGCAAGACATACGCCAGGAAATGTAATGAAGTGCAATTACATCTGATGAGCCTACGTCGTAATGAGGCAGTGAGGTGGCAGTCAGCTGCTACCCAGTTTGCTGGAGCCGCGGGGACGTGCTGTCTCCAGTGAGAGGGTTTGGGCGCGGGCACGCAGCGACGGAATCCGGCGTGACAGCTGCGCGCGAGAGTATATTTAGCAAGTGGATGGCGAGAGGCTAGGAGCTAGCGATATCCACACATAACTCCTTCACTTCCGGTGTCACAGCGCCCGCCCTGACACGGGGCTGTATTTTTATCGCGCCCGACGCCGACGCCCGCCGTCGCTGTCCTCGCGCCGATTGTACTCGGCGGCGCTCTTCGCAGCGCCCCCGCCGAGCCGCAAGAGAGGCACATCGTCCAGCCACGTCTACAACTGTCGTCCGTAGCGGCAAGTGGTAAAGAGTACACAAGCTCGAAATATTAGCCTACTCCTTGGAAAGGGCACACTGGTCGCTTTGGGGAACTGAGGGTGCTGCCCCTACTAGGCAGTCATGTCCCCTTCCACCGCTGACGTGACCCATGGCAATGAAGTGAAGTGACGTGTGTGTGTGTGTGTGTGTGTGTGTGTGTGTGTGTCTGTCTGTGTGTGTGTGTGTGTGTGTGTGTGTGTGTGCGTGCGTGCGTGCGTGCATGCGTGGGTGCGCGATAGCGCGCAACCGGTTTCATGGAAAAATGGCTCTGAGCACTATGGGACTTAACATCTGAGGTCATCAGTCCCCTAGAACTTAGAACTACTTAAACCTAACTAACCTTAGGACATCACACACATCCATGCCCGATGCAGGATTCGAACCTGCGACCGTAGCGGTCGCGCGGTTCTAGACTGGAGAGCCTAGAACCGCTCGGCGGTTTTATGGACTCAGCGCAGCAAGGTGGATGGATGTGGAGAGGTGACAGAACGGCAGAAAGGAGCTATCGTAAAGATGTGCACGTGGGCACATCGTAGATGAAGTTGCTCGATCATAAGCACTTCACTTTCCTTTAACAAGAACCAGTTGTAAAACTCAGTTTAATTCCAAAATATACTTACCGACAAAAAAAATAATTAAGCACTCACAAGAACGAGACGAAACTTCAGGGGCAGAGAGGGTATGTGATTTTACTTCACTGCTTACAGAACGCAGTTAAAGTTACATAGAACTTGGCAGTACAAGCGCACACATCAGTATGACGTTGCACCCCGTGTGGTCTCGACGCGTGCGCTGAGTCGGATAGGAAGGGTGTCATACAGCCATTGTATCCTCTCCCGAGAAAAGCTGCCCCACAACAATTGCAAGCGGCCCTTGATATCCTGAATACTGGCACTGGGACGGAATTGATGTCCAAGCTGGTCCCAGATATGTTCTACTGGGACCAGATCGGGGACCTTGCTGGCCATGGGAGTACCTCAAATACAACGAATATAGATTATGTAGATACGTGCCGTGGGCGAACGAGGATGTCCCGTCGAAAATGTCGCCACCAGACTGTCGCATAAGAGATAACACATGAAGACGCAGGATGTCTGTGAAGTACCGTTGCGCCTTTATAGTTCCCTCGGTCAGTGTCGTCCGCAGCTCGTGGTCTAGTGGTTCCAAACACTCCAAATTGCCGCTGAAAGTGTTCTTTAATAAGCTGTCAGTACCGGTCAGAGATTACTTTCTAGCAGAAGTTTGCTTAACAGCAAGAGTTACATTGGAATACATTGACATCAAAAAAGGAACTCAGTGTCAAAAAGTCGGTAGAAGCATGATGCCAAGGCCGGCCGTGGTGGCCGCGTGGTTCTAGACGCTTCGGTCCGGAACCGCGCGATTGCTACGGCCGCAGGTTCGAATCCTGCCTCGGGCATGGATGTGTGTGATGTCTTTAGGTTCGTTAGGTTTAAGTAGTTCTAAGTTCTATGGGACTGATGAGCTCAGATGTTACATCCCATAGTGCTCAGAGCCATTTGAACCATGATTCTAATTTTGGTGAACGTGACGTCACTTCCTTAGTTAGGAAGCATAAAATTCAACAAGCAATGGTTAGCTAAGTAAGTGACGATCGATGCACGCTAAAATCGACACTACAGAGATCGTGCTCCTTTTTGTCGTCATTGTATTCCAACATAACGTTAGCTGTTAATTCAAATTGTGCTGGAAGATACTAATTAGCCGAAACCGATCGCTTATTAAACATGGGTTACAATGTTACATACAACCAACATGAAATATTTTGGAACTAAATGAATTGTTTTGCCTGTAGCGTATTTCGGGCGAGTGAAAGACACGTTGGGCTCTTGTTGCTAGCTATAACTAACTGGGCGAATCACTTCACAGATAAAGTGAAAAAGAACATACAGCTTGGTTTACGTTGGAAGTAGAGATAGATAGCCTACTGAGCTTCCTTGACCTCCTCGTTCGCCCAACAAACAATGGGCACCTTTGCCACAGTGTCTATAGAAAACCCACGCCCACGGACCGGTGTCTGCACGCTCTCAGCTACCACCCTCCGACACAAAAACGTGGCGTGCTGAACACCCTAGTCCACCGTGCTAAAGTCGTCTCAAACGTCGAAAGTCTGCGACTCGAATTAATCTATCTCCGAAAAGGACAACCAAAGAAGACAGCAAGAAACTTGCGTTTTTGTCTTTCTGTGGCACAGTGTCAGGAAAGATTAGCCACCTCCTAAACAAACACAACATTTCATCAGTGTCAAAGTCCCCAGCAAAAATGCAGCAGCTCATGAGACCTGTGAAGGACGATTTAGGGCTAAGAACGCCTGAAGTGTAGAAAACAGCACGTCAGTGTGGATGCTACTACGTCTGCCAAACAGTACGCCTACGATGTCTGCAAAAATCAGCCGTGACAGAACACGCTTTAGAAAATCGACACCGAATTCTATTCAATGAAACATCCGTCATCGTGAAGACGAAGGGATTTTGGGATAGCGTTATAAAAGAAGCCATAAAATAAAAATAGGCGAAAAAACCGTCAGTAAGAACGGCGGTTTGAAGGACAGCATAGCCTGGGACCCGGCCATCCCGAGGTTGTAGAGGGCACGACGGACGCGGAATGAAAACGACATATTTGGCGAGGTAGAGAGTACCACTAACGTCACAGCCAGCAGCGCGGCTATATAACGACGAGACCACGGCAACACGACAGTCATTTACCGCTTGACAGTGACCGAGGAGAGCTCGGTCGAAACCTTGAGAGATTTTAGCCACTTGATGTACTGGAAGCCTGAGAAGATTTTATTAAAATCCAAGTCTCACTTTATTTTATTTAATGACTTATTAATTCATAGAAAATATATATATCAGAAGTGACAGGAATCGAACCCCATACCTTGGTATTTAGTCAGAAATTCATCCATTTTGCCTACGAGATGTTGGGGAATGGTATCTAATTGCACCATTAGTAACAGGTTCTAAGCGAGCCCTGTTTGTGTTTCGTAGCGTGAATGACGAACCTTTTGTGGATCTTTGTCAGAGCTCAGACGAATCACGCGAGGCGTGGTGAACTCTCACGTGCAAGTGGCGGGTACTGGAGCTTTACTTTCCGACAAAGAATTAGCAAGTGGGCGTGAAATTAGAAGCGGCTCGCTTCTGAGGAGGAAACGGCGGTCAGAACAAGTGCCGGCGGTCGCGCAGGGTGGGAAGAAATAAAGAGAAATGTCTGCGGGAACAAGAAGGGCGATCTCGGAGCGTTAAGCCGCTCATTTATTTCGCGTGCTTAATGGCGGAAATAACCGTCACCTGCCCTCGAGCGTCCCGCGGCCGTTTTTGTGGCGGGAAGAAGAGCTTCGAGGCTTTTCGGGAGAGCGAACCGAGCCGTCTTTGGCGGAGGCTTGCGCAGGCCGCGTGCGCTGCAACCGCCTCAGTCGTTAGCTGCGTGTCCACTTGGGGACGGCCATAATTATGACCGCGCCACTCGCACATACGTGCCGGGGACACCTCAAAAGCAGAAAATATAATTGCGCGAGAGCAATTTCTTACCGACATACTCCTTGGTGGGCGGGCTCCGGCGGCAGCCACTCGACGGATTGTGCGGTATAAAGACCGCGAGAGGGCTCTTTATTATGGTGTTTTAATTTACAATAATGAAGTGCGAAGCGGCGAGGCCGGCGCAGCCATTAAGGGAGTGCGAGCGCGGTGCGGGGGCGAGAGGGAAAATGAGTCGGTTGCGGGGGCGTGGGCTGGCGGCTCGCTTTCAGCGGCAGGTGCGCGGTAATGGGCCTAGATAGTGGGTAGTTTCCGTGCGGGCCGCGCACTTGCCGCCACTCGATTCCTCCGCTCCGGCTGATCACTTTTATCCCTGCCAGCCTGCGCGAAACGCTCGAGTTCCGCGGAAAAACATTTTGTCGCTGGCGCGTGTTATCACGGTTTGCTGTTTTCGCCGCTGAAACTGTTACATATTGAAGAGTGTCTCTTTTTTCGCTTGTACTCGTAGTTAACCAGTGCAGAGGCGGGCGCCGGAGGAATAATGTGACGTGTAATGGCACTCTGCTGTGGACTGCGATTAAAAAGTTGAAGCTGAAGCTGAAGTGTGTGAAAGACCGTAATCTGACGCGCTGAAACATTTAGCTTGCCGAAATCAACAGAAGTGGAGCAGCGCTAAGACAGCGATCTTTCACAGTACGACTGAATACCTGCTTTGAGTCTTTTGTTCGATCATCATAACTGTTACTCGGGAATCTCAAAATGACTTCATGAATAAATTCACACTTTCTTTCTATTCGCATTCGAGCGAGGTGGCTTGTCTTGAGACATTGGACTCTTGTTCAGGAAGAGGGCGGTTCAGATTCCCATCTGGCCATCCTGATTTAGGTTTGCCGTTGTCCCTAAATCGCTTTAAGCAAATACCAGGATGCTTCATTTGAAAAGGACGCGGCTGATTCCCTCCTCTACCCTTCTTCCATCGTAGGTTGTGCTACGTCTCTGATGACCTCGCCGTCGATGGGATGTTAACTTTGGATTTTCGATAGCAAAGTGTTCGTAATTAACAATATGCCAGTTTGGGCTTTAAACATCTTAACCCACTACGCTAGCTGAATGACATATATCGCCATTTGGTAACGACGGCAGGATTAGCTTCACAGAAGCGATATTAGTATCATTGTAACGTGCTACGCTTGTACTTCGAAGAAGCAGGTAAAACTGAACAGAGGTACAGAGAAAAGTTTCACAAGAGGCGCCACTCTGTTTGGAAGAGATTTGTTTACATGGATAGAATCTTCCCAGAAACTTGGTCATTATAGACAGAGTGCTGGTTAAGGTTCTCGGCAAATAAATGTCGGTGCATCAGAGTATGGCGAGATGGTGCAACATGGCGTGGAAGAAGAAAGAGTCAATTATCACTTAAATGCACAATCCGGAGAATATAATGTGGAGAATATAGGTGGAGCAGTAATTAAACGGTTATCGTAAGAAAAGTTTGCAAGCAATGGAGTCAAATGATTTTCAGGTAACTTCTTCTCTCAATGGATTTTGTAATAATGCATGCATTCGTGACTAGCGTTTGTCAGTTTGCATAGTCAGTGTGAGCTTATGTTATTGCTAGAAGGAATAAGTTGTTTACGTAAATAAAAAACTATATAATCATTTCACACAGTTGCTTATGTATCTCAGTTCGTTTAGAGTCCGCCCCCGGTAGCTGAGTGGTCAGCGTGACAGAATTTCAATCCTAAGGACTCGGGTTCGATTCCCGGCTGGGTCCGAGATTTTCCCTGCACGGGGACTGGGTGTCACGTTGTCCTAATCATCAACTGTTCGTCCCCATCGACGCGCAAGTCGCCGAAGTGGCGTCAACTCGAAAGACTTGCACCCCGAGAACGGTCTACCCGACGGGAGGCCCTAGTTACATGACATTTACATTTACTCCGTTTCAAGTTCTTTACCATGTGTATAATTTGAGCCGTAAAAGTTTAGATCGCCCTGTGTAATTGCCACCGTGTAGCTGGTAGGCCTGTCTCTCCGTCTGAACATTGGCAAGTACTAACAAGGGAACCTCTCCATCGCAGCCACCTCAGATTTAGTTATAAGTTGGCACAGTGGGTAGGCCTTGAAAAACTGAACACAGATCAATCGAGAAAACAGGAAGAAATTGTGTGAAACTATGAAAAAAATAAGCAAAATATACAAACTGAGTAGTCCATGCGCAAGATAGGTAACATAAAGGATATTCTGAGCGTAGGAGCGCCGTGGTTCCGTGGTTAGCGTGGGCAGCTGCGGAGCGAGAGGTCCGTGGTTCAAATCTTCCCTTGAGTGAATAATTCAATTTTTTATTTTCAGACAATCATCACCACACGTACTGTTTATCAACAAATGTAAGAAATAATCATACAAATGTTCGACAATCGTTCGAACCCTTAAGGAACTTTCTGATTCCTTACAGTTCGGAAAATATTCATTGACCTTGTTACTGAAGTCGCGAGCTATATTTGCTGGATTCATATTGCCCACGGAATACATCTCATGTATTTAATGCACTCTCGTCCAAAGTAGCGAACAGTCAACTGCCAGCCAGGGAGCCTCGTTAGCAGGAATACTCTCTCTTCCGTGCGCTGTAGTCGACTGACGTCGTGTGTTTCGATGTTTCTTTAGGTGTAGCGTCCTCATACTACGGCGCAGTTACCTCGCATCGGACGGACGGACGGACAGATAATAATTGTCTGAAAATAAAAAATTAAACTCTTCACCCGAGGGAAGACTTGAACCAAGAACCTATCGTTCCGTAGCTGCTCACGCTAACCAAGCGACCACGGCGATCCTGAGCTCACACTCTCCTTGATGTTGCCTATATTGCGCATGGACTACTCAGTTTGTATATTTTGCCTATTTTTTTCATAGTTCCACACAACTTCTTCCTGTTTTCTCGATTGATCTGTGTTCAGTTTTTCAAGGCCTATCCACTGTGCCAACTTATAACTAAATCTGAGGGGGGTGCGATGGGGAGGTTCCCTTGTAAGAAATAATCTTTGTCAAGGAGAGATAGCGACGTATGTACTTGTTGCTCAACCTAACAGTCGTATTTACAAAAACTACGTTAATTTTGAGATGACGAGGAAACAGTTCAGGCATGGGATCTTTGATTCAAAACTGTCTGGAAACACTACCAAAACACTTGAACAATTTTTTCCAGAAAAAAATACAACGATCAGCAACATTTTTGAATGGAACTATGGTATTTTACGTTAAAATAGAAATCTTGTGAAAGATAAATTCAGTGACATAACTTTTTCGTAGATCTGACAATAAATTACAGAGTAAAATATTGTGAAATAAAATAAAATAAAAATCGCAAATGGGGGATTCTGTAGTGTTTTTGCTACATTGGAAAGGCATGTTGACAGGAAGTATATTCCACACTTCTTCAAGAGTGACATAAGCATCACGTATCGCCTGCTTCTTCGGTGGTGGTTTCTGTGCCGAGTGGTGGCGGGAGTAGGCAGCCCTTATGGTTGTACTACTAAACCCCCGACCCCGATTTTGTAAAAGACTCGAATTCCCATACATAAAACGTCATATCTCCCGAACAAGGTGTCTCGTGCAATTACATAATTTTGCGGGTACTTTCAGAGATACACGTGGATATCGTCTGCAAAATGCGTTACGAAAAGAGTCAGTAGTAAATAAGTTATAAATTAAAAGTCATGCTTTATGCTGCAGTTTTATTGCATGGGCAGCGAAAATGTTTTCCTTTCGTCAGTTTTTGGGAGGTTTCAGCGAGAAAATGTTTCTTACAGATTTGAAATTATGTGTGAAGTTTGTTGGAAGTCCTCATGTGGTATCACTTATCGGTACCACCCTACTGGCGTCAAAGTTGGTCTGTCGGATGCCGATAGCGGTCGCGCGGCATCCGGCAGAACAAACGGAGCACGCCCTTTGAGCCATACCTGCAGCGGCTGTGGACTTCGAACGTCCTCTGCTGCCGCAATAAAGAATTACCGGGCAGCAGCCACACGCCCCACTCGCACTTGGAGGCTCTTCCCTGTGACACTACGCAGATGCCGCCTAGTCGCGGCTCTGACACCATTGCTGGTGCTTCTTCAGAGATCCTCATCCTTGACGCTATTGTATTACTTGGACTCTACTTCTCGCTGCATTATATGTAATGAGTCTTCGTAAGCTTGGAGATGTATAAGTTACGTAAATCTTCTGTTTATTGATTTAACTCGTTTGCTGATAATTTTATGCTCCTGTCCAGCTTTTCTACGACGACAGCTGCTTCACCACTCTGCAGCTTACCTGTCCTTACTGTTGTGTGTGATATAGCACAGAGCACCGTAAGTGCTCTCATTTTCAAATATTGCTTGAATACAGTCTAGGTAATCTGCGTGCCGTGAGTTACACTGTCTCAAAATATATACACAGTCTCTAACTGTAATACTTGATTTATTGTGTTAAACCATTAGCACATGATTACAGCTGTTCGTGAGTAAAATATGACAGCATTTAAAATCTGTAAATTCGGTCAATAACTGTACGAAATACCGATTTAAAATTTTTGTTGCCCCTGGAAGCCGTTAGAGGGGCAACATGCTGCGTGTTTCGTATCCCGTGTTAGGCGTTTACTAATATGCACTTTGTGATAAAAGTATCCGGACACCTGGCTGAAAATGACTTACATGTTCGTGGCATCCTCCATCGGTAATGCTCGAATTCAGTATGGTGTTGGCCCACCCTTAGCCTTGATGACAGCTTCCACTCTCGCAGGCATACGTTCAGTCAGGTGCTGGAAGGTTTCCTGGGGAATGACAGCCTATCCTTCAAGGAGTGCTGCACTGAGGAGAGGTATCTATGTCGGCCGGTGAGGCCTGGCACGAAGTGGGTGTTCAAAGACATCCGAAAGGTGTTCTATAGGATTCAGGTCAGGATTCTGTGCAGACCAGTCCATTGCAGGGATGTTATTGTCGTGTAGCTACTCCGCCACAGGCCGTGCATTATGAACAAGTGCTCGATCGTGTTGAAAGATGCAATCGCCATTCTCGAATTGCTCTTCAACAGTGGGAAGCAAGAAGGTGCTTAAAACATCTTTGTAGGCCTGTGCTGTGATAGTGTCAGGCAAAACAACAAGGAATGCAAGCCACCTGTATGAAAAACACGACCACACCATAACACCACCGCCTCCGAATTTTACTGTTGGCACTACACACGCTGGCAGATGACGTTCACCGGGCATTCGGCATACCCACACCCTGCCAACGGATTGCCACATTATGTACCGCTTACGATCCTTACAGCAAGCGAGGCGTCGTTTGGCATTTGCCGGCGTGATGTGTTGCTTATGAGCAGCCGCTTGACCATGAAATCCAAATTTTCTCACCTTTCTCATTCCTGTGTGTTGGTCTGGATAGAAGTCTGCCTATTACACATTACGAACCTCTGCAACTGTCGGGGGCCTCTGTAAGTCAACAGACGAGGTCGGCCTGTACGCTTTAGTGCTGTACGTGTCCCTTCACGTTTCCACTTCGCTATCACATCGGAAACAGTGGACCTGGGGATGTTTAGGAGTGTGGAAATCTCTCGTACAGACGTATGACACAAGTGAGACCCAATCACCTAATCACTTTGGAAGTGCGTGAGTTCCGCGGAGCCCCTCATTCTGCTCTCTGACGATGTCTACTGACTGCTGAGGTCGCTGATATGGAGTACCTGGCAGTAGGTGGCAGTACAATGGACCTAGTATGGAAAACGTGTGTTTTTGGGGGTGTCCGGATACTTTTGATCACATAGTGTAGATGTAATCGGGTAGCAACCCTCCATAGCAGTCCCTAGTTATCATTGACTATAATTCCCCCCATCCCATCCCCCAAAGAAAATGGAGCAAACAAAGAAAGAGAGGAACGAGGAGGCTGGTGTTTCAGCGAGCCAAGCCGCCGCGGCCGCGCTGGTGACCGAGTGCTGAAAGCACGCTGCATGCGCCGGGCCGGAGTGACAGCGGCAACACGTGGTGTCGGCGTGCGCGAGCTGTCAGCGGACACGGCGCGGCGGCCCGCCGTCGGTTTACGAGCGGAAACAAACGCCGCTCTGCTCTCTGGGAACGAAAATACTGCGCCGCCAGCACCGGCCGCGCTCTCTCTCCTCTTACCGGGGCTCTTCTGCTAGCGCCCACACAATGCCACGACACCCAGGGGTCGCGCTCGTAAAGCACCTACCTACCCACAAGCGGGCGAGCTCATATTGCCCTTTCTTCTTACTACGTACAGTACACTTGACCTACGATTAAATGCTTAAATGACTGCACACTGTGCCCAGCGTTGCTAGTTTTTATCGGTTTCCCAGAGCAGTTGGCTGCATATCACAAAAAAGAAGAAAACACAGTACACTTTGAAAAACCCCACAGTGGTAGCAGACAAGAATGGTCATAGATTCGAACCACCATCCTCCCGAGTACGAGACCAGTGTTTTAGCAACTGCGCTATCTCGCGAGATGTTTGAAAATTATTTCCCCACATGATTCTTATTTTTCTCTTATTTTATCTTAGGTTGGTGCATAAGTTCGTAGCGTTTTCCCACAAGTTTAACAAACACAATAGAAACATATAACAGAGACTTTACTCACTAATAATGTATTCTCTTTCACTACTTACAACAGTCTGCCAACGCTGGGGTGACAGGAGAAATCACGTGGTTTTCAGGCGAAGAACTCGTCGAGCATTTTCATCCGGAAAGGAAGTTCCTTGAAGGTTGTATAATAGGTAGAGGAAAAGGTGAAAATCTTAGAACGCAAGATGAGGTGAATAAGCTGGGTGTGGAATGACGTTCCAACCCAACTCCTACACAACGTTTTTTTGGCAGTCTAGCGGAATGCGGGCGAGCTGTATCGTGGAATAGCATCACTTCACACAGTCTTCCTGGTAGTTATTGTTGGATTGCGTGTGCAAGACGTCTCTGTTATTCACAATAAATGTCAGCAGTGAAGGTTACACCTAGGGGAAGCAATTCTTAGTAAATAGCACCGCAGCTTTACCACCAGACGCATAGGATTATCTATTGTGGATGCATGAGGAGTTACTGCTTTGTGTGGAGTCAACCATTCATTTCGTTTCCTTATGTTAGCCAAGGCACCATTTCTCGTCACGTAGGATAGGAATAATCGGCATTGTTCACGAGCCAATTGATAACGAGCAAGCAGAGATGGACATTTGGCCATCCGCTGATTTTTGTGATTTTGGCTTAGAGCATGTTGTACCTATAAACCCGATTTTTGAACCTTCCCAGCTGGACCCAAATGTCGCTTAATAGTGGAATAATCACAGTTCATCACTTATTCCAGTACTCGAGTACACTAACGTGGACCATTGTTGATTAATGGGCTTAAACGATCTTCATCAAACCCCGAAGGTCTTCCTGAACATGGGAGAGTCGCTAATGTGAAAATTATTCTCCTTAAAACGTAAAATCACTTTTTTTGTCGCGCTCTGTCCCATGGCGTTGTCCTCATAGGCTGCGCAAATGTTTCTGGCTGCCTCCGCTCTGCCACCCCTCTACTGAACTGAAACCGAACAATACGTCGGAAATGCTCCACTTTCACCACTTGGCACTCCATTTTCTAAAGCCCAAGCTTCACTCACTGTCTTCAAATGACAAAATGACAAACGCAAACTCAGATACCAGTAGTGAACTACAAATTAAAAATGACGATCGATAAATAAACCCGCAGTAACCGGAATGCCAACATGCAAAACAAAAATGCTTCGAATTTATGCACCAACCGAATAACACATACTCCACTAGGCATTTTGGAAATTTGTGGTAAGGTCTTATGGGACCAAACGGCAGAGGTCATCAGTCCCTAAGCTTTCACACTAACTAACTTACCCTAAGGCCAGCACTCACACCCATGCCCGAGGAAGGACTCGAACCTCTGACGGGGGAAGCCGCGTGGCTCATGACAAGGCGCCTCTGACCGCGCGACACTAGATGATGTGCAGAGAAGCGTAACTTGTACCACTACCAGACATTCCCAAATAGAGCGATGGAAAAACTTTTGTCCATATGCCTCTGTACAAGCCCTAACACACCTTCCTGGTGCTTCGGGGAATCTACGGTGGCGGCAACAGAAACGTCCTGCAGTCATTCATTAGTGTTTCGCGAAAATAACGTTATCTCCCCTCTAGGGATTCCCATTTGAATTCAGAATCTTTGTGTCATCTTACCCACTGCGTCGTTCGACGGCTTCGAGTCTAGCCAAGCGTTCTTTCAGCCGGCTGTGGGATACTGTATTACTCTTCGAAACATCTCACATCGGGAAGTCGGCAGTTATGAGCTATGGATTCTGATGAAATTGTACTCATAAAGTCTACACTGAAGAAAACTGGATTCCAATTTTTGCTGTGGGCTCAGAATTCCGTTGTTTTTGAGAAAATTGAAATTGAATTTTTTTGCCAATATTTGCCTTACAGTGTGCATCCTTTTTAGTGCGTCGTGACACTGGAAAACTGAGCGAAAGCAATAAAAGACAGCCGTATCTCATTATCATGATCCGAAGTGCTTTCGAATAAGTGGCGTCCGTTGATTATGTGTATCCAAACTACACGCATGCTGACACTTTGCAACTGCGCGAAGGCTGCTGAGTAATTACATTTTTATGCTATCTACCAAGTAACTACAGTACTGCTTGCTTAAATGGGCTCCACCTGGAATCTACAGCCTGTATAGAAATTCATTGTTCTCGTGTGATTGCTTTCGTTTCCTTGTTGAAGCCAGTCATCTTTTCACGTCATTTCTTACACATTCTGCAACAAATACGACTAAAATTTAAATCAACGTGGAGTATTTATCGAACCTTCTCTCAGGACACCCTTTGTCTCTGTACACATGCACATTATAAAATTGTTATAACTGCAAAACAACAGTAGCACTAATCAGTATTATCATACGAGAAGAAACTGAGTCGTGTTTGTAAAGAGAGACAGATAGTTTGACAAGTCGTCAAACCTCTCTATTTATCTACCATTGACTCACAGCCTGTCGACGGCGAGGTTTACGTTTATCACGACTAAAAATGTGCTAAATTTCTGGCTTACACGTTTTTGCTGTTGGAGTTACTGCAGTCGAACAACCGAAACACTTCCGTGATATTCCCTGATATTAGTTTGGAGGTTGTGGTTGGCACATAGTGGGGCCACGGGCAGTTGTCAGATGGGACCCGTTCGTTCCATGATATGGCCCGATAATAGACGATCCGCACGCTCGGTTACAGACGCCTCCAAATGACGTCACGAGCCTGTCTCGACTGTCAGAAGATTTCTGCGGCTCCGTCCTCAGGCAGCACGGAGAGCGGTGACGACCCCCAGGGACGGTGAAGCGCTGCTCGACTGCTCCAGCTTTGCTGGTGCCGAATGTTTGAGTCTAGGGCAGGTGTGAGGCACTTTCTGCTCTTTGTGCTGCATATACACCAGCCATTTATCCCATATATGACAGTAGTACAAATCCAGGCGGCCCAATGCGCACAATGCTGGGTACTTAAGCTTCTCCGACACAGTCTGGCTTTTCTACAGTTTCTGCAAACTATTTTAACGTATAGCTGCGAAGTTTTCTTTAACCAGTCTGTAGCCGATTTCCGTTGTCGTGTCCTTCTCTACGTTTTGATACTGTATCTGCAGCAATCGTGATATCCACGAGACTTTAAATTCTAACCTTCCTTTCCTCATCCCTTCTTCGCTTATTACAGTGGTAGGTACAGCTAACATGTGGTAAATATATCAGAGCTCCGGTTCTGTTGATACTACATTATACACCGTATCATAGCGAGAAGCGACATAGTGTCATCGTGCTTTCAACTTGAAAGTGCCTCTCCGTGAACGATAGACGTTGTGACGTAAATTTACGATCTCTGGATGTTGCGTTTATACTTATCGTAGAACGTTAAGTACTGTAATGTTGCAATGATGATGTCGTTGATCTGGGCACATCACTTGCAAATTACATGAAAAGTTTGATATCATCGTGGTGGATGTACTACTAGAACTACAGAAACTATACAGCTGCACAAAAGCTTACAGTCTACTGTTAACTAATGGAGGGCAGCAAACAATGCAGTATATAAGAGTCAGACAAAGCCACTCCAATTAATTAAAATAAGACTCATTTATTGAGCCAGGCATACTAAAGATTGCTGATAATACTATCAAATCTCTAAGTATTCGCATAAAACCAAACGAACGAAGTTTTCTCTTTCCTCCTGAGTACATTATGCGAATGAATGAAGAAAGATTTCAAATCGATATTTGGTTTCATCCTACCGCTACCTGACGTTATCAATTATGTAATACACAAAGTAGTAGTTTCAGACTTGTTCAGTTTGCTTTATAAGTTGCTGAGAGTGTACTTCTTAGTATAAAGGTGCACGATCTAAGAAGTTGAAAGTGAGGAGCTATACACGCTTACCTAATTAAACAAGCAAAACTGATTGTTGAATGTTCTGTGTAGAATGTGTTTTCTGTTTATTTTTTCTGTGCTACAGCCGTCCCCAGTAGACCCTGTGGATAAGGAGAAGGATCGCACATTTAACTGAGGAGTTGCAAGAAGACCATGCTCCAGCAAACTAATCGAGAAAGATTCTTGCTAATGAGAGAAAAATGTTCCATGTATAGTTGATACGGCTCTAAGTATTTTTTTGTATTTACCCCTTCACAGTACTCAGAACGCAAATTGATAGGCGTGCGTTGTGTGGAGTATTTGGAGAAAGGGCGCTACGGCTTAGCGCCGCACGATTGTGGCTGCCTCAGGAAGCATGCATATACAGAACGACATTTTTGGCCTAGATTCATATATGGAAAATCAACTTTGTGAGACCAGTACCTGTCTTAGCGCTCATTCGTTCGTTTGGCCATTTTTGCTTAGTGCAGTGTACACGAAGCCTATGTGATGTAAATACTACCGGGAAAGAACTTGTGACCAGTGCCAGACATTACCCAAAACTCACAATACATCAATGGTTTATTAGCTGATATAGATCCATTATAAGACGGTGTTACAATTCTCTGAAATTCATAATACAAAGAATAATATTTCAACAAGCTGTCACAATGTTAACATAATCCCGCTGTCAGAATAGCTATGTACGTAAAATTGCATCTCATCGATTGTCTATTGTAGACTATATAATCATTACAGTACTGATCGCTAGCAAGCTGTTACAGAGTCTACCTCCATAACGTTTGTGTATATAGCTTTCTCATAATTTTTGTGTTTCACGTAATGTAACAGAATATCTATATCCCTGATATTTACATGATAAACTAGCTTTCATTATTTTTTTTACATAAGTTACAATTCATGTTCATTCTAATGTATATTGCATATACTGTAACATCTATGCACAGCGAATTCCTTATCGCGACATCTATGTACATATAATAACTTATCTGGCAGACACAGTCTTTGGTACACTATCGTCTTTGTAAATCACCATATTTTTATATAAACATCCGTTTGGCCGAAATTCTTTGGTGCTTGTGTAGTAGTCTACACTATTGGTATCTTTAAAGTTCAGGAAATTGTTGGTTCTTGTCCAGCATTCGGCGAAATATGCACAGCTTTGAAAACGACGAGCAGTGCAATAAAAAGAAGCATTTTCAATCTAAATACCACAAAACTAATTCAGTACTTATCTTGGAAAGGTGTTTACGGTGTTATAATCATTGTTAGATCTGTTAGTCCTTTTGTGCCTACCTCAATTTTTTCTGTAGGACACCAACAACCCAGGAACTATCGTCACGGTCAGCAAACATCATACATAGAGCATACTGCAATTTTAAACGTGAACAGCCACCTAGAGAAGAAAAAGGTGGTTCGAACCTGCAGTGGCTCTATTTGTTCCTAATAAATAGTATTGTTAAGAGAGGTCGGTTGTTGTTTTTATTTTAACGCAAGAATTAACCCTTTATTACATTGTAGTTGGCAACAGTAACATGTGCAGTCAAACATATATTCAAACTGTTAGCTATAATGCGCACTTTCCCCTCCATTAACCATAATTTTCGTTCGTATTTTCTTTCTTAGACAACGGCCATGTGGATGCGTGTGCTTAATGCGACGTTGCTGCTACTGTACCAGGCGGCGGCGACTGCTTGGATAAGCATAGGCAGGGAGCCTCCACGGGAAACAACAGCAGAAGTCTAACAGGCTGCAGCAGAGTTTTGTAAATAAAACGCGCAACACACGTGTGCCTGGCGCGCCTCGTCGCACCCTAGCGAAGAAGGGTGGCAGGGGGGAGAGACGCGTTCTCCAGCACCTGCCATGCCATCCTTCCTTCCCTGCAATGTTGAACGATCGTCGAATGTCTCTGCGAGAGCTAGTATATTCACACGTCGAAATGGTATTAGCCATTCATCTTCCCATAGATGGCACGAATGCTACCAAAATATGGTATACATGTTACGTGTAAGAAGGTACGAAAGTTTTACATATCTGGAGACAACAGTGATTGCTAAAGTAGTTAAAATGTTCCTTTTTTATTTTCTGACACAGTCACAACTGCCTTATTAGATTACTGGTTTCGTCCGTCCCAAACGAGCCTCTTGGCGTTCAGTTGCTGCACAGAAGGATCAAGTGTTGTCACTTGAGTGAGAGAAATCACTTGCGAGAAGTGCACGGGGTATAAAGGGTGCAATGCAAGGATACTTTTCTTCAACCTTAAAATCGAAGAAGCTACGAAGGCAACAAAAAAGTTTTCAGAAATGAAATTACAATTCTGTTTGAAACAAAACAATGATTAATTTCGCTGATGATATTTATGTCCTGTGTGGACAGGGGGGACTACTTTATGACCTTTTGAACGGACTGAAGAATCTAATGAGCACAGAATATGAATTGAGAGTAAACTAAAGAAAGACGGAACAATTAAGGCGCAGTAGGAAAACCTAACAACAAACTGGGGGGGGGGGGGGGGGGGCACTTAGTAGACGAAGTAAGACCTCTGCTACCTTGGAAGAAAAATAGCGCATGAAGACGAAGCAAGGAAGACATAAAAAGCAGACTAGCACAGGAAGCGTTCCTCGTCAAAAGAAGTTCACTAGTTTCAAACACAAGAATTAATGTTGAGAAAGAAATTTCTCAGAATGTACATGTGGGGTACAACGTTTAATGGAAGAAAATATTGGACTGCCTAAAAAGCAGAAAAAATCGAAACATTTATGATCTGATGTTCAGAAGAATGCTGAAAATAACGTGAACTGACAAGATACGAATCAAGGTGGTTCCATGTAGAAACGCCAGGAGTAGGAATATGTAGAAAATACTAACTACAGGACAGGATGTGATGACACGATATTTACTAGGACTGTAGGGACTAACTTCCATGGTACTAGTGGGCACTATGGAGGACAAAAAAATATAAATGGAAAGACAAACTAAAATATGCAGAACGAATACGAGTAATTGACCGCGTTGCGTGTAAGTGATACTCTGAGATGGGGCGAGTAGAAAAGCATAGACTTACAATTGTCATTAGAAATTACAAGCTTGCAGATTGGGGACTTTGCTCACTTGGACTCGCTCGAGAGCGCTGCGCTCAGACCTGACATTTACAAGTACGAAATCTTGCAGCGGGCAGTCTGTGGTCGGACGGGGCGCAGGGAGCTGGGTAGCGCAGAGGCGGTCCGGCCTTACGTGAACACCGTCCTGACGTTGTGGCCGACATAGCAGCTCTGTGTGTGCAGACCAGGGCTGTTGTTGAAAAGCGATACATCGACGTTTCCAAAAAATACCGATATTTTCCCCCGGTATATCGATATCAAAATGGTAATATCGAGTGCCGACATTTTTATTTTATATCATAATTTTCACAATTTTCACTGCGTGTTAGAAGTTGTTCTTTTGAAATTGTAGTAGAACATAATTTTACTTTCATTGTGTGAAGGCATCCTACTACTTTTTGAGCTTTCATCACGTCCAGTCTTTGTTTGTGACTGTGTGAAGCAACAATATGTGGTACAAAAGAAGTCAGATTGCACTTGGAGGTGGCGGTGCGAATGGAATAACAAGATTTCCGGTGTGAGGAAATAACACACCAGTTGCGTTAAAAAATTTTAACGCAAGTAGTGTACTATTTCTTCACATCTTTCTTCACATTCTTCAAAAACATTTGCTGTAAATGACGAACAAAATTCTAAATGACAGGATTGGTCTTTACAAAGTGGGCGGAGACCTGTGAGGGCTGACGTAATCGGCACTCGGCGCTACCAACGGAAAATGCAACGTTTAACTTTACCACGCAATTCTGACACTATAGCTGCTAGGTCGCTTGTGTTGGCGGAAATTAAAAAAAAAGGGAAGTCGACATTAAATGTTCCGAACAAATGGGAGATATGGCTAAACCGAACAACGGACGCATCGGACATCTTTTACTGTGCTACGTACATGCAGTTACCATTGTTAGCAAAGTGGTTATCGCCAAATTTGAACGTGCATTGTTTCCCTTTCAGATCTTGCTCTAAGGAGGTTAGGCAGGTCGATAGCTTGTTGATGTACGGAATATCTAATACTAAATCATTACTTAAATATGCCGCTCTAAAATCCAGTACATTTACAACGTATATCCGATACTTTTATAGGCAAGTACGTCGATGTTTCTTTCGTCGATATATCGATACACTTTCTTGAAATATCGACATCCTGTTATGACATTTATAAATATCGATATATCTGATTTTCCGTTATTTTTAAAAATATCAGCAACTGTAGTGCAGACTGGTATTGCTTTTGGTGTATTCCCGCCAGCTAATGGAACTGCACACATATCGGTTTAGTTATGCTGTACACTCACACTCTTGCATGGGAGCGTCTAATACTTTATACAACAAAGAAAATTCTGTGCAGTTAAAAACCTCGCATATCAGGTCAGTTGTTCAGTAAAACCGCGAGGTCAGTTCATTGTCGCATGCAATTGTAGACTGTGGGGTGTTAAAGGGTAACCTTAACTTTTACAACATCTTTACTTTTAATAGCAACTGTTACAGTCGTTTTGTAATTAGCTTAAAAATTAGGTAGTAGTAATGGTTTTAATTTGGGCTATTACATATGGTCTGTGGAATAGACGTCCTACTGTTGAGCAACTGACCGTCCAGATGGGACAAGGAGGTACCTACAGCCTCTCCTCAACGAATGTTGCTGCATGTGGGCCTTCGCAGCAGGTACCTGGTTTATGCAACCATGCTGTCTGCTGTCTATCGACGACGAAGGCTGAAATTTGCACGCCAATACCGCAACTGGACGTCCACTGAGTGGCTATAGGTGGCCTTTGCAGATGAATCACGTTTTATATTCCATCAGACAGACGGCCGTTGGCGTGTAAGACGTGAAACGCCTAAAAGCAGATAATAATTGAAAGGGTCCTGGCCAAAGGACGGAGCAGTGTAGTCTGCAGAATGTTTTCATAGCATTTCCTGGGTGATCTCGTCATTTTGGAAGGCGCAAGGCATCAACACATGTATGAATCTATCCTTGGAGACCTTGTCCACCCCCACATATCAACTACCAGGACAATGTAAAGTGCCACACAACTCGTAATGTACACATGTGATTGGCAGACAAACAGAATGAATTTACCGTACTTCCTTGGCCACCAAAGTCCCCGGGTTTAAAACCAAACTAGAATCTGTGGAACCACCTCGACCGGGCTGTATGCGCCATAGATCCTCAACCGAGAAACGCTGCGCAGAGTCAGCGTGGCTCCAAATCCCTAACAGTACCTTCCAGAACCTCACTGATTGTCTTTCTGTAGGTCTCGCAAAGGTCCGCGCCGTAAAATGTTGTTTATTCAGGATTTTGACAGGCGATCACATTAATACAACTGGACAGTAGAGAAACAACGCATTCCATTAAACCTGCACTGACGCAAGGAACACGCAGCTGAAGTTCTTAGCTTAGAATTTTGATACTAGAATTTTTCAGCGACGAAGTTTTACCCCTTTCGGAAATTAGTAAAACGAGCAGCCCTTTTGGTTTATTTTTTAAAAATTATTCGCAGCAAAGCGGCCAATGAATCAAACATCAATATGCAGATATTTTAATTAGAACTCGTACAACGGGTTGCTATACGACGCAGACTGCATACACGAGTTAGCGGGATGCTCCAGAAAAACGACAAGAAACGGGAGTGTTAACCGTATAAACTGCGACTGCAGCCCGGCTTTAGACGTCGACTATAATTCAACCGCGACGTCAGCTAACGGCGGGGCGAGGTGGGTATGCAAATCGAGAGTGTTACGTTCCCGTCCGGCATCGAGGCCATATTTATTCTAGTATTGGAAAGTACGTCTGAGGAATGTCCTCAGTGCTACTTTCATTTATTTTGCAACATGGTGCAGCGAAAGCTTTGTCACCTGCAGCGCCGCGACCGGACGACTAAGTAGCTATCTATAGCGATGTTGACGTCGACGGCGAAAAATCACAGCTAATTGTCAATTCGCGTAGCATACATAGATTAAAGGGAACGTCGAGAAATGTTGTGGAGTGACAGACGAGAATTAGTTCTCAATCGTTTGTTATCTTTCTCCTAGGCTGCACGACCGCGAACGACGGAAGATCTTATACGATGGCTAGATTGGGTGTTACTCTTTCGCGATTTATTCGCCGAACTGAGGTAACTATGTGTTAATTAGTTGCTTTTATCTCTCTTATGTATCCGACAGTCTGTTTCATGGTCATACGTACAGAAAACGTATCCATTATTACCTGGTGTAACCGTGACTTTCGTATATTAATATATAGAGGTAACAAACATTATTACAATTTGTGATGCTTTTTTCTCGTAGCTTCTTCGGTTCCTTTTCATTTTTTGACAGAAATATAACACATGGCTTTTTCCTAACGGAAATGTATGCTTTCGCGAGGTCGAATCGCTTAGGAACCAAGAAGTATATGTAAGTAAATAACACAGAGGTAGGAACATATTAACGCAATCAATTATTTTGTGATGTTCGAGGCAGGGATGGTAAAGATTATGTAATAATGGAAGGCGATCGATTTGCTGCTAATTCTACGATGATGGCACCAACGTAATTAAGAATAAGCAGTGGCAAGTCTTTTTCGGAAAGCAGAAGTCATAAAAGAAATTAAGACTGAGGCCTGCTGAAGCTGTACACTGGGGCTCAGCAGAGCGATGAGAAGTACGTTGGTTAAAAATAGAGCTTATGTTGTTACATACCTGCCAACTCTCCCGATTTAAGCGGATACTCCCGCTTTTCATTTTTTCTCCTCCCGCCTCCCTATTATTCCATTATTTCTCACGATTTTTAATTAATTATCGTTAAACTTAAGACATTTGTTTTGACAACCCGTCATTTTAGTTTTCTGTCCAGTGGTTGCAAATCCTTCGCTCGTAAGTCTTTTTAATCGATATACGTATCGAAATTGATTAAAATTAGAAAATTGCGCGCGACCTTTGTATATCAACTGTTATTTTTCGTCTTTCCTGCATATTTTTAAGAGAATATATTCATCTTGCTGATAGTTGTGCTCTGTTTGTTTGGGTGTTTGTGTTCTGGCACTGTGTCCCTGATTTTTAAAATTAAATCTCCCCGATTTTTTTATTTTGAAGGTTGGCATGTGTATGTTACATATCTGGACATTCCGACGCAGCTATGTTTGTTATTGCAACTGATCTGGAGGTCCAAGAGAACTGACGTACCGTACAAATGATTGTGAAGGACCTATCACATATACTCGCCTCTCCTGTCTTTCATCGCGTTTCTCAGTAATTGTGCAACAACAAAGGCCTTTCCGAAGAAGCCTTAATCAAAAAAATGATACTATTAAACGACTTTTGTGGATATAAATGCCAAAGAGCTTTCGATAATGGGAAACTACATCACTTGATGTTTTCTAAAAGCGCATGTATCGCGTTCTGAGGACTAGAAATATAACCGAGATATGTATGCTCGCAAGAAAAGGATGGACTGTTGTCACAGAAACTGTAATTTATAACCAGTTCTCCATACACAGAATTCTACATTTTCAATGTCGTTTCATGTTTGCTCCCTGTAACGTTATAACTTACATCTCTTTCTAATCCATTTATTCTAGATTCTATTTTAGGGACGGTCTTGCGAAATATTAAACTCAACGCCAACCAAAACGTTGTGCAGCACTGTACAAATGCCTGCTAGATGCCAAACTCGTTCCGAGAGCTCGTTAAACTACTAAAAAGGAAGACACGCCAATAGATTTGATTTGTAGTGATGAAAGCTGTTTCCAGGTAATGTAAGCAGTAAAAACTCATCAAGCAACAAATTAGTGTCAGCTTCACAAACATTACTGACCATGGTGCTTTTTTGTCTTTCTTCGATAAAGGAACCAGTTCACCCACATATTGTTCTTTGAGAAGGGGAAGCGAAGGGTGTGGGTTCGTGTAAGTTCTTGTGACTGGAAAGTACATTCGTCACGAAATTCAAATTGTGAGGTACGAGTTTTCGTCATCTCGCACACATGAAACTTTGGGTAAAAGTCACTAAGTTCTACAGAAATCTTCAGCTAATATGTGAGATTTGAAACGTGGATCCTTGAATTACTGTTGCAGTATATAAATAACTGAAGCGCCACACCATTTTGCAGTAAAAAATCTCAGTCAATAAAAAGTGATATCTTGGAAGGAAACGCTTGGACTGCTTACAGACGGTGCTATTTTGAAAAGGCACGTGTTCATTTGGGTTGTGATGTTAAATGTAAATGCTGAGACTCGGCAGTCAATGCCGCCTAGAGCTTTCTTATCGCGCGAGTCACTCAGAGGACTGCCGGATAACTCAATTTTCGTTCGCGCGCCGCTGATGCAGTTATCGAAAACACAGTTATAGTCGGTCGCTCCTGCTCTGTCTGCACCAACGGAATTGTACATTCAGTCAGAGAGCCTCGGAATGTCAGCAGACGGCGTTTTGGCGTGATCTATGAAACGTGACGAGATCAGTGGAGGAATGGCAGCGATGCAAAGGATTGGTACAACAAAATGCGACCTGTCACGTATTATGGACCCATATATACATTTGACAACCATAGACAAAAAAAAACGACCGCAAAACTCCTGCAAGGTGTCAGTGGCGGGTTGTTTGGGCAAAGTAACTACTGCTCGGAAGTTACATGAATTTATTCGAGTGTGCGACGACAGTGTACGTTCTCATCTGCTAGCTTCAAAAAGATGTGTGATTTTTAAATTCTCCTGTATTCTGTTTTCAAGCTTAACGTTCAGATCTTTCCTCAGGTTGAAACTACAAGTGTTTATGAAACGAATGATGATTAGTCCCTAAAGTGCACTATCGCAATCGAACGGCATAAATGAGGTGGGATTAATAGAATTGATCCAAAGAACGGCAACGCGTTTTGTGATGGGTTCGTTTATTAACAGCGAGGATGTCACGGAAATGCTCATTAGCCCCTGTGGCAGGCGTTACAAGCGTGACGGGGGTTTACTTTTAAACTTTCGGGAGCGTACATAGCAAGAAGTGTCAAGTAGGATATTAGTGGTAATGACTGTTACGGAACTGAAATGAAGATGGACTAGTCGTATAGCGAGTCTAAACGGTGGGAGATGATCTAAAGAGATTCTGTGTTTGATACTTCGTGATAAGTAAAGACCTACAGGCCGTCCGGAAAACGGGCCTTCGACATAACAAGGAGCACAAATAGAGATTCTAAAAGATGAAGATCTTTATGTGTGCATAAATCGTAAAGCGGCCTATATCCAGCAGTGGTTGATAAATAGATTATGATGATGATCTACATCTACACGCTTATTCCATAAGCCATCAAACAGTGGAAGGCAACTGTTGATCATTTGCTAACCTGTTCCACTCGCAAAAGGGGAGAGGAAAAATCAGCTACTTACATACCTCCGTACGAGCCCTGTTTACATTATTTTGTCCTCGCGCTCCTAACGCGAAATGTATGTTGGCGGCAGAAGAATAGTTTTGCAGTCAGTCGCAGATACCGGTTCTCTACATTTCCGCAATAGTATTTCGCGAAAGGAACGTCATCTTCCATCAATCTGATTTCACGAAGCGTCCCCATTAAAATTAGCTTGTTGATCGAAACGGCTGGTAACAAATATATGAACACGTCTCTGAATTGCTTTGATATCGTCCTTTAATCATACCTGGTGGGGAGCCCAAACACTCGATCAATAGGCAAGAATGGGTGTTCTGGGGGTGGTCTCCTGTTTAGATGAGCTGCACTTCCCGAAAATTCTCTCAGTATACTGATGTCGACCATTCGTCTTCCCTACTACCGTCCTTGCGCGCTCGTTCCATTTCATATCGCTTCATAACATTTTGTCTAGATAGTTAATCGACGTTACTACTAATCATACCTGGTGGGGAGCCCAAACACTCGATCAATAGGCAAGAATGGGTGTTCTGGGCGTGGTCTCCTGTTTAGATGAGCTACACTTCCCGAAAATTCTCTCAGTAAACTGAAGTCGACCATTCGTCTTCCCTACTACCGTCCTTGCGCGCTCGTTCCATTTCATATCGCTTCATAACATTTTGTCTAGATAGTTAATCGACGTGACTCTGTCAAACAGCGCCCCACTGATACTGCATTCGAACTAATCATCTGCATTAACTTATATTTTTTCATATTTAGAACAAACTTATTCTTCAACCAAATAGAAAGTCTGTCCAAGTTGCCCTTGGTCAGTCGATGACTGCACTTCCCCGTTCACTAAAGTGCTTCAGCAAAGAGTCGCAGACTGCTGCCTATCCTATCCATCAGATCGTTTATGGGCATAGAGAAGAAGAATGGTCCTACCACACTTCTCTAGGGCACCCCTAACAACACCGATGAACACTAGCCGTTCAGGAGGTCGTATTGGGTTCTTTTACCAAAGTCTTTGGGCCACTTACGCACCTATTCCGTACGCTCGAACCTTCTGCAGAGAGGTACTGTGTCGAATGCTTTCTGGATGTAATGATGGTGGTGATGATGATGGTCACTACTGATACCCCTTCTGCCTGAGAGGTGACTCAGTCGAAACTGTATTCCAAAAGCGTAGACCGTTATTCAGCAAATGAGGCAGAGCAGTTGCAGCTGGAGCCCTTCCCACCTGCGCACTGGATGACGACCAGGGCGAGAAATCTCCAGAGCAGAGCTTGCTTGGCAAGCGCCAAGCAGGAGCTGCCCGCTTCAGCTACGGCGGTGCGCCCGAGGGCACAGACGCCACGCCGGTCGGCTACACCTGGCCTGCTCCCACTGCAGCTAATTACATCAGCGTCTTCAATCGGGCCGGGTAAACACAACGCACGTTCTGATGATTCTCCGGGCAGACACCCCGCGTGTATGCACAAACAGCGCGCACCCCGATAATCCGCCGCACAGAGTTGCTAATTTGCGATTCAGAGTTCACAAAACAGTTTGTGTCAATGTTTGCTCGCCTAGCCGGCCCAGGTAGCTGCCTGCAACTTGTCCCTGGCCCGACAAGCCAGCCCATCCGCCCGTGGCCCTCCGGCGTGACGCCGCCTGGCAGACGCAAGCCAACGAGCCGACCGTGCCTAATTTTGCGTCTGGGTGACGTATTTATCCACTTAATGCCAGAGGAGTCAAGCAGTTCCTCTTCAAATAACGGATTTCTAATTGAAAACTGAATAAGACTTGGGAGCAACTCCAGCGTCTCCCTTGCAATGGGAATGTTCTCAAAACTCTCGGAACTTTAATCACGTTATTCCGCTCCCTCCTCTCCTCCCGCTCCTGCCTTACCTTATTAATAAAGCCCCCTCTGTCTCTGCTGCTTCAGTTCTATCTGGTATCAAAGTAAGACTTTAGCCCGCTTAGTCTTACCAACAAATTAGCAGAAAGATAAAGTAGCGCGGCCATTACTATTATCTCCCCTTGCCGTTTCACTCGACTATGGTGCGTTGGAGAAACCCATGCATGTCTGCACGTGCACTTCAGTCTCATCCTTAGAAGTCTTTGCCGGAATATACTATGACGCGGTAGAGTTCTTTGCAGTCCAACCAAAATATTTATTCTCCAAATTCAGCCTGCAGCGTTTCACTAAAATATGAGTTATATTCCAGAAATTTACTAATGCAATTTTCTTTATCCGTCATCTCACGTAACAGCTTTATATGTGTATGTTCAGCAGCAAGCGCAAAAATGGTTCAAATGGCTCTGAGCACTATGGAACTTAACATCTGAGGTCATCAGTCCCCTAGAACTTAAACTACTTAAACCTAACTAACCTAAGGACATCACACACATCCATGCCCGAGGCAGGATTCGAACCTGCGATCGTAGCAAGCGCAACAGCACGCATCTCATTTGACTCTCCTGGCTATGTGACGAATACCTCAAACAGTGGAGAAGTTTTTAAAGATACGTACCTGATTGTTGTACATCTTCATTTCTGTGCAATAGTTAAGTTAACCACTTGTCCCACTTACAAGTGATGTACTGTTCACGTTTAGATTCATGTTGCCTCTTAGCTTGGCGCAGATACAGCGTCTAAGTAAAAGAGCCCAAAGGTTTATTACTATTTATGTAATCGATTACTTCGGGGTATTTTTGTTCCTATTTCTGCGAACCGAACAAGGTGGCGTAATGGTAAGACACCCATCTACTTCTCGACAGGCCAGCGACACACATCCAGATTTATGCTTTCGTTGTTTATTTAACACGATTCCTCAAAATAATCCCCAAGTAGCGGAACATAACCATTTGCAGTCAATGATCGATTCAGTTGGACCAGAGGGCCCAGTCCATTCCATGTAAACACAACCCAAACCATTACGGGACCACCATCAGCTTTTACAGTGCGTTGCTGACAACTTGGGTCCTTAGCTTCGTATGGTCTGTGCCACACTCTAACCCTACCATCAGCTCCACCTCCTCTTAATTATAAGCTGCACCTTGACCTGAATTAGTTTATAATTATAAATCCTGAGAATTATAACTCTAAAAAGATTCTCTGATAACGGAGATATACAAACAAGTAAATTAAGTAAATTAAATAGTGTATTATCAATCACGGGGTAGAATCAAACCACGGTTTTCCGGTCGCCTAGGTCCCAATCGATATGGTCACGAGCCCAGGAGAGGCGCTGCTGGTGATGTCGTGGTATCAGCAATGGCACACGCTGCCATATCCCGTTAAACGCCAAATTTCGCCGCACTGTCTTGACGAACGCGTGTATTATACGTTCCACACCGATTTTTGGGCTTATTTCGCGCAGTGTTGGTTGTCTGTTTACACTGACAACGCTACGCAAACAACACTGTCCTCAGTCGATAAGTGAAGACCGTCGGCCACTGCGTTGTTCGTCGTGAGAGGTAATGTGTGAAATCTGGTATTCTCGCCACACTCTTGCCACTGTGGATCTCGGAATATTGAATTCCCTAACGATTTCCGAAACGGAAAATCCCATGGGCCTAGCTCCAACTACTATTCCCCGTTCAAAATCTGTTAATTCCCGTGCGGCTGGTCCCGGTGGAGGTTCGAGTCCTCCCTCGTGCATGGGTGTGTGTGTTTGTCCTTAGGGTAATTTAGGTTAAGTAGTGTGTAAGCTTAGGGACTGATGACCTTAGCAGTTAAGTCCCATAAGATGTCACACACATTTGAGCATTTGAACTTTTTTTTTCTTTTGTTAAATGCCGTCGTGCGCCACAATCACGTCGGAAACCATTTCACATGAATCACCTGAGCAGAAATGACAGCGCCGAAAGTGCACTGCCCTTTTATTTCTCGTGTACACGAATCTAACACCATCTGTACATGTACATATCGCTATCCCATGACTCCTGCCGTCTCAGTGTGAAGAGATACGGCAAACAGAGGGAGGAAGAGAACGAATATTACAGTGATACCCAATCCTCTGCATGCGCAGGAAGGTTTCGAAGACACTACAAAGTTTCTTTAAATTGTGTGATGGGTAGGGGAGAAGGACATCTTTTGTATCGCTTCAACGAATGTAGACTTCTCGGCTCCTGCTTCTATTCCTCTTATTATCAGCAACGCTGCTTGCGTCTCCTTTGCAGTTTTTAGGAACTTGTAGAAAAATAAAAGAAAGTTTAGGTAGTGGAGTAAAAATCCAGGGCGAAAAGATAAAAGTGATATGATTCGCTATGTCATTGCTATCCTCAGTGAAAGCAAGGACGCGTTACAGCACACACTGAATGGATTGCTACTGGGCACGGAATATGTACTGAGAGTAAACCGAAGAATTAATGAGGATTTGCAGAAATGAGATTAGTAGGACGCTTACCACCAAAATAGGTGATCGCAAAGAAGAAGAAGTGAATAATCCTGCTACCTTGGAAGCAAAATAACACATGACGGACGATCAAGGAGGACAAAAAAGCAGAATAGCACAGGCGAAGAGAGAATTCCAGGTCGAAAGAAGGCGACCAATATTAAACATCGACCGCAATTCGTGGAAGAAATTTCCGAGACTGTACGTTTGGAGCACAGCATTGAAAATTACGTGGACTGATAAGAGATGAAGACTTTCTCCGCAGAATCGGCGAAGAAAGGAACAAATGGAGACCACTGATTAAAAGAAGGGACAGGATGATAGGACGTGCGTTAAGGCATGGTACTAGAGAAAGCTGCAGAGAGTAAAAACTATAGGGGAAGGGACAAATTAGAACACTTCCGACAAATAACAGAGGACGTATGGTGCAAATGGTACTCTGAGATAGCGAGATTGGCCCAAAAGTGGAAATTTTGGCAGGCCGCATCAAACTAGTCAGATGAAAAAAAGGCAAGATAATGTTCCTGCTTTCCCCCATTAAACTGTGTTACAATTCTATAAAGACAGTACGATCGAGTTTCTGCAGCAGACGAATCCTCTATATCTTAATGCATCAGACATGACGTAGCGCTTCTCAACATACGTCGCCATGCACGTGTGCGCACTTTCAACACACGTTGCTCGTAAAGTACGGGTCACTTAGGCGAACTTGTTAGGCGCACCTTGTGTTTATCCTTGCCCCAGCAGCAGAGGATCGTCTCGGCCGGAGAGTCCGAGCAGAGAAGAGGCTGGAGGTGCGGCCTCTGCGCTGACGTCACGGGCTCTCGGCTTATCGCGGCACTCAGCCGCCGGCCGGATACACATATAGAACAAAAGCTTTGTGCTCGCCGACCCGCCGGCGCCTGCACCCACGCGCTCCAACACAATGACACCCACTCACTCCAGCATTCGAGGCGCGCTCGCTACCGCCCAACTCTTGTTCCAATGATAACACTTCCGAAAACATTTCCCTAATACATTAGTTCTTGTGAAGCAAAATGCCTTGCTTACCAATTGTTGAAAACTGTTGTTAATTCCTTCTTCCGTCATCACCTACAGCAGACAGAAAGAACTTGGTAGTACCCGACTGCAAGATGAACATCGTGGGCGTGACTACCGTATAAGTAGCTAGGGATAATATTAAGAAAGGAGATGAAATAGAGCGGTCGTGTAAAATCAGTATTAAGGAAGGATAGAGGAAAACTTAGATTTGTTGGAAGGGTTGTGGGAAAGTGCAGTGTATCTTTAAAGGAAATCGCTTACAAGACTGTAGTGCCACCAATTATAGAGTATTGGTCCAGCGTTTGGGATCCTTATCAAGCAGGCCAGACAATCGACATCGAACGCATTAAGAGACACGTTGCTAGGGTGTACAGGTCGGTATAGCCCATACGAAACTGCAGCAGAAATGCTCGGCGAACTTAAATCGGAATCTTTGGAAGAAAAAGACAAAGTTGTCGTGTAACCCTGCCGGTTGAAGTTTGTGAAAATGTATTTGATGTGCCACCATTATGCTGCCACCAACGCACATGTAGCATAGGGATCATTAATATATAAGAGATTACAGTGTGTACAGAGGCGTATAGACACTTTTCCCTAGCTGTATACGTGAACGTAAACGGCCGAAAAATCTATAATTTTGATACGGTATACCCGCCGCCATGCACTGTACTGTGGCTTACGGATTATATATGCAGAAAAGGTCATAGCCTGTCGTGATATGAGGGTTTTTCTTTTTCTGTCCCTTTTTCCCTTCAAGGTCCGATCGATCGCGAAATTAAAACCGCATTGAAAATCTGATGAAGCTCTGTGCGGATGTGTTGTGAAGTGTTCCTAGTACCCCCGACGATAGCGTCACGTCGCGCTTTCCAGTTCTGAGCGCACAGTGAGCACATAGACAAGCCTAGAACAATAGAGTTTCCCACCAAGTGTGAAATGCGTGCTGTCAGTCGATTCCTTCATGCTGACAGGTTCCGCCTGATTTTATGCAACCCACATAACGTAACTGTCATGCATGACAGCGAAGTGCGGCACTGGTGCAGGAACTTGGAAGCAGGACATACAGACTTTCATGGTGCAGGCTGTCAGGGAAGGAAACGAAGTGTCGACCGCTGGTCTTGCTAGGCGAGTGGGTCAGTTGGTTCGAGAAAATCGTCCACGAATGGCGATTCAGAACAAATGAAGAGGAATGTTCTTATTAGGCATGACAATGCTTGGCCGCACACCGCAGCTGCAACAAAGACGCTCCTGCGGCGTCCTCGATGGGAAGTGTTTGTCACCCACCGTAGAGCCAGGGCTTGTCTCCCTCTGATTTTGATCTGTCTGCTCACATAAGCCGCTGGCTATGAGGACAGCGTTTTGGCACAGGCAACGAGCAGCAGATCAGCGTAGAGAATCTGCGGGAAGAGCAGGCGGCTGCCTTCTGTGATGAGGGTATCAGAAAGTTTGTCTACATGGTAGGACGACTCTCTAGAGAAGTAGCTGGAAGGTGTTGCTAAATATTGCAAATAAAACATTTTTGATTTCGCTGTGGCTTCCATTTTTGGACCTTGAAAAAAGGCAAGTTATTTACGCTCACAATATATCTCATAACGCCATATGTCACGACCTTGTAGTAAGAGACCAAAGTCTGATAAATGTACCAGTGGGTGGCAGTAGTGGC
Source organism: Schistocerca gregaria (assembly GCF_023897955.1). Lineage (NCBI taxonomy): Eukaryota > Metazoa > Arthropoda > Insecta > Orthoptera > Acrididae > Schistocerca > Schistocerca gregaria. Next base: position 461,079,253 of record NC_064926.1, on the reverse strand, counting down.
TGTATGTTAGCGTATGTTAGTGTATGTCGTGATGGGGATACCCAGTGCGCTGCAAAGGCGGAGGAGAGTGAAAACTGCTACGGCCAGAAAGCCTCTTAAACTCCGAGAGAATCGTAAGGTAATGTTGCAACATATTTATTTAACGAATTTGTCCCCTTTTTGTGTTGAGGTGGTATGATTAAGCGAATTGATAGAATACATTTAATGGAATACGCAAATGCTGGCCACTCAATTCTCAAACTATGCATTGGTGTATTCTTTGACTATTGTCATAAAGAATAATAACGATTCTGGCTAGAGGATGGCAACTGTTGTTGAAAGATTTGGGAGAGATCTGTTGTGAACTATTGGCATTACAATACAACAACCGAAATTAAATTAAATTATTTAATCTTCAACATATTTAATTAGTATAGCTGTATTAATATCATAGAAAGAAGAAACGAAGATGAGCACCTCCACAGTAACTCGACGGATGACAGATAAATCCCGTCGCTGGAAAATATGTTTTACCGACGTTTAAACCATTGGATAAAATCATTGAATGGTTAATTGCGCTTAGTACCTGACAAAAGAATCTCTTTTTTATTATCATTATTACTCATTAAAGTCTCCTTGGCGCAACGTCCTATTCCAACTATCGAAACCTCATCGATAGTGTCTTGTCTCTTCAGTCAAAACCACTGCAGGCATTTGACCTTCAGTCAAGAACATGGGAAGTATTCTTGCGATAATACTGTACAGTCCTCTATTCGCTGTGCATATACAAAACTCTGGTGACTAAAATTTCTTTCTACGTCCGGTAATAGAACCAGATGCCACCATTTCTGAGGTCGTCACATAACTTATTGACTTCCTCTGTGGAGACGTGTAACGTACATAATCAGTAAATTAAAAGAATTATCTCCTACAAAGTCCAGTGAACCATCGGCAGAAAGATGAACATGAGTGAAGCATTATCGAGTTGTAGAGGAAATTGGCTGTAGTAATGGTAAAAGAGACAGTTAAGAAAACAACGAAAAATCTTAATCAAGGTGGGCAGAAGACTTTTAATCCCCGCTCCTTCCCAATATCTGTTCAAGTTACACGTTGCTGACAGTAGCTAGCAACTATTCTGATTTATCTAAATTCACAGAGCATATTTTTTTCGACTTATCTACGTTGCAACTTACAATCCGAAGTCTCATTGGAAAAGAACCCATGAAGCAACTATGTGAAACAACAGGCTTGGATAATATTTGTGAATGTGTAGAAGCGTGCAGAATTTAATCACGGAATGGAGGCTTCCTTATTAAGCGTTATCAGATGGGAAACGTTAGCAAGCATATTCCAACGCGTGTCGACATGAGCTCGCGACGAGAAATGGCATTTATGTTTGTCGAAATGTTTATTGGGGTATTTCCTGCTTCCAGTTAAATTCATTCCAAGCAGTTTTACGGTATCACCATTAAGGTAATGCTGTCGGCTAGAGATTCGGTCTCGCACTAAAGGCCGACTGAGGCGGCCACCGTATTTGAGACAACCGGTTCATATTTACACATAGAGAAAATAGTTCGACTGCAGAATTAGGGGCAATCTTCTGTTCTGGAGTCACATCGCATAAATACCTAGAAGTAAAACTGTAAAAGCGATGGAAAGAACGTGTGAAGTCACTAGTATGGGGAGGCGAATGGAAGAACTACGTGGGATGATTCTGAGAGAATGCAGCGCAACTTCAAGGACGCCACATTCAAGAAAGACAATTGTGCTACCAGTCACAGAGTAGTGTTCGAGTATTTATAGTCTTTATCACATAGACATGGCAGTAGGCCTACATATCTAATCTTAACGAAGAGACGCGCTGTTACGGTGATTGCAGGTCGGTATAGCCCAGAAGAAAGGGTAACAGATTACTTGTAGAATTACGGAAGTCCTTGGTGAAAAAAGAGACTTTTCTGCTGCACGAAACCCGTGTTCGGCGCATTTAAAAGATTGGTACTGGTATCAGACTTTGCGGCAGATTTACTATCTCTATCTTTTATATTCACTCAAAGACCACGACAAAAAAGAAATAAGGGCGCGTACTGTGGTACACAAACGGTGATTTTCCGCTCTGGCCCCATAGGCGAGTGGAACAGGACTGGGCGTGGTTGGTATTTGTACGAAGTAGCCTGCACGTTGGACACAGTAGCTTGTACAGTGTATATGCAGTTGCAGAAGCACTTCGGCACTAGCGAGGTTCAAATTCCTGTTCAGTTTCCTTGATTTAGGATTTCCGTGGTTTATCTAAATCACTATGGTTTCTAAATAATGCAAGGTCCGATTTTCCTCCTACCGTTACTTATTTCAAGATCCGTCTCTAATGAAGTCGACGTCAACTGGAGGATAGCTTCGTACTTCAGTACGATAAATGGAATAGAGTGAATGGAGGATAAAAATAGGATTTCAATGTTTTCTTCGGCAATGAGATGCAAGCCAAATGAATGTTATGAAATGGAAACACATCTTAATTACATTACACGATATATCCCATTGCGGGCATTTCAGTTGGTGGGAAATAATATGTAGCCGTCTCAGTATACAGACAGATCCCTCCAAACTAGCGATTTTGTGTGTGTGTGTGTGTGTGTGTGTGTGTGTGTGTGTGTGTGTGTGTGATTATGACCGCATGGGCATGTGAGTGTGTGGCGTTATTTCTGTGTATAATTGACCAGCACTCGTTCCGACGCCACAGCCATCAGCATGTGGCCACGGAGATATAATTGAGCACGTACACACGCAGACAAATAACGAACAGCGGCCAACGCGCGACTGCCCGGCGCATAAAAAAATGCCGGCTCCCGTCCGCGGCCGCGATAATAATCCATTACGGCTTTTTGCGCTGCGGGCCGCCAATGTGGACGTGGATTTGCGCCCGCCGCGCCATTCTTCGCGGCACCAAATGCATTTGGCCGCGCCCCCGCTGCCGCGGCAATCGCCGCTGTCACAAACACGCAATAAAAGTATACATTATTCACTGGCCGGCTTTAATGGAAAATACGTTACACAGGGATTATAATTACAGCATTTGTGAGGTCGCGCGTGTTACTCAGTGCGCAGTTCGGTTCTCTAATTTTCTGCCAACAGATGATGGGGATCACATGTAATTTATACAAAAGGGGCTTCGCTTTGGCTGGCATACAATTTTACGCTTAGAGTGAGGTCTTCTTTTTTCTTTTTTTAAAAAATAGATAAATATTAGTAATTGTTCGGGGGAAGAGTAGATGCGTTATTCGTTGCCTGCAAATCTCGGTATACTTTTAAAAAATTAAAGCGTTCGGATAACTCACGGAACGCACGGATAGTGCGGTTGTGGCGATTTAAATTATCGTATCGTTTTTTAAACGTCAGCAAGAGAGGCATCGTTAATTTGCATTTAACAGCCATACGCTGAAACGAAGGGGGAGGGGGGAGATGCATTTTTTCCCGAGTAGCTAACACAGATAAAAATTAGGTCCATTTTGCTTCTACGCTCTCTCGACGAATGCTATTTTTTTAAAAAAATAGCTAGAACAGAACTGGTGAATGAAGAGGTTATGCAAAGCTCTGGCCATACGCGACTAAGCGAATGATAATGGTAAAGAGTTCAGTATGTCGGGAAATATGCAGTGATTACATACTTTTTATACAAAACTTCAATAATATTTTTGCAGATTTAAGCATAACCAAACATGCACTTGCTTTATTTTTTATCATTTTTTCGTTATACACACCACTGTTTTGCCACCTGCGCCTCCTCACCTCAGAACGTCTCATTAACCAAACAAGAGCTGTCTTATGCATGCCATTAGACTGCGGAAGTGCAACCTCTGTGCTGATTTTACACCTTTGTTACTATGGTTACATCCTTCGTTTACACCGAATAATGAGCTCTTTTTAGTCCCGTACGACAGCTGAATAGGTGCGTGGACGAGTGCAGGGATATGCCCCTGTACTTAGTCAAATTCTTCACAAAATAAACCCGGAATCTGTCATATGTGAAGCCTACGTTTGTCGATACAGCTCTGTATTAACGGGCCAGTAACGGCGAATCTACGCAATTTCGACACACTTTAGCTTTATATTTGCCACATTAGCCAGATATTTCTGCAAAAATATTCATTACGAAAATATGGTTTTAGTCCTCTTTCCACGCACTGTGAGATGTATTCAAAATATATCTTGTTCTCTTATTAAAAAAGCTGGAGCTGCTTTATTATCTCGGTAACAAAAATTACTGCGTTAGGCGTGCAGCAAAATGTGATAACGTGATTGTGAACTGTTACTTGCAAAAAAACCCTGTTCCCCTATCGTGAAGCATTCATAAATATTAGCGTCTTTTTGGTAAAATACGTCTTGGGTGAATTTTCGGCCTTAATTTTATTCATTAGATTTATGATAAAAGCTGTAACTAAGAAGCACCCAACGCTCGAGTATTTATTTCCATCAGTTGTTGGCTATTAACAACCAATACCTACCACTCAGAAATTCTTAGGCCTAAAAGACTAATTCTTGTACTATGCATTGTTGCAAACAATGGCTCTACATTAACTAAAATTATGTGTGTCGAAAGAAAAACAAAGTTGTTTTGAATTCCCAAGGATTCTCATTTCTCAAGGGTAAAACATTGCTAACTCCGCACACTGACTCCCATTCTTCGACACTTAATGTCTACATATATTCTTCATAAGAGCAGGACGAAAGGTGCTTCGTGCTACTAAAAGAGACTCCGGTTCCACTCATAAGCGGGACGAGGGAAAAGTGACTGCCTACTTGCCGCGATACGTTTCCTAATTTCTCTTATCATATATGCGATATACAAGACGATTTATCTGTGGATTTTTGCCACCTCCAACACCTTCAAATATCACACAAATTATTAGTCCTCTAGAAAAAATGAGAAGGACCTTTTTGTAGGAAATTTAATCTAGTTAAATCCTGCATTGGGATACGTTTTCGCTAGAGGCCGTAGTTTTCGAATTATTCAAGAAAAACGTACAAAAGTAACCTTCAGACGTGTTCTTTTAAATAACTCGAAAACCGTGGTCTCCAGAGAGAAACATATCCCAGTATAAAATCTAGATTCATTGAATTTCCTACAATAAGGTCCTGTTCATTTTTTCTATAGGATTAATACTTTGCGCGTAGGGTAAGGGAGAGAATATGAAAATCGCATGTGTGGTTTTTTAAGGTGTTGCGAGTTGCATAAAACTCATAGGTAGGGACAGCTGAATTAGTATGTATACTATGGAGAAAGAAAAATTTATTCCCACGATACTAGTTCTTTAAATTTATCCAATTATGATTTCTAGAAAACAATGTCGTCTTTCTTTGAAAGACTGCCATTCATATTCTCTCAGCATCTCAGATACACTTTCGCCTGTGCTATACTGATTTGTTACGGTAGTTGCAGCGCGTCTCTGAATACGTTCGATGACTGATGATTGTTTTTGCGTCAGTCTGTAGAGACTAAAACATCGACATATCACTTAGCCCTGACATTGTTTACCTGTGTCGAATATTTCTAGAAATAAGACACACAGCGCCAAACAGAGCTCCTCTGTTTTGTTTACAGGGAAGTATCGTCCCCGTAAGATTGTAATGAATTACAGAAAAAACGTAGCCAAAATGTTCACTTGTTTTACTGATTGGCAGCTCTCTTTAAAGACAGATAAATGCAAATTAATGGACATTCGTAGGGACTTCGGAAAGTAAGTTCCACATGTCGCCCCGCATTGAGGCCATTACGCAACAAGAGTGGTGCACTGTCAGAAGAGCGTAAATGTTCTGAGTGTTCTGAAGACATAGTTTCGCTGCGGTACTGATAACAGGTGCATCACAATGTGCGAATGAACTGGCACGGCAATTGGAAAGGCATTTGAAGTACGCAGGACAGTAGATTCTTGCGAGCAAAACGTGTAAATTGAAAACAGATTTACCGTGAAATTCTGGCGGTATTTGGACCAAATAAATTTTCGCGTCCAGTCGACAAAATGGCGCCAACAAACTGCCAAGACCGCACAGACTTAAGTGATGCTGATCCGCCTTACAGTCCAGGTCTCACGAAGCTAAATGAAGCGGTACGAACACGTTAAGTCAGTATTAGAATTGGGGAATAGAAGACTCAGATTTGTTGGAAGGATTCTGGAAAAGTACACAAGAAAATTACATGCAAAATGCTAATGCAACCAATTCTTGAATATTGCCGCGCCATCCGGAGCCCTTACCAAGTAGATATCACAGCTGACACCAAACTAATTGAAATACGCACTGCCAGCATCATAATAAATGATTACAATGGCTCTGAGCACTATGGGACTTAACTTCTGAGGTCATCAGTCCCGTACAACTTAGAACTACTTAAACCTAACTAACCTAAGGACATCACACACATCCAAGCCCGAGGCAGGATTCGAACCTGCGACCGTAGCGGTCGCGTGGTTCCAGACTGTAGGGCCTAGAACCGTTCGGCCACGCTGGCCGGCCAGCATCGTAATAGGTCGGTGTAGCCCATACAAAACCAATTGAGAGGCTCCGAGAACTTCAGTGGGAATTTTTGGAAAAGGGTGCTGTTTGTCTCAGGAAAATTTCTTGCGTTAATTTAGAGATCCGGCATTCGAGGATGATTGACTAACAGTTCTCTCCCGCCATTGTATATCTTGCATAGGGGCCATGAGAATACCAAAAGAGATGTTAGTGCGCATGAAGAGGTAGGCCTATATAACAAACACAGTCCCAAGAGCTTTGACACTACCCTTATTAAAATTCGATGTCCCATAGCATAGTAGCTGTGTATTCGTAGATGGCCACCCCTCTTGAAAAATGACCAGACAGTTGTCCTGCGAATCACACTAAGCATTTTATATAAACCTGCAGGCTTTCGAATCCGTTGTCATTGATGGTAAATCTTCTGATTTGTTAGGCAGCGTCACATTCCCCTTGAAACTTCTGTTGCCCAGTCAGTTGGTATTCAACACAGCCATTTCCGTAACAAAATTGCGGAAGCTTTTTTTTCTCTATATGTTTCTTGGGGTGGTGAATCCTTATTTTATGTTTGCTGCCGTAGAGGAGGTCGACTTCACAACGAAAAACGCAGAGAGCCAAAAATTTTCACACTTTTTTCCGTTTGTCGCTTGTATCTCGAAAACTATGCATTTTCCGCAGATGATCACTCGGCATAAAATTAAAGTACACGAAATTGTCTATAAAATGCACTAGTCAGATTCGATATTTTGATGAGCGGTATCGCCGCTAGATAGCGTTGAATAGCTGCGATTTTTGGCCACCAGTGAGAACTAGTGAAAAAGTGCTCCCATCGAAGCACAAAAAATGCGAGTATGTTCGTGTTTATCTTAAAGACTCTTACTGAAAACTGGTGCTCCGGCTGCCTCATCCTACCTTCCTCAGCAACTTGAAATATTTTTCCTAAAATTTTTGCATGCGAACATATTCGTGCTTTTTTTATGCTGAGAGGGAAAGAGACAGTGGCAGTGTGAGAGAAAGAGAGCAACACAGTGGCAGTGAAACATAGTTGAAGTCGACAGAGCAGTGCTAGGAAAACAGCGAAGGAGACAGTGGCAGAGGGGGAGAAATAAAGAGAATGTTGAAATAGGTGAAAGCCAGAGAGATAGAGTATGTGACAATGATAACGAGGAAGAAAGAGTTAGTGACTCTGATAAGAGATACAGCAATAGTAAGGAAACAATGAAATATTATCAGTAGTATCTAGCAAGCGGGAGACAGCAACAGTGAGAGGAGACTGTAGTAGTAGGACAGAACGAAGGAGACTGCGGCTGTGAGACAGGAGACAATGACAGGGGGACACAAAGAGATAGTGGCAGAAAGCTGGGCTGAATGACTGAATGAGAAAGGGCAACTGCGAATGGATGGGTGTGAGCTACTTACAGCAATGGACTAGTGGGTGTGAGAGATACAATGAGGGGAGCTTGTGGGAGTTTGAGATGTTCGCGTGCCAAAATATTTGGGAAGATTTTTGAAGCTGCTGAGGAAGGTAGAATGAGGCAGCTGGTACTCCACTTTCCAAAGTCCTTTAATAAACAGGATATTCGTCTTTTTTCATGCTCCGACAGGCGCATTTTTCCGCTGGTATGTATATGTTTTAGACGTTATGCAGACGTTTCTAGATTTCGACCGGAATTGCGGTCCGTTGCTATGCATGGCTCCAAGGTTGCGGTCGTTACCAACGTCGGAGTGAGCGTGCGTTTATGCCAGGAGACGGACAGAGAGCTAGCTGCCTGCGCCCACCGCAGATGGACAGACAGGTGCGTGGTGAACGCACCGAGCAGCGACTCGCCGAGATGAGGCGGCCTCTCCCCTCGTCTCGGGGGGCTGCGAGCTCTGTTATCACACACGCCTCCCTCCCCAATAGCGCTACAGTGACGGTCCGTCAAAGGCGCTGCCGAGCGGTAGTCGGTCGGACGGTGTGTGCGCTGGCGCCGCGCCGGCCGGCCCTATTACATTTCTATGGACATACGGCCATTGTGTGCCGCTGCACCGACCACCGGCTGAAGGGCTGGCCGCGTATCTGGCGCACAGCACACACAGGGCGGGCGACTCACAGAGAGACAGCGGCGGCGCACGCGCCGGATTATGATTGCCGCAGCGCCGGCGGCACCACACAATACGCAGTTAATTTCACAGTCGGACTAATGATACACATTAGCGGCAACTAATCACGGCCGCCATAGAGATGGCATCTCTGGCTGCGGCAGCTGTCGCCGCGTCGCGGGCCCCTCACGTAAATCCCCCTCGCCTCTGCCCTGCCCCGGCGGCGCAGCCTCACCCCCGGTTTATCATCAAACAGAAATTATAAAACAGTTCCCTCTGGCTAGCTGCGAACCACCGCGCCGACTCACCGACACCTCCTCCCTCGCCGCGCGCACCGTCCATTCGAAATGCATTTGCGGCAGATAATGAGAAAGAGAGATGCGTATTGCACGGCCACGGCCGCCATGTATCAGGACATTATTCCCTAATGAGTGACAGCCACTACCGCTGCCGCGTATCATCCGACCAAACCCGTCTCATCCCCTCCTCCTCCTATGTTTGCGTCTCCCTCTGCTTCCTCTCTTTGTGCGCCATTCTCCCCCCCCCCCCCCCCCCCCCCCCGCCCCCAGATTCGTCAATCGAATAACTCGAATCTGGGGACTGCAGCACACGTCACTTAGAGTACTAACAAATGCAGCCGAAAGGTCGCTATCTGTAGGCGATTCTCCTCATTGCTAGGCAACCTGACTCGGATTTTTCTCACATGTAGGTATCACAGCGCTCCTCGACGGTGCCGCAGCGGTTCAACATACAATGTAAATGACTTCTTCGTTTGTTAACACTTTTTTATTATTGATAAGAATCGAGCTATAAGCAGTACATTTACAGGTAGAATCAGAAAGCCACATCTACGGCTATCTCGTTTCTTCAAGGAGATTGCAGTCGACATACACCAAAAATTTATGTCTTTGGATTTACGAAACATTAAGAGTTCCGCCAAAAAAGTCGGTATAAATGTGTATAAAATCTTACTTTCTTTTTTCCACTTTTTTAAGTTTCGGTACTTCAGTCGCTAAAAGTAAAACCCTATGGGGTCACTTTGTTGCCCGTTTGTCTGTTTAGACCCTTTTTCTCAGGAACAGTCAGAAACGTATGTCAAGTACTAAGGTCTGCATGGCCTTGACGATGTAATAAATTTAAGCTTCTAAGTCAATGCAACCAAAAAAATACCGCCATTTACGTCATATATTTTGAAATTCACGAAGTCACTCATCAAAGTCGATCAACTATCTGTATCCATAATTTTTGTGCGGAACCATCAGAGCGCAATTCCTGCTCGTACCTGTTGCTTTTTTCTTCTTCATCTTCTTCTTATTATTATTATCTCTTCTCGTTTTATTGAGACTACACAAAATACACGCTAAAGAATCAACTAAGAAAGGTACAGTGGCGTATTCTTGAGAAAATTTACTAGACTTCGGGAAATAAATGGATGTACAATCATACAAATTAAATATTATTTGCCAAAATTAAAAACGAACACAACTGAAAAAGATGGTTTCTTCTCCATTTACGATTATACACGCCTGTATCTGCTTCCACCTCTTTTGCTCTTCCTCAAGACTGAAATGCCATTAAAATCTATAGAGATGGTAAATGCCAAGTCAAGATTACAATTCACTGTGTGAAATCTTATTGTGTGTTACTGACCAAAAATCGATTTTGTAAATCACCAGCGTGCATCCATTCTGATGTGCTGTTCTGTTGTTCGCCTGTCTGTACATTGTAGCTTTTGCCAGGTTTCCGTGACTATGGAAAGAGAAGACCACGCTAAGCTGGTAGTCACTCCTTTCTTCTTCCCTGCCCTCCCCACTCTCTTTTCCTCCCCCCCCCCCTCCCCCCCTCTCTCTCTCTCTCTCGCTCTCTCTCTCTCTCTAATCGATTTTAAGTTTACCACTAACTTCTTTTCTGCCATTCTTCGTTACTTCCTTTTCTTCGGTTTACTCCCAATCCGTATTCTATACCAGTTAGATTGTTCATTGTACTCCATAGGTCACGTAATTCTTTTTAACTTTCATTTCACTTTCACTGATGATAACTATGTAACTGTACTTCCGAAATCTTAGAATTCGTGTGCTACAAAGCGCTAATTCTCAAGAACACTTTGTTCCTGGTCTTCTTACGGGGTTGATGCGGCTCGTTACAAATTCCTGTCTTGTGCCAATCTCTACATAGCTCATTAGTTTTTACAGCCTACGCCGTCAATTATTCTTTGGATGTATTCCAGTCTCTGCCTTGCATCATTTTACACTACCGTTTTTCTAGGCCGACAAATCGTATGTAGTTGTCTTGATTTTTAGCAAGTGTTGCTTCCATTATCAAGAGCAATGTGAGGAATGCCTCTCTGGTGCCTGTATCTTTTCTATAGCCAAGCTCATGAAGAACACTAGTGGAGGAATAACTCACTAACGCAGATGACGTGTGAAGGGTATACAGAGGATTGGGACATGCAGTGTGGCATCCACCACGGGCTACGCATAGCGTACGGTAGGGCACCGCCGATCGTATCGCGTTGGCCGCAAAGTGACGGTGAAACCACCAACACTATCCGGCGACGATCTCACCACTGAGTGGCGACCTGCCCACAGCTCACCAGCCCGACAAGCTAAACCTGAATCCCCGCCTACTGCGTCCTCTCCTGTTTCCTCCGACATTCTCTATCCTATGTGCGCATAACTACACTGGAGTTTCCTCGAATGACGTGGAGAATGCGATGAGCATTCATGTTAATAGAACGGAGTCGGCGTTTATACTTTCCCACTGCACCGAACGGATTAGAAGTCAACGAAGATTGGGGTTTAACCAACATCTTTGGCGAGGCCGTTCGAGCCAACAGACGCAAGAATGCGGAAAGAAATTATCCCTGGTTTTTAAAGGCGACTCCTCCCTACCTACCTCGCCCCCTCCTCCCCCCCCCCCCCCACCTGCATAACCTTAACTGATTTATCGAGTAACTAAGAAAACCAAAATCGAAAGGCACGATAGCTATCCCAGTATCTTAATCGTTGCATCACTTTTCTCGTTGACTACGCAGTAAAGATACACGTCAAATGTAAAAGACAGCAGTCATTCGCAGAATCCGTAATTTATTGCAGATTTAGACTTCGACTATAACGTGGTCATCATCGGCGCATTTCCAGAAGAGTCATTAGGCATTACCATGTCAGACCATGTAATGCACCGACAGTGACTATGTTATTGTCGAAATCTAGAACTGCAATGAATTACGTAGTCTACCAGCGACTGCTGTCTTTTACATTCCACCACCGGTATCCAAAGGATTACAAATTAATTGAAAAGATACGTGTGTTAGCCGACCGTGTGAGTAACGTTGGTTGGTTGATTTGGGGAGGGAAGGGGGGGGGGGGGAGCAAACAGCGAAGTCATCGGTCCTATCGGATTAGGCAAGGATGGGAAAGGGAGTCGGCCGCGCCTTTTCAAAGGAACCATCGCGGCATTTGCCCCGTGGGATTAAGATTTTACTCAAAGCCTTAATTGGCGAAACCATACTTTTTCTTACTATACTGTTATGAATGCATTGAAGGTAAAACAAAAAAATAAAAAAAAGTAATTTTTAACTCGATCGCGTGGTAATAGAGCAACCAGTAGGTCCTATGTAGAATGAGGAGAAGAAAAAAGTTTTGGTTGCGATGTTGAAATTAATTGGTGCATCACCACACCATGGAGTGGAAAACCTTTTACGATAATTTCAACATCACGATCAAAACTGTTATCTTCTCCCCAGAAAAAAAGCAGGTTTCAGATATGGTAAAACACAGAGGAGTAACTAAGTTCAAACAGTTCAAATAGGATATAGCCTACGAGGATAGCATCAAAGCACTATATCAAAAGGAAATGTATTTGCAATTGCAAATGTGAACCACCATATGCTATGTATTGGAATGACGACAATTAAAATTTGTGCCAGACCGGAAATCAAATCCGCACTTCCCGTATTACGCGAGCAGTTGCCTTAACCGCTTCGGACATCTGAGCACGAATCATGGCCAGACCCAAACTTCCATATGTCGTCATCCATGAATCACAACCTGCACTGGAACGCTACTTATATTTCCAGCCAGGAAGGACATATTCATTAAGCGTCGAAGTCCTGGTATTGGCGAATACGAAATAACTGTTCCTGTGGTATTAAGAATTATGATGCAGTGTTCCTTCGGACATGCAACCTCATCTGTGTCAAACGAACAAGTGTTTTCTAAAGCTAAACACAAAACTTATTTACTGTGTAGGTACAACAGTTATTTATATTAATTTCTTATGACAGATATTTTTAAGAAATCACAGTTTAGCCAGGCAGTAACAACTGAATAAAGTGCAACATATGCAGGGTGATTCAAAAATATCTTTACGAACTCCGGGATTGGTTTTTTGGAACAAAAAAAGAAAAAAGTTCGTATAAATAAATCCCCAACATTCTTAGTTTATTAATCACACGTAATGAAACCTTACGTTCAACATATCATTGCATATTGTCAGCAGGGAAGTACCATGAACTCAGAAAGTCGTAATGTTTAAAATATTTTTCTTTCGCTCCCACACACGCATGCACTCGTCGAATCATGGTCTTTTGAATGGTTGAATGGTTTCGCAGGCCACCATGACACGTCGACAAAGAGTTCCTTCATCCGGGGTTTCTGCTACATAAAGCAACTCTCTGGGAACGCTTTCAGTGGAGCTTCTGAATATTTGTGGAGGAATGGCAGCCCATTATTTCAGAAGAGAGGAAACCAGAGAAGGTGGCGATGTTGGACGCTAGGGTCTGAAGCAAAGTCGACAGTCTATTGCATCCCAAAGATTTTACATTGGGTTCTGGTCGGGACTATGAGCGGGCCAGTCAGTTTCAGGACTGCCTCACAAATGTTGCTTTCGGACAAGGTGCACTGCGATGCTGATACGTTATTGTATTGTGGTACGCTAAGGACAACACACACACCCATGCCCGAGGGAGGACTCGAACCTCTGACGGGGGGAGTTGCGCGAACCGTGGTAAGACGGCCAAGACCACTCGGCTACCCCGCGCGGCACGATGCTGATACGATGAATCATTGTCTCCGAACTTCTCAAGCACTTACGGAGCACACAATGCTGTAAAATGTGGCCACATCGTACCGAAAGGATTGAAATGTCTCTGATTCATTTGTTACTCAAGTAACATCTAATGACTAGCCCACGTTCGAAATCCCTGGGCGCTCCTGACCGAGCAATTTTGCTGTTATTGCTTTTCTATTGACAACACAATACTCCTTGTTTCTTATTGTAGTGGGGCGTCTGTCTCCTGTAACATCTAGTATTTGGTTCCGTATTGACCAGATAGTGTAGTTTCTGCGGGAAATTATGCCAGCAGAGGGCCGCTTGGCGCAGCGTCGGACTGTCCGAGGGCTGACGTTTACGCGTTGGCCGGCAGCTGCGAAGGAGAAGGAGCTGGAACTGGCCACCCTGTCGCCGATGCCCTTCCGGGAGGAAGGAAAAACCCGGCAGTAATGGTCGCCCTGAGGGCCTTTCAGGATGACGGCTCGCGCGGAATGAATAAATGATGGGCATCGAGTGGACGCTGATTTGTGACCGGGGCAGGGTGCGCCGGTCGCCTGCGCGCTGCTCTCGCACACAATTACCTCCCGCGCTGAGAGGAGAGCAGAGGCGAGGCGAGGGGACATTCCCTGGTGGCGGGTGGACGCCCCCGCCGTATTACAATGATTGGCAGTTCCCCGTTGCCGCTAGCGCTCACTTCTCAGAGGAGTTTTACCTGCTCTGTTGTAAGCTGCACTCAGCAGTATCGCTAAACGAACTAAAAATGTCTCTACCGTGTGTGGATTCGCTTACCTTCTCAGAGTTAGCGTTAAACTGCATGCTCGAACCAAAAAATCATATTTTTACACTTTATTTAGCTCGAAGCTGTCTGTCTGTGTTACTGAAGCCACTGCATAGTGCACGGAGGAAGACAACATGTAATAGATTAGACACTCTTCCATCATCATCATCATGCTCATCGTTATCTTTGGCACTGCAGCCCTTTTGTTCCATTCTTTGCTGGTTAATTCCAGATTCCGAATTTCAGATATCCTTAGGTCCTCTGTGACACCTTCTACCTAACTTAGCTTTTGTCTTCCATCCTCTGGTTACCTTCAGACACTCCACTGAATGATATCCTAATCATTCTGTCATTAGCTCTCAGTACATGTGGTGCCCATCCCGGTCTATTAATATTACTGCAACTGACAATGTGTGGTTCATCATGTAGATTGGGTATCTATATCAGTTATATCTTCTGCTCCAGTAACCATTTTCTTTCACTGGCCCAAGATTTTTTGTCGAGTTTATTCTTTCAGATAGGCCGCTTCTCATCATCAAATTTCTATAGTGTTCAGGTTTCAGCGCCGTATGAAAGCAACGGGCTCACTGAAACTTCATACGTCTTAATTTTATTTTCCTGAATAGCAGCTTAGATTTTAGATATCTCACTCCATTATGTAATATAACTGTTATTCGTTTTGCTGCTGAGATCACTGCTGCTACATCTTCAAATGATGTAAAACTGAATAACTTGTTTCAAAATAATGTAGGCAACGCACATGTGAGAAAAAAACTCACATTTTATTGTAATTAATATTTTACAAACACGAGCGTGCTTATAATTTTGCGTCTGTAACGAAGAGAATATGTTATTTTAGGGTTTACTTTATTTCATGCTTCGTAGTTGAAAAGTGAAAATGACTCGACAGCAGAGATGTATCTTGGACAAGTATCTCTCTCTCTCTCTCTCTCTCTCTCTCTCTCTCTAAACTGATCCCACGAGTTTCGCGATAACAACTACTCCGTTCTTCCAATGCTTCCTGGCTACGCTCCCTGTTACACTTCCATATGGTCTAGGCCGATCTCTTACGACCTAGCAATACGTCTTTGATTTTGGACGTCCTCCATCATGTCACTCTATAAAGGCCCCAGTATTATAAAGCAGATAGCGCTAGCTTCTTGTATGCGCCTTTCAATTCCAAACCCAGATGGATGAGCGATGATATCAGGGCAAGAATCCTGCATTGCTGCCGTGGTTAGGTGATATTCCTCCAGTCTGTTATAAAGTAAGAAATGTGTATCTGCATCCTACGGATGACTATGCTGACCACCTGTGCAGTGTTGTTCTGTGTTTGTGTTTTTACAGACGTACACGGAATGAAAGAGTAGAGTTTGTAAGCACATGACCTACTTCTCTCTAATAGCACCATCAGACGATCGTAACATCGACACCAGTCCACGCTCTGACTCTATGAAGCACTGCGGAGACTTTTGTAAAACAGTCCAGTGCAAATTCTGGGGATATGAAATTCTTCTATTACTAGTACTCGAAGCAACTAACACTAACTAGAGGAACACTGTACCAGCGTACGACAACTGGATTTGATGAATGATCTACCTAAATGAAACTCAAACCTTCACAATACTACTGTCACTATAGGTCATAATCATACTGGACGCATAATGTCCACACCTGCTCCAGTTTGACAATCTGCTCGGGGCAGAGAAGTATTATATGACCAACGTAGAACTTCGTACTGCACTATTAATCAGACACTAAAACTGAATTCAGGTCAACTTATTACTTCCCTTATCTTTCGCACAGTCGAGAGAGAAAAATGTCGAAAAACAGCCCTGACTTCTTTCATCCGAGGGCGTGTATGCCAATTAACCGAACGTTATTTTTGTCTCTAATGGCTTACATGTCGACGAAACACTACAATCCAAATCTTCCCCTCCGAGCGCTATTCGTCAAGAATACACATGTCAGGAGGTGATTTACAAAATAAAAGTGTCGAAACGCTAATATATTACATAAATGTCACAAACGGGACCACCGTCAAGCTTATGTGAAGATGCTTTCGTTTGTTATATAAACTTAATATTACTTCTTTCAAACGAGCTTTTCAACTAAGGACATTAGTTAAAATGCGTCGCATATAGCAAAAAACGTATTACCATGGCACATCCGTCCCATGAAGACAATGAAGAGTGCAGCACTCTTACCGCCATTTCTCACTTTACGAGGGGCCGCAGCGGAAAAGATACTGTTCATGAGGGACCGGGCTTTCAAAAAAGCGTTTACAATCATGGTTCAGAGCGCCGATTGTTTCCCTAAACATGGCATTCCACTCTATTGTGGAGATAGAACGTTGAGTTTGGCAATAGACGACCATCTTCATTGCTACCTTCTGTATTGGATGTTTTACATGTCCTTACAATCTTATAAACAAATTTTGGCCATTTATAGCTGTCAAATAGCGGCTTTTTCATCTAGGCAGAGGTATATCCTGCTGGATATAATGTCTGCGTCATGCAACATTGTTAGAGAACCACGAAGATTCGGTAAGAATTTTAAGTATCCCAGGGTGTTCTCCGAGCGCAAACTCTTTTGCTGGAGGTAACAGTGTAAACAGAGACTTGAAAACAACATTAAAGGTTCCCTGTGATTGGTAGGCAAGGTCTTGTGGCTGTTTACTTTCATATGGCTGACGAAAGATCTTACAATAGTCGCTCCACCACGAAAGTTCCGTTAATGCGAATCACATCATACTGTTTTGTTGATACTATGTTATCCAGGTGAATATAGTAAGAAATAATTCCTTGAAATGTTCACCTGCCTTTAACATTTTATTTGTTTTTTCATCCACTATCTTGCTTAACACATGAAGCGTTCCACAAACTCTGTATTCAGTAGTCACATAATGTCCAGTAGCTGAAAACAGACCTAGCACATATGCGACTTTATACCCAGAAGTAGGATCTACCAGTGAAGAGAGACCACCATAAAACCATAATCATCTCATATTAACGGGGCAAAGATCGGAGACGTACTTACATTTCGAAAGATAAGCGCACCGAATAAAAACTGCTCACCGTCACCACACAAGACAATAAAACCTATAAAACCACTTCTAGTCTTGACAGTAGCCTCAGTTATGCGAGGAGCTATATCCAGCTGAAGTGACGCATTGACGATTAGATCCCCTAGACCGTATAGCTATCAAATTTCGAGGGTGTTGACTGTTACGTTACAACCTGTTGTTCCAAATAATCTCAGTCAATTTTTAAGGTATTAAGATCAGATGATCAGTCAAGGATACAATATGGTGCCTGCGTGTTCGTCAAAAACGCGTGCTGTCTTGTGAACATGGCTGTTATCTTGGAAGACGAGAGTGTCCACGGCATAATCGTCATGAAGATGTGGAGAAGTGATAACGCTTCGTCATCGTGAGCATTGAAACAACCAATCAGGTTTATTTTTTTCGGTATTCCTGAATGAATAAGGTAGTGTTTTGGCGAAAAAGACATCCCCAAAACATCGTGGAACTGCGTCCAACCTTAGATACACCTTCCACACCGTACAGCTAAAAGCCTCATTGGGCTGCCCGGACACACTATGCCTTGCATTATCTGAAAAGAACAAAGTCGTGGCCTTTCGGTCAGAAAAACTCTACCAGTCAGTTACTGTCCAGTTTCTCTACTGTTTGACCTAGCTTTGTGTGCTGCTGGGAGCAGTGGCCTTCAAGGTCCTCGTCTCTAGATGTCAATTGGACGCAGTGCCGTACGCTGTGTTCGCTCGGTGACTGGTTGAGATAGCCTGCATACACGGATAGCAACAGTTCCCGTCGTGTTTCAAACCGACTGTCATTGACGAGATATGAAACTCATCCCCGATCCCTGTATCTTATGATTTTTTACAACTGTCATTATGCCGCTTTACGAGGGGATTTCGGAAAGGAAGTTACCCATTATTGTGTCAGGAGAAGTAACTTTTATTGAACTTTGTAATACACAGACACGTGACCCTGTTTTCAACATAGTAACCAGATCTATGTAAACAACGGTCGGATGGTTCTGTCAACCGTTCAGTTAGTCGACAATCGAAATCCACTCAATGGTCACGGAGCCATTCGAGAACCGTGAACGTCCTTCCTGATCACTGGAAAATCTCTTTCCCCAGAGTTCTTTTAGCTTGTCATTAAGATGGAAATCGCATGGTGCAAGATCTGAACTTCCCAATCATCGTCACCCAGGTCTGTGTGGCCTTGGCACATTGTTGGCACCATTTCACTGCGGCTCGACGCGTCATAGCATTTGGTCATAATGTCTCCAGAATTTCACCGTGAATTGTGTTCAATTTAAATATTTTGCTCACACGAATCGTAGGCTACTGTCCGCGTGCTTCAACTTTGGATTACGTTTTCAGTTGACGCGCAGTTTAAGTGGAACACTATGATGCACCTGTTACTTGTAGCGCAGCAGAACTGTCTCTGCAGGAAACCTGGAACAGTGGTCTTAACCTAGGACGACATGTGTAATTTCCTTTCATAAGTCCCTACGTACATGGCTGGCAGTGGTACAGCATTCCTTGCAGATACATTAGACAGTCCGCCTTGATGCACCAACAAATCTAGCAGCGTCATTCACGATGTGGAGATTGGCACGTCCAAAGAAGATAGCTCCTTCTTATCAACGTGTCTCCTTCCTATCAACGTATCACGCCTCGACGTCGGCACACCTTATTGCACTGAATCCATACAACCGAATGGCACTGCTACGAGTTACTTCAGCGGTGAAATTTCACATGACTGCTTGGTACCAGTTCTACTCCCAGCGCTCCAAAGCAACCAGTGTGCTTTTTCAAGTGAGAATAAAAAGAAATTTACATTTTCGTCAAAACACACTTTTAAATTTTCACACTACTTTCTGCGTATAGACACTTACAGTTAGTATCACTGTAGTCATATATGCACCATTCGGCCCCGACCACATCAGTTGCATTGTGTCAGTGACAGTGCAAACATGACCGCTCCGTTAGTGGGTTGTAGTAAGAACAAAGAGCAATGATTCGATTTCTACCATCGGAAGGGGTGAAGGGGACGGAAACCCATCATAGACTTTCAGCACAATACAAGCGCCGTGTCATAAAATATGTTAATTTCTGTATCGAGATTTTTGAAAGTGACCATAGACGGTGATAAATAAAGACGACGGTGATAAATGAAGACGGTACAGGACAACATCGTAGTCTACCCACGGCCCAAAAGATTCAGAAAGTTCAAGAGATGGTTTTAGCAGGTATAAGAGTTACCATCGATATGGTCGATATGGCAGTGGCTTCTTTGGAATCAGTCATGTTCTGCGTGTCACATTATACTCAGTGAACTTGGCTTCTGTAAAGTTTCTCCCGATCGTATCGAGGCAGTTTACTGAAGAAATCAACGTCAAACATTTCGACGTAAGCCAAGGTTTATTCGACCGTTTCAGCAGGAAAGGCGACTGAGTTTCGACTAGAGTAGTCATCATCGATGAAATGTGGGTTCACCAATATGAACCAGGAGTGGAAACACCCCTAATATCAAAGGGAAAAAAATTAAGACTCTGTTATCGGCGGAAAGGTTACACTAACCATTTTTTGGGACACAGATGGGTCTGTAATTGGAGAGTACATGACAAACGGAACAATCGTCAGCAAAGGGACTTTAGGTGAATTGTTGGAAAATAAGCTAAAGCCAGTAGTTTTCTTGCCAAATAAAATGTTGTTGCATAAAAACGCGCACCCACACACGGCTTACCACACCGCTGAAACCGTCAAGAAGTTGGTTTTTGAACTGCGTTACACCCCTCTAAAGCGCAGCTCTTATTACCTCCGACTTTATTTTGTTTGTGCTGCTCAAGGATGCTTCTTAAGTCGTCGGCTTTCCTCAGGCACGCAGGAAACGGAGGAGGAGATTAGTGTTTAACGTCCCGTCGACAACGAGGTCATTAAAGACGGAGCACAAGCTCGGATTAGGGAAGGATGGGGAAGGAAATCGGCCGTGCCCTTTCAAAGGAACCATCCCGGCATTTGCCTGAAACGATTTAGGGAAATCACGGAAAACCTAAATCATTATGGCCGGAGACGGGTAAAACGGTGCCAAAGTAACTTTGCAACCAACCAAAAACTTCCATCTTGGCAGGAATACACAAGCATGTAGACTGCAGACTAAGTGCTTTGAAAAGGAAGGAGAATATGTTGGGAAATAATGTAGCTTAGATATGAAATCCGTGATGTTTAATAGCTACTTCGTGAAAATACGGACCTGTGGAACCGGAGCATGCACCCTCAACGAGACTCCAAGCATCAGAAATGGAAGTCCTTAGATACACCGTCCACGATGGATGAGTTTAGGGACGAGGAGCTGAGGACGAGTATCGGAATAAGGACATCTCTTTTAGACCGAATCAGCACGTGCAGAATACGGTGGTGTATGAACGTGTAATACGGTTGGAAGCTACAACAACAGCCAGAATAAATTTTGAAAGAGAGATGGAAGGAACACATCCTGTAGGAAGACCCAGAACCCATTGGAAGGACTTGATCACGGATGAGCTCGCTGCCAATGGAAGGACAATGGATGATTATCTCCGTGCCATGTCGTAAATGGACAGAAGAAAGCGGGAGAGACTCATTAACAGTACCGGGGAAAAATGGCTCTGAGCACTGTGGTCATCAGTCCCCTAGAGCTTAGAACTAATGAAACCTATCTAACCTAAAGACACCACACACATCCATGCCCGAGGCAGGATTCTAACCTGCGACGTAGGAGGCAGTATTCTAACCTGCAACTTAGCGGTCGCGCTTTTCCAGAACCGCTCGGTTACCCCGGCCGGCAACAGTACCTGGGAGACTGTATCTGTATAGTGAAGATGGTGGTGGCATGTAGAATCACTGTTCTTATTTAAATACGTTATAGAATAAAATGTGTACATGAGTTTGATATATTTTGTCCAGTGAGTCCTGGTAAACGATGTGTGGCGCGACTGACGGTGGAGCGCGTCGTGGCAGGAGTGCGGCGGCCGCGGCGTGTTTGGAGGGCTGCCTAGTCGGCAGGTAGCCAGGCGGCGGAGGCCGGCAGGCGGCGATTGTCTGCGATCAGGCGGGGACAATGGGGGGTCGGCGGCGCAGGTGCGCGCGCGCATTGGCCGCCGGCCGCCGGGGGCGGGCCCTGGGCCCTGGCACACCTCCGCTACACCCACTCCTCACTCCCGGGCCCCTCCACGCCGCCACCGGCACCGGCTGCAACTCCCTAGTTACGTATTACGCCACGCCAGGCACGATCCGCTAGCTGCTCATCTGCCTCTCTGGGACGGTAGCTGGGGCAGAGAGGACGCAGTCCGACAGTGGAATCCTTTCACAATACCTCAGAGAGAATGTTCCCTTATCCTGATCAAGCACTGTGTATTCCAATTAATACAACGTTGCAGTTAACGTTTTAGCAAGTCGAGTCGAAGGGGTCTGCCACATTTTAATTTTGCAATGGAACCTTACCGATCGTGGATCTTCAATTTTCTTCATGAATTTTCTAAAGCAATAAGGGTAAATTCTTTAAAAAAATCGCCTTCTGAAGCCTTCCGAGCGCTGTTAAGTAGAAAACAATTGCAACCTATTTCATTAAAATAAAATATTTGTAGTCGTAAAGGGGGTTGTTCTATTCCTGCCATAGCATTTTTTAACTTTTATTTAAGTTACAGAATTAGTAACAAATTGAAATTTCGTTTAACAAACACTGCGTAATAATTTCTATAAAAATAACGTAATTTTAATTATTGGTAACATGAAAATAACTATAATTTGATACATAAACGCGAAATTCCTCTTTGTTCAATGAAAACTTATATACATCAATAATACTGTTCAATCTCTAGAAATAAAAAAGGATTTTATTTTCCGTTTCATATTCGCTGTTTGTCACAAAATCTTTTAATTTATTGAGAATACCCACATTTTCATGCGAATAGTACATAAAAATACATATTAATAAAATTATTCTTCAGTATTCACATTTGTTAATCATTTTTTTGAAAAAGAAAGTAGAAAAGAACTGCTACTAGCGAGATTCGAAACACAGATTTTACGATTACAAAACTTTTTACTTTACGTACATATCTACCAGCTAATACGTTAATTAGCTACAAATATTTTGTAATTAACAGCGCTCGGAAATCTAATCTTCAAACGCGAGGTTTTCGAGTTTTCCGTAAGGTTTCGTTGTGAGTTCTTACTCGAGCGCCACGTGCTCACTAACTTGTCTGTTTAGTCTGTACATACATACATTTCTGGCAACAGCAGAGATGATAAAATTTCATGAAGCATCGTTAGATTGACTCAACGATAAATTTTCCTAGTGATCTCGACGCTAACGATGTACTGAAGGCTACATTTCGATATTTTCGATACATAAAAAAGAGTGATCCTTATTTCGAATAATTTGTTAGTTTTACGAAAACAATATGTCTTTATTTAATATTGTTGTAATGAAGGACTGGTTTTATTGATTTTCGTACGAGTTTATTTTTCTACAGATTATTTAATTTTTATTAGTAATTTTGATTGTTTTAAAATAAACGTAATTTATAGAGCTGGTTTATAACTCTGAACGTATTAATGCAGATTTCGAAAGAAAACTTCTTTTAAACATCAGGCAGAAGTGGGGAAACCAATAACAATAAAATTTCTTATCGTTCTGTTTAGTACCTTAGTACAATGTCGGCTCGAGACAATGTGGTCCCAATTTAAAGCCTAACAAAAGCTCATCAATTGAAGGATACGCCACGGTTAAAAAGTTTTTAAAATAGGTAACTTTAATTTTTAAAACTGGAAAATTCTTTTTTCCTACTGACGTCCCACTTTTCTCTTTTGGAAGACTCATTTAGTTCAGTTTTGAGGCCGTATCATAATTTGCACAATCAATTGAAACATGGCTTCTTCCTGTATGATTGAGTCACCCAGGACCAAACAAGAGTTTGCCACACATAATATACGAGTATGCTTTTTCAACATGTCCTGATGATCAGTACAGTTTTCAAAGTTTCACCTTCAAGAATATCTCTCATTTTTGATGTTGTCTCACAGTATCACTGACATACTAGTCGCTTTATGATTTTATCAACGTCTCTAATCATCTTATTTACTTCGTACCGTATGTAAATATTATACTAAAAATTGTTAATAATTTTTCATTTTGTGAAGTATATGACAGGATGTGTGACTAGCGTCGAGTACCCACATTCGCTACCCAATGAAAATCACAGAAAGCATAATAATTAATACCGGATGTATCTCAGGAATGTATTGATACTGTCACTATATGACAGTATAACGTCGACATATCTACAAGAGGTGAGTTGTTCAAGAACGAACGGGTCGAAAGGAACGGTTCAGCAGCCGGCCGGAGTGGCCGATCGGTTCTAGGAGCTGGAACCATGCAACCGCTACGGTCGCAGATTCGAATCCTGCCTCGGGCATGGATGTGTGTGACGTCCTTAGGTTAGTTAGGTTCTAAGTTCTAGGGGACTGATGACCTCAGAAGTAAAGTCCCATAGTGCTCATAGCCATTTTTGAACGGTTCACCAAAGTGTATCGGGCGGGTTAGCGCAATGGTCAGCAAACTGGACTCGCATTATGGAGGACGATGGTTCAAATCCGCGTCTGACCATCCGGATTTAGGTTTTCCGTGGTTTCCCTAAATCGATTAAAGCAAATGGCGGGATGGTTCCCTCGAAAGGGCACGGCAGCTTTCTTCCTCCATCCTTCCCTAATCCGATCTTGTGCTCGATCCCTCATGACCTCGTTGTTGACGGGACGTTAAACGCTAATCTCATCTTCCTCTTCCTCCTCCTTCATTAAAGTGAACAGAAAGACTGAGGAACGACTTCCAAGGAAAGATAGTTCACTGTTCACTTTTATAGCGACCTGCTTTGTTGGCGTCTCGGTCTTGTTTTTTTCTTGTAGTCACTCGTTCCACGTTCCATTTCCCCATTTTTAATAATTATATAACTTTTATAAAAACAAGTTGGATATAATACATACATTTTTCAGACAGTAAACAAAGAAATCTACTTATCTCTTCGTCGTTTTGATCAGCTGTAGAACACATAGTGTACCTAACGCACGGCAAGTTACTTTTTTATTTTTTGCGTTTTTTCGTTTCTTCTGTTTTATTTAACGAGTACTTCTGAAGTTAGATTTTAATTTTTTTCCATCGTAGAGTAAGAAAATTTAGAGAAAGCTTACGAGTTTCGCGTTCTTCCAAAAATACAACCTGACACTTCTGAAAGCATTTCTTTTAAGTTTGATTTTTTTTGCACTATCCTCTATCTAGGTTTCTTTGCACAAAAATGTGAGCTGTTCGTGATTTCGACTCAGTAGGAGAAAGGGAAGGAATGCTTTCCATTTCAAAAATCGTAGACTGGCATAAAATAATATTTAGTTTTTATCTCAAAATATTTTAACCAAAAATTTAATTACTGTCAGCTTAATTAGTAATACAAAATTGCTGCATCAATTTTAATACTACAACCAACAAAACTAATGTTAACTACGTAGGTGAGGAAAATATGACGAGAAAATCACATTTTCTTTTAAACAAAGTTATTATTGGACAATCTTTTTTTACCCTTGTGGGGATACCCAGACGCACCTGAAATATCTATAGCTCCTGTTGCTCTTTTTTTTTTTTTGTAAATTATTTATTAAAGTGTTACATGAACTTGACGACTGTCTCAATCGGGTAATTTTTGACGTTTAGTCTAGTAACTAGTTGTAGAGCGTTTACATTTTCATTTACAGGCCACTGTGAAGAATCCGTCTTAAGGAACTCGTCACTCAAATCAAATTGTTTAAATATACTTTTATTTTATTAGAAACGAGCAGTTCAATTCCAATAGTCGTATTTTTTGCGAATTGATTAATTCCTACTTGACTCCTATTGCATCTCCGTCTGTTGGCTCTGCTTCACGATTTAGTGTAGCGACTGTTTTAATTTTTGATTCAGAAGATTAAAGGGACAGAACAGTGACAATAACTATAAATGACATTTTAGTTTTGCAACTTCACACACGGGATATAATTGAAAGAATTCTGATATCCAAATACACAGCTTTGGCTTCCGAAGCGGCAAAGGATCATGCTTGGATATACGACATACGTACATAGCGGTTAGGAAAATACGAACAAAACAAATTGCAGTCTGTTCTTGTGGTCTAAGTTCAAATTCATCAAGGAACATAGACTTTTTCAATATATAAATAGGTTTCGCTAACCACCTTGCATGATGGACCGCTTTGCAGCATGGTGGAACACTGTATGATTTGTTTCTTCAAGAGAATTCTCAATTAATTCAAAAACTATCAATATAATCGTCTCTTTTATCTTACGCCTGCGGATGTATTTTATACCGTTGTGAAACAAATAACTAATTTAACAAAAAAAAACATTCATTACGAGTTTCGTTTACAAATTTTTCCTGCCCATTCCCGTTGTAGGATATAAAACCGAAGTGTGCGTAAAATTATCAGAATTATTTTATTTTCAAACACATTTGTGTGGAAAATGTGTCTTTTAAGTACATTGATGTGTAATTTACTGATTTGTTGATTTTTCGTATTCGTTTCTGTCTTGTATGTCAATGGCTGCCTTTGCTAACTCATATGTTCTCCTTCTCAAGTAGCTAGTGGTTGATTCCATTCCTATACCTTCGGGCACTTGTCAGCTGCCGACTGATAAAAAAGTGGATATCTTTTTCGATTGTAAAGATCTTAAACACAATGACGTGTGTTGCGTCGTCGAGGTTTCGGAAAAAAATGTTTCTTTTCAGTTGTTAAGTTTCGACGATCTCGCAGCGTTTTTGTGTAGTTGCTGCCGTTGTTGATGCATATCTTCTAATTTTAATAAGCTGTTTCTTAGTCCCTGTGTCGGAAGTCCATAATTTCCCAAATAAATTTTCTCTCCTTACATCATATGACACTTTGAATGCATAGCTCATTTACACACCCACAAATTGTAAAAGTAAGCTATTAATGTTGATTTGACAGATAGATGACAATTAACTTTCAGCTGTTTCATACTAGTAACGCCTACGTAAATACATATAATATTCTGTAAACGAACAGGAAATCAAGACATTGTACTTTCTAAGACTATGAGCTTCCCTCGAAAGTGACTGACGATTGGGATTGTCTGCACTGGGTCTTAAACAGGTTCCATAATCCGTACTTCCCTTCAGCTTGTCCAGATCTCTCTCTGCCTGGCTTGCAGTTACTGGCCTGTAGCATCACCCAACTAGTGTGATGCTCTCTGAGAACGCACTCATCTAAGGAAGTCAGAGTAAACATTAGGTAATCAATGAATTCATCAGGTAGAAATAATACTTGAGCGTAGTTAATATTTTTTCTGGAAATGTATCTAAAACCCATATAGTACACAATTCGATAAGTAAGTAACGGCGAACGAGTAGAAATCGTTCTCAAAAAGTTAACCAGCGAACTAATTCCCTAAGGCTAACGAGTTTGTCCATCTCTAATATCTACATGCCATTGCCATCTCTAGTCTAGTGTGTCCGCTGCGCGCTGGCAACACTGTTCCCGCTACTGCAACTTGCAATTACTAAGTCATTTTATTCGAGATGGAACACGTACGTAGATGTGCTAGATGGATGATTATGTCCTTCGTGTGCGTGTACATATTCGCGCGGACGCATGCCAGTCTGGTTTGTAAGTTCAACCTCAGCTGTATTCTTCACGAACAAATGTATCGACACCTAGATTTGACAGACACTTTCCTACAAATCTGTAAATCAGAAGAAGTAAAATATTGTCTGCAATCTAACAGATAACGGGTCGCTTAGCAGTAGTATTCTAAATACGCTACGTGGTAAGAGCCCCATCCTAACGATCAATATACAAGAATTCGCCGAGCGAGATATTTGTAAGCTACCGCTTTCGCGGATTAACTACATTTCCTTCGGCTTCTTCTAGTGACAGTGTACCGTCTGCATGTACAGCAGCTAGATACGTATACGTGCTCGTTCCACTTTAGGCCGCACCGTTACGGATACCCGTCTCCGTAGCCGAGGTTGTGCAGGCAGGGTAGCCCTGTGTGCTTGGTCAGAGGACTAGCTGTTCTCTGTAATAAAAGGAAACTAAGTCAATGGGTCAACGATGAACTCGAACGGATGTCATGGGACGTCCGCCCCGGACAAAACCAGATCAAGGGAAAAAAAGGTCGCTAACGCACGCCTGGCGATCGACTCGGAGGTAAGTCGGTTTGAGCTCTGGTGGTGGAAAATTTTCACTGCCATTATTTGGCTGGCAAGGGGAGTAGAGGTGGTGGCCTGAAGTTCCTGATCACCTCTCTTTACGTCAATATGCTGGACAATTACAAACGTCTTCGCAGTGTTTCATGGAGTGAGGACATACGACACTATTGATGGTGGTTCGTCCGTCGCATGGGGACGTTAAGCTCGGCTACCGCCTTAGTGCTAATCGAGAGCCGGCACTGGGTTTCACCCTCCCTTTCTTTCAGACATAATAACACAAACCCAACACTACACTGTACAACTACTCATCACGGCCATCTACACGACACATAGGTACACTTGGTACTTGATAACAGGTCGGAGGAAGGCAATGGCAAACGATCTCCACTAGGATCTTGCCATGAGCAGGATTCCGGCATATGCTCCGCAACGCTCATTCCCTGAGTGTGGGACTATAATCTTACGATACTCCCTTTTTTTACTGTTTTCAATGATTCATCGCCAATATTATAATCCAACAATCAAGGGTTTTTCAACGTATTTATGAGCAACGGCTCATATTTATGTTGAGTGTCACTGCCAGTACCTGCACAAAGCTTCCATCGTCTGCATGTGTCCTTGCATTTCGCTATAATTTTCTGGCGTTGCAACTTTCCTAAGCACATCAACATCCGGAAACAGCCTCACGGAGCTTCTGACTTCCTCTACCGGAAGAACAGTACTACCGAAGACACTTTTACATCTTATGGTTTTTGCTCTGTTAAGAATGAAGCATTGAGTTCTATCTGCCAGGGATACCTGAATCCAGTCACGAAGCTGGTCAGGTATTCCGTGAGCGCGTATTTTGTGCACTAGACGGAGAGTTGTTCTGTAGTGTAGGCATGTGGGGGAATGCGTTCAGTCATATAGCACTACAGTGTGGCTACCAAGCCTAGCACTCAACTCGCGCGTAAGCTGAGTTGCTCGTTTCAAAAGAAAGCAAACTGTAAGCGGCTGGTGTCCACTCCCCTTCTGCCCCCCCCCCCCACCCTCTCCCTAGCTAGAACCCTTTGCAGACCGCCCCTACTAGTGTCGCTGCCAAATTCCACAATAGCCGCCATCTTGGAGGGGCATCATCGAAGAGCCAATTTTCGTAGTTACAGCCAAGTCTCTGTCGCGTCAGCGCTGCCTGTTAGGTTTCTGCGCAAATAATAGCCGCGGATGAGCGGGGAGCAGATAACGAAGCACTTGATACAGTCACGATAAAAGGAGCAGGCAGAAAATTTATTTAAGATTCATTTTCAGTTTTCAAATAGTGGCTTTATCGCCTACAGTAGTGTGCAAATTAATTGGGACAAGCTCATATATTACAAGGAATAGACGTTAGTTAGCTGTAACCAATTTTATCCGCCCCATTGTTGGACTATTGGTGGACTTTTGTTGCCTTGACTACGAAGAACAATTTAGGTTCCCTATAGTTGAGTGCTTGTAAGCGAAACAACAGCATGCGTTATGTCTGTGTTCTCGAGAGGAAAATTTGTGTTCTTGCTAAAATAGACATTTTACCTAAGGAGCAGCGAGCAAAAATGTTGCTCTTCATGAACACACATCTACGAGTATGACTACAAGAGACGTTGCCTTTGCAGTTCGTGTGGGAAAATCTAGTGTTTCAGGACTTACTAGCGCATATAGTGACACTGCTACGTTGTCTCCAAAGAGAAAAGGTAGATGTGGACCTCCCTTAGAACTGACAATACAGAGAAACAGTAGAAATAATCCTCAAAAGACAAGTAAGGATCTTCAGAGAGATTTATTGGCTACTGGGGCTGAAGTTGGCTTTTCAACGGTACGGTGTTGGCTTTTTGACGGAAGGTACGAAAGTCAATAAAGAAGCAGTTGTTAACACCTACATGAAGAGAAGAAGGCTGGTAGGAGCCAAAATATGACTGGAAACGTGTAATTTTCAGTGATGAGTATCATTTTATTTTTCAAGTATGCAGAGCAAGGGTTGTCAGGCGAAGCACTTATGAGGCACTGGGAGCTGAGCATCTTGAACAGATTGTAAAATACCCTTCCAGAAAATGTGTTGGTGTTTCTTCATTGCACGTGGCCGTGGGGCATGAGGAATTCAACCAAATACATGGAAATCCTTGGGCGCAGGATTGTGCCATTCCCACAGACCTTTGCAGTTCGTGGAGGAATCTTTCAACATGATCTCGCTCCGTGTCAAATTTCGAAAGCAGTCAAGACATTCATAAGGAAAACAACTTCAGTGTGTAATGTACACTGGCCTGGTAATTCACCGACTTAAATCCCGCCCAGAATTTGTGTAGTATTGTAAAAAAGTGTTCTGGTAAAATGGACTGTCAACATGCATGCTAGTAAATGTGATAAACGTGTGGTTTCATGACTACAAACTATGAAACATATACTCTAACCTGGTCGAATCTATGCCACGACCTGTTTAGAAGCTTATTAAAGCAAAAGATGGATACTTTAGTTATTAATAGTCAGTACACCAACTGCATTATACGTATAGTAATGAAAGTGCACATTTTAATCGTATTGTCCCAATTAATTTGCACGCTACCGTAATTAGAGGTATCTCCCGCTGGGTCTACGATTTTTGCGCCGTTCAGCGACAGTGGTCACCTGAACTAGTTTCATACACACTGCAGTTGCATCTCGTTTTATACTTCGATTGAAATAACTTTGTGATACTCGATTTGACAAGTAGAGTTTTAGGATCAAGTCTCACTCAATCTTGCTGTTATTCGACTGCCGCGTGCTCGCTGTGTTGCTTGTTCCGTGCTACCGGGAGAGCTTTGTTTAGCGTGACTGGCTGAATCCCGGCAATATAATGCGCGGAGTGAGGAAAAACTCCATAGTATCACTGTAGTATATGACGACAAAACGAGGATCCAATAAAATCCCCGTAGTAGCCATCTAGATTTGTGCAGTTAAATTCGTAACTGATTATGGTGTCTTCCCAATAAAAATTGGTCACGGAAATTTAGGTATTTATTTCTTCGTTCGACCTCAGGTAACGCGCTTGTTCTTACAAGATTGTGATTTATTCCTTTGCATAACATGTCTTATATTATTATGTTCTTTGTAATGGATAATAAATCAGGAAGTACTGGCTGTTAATTAAATGCAGTAGAAAGGACCGACGAAAAAGTGAAATGACGAAGTGCTGGAGAACAAATGTACGAGAAACATACTGACAGGAGTTTTAGGTTCGTAAGACATGAATTGAAGGCGTCAAGGGCAGATGAATTGAGAGGATAATAAAGACCTGTAACTATACTACGAATTATAGGACTTAGATAATGGAAAGTTGACGACGTAAAATAAGAAACTGTGAACATTAATGCGTCAGAACACCAATCTTGTACACGCAGAGAGCATCAGGAAAGATGCGACACTCCCGGATTACTGTCTCGGACTACTTTCTAGTGGAAGTGGTCTTAGGAAGGATGATTAGGATTTAACATCCCGTCGATGACGAGGTCGCTAGAGACGAAGCAAAAGCTCGGTTTGGGGAAGGCCAGAAGAGAAGTCTGTCATATCGTTTTCAGAGGCACCATCCCGGTTTAGGCGGATACTGTGAATAGTAGGCCAATGCAGTGATAAATCTGTTCGAATACGTCAAAGAATTTCTCGAAGAGAGAAGCGTTTTCTTTGACGGCATGTGTTTATTAGTTGGTCAGAGATTGTTGAACCTTTCCATCGAAAACTTCGTAACATCACTGCCTAAAAAATATCCTGTCAGACGTCGAAAACACATTCATGAAGTTTATGCAGAGCGTAGTCCTATTTATATGAGCGCTAAACATTTCTGTACGGGACAAGAAGCGTTCGTTCTGCGTCACAAAGAAACGAACGAACGTTATTTCAAATTTTGTAAACTCAGTACGTGCAGTATAAAATAAATCTGACGGTATGCATTTGTATGTGAAACTTACCTTGTTCACAATAAGATTGACTAGTGTCTTTCTACAGCTATCAAACAGCCATCGGGTCTATTTCAATTCTATCTCAAAAAACTCAACGAACTATTCCGTTACCCTAAGGAAATGGCGGATGAGTATCAAAACACCCAGAACCACAGCCTGCACGATAACCCATGACGTTTACAACATCGCCAATGTAATATATGTGCATCAAAGTGTCAGACGCCTTATTATGTTTGTCTTCAGAAGTACAACAGTAGGGAGAAAAATACAGTCATTATATGATGTTCGAAAAATCTTTGGAAGCTTCCGTCTTGTCGTTGTTGTCGTTTTCAGTTCGAATACTGGTTTGATTCAGCTCTCCATGCTAGTCAAACCTGTGCAAGCCTCTTTATCTCTGAATAAGTAATGCAGCCTACATTCCAGTAAAATTGCTGATTGTATTTGGGTCTCCCTGTAAAATCCTCCTCCCCCTTCCCCCTCGCACACATACGTACTTTCTTCCTCACCAACTACTCTTCGTGTCTCGTTTCCTGCTCTAACACATTCACCATCGCCTGATTTCATCAGACTATATTCCGTTACCCTTTTTTTTTTATTTTTGTTGATGTTCATTGTATGAATCTCTTTTTAAACCACTATCCGTTCTGCTGAACTATTCTTCTATCCCAGGTTCAAATGGTTCAAATGGCTCTGAGCACTATGGGACTTAACAACTGTGGTCATCAGTCCCCTAGAACTTAGAACTACTTAAACCTAACTAACCTAAGGACATCACACACATCCATGCCCGAGGCAGGATTCAAACCTGCGACCGTAGCAGTCACACGGTTCCGGACTGCGCGCCTAGAACCGCGAGACCACCGCGGCCGGCTTCTATCCCCGTTACCGTATCCGACAGAATATAATTTCATAGGCAAACCGAAAAGTATTTATTTCTTCTCCCTTAAATTGAATTCACTTTCCTTACTATTTTCTGAGTGTTCAGGTTGAGTATTACTGCGAAAGGCTGCAGTCCTGTCTCATTCCCCTCTCAACCACTGGCTCCCTTTCATGTCCTTCGACTCTTACAACTACAGTTTGGTTTATGTGCAACTTCAATTATTCTTTTGCTCCCTGTATTTAATCCCAGCTTCTTTGAAAAATTCGGAGATTTTAGTCCAATCAATACTGTAAAAGTCCTTCTTCGCTTGTACAAATGTTATATAACTGTAGGATTTGTTTTCTTCAGTCTCTGTTTTAAGATAAATCATGATTGGATCAGTATTGCCTCGCGTGTTCCTAAGTTTCTCCGGAACACTCACAGATCTTCCCTAAGGTCAGCTTTTATCGCGTGTGTGATAGAGTTGATGGAAATGGCAAAGATGATTCAACGATTTTGTTTACAGATATGTACTGATTTGTTTGTCTGCTTCAACGTCCTGAAGGTAATAGTTTACATAGTTCTGCAAGGAAGTGAATAGCGATCAACTTCATGCCAAGGAAATGACCTTTTTCTTCATCCGAGATAAGATATTTCGTAACGTTCATGTTATCGTAACTAGTTTCGTAATATTTTCCTCAAACTAAGTATGTAAACGGAGTGATTAGTATGGATTGTTAAATCTTCTGAATCATATGAGTATACATGTCATGATAATCTGTTTTTCTTTGTCCTGATGATAGCGCGCTTCGTTTTCATTTTGTTTTCGCAATCTGCGATCTATTAACTTGGCCGATAGGGGGCGAAACTAATTGATACTGAAATTGGTTTGTATCAACTTATGGGAAGTGGAAAGGCTAATGGATTGAATATTAAAGAACTTGCTCCAAAACTTTCAACGTTCTGCAGTGTCGTTCTAATTTAGGTCAGAATTGCATTATTTTTAATAAAGCTCGATTGGTCGTCAATGGAACGGAGGTAACGTTACCATCAAATGGTAGAGTATCCAAACCCAATCTCGGCAGAATATCAGTTCTCTCAGTCCAGCAACTAACGATGAACTAGAGGCTATGAGATAGTATCCATGATCCAAAATTTGGAATATAGCATTATAATTAAGGAACTAGCTATGATAGAGGTGTCTCAACAGCCAAAGCAAACTTTCTAACGGACGTTCTTGTAATGTAAATTGCTGAGAAGTGAAACAACAAGAAAAATGTCGTTGTTTACAGTCGTTAGTACAAGCTGCCACAATTGTTACTCCGTTGATATCGTTCAGTCCTCGGAACTTCTTGAATGGACGGTGCAGATTACTTTTGTTGTTACCAGACGACGCCATCATCTCCCTACCAACTCCAGCATCAAAACTTTCTTCCCAGGACCCTTGACATTGATGTCCTGTTCCGTTCCGTTGACGGCCTGTGTGACTCTTGCCATTTGTAATACACTGTGGAATGTTTTGGCGTCACATTCTGCTCCGCGGAGTGTTATTCGACCTTAAAGCATTTACGGCTAGGAACACGATAGAAGGATAAAAACTGTGCTATAATAGACAATAATTTATAAGCGTCATGTTTTCAACAGATGAATGCGCTTACGAGCTTATTAATTAGCAACCCTTCCAAGAATCTCGAATTATAGACTCACGGGGACATTCGACAATTAGGGTGCGGCGCTATCGTGTTGAAGTGTTAGGTTGCGTTCACACATCCAACTTCAGTGATACCACTGCTCGTGGGATACTGCAGTGGCACTGCAGGTTGGCAGTTTTTCGAAACACCGTAATTCTGTCACAGCTTTTACGGCGAAATTGCTGCTAAGGTCTGCTCGATTTTTTTTTCTGTTTTTACTGGATTCTTTTGAAAAATGTCGTCGACAGGCACAATTTCGTATTTTCTGGAACTATATGAAGAGCGAATTGATATAGGCAAATAAGTGCTTATTTTGGTGTGTATGTGTGTGTGTTCAAATTTATACGCAATATTTACAAACGAATTCTGTATGCCACAATATCTGGAAATTTTTTTTGGAAATTTGTGGCAAGTTCCTAAGGGACCAAATTGCTGAGGTCATCGGTCCCTAGTCTTACGCATTGCTTAATCTAACTTAAACTAACTTACTTACTTACACACACACACACACACACACACACACGGACGAGCGAGGACTCGAACCTCAGACGGGGGGAGCCGCGCGAACGGTGGCAAGGCGCCCAAGACCGCGCGGCTACCCCGCGCGGTCACAATATCTGGGAAGATTTTTAGACGACTAGGCGAATACGAAACCAAAAAACCACGTCGTATGAAGTGTGGATTGAGGGATTCAGAATTGTAGAAATTGTGCATTGTGTACAGGAAGTAGCCCCCAAGTTTGATGTGACAGTTGCGAACGTAAAAATTGCGAATACACGAAACTTCTGAAATTTCAAGTGAATAGTGGATTTGTAAATGAATTTACAAGACAGCTGTTGGTTGTTTTGCCACAGCAGGAACATTTTCGCTTTCGAGTGTCATTTCTTCATAAGTATTTCTTGTCCCCAGTTTATTCGTGCATGAAATCCGTTTTCGGATCAGTATTTGGGTATTCTTTACTTTACTTTTAGCTATTGTCAAAGCTCTAATATCACAACCTTGACTATAACACTAATAAGCACGTGAATTTCAGCTGACGCCGTATAGAAAACTGTGCCGCTGTAGAGAATTAGTGGCGTCCCGTGTGTAGGGCAGCTTTTGGGTGGTTCTTGGAGCTGGAGGTCGCGCGCTTGCTGGTGTATCGGGACAGGCGCTATGTTTAGTTGGCAGTGCGGTGGCAATTAGTGACGCAAGGAGGGCCGATGCTGGGGACAGCTTCCGTCCGCGTGCGCCCGCTGCGGCGGCGCCCTGCACTTGCCCCCAGGCGCGAGAGCGACCGGGCCCTTCGTTAGGCGACCCGTTAAAATAGAACTTTCCCCAATTTATTGCCCCGGTGCCTAAGCGCCAGTGGCGTGTACGCCTCATTTTGGTTCTCACGAAGCGTTTAAACGGCCCCGTCACCGAAATATTCCCGCGTTCCTTCTGCCGCGCTGCTGCTGCTGCCGCTTCTCTCACATCTGGCGTCATCAGAGTCCCGTGCGTCACGTTTTCTCCCGTATCTTACCTTAGTCCGGTTCTTTTCAACGCCATTTTTTTTTACCGGATGACAGAAGCTGAAAACACGAGTTGCGGGTAACGCGCAGCTTGCGAGAATAGCAATCACACCGAAGCATAGCAGCGCACAACAAGTCAAACTATCTGATGTAAAATCGCTCGGAAGCATTAAAACATTATTAAAAGGCGAATATACACAAAAACTGGGCACTACGGTTGTTGATTTCCTGTGGCTCAATGGATGGCTGCAAGTCTTTCAATTGGACGCCTCTTCGACAACTTGTGTGACCCTAATCTATCCCAGTTACCCAACCGCAGAAAGGGGACCAACAGTCCAACATGAAATCCGAACCACCGATACCTCACATCGTTGAGAGGTGAAGGCTAGATTAAAGATACACTGAAAATTTCCGTTCTCCAGCCAGTATTCGACCCCTCGTCCTCAGGGTTGTTGAAAATAGCTGTGACGAAAATTGTATTGTAGAAAATTGTGACTCGCTCCATAACATTTTTAGTTTACAAGTTAAAATAAAAACATCAACTCACACAATTTTAATATTATATGTATTTCTGATATGAAGTAGCGGTTCTTATTATTTATCAGTAATTATTATTTGCACTTAACAAATTTTTATAATTCAAGTAGACTTCAAAACTTAAGTTACCCATTATTATGTCAGGCTAAGTAACTTTTATTGAGAGCTGCACTACACTTCACAGTGACACACGCACATAGTCAGCAAGTCTCTGTATGCAACGGTTGCAACGTTCTATCAGTGTTCCAATGCCTAGACGATAGAAATCCGCTCCTTGGTCACGGAGTCATCCGAGAAACGCTGTCCCAAGTCCTCGACGCTGGAAAACGTGAGACTGCTACGAATCAGTTTCTCGATCGCCTGAACATCGCCGTGGGTCGTCGATGGCCTTCCTTCCCGATCAGTGTCACCCAAGTCTGTGCGGTCTTGGTCAAATTGTTGGCACCATTTCACTGCAGCTGGACTCGATATTGTATTTGGTCCACATACCGCCAGAATTTCACGCTGAGTCTGTGTCCAATTTGTACGTTTTGCCCACAAAAATAGTGCTGTCCCCACGTACTTCAACTCTGGAACACGTTTGTAGTTGTCGTGCCATTTCACTCTCAAACTGTGAGGCATTTGTTAGTCGTACCGCAGCAGAGATCTGTCTGCAGGAAACCGAAAACGTGCATTCTTGTCTGACAATGCACCACGATGTTCTTACAACTGGAGGGTCTGACTTGTGGGTCACCGATGTTGATCAAGTTTTGCAAGCTCGTTCTATATTGAAAATAAAGACACACGTGTATCGGCGTTTTGCTAGCCACCTCCTAGTTTCTGAAAAAATCGTGGTCGAAGATGATGATGGAAAATCGTATTTTCAATGCTATAAATGGAAAGATAGTCGAAAAACAATTATATTTTATTAATATAATATGAGATCCAAAGTTAATTATGTTTGATTTATTAACGTTGTTCTGTTCAACGTCAACTTTGACCTCGACTTTTTTTCAAAACCTAGGGAGTGCCTAGAAAAAAGCCGAAAAATGATTTTTTATTTTCCGTATAGGTCATCCTTGCAAAATTTGATAAAAATTTATGAGTCTCATGTGAGACCCTTCCATTGTCAGCGCAGGACTTACTTTTTCAGGTACCCTCGTACACTGACACAATTAAGCTGCGCCTTTCAATACATAATGCTCCAATCGTCACGCTACTGACACTCACTTTGTGGCGTCCATTAAATAAAAAGAAACACAATGGACTATGGATCATTGTATTCTTCTTAATCTCAGCTGATATCTTGTGTTTTAAATCATGTTGCTTCCCAGTCATTCTTGTAATTTCTCCACACCGTCTCATAGAGTGAAGAGTGCCAATAGACACTTACAACTACTGTAATTCCGAAGTAAAAATACATAGCTGTCCTCGATTGGTATGTTAGTTGGAACACTGCAATGCTTTATTGTGTACGGGCCTGTGGGTGGGATAAGTCCTTGCTTGCATCTGATCTCCATACGATTTAACGTTATCTCCAAACCACGGGGTAATTTGGCATTTTTTTACATAAAAAACCTTATCCAGAGATGAATAAAGCTGTGAGTCATAGAAAAAATTGTAGGCCATCGGAATATTGATCCACAAACCTTTGAGTCTAACACTAACCCTCTTACCCACCAACTTTAAATATTCAGTGAATATCACCAGTCAGTTGTCCATTACGGAACAGTTACACCCCATTCAACGATATTCTCGGTTTTTAGGAATTTTCTACTTTTTAGACTTTTCGTTGCTCATTGGATTTTTTACCATGAAGAGTTCAGCTAGAATCTGCCATTTTGTTAAAAACATTGTATTACGGTTAAGATAAAAAAAATCGATGAGAGGTTTTGCTTTAATGGATCTCCTCGTTTTCCACTGACCTGTGTTCTGTTAGCATTAGTAAAATCAAACTTCGTTAAATTTTGCTGTCGAGGACGAAATAACGCATTCTACACTCTCATCGCAATACAATCCCTCGCTACCTTGCGCAATCTGGCGTCACGTGCAACACAGTCACGCAGGCTTTTCACCAGCAATACAAGTAGGCCAATACAGACAGACCATTATTTTGCACTCTGCGTTGTCGTCGCTATATGTCATTATTATGAGCACCAACTTCGTCACTATCGTCATTGTCTGTAGCTGAACACACACCTCTAATTTCGTCATGAGGAATAATCATTTTGAAACAAGTTTTCAATTTCCTTTAGGTTATTCTTCTGGTCTAGCACCATTGCTGTCCCAACACCAAACCAACCAATAATTTTGTTCAACAATTCTCCTTTATCTATTCTATGCAGCGCATCAAACTTTCTCTCATAGACATTACCACCTCCTTTTTCATTCATATCATTTTACACTAGTATCAAACGGAGCAAATACGGTACTGTACAATTCAATGTTATCTGACACTGTTACAGGATCTGTATATGGCGGTTGGTTGAATTTAATTACCATCGTTTTCGAATGTTCCTACCTTACTTCCTTAGTATCAATACAGCATAAAAAACAACCCACCGCTCGAATCAGATGAACTGGAGATACAGATTAATGAGAAACACTGATTAATGAGGTTGTTTTGCCTTTCGAATATAAATGGCGCGCAGGGCTTGAAGATGCAAGTTATCGCTGAATCAACCAGTTTTCGGTGACACCGGTTCTTTTCGTCTCCATTTCAACCTGACTGTTAATAACGCTAAAAAACCGGTTTCTGAAATAAAGGAGTTTGGGTTTTTTATTGCCATTGCGTCCAGTAAGAAATGTAGATATCAAACAAAGATTGACAAATTTTAACGAAGGGGAAGGACTAGGAAATCACGGTAAATATGGAGTTGAGGCAGTAGCAGAAGTCGGTGTCATTGTGTCCAGCAAAGATTGGGAAGGTGAAAGAGACCGTCGTGGCTACAGAGAGAAGTCACATGTTGATGACTTGCATCGTTACTTTTGGATGGTGTCAATTTTTCACCCTTAAGCAAGTACAAAATTAAGGATTCAGTTGTTATCCCTAGTTTACAGCACGTCAATAAAATTAGAGGTATATCGATCAAATTTACCTTCAACTCCAAGAAACATTGCGAATATTTTCTCCTTGCATGATGTCGCAAGTTTGTTGTGCCTCGTTTCATTTGTAATCTTTTAAAACAAATGGAGCACTGTACTTCCACTTACAAGCTTTGTAAAATACTTCCAAACAAGTCATGGTATCATACTGCAATACAATTGAGGCCCAAGGGTGACAGCGAGAAACTACTGTATACACTAGGCGGGGGAAAGAATTGCACCTTCGACGTACACGCGTACCGGGCAATAAGTCATGCCACAGGACAACAGGCACATTGTCTCTGAAGGGCTGTACCGATTCTCATGGCATGTGTTTGTTGCTAATTTCTAAATGTATGCGTTTTATTAAAATAGTGTTGATTGCTTTTCCCAGATTCTGTAATAACTCAATATTTCAAAACAATTGAAATTTTACGAAGAAACATTACCCGCTTTTACAAAACTGTTTCGTTTTAAATCAAAACATTTGAGCACTGGTGCTACAAAAAATTGATATGTCGGCATTTTTACGCGGTTATTAGTAAAAATTGAAAAAAACTTGTTACAAACGATCCCAAACACTGAAAACTACCGGTTATTCAAAGCCAATTACCATCCCTATTAGAGCTATTGAAATATTTTTAAAACGCTGAATTCCACTGGCTGGGCAGAGCCGGGAAAACTAGAGTTGACGTACGCTCCAATTAGTATGCTTCACGATCAGAGCTGTGGGCTTAACTACCGGTAGTTTGCTGCCCCCTTCCCGCTGAGACCGGGGGGCAAATAGGCATTACGAGCAGATAACAGAGGCTATTGTTCGCGCCGCCTCTCGTCGGAAATTGAGGGTGCGCGGCGCAACAGGTCCAATTAGTGAAGGGGTGCCTACCCCCTGAACCCATGTGTAAGCTCCATACATCACATTCCTCGCGATTTAAAACGGTGTCGCTACCGTGGTGTCCGCACAAACGAAGGAGTTTAACGACCAGGCATTTTGAGTGTTGCGTTACGCGCAGCAGTTCTGTCTGCCTATTATAATAGCAAGTAACACGCGTAGCCATGCGGGGGAAAACAAGATCCTACTTCAAAATTATGCAGTTGTTGATCTGGCTGTTCTCGATGACAGTTTAAGTATGTCTTGGATGACGGCGTGACTTTGGGCACTTCTTTTTGGACCGAGGAGTGACGAATTTCAAATCAGTGATACCCGTTTGTGTTGGAATGTTTCCTGGCGCAACTATTTGTGTTGAAGTGGAACATGACTTCATTGGAACCCTGAAATAGCAGCACCTGTCTGAAGCACGGGTAGTAATTAAGAATATCGGTCAAGGTCTTGTCCATAATGGAGAGTAATTGTCAAATGTCAAAGTGGCTTTGGACACACCCCAAGGTTTGTTGTAGGGTTCACGACCTACATAAATGATCTGTGAATAACGTCGTAAACTCCTTGACACTGTTCTCGTATCACACTGTTGTATATGTATGTAGGGAAGCCTATGAAATTGTGATAACACTTCATCTAACTACCGAAAGATGATTCTTAGCATATAAAAATTTTTATTATGACGTATTTCCCACATATGGGAAAAATACAATTCGTTGAATTACACAGTAGGCGTTCAGTCACTGAAAATGTGCGTCTGAGCAGTTTAAAGTGTAAAGACCACTTAAAACAAGATATGCAAAAGGCATATGCCGTACATTCATTCAGAGATCCCCAAGGAAACATAATTCAGTGTTCGTCAATGAGGAACGCTTACTACCGAAGGTTAATTGTTGGTTGATTGATTTGATAGAGGTCATCGGTCCAATCGGGTTAGGAAAGGATGGGAAAAGAAGTCGGCCGTGCCCTTTCGAAGGAACTATCCCGGCATTTGCCAGAAGAGAATTAGGGAAATCACGGAGAACCTAAATCAGGATTGCTGGACTCGGGTTTTGAACCGTCGTCCCCCGAATACGAGTCCAGTGTGCTAACCACTGCGGCACTTCTCTCGGTGAAGATTAATCGAGGAGATAAAGTCCAAAGAAGAGTAGCACGCTCAGTCAAGGTTTCGTTTGTTAATTGTTACGGAGACGTTCATCCAACACCAGTAGACGCTGCAAGGGAGGCGCTGTGCATCACAGAAAATTTTACTGTCAGCATCTCCAGAGCGTACGTTTCAGGAATAATCACCCTATGTACACAACCTGGCAGGAAAAGTGAAGCACCCAGAAGAAACGATAGGATGTCAGTATAACTTTGTACACATACACACCCCCAGGAGGTATGTAAATATGAAAGCAATAAGACGGACATCCATAAAAGATATGCAAATGATTAGACCTGCAATTCTCTCTGATAGACAGAACTGCCACCGGAATGCTTTAGTGTTGTCCGTGTTTAGTGTTGTTACCAGGCCTCGTAGGGTTTCTTAGAGCCGTAAACAGCGCCAGCTGTTGAGTGATCACTCTGAAGGACACGGAGAAGCTGCCTACTCACGTGGGATGGCGTTATTAGAACCTGACAGGGTTTCAAAAGAAGTCAACTGTCGGTCTCCATTTGGCCGGCTAGTCGAATCGTGTAATATCCAGATTAGTGGCACGTTTGGACTAAGGAATTACCGTTCCATGCATACGCTATCGTCAAATCCGCAAAACGAATGGCTTTTTTTTTATAAGTGATTCCGTGACCAGGAAGCGTTGACTGCCGATGAATGGCGTCATATTGCGTTCAGCACTACACTGGATGACCATGGCGGCGACCTTAGGAGAGATCCTATTCTTCTAATGTTTTGGAGAGGCACAGCGATGTCAGTTGTAGCGTCACCATGTGGCGAACCATGGGGTGTGACTTCACGTCACGGCTGGTAGTGATCGAGGGAACCGTGACGTCAAAACGGTACAACAAGTACATTATTCGACCTCATGTGTTACATCTCATGCGACACTATCGTGGTGTAATTTTTCAATAGAATAATGCTCGTCCACATATAGCTCTGTCTCTATGTTGAGCTTCTCTTCTTCTTCTCAGATCTTTCGTCGATAGAACATGTGTCGAACCTGCTCGGATGTCAGCTCCGTCCCAGTGTCAGGATCCAGGTTATCAAGGACCAGTTACAACAGCTGTGGGTCAGCTTGTCTCAGGAGAGGATACAAAGGCTTTATGGTGCCATTCTAAACCGTATCAGTGCTTGTATACCGCAAAGTTATTTAAATTTGTCTCAGTATTGTAATCACTGAAATAACATTACAAACCCTCTCAACCAGTGCTGTTTCATTCCGTTTCCTTGTCCTTCTTGGTGCGTCCATTTTCTTCGTCTTGTAGTATATTACTTCATGCCTCATATACCTTGTGTATCACAAATAGCAATGACGGTAAAATCACTGATACATCTGCTCTTAGAGGCGTTTCTCCTCCACACCAATTGTGAACTAAACAGGAAAGAGGGATGTTTTAGTGGTTACCCAAAAACCCTCAAATAGGACACCGCATACAGTCTTGCAAAATTTACATGTAAATAACGACTTTCTCGCGGGCATAATGAGTCAAGAACGCAGTAATATATGAAGATATTGATTTGTATCCAGGCCTTAGAACAAGACAGATTCCGGACATAAACTTCAGTAGACAGATTATTAGCCTTCTTGAAAAAATTCGATCACATCGTGCAATTTCTTGTGCGGCTGATGGAACCCGATAAAGGAGGTACTGCCTCAGAATAACAAGAAGTGGAGAAGCATACAATAGTGCGATAGCAAGCGTGACACGTGTGTTCCAGATTTATTTAATTTTTTTTTTTTTTTTTTTTTTTTGTTCGTTTTCATCTTTATTCAGGGTAGCGAGTCCGTTCAAACAGAGACTTTCGGTATCTGACGACCAACTCGGAGCTATTGTAGAAAGTTCCGCGTCGCCCCGGAAGCAGGGCACGGACCATGGTTTGAATACTAACGTGGAGAGAAAGACGTCGCCTAAGAAAGAGGTAAGGAAGTGGGCGCACGGCGGAGAAAGCGGGGAGCAGAGAGAGAAGCCAATGACAAAAGCCGTGTCCCTGCGACGGACCGGCGACGCTAATAAAAGCGGCCCGCCCTGCAAGGAGAGAGGCACCGGAATTAAACATTATCGTGCGCGGAAAATAAGA
This sequence comes from Schistocerca gregaria, assembly GCF_023897955.1. Taxonomy (NCBI): domain Eukaryota; kingdom Metazoa; phylum Arthropoda; class Insecta; order Orthoptera; family Acrididae; genus Schistocerca; species Schistocerca gregaria. The sequence continues at coordinate 461,035,880 of NC_064926.1, read as the reverse complement.
GGGAAGCACGAGGAGGAGCAAAATAAAGAGATAATGAATAAAAGAGCAGCGGCGGTCGCCCAAGTGAATGGATGCGCAACAGAAAAAGCACACCGAAGAATACATCCATCTAGATTTCACAATTTTTTTTGTAAGCTTTTGATGTTTTTATTTCCCCCTACCCTCTTCCCCTCTTATGTCCCCGTTTTTATATTCAAACTTTGTAATTTGTGTATTCTATAGCGGCAGCGGAGGCGGCGGCGACGGCGGCGGGCGGAGCTGCGTGGCTTACTACACACGGCCGCCCGGCTAGTGCGCGACGCACAAATACGTACAGAGGACGGTCCCTTACAAAGAAGGGGGGTCCGTACCGCCAAAGGGCTGGACTCCTTTATTCGGGCGGGGCTCATCTGACGTCCGAGGGGTACTCGCCGGCTCTTAATAACGGCCGTAATTTGGAAACAAGATGAGCGCCACCGCGGGAATTACTTGCAGCGCTGGCGCCGGCCGGCGTCTGCCCAGCCTCTGCCCGCGGGCCCAATTAATGCCGCCGGGATTCCTCCGCGGAACGTCCCATGGCCAGCGACGCGCGTGGGTGCTCCCAGTTGCGTCTGATAGTAACCTACACCTGATCATCCTAACCAGTCCACCAGTACTTACTGAATCACGTACACTATGTGATTAAAAGTATCCGGACACCTGTTAGAAGACATTAATTTGGGGTGTGTCCATCCTTCGCCTTTATAATGGTTTGAAATATGCCGGGGGCTCTTTCGCCGACCGGAGTGGCCGTGCGGTTCTAGGCGCTTCAGTCTGGAACCGCGTGACCGCTACGGTCGCAGGTTCGAATCCTGCCTCGGGCGTGGATGTGTGTGGTGTCCTTACGTTAGTTAGGTTTAAGTAGTTCTAAGTTCTAGGAGACTGATGACCTGATATGTTAAGTCCTATAGTGCTCAGAGCCATTTGAACCATATAGAAATCTATGGGAATTGAGGGGGAAATTTTCACGTTAGCAGCACAAAGTGCACAGAAAGTCCTATTTCGTTAATATACTAGTGACATTACTTGATATTCGTATGTGAAAATACATAGATTTTGAGAATCTCTTAACAGGAATAGAAAAGGTCCAGCCACTAGAATAGAATAAAAAAGACTTGAGAGAGACGACCTCGATCGTTGAATTGTATAAATTGTTGAGTTTGCTGTGTGAATCACCTACACACCCTAAAACACTTTCGGGATATGCAAGGACAGCAGGACCCGAATACGAGCAATAATCATAAAGTTTTAATTACCACCTAAATAAAAAATACGAGAGATAATCATAAAGTTTTTATTATCATCTAAATCAAACTGCGTACACGAAACTTGATGACAGTTTTAAATCTCCTCTCTTTGTTGACCCTTCACCGCGACACTTTTTTCCCACTGACAGATGACTTAGCGGAGACCTTTAGTGTAGAATGAATTTTGGCTGTCCAGGTAACCCTGAGATGGTTCATTTATCTGAGAAATGAGGAAGAAATCAGCGGGTGCCATGACAGGATAATACGGGGTCGAGGTAAAAGTCGATCGTCGAAAGGAGCAGCACGTGTGACAGGGTTGTGTGCGCAATGAGAGGGGCGCCGTTGTGGAGCGAACACATCTCCTTGGACAACTTCCCTTCACACCTCGTCCGCTCCTTTGAAAGTTGGAAACTTACGAATATGATCTGTTATCACCACATCAAGGCAGTCTCAGCAACAAATTCCCCGGTTATAACCGGGTCTACACCTTTTTTGATGGTGTGAATCGACATGTTTCCACTACTTGGATTGCTCCTTTGTCTCTGAGTCCACAGTGATGCATCCGGTAGTCTCCATAATGATTAAGCAGCTGATGTAGTTACCTGTACTGACTTGATACAGGTCAAACATTTCCACTGCTGCCTGGTTCGGCGGGCCTTTTGAATTTTTCTATGCAAGCGCGGAATCCAGCTAGAAGCTATCTTTATCATATTCAAAATGTCGTTCAAAGTGTTGCCCACGGCTGGTATTCACTTTTCTCCGTTATCGCCTCACTTATGATATTCGGGCTGTTCCTCTTCTGTGTACCACACTCATTTTCGTGTGCTCTTCCGGCTCTACATGTGGACTCACGAAACGTGTCAGATTTGTTGTTTACAGCAGGTACGGTGTGCCTGTGAATGTGCGCCTGTAACTTGTTGAGATGTTAACCGTTCAGGCCGGAGGTCTATCCACGTGGGCAGCCCTTCACGTAAGGATACGAAAAGTATCCTATGTTAACCATAGCCTGTGATTTCTAGAACTCTTCACCATTTTCGAGACACTATTTTTTCCTAATTTATTCTCTGAAAGTCAGCTGGAAATTTTTTAAACTAATATTCAGGGTGTTTAAAAAAAGTCTCATATTCCTACACGAGAAAGTACTGATCAGAACTACAAGGACTGTTCCTGAACATCTGTCCAATACCTGTTGAGATATGCGCCACTCTGTCCTCTTATTCCCATCTGTCTTTCGTGTAGAAGTAGGCACTACAGGTAGTGCTGCAAGTGGCTACCACCTATCCTGACATGTCATTCACACCTTCTTCATAGATAATAATGCTCTTCTTCAAATATACTTGGTTCCATTCAGAGTCGTCACATAGATTTATCAAACGCTCCTGTAATGTCTGCAATTTGTCGGTTATAGGGCATAAGTGTCCCCATAGCCAGAAAACCAATGGATTTAGGTCTAGTCAACGGGGAGACCATGTTACCCGACCTCCTCGACCAAACTATCGCCCATGAAATGTTGCGGTGAGGTACTGTCACACGATCCGTAGAAAAAAGGGTGGTGCCCCGTAGTGGATAAAAATACAGTCTTTTTTTCTACAAGGGTAAACTTCTCCAATAGTGCTGGTAATAAACATCGGTGACTCGCAGGACCTGACCTGTTAACCTATTCCCCATGTCTTTCACCGACAATTCCTGCTCATAAATTGATACTGAAGCGATACCGATGCCTATCCTCCGTGATTGCTCGAGGATTTGCTTTTGCCCAAACGTTCTTACTGTGTTAATTCACTGTGCCATCTCTTGTGAATCCTGTCTCATTTTTAAATAAAATGGAGTCAGTAAAATGCGGGATCGTCAAAACCCCATATTCAACAGGTATTTGTTTCGTGGTTTATACTGGGTTTGTGATTAGGTCCGTAGCGTTTTTGTTTTACATGTTGGTATTCCGGTTGCTGTGGGTTTATTTATCGATTGTCAATTTTTATTTGTAGTTAACGCTTGCTATTTTCGTTTACATATTGTCATTTTGTCATTTTGAGATAGTGACTGGAGCTGTGGACACTAAAAAATGGAGTGCCAAATGGAGAGATTGGAACATATCCGACATATTCTTCTGTCTGATTTCAGCAGACGGGTGACAGCAGCGGAGGCAGACAGAAACGTTTGTGTAGTGTGTGGAGATAATGTTATTGCACAAAGCACGGCAAGAAAATGGTTTTTTCGTTTTAAGGATCGTTTTGACGTTAGTGACTCTCCAAGTTCTGAAAGACCTTAGGGGTTTGATGACGATCGTTTAAACATAATAATCCACGATGATCCAGGTCAGTGTGCTCGAGAACTGGTAACTGTGATTATTTCACTATTGTGCGCTATCTGCATGCAATGGGGAGGGTTCAAAAATTGGGTGTATGGGTACCGCATGCTGTAAGCCAAGACAGAAAAAATCAGCGGGTGGCCATATGTGCATCTATGCTTGCTCGTCATCAATTGATTCGTGAACAATACCGACCATTACTGTCCTGTATCGTTACTGGCGACGAGAAATTGTGGCTTTATGCTAACATAAGGAAAATAAAGGAATGGTTGAGCCCAAAAAAGCAGCAACACTACACACAAAGACCTGAGCGCATCCACAAAAGACTTTGCTATGCATCAGGTGGAACAGCGACGGTATGGTGTACTGCGAATTGCTACCCCGAGTTTTAACCACCACCGCTGACATTTATTGTAAAGAACCGAGACGTCCGGCAGACTCAATCCAAGAACAACGACCAGAAAGACTGCGTGAGCTGATGGTACTCCACGATAACGTCCGCCCGCTTTTTGTTAGATAGACAAAAAGATTGTACATGAGTCGGGTAGGGAAATCATTCTGAACTCACCTTATTCACCTGAAATTGCGTCCTCAGATTTTCACCTTTTGTGGTCTCTATCGAAAAATCTTCAAGGAACTTCCTTTCCGGGTGAAACTGCTCTCCGAACATGGCTCTAGGGGCTCTTCCTCCCAACAGCATGTGATTTCTGCAGTCGCGGAATCGAAAAGTTACCCCAGCTTTGGCAGGCTGTTGTAAACAGTAAAGGAGATATATTATTGATGACCAAAACCTCAGTTATGTGTATCTGTTGGGTATATTAAACTTATAGAAAAGTGCTTCGAACTCATGCATCAACACAATAATTACAGGAACTTTTCTTAAAGTTTTTACGAATACTTCTCCTGTAGGAATATGTGAGAATTTTCACTCGCTTTGCGTGTAAATAAAAGCGCTTCTACCAAAATGCACCCCTCGGACGCGTGGTGTAATGTGTCTGGACGTGGCATTCGTCCGCAGTTGTCAGGACGAGGACTCGATTGGAGATAGGCGGGCTTTTATCACGGCGTGTCCGGCGCCCGGCGGGGTCCTCGACCGGCGGGCGGGCGTGGTAAGGCGATCTGGCGGGCTTTTTGTGGGCGGCTGTATCGGCCGGCGGCCACAATGGGCGGCGTTGTACAGCGCAGCGCCTCCCTCTTCTTGTAGCGCGGCCGTAGCGGCTGAATGCGGCAAGGCGAGGCGCGGCCCAGCCAGCGCTTCTTTCTCTCGTCCCTCGGCGCGGCAGCGAACAAGCGGCGCTATTCTTCGGCGCGCCGTGACGGATGCCGGCCGCCGGACGCCCCGCCGCCTGCGCTGCGTCTGTCGATCGCGCCCCGCGAATCTGCCCGGATCCATTTCCTCCGCCTGCGCACTGTTCTCCGCGCTGCATTCCTGTCCGGCCAGGGCGCCTCTTTTTATCCCGACAAGCAGCCAGTCTGCTCTTCACTCACGCTACAGGAGCTCTTCCTACCGTATCTGCTAGCTGGACACTTGTTCGGTAGCTTACATACAGCATTATCACGCCCATCATACAAACACTCCGAACATTGCTCCTGAAATGTGCTTATATTTATAAGCACACCGGACAAAAAGTTAGTCATCCTTAACGAATGTTACTGAGAAATAACTCGTTCGCGGTTTATATAGCTACCACTAGTCGCTCTCTTGTCGTCGCGTCCCCCCCCCCCCCCCCCCCCCCAGATTCCTTAAGGAATCGAAGGCCCATGTATAAAACAGCTTCAAACGACTATTTACTTTACAAATAAGTTAATATTGTAAACTTTTGACGTTGAGCATGCGTAAAGCTTGTTGGATATCGCTAAGTATTCTCAATAATCTGCGTGTCTGCTTCAATACACACAGAGGGTAATTCTTATTAACATTTAAAAATACGCGAAGCGACTTAGATGACGCTGAGACATGTAATTTAATGTAAGACAAATGGGGCCCCAAACATTGGGGAATACCCAAAACGTGGATGACAAATGTTGAACATGTGACGTTACCCGATGATGCACCTCGCCGCAGGTGTAGCGATTGGACCTGTCGACCTTGTCATCACCTAAGGGGGGGGGGGGGGGGGGAGCACTGTTACACATCAGACCGGTAGGCTGTTTTCGAATACCTTTTGTAAATATGATCTGTTGTAAAATATAGAAGTTACAAAATTGTTTTCCCCGCTGTCACCATGAAAAAGCTGTTCTTATTTTGTATTTCTTTCCTTTTATTCCTTCTTTCTTTCATTACAGACTTTGTTTACTAAATAAAACGAAGGTCGTTTACCGGTAGCGATGCAATTTGGAAGCTATACTTATTTACTTGTGGCGCAGTACGGTACGTTTTTGGTGTACTGTACTCTGACATTAACCAGCAGGGACCGCGAGACCTGTGAATGAAATGAAGGATCTTACCTCAGTGTGAATACATAACTGTCAAACGCAATGACCCCCACGCTCTAAAGTCGCGCACGTGGGTCCGGAGCCACACCGCCGTGAATACTTGTCTTGGGTTGGGATGATTAAATGCGAGAGATAGGCTCCACTTCCTATCTTCCCGCCAGCAGCAGGACCCTAGCATCTAGCTGCACAGCGTCCAGAAAATAATGTGGTAGTAACACTTGCATCTGATGATTGGCTGCAGTTGCTCGAAGACTAGTTGGAGGCGCAATAAATCGTAATAAATTCTAAAAGCGACTCCTTGCATATTGTACCTACATAACTGCCACATTAAATCAAAGTTGTACTTAGTCATTCACAATGGATATAATGGACTCAGTTGGCGGTACGAAGAGTCCGAGTGGCCAATCAAGTGCAAAGATATATCCAGACTGAACCTCGTAGGACACTAGAGGAGAGGGTTGACGTACACATACTCCTACTGCTTAACCTTATGCTGCTAGTCCTGAAGCAAACCACTCCAGCATCTCATGGGAGGACGCTCGAGACATTCGTCGTGAGCTTACTTATACTAACTAATACCTGGATACCAACAAGTCCTGAGAGCGTGCAACGCTACCTCCAGCTTTGATAATGTCTTCATTTCGACGTGGAAGTGAGTCCACAAGTTTCCTTAAGTATACTACATCCAACTGAAGTTATTTATTTATGACTAGATCCAGTAAAGTTACCAAATTGCGCGTATGTCGACTGGTAAGTGTATTTTATGTTCCAAACGGTTTCAGATACTGGCTGTGTGATTAAGACGGGGTGATTTAGCGGCCAGTCAAGGTACGATACTCCGAAAGTCCAAATCGATAACGTTTCGTTGAAATCTGCAGCAATTTGCGGAAGGGTTTGCACTTCCGTCACGTAGGACGATTCTCATAAGTCGTCCTTGGTGCCGTTCTTGCGGGATCTTTTTCCGGCCGCAGCGATGTCGGAGGTGTGATGTTTTACCGGATTCCTGATATTCACGGTACACTCGTGAAATGGTCGTACGGGAAAATCCGCACTTCATCGCTATCTCAGAGATGCTGTGTCTCATCGCTCGTGCGCCAACTAGAACACCACGTTCAGCTCACTTAAATCTTGATAACGTGGCATTGTAGCAGCAGTAACCGATCTAACAACTGCACCAGACACTTGTCTTATATCGGCGCTGCCGACCGCAGCGCCGTTTTCTGCCTGTTTATATATCTCTATGATTGAATCCGCATGTCTGTATCAGTTTATCTAGCGCTTCAGTATAAAACTGCAAATCTTTCAGCAAGCCAAACAAATGGACACTGGACGGTAGTTGACTGGAGGTTTGTCTTTTGGTCCGACGAGTCATATTTTGCCTCTTTCCAGTGAAACAAGTAGTCGAGTACTCCGATAGTTGCAGGGTTTAAGCCTCAGTTTACAGAGGGTGTAGTTCGGGCTGGAGATGGTTCTGTGACTTCTTTTTTTTTTAGGGGGGGGGGCAGGGGAAGGCTGGATGTATGATAGGTAAGTGTTTGTTCCCCAACTTCTAGATCTTTATGACAAGTATGGTATGAACTATCCCGTCTTTCAAGACGACATCTGTCGTGTCCGCGGAGTTGCACGCGTGCATTCCAGTTCTGACAAAGCGTCAGGCAGCCTATCGACGTGTACGGATATGGAGACAACCTCACGAGTACATGGACCCTGCATGTCAACAGGAGGCTCTGTAATGGTATGGGGCGTGTTCAGTTGGAGTGATATGGGACCTCTGATACGTCTAGATACAATTCTGACGGGTGACACTTACGTAAGCATCCTGCCTTATCACATGTCCATTGTGCATTATGACGGACATGGACAATTTCAGCACCATACACGTTCAAAATTGCTACAGAATGGCTCCAGGAACACTCTTCTGAGTTTAAACACTTCCGATGGCCACCGAACTCCGCAGACACGAACGTTATTGAACACACCTGGGATGTCTTGCAACGTGCTGTTCGAAAGAGATGTCCACCCCTCGTGCTCTTACCGATTTATGGACAGCCCTGCAGGAATCATGGTTTCAGTTCCCTCCGGCACTACTTCAGACATTAGTCGAATCCATGGCACGTCGTGTTGCGGCACTTCTGCGTGCTCGCGGGGGCCCTACACAATATTAGGCAGGTGTACCAGTTTCTTTCGTTCTTCAGTGTATGTGCCGCTGTGAACAGTGGCCCTTTCAAATGTCTATAGCAAGCAATTCCATTCACAATGTTTGTTCGGAAACTTATTGAAATGGACATGAATTCACTGACGGCAGCAATCTGAGCTGCTTTAGAAACTGATTATCACTGACGAGGTGTGACATTGCCTCCAGGCCCTGTCGGCTATGACGGTTTTACGTCTACTATTATTGCGAAATGTTACATGGCTGCGGGTTGTACAGCATTCCTTGCAGACACGATGGATAGTCTGCACTGATACACCAACAAGTAGGGCAACAAATCCATTCTGTGGTCCTCGGTACGCCCAAACACAACAAATCCTCAGAAACAAGTTATTGAGTATTTTATTTATGTAAAAATCGAGGCCGTGAAGCCGGCCGAAGTGGCCGAGCGGTTCTAGGCGTTACATTCTGGAACCGCGCGACCGCTACGGTCGCAGGTTCGAATCCTGCGTCGGGCATGGATGTGTGTGATGTCCTTAGGTTAGCTAGGTTTAAGTAGTTCTAAATTCTAGGGGACTGATGACCTCAGAAGTTAAGTCCCATAGTGCTCAGAGCCATTTGAACCATTTTTGAAGCCGTGAACTGTGTTGAATCTATCCTTAATGTATGTAAAACCGCAACTATAGGATTCCAGAAAAATACACTGAAAACGGCTTTCACATTAAAGTGAAACTCGTCTAGAAAATTGAATAATAATTCAGGAACTTTCCGATGTGTTGGGAAACGTTGCCAGTAGAACGTACGGACTATTGGAAGACAAGAATTTCTCTTCTTCTTTTTTCTCGAACGGTTGATGTTGCCTCCTTTGAGTTTCTGCACGACTAACTTCATGTGTGTTATTGATGATGGACCACAATGTGTTTCGTTTACATACGATTTAGTTTTTGTTCTTCTGACTTGTTTGTGAACTGCAGTATAATACTGACAAGGCCGTTAACACTGGTCTCGTGAAAAATAATACAGAAGTTTTTGATTCCTTTCACCAATATTCATTATGACCCACATAAATAAATCAGCCTTTGTAATTACTGCAGAAAATGCCCACACCAGAAAATCTAACTTTATTTTTCTTTTCATTACCGACCGTCGCCGTTAAGTGTCAGCATATGACTACCATACAGAGAAAGTGGGTTCAAGTCTCGCACTGCTAGGGGATTCTTCAGTAGCTTGAGGACTGGAATGGGCTCACCGTTTCGAGGAAGAAAAAAAAATCAGTTAGCCCGTATTTGCGCAGACAGTTCTAATACTGAGCATCTGTAACATGAATTAAGAAATTCATGCAGTTGTTCCATCCACTTATATGTGCCTGTTTTCTGCATGTACTTATGAAGTATCATGTATTTATAGTAGTCTTCGAATAGACCGGTTGGTACTTTGGTCATGAAGGGTGTAACAAAAGAATTTACCATTCTTGCCACATACTGGGTAGCATTCAGCTTCCCTTCAGTACTTATTAAATCACTCGTGTTTTCACATTAAACAGCGCCCCACAACGTGGCGGAGGAAGTGCAGTTCGACAGCTGAGGCCTATCAGAAACACAAATCTCACGTAACTTACAAGTTACAGCTAGCAAGTGTGAAACGATAGTTTTAACAGGTTATTATAGTTCGAGCTATAATTCGACAAATATAGGCATTCGCAGTCAGCTGTTTCTCACTAGCGCGCTGAAAAGAAATCCACATAATAAAGGATAAACCAAAGTGAAAGTAATGGACCACGCACAGCCAAAAGTAAATCTTGCAGAACCAAAAAGGTGTAAAAAATGTAGCAGGACAACGCCGCTTACAACGATATTCAAAATGTAAACAGGGGTCATGTGGAAATTACGTTTTACTCTAGTGGAATCTGTTCGTCGGTGTTTCCTAAAAATAAGATTTTCTTCTCCATATTCGACGTCTTTGGAAGAGTAGTGAGGCCTTGGGCACTACTTGCAGCTGCTTTTCTCATCCCCCCTCCATTTTATTGTTCGATTGGATAGCAAATTCTACAATCCTCACAAACACAGTTTTCAACGACATTTTTCCTTCCTCATTTGTCTCTTCCGATATAAATTTAACTGCACGGCATATAACCACACGTGCCCGATTGTGAAGATCTTTCCATGCGTCTACCGTGCGTAAGGACTGCGGTGCCATGCCGTGTTGCGAAGAGACTGCCACGAGAACATAGGTTGGCAGGCGACAGGCAAGTGAAGCGGTGACCCCTTTGGAACGACAGGGTGGATTTGCCCAGCACTCACACAGAAAAATTCCTTTCTTCGCATGTGCCAGCTTACTTTGCATCAGATCTACTGGAATGAGAAATAGCGGCCACAGTGTCGAGAGTTGATAACACATGGGAAATCGGTGCCCAGAAGCAATGTCCTTCCACACCACACCCAAACGTCGTTGTAGAGTAGAAGTTGATATAGCGACCAGCCAGCAACAGTTGGTCCTCCGGACATGATGGTAAATTTACTCCTCTTTTATAAATGCTAGAGAAGCTGAAGTTTACTCTGCTAGCGTCTGATATACGAGCATCGAGTTGTGTGACACTCGAATTTTATCGCTGTACGTGGTGTTATGTAGAACAGGCGGTGGCCGGCCTTACCTTGTGCTGCTCCTCTTGTTGTTGCTGTTGTTGTTGTTGCTGCTGCTGCTGGTGCTGGTGGTGCTGCTGGGAGAGCAGCTGCTGGCGCACCATCTGCAGCTGCATGATCATCTCGGAGAGGCGGCGCTCCTTCTCGAGAAACGTCTCGCCGGCCAGCGCCTGCGTCAGCGCCGCCGCGCCCTCCAGCACCCCCACTGGCAGACAGCCGCCCCCGCCGCCGCTGCAGTCGCCCGACAGCTCGTTGCTGCAACGACACACATGCACTGCTGTCACTCGTCTCTGTACGTCTGGAGCCAACACAGTAGTTACCTGTATCACTAAACGGCCAACCCGGTTCATGCTTCTTGGTATAAGCGGTAGTCAAATGAAAACGAAACAGATGGAAAAGTAGTAAGTAAACTGTTTATTATTTCAAAATGTGGTAGACATGTTGCCAAGGCTGCTTCGACTACGCAGCGGAAATTTCGCTGGAAAGCCCTTTCTCATCCTCCATACAGTCCCGATCTTTCCCCATGAAAAATATCCGTGGTCTCGAATTTGCCGTTGCACGCCTGGTGCCATCATGGTTCCACAGAAATCTGCAAACATTTTTCCATGAGAGCATTGACCGCCTTGTCTCTCAGCGCGATTAATAGTTATGGCGATTACTTTTGAAATAATAAGCAGTTTACTTACTTTTTTCCATTTGTCTCGTTTTTCATTTCACTGTCCCTTATACAATCCCAGTTGCATGTTGCCTGTGTAAAGGCTTCCAGGACCAACAAAAATGTCATTTTCTGTTTTTCATATACAGTATAATTATTGCCCGAGTTTCAAAACTTTAAATGCTGTCATAATCTCATGTAAAATTTTTAACACAGAAAGATAGGTATTATGGTTAGAAATTGTTCATGTGTCGTGAGGCAGTGTAACCCACGACGCGCAAATTACCCAGACTATGTTCATCCAGTGTATGAGAAAGCGATTACTTTGCGACTTGCAAAAACTTTACACATAATTTCAAACCTTTTTTAAACTTTTTATCGCTTACACACTTTATGTCAAATATTGAAAACATTAACTCTTCTGTAAAGTTACCAGACGCTCGAAACTGTTTTCTGCACGGAAGTTCGATTCTTGAGAAAATCGAGGGTAGGAGGTTTACAAGTAAGACCCTAACCCACACTGACAGAAATGGAAAATGCTAAAAATATGAACGCTTTGACCAAACAGTTTTACAACATATTTTGGATATGTTAATTAAAATTTCATTCGTGTGAGAGCTTATTTGCGGTATTTTCAGTACAGAAAAAACACACTGCTACAAATGAAAAATGATGTGAGTACCTAATATCTGCTGGAACATTTTAGTATGCACACAGAATATGCACGCGCAGATCATCGCTTTCTTTCGGACTTTGAGGTAGGTCGAGACATTGACGTTAGGAACATGCAAACATCATACCTACATATCGCACGGGCAGATGACAGTAGTGCAATGATTGCAGATCGAGGGGTTACGGTATGGCCTTAGGACAATAGTGTGACAAGAAGAGTAGGTACAGGTCATTATAGGAACACTAAAGCATAAGATCGTTGGATTGTTGGACTGGCGGACGGATGACAATGCCCGAAATCCAGACAGAGGTTGCAGGCAAAGTACCTCTACGATCCGTCAGGAATAGGTTACTGGGAGCTTGATAGAAATCTCGAGTGCGCCTTTTACCGCTGACACCGCGCCACAACAGACTTGCATGGTGCAATGCCAGAGGCAACTGGGACACTGGGTGACATTCTATGATAATCAGCGATGAGACTCGCTTCTGTATGGAGCTGTCAGATCGCCGCCAGCGTGTGCGTAGACAACCTGCTGAAATGTCATGGGATCAGCGATTCTCAAGACTCGTACCTCTCCGGCTTCAGGAATCATGGTGTGGGGAGCTATTTAATATGACAACACGATTGATTTAGTAATTACTGAAGGGAAGCTGAATGCTAGCTAGAATGCGGCAAGAATGGTAAATTCCTTTGTCACACTCTTCACGACCAAGGTACCGAACGGTATATTCGAAGTTATTATAAATACACGATAGTTCAGAAGTACATACAGAAAACAGACCCATATTAGTGTACAAAGCATCTGTAAATTTCTTAACTAATGTTTCAGGTGCTGAATATAGGCACCGTTTGTGACGCAGCAACTGTCAATGCGTGTGCCGAATTTATTGAAGTTACTGACACGAATCGCCCAGCAAGGCGCGATAAGCAGCCCAAATGGCTCTGCGCACTATGGGACTTTAACATCTGAGGTCATCAGTCCCCTAGAACTTAGAACTACTTAAGCCTAACTAACCTAAGGACATCACATACATCCATGCCCGAGGCAGGATTCGAACCTGCGACCGTAGTGGTCGCGCGGTTCCAGACTGTAGCGCCAAGAACCGCTCGGCCACTTTGGTGGGCAAACGCATAGGTATTTGTGAATAAACCTGTACTACTATTTCAAGCATCTGGATTGCTGTACCGTCATCGTTTCGTCAAAACAGATATAGATGCTGTTAAATCGCCCAGGAAATTGTTTCCATGAAGCCAATTAAAAATTTTCTTTTATCCTCTTCTGCTTTTGATGATTTCGCGGTGTACTGTGGGATTACTTACATCGATTTCCATTCCGTATACAGACTGTTATGTGCGGAAGAGAGGCAGGTGTGACTACAGTTTCATTACGTCTATTCAGTGGCGCATTTTTTCTTGACCAATGTTCCTTTTCTACGCCAGTATGTCAATTACCAATAATATAATCGAAAGTAATAAGTTTATTGAGGAAAATGTGGTTATCCAAATATAACTTTTCAGTAAATTTAGTCAAAATGAAACTGCACGGGATACGCGTATGTAAGCAATTAAAAAGACAAATATTAAGTTCATGTGGTAGCAAGAAACAAGCTCAGTTGAAAGCATTAATTACAATACTGTTGCTGTCTCTAGAAAGGCAGGGAAAATGCAATGCAAAATAAGCTATATTCGAATCAACGACTCTGGATTAATCTTTTCAAAAAGCGGGAAACGTTTAAAGTATTTGATAAAAGAAAGACATAAATTACAATTACGTCAACAAGGAACTGAAAGATAACACAAAACAATACAGTGGTACACTAAGAATGACTGAACTGAACCACTAAATTACAAAGAAGAAAAAGTCGTTGGTGGAAAGAATTGCCTGAACACTTGATGGTGTAAACACAGTGTCTAGATTTATTAAGAAGAATAAGAAGGTGAAAATGGGGGCTAGGTGGGTGGTAAAAATTTCCAAGTTAATTATTGTCATAAAGGTCAGGCAAGCAAGATAACGAACGAGGAGATGGTGCTTGGATCTCACAACAGAAAATTCCTAGTTCACATTCGTGTGACATTTGCCACAAGGAAATAATGAGAAAGTTATAGGATTAATTCATAATATACCTTCATTGCGTGAGCGTAATACCAAGTTTTGTGAAAATTAAAAGCATGGCTCGACCGGAGCTGCAAACTTTTTATCAAAATTAAAAATTTATTGGGATTCTCCATTTCGGCTTTTAAGCTCTCGTCAGCAACAAATCTACTCTGCCAAGATTTTTTCTTAAAACTTGAAGTGTGTATGCGCCAACGGACAATTTAGCACAAGTACACTAGGGGGGAAGTCCGTCAGGAGGACTTTTTACATCGACAGTCCAAAAAAACTGTCAGTCATATAACAATGTTGACATGTAGCTTGATCTTAATACGTAAGTTTGTTCATAATGGACGCCATGAAGTTGTAGACTGTCAGTACACAAAATGCCTTCCAATACAAGTGTTCGCTAATGTACATTACGTATAGGTATGCTAAACTAGAAAAGTGGTCAGTGCAGAAATTTATTGAGGCATATGTAAGCTAGTGTCACTTGCCACAGGCTTAAAAACCAAGACAGGGCCGAAATGAATGGCAATGAACTGTAATTTTGGGAAAAAGAGCTTGCAGTATCGGTGGAATAACCGTTTTAAATTGAACGAATTCTTATTGGTTGTGTAATCCAGCGTAAAGAAAATCATGATATTAAGACCTAAAGTAGATTTTGAAACATCAGTAATGAGCTGTTTAAAAATGGTGAAGTACCAGTTGTTATTAATCAAGTTATATTGAATTATTTCTCAAATTCATTCGGAATGCCAACGTGTTAGACACTATAATCGTCCGAGGCATACAAAAGAAGCTTATATTACTTGAAACTTGTCACTTTACTGACGAACACATCAAAGGAAGTACTCAGCATTAGCATAATGTGAACGAGATGCGAACACATCCGCAATGCTACGTTGTCCCGTGACCATAAAACCGGCTACACAGTGCAAAATACGGGGGTGGCGACAGAAGTGAAAGCTGATGCGCCTTACCTGGGATGAAACCGCGTGAGGACGACGAAATCAGAGAGACAGTAGGCCGGTGCAGCTGCGGGCATTCCTACGACGCGGCCGACAGATGTGTCTGGCGCGTCGGGCCCGAGTAAGTGGAGGGACACGACACAATGATCCGCCGCACAATGGGTCAGCACAATGGCGTGACGTCAGGTCATCGCGGCCTCACAAAGAGATTCCGGGCGAGATGCGCGGCCTTGGGGGACACGGGACAAGCGCGGGCGGGGGCGGATTACCGGGGGCACAGTGCGCGCCTGCCCCTCAGCTGCCTACAGCCGAGCCGCCGCTGCGTCGCAACACCCCGCACTCCCCTTGTTGTCGTTCAGTGCTAGACAAGTAAGGCACACGATGAACGTAACACGTTGCCGTTTGTCAGAGATGCTACACCACACAGAACGCACACAAATGTCGTTGTGTTCTTCAGTCCGACGGCTGTCTTAATGCAGCTCTGCACGGTATTCTGCAGTAGTTTCATGTCTATTTAGCTAATGAACCTGACACGCAACTGAAGTATTTCTTGATGTCTCAGGATGTTTCATATCAACCTATCCCTTATTTTAATAAAGTTAGGCATACAGCACTGTTTTATCCGATTCCAGAATATACTTCCTAGCAGTCAAATTTGTGGTGAACATATCTTTTTTCCTCTTTCATAACAACTTTCCTTGCTGTTACCAATCTGTATTTCATATTCGCTCTACTTCTGCCATGTCAATTTTTTGGTGCCAGTACGAACAGCTCGGCTGCTACTTTTAGTAACTCATTCCCTAGTCTAATTCTCTCAGTATTATCTGATTTAATTTCTTCTATTGGTCTTACAATTCCTTTACCAGCATTAAGGAAATTGTAATTTTATCGACAAATCTGAATTTTAATTCCCATTGCAGATCGCACTTTGGTTTCCTTTACTAACTGTTCAGTCTACGTACAGAATAACAAAGGGGATACGCTACAACCCTATCACATTCCCTTCCCAATTACTGCCTTCTTTTCACGTCATTCGACTCTTGTAAAGGCAGTCTGGTTTCTGTAGTAGCTGTAGGCAACCATCCGCTCCAGGATTTTATCCCCAATAGATTCAGAATTTCAGAGTGTGTCAGGAAACATTTAAAATATTGAAACTGAGTTATGAAATAGATGTAATTAGTTATAGAGCATGATAGAGCTTATTTGTGTTGGGTAACGACCGGTGATCAACCACGTTAGACGACTGTGTGAATAGAAGTGTACGAGCATGAGAGGTCGGTGCTTGGAAGATCGATGAGCGCAACCAGCGCTGGTGCCATGTGACCATCGTTTCAGAATTCAACAGATTAAGAGTAGTTAATGACGAGAGGAAAACAGGTAAAGAAATAACACTTGGTAAGTTCCGTCTTCTACTCCCATAATGTGAAAACGTTGTAAACATTCTAAACATTGGAAAGTAAAAACTGGTCTCTTGTACTCTTCTGGTGGTGGGGAACCCCAAGCTGCCTTCCATTACTCATGCACATGTCCATTTGCCAAGGAGACATTTGTTACAGAAACTGGAAGATCGGTGTTTTACGACCAGTCGACTTAAAGCAGACAGCGCGGGGCGTTTGCGGACCAGATCTTAGCCTACTGCTGATATACGACGCTGCCTCTTGCTGGCACACTCTACAGCAGCTGTCTGCTGGTACTGCACACCTCCCTCCTCAAGTACTTCGTTTCCACTGGTTGCTCTTAAAGTCAGCTTTCCTCCACAGACCAGCACCCTCGTGTAAACGGACCTTATCATGCACAATGCACCAAGGCGGAAGTAACGTACATGTGGGTACGAAAAGGCAGTAAAATAATACCAGCAGCTCGTCAGTAAAGCCTACAGTATAAAAAAGAGGTAAACGTAATTGTGGCTAATTTCATGCTCGGGCGCTTTCTAAGTTAAGAGATACTTCTTGAGACACGGAGTTTACTATCTTTGGATTATGCTTTAGGCGAGACAAGAGACTAGTGACTATTTATAAAGCTTCTGGAAACTGACTGGCTGGGGAATAGGCCAGCAGTCAGTAGTTTGGTGCAAGGAAGTCTTGGGCTTTTTGCTATTTTAACCTCTAGAAAAAGACAATAGGCAGTAATTTTGTTTTGTGTAGACTTGTGAACTTCTGGCTGTAGCGTTCGTCTTGGTGGGCCATTGACTGGAAGTCAAGACTCCCGACTAAGATGACGCCAAAACAAGTAAATAACTATGAAATTACAGTTAAATTAATACCATTAGCTGCCGACGGGCGTTGATATACATCAACGGGGACTGTTGAAAATGTGTGACCTGACCGGGACTCGAAACCGGGATCTCCTACTTACATGGCAGACGCTCTATCCATCAGAGCCACCGAGGGCACAGAGGACAGAGCGACTGCAGAGATTTTTATCCCTCGCACGCTCCCCGTGAGACCCACATTCTCAACTTATAGTCCACACACTACATTCGTAGTGCCCCTGCCATTGTACCCATTACTCGTGGTAGACAGTCCACCAGGTCCCGTAAGAGTTCAGGCAAATCGTGTGCATCCGCACTGAAGGAGGTCATTAGCCGGTTAGCCTTAACTATATGAAGATGGCATCCATGGTTATTCACTCTGGTGTGTAGACTGTACGAATCTGGCGATATACCATCCGTCTTTCGGAAAAATAACTTCCACACAATTCCACAGACTGCAAGAGCTGACAATTGCGAGAATTACCGCACAATAAGCTTAACAGTTCATCCATCCAAGTTGCTGACAAGAATAATGTACAGAAGAATGGAAAACGAAATTGAGAATGTGTTAGATGACGTTCAGCGTGGCTTCAGAAAAAGGTAAAGGCGCCAGAGTGGCAATTCTAACGTCACGGTGAATAATGGTAGTAAGACAAAAGAAAAATCAATACATGGTCATAGGATTTGTCGACCTGGCAAAAGCGTTCGACAGTGTCAAATGGAACAAGAGGTTTGAAATCATGAGGAATATAGGGGTAAGATAAAGAAGAGACGAGTAATATATAACATGTACAAGAGCCCAGAGGGAATAATAAGAGTGGAAGAATAAGTACGAAGTGGTCGGGTAAAAAGGGTGCGAATCAGGGCTGTAGACTTCGCCTCTAGTATTCAGTCTATACATCGAAGAAGCAATTATGGATATTAAAGAAAGGTTCAAGAGTGGAATTAAAATTCAAGGTTAAAGTATATCAATGATAAGATTCGCTGATGACATAGCTATTCTCAATGGAAGTGAAGAATTACAAGATGTGTTGAATGGAATGAACAGTCTACTGAGTACATAATACGGATTGAGAGTAAATCGAAGGAACACGAAAGTAGTGAGAAGTAGCGGAAATGATAACAACGAGAAACATAACATTGGAATTGATGGTCAGGAAGTAAACGAAGTTAAGGAATTCTGCTACCTAGGCAGTAAAATAACCCGTGACAGGCGGAACAAGGAGGACATAAAAAGCGGACTGGCGCCCGGTTAAGAGGGCGTTCCTGCCGATATGTATCTGCTAGTAT
Organism: Schistocerca gregaria; assembly: GCF_023897955.1. NCBI lineage: Eukaryota > Metazoa > Arthropoda > Insecta > Orthoptera > Acrididae > Schistocerca > Schistocerca gregaria. The sequence continues at coordinate 461,017,148 of NC_064926.1, read as the reverse complement.
CAAATACAGGCCTCAATTTGAGGAATAAATTTCTGAGAATGTATGTTTGGAGCACAGTATTGTGTAACAGTGAAACATGGACTGTCGAAAATCGAAACAGAAGATAATCGAAGCACAGAAAAAATGTTGAAAATTAGGTGGACTGATAAGGTAAGGAATGATGAAGTTCTGCGGAGAGAAAAGGAATATATGGAAAACAGTGACAAGAAGAAGGGACGGAATGACAGAACATCTGTTAAGACATCAGGGAATAGCTTCCAAGGTACTAGAGGATAGCCGGCCGGTGTGGCCGTACGGTTCTAGGCTAGAGGATAGCCGGCCGGTGTGGCCGTACGGTTCTAGGCCCTTCAGTCTGGAACCGCGTGCCCGCTACGGTCGCAGGTTCGAATCCTGCCTCGGGCATGTATGTATGTGAAGTACTTAGGTAGGTCAGGTTTAAGTAGTTCTAAGTTCTAGGGGACTGATGACCACAGATGTTAAGTCCCATAGTGCACAGAGTCATTTGAACCATTTTTATAGAGGATAAAAACTGTAGACAGAGACTGTAATACATCCAGCAAATGAGTGAGAGCGTAGGTTGCAACTACTGCTCTGAGAAAAAGAGGTTGGCACAGGATAGCAATTCGTTGTGGATCACATCAAACCAGTCTTGATGACCCCCCCCCCCCCCCAAAAAAAAAGACTCAATATGAACTTTAATTTTTGAGATTTTTATTGTCTTCCCTATTTGCCCACGAGGTACCATAACGGAAGTAGTACTCCTTAACTCTTGGAACCCATGCTGTCTTTGATACGTGATATACAACAGCTCTCTTTCAGCGTCTGGCACAGAAATTTGATGAACGTTTCCGTGACGCTCTTGTGCTTACTAAAACGCGCCGCTCTTCTTGAATCTTCTAGCATATCGATTCGTCCTCGCAGCCAATCAGGGGTTCGCGTAGTCTCTCCTCATTTTGAAATTAATTCAAAGTATGCCTCCAATTTTGTAAACCAAGTCAGCATCCGACGAAGATTTGCATGAGAAAGTAATCGTTGCTCACTTGAATATAGCGTATGAAAGTGGAGATTTATGTCTTAGAATGATGCCACCTGCCCGCTACTGCACCAACTGTCGATCGTCTGCAGGTTTTCTTGTTCGTTGTAACCTCACTATAGATAATAGCATCGTTCGCTAACACCGTCACGGGCTTTGCGACGCTCCAGTTAGGCATATTTTTAGATTTGTTTGACTTACGTGTCATACTTTCGGCTACGTTTTCATCGTAAAGAAAATTAGTCACACCTGCCGCTAAGTTGCTATTTAGTGGTCTTCATTCCGACGACTGATTTGGTGCAGCGCTCCAAGCCAGTTTATCATGTGCAAGACTCATCATCTTTTATAACTACTGCAACCAACATCAATGTGAACCTGAAATTTTTAAATTTCAATGGATTTGCTCAATTGTCTTGCGACGAATATGACAGCTATAGTTAAAATTTGCACGTCCTTACTGAGTCAAATCTTGCGATACTCTACAATTTTATGCCCCCCCCCCCCCCCTCGGAAAACTCTCACACACTTCCCTCCATTAGAGCCAAAGAAAATAGCTAAAGATTATGTAGATAGATCGGATAACTGATGTAGAGCACTAAATGGAACTGGGGAGAAAAGAAAATTATGGCACAACTTCACTAAAAGATGTGATCGACTGATAGGACAGACCCTGAGGCATCAAAGGATCGTCAATTTGGTAGCGGAGGGATGCATGGTAAGTATGGGAGATCAAGGCTTGACTACAGTACAGTACGCAATTGGATGTAGGTCGCAATAGCTTTGGAGAAAAGTATAGGCTTGATAGGCTTGCGTGGAGAGCTGCATCAAATCAGTCTTCGGACTGAAGATCACATCGTTCATTGCTAGGAAAGTCCGAGAGGGGCTATATCTGTGTATAGGAAAGCAGTGTGGCGACGGTCCACCAAGACGCGGCGCTTCCGCCGGTCTGAGGTTATCAGGCAGCACGTTGTTTGACCGGGAAGCCACTATGGCTGCGCTACACGGCACTAGGGGACCGGCCGGGACCCAAACTCACAACGAGGTTTGGTCCCGGCGCTATGCAGGCGCCCTCCTTTGGGCGCAATCTGCGCTGTCGCGTCGCGGGACAGTGCGGCGTCGCCGGTGCGCGCGCCCGCGCCTGAATAATGCAGCCCCGGCCGGCGCGCACAAAGCTCGCCCATAGTGGTCGCCGTGAATTATTCACCTCCCAGGGGACGCGGCGTGGCGCGCGCGGCACACTCCGCCACCGCCACACTTGTTCCCCGCCTCTTGGCGACGCCGAGAGCATAGGTGCCGCCACAACTTCTACTGTTACCTCGCGACCTCTGCGGCGGACTCAGCAGACTCTGCAAAACAAGCAGCAACTGTGGAGATGCATCAGGCATTCAAGCAACGCGGTGCGTCTTGCCGTTCTTCCCATTTTCTGAGTTGCAAAGACTGGAGCCTCAAAAATATACGCATGACTAAAAAATTAACAAAATTAAAACCACACAAGTGCGAGTTAGACTGGCGTTCTGATTGTCCCGTACAAACTTTATTATGTATACAGATAGTTCATCTATAGATTCTGAAAAGTGGGTTTGCGAGCATCAAAATACGACGTCTATTCGGAAAGTAAGGTCCGATCGGTCGCGAAATGGAAACTACAGTGAAAATCCACTGTAGCTTTGCATAGATGCGTTGGGCAGTGCCTCCAGCATGCCTCTCGATCGCATCACGCCGCTCTTTTCAGTTCCGAGCGCACTGTGAGCACGTAAAGATGCCTGGAATATAGTGTCTGTCCGCAAGAATTAGTGCCATTGAAGGATTTCACCTGATTTCATGCAACCCACGCAATGTAACTGTCAATCATTTCCTTCTTCATGACAATTCTCGGCCGCACACTGCAGGGACAATGAGGACGCTCCTGCAGCTTTTTCGATGAGAAGTGTTTGATCACCCACTATACCGCCGGGACGTGGCTCCCTCTGATTTTCATTTGCTCATATGAGCCGCTGGCTATGAGGACAACATTTTGGCACGGACAACTAACTGTAGACCAGCGTAGAGAATTGGCAGAAAGCACAGGGGTCTTCCTAGTATGATGATGGTATTGGAAACTTGGTGCAGTGCAAAGTTTTCATTCGTAGTAGCGTCTATGTAGAGAAGTGGCTAAAAAGTACAGCTAAATGTTGCAAATAAAACATTTTCGATTTTCGCTGTGGTTTCCGTTTCGCGACCGATCGGGCCTTATTTCCGAATAGCCCTTATGTTTAATACAAATGCCAGTATCTTTTGATAGCATTGGCTTAGAAGCTTAAATTTATCTCGCCGCCAAGGGACAGTAGAGCTTAGTATATGACATAAATTTCAACTTCGTATCTTCGCCTGTTGCTGAGAAAAAAGGGTTTTAGGAAAGAAAAAAAATTGCAAAAAATACTTTTTATGTGGTATAATTACAAACTGTCAATTTCGGGTTTTTTCCTTTACTTGTACTGTGAAAATTTGCTTCTCGCTAAATTTCATCATTCTAGGCCAGCGGGAAGTACGCTATAGGTTTTGAGGAGTGAGTTTGCGAGTATCAAAATGTGTGAACATAAATGGACATAGCTTTTGGTCGCACTGACTTAGAAGTTTCACTTTTTTACAACAGCAAGGAACCGTAGATTTTAGTTTTTGACATACGTTTCAACTTGATACCTGCATCTATCCTTGCGAGAAAGGCTTCTTAACAGACGGACGGATAACAAAGAGAACCCGTAAGAGTTCCGTTTTTATCGACTGCGGTACGAAAATCTAAAAAAGAAAAAAATAACGTGGGAAGAGAACATGGGACCAAACATAATAAATGTCCATTAGTGTTTTCTCACAAAACCTGTTCGTATAGCGTAACGCGCAGTGCGCTAGCTTACGAGATCGAGGGATGTGCCAGACACTATTCAAATCTGCGCAGTGGGTTAACGATCATCGACTGATGTACTGGCCCTCCTCTGTGCGGTTTTTAGGCGGGTACACATGCTCTTTTAGGCCAAGGCTGAGCTGATCCCCATCTCCCGTCTCACAGAATACGATATGGAGACAGTTAAGGCATGATAGCACACAAAACATGGTTTGCTTCGTTAACAGACACATATGGCGTACCCGGCTCCTTTCGTGTACGTTACCTTGACGACCGTGGTGTCAGGAGGGGCAGACCACAGAGTTTGATGATAAAATAAAATTTGCCAGATCTTGAAATAAATCGGACCCCGTACGCCTCCGTATAAACGCAACGGAAAAGAAAGAAGAAGAACACTCTCTCACAGATCGGAATATGTGCCAGAGCGGGACTCAAACCTGGGACTTAAGCATCTTGTGGTCATGTGCCCCACCACCTGAGGTATCCAAGCGCAACTGTCTACGACCCGTCCTCACAGCTGTACTTACGCCACTACCTTTCTGCCTGGTTTCCAAACGTCACAGAAGTTCTCCGCCATGCTTAACGGGTCTAACACTTCTTGAGGAAAGGATAGGCTATTGCGGAGAAATAGCTTAACCACAGCTTAGGAAGATAGAAGAAGAGATACTGATCAAAATAAGGGTGTGAGGGCTTGGATAGGTCAGTCGGTAGAGCACTTGCCTGCGAAAAGCAGAAGTCCCAGATTCGAGTACTGCTCCGGAACACAGTTTTTATCTGTGAGGAAATATCAAACCAGAGCATAACCAGCTGCAGAGGGAAAATTCATTGTGGAAGAGATTTTTTCATCTGTGCACAATGGCAGATTTCCTCAGCTGTCTGAGAGTTGTGTCCTATGTTATCTATTGACGAATGTAGGTAACTTTAATGGTTGTTTGTACAGCGTAGTGTCGTTTTTGTGTTTTACGTAATGACTACTTTCTAACAGAAACAACCACGGAGCGTAACTTCCCCACCTCCTTACGGGCGGATCACTACCCATCAACACTCACTTATTCTCACTCATGAGACGACACTTCTGAGAGGTTTGGAATTCAACCATGCTTGTCATCACGCCATCACCTCTCCTCTCCTCACCAACCAAATACTAGCAAAAACAGGTACTCCACCATCAGGAGTGGTATCTGCTACCTTCAAGTCGAGCTCCACAGCATAGACGTACGTTACCGACTACGGCTACGTAACAGTACTAGCTGTTCAGCAGTCACGCACCTGCTGCTTCGAATAGGCGCCTAACTGAAAGATAACGAAAAGCTATGGTTTAGAAATGACAGCTATAAATCTCCAAAAGCTGCTATATCAGTAATTATTTATTTCAGTCACAGATCATCATCGACATAGTATTTTAAAAATGGAAAGGAGGGCAGCTTGTTGACATCAAACTTGCGAAACGTATTCCTGGCTGTTTCAAACAGCTTATCTCGAAAGCAATTGATAACAGAACACAGCGTCATTTTTTTATTCAGAGTGGTCCATACTGTAATGTCTCAACACATATCTGTTCCTCCTGAAACACACTGTATACGGAGGAGGAAGTAGAGTAGTTTCAGAGCCTATCTGAACCACTGATTTTTTAAATTTACCTGACAAAGCTATGTGCAAGAAACATTGTTTGTCTTGTAACGTTTCTTACTTAAGTCCCCTGAAGTCTCCTTAGTATACTCGAACCATTTCCCTGTTGTTAACACCTGGCTGGTATTCGGGTTCAAATCCACATCGATCCAAAAATGGTTCAAATGGCTCTGAGCACTATGGGACTCAACTGCTGTGGTCATTAGTCCCCTAGAACTTAGAACTACTTAAACCTAACTAACCTAAGGACATCACACACATCCATGCCCGAGGCAGGATTCGAACCTGCGACCGTAGCAGTCGCATGGTTCCGGACTGCGCTCCTAGAACCGCGAGACCACCGCGGCCGGATTTTCTGTGATACCCCGGTTAATACCAGACGCCATCCTCGTCAAATCCGAGCTTGTCCTTCTTTAATGATCTCAGCGTAGACGGCATACTGAAAAATAATCTTCCTGTTCCTCCCGTTACAAACGACGAAATGGATTACTGCGGGATTTTTCAGATGTTAATGCGGTAAAAGAGAGAATAACATTTGAAACTTGGAGATACAGAAACACACTGAGAATTATGTGGACTAATAAGTAAGATGAGAGAAATATCTCTGCAGAGTCGGAGAGTAAGAGAATGTGTGGAAAAACAGTGAGTAGGAGGATAGAGTGATAGGAAACGTCTTAAGGTATCAGGAAATAACTTCTGTAGGGAACTCTAGATGGAAGAAACTGAGGGGAAGACAGAAATTAGATTGTGTACAGCAAATAACTGAGGGCGTTGGGTGCAAGTGCTAATCTGAGATGAAGAGGTTGGCACATAATAGGAAATATAGGCGGACACCATCAAACCAGCCATTAACTGGTAAGAACCATAGTTCATCCTTTCAGCGTCTACCTGCAAGATTAGACTTACTATAACTCTCACGGAGGCGCGTAAGCAGTATTTATTCCTGCGCTCGATACTTCAATGGAACGGAAAGATACCTTATTAAGTGATAAAACGAGATGTACCATCTCCCGTTCACTTCGCAGTGGTTTGCAGTCTTCGTACATGCAGATGTAAAGGTAGCTATGTGTTATCTACGAGGGAGAATGATAAAAGTTGGTTTCAGTTTGGCTATAGTTGGCATCAGACGTCCATGGATTTAAGTCATTAAATACCATGTCACAAAGCAACAATACACCGTGGTTCCGCAGTTCAATGCCTTCTTCTTCTTCACAACATGGAATGCGCTTATAGCCCGTTCCGTTCAAAATGGCTCTGAGCACTATGCGACTTAACTTCTGAGGTCATCAGTCGCCTAGAACCTGCGACCGTAGCGGTCACTCGGCTCCAGACTGTAGCGCCTAGAACCGCACGGCATCTCCGGCCGGCTAGCCCGTTCCGTCTTCAATGACTTCATCTGCTTCTCGGTCACCTTACATCTCTCTTTCTCATTGCTTTATAATTTATTACATGTTCAACTAATCTGTCTTCCCTCGTTCTGTTGATGTGTTGTTTCCATTTTATGCATACTTGTGCTTTTTTCTCAGGTATACAGTGCTTGTTAAGTTCTTCTTTTTTATAATGTTTCGTGCTTGACTCCTGGGGGCACATCCTTTAACTTTCTTTAAAAATATCGTTTCAGCCTATTGTATTTTTCTTTTGTCTTTCTTAGTTACTGACCAAGATACGCTTTCGTAAGTCCGGAGTAACCATTACTTTATAAATTTAGCTTTGTAAGGAATGAGGAGGTTCTCCGGAGAATCGGCGAGGAAAGCAATATGCTGGAAACACTGACAAGAGGAAGGGACAGGATGGGAGGATATCTGTTAAGACATCACGGAATAACTTCCACGGTGCTAGAGGGAGCTGTAGAGGATAAAAACTATGGAGGAAAATAGATTGGAATACATGTGAAGAGGTTGGCACAGGAGAGTAATTCGTGGCGGGCCGCATTTGACCAGTCAGAAGATTGATGACTCAAAATAAAAAAGAATCTTTCCTTGTCTTGTCACCCAGTGTTCTGTATATCGTGCCAGAACACTGGGTGGCAGGACGAGGGGGGATACAAAGCTTAAGTTTTACAAGGTAGTGTCTACCCCTATTCTGACGTATGGAAACATATCTTGGATATAAATTGAGTACGTTTGGCTGAAACGAAAATTTTTAGCAAAGATAAAGGATGTACCCCAAGAGATCAAACACACAACAATTTTCAACCTAACTGACCATTCCTACAAAAAAATTAGTCAAGGAGACTCATTTTTCTATTTATTGACAGAGCTTCGCGAAGTAGTCATTATACACTAGAATGCAAGGAAATATTTGTGAAACAGTCTGTGCCGTGCAATTTAACGAGTTTGAGAAAACTCTAAATTTCTTAAATAGCATCCGGGTGCATGCACTATGCTGGTTTGTTAACACTTCAAACATCTCAGTAACGTCTGAGAATATTCAGAGGGGAACCTCAGTTGCCGGATACCCTTAGATTCTACGGATCTGTGCAAACAGGCTTCCATGAAATAGTCAGAGATTCTTTGAATGTGAGCAGTATGTTAGTTTAATACAAACGTCGCGTCTTATTGACTACATAGGCTAGGCTTTTTAATCAGCAGCGAGATGCCTTCGTAAATAATCGATATTGAAATAAGTACGCGTAACTTCCATTGTATGCTCCGCAGATGGTCGCGCCATTTCGCAGGCGCGTTATATTTAACTCGTGTGTACAGCGGTCTGTTTAGCGGCAGCATAACTTAATGTAGCATTAAAATCAATAGACGGCCAATTATACGAAACGAAAAGCAGAGGGCCGGGAACTTCAAACACGCGGGCAGCGACAGGGAGCAGCTGTTGGGCCCGCGCTGAGTAGCTGACAGCGGCCGCGAACAAGGGGCGCGCTGTTGGTGTAAGCGCGCGCCAGAGCTGCATTTGCCGCGGCGTTTTCAACGACGATTTGCGCTTGTCACGAACCGAAACACTGGCCCAATGTAAAAGGGAGACTTTCAGTTACACAGGGGCAAGAATAAAACGCAAAGTATCACTGAAAGAGGTGGCATACAAATGACGTCAAACTGTCAATATGTTGCCGGTGTGCTGTACAATGAGGAACACGTTTTTGGCTCACGCAGTATGATGTTTTTTGATTATGACGTTTTTGGAAACGCCCACCGTTTCTATATGGATGAGCGTGGAATCTTCTGAATCTCGTCTCACTCTATATGTCACTGAGATCAAACGGGCCGTAGAGGTGGCCGCAAAGGTGGGTACTGTATTCTTTCTTTGACTTCCGGAAAACAATCCTGGCTCCAGAAAATACCGACGCGAGCGATCTAAAATAGAATGACCAAATAAAAGCAGTCATAGGAAATTCCGATATCATAATACCATTTGTTGGAAGAATCCCAAGAAAAAGTGTCAACGAAAGAAATACCTGACAAACATATCGTTGGACCCATTCTTGAGTATTGTTCGTCAGTCTGCATGATAGACAGAGGAGGTCTAAAGAGCTGCGGGTTTCGTCACGGCGCCGTTTAGTAAGCACGACAGCATTACAGAAATGTTTGTCAAAGTTCGCGGGCAAGATTGCTCTCGAGGCGTTGTGCAACGCAAAGATGTTATTAATATTTCGAAAGCATACACTGATGAGCCAAAACATTATGACCACCTGCTTAATAGCGTCATGTCCACCTTTGGAACTCAAGACACCAGCGATTCTGCGTGACAATGATTCGACAAGTTCTTGTTTTTCCGGAGGTATCTGGCACCAGATTTCTACGCATAGTTCACGCAGTTCCCTTAAATTACAGTCGGTGGTTTGTGAACACGGAGTCACCACCCGATATCGTTCGATATGTGTTCCATTGGTTTCATATCAGGCTTATTTGATAGTCAAGACATCATGTTAGTTCACTATCATGCTCCTCAAATCACTTTAGCAAGATGACATCAACTATGAAGGGATGCATGTTGTGCGCCATAATGATTACGATGTCAACAAATGTCACGGTGCCTTCCATCACTACGACAGGTCCTACAGAAACCCAGGTGAATGTTCCCCATCGCGTACCACCGCCCCCATGGGCCTGCGTCCGGCCGCGGTGCATGTTTTGAGCAGCCCTTCGCCTGAATTACGGTGAATCCAGACATGACCACAGGTGTGCCATACCAAGAACCATGATTCATCAGCGTCGCATTTCCACTTAACCACAGTCTAGCCTCGATAATCTCGTACCCACTACAGTCGTAACTGTCGATGTCGTTGCGTCAACATGGGAACGCGTAGGGGTCGTCTGCTGTGGAACTGCACCTTCAACCTTGTGCAAAGAACTGTGCGCTCCGGATCACTTGTGCCTGCTCCATTATTGTTCTCTGTCGTTTGAACTGTCGCATATCGTCTCCTATCCTGTTTTACAGAGCGGCCAAGACTCCCACTTTCACATTCTGTAACGAGGCGTGGACGCTAAAACAGCCTGTCTCCTACTAGTGGTTTCGACGTTTTTCAATCACTTCCCGCATATACTTACGAGAGTAGCATGCATGCAGCTGACAGTGTCTCTTACGTCATTGGATTACCTCATCTGTGGCCCGTGTCATCGATAGAATGATTCTCAATTCGTCTATGTTCAGTTTATACAATTTCCTAACCGCGTCACGTGCCCGCAACGTCGCCAGGCGACATGCGGTCTCGCGGTGGACAGTCATAATGTTTTGGCTCATCAGCTTGTGTTTCAAGAATAATTAAGCAACGTACTACTTCCTCCCGCATTCACCTCGTGAAATGACCGCGACGGGAAAGTCAAAATGATATTAGAGTGTATACGGGCACTAAACTGATGTATATGAAAGATTTCAAGATGGCAGCCGAAAATAGTCGTTCATATTTTTCATAATAAGAGATACGCTCTCCTACCGAAAATGCCAGGTAACCAAAGTGTTGATTGTGTTTAGTGTTGTTGCCAGACCTGGTAGGTTATATAAGAAGCGTGAACAGCGTCATATGTTGAGTGATCGCTGTGAAGGACACGGAGATGGTGCACACTCCTGTGAGACAGCGCTATCAGCACGTGGCAGAGTTTGTAAGAGCCCTCACTCTGGAACTCCATCTAGCCGACTGATTGAATTGTGTGATTTCCACATTCATGGGGCAGTCGAATGTGACAGTGTCCCGATGTTGATCTGCATAGGAACGTGGTACAGACCGCCACAAGGGAGACTCACCGAATCGTGAACCAAGATATCTTAACCCCGTCTCATCAGTGACTGCCATCCGAGAACAAGTAATGGATATTCAGCAGCATTATATGTCATCCCTCAGCATTGGCCCGAGACAAGCAGCGGCCGGACTAGGGAATTACAGTTCCATGTGCAGACTGCCGTCGGTACCACAACACAAGCAGCTGCATTTGATGACGCGATTGGTTAGTATGGACTGCTGATGAGTGCGTTGCATTGTTGTGGTGTCGTCGGAAGAGCGACGTCCCAAGACAAGGGTGGTACGTCGCGGTGGTACCACAAGTAAGCACAGTCGCTGCCAGGAGCAACGACGAATGAGAGACATTTACAGAGAATTGTAGTTTGAGAGAAGAGACTGTTATCTTTTACTGTATAGAGCGAAATGTTAGTGTTCAGTCACAGTAACAAATATACATGACATTCCTATGGCTATGTCTTGTTTCAAAGTTAAGAATTTCATCTTGTTCGTCATAATTAAGTGTAATACGTATAGATGTACTACGTAAAGCGAAATATGACCATTTGGCCGGATCGGGGCTAATATTTTGTATGTGGTATAGTATCAACTCGGTCTCCTCCAGAAGCAATCTAACAACCCACCACTGTGCCGACGAGTGTTACTTCGTCCGGCGCAACAATTATGTTCAGCGATGAATCGCGATTCTGCGTTGCCTTGGGTGACCATCGTCTTTGACTATGGCGGTAACCTGGGAAGAGGTCTCATTCTTCTAATGTTTTAGAGAAGCACAACGGTGTTAGTCTTAGTGTCGTGGTGTGGGAAGCCATTCGATGCGACTTAGGTCACGGTTGGTAGCGGTTGTGGAAATTCTAAAGGCACAACGGTAAGTCACAGACATCTTTCGTCCTAATGTGTTATTTCTCATTCGAGAGTGTCGTAGTGTCATTTTCCAGCAGGGAAGCGCTCTTTCACACATGGTGCGCGTCACTATGAACTGTCTGCGTGATGCTGAGATTTTTTCGTGGCCAGCAAGATCTACAGATCTGTCCCGATGGATTATGTGTGGTATCAGCTAGAGCGCCAACTCTGTCTCAGTGCTGTTATTCGGAATATGAAGGACCAGTTACGACGGTTGTGGTGCAGCTTGCATCGGATAAGGATAAGGCGTCTTTTTGTCATCCTTTTAACCAAATGAATTCATGCATCCGGGGCACAAGGGTGCAACGTCATACTGATAACTGGACTCACATTGCGAAGTTTTTGTCATTTCGACTCCATTTTTAATCACTGAAATATCATCAATTACCGTCTCAGACCGTGAAATTTCATTTAGTTTTCTCCTCCACTTGTGGGTGCTTCACTTTTTTTGTCAGGCAGTGTAGATGAAGATATAGACATCAAACCTACTTACATGATTTTGATATTATTTCACCACTTTTTCTTTTCTCTTTTGTTACGATGTAATGTTCGATTATTAGTGATGATATTACAAAAAAAGAAGCAGCGAGTGGATGCTAGCCTTTCTTTAGGAAGAAGGCTAACTTCACTGTAAATTTAAGATTCGTCATCCTTGTTTTCACGGAAACTGCATGTGGGTATCCGAGGTCTGCTCTGACTCATCTCTGGTGAACTGCATTTGCTTTACGAGCTTTTAGCTATCTCAGGACATATTTACACATGATTTTTTTCTTTTCCTCGAACGAAGCTATCTTTCGCTCATGTTTATTTTCAACAGTATCAGTTGACTTTTCACTCTACGTTATAGAACACATTGACACACAGTTTGGGCAGGGATGGAGGTATCGCGGTGGTCCAATTCTGGAAATAAAAGTCGAATTTCTTCGCCTCGGCGCAGCTTAGATCATTACAGACATAAACTGCAGCTCACTTGGAGTAGGGAAGGGACACTGTCTGTTTAATAAATAATTCTGGAAACTGTAAAACTGTACATGGCGAGTTAGGAAAGCCGCGAAAATAGCCTAAATCAGGATGGTCGGACTGAAATTTACCAAACTGCTGCTGCTGCTCTCGATATGGATCTGTCCAAGCCAGTGCACCATCTTGCTTGCTGGTCTCGTTTCTAGGCCAACCCGTTCACTGATAGAACATCGATCACCGTTGTCTTCCGGGGTCAGGAGAAGAGATTAATATGCAAGACCCAGTCAACACTCCGTGGACCTGGTTGCTAGAACCGCGGCTGTGAACATGCGGCTCAACTGATGAAGTGCTACAGGTTGAGACGCACCGCTTAAGTCTTGTTGTGGACATAATGACTGGCAGTCAGAGCAGGTGCTTAAAGAGTAGTACCGTTCCACAAGGAAGTGTCAGTCTTTCCTCTGGTATTCTCATGTCATTCATTTTTCTGGACACGTTTTGCTAGGTGATATAAAGGTTTTTTTTCCGTTAAGTATCTGTTCCTATACCAGAGACTAAAATTAGTTGCCGACGACAGTTAGATTGTATAAACTTACTGTGATAGGTATAAATTATATATTACACCAATACCTATTACAGCTGAATTTCAGATATAAATTTTAGTATTCGAAACTGTAGTTCGTCATAAAATATAAAAAGAACTTAACATGACGTTGCAAGACATGACAGCTGTTTCCAATTCGCTCCAAATATGGGAGCGCCTTGACCAGTCATGTTGTTTGGGGTGTATTCGAACGTGGACCAATGAAATGGAAGCATGCCAGCTACGTCGCATTAAGGCGGCTTCTCGTTTCAGTACGGAGAGATCATCACGGTAGAAATTTGTCAATCAGGACATCTTTAGGGCCAGAAGCTGAGCGCTGTCACAGGAAGAAAATGACAGGCCGCAGCAAGTAGTGGCTATCGCAGAACCGTTGGGAAGGGGGAAGGGCATTAAGGGAGAGAGAGGGAGAGCTGGATAGGCCACGAGGAGCCCCACAATGCGGTCGGGCTTTTAGCAGCGCGCACAACGATTTGTAAATACTTCACGAGATCGCCCGCAACTCGCCGCCTCCGTATACAAGCCCACCATGTGGTTTACGGTGCTCCAGGAATAACCCGATTCTGCGACGCCTGCTGTCTTCTTCCTCGAGAGAGAGGCCATCTTTCTGGACTTGTTATAAACCAGGCCGCACAATATAGCACGAGAACTACTTCCGAGGATTTCTTTATTTTTTTTTTGTTCTTGTGTCGTTGCTGAGATATTTGTTAAACAAAGGAGGAATCCCACTTGGGAAACGCGTCAGCGCCGCATCGCTAATGAGTGAGTGGCATCTTCAGGGTAACGTGGATGAACCTGGCTATTACAGTAACATACTAAAGTACGCACTGTTGGCCTCTTAGGCTGCCCACCCGCAATGAAGATGAATTAAATACTGTTACCGGCAAGGCTCCATACAAAAGCTTGTTTCGTTATACAAACGGAACCAGTCGGACTCGTATAAATAACTGTTGCGTTCGGGTATCAATAGCATTCGAATTGACGTATGCAGAATGCGTGTATGTAACTGAACATCAATGTACTACATTAAAAAATTCTTGGTTTACTAACCTAATCTTTATCATCAGCAGTGTCGCTTGCCCCGATTCGGTATCATGCAATCTGGTGGGCAGGAGCTTGCTCATGCCACTTCTCCACATCTTTCCGGTCAATAACCACCGAACGTGTCTCTCGAGATCAGCTTTTGTGGGAAGTTAGAAACATCACGTACGGTGGTTGGTGAATAATTATAATAATTAGGCACGTACGTCTCTGATTTGAGATAAATTTAATTTGTATATGAGAAATGCAAAATGTTTTCTTTTTTTATCTTGCAGTTTTACAACTTGCGAACAGATGTTGTCCCTAGTTACGAGAAGAGACGTGTTGATCATTCAGCAACAAAATGGTATTATTTAAAATTTCAAATAGCCTCCCTCACAGATTTTGAACACATGTGCTGTTAAACAACAAAATAATAAAATATTACATTTATGATTTTTAGTTTACGTTTACCTATGTGCAGATAAATATATATGAGGACGTGCTGAAAAGTAATTCCTCCGAATTTTTAAACCGTAAACCCTTAAAGATTTTTAAATAAAACAAACGCTGTGATCATTCTACATTTTCATTTTTCACGCCTCCATGTGTATTTTTCAATTTACTTTTCAGCACTCCTTCGTAAAATTTCATTTTCTAGTCGTGTTCCGGTTTAATTGATGAGGTATCTGCAGCAGCAGTATGTGTTTGTGTTGTTTTATATGTGTGCTTGCTGTTCTCCTGGTGAAGCTATTCTTCTCCCTACACTACTAAGAATTCTTGTCATCACAGAAAAGTCTCATTTCCACCGTGTCTAGTTTCACACAGTTGGAGATAACCTAAAAATCATGCGTTTAATATTGCCACCGACTAAAGATTGACAGACCAACCACGTTAAAGACAAGAAAATATGTTTCTGTTTCTTGTAATAGCAGCCAGTTTACACAGGCCTTAACGTCTACAGTCTACACGTCTCAAGTGCAGTACTTACAAGAGTCTGCTTCTGTTACGTGTGGCTATGTAACAGCGATACACGCTGACTTGGAGTCACCGCTCGCATTGTTACTCAGGATACCAGTTGCTAGAGAATTGAGGAATATCAACATTTTAACATTTTGGTTGCGGGCCATGTAAATCTTGCCGTTTCTTAGAATGCCGGCCATTTTTATGGTTTTCAGTATTTATTAGGAAGACTAGCCAACAGTGAAGATCGATTGAGAGCATCACTATATGTGATTTCATATTTAAAGGCGGGAGAAATCGTATCCTGCCAAATGACAGAATCGGCAGTATATCGAAATTTTCGCGTCCCGTCAGGTTTGGAAGTCAAAATGTTAAGATGGAAGTGATAAGCTGTCAGCAAAGTGACAAAGCAAATGTAGTGAGGAAGAGCAACCCCAAAGGGAAAAGGACAAATTCGGCTGCCTCTCCTGGGCCCAGACAAATTGCTACACAATCAAGGCAATATTTGCTGAGCTCCCACTTCTTTTCTGGATCAGTGTAGAGGCCAAGATGAAGTACTCTCTTAGCTAGTAAGAAAATAATGTAACGCGCGTGTTATGCGAAGAAAATGGGTAAAGCAGCGAAAATTCTTATTTAATGCCCTCGTGACCGACAGAATATCTCCAAATTAATCGCAGCAAAAAGCAATGAACAATCGCTTTACCCCTAATGATGTAGTAGTTAACGTAATTAAGCTGAGGTTTTTTTCGGCGCTGAGCGTTAGTGAGAAGGATCCTGCGTTAAGACCTGCGCACATCCTTGGCGTTACACGGACTGCTCCATTTGTTTCTCCACGCACGTCTGCTGGCGCGGACGACGCTCTGGTGTGACTAATCTGAGAGTTGCCAGTGAATTTCACGCGGCGCTCTTTAAGAGCGTTCCGGGCTATTGCTCTGAAAAGTCGCTCACTGCCGAGGGACCCGTGCGCCAGATCACCACTGAAGGCCAGCGCGCACGTGAGTCGCCGCTGCACCACAATTAACAACTGGAATAGACGACCTGCGCAGGAGCGGGCTAACGAGTTCTCGCTATCAGGATGTGGATCAGCCATTTGCGAAGCTAGCTACTCTGAGGAAACACCTTACACCCGCCCCCAAGTTGGACCGTAATACAGTGAACGGTTCATTAGCTCTTGAAAGTGCGTGTCATACCACACAGTATCTCACGCGCTTACTTTGCGGTCCATCTGAGATTTGCGTTCCAGATAATCTCACGGAATAATTTTTATCAAATCCAGCTGCCTGATAGTAAACAATTTTCCGAATGAGCGTACAGTAAGAAAAGTTTCTTGTGCATGTTTTATATCTGGACACTCGTTCTGATATGCGAAGCAATTTCAGTTCCGTTCCTGTCGAGAGAATTGTAGACACATTCTGACAGCGTACTTTGTACAACCGATGATCTGAAAGATTTGCTTCTGTTACTCAATTACCAACATGGGCCCCTTTGTAACCAAATTTTGCAAATGTCACAGGTTTTTGCGAAATAAATTCACTCGTTGAACAAATCTGAAGTCCCTGCTTTGCAAACAGGCAAATGTATCAGGCTGTACTCAACGGGTTTTATTTACCTGAAATTTTTCAATATCAATAAGTGAATGAAATCTCATACGTAGTTACTGTCAGCACAGAAATCGAATATTAGACCCTACAACGTTTATTGAACGTTAAGTCCGTTTCTTTATTATCGCATCTGTCGAGAAAAGCAGGAAGGATCTGTAGAAACACCTGCATATCTGCACTAAACTGTTGTGTAACAGTGGACATAGTATGTTTTGTATGAGATTTTTAGCAACTGCCAGCCTCATTCCTGTTGCAGAGCAAAACGATTATACAGTAATGACAAAAATTATTTGGGAAGTATTAAGAGCAATAATCGTTTTCGCTTATTCGACGAATCTAGGTACTACAGAAGAGTTAATCTTCAGAAACAAATCGTTTCAGAGAAAATGTGGGTTTTATAGCCCCTACAGCTGAATACATAACGATAAAAAGATCATCTCTTTTTAAAATCGAAAACAAGTGTTAAAGTTATCTGGTACACTGTGTTATTTCATCGGCTAGTTTTATCCAATACACTTAATTTTTTTCTATGAATTGAAATTTATATCACTCAGCATTTGCTACAACGTTATAACATATCTTCTCCATGTTTTGTCATCTGTTCTTCCACATTGGTTTATTTTTCATTAGTTAGACTAAGCAGCTACGACGGAATCTACAAGCGTATGAAATATAACAGTTTCTTCTCTGGTTACTGTTCTGTCTGAAGATCGCTTCCAAAGTGTAGCATTCTGCTATTTCCGTCGGAGAGCGCTGTATTTGTAGCAAGATATTAGTTATGTCACTACCTCTACGAAGAAATTTGCTGGAAGATCGTCTCCAAGTGTGACTGTTATTGTATCGTGTAAATACTGTGTAAAATTAATGGAATGAGCGCCAACAGTACTAGGAGGCGTCGAACGTTAACAGCTGGAGGTAAGAGACTTGAATTAATGGTGAAATAATTTCGCCGCACTAAGATACGTCATTTAATGAAATATGAAGAATTATCTATAAAACAATGCCACGTGTTCGTTGTGCAACTGACCGAGTTTCTGACGTGGACAGATTATTATGTAATATTAGGACGGTAGAAATGTCATGAACTATGTAAGAACTACAAAAGTAATGGAAAAAAATTAATTTAAAAATGAAAGGTAACACGCGAATCGTTGGAAGATGATACGATCTCGTCGACATTAACGTTAGAACATGCAGAAGCCTGTGTTTACATTGTTATATACTCTTTAGATAAAAGGAAATCGTAAGGAATGAAAGAGAAGCGGAGGAAAAACAACTAAATTCATTTAAAGTAGTCTTATTATCTTCCCCCGTTCATTACTAGATGGTTATCGTGTCACTGGACCGTGATACAACTGAAGAGTTTTTCGGAGGAGATGGACCTGTCTTGTTTCCAACAGTTGGAATGTTCTCCAATATGGCTCGAATACTGGCGTACTGTGACAACTCAGAAGAGAAACGAAGCAGCTAGCGGATGATATACTAGTGTCCTATAGGCCTGTAGCGCTACAGGGTTTAGCGAGACAAAGCAGAAGACCTGTTTGAATTTCAAGAGAATCAACAATATATGACAAATGCGACTGGTAAAAAGTTATAACTATTGAAGTGTAATAGCCGGTGAAAATCATTCGTCATTGATCTGGAGCGTCGAACGCGGAAGAGAACAGTTACAAGGTATGCTTGTAAGACAACTTGTTCTGTTATCATCTAACAGCATGAACTGCAGGAAAAAGTTCTAACATGAAAATAAGATTTTCGCGTACCCATGTCCACATAAATATTGACCGTACCATTTTGGTACACCCTATACAAATCTAGATTTCACGATGAAGGTATTCGTCGGCAGTAGAGTCTTCATTCACAACGTCACAATAAACGATTAAAATATTTTTCCCATGCAGCCAAGGCAGCATAAACGCCGAGTCGAGAAACTATGATCGTCTGCCACAGACAAATGTTAGCGAGATAATGCACATTACGAGGTACTAATGGTGAGATGATGCTCAAAGTATTCACGGGCATTACCAAATGGTTCAAATGGCTCTGAGCACTATTGAACTTAACATCTGAGGAGGTCATCAGCCCCCTAGAACTTAGAACTACTTAAACCTAACTAACCTAAGGACATCACATACATCCATATCCGAGGCAGGATTCGAACCTGCGACCGTAGCAGTCGTGCGGTTCCGGACTGAAGCTCCTTGAACCGCTCGGCCACAGTGGCCGGCAGTCATTTACCGTGAAAGTGATCTGTCATGCTGCCTCGTAAAATAATGGTAATAAAAAACTGTGTGACATCTAGCAATGGGTAATGCTCTGTCTAAAGCACGATATCGCAGTTTCTCCAGGCGGCTGGACCTGGGTTATTCGCAGAGATGTGATCCGGCTATTCGCGTTGTTGACTGCCCTCTCGCCCGCGTGACCCGCACAGACTGTATTGCCCCGGATACGCACTTTGTAGCCTATTAGTTTGCGCAAGGAATGATCGTGCGAGAACTCGCAAAAGGCTATTGCCGTTTGGGATTTCAGCAAAGAAAAACTGAGGAAAGGGGGACGGAATACCGTTCCGGCATGTTTGCTCGTGTATTTCTATCGTCAGCTCCATCTGTCAATAATGGTCTGATCCGATCACTACAGCCTCATGTGTCAAGATGAAGTGGTTCATTCGGTTGTGAAAACACAAACGAGGAATTGGATGGGCAAACATCTTTCCTCATTATTGTTTGTGCATATTGTAAGTGGCGTGTTATCCATAAAATATTGAAATACACCTTTTTCAAAAGCGCTCGGTGCACAAAGAAGCAACTTTCCACCATCGTTGGTCAGTATTTAGAATTAATATCCATATTATTCCGATATACTCTACTACTAAAATATCTTAATAAATTTACACAGCACCATAATATGGATATTTTTGGTCAAAAAGTCTTCGTTTCAAATCGTGAAACACACTCACCACTGAAATTTACATCCGACGAAGCTCAGACTATGATGCACTTCAATTCCAATACTGGACAGAAGTGTTAACTGTTGTTCTTAGAGAGAAAAAAATATTTGCAACCATCGCTGTGTTTTATTGTTTCGTTGTCTCCTTTGTAAACG
The DNA here is from genome assembly GCF_023897955.1 of Schistocerca gregaria. Lineage (NCBI taxonomy): Eukaryota > Metazoa > Arthropoda > Insecta > Orthoptera > Acrididae > Schistocerca > Schistocerca gregaria. The sequence goes on along the minus strand of NC_064926.1, from coordinate 460,997,279 downwards.
ACAGATATCTGACAGTGCACCCTATGTCTTGTTTCACCAACCTGGAACAAAATACAATTTGAATTGGACGAGAAAGTTGTGGTAATTGCAGTAAAAGGTTTTTGCCCCTTTTAGTTTGCAGTGCGCCTGACATTTTCTCAGTTTGTTAAGGACATCATTTCACGTTGATAAAATCGAAATGAGACTCCTCACTTTGCTAAAGGAATTATTTGAAATGGTGTTTTACTGCGCGATTCTTTTTGTACCTTGATCTGTGTCATTACACTGTAATAAATTTCCTCGAAATCGATCGACTGAGTGGTAGCGAACTATATCAGAACAGATCTGTTGCTGGGGTCCGCTGGAAGGTAAAAAGAACGGAACGCAGAAGTAGGTATGTTGAAGAGTGCTTGTCCATTGCCACACAGTTTTGTGAAACCTATTAAAACCCAAGGAAATGGATCAAAATGTAGAAACAGACGCGCACTAATACTACGGGAGAAATAGTTCCTTTTTTCTACGATACGTGCAATTTCATATCTCATTGTACCAAACACGTTTAATAACTCGTTGTTCTAAAATTGTAGAATGAAATATCGAGAGCAGGACAGGACGACTGCTAGAACTCGATTGGAAAAATATTACGAGTAGTTTTGGTTACAAAGAAATGTAGAAACGAAGCGATACTGATCCTTGGACTTATCTTAGATGAAAGGTGGTAGAAAGCCAAACCCATATTTAGAGCGTTTGTATATTCACATAAAGCTTTTTGACAATGATGATTCGAATACACATTTTGAAATTATGAAATTGTCTGGGAAAGATGTACAGAAACTTGAAATAGTAATTAAAGTTCAGAAAGCAGAATTAAAAATGTACGTTTCTCAGTGACATTGGAAGCATGTCAGAGGAAAGATAATAAGTGAAACGGAATAGGTAGTGTCCTGGAAAGATGTTATAAGATGAACATCAGTGTAAGTAAAACAGGGCAATGGAGGGAGTACAAATAAATCAGGCGAAAAAGAAAATTATAAGCTGAAAGTAGAAGACGAGTTTTGCTATTTGGGCAGCAAAATAACTGAAGGAAGCAGAAATGGGGAGGATATAGAATATAGATTAGGACTAGTGAGAAAAATTTTAGTAAATACAAGAATATCACAACATTTTAGATAAATTTAAGTGGTTGGAAGTCTTTTATGATAGTGTTTGTTTGAAGTGTAGAGTTACGTGGGAGTAAAACATGGATGACAAATGTTAATGACAAGAAGAGAACAGAAGTTTTTTTAATAGTTCAGTTACAGAAGAGTGCAAATGATTGGATGGGTAGATCATATACCCAAAGAAGAAGTGACGAATCGAATCAGGGAGAAAAGAGTTTTATGGCTCAACTTAACTACAAGAAGGGTTAGGTCGAGGGACATCCCGATGCATCGAGTAGTAGTTAAGTGTCGGGGCTAAAACTGTACAGCGAGACAAGAACTCAAATACAGAAGGCAGATTCAAATTAGTGTAGGATGCAATAGCTAAGTACGTATTAAAATATCTGTGCAAGAAGCATTTGAGTGAAGAGCAACAACAAACCTGTCTTCGGACAGATGACTGCTCACAACGTAAATCCACCGAAAAAAAGTTGCTTTTTTATGGTATTGTAATACATTGGCACATTTTCTTAAGGAGACCTGCATTTTCACCCCAGAGTTTTAGAATGCATTACCCTTTGTCTATAACACCTAGGACGATCGGGTGTTATGTCAGAATTGGATAACAGTAAGTAAAGCAATGTTAGAAATTATTTATCTGTGGTAGTTTAATTATTGCAACAGTTTGTCTGCGAGATGAATTTTAAATGGACGTTTATTTTCGGTGGCGTCATTTGGAGCATAATGCGTGTAATTTCATTCGAACTGTGGCTGCCTTCTCTCTACATCCATCGAAATATTTTAAGCCTCACATCTTGTAGTTCGGAATAAAACTGAGGAAATAACAATTATTTATTTTATCCACTCAAAATGTTGTTGATGGAAGTACTACATGTTCACAGCCATGGCTCCTCAGATGCAGCACAACTTTAACATTTGTTTCGTTTCTTCCTACTGGATCGTGTCTGATAATTGTTAAATGATTATCAGTTAAAAAAATATATATTATTTCTACCGACGGCTTTTATCTTTGTTTTCAATCACTGATCTCAGCGGAGGTTGCGGTAAGATAATACTGTTGCATGAGGAGACCTCTGCAGTACCCTTTCTATAATTGTGAGGAGCGCCCAAGTATCGAACACTCCTGCTGGCGCGCCATCGTCAACGCGACGTCGAAACAACACCGGCTCGCAGCTCTCGAGGCGTGAGAGGTGCTCGGGTTATCTGAAGCACCTGCTGTCGCGGCGCGGCACGCCGCTAAGCTGCGGCGAACAATTGATCGGCGCGGGTCGTCATTAAGGCTGCCGGCGCGCCTCTGAGTCCTTGGGGTCCTCGACTGCCATCGGCGGCGAGACTGCGACTCCGCCGTGACACGGGCCGTCTGGGGGAAACAAACGCCGCTGCGGGGCACGGGCAGGGGACAGCGGAGCCGCCAGACAACGTTCCTGACGGCCGCGGCCTTAGTATTAGAATTTCGAGCTGTGTGCCCACATACCAGTTTCCCAAAGCAATACTCAAAACCTTTTACTTGAAAATGTAATAAAAAATACTGATTCATTCCTTATAGTAAAAATAATGCCTTTTATCTTTAATTACTAATCGCATGAAACTAATTAAATTTTGGTACTGAAATGCGTAATTCATTACAGCACAGCGGTTACAAACTTTCAAGAGACATAGAGTACATCTAGACGATGGGACATCACATAACAAGGCAGATCGAAAACGCTTTCCTGGCGCAGTAGTGACGATACAAAACTCAAGAAAGGAAAGATACAAACAGGGTAAGAACTCCCGTTTATCAGATTTAGTTCAGCAGACGCCAAGAGAGAGGAACAAAAACAGACATGAATCGTCATCAGAAAATGTGTTCGAAATTACGTCCACAGACCGTGATGCAGAACTCACATCTCCGGCGCATAGAAGAACTAATGTTCTGGAAAGTACCGGGCGTGGCTCGAACTTCCCCAGCAGTTGCCACGATGCGTGCTAGTTCTTTAGCACCGTCAGGGGGTTTCGTACACCAGTGTCTGACGTATTGCCAAAGGAAGTAGTCAAGGCAAGCGAGGTCCGGCGATCTAGCTGGCCAGGCACCCGACAACTCCTGCCAATCCAATGTTGACGAAGCGCTGCATTCACGTAGCAACGCACATTAAAGCTGTTATGTGTGGGGGCCCTGTCATGCGGAAAACATATTGTAGAACACATCGCGGCGAATACGTGTGCGTCGTCCAAGAGCTGCGGAAATACTTGCTTAAGAAAGATGCGGTAGGTTGCACTCTTCAAACGTTGGGGCAACAAGTACGACCCGACGAGGTGATAGCCGACGATGCTGGCGCATACATTAACGGAAATTGTGATCTCCCACAGTAGCATCTGGCGGATCGTCCGAGACAACTAGTGTCACACACAGCACGTGCAGTTGCTAAACAAGTGCAGTTGCTAAACAAAGATGATTTTGCTCCACAAGTAGCGTTTGCATAGTGGTATTTACAGATGCGCTCAACGTATCCGTGCTTGCCCAAGTCGACTGATGGTGATGTGATTGTGAAACGCGAAGGAACAACCACAGGTAAACGGTGAGTAGCAGACCACATGTACAGAAAGGCAAAGATCGTCTAGCGCTGTTGACGGTGGCTATAAAAAATCGTACGAAATCAAAGGAAGGAGTCATTCTTGAGTTCCAACGCGCTGTCAGCACTCCACCTAGCAGAATGACTGTGCGTAGGGAATTACAAGCAGTAGGGTACAACGGTCGAGCAGCTCCTTAGACGCTACACATTTCTGCGACACTTGAGGTGGTGTAAAGAACGATGCCAAGGACAGTGCATGACTGTAAAGAATGATTTGTAGTGATGAGTAACGCTATATTCTTTGGAAATGTGATGGAAGGATTTGGGTTTGGTGAATGCCTGGAAGACATTACTTACCATCATCTGCAGTACCAACAGTGAAGTACGGAAGAAGTGTTATGGTGATTTTCGTGATTAGGGTGTGCTCTCGTTATCGTGCTTGAAAAAACGCTAAATTTGGAAGGATATGAACACATTTTACAGCACTGTACACCGCGTACAGTAGAGTAATAGTCGGGAGCCGATGATTGCGTCAGCCTGACAATACGCGCTGTCGTGAAGCAGCATCTGTGAGGCAGTGGTTTGTGGACGATAACACTCCTAAAATGGACTGACCTTCCAAGGGTCCTTACCTGAAGCCAATGGAACATCTTTGGGATGCGTTAGGAAGTCGACTTCGCCCCAGACCCTAGAATCCAGCATCCAACATCGCTAACCTCTCTTGTTTTAACCTCTCTTGTTTCGACTGTCGAGGAAAAATGGGCTGCCATTCCTTCACAGACATTCAGACACCTCATTGAAAGTGTTTCCAGCAGTGCTGAAGTTGTCCTAAAGCTGAAGTGTGAAAATACCACATATTAATGTCTACTAATACGTGTCCAGATACCTTTTAGTAGATAGTGTCATCGACCGTTTCAGTACTCTTATAGAGTGTATTACACAACACCTTTATTGCTGCATAAATTGGTTTTTGAGTTGTTACTCCACGTCCAATTGAATAACATTTCGAAAAAAATATGTGATTGCGACCATGTGATATGTATAACAACAAATTGTCTGCAACCACAATATAAATTAATCCTCTTATGATTCCGAAATGAGATAAAATTTGCATCCAAGCTGTAACGTTTTTAGGGCTTGGGCAGGAAAATAAATATGAAATAAATAAATGAAAATTTATCTCCGGTGAGAATCATATTCTAATCCTGCCTCGGGCATGGATGAGTTTGATGTCCTTAGGTTAGTTAGGTGTAAGTAGTTCTAAGTTCTCGGGGACTGATGACATATGTTAAGTCCAATAGTGCTCAGAGCCATTTGAACCCATTTGAACCAAAAATGGTGCAAAAGGTGCTAACTGTGATGACTAGGATTAACGGATAACCACAGTTTTACCAATGTTACCAGGTAAAGACGTTAAAATACCGCACATCGTTTCGTTAAGAAGTAACACAGTTGGTAAAAAAAATTAATTCTAATAACCAAACAGAATAATATATTCCCTTTCCCGTATCGTCATTTGTAGAGTACGTTGTTCCCTTGTTTAGTATTTGAGGTGTCCAGGTTTCAAACGGCTAACTTCCACAGCGTTGGGTTTACTTAACAGTGAGAGACATTTATTCAATGACTATCCTCAGAGTCTGACGCATTTCCATAAGATCCATATTTATGGAACCGTAAGTTCAATTTGTTTCTTTATAAGACTACAGAACCTTTCAGCAGTGAGATTAAAATTCAAGATGAAAGGATATCAAAGATAAAATTCGCTGATGACATTGCTGTCTCAGTGAAACCGAGGAGGAATTAGATCCGTTAACTGAAATACAGAGATTTGACTATATCCGACAAATGATTAAGGATGACGGGTCCAAGTGATAGTATGAGATGAAGAGGTTGGCACAGAAGAGGAATTCGCGGCGGGCTGCAACAAACAAGTCAGAAGACCGATGGCACAATAAAAGCCCGTCTCATTGTTAAAATGTTTAAAGAATGCACCAAACACTCTTGGGGCACCAATACGTCGCCGATAGACGGGGCTTCCCGAAATCGTCTAACGCCAGTGCTAACGCTGTTTGCAAGTCAAGAACTAGACTACTAGAAAGCGTATGGTAGGCGCAGGGCAATCGCAGTTTAGGTCGCAGATATCAGCGCGAGCATCGGAGGGCGCCTCTAATTAAGGGAACCAGTAATGAACGACCGCAGAGAAAGGTGTCGGTGCGATGCTAGCGCGTCCTTCTATCGCCTTGAGGAGGGAGGGGGGAGACGAAGCGCTAGCCTACTTATGCTGATGGCTGGCGGCCGCTGCGAGCTGAGCTGCCGTTGTAAATGAAGCCTTATCTGCGGCGCACGACTTATTTTGTTGCAGGCCAGTTCGCTATATTTATCGCAGGCCTTGATTCGCCGCTGTCAGGATCTCCGATATGGCGTCGTCTGCGCACTTTGAACCAAGTGGCCGAGGTCTGGCATCCACTGCCGCAGAGCAACTGAAGACGCAGCCGGCAGGCTCTTCGTGATATTCCTAACAGACTTACTTGAGGGCAGGCAAAAAAACCGTCCAGCTACGTGCCTACCACACGTCAACTGCAATAGTCATCTGCCACCACCTTATTTCCGTACGCTATGTCTAATGCTATAAATTATATCTAGAACACTTGAACGAGAAACTGTAACGAGATCGTTCGAAACCAGGTATATAATGCCAAATGTTACATGTTTGGCTTCGGCAACTCATATGACGACAGTACTGTCCGTCGGACAAGGACTTACCAGTAACGCTCTACAAAAGAAGGGTGGAGGTAGCTTTCTTATTGCTTAGTGCCAAAGTAATTTACATTCCATGTGTTTTCCCTGAATAATGATGACGTAAGACAAATAAGAGAGAGATAGAGAGAGATAGATAGATAGATAGACAGAGAGAGATATGGAGTTGGGGGAGGGACGGGGAGGGGGGGGGGGGGGGGGAGTAACTTGAAAGTCGCTGCTACGTAGGTAACCCAAGAAACTAACGTTTATGTGAAAAGTCTTTTCTTCAAAAAAATTGATATCTGTGAAAGCAAAAAAGGTATAATTTATATCAAGGAACTCATGGAAACGTGTCTCAGGGCATCGACTGTGGAATTCCAAATTAAACGAAGGGCAACGACGTTTTCTAAATGAATAATGTACTCGCGGCGTATGAAACAACTGTTATGATCTAAATGCGAACTTCAAAATTTTTACATCTTCCTTTGTCAGTTATAAAGCAAGCATTTATGAGTGTGGAAATGTCCTCCACACTTCCTCCGGATAATATGATTGACTGACTTCCTAGTCTCGCAGCCTGTTAAGCCATTTGCCACCATATGCATATCTCTTTGGATAACGGTCCTACCACAAATCTATGGCTGGAGACATTGTCAATCAGCCCCAGCTCCATATCGTATATGAACCTCGATAAATAAGCCACATAGCAAGTCTTTTATATCCATAGACTGACACTATTCACTACAACGAGCGAAAAAGAGCACTTAGAATTCCAGGAATTTAATGCCACTTTACAACTTGAAAAAATTAACTTAACTCTACGAGAGGGCGTGAGTGGAGACAAGTCTACGCCCATCAAAATATCAATTCTTAAGGAGAAGCAAGACGCAAATGGCGAAATTAGAACTATACTCTTCCGACGAGGCATTGTCCTTTTCGGAAGTGTGCACGAGAGACAACTTCTGCTTAAAGCTCCAATGAAAACCAACGTCTGCTTAAAACCCCAATGAAAGCTATGGAACAGCAATCTTGCAGAATTATTGTTGTGTTTGTAGAAAAAATTTTGAATTTTCCATAGACTGTCTCAGTCGTTGTCATGTCTTTATGTAACGACAATCTCTAAAGCTGCTGACGAATATGGGTGACGTATTAACAGATAAATGACTCGACATGATTTACGTAATTGGGGACATATTTTTCGTCACGGACGGCGTTCTTGGAGCCTAGCGTCAAATTATGTAGAAGGGGTTTAACTTCGTAAAGCATCATTACTCAAATACAGATTTCCTTGACACTAATTTTTCTATTCGCAATAGTATGTAGACAAATTCGTGGTACTTTACTATAGTCTTCCACTTTTCATTCTGAGGGAAAAAGGACAAAACCTGATTACGGAAGTTGTGTCGCTGATGATGCAAAGAACGTCATGTAAAGGTACTCAGTGAGTCACTGGGTGACCAACCTCTCTTCAGAATACTTGTGGAGATAACGACTGTGGTGTAAGAAGAAATATTTAAAAAGCAGTAGGAAATACTTATTAATGCTGAGACGTCATACACAGGTCGTGGTGTCAGTCTCCTTTTATTATTTGCGACCAAAGTTTTTGGAACAGCTGAATTTGTTTGAACACACAGATCCGTGGTGTATACTATGGAGTAAGAGTAAGGTTAAAACAGTCTCTCATCCGACATATTCACCAGTTGAATAAAAATTCATTATAATAGTAAACACATGGTATCAGCTTTAGCGCGGAAACGTCCGAAGTGTGGCCGAAGGAGAACGCCCACGCAAGGCTACCAAAAACCACGAGGTACTGAAGTACTGTACTGGATTTGATTATAGTTAATTTACTGAGTTCTTAGAGATGCGAGACGGACTTGTTCGAGACACGGTGAGACATATTCCACCTTCAACTTCGATTCACACTAAATGTTGAACGTCACACCAAGGCCTTGTATGCTTCGCGTTAATACGATAATTAGCGGGGAAGAGGACCACAACTAGGCTTCACGGACTACAAAGTTGTATGCCACTGAAACTCGACAGCAGTTTGTCGTCTAGGTGAAGGATAAGTTGTCTATCTGTTCAAAAATACTTTGCATTTCCCCAGATACCAAAAGTATCGAAGGAATATATGTAACGATTAGCTAGAATCAATGAATAAAAACCAAAACGTATAAAAAGTTTGAAGTGGCGTCTTCTAACGTCCGCGCTGTCGCTATTGACGTTATGTCATTGGCTAATTTTCGGAGCAAATAAATACCGAAGTGCGCATGTTCATTTTACGGGGAACAGCTGTCGATACGCTCAATTATGGCTCAAAGTAAATGCATAGCTCTTTAGAAGGAGGAGTGCCGTTACTTCTGCTTTCATTATATCTTTTGTAACGGTAGTTGCTGCGCTGACAAACAGACGACGCAGCGGTCGCTTGTTACTGGCTGAAGTTGAATTCTAACAGTGCGGCTCGTAACATACATTTAGAATTGTTGTTGCGTGATGTTGAAATTTTTTTATCAAAATGTAACAGTGGAGTAATATTTTCGTGTGTGTTTGTAGGCTTTTTTCGCAAAACAAATCTCGAGAATTTAGCGGCAATGAAAATACAGAACTATTCGTGAGAGATACGAATACCTTGGTACATCAGGTGCGCCCGACTCTAGAATACCTTATAATTCACTGTACAAATATTCTCCGTCAGACAAAATATTAATTGGCTTTTACGAAACCATTTGCTCAAGAAATAACACATTTTTTCCAACACGACAATGGAATCTTTGACACGCTTAAGAGTATGTTGGAAGTTTCTCGGTATATCGTCATTTTGGAATTTAGAGGTCTATAAGCTGTGACAACCACCCATCAACTGTAGATTTTGTGCATTTACATATGTTACAGTGCGTGTATGCTCTCGTGAAGATGGGTGTATGTGATTCCGGGAACTGTGAACCGAATTCAGATGCGTTTACGTGCTAAAGAAATGGAGGTACGAAACAAACGCACCAACTTATCTGCTGAGGACAGAATTAAGGAGAAAATGGTGATAGCGGTCTGGGAGAATGATATTCCTATTCCGTATAAAGACAATGTTCCAAAACTATGTTTAGTTTATCACATAGCAGGTTACATTGTCAAAAAGCTTAATAAACAGAGCAGCTGTGTGAAGTGTGCTCAAACCATTGTGAATGAAATGCCTTCTGACACAAAAGTTGCAACCTTCATCGCCATAAAGGACTTCAGCTCAATAAATGGCCTTTCTTATTTGACTTTCCGCCCGAGAGCGTTTTCAACATTCTTTTACAGGTTGAAGTAATTATTGAAAAGAAACTGTCTTCCGTCTCAAATATATGGGCTGGAGTATTTTAAGAGTGTCTGGAAAGAAATGACGAAATTGTTTTAGGAAAATGTGATTTCAGATGTTGTTGGAACTTAAACTTGACATTGCTGGCAAATTAATTTTCCGTTTCATGAAGTGCCACTTTTTCTTTCGCACGAAAGAAATCAGCAAAGAGCTCTTGTCAGCAAAGACCGCGAAGTCATCAGGAAAACTTTCCAAAATTTCCGACAACTAACAGCTACAAATTATATGGGTGAGATAATATTGTCTTTTAGTCTGTATTATTGATTGCTATGCACCTCTATAAATGATTTTTTGCATGTTAAACCGTATTTCGATCTTCGCCAGTATAATTTATTTGGTTATTATTCGTGACCTGATGGTTTCATAACTGCCTTAAAGGATGTCAACGTATTATATTTCAATGCAGATGTCATATTTCACTTATTTTGTCTTATTATCGTCAAATAAGGCGTTTTAAAATTGTGTAAGATCCGACTAGTAGATATATTACAACGTTCCTCGTCCAGCGCTAAGCTACGGTAGTCCCACCTAGGAGCAGGCCTGCGGAAATTTGTCGCGTGCCTGTACCTCTTCTCCTAGACGCTACGATGAAAGCTCAAGGCGGAATGTCAAAGGTTTGTCCATGTGGTAAATTAGCGATAAAATTAGGTCGTTTAATTTCATTTTTATGTCGTCATATTTATAAAAATAACATAAAATTCATATTCGAGTATTCTCAGGGTAAACTGTGAATATTAATTTGAAAATTTTTGTACTCGAGACATGACTGTCTTTGTTATTTGTGCCACTACAACGATGACTGTGCATTTTACATTTCATCACTTTCGCTGATCCAGTCATCTATTTAAGAAAATTACTTGAACTCCTTTCCAAGAGCCCAGATGGCACTAATTTGTCATCTGATAGCAAGACATTCTGAACGCAAAGAAGAGCGATCGTCTCTTACAGAAATAGTGTAGCTTATTTCGGAAGCAAGTACGCAGGTGTTTACGGAAAAGTACGTGCCGCTATCCGGAATATATAACCAAGCTTCATCTCATTAATTGACTCAGTATAATTACCATGCATTAAGCTTGTGTTTACTCTCTCTGTTGGATTCTGACAACTAATTACATCAGACTGAACTTTCTTTGGGTGCTAGTCAGCTACTAACACTGTTTCCGCCCACAAGAGAACTGCCTTTCTCTTTTATCGGAGAAGTAAGATATTGAAGTAGTTTCATGCATTTCTACAGATAAAGTGGAACAATAAGAGAATTGAATCATATTTGAAAGGAACCACGCTTGGCTTTTCACGTACCGTTTTGATGTAATTCTTCCCTTGGTCCTCCCTATCTCGTACACGGATTACCGTTTTCGGCAAAGACACGTCAGAGCGCTTGCGTCATATTCGTTGAAACTGTGCATTATGGGGTGTTAGTACATAATAAGAAAAGCATTGCAGTATTTCTAGTCTGAGCGCAGAACGAATATTATCTTATTTCTGTTGGAACAAAATTTCTCAAGCAGTCAGTACAAGTATACTGGCGAGACGGGGAAGCATGCATAGCTGTTGACGTCTGGAATATCATCGAGTCTACGACGAGCGTCTGAGACTTAGACTAAATAAATGACAGTGAATTACTGCTGCATCCGTGATTGCCTCTACGAATATCAAAAGGAAATTACTGGGCAGTACATGCTGCAGAGCACTTGCTGATATTTACCAATCGCTTTTACTCTTCCACTAACTTATACCGTAAGATGAAATTAAGTGTACGCTTTTATGCGTGTCGTAATCAGTCTTACAATGTATTTACGGTCCTGCCGAAATATTGCAATTCCTTCACATCCTCTACGCAATATTAGTTCCCTAACATTCTTAAAAACAGCTTCTTCGGCTTTCTTCCGATGGTTCTCATTGAAGTACTCGTAACACTATCTCCTGAATTAACCCGATCGTTTCTTACAGTAACACATCTGTTATATTTTCCCGCAGGTCAAATTGATGTAAAACATTAAACGAAGAAACGACGCTCTGGAAGAGACAGTGCGAGAGGTTTTGTTAGCAGCTTCCAGCGACGAAATGCTGCTCTTACTGAAATTTCTCCCAAGGGACCAGAGTCGTACGAAAATGAGTTTACGTATTCGACACATTTGATACCATTCGGTATCATTATTCTTAGGTGTTAGTGCAAAAAAGGGAATAGTCAATCGTTAAATATTAACGAAAGAAGCCTACAAGAATACAACATCTGTGAAAGAATAACATGATTTACATTCCAAAATCAAAATAAAATTGGTGATGGATGTCTAAAAATGTACCACGCTTCGCATAAAAAGTGCTTCTCGCTATCAGTATGCATCTCAGTCCCCCAGCTGCTTAATTTAAATAGCGTCTTAGTGAACTAAGCAGCTGTTTGCACCTCTCAAAGCTTTCGTTATTTTAGTAAAAGATGAGAGAAAAACTTACTATTTATCATATCCTATCAGTAACAGCAAAACAAATTATAGCAAGTAGATGACGAAAGAGATGATTAGTAGAGGTGCCCATGTGCCATAATAAACGCACGAAGCAGAGGTACGCTTCATGGTACGAACGCGCTGTTGCCCCTTTCTAGAGTCTTTCCGTCTTGCGACCATGTAAAACGATATGTGATACTTCCACATTTACCAGAGACACTAAAGAAATTATTTTTTGGGGATGTGAGTCTTCTAATTGGCTGATGCGGCTCACCACGAATTCCTATCTTGTGCCATTATCTTTATCCCAAACTACACCAGGCATGAGCTACCTTTGATGACACGCGGGCCTGATTCACATGTTTATTTACGTTTGCCGCCCAGCCCGTCACGTTATGCAATAGAAGCCTCTTAACGCATCAAGTCAAAACTATAGCGTCCGTGACGTTCATGTTTATGGGAAAAGCACCCATATGAACGGCCCTTCTTTCCCGACACGCCACGCTAACAAATTATGCCTCGAAACAAGAGTTTTTGAGGTATATCCATTACACTTTCATCCCATCTTCGGGTATTAAGATTTGTTCACGTCTCGTGAACATTGTTTCTTTACTTACGACATTTTACATAACTTACCTTGCAAAATACTGCAGCGTCTCTCTCTCTATCTGTCTCTCCCACAAATTTCTTCCTTGATACCAGTCACGGACCACCCGTGACCTACATTCAACGTCCTAAAACTTTTCCTCGCTACAGTTCCCTCTGTTGTCACGGGGAATTGTTCACAGATGTCTTAAAGTATATGCCGTTATCCCGTCGTTTCTTTGTTTTGCCCCTGTTTTGTGTTGGTTCTCAGTCGGATATGAACGGTTTGCCGGGCAGTAATGTTCATCCAGCATTTGCGAATTCACGAGAGTGGCGTTTTATATGCAGAGGAAAACTGGAGACACTCTTTAAGAATTGTCCTTGTTTTGGTCCCCAGTTCGAAGATGTTTGATGCAGCTCTCCACGCTAGTCTATACAGTGCAAGCCTCTTCTCTATTGCATAACTAATGCAGTCTACATCTGTTTAAACCTACTTGCTGCACTCAAATCTCTGCTGTATTCACCTCCCTCACTTCCCTTCATTACCAAATTAACTATTTTTTGATACCTAAAGGTATGTCCTATCAGCATACCCATCTTATAGTGAAGTTGTGCCATAAATTTCTTTTCTCCACAATTTTTTAAAGTATCTCTTCATTAGATATCCGATATTATCTTAACCATCCGTAGATTTCAAAAGCTCCTATTATCTTCTTGCCGGAAGTTTTTATGGTTCATGTTTCACTTACGTACAAAGCTCATTAAGGGCAGAAATCTGCAGTAACCCTTTTAAGACTTTTGCTATTCTTGCTGTTGTCAGTCTCTATTATATCTCTTCTATATTTCGGCCATCGTCAGTTATCTTGCTGGCCAAATAGTAAAAAACACATCTACCAGTTTTAGTTAATCATTTTCCAAACTAAGTCTTTCAGTATCGCCTCATTTGAATCGTCTGCATTCTATTACACTTGATTTAGTTTTGTTGATAATCATCGTACAAGCTCTTTTCAAGACGCTATCCATTTTGTTCAAGTATTCTTCCAAATCCTTTGGCGTCTCTGACAGAACTACAAGGTCATCGGTAAACGTTAAAGTATTCATTTTTTCTTCCTGGACTTTTATTTCCTTTCAAAATGTCTCTTTGGCTTTCGTAACTGCTTACTTAGTGTAAGATTGAATAATATCGGAGATGAAACCCTGTCCCATTTCTTCATCAATTCATGCTTCCTTTTCATGCATTCGAATTGAATAACTATTATCTTTTTTTCTGTAGTTGTGATTAAAATTCCGCTCCCTGTATTTTATCCACGTTACCTTCAAGAACAGAAAGAGAGCATTCTAGTCAACATTGTCAAACTTTTTCACTAAATCTACACATGTTATGAACGTAGGCTTGGCATTATTTACCTATCACCTAAGACAAGTCGAAGGGCAGTATTGCCTCCCGTGTTCCTATATCTCTCTGGAACCCAAGCTGATCTCCGATGTCGAATTCTACCAGTTTTTCCATTCTTCTGAGCCGCGCGTACCAGTCGCACGGTCTAGGGCGCCTTATCACGGTTCGCGCGGCTCCCCCCGTCGGAGGTTCGAGTCCTCCCTCGGGCATGGATGTGTGTGTTGTCCTTAGCGTAAGTTAGTTTAAGTTAGATTAAGTAGTGCTTAAGCCTAGGGACCGATGACCTCAGCAGTTTGGTCCCATATTCCTTACCACAAATTTCTAATCTTTTCCATTCTTCTGTTAATAGTTCGAGTCACCATTTTGTAACCATGACACGTTAATTGGGCGCTGAAGGAATGAGAGTTTATAAGGGGTATTGTTGATGGAGGAGAGTATATCTCGAGTGCGTCTGAAGACTTTTACACAAAACTAATCGCTTTCTTATTTGAAGCCATATATGACTGGGCAGATTCCTTAAAAATATCCTTGAATACCCTGATACAGGCGTGTCTGGACCATACTTTGTTTGTGACTCACCTGGGCGGCCGCCCGGTAGGGGTGCTGGCGGGCGTGGGCCTCTTGTCCTCACGGATGTGCATCTTGGAGGTAAGCCTCTTGAGCACGTCGTCCATGGTGCGCGGCTTGACAGCCGCACCGTAGTGCGCATGCGCCTGGGGAGATGCGCAGCCCGCCGTCAGGCGCTGCTTCTTGCTGCGGCTTCCCGTAGCGTCCTCGCCGTCGTCGCTCGCTGCCCCCGACGACGACTCGCCGGTGGCGTGGGGCGCGCCGCCCCCGGAGACGGAGGAGGCGGCTTGGCCGTGGTGCAGCCGTAGGCGCGCGCCGTCTTCGTCGTCGTCGTCGGCGCCACTGCTGCTCGAGCACTCGTCCAGCTCGTCGGTGAGGCAGCCGCCACCGTCGCTGCCGCCTCCGCCGCTGCCACCGCCGCCGCCGCACAAGAGTCCTGCCGCCGCTGCCGCTGCCGCCGCCGCTGCGGACGCGTGGGAGGCGCCTAGGGGCGGGCACGGCTCGTCGTCGCCGCAGCCGCCCTCCTGCAGCTTCGTGGGCGGCGACTTGCGCTTCGAAGACATGTTCCTGCGGCACACGACAGACCTATTAGCCCAGCTCGAAAACTGTTACCCAAACCCACTTTTCCTTCATTTAGCAGTAATAATTGTGGTAGACAAAATTCCGTATGTCTTCCACAGTCAGTGATTATTTTCAATTGATTAATACCTGTAGATTCTGAGAATCGTGCACGTAATGTCCAAATTTCATGAGAATTGGCTTGAAAATCTATGACCTATCTGAAGATGCCGTGAAATTGATTTAAATGTGATATTATTCTCTACTCAACGTAAGAGAGCATAGAAAAAAACACCTCAACACTATAACTACAGGAAGGTGAAACCTTTCATCTAATAAGAGCGATTCGAATACACACACAATAATGACAACTAAATGTAACTGTGAAAGAAGAGACTGAATATCATTTACCTTTATAATGGAACCATAAACACTTAAATAAATGACAAAATGGCATCAGAGAACAAAACTCTGAAGAGAAATTTAATGAATGAGACGTGTGCTTTAAATCCATTTCAAGTATTTAGTGTCAGTTATCCAAAAATACCAAATGCTGCACGTGAAATGCAAGACGTCTTCAGTAATTCGTTGTAATCTCTTACTTAAACACATAGTTTCTATACTGTAAAATTCACAGCACGTTTGAATTCCCGCCAGTATTCTACGCCAGCGCTGTTCATGCGTTACGGTGTAACAGGGTACGTGTATCTGCATGTAAACGAGTGCAGTACTACGGCGAGGCTGAGGCGGCCTACTGACAGCTAAGATCAGTCCGAAGTACCCAGTCGAAGTGACCATATCGAAGTGGTGTCTGCTCCGGCCCGCCGTGGGCAGACTTTGCTCCGCGCTGGGACCACGATGGCGCACGGCCAGCGTTGCTCATGTTTCGGCGTGGGTGGCCCAGTGGTTGGCGGCGTTGTCTACGGAGGGAGCAAAAGCTGAGACTGAGTCTGCAGACCGGTGTGGAATCAACCGCATCAACAGCACATGGCAGGTCGGCCGAGCCCGTTTTGTGTTGGAGAGACTGTTTTGGGTGCTGTCGGTGTGAGAGTGGTTCCGTGGAATCGGATGACACGAAGGTACTGTCAGCATCGGGTGGACAAGCCACAGCAAGTGAGGAAGCGGAACTTGGAGGAATCCTGACAGTCCCGCATGGAGTCGTGGACATTGTGGAGGCAGCAGAGCAGTTGGACATCGAACAGTCAACTCGGGGGACTGGCCAACTGTAACGCGAAACGTCGCTGGGCTGTAGCAGCAGCAGCCGGCAGTTACCTCTGTATGCCCCGAGGATAACAAGTACGAGCCAGAAAGCAGCTGCGGAAGAAAGTTAGCCCTACGACGATTGGAAAACGAGGATAAGAGTGACTTGTGTCGTGTTCGTCATTGGATTTTTGTTAGTATTAGTGAGTGACCAAGAATTGAATTATCGTATTAGGCTGGGGCTGGTGTTGGGTCTGTGTTGATGGAACAGTGCCTTACATAACTGCACTTGATTTTATGAAGCTGGGCTAAGTCATGGAGTGGTCTGATTGTGTTCTAGAGAGAAGCTTTAAATGATTCACTTGTCAGTTTATGTGTCTTGTAGTTGACTGTATGTTACATTGTTATTACAGAGTAGATCACGTATGTTTGTACGTGTTGTCCGCCCTGTCTTTATGTAAGGTGTTGGTTGTAACTGGTGAACTAGCGTATGGTGTTGCAGGATTATTTTGTGTCCCCTTTGTAAAGCTAGTTTTAGTGGGCGGACGCAGTTATTATGAACGGTATGTGTAAAACGGTAAGCGTATATCTACCTTATGCTAGGATTTCTGTTGTATGTTTTATGGTACTCCCTTGAAGTATTATTTGTTACTGTGAGATGAAAAAAGGAAGGAAACTGTTTATTATTTCCAAAGTAATCGCCATAACTGTCACTATATTTATCCCCTTGTGAGACAAGGTCTCATTGCTTCATGGAAAAATGTCTGCGTTTGAAATAATAAAGAGTTTACTTACTTTATTTTCCATCTGCCTTGTTTTCACTCGACTGTCCCTTATGTATCGAAAAAATAGGGCGCGGATTCTTACGTTTGCTTTGTTTGCCGGAATTGTGAGTTTCTGGTTAGCAAATTAGTGTTACTTAAGAGCCAACACTTGTATAACACCCAGCCAAACGTTACTCCCGACGAAATCTTGCGCCATATTTTGACTGAACTTATTACTAAGAATATTCGTAGTTTTATTTTTACTCTTATAATAAGTCACAATGGAGGTTCATTAAAATTTAGCGCTCTTTATTTCAGAAAAGCAAGGGAGGTCTTTTCAGTCATAATTTGTTTGTAGTAGTGATGTATAGTTTGTATAGTCCCACTACAAATACAATACAGATCACTTTCCAGTAATTCATAAACATGATTTTATGTATTGCCGGTGAATCTTCTCATCTGCAAATGTCTGTCCAGCTGATGAAGCGCAAAAAAGATTTATGTTCCTATTAACAGCAGCATGGTTTCTATACAGTTTCTTTCATTTAGACAGGAATAACATTTGCGCTTTCTTTATCAGGGCATAACACCGCAGTACGCGTATTAATACAGTGTCCACCGATCGTAAACAAAGCAGTAACATCCGTACATGCAGTAGACAGTAACATCCGTGCATGCAGTAGATCGTTTTCAAGCAACCTGTAATCGTATCCGCAAAGGCATTTTTTCATCGAATTTGAAACATGCAGTTTGGCACAACTCATTAAGAAACAGCCGAACTCTACAGAAAACTCTTATTAAATAAAGCTAAAGACATTAGATTACAAATTTATGAACATATTGCGACATCACATTTAACGTCTTTCACCAGTTATTAACGTAGACTGTTTCAGTCCGTTTGTGATAGTAACGCAATGTTGTGTTTACTTTTCATCGCTGTTGCTAGTTTAATAGATTGATAAAGAAAAACGGAAAAAGATCGTAACGGCTGTTCTGAAAAAAAAAAAACAAGCTGAGAGATACATCTATCTTTCAGTATCTGAGTAGGTTAAAAAAAAATGGACCAGTGAAAGTAGTTGTAACTGCATGTTGCGGTTCACAATATTATCGCTTGTGGAAACAGAGGAATTTCTGCTGAGCAACTACATCGGATGAAGCGAAAATAGTGCGCCTAGGCAAAACCACGTGCTGCTGCTTAATTTTATTTAAGTAGTCAGGGGCACTGAACAGCCGAAACGGCTTATAACGACGGCAGATACGTAAATCAGTCGTCAAGTTGGTTGCACGGCCTTGTCTCAAAGTTATGGCCACTGCTCTGCCCATTCCTTCCTTAGTTCGGCCACATCTTCACAGAACGTCGCCGGAGTGAAGTAGCGGCACGAAGGCAGCCGGCGCACACCTCTGCCAGCGGGGCACACCTCGCCGCGAGAAACCAAACACAGGGCGGGCAGCGGCCGCGGGCGTACATCCCCACAAATACCGCCGCGTGCGACTGCTACCTGTATTTCCGCGAGGGGAAATATACGGGCCGTCATAATTATATTGTAGCAATATACAATGCGGCCAGCGCCTGAACCAACGCGTAAATCATATTCTCTGTTTGCTCAGCTCCGAATGTGTGCGTCTGCTGGGGGGAGAATTTACGGCGGCGTGCGCGACTGTTAACGATTAAAAATAGAATGAAAGGGCGAAAAAGATGAAATGCAGGCAGGAATCTGGAACACCGAAAATACATAAGCGGATACGTGTGCTGGCTTTTTATTCCCGCGGCGGCAATGGACCGACAGGGAGATGAGGTGGGGGAACGCGTGATCTCGTGCATGGAGTTGATCACAGAGACAGCTGTGCGTAGAACACCAAACAGAGAGTCTCGGGAAATTCGCGAAAGCTAAAAGTCGAAATCGTTTGCATAAAACATCCAAATAAAGAACTTCGTCAGAACATTATTTTTCTGTTTTTTACTGTTTTGTACTTACAATAGCACACTAGAGAGAAAATAAGCACTGTGCAAATTTAACTGTCCTAGCGTCAGCATATTAAAGTATTTGACACCTGAACTTGAACAATCCAACAGAACGCTACAGCACAACTATCACCACAGTAGCTTCGAGGAGAGGTACTTCTTTCATAGTCAGACAGAAAAGAAACTCTCCATTTGTTCTCTCATTTCTAATCTCTTTTTATTTCATTCCATTATCGCTGTGTTTTTGTTTTACTTATCTGTCCCTTCTCACAGATTCTCCTCCTTCCATCTTGTATTCATTTGTTTCTCCAGTTACTTTTACTTTTCTTTGTACTGAAGGAAAAAATTAAAAACTGGCCTGGAAAATATATCCTTCACCTGAAGATAGCCAGCCCAACCTACATAATCTGCCCCAGGTGCAAAATAACGTATCTTCCGGTCCAGATTTATTTTGTCCAGTCTGTACATACAGATGTCACAGACCAAAATACTGCTGCTTTTTCTTACAATCTTAAGATTCTATTTAGTCTGAGTCTGAGTTCTATAGTTTGTGCTAGATCATAACGTCAGCTGTAAAAGGAGTCACGCGGATGACGCTAGGATGGCTAATTCTAGAGTATTGTTCAAGCGTTTGGTGGCCTAAGCAAGAAGGCATGACAACAGGCATCGCAATAATTCATATGTTCCCTGTGAAGTTAGTAGCATTTTGGTATAGCCCATACGAAAGTATAACAGAAATACTTGTGGAATTTAAATGGAAATGCTTGGAAGCAAGATGACGTAATTCTCGCACAACCCTGTAGAACAGCTCCAGAGGACCTATATTAGAAGAGCACAGTGCGCCTGGTATGCTGTCACCATCATATCTCTTACGAAGGGATCATGAGAAAAATTAGGGCGTGTGCCACTTCTCTCTCGCTAAGTATGCGTATGGATTAGGTCAGAAAATGCTCATCTTGTTATGAAGCACCCTCCGCCATACACTGTGCAGTATTTTGTGGAGACTGTATATAAATGTACATCCTAATGTTTTGTTATCCTGAAAGCGGCTGATTGAAAGGTTAACTATGAAGAAAGAGGGGGAAAGAAGTAAAAGTGATTCAACTGTACGTGATGTAGGCTTACTGGGTGTGTCGAAACCGAAAAGACTCACGAAATAAGTCGTGAACAAATAGCCATCGGGGTGAATTTTACCACCGAACACTTACAAGACAGTAAGTCCGTTCCCCGAATGAATGTTGGCTTTGCTATGGAGTGCGCTTTGATTTGAAACTTCCTGGCAGATTAAAACTGTGTGCCGAATCAGGACTCAGTTTTGGGACATGCCATGCTCCAAGGTTCCAGTCCTGTTCCGGCACACAGTTTTAATCTGCCAGGAAGTTACAGTTATTGGTATTACAGTGCGAAATGTCGTGGCTTCGTTTATGCAGTTGAAATTCGAGAACTTCAGCTACAGTATGTTAGTGGGTGCAAGAGCTGGTTCCAGGAGTACAAGGAGGAGAATGTGTGTTTACGGAACAACTCAAACTTAATGAACCCTTAAGTTTCAAATGAGTGTCGATATTACCGTTGCTCAATGAGAATCTGGCAATTGTGTAACTGTTACAGTCTTACAAATTTCGAAATGTAACATTTAATATTTCATTTATCAACAACTAAAATGACTTAAAGAACATGCCTAAGGAATAGTTTTCACTTTAAAAAATGCTAGAAATTACAAGGATTTTTTTCATAACATGTCGAGATGAGATCGCCACACAAACCTTAATCACCTCAGGAACCATAACGGTAATGCCGTGTAACACCGGCACTAGTATTGTTAATACCCTCAGTTCGGCGAGGAGGAGTGTCTACATGTTTCTTCGGGTATGCCATATCTAGGTGAAGCCACTCACTGATCATTAGGTACCAAACAGCTATCAAATGCTGGAGACGTATTGTGAGTTTAGGTCCGTATGATTCAGAGGGTCATTCAAGATACGATAGTGTGTCGGAATGTTGGTCCAACCAGGAACATATGCCTGTAACCCTGTCAACATGGCTGTCATCGTCCTTGAAGAAGGTTGTACTATTATGTTCATCATCGCAGGCCGTAACAATATATATATATATATATATATATATATATATATATATATATACGCACAACGTATTTGCAAGGTTAACGTTTAAATTTGACAATGATATGCCAGCGCACGGTGTCACATCATGCATGTCTTTGAGACAACCTTTAAAAGCATGGAGCGGGCGGTTCTCCACAACAAAATTATCTTACCGTCTCTTCCGTCGCACCAAGGTCACATGCAGCACTGTCACAATGAGTCCACTTCTTCAAGATGTGACTACATATCCCTTTTTTCATTCGGAAGCGATTGAGTCTCGACCATGCGAGACCAGCAACTCTCATCGTTGGGCTGTGAATTAGATGGGCGTTCTGATGTTGATGTCCATTCCAGCGTTGCGTCCACTTCTCGGTGACATCGAAAATTTCTGAATCCGGAGATCAGTCCAAGGTGGCTTGAGTGATTTCAGGCTTATAGCTGGTGGATCCGGAAAGCTTTATTTAGAAATGAACTATTTTGCGACTCTGTCTCCTTAAAAATTTGCATTTTGCCAGATTTGATTCGGAGATCCAGAGGGGCAATATTGAATAAAACAAGCAACCACTGAGTAAAAGACATGTCCTTAGATTACTAATCATGAAACTGTAGAAGAAGGGGGAACACTTCATCGCCGCCGGCCGTGGTGGTCGTGCGGTTCTAGGCGCTACAGTTTGGAACCACGTGAGAGCTACGGTCGCAGGTTCGAATCCTGCCTCGGGCATGGATGTGTGTGGTGTCCTTAGGTTAGTTAGGTTTCATTAGTTCTAAGTTCTCGGGGACTGATGACCTCATATGTTAAGTCCAATAGTGCTCAGAGCCGTTTGAATCATTTTGAACATGATCGCCGAGAATGTTGAACTGAACAGCTCGGTTAATTTTCGCGGTAACTTGAATTATTAGGCCCAAGCCATGGAACTGAAATCACCTCCGAAAAAATGACGGAACCACCTGAACTGCACCCTACACCCACTGCGCGTAAAATGCCTCATTGGACGATGGTCGATAGCATCATCGCCTGGCACCAGTCCTACACCATCTACTGTGCTGCGAAACAAGCAATGTGCTCTTTTCAAGGGTGTCGTGCTTCCATTTAAATAATCATCCGACGAACGTGAAACTGAATATAAGTTTCAAAGGCAGAGTTCTTCCTCATAAATGGAACTCAAAATACTGTCCTCTAAGCCACAACATCTGAGCCTAACGCAGAAGACTTGTAACAAATCCACCATAAGTTATCGGAACTACCTCGGGAACCTCAGCAACCACACTACGTTGTTCAGACTAGATTTGGTGTACTTTGTGCACCGTTCTGGATGAATAACCATCATACAAAGCTTGTCAACACCCAAATGAATACTATCGAGCTCATATCTGGCGGTATCAAGTCACCGTTAGCAAGTATAGTGCTGCCTGATTTGTGCAGATGTGCTTCTCTTACGAGGAAATTCAAGATCTCCAGGGATCCTGATCTACCCACGCATAGGAAACTTAAAAGCTGCAATCATGACACCGTACTCCACGTAATGATTTTGGCATGGCTAGCAGAGATTTTAAACCTCCAGAAGTATGGAAGCGGTCGGTGGGAAGCTCTAATTATTCTGCACCTGCCAACTTCTCAAGTGCTAAGCTCTCAAGTGGATCTCACCTACCATGCAAAACCGAGACTGCCCTTAACCAGACACAGACGGGCCACGGCAAGTAGAAGGATACGCTGCACCAGTGGAAAAAGCTGCCCAATGCAGACTTCGACTGCGGAGCTCAACGCCAGACTATGGCATATATCACATTGTCAGCGGCTAGTCAGCGACTGTCGGATTCGACCATATCATAGCACGGCAATGCAGATTCCCGCTAGCAGCACCACAACGTGTGCACTGTATTGAAAATTTGGAGATTCAATTATGAAACACTTGTAATTTTATCATGTTCGTTGTTTCTCGTTTGTATATAATCGGTGTAAATAAACTCTCTTTGCAGACGTTGAGGACTTGTAGTGGGGGCCAAGACAATTACGTAGCATAGAAAATGATGTTCGAAAACGTACCATTTTCCCGCTGCACGCAAAACACCACAACATACTTTCAAATCTCCCGCATTGGCTGTGCCACTAACTATGGTATTACATA
This sequence comes from Schistocerca gregaria, assembly GCF_023897955.1. Classification (NCBI taxonomy): domain Eukaryota; kingdom Metazoa; phylum Arthropoda; class Insecta; order Orthoptera; family Acrididae; genus Schistocerca; species Schistocerca gregaria. The sequence goes on along the minus strand of NC_064926.1, from coordinate 460,973,789 downwards.
CATCATTCACCAATCATGCCCACTATGGGTTTGTGATCTACCCAGAGAGATTCGTACCTGCTGTCCGAGATCATATGGATCAAAGATTTGGGAAACAGTGGATCCGGTCGTCGTGGCACGATTGCTGGACCTGCACCTTCTCCCAACTTGAATCCGCTGGACAACTACCTGTGGGGCCACATGTAACCCTTGATTTACGAGACCCTGTAGCATCTGAGGAAGACCTACAGGTGCGGGTTATGGCTGCGGTGAACGCTGGAAGACCAAAGATTGGCGATCATGTGTTCTGGAACATGGTAAAGAAGTATGGTATGTGTGTTGACGTCGGTGGTCGTCCTACTAGTAAGTGGACCCAGACGACAAGTAACAAGAGTCAAAGATCAATGTGTGTTATGTACCAGGAAAACGGTACGTTTCTGGTTATGAGTTCCTATGCTAGACTTAACTATGTTGGTCGCCACTTTCTCAGAGTCTGCGTAGAGAGTTTCGTAACATCCTGTAGGTATACATCTGTGTGTATCTGTTGTGTGTATTAGCCACATGCTAAATAAATAATTCCTAAATGAATGCATTTATTTTAACGCTTATACTAATGTAGATGAGTGGTTAGCGTAGATTGCTTCCATGTGGAGGATCAGGGCTCAATTCCCGGTACTGCCAAGGACTTTTCCTTGGCACGAGGACTGATAGGGGTGCACTCAGCCTTGTGAAGCCAACTGAGGATTGAGCAGTATCGATTCCAAGATCTGGAAATCGGCAAAACGGGGAGAGCGATGTGCTAACCACATATTCCTCCATATCGCATGACGTCGTGTGGCAGAAGATGACGGCGGGCGATCGACATCCCTTTGGCCTCTAGAGTTTGGACGAGGAGTTCATAGTTGACAGCGTTAGACGATTAGGTCCCCGTAACAGCGTTGTAGACAGGTCTTCTGCGTAAATGATTTGACGGAAGTGGATGAGGTAATAGCCACCGCCGGCCCACAGGATCTAATCTGTGCATCTCATTTGTACACGTGCGTGTCGAACCTCTGGGAGGCGACCGCAGCGCCATCAGGGCGCGAGAGGCCTAATATGAGTGTCCCAGCGAGGAAGACGTTTCCCTAAATCAAATCAAGAGCGATTGCCCAATCAGGGCGGCGACCGCTTCATTTGGCCGCCTCGCCTCATTACGCACCGTGGGGTGGAGGCCAGGCCAAGCAGGCAGGCCAGCTGCGGTGGCCGGCTGCTCATTTCCGGGCCACGGCGCCTGCCTGATTAACTTCCTCCTCAGCATTAGCGGACCGCCGCTATTTCTGGCGCCGCGGTTTCCGGGGACAATCGCCGGGACGTTTGGTTTTCATTTATCTGACACCATTGTGGCTTCTTTTCCGGAGGCCTGCATTAATGGCGATTCTAGCCTCTTAACCTGCCCCGAGGCCCAAGTCGTTAAGTCCTGCTTACTCCGGAAATGTAGCAGGTCTTAATCTTCCAATTCTCGACGGTGTAATGAGCCTTCTTCTCCCTAACTGAGGAGATGGCTTTCAGGGAAAGGTCGGGCAGTATCAGACACTGGCAGTATCTGGCAACTGTTTCTAAACTCTAGCGCTCGTGACAGCACCTATCGCAGCATGAATTATGGAGAAACAAGACCACTCAAGCCATTTTGAAACAAAACAACAATGAATTTATGTTATGTTTTATTTGCAAGTAAGTAATATTATATTTGATTATATCTTTATAGATACAACTTTCATTGCCGGCCGCGATGGCCGAGCGGTTGTAGGCGCTTCAGTCCGGAACCGCGCGACTGCTATGGTCGCAGGTTCGATTCTTGCCTCGGGCATGGATGTGTGTGATGTCCTTAGGTTAGTTAGATTTAAGTAGTTCTATGTTCTAGGGGACTGATGGCCTCAGATGTTATGTCCCATAGTGCTCAGAGCCATTTGAACAACTTACATTATTCTCTTTGTTGCAGGTTGCAACAGTGTCTAGCTCAAGTAATAACGTTGGGAATGTTAAACTAATCGCAACGGTACGTTCGGGTTGTATCGGAAAAAGCAGTTTCGGGTTATATCGGACAAAAAAGATAGCATAAAAGCTTAAATTTTTATGGCCTGTTCTTTAACAGACAAAGATGGAGAAATCAGAATGAAAAATGTGGTAAAAATAACGCGAAGAAAGCCGCAGAGTAAGTCAGACATCTCGGAACGGCAATCAGGGCGAGCGAGTGACAAATACTCAGTTGCAAGAAGTATCTAAGTGATAGACTTTACGGGTAAATAAATAGGTGGCCATGAAATCTGTTTTAAGAAATAATAATTTTATTTTTCGATAACACTAAGTAATGAACAGGAAACAATACTCTTCGTTCGTGTTAACTATTTAGATCGCCAGCTTACATTTGTGTAAAGCTAAGTTTTTAAATCTACTGTAAAAATGCTGCTGAACATAAAGCACCGATTCAATAAGATAGAAATGACAGTGGATAAAGGCTTTTGCAATGATCTTATGAAAAGACGTAAAGAATAAAGGCTGAGGACAGCTGTATTCACGAATCTACAGCGTGCAACAGTTCTAGAAAGGAACAAGTTGACAGATTCTTTAACAAACTTGGGGAGCTGATATACAATCAGTTACGATCCAATCAAAACTTTTTCTGTAAAAAAAATGACATTTTTGCCAATAAAAATTTGATGTCCATGTAATTCTCCTAAAACGGTGAAAATGCTAAATGTGGAAGAAGTATTAAAAAATCAATGAACGTATATTCTTACGACATCGAGTTTTATCATAGTAGCAAGTGCATCTCACAATATTGTTTACTGTAAAGAATGACCCAATGTAACTTTCAAAAAACCTCACGCGACCAATAGTTCCTTACAGAGGACTACCAACATTCTTTCTTCCCCCGTACTATTCGCAAACGGAATAGGAGAAGGGCAAAATGATACTTGAAAACGCAGAGATGTAGATTTGCTTACTATAGAAGAACGACGAGAGATAACGTCGTGGGACAAATCGCAAATTTCTGTGGAGCTTGTAATGGAATGAGGACATAATATGTCGAGCGATTCGATCTAATGACGACCTGGATTTCTTTTGCGAGAAACGGTACAGCTACCACATTACACTCTCTCGTTCCCTAACAACTAAATCATTACGCGCTTTTGCAAACTTCACGAATCAGGTTTAACGTGCCACAGGCCTTGCTTTTTTCCGGTGGTCACTGAATCGGTGAAAACTGTCTGCTACTCACTCTAATCAATCGGGCCGAGGTTTTTATCTATTCAGTTCATAGAATATCTCTTGCGTTTTTCTCTAAAAAAACTCACTACTTTTGTTTGTATTTACTTAAACGAAAACATTTTTCAGGATTTCGCCATGGTCAAACTACAATTTCCTCATGTTTAAGTATTTAGGGGAACAGCGATTCAAATAAGCGCCAGACCAACCACTTTTATATTTCCAGTGATTTCCATAAAATCACAAATTATTTTACTATACTGCAATATCATTTGTTCAATGTTTCCATTAATACATACGGCCAGACAAATTTTACCATGTTCTTGTAGCCAAGAAGATGGCAAAAATGTGTCGAATTCGATCTAGCTGTGATATAATAAAATTATCCGGCCATGAGCAATCGCTATGCCTCCTCCATTATTGCTTTTCTAAATAAAAGGAATACCGACTGTTGAGGTTACAATCATCAACTTCACTTACCCTTTTTATAAAACACTGTGTTGCACATATTACTGTTGCATTCCTTATTATGGGTGACGTTTTATTACATTTAGTCATCTACAACTTATAATGTGTGATACTCTCGCACAGGACCTGCTTTCTGCAAAACGAAGACTTAGCCTAAATCTGAAAATAGTATAATTTGAGCCATTTAAATTAATGTCTGTGATTTAATTGCTGCTTGTATGAAACTGGTTTTGTAATTATGTTTACTTCGGTTCGAAATTCATTTATGATCGTGTTTTTCCAGTTTTTACGAAAACATGCCTTGTTACGACTGAAAGTGTAAGTCTTGAGTTGGAATTTTTAGTATTCACGAGTGTGAGAAAAATTTTCTATTACTTCAACGTACTTTTGTTTAGCTTTGCTTTTTGCAAAACACGGCCTGCTGCAATATTTACGAGTACTACCTACCCATCTGTTCCGCCATCTTGTTTTCTCTGTTCTTGGCGGGTATTTCGAGAGGTGTTTTGCATTCAGTGTTTAAGTCATGGCGCTAAAACTACCACAAACAACATCGAACATAAGTTGCAAAACTAATAAACAATGTTTCGTCACTCTCAGATATATTAAACATTCCAATTCAGGTAATATGTTTTAAAAATTACAATACATCGCCGTAAATCTGGAAAAACGTTATAATAATCAATGCCTAAGAGAAATATAATTATCGAACAGATTAGCAAAAGTATTAAGTAGATTACTATAATAGAAACAGTGAAAATATAAGTATCCCCGCTATTGGACGAACTTTTCGTTGCGGAGAAAGTATGTCAAAGTAAAGGTTACAAACTATATTTTCACCTGTTATAAATAAAGCATAGAACAACACGAACCACTGAACGTGACGCTAAGGCATGTGATTCGTAAGAAATGTTGGCGAAATTGGTTATCATACTTGAAATGAACGTATTTGTTTATCAAAAAATATTTATCTTTTACAGAAGAATGAAGAGACAGCGACTGAGAGTGGTTTAACAGCACCGAAATGTGCGTGGGAAACAGTGAATAAGAAGAAATGTATTATGCTCGTGGCGGAGTCCTAAAATAATTTTTTTCATATTTCATCATTCCCCTGACAAGAATTGTTTTTTTTTTCTTGTACGCCTGCTACAAGTTTTAGCATATTTTTCCCGGCTTTATTCTCATTCAGGCTTCTATCGTCTGCCGAGCGCTCTCTGCTTATGCCAGGCGATCGTCCAGTTTCATCTGTAGTGCACGTCCAATTAAGCCGCGTTGCTTCACCTGTGACTGCCGCACTTCCGTGCAGATACGTTATCTGTGGCGCATGCGTACTGAGTTTCCCACTTCTTCTTCCTGTGCCTTGCGTCTCGAGGAATAAATAGATATGCATGTACACCCACGAGGCAGTCATCGACTAGCGTTGGCAATAACTGGGAAGCAGTCGGGCAGTTTATCGTAAGCAGCATCAAAGATGATCCGAATGCGTAGAGGATAGGTGACAGGACATTCTCTTCACTGCGAAACCTTCAAACATCAGGTTCATCGCAGGTTGTCTGAAAATACTTCAGGAGTGAACAAGCTCAGTATGTTAAGTATGGTTCCTTCCCAGCGCTATCTAACTGATATGTTCCACGCTGATAATGCACACCAATTACCAAAGCTTTAGCACAATGGCTCGTCATTGGCGTAAATCTGCACCGTCTTTGCTTTCGGTCAAGACAGGTTATTCTACATGACAACACTTAATTTCACATTGTCCGTGCACACGTCATGAGTCGCACGTTAACGAAAGAGCTCAAAAACTGTAACATTCTTATTTGTAGAATTGCATTTGTGACATACCGCCGGTTCAATGTAATGAAACAAATGCGTTTGGCCTAACGGTAGCAGATGTAGAATTTCGTTAAAAATGGCAATTCTTAAGGAAAGATGCGTGTGGCATTAATTTTTTTTTTTTTTTTTTTCGTTTCCTCGGCTCTAAATTATCCAGTTACAGAACGTCAAATAATTGGAACGGTGTACAAAACAGCAACCGAGTAGAGAACGAAACTGTGGTGAAACACAACTGCCTGGTTTATTGGTTGACAGGTATAATAAAATAATTACATAATTAGAGAAGATCATGTCAATACATGTTTGGTTTTAATAGAACACACGTGTGACATTTGAATTCGATGTGAGTTCTGTAATCGATAACAGACCACGGCAATAATGTTAGCTTCATGCTAATATCTACAGTGCAAATTTCTCACGCCTCATGAATAAACAGTAGTAAAATTGTTTCTTGTCTTCTAGTTTTACCCATAATAAGTGCCGTGCGCTCTTTTCCCGGACGTACATCTTAATTCTGCGCAGAAAACAAGACTGTTTACGCGCAAAGATTTCTCTTATCGCAGCGATTGCGCTACTTAGCTTAAAGCAGCGAAGTCCTTCGTCAAACTGCGATATGTAACTGAGGCCAGCATCAACACACGGTATTTGTACAATAGTACTCCCAACTCCAAATTGCTACTAATTCTTCAAAGTAGTCTTATGAATGGTTTGATTGGTGCGTAGCCGAACAACGGTGATGTGAAAGCTTATTAACCCTCTGTCACGAAGGCTCTCCACGTAGCGTGGATATTCTACAGCCACGTGGCGTACAGCGCTGGGGCCTGTCGGTTTCCAGACTGTGCCATGATCAGCTTTTTGGAAGACACCAGTATTTATTTGCTAGCACAGTGTTGGATTAAAATAAATAGAGTAGCGTTCCAGCAACGAATTGCGATTTTAGGCAAGAAGTAGATTAAACAAATTAACATTTAGTGACCTCAACGTTTAATGGACGTTAAATGTAAGGTTTGCTTTATTTTTCGGTAACTAGAAATGGAAGTTTAATCAGACTGAAGACGTCTTTTTGACGAAGACAGCTGTTTCTTGTCCCATACAGTGTAAACTAGCAAAGTTATTAAGACCCTCGACTCTCACTTCGGAAGCCAAATCTCCGTCCGGTCACCACGATTTACGTTGCCACATCTATTCGCTTAAGACTAATGCCGCTATGGCGCTTTTGTGGAGGGCTCTGTAACTTTCCTTCTCCATCCCTTTCTCTACGTTAGCTTCTGTTCCGTTGGGATGTTAAATCTCAACCTTCCTTCTATTCTTTTCATGCTGTTAGTCGCAAAGCACACCCAGAAATCTATCTGGCCTTCCATCTTTTTTTTATCTATACTTTCCTTTATTAGTTTGTAAATTTGTGGAAGTGAATACCTTCAAATTTCGAATGCCGAAAACGGAATTGTTTGCGTCAAAAAACATTAAAAAAGGTTACCACTCTGCATAATTGAGAAGCGGGTGTAGTTCAATAATAGGCGATAAGACGCTGTCTCATTTGGGTCCGGCGATACCAAGGAAAATCACACCAAAATAAAAAAGAATGTAGAAATATAACTGTACGCACCTTTTCGAAACATGTTCGGCTATTATCGGCAGTCGCTCGTTGCACATTTTTAAGCTGTAAACGAGAAACACATGGTAGGCACTGTGGTTGGGTGGACGTGTCGCCGCTGTCGCTGCTGCCGCTGGTCGCTGACTGTGCCCGGACTTTGTGTTACTCCATCGCAGACGGAAAATACTAAATGAGCAGTCCCAGCGCCGCGCAGCTGATAAACCAGTGTTGCGGTTGTGCTCTTCCGATACGGAGACCATAAACAAGGCAGAGAGTGCGGGGAAGAGGGAGGCGGAGGTGTTGGACGGGAGGGGGAGGGGGGAGGGAGGTGTTGGCACAACAAAGGCTCTGTTGGCGCCACGAGGTCAGTGAGTGCGCCGGCTCGTGCAGGCGTGTACCTGACGGTTGCCTTCCCCGCAGGGGCTGCGTCGTCCGATAGCTCTACGTGGCGTGCTTTCGCTGTAGCGCAGCAGCACAAAACAAACTTTTGCTCTACGGCTTGCATTTGGTGTTGTGAACTGGCATCTTCTGTAAAAGTGTGAAATTCTGCACAGTGAAATAAGTAGAATTAGCTGACCTCAGTTATTTGAGGGGTAAAATGTTGTGGCCCGAATAGTAATGACTATAGTCGCCACACAGAGGCGTAAAATCCTAACTTGACAACAATGCTTTGAATCCCTTCGTTCAACTTTTTTATAGGAATGATGTCATGTAATACGTTAAAGGGCTGTACAGTTTATTCTTTATTGTGCGACCGATTTCGGTCAAAGAACGACCGACCATTATTCAGCTCACTTCATGGCTACGGGAAAATTTCAGGCGAAAAGGCTGTTTGAAAGTTGCAGTAAAGCATTAAGCAATATTTACAGATTTTTGTTAACTGCAAGAGTTATATATATACATAAAAATACAATATCAGAACTGCAAAATTTATAAATAATGGCTAGTCGTGCAGAGATAGGTGCATGGTCTGTTAACCACATGTGACTATCCAAGGAATGGACAACTGTTAGCATAGAAACATCACTGACGTTTAGATACTGTAGATTTACGTCTAATCAATTGGCCCTCATGACTAGTATTACCTTTCTAACAATATATCAGAAAATTTCCAATTTATTTATTTGTTTCTCATTTCGAGATTTTTTATTCAAAATGGAATTTGGTTCTTTAAGCAAAACTAAAAAACAAAAAATATGCTGAATATTTTCGTGATATTTTCTTACAAAGGTAATACTGCTCGTTAGGACAACTGATTACAGCTAAACCTACAACATTTACAGATTAGCGATAAATAATAAATGTCGTATGAATAGGGTCTCCTGTCGGGCCTCCCGGTTGCAAGTCTTTCGACTTGACGCCACTTCGGCGACTTGCACGTCGATGGAGATGAAATGATGATAATGATTAGGACAACACAACATCCAGTCCCTCAGCGGAGAAATTCTCCTACCCAGCCGGAAATCAAACCCGGGCCCTCAGGATTGACATTCTGTCGCGCTGACCACTCAGCTACCGGGAGCGGACAGATAAGCGATGTGTTACGCTAACGGTTGCTCATGTCTCTTTGCCGTTTAATTTTGTGTATACCTTGAATAGTTGCCTGTATATTACTCTCAAAGCATCTCGCTCTGCATTACTCAACAGTACTTTTAAATACTATATTGACATTTTACTTTTTATGTATGTATGCAACTCTTGCTGTTAACAAATATCTGTAGGTATTGCTTGTGTATTTACTTCAATTCTCAAACATCCTCTTCACGTCGAATTTACCCGTATCCACGACGTGCGTACGCCAGGTGCTGGATAATGGTCTTTGACTGACACCGGTCGCACTATAAAGAATAAATAGAAAAAGGGGCTTAAGGTGTCACTAAGTGCCTTTAGGAAAGACTGTTTCCATCTGGTGCGCTTGTTATGAAGGACACCTGAAAGGTAGGTATTTAACAACAGAGGTTTTTAGAAACCCTACTGGTGGACGTAAGGGAACAGCTGTCAACAGTAACAGTTTTCCGTCAACGTCACAAGGGCCTCTCGGGCTGTCCGGCATTCGCCAGACCTTCCGCTCCTCCCTGCCTGCAGGCCACAATCGCTGCGGCAGTAGTCACCTGAGGCGCTCCGTACGGGGCGCGGGCGGCACTCTGCATCTCATTTCCTCAAGGAGCCGCCTGGAGATGGACCCCATTTCCTCGCAGTAATGCAGTACCGCGTCTTAGCTTTCTGCCGAAAGTCGCCAATTACCGCGCTAATGAACGGGAAAATTAAGGTTAAACCATTCGCCCCCCGCAAGTCCCCTGTAGCGGGAGGAAAGGGGGGGGGGGGAGGGAGGGGAGAGGAGCTGCGAGGGGCATGGATGCGGGAGAAGTTGCCCTCTGGCGCCCCCTTTTCCTCAGGCCGCTCGTCTTTCGTCGTGGACGGAAGGCGCTGCAACAGCACATTTCCATAAATGCTGTACTGTTGTTCGAAATGAACTGCAAAGAACTGCCCTTCTGAAAGGGATGAAAAATGTATCTCGAAGGCAAAATCAGGAAAGTGAAACTGTTCGATATTTTATTAAATGCGTGACACACAACTGTGTATATGTTCTTTGTTACCTCAAACGGTTCCGGTCAATTACTATCATCACAGTATTTCTATGCAGCAGAAACGTGTAAACTAGCGGAAAAACGTAGGGTTGGTCTAACCTTACATTTACAAAAATTCAACACTGCTCGACATCAAGTTGCTTCTTTTCAGACGTACGCTCTTTTGCACAAAATAGCGAATCCGTGTGATTGTGCAGAAAACGTCGACTTTCCACAGGAAAGAGCTTCCTAGGTACTGCAATTTACTTTTGAATTTTATTAAAACACATTTCGGGAACGGGAAGAGGCAGAGGTGCTATAGCGCATCCCTGCAGTATGGTTGCTGGCGGTCAATGTCGGGCATTCGAGAACTGAAGTATTCGTGTTATAGAGAACTGACGTCGAGTATTCCAATGCTACATCCGGAAAAAAGAGTCCTCTCGTTTCACGTTTATGACCGTCTTGTGCTAGCATCAGTCGAAATTATGCAGAAATCAGGAGGAGGGCAGTTGTTACGCAAACAATAACGTTCCTCTGAAAGATGCATATGAAAATAAAAACAATATTAAATCAGCATCTATATTACTAAACCGTTATTACGGAATCCAATACCGGCTGCATCTTACCTATGTAACGGCTTCCAGGGGACAACAAAAATTTGGTATTCAGTATTTTGCATAATTATTGACCGAATATAAAAATTTAAATTGCTCTCATAACCTTCTCATTAAGAGATGTAATCTAATGCTAAATTTTTAACTCACTAAGACAATTATTAAGATAGATACTGAGTGCTTTTTATTGAGGCACTTAACTTAAGGCGTACAAATTACCCAGAATATATTCATGGGATATTTGAGAGTGATAGCAATTTATAACTTTGAAGAAAGTTTATGTATAATATCAAACCTTTATGAAACTTTTCGTAACTGATGGCGCCCCCCCCCCCCTCCACCCCGTATACAAAATGGTCAAAGAAAAGTAGTTTATCGCTTATTATATTTTCGCTGTTCATGTAGTTAAACGTCTGCATCAACCATGACGTTTTAATTTATCACTTCTTTACTACCGACTCTATTTAAAAAACATATAGGAATGAATATAGCTGAAAAATTACTGTACGGCACATAGTTCAGGACATATTATAAAAATGGTTGTATGTATGTATGTTCCTCATCGCCTCCTAAACCACCAGACCGATTTCAATCAAACCTGGCACACACATCATTAACAGTCTGGGAAGAATCAGGAGCGGAGGGGGGAGGGGGGCGTTGGCGGCGCCGCGAGGGGGGGGGGGGGGGGGGACTGAAGTGTGACCCACGCACGAAGATCCACACTTTCTTGACCCAGTATTTTAGAAAAAGAGTTCTTAATGACCTACAACATTTTTAACATGTATTTTCAAACCGCGGCAAAACCTTTTCTTGCTGACACCCCCACAAAACAATTAAAGAAAAAGAGTTTATTGCTTACATTTTCGCTGACCATGGAGTAAAACTACAGCATCAGGCATGACGTTTTAACTTATTTCTTCTTTAATACTAACTGCACTGGAGACACGTTTTTCATTCAGTATTCAATTTTGCAGTTCGTTTTCACGTTTAGGGGGTCTACCACAAAATGTGCCTGCAAAATTATACCATTTAACGACACGTACACTATGTGATCAAAAGTATTGAGACACCTTAAAATGATTTACAAGTTCGTGGTGCCCTAAATCGGTAATGGAATTCAATATGGTGGTGGCCCACCCTTAGCCTTGATGACAGCTTCCACTCTCGCAGGCATACGTTCAATCAGGTGCTGGAAGGTTTCTTGGGGAATGGCAGCCCATTCTTCATGGAGTGCTGCACTGAGGAGAGGTATCGATGTCGGTCGGTGACGCCTGACACGTTCCAAAACATCTCAAAGGTGTTCTATAGGATTCAGGTCAGGACTCTGTGCAGGTCAGTCCATTACAGGGATGTTATTGTCGTGTAACCACTCCGTCACAGACCATGCATTATGAACAGGTGCTGGAACGTGTTGAAAGATGCAATCGCCATCCCAGAATTGCTCTTCAACAATGGGAAGCAAGAAGGTGCTTAAAACATCAGTGTGGGCCTGTGCTGTGATAGCGCCACGCAACACAACAAGCAATGCAAACCCCCTCTATGAAAAACACACCATAACACCACCGCCTCCGAATTTTACTGTAGGCACTAAACACGCTGGCAGACGACGTCCACCGGGCATTTGCCATACCCACACCCTGCCACCGCATCGCCACATTGTGTACCGTGATCCGTCACTCCACACAACGTTTTTCCAATGTTCAATCGTCCAATGTTTACGCTCCTTACACCAAGCGAGGCGTTTTGGCATTTACCGGTGTGATGTTTGGCTTATGAGCAGCCACTCGACCATCAAATCCAAGTTTTCTCACCTCCCGTCTAACTGTCATAATACTTGCCGTGGATCCTGATGCAGTTTGGAATTCTTGTGTGATGGTCTGGATAGACTTCTGCCTATTACACATCACGATCGTCTTCAACTGTTGGCGATCTCTGTCAGTCAACAGACGATGTCGCCTGTACGCTTTTGTACTGTACGTGTCCCTTCACGTTTCCACTTCACTATCACATTGGAAACAGTGGACTTACGGATGTTTAGGAGTGACACCCAATAACCTGACCACGTTCGAAGTCCGTGGAGTTCCGCAGAGCGCCCCATTCTGCTCTCTCGCGATGTCTAATGCCTACTGAGGTCGCTGATATGGAGTACCTCGCAGTTTTTGGGGATGTCCGGATACTTTTGATCACGTGATGTAGTTCAGGAAATATGACGTTATAAACACTGAGATGGGTAAATAACTGTATCATTCATTATACATGATGTTTATGTATGACATTGAAATGTATTACTTCTTTGTTATTAATTCTATTCACAGCGTACTTCGGTGACAAGAGTCCACATATTCCGATGAATGTACCTACAAAATCATGTCATTGTACGACACATAGGTCAGGAGGTATGAAGTCATAAACATTTAGCTGCATGGAAATAAAATGCAGGGCGAAATTTCCTATACAAGCGTACAAATATGTGTGAAATATGTTGAATATAAATGTCTATGTGACATGTGCGTATGCGGGAAAAGCCACGGGTAAAATGCTCCTTCTAAACTCCTGGATCTATTTCAGCCAAACTTGGTGTCCGCAGTACTTACCCTCTGGAAAGAAATACTTAGGGAATAAGAAACAGTTACCTCATATGGGGATGGGGGTGATAACATGTGAGGAGATGAACACAGATATGGGGAGGAGGACATGGACAGAGAGAGGGAAAGAGAGAAAACACAGAAAGGAGGGGCTGGAGAGAGGAGAGAGAGGAGAATATGGGAGGAGGAAGAAATGGCCAGAAAGAGGGACGAAGAAGTGATGAACAGAGAGAGGAGAAGGAGCAGATAGAGAGGCTGAGGAAGAGACGAAGGAGGGAAAAGGATATGGACAAAGAGGGGAGACACAAATGGATAGGGAAAGGAAGAAGGGGGAGATGGCCAGACACAAGGAGAGGAAGGGACAGACCCACAGAGAGAGGATGAGGAGTCGGACATAAAGATGGAGAGGAGGAAACGGAAAGGGGAAGAAAAAGGGAGAGATATACAGAGGTGAGAGAAGGGGACGGACAAAGAAGGGAAAGAAGAGGAGACGGGCAGAGAAAGTGGAGAGAACGAGATGGACGGAGGAGGGAAGGAAGAGGAGGAGATGGTCAGAGAGAGGAAGAGGAAGGAATGGACAGAGAGAGAAGGAGAAGGAGATGGATTGGGAGGGGCATGAGGACATGGACAGAGAGTGGGGGGAAGACTGGAATACACATATATCCGGTTGCTTAAAATGGGGCGCAAATGACACAGACTATATTCATTCAGTTTCTAGAATTCCGTACCTCAATCGGTAGAAACGGAACTCTTAGAGGATCACTTTATTGTCTGTCTCTCTGTCTGTCCGACCGACTGTTAAAAACCCTGTTTCTTGGAAACGGGCCGACGTATAAAGTTGAAATTCGTGTTACATACTAAGGTCTACAGTCCATTGGTGGCGTAAAAAAACTGAAGTTTCTAAGTCAATGCAATCAAAAGGTACGACCGTTTATGTGACAAATTTTGATACTCAAAGACTCATTCATTAAAACATGTACGGCACTTCCGGTTGACATTGAATCATGAAATTTGGAAAGAAGCAAGTTTGAAAGTAGAAGTAAAGGAAGAAAGCAGAAAATTGTTAATTTGTAATTATACCACACTGAAAATGATTCTTTTGTCATTTGTCGTTCGTCGTCAGGATTAAAATTAAAACATTCTCGAAAGTCTTGGAATCCCTGATACCGATGTCTTGTCAGTATCAATATCGACAACAAGTAAAAATCGTGGAGATTCTCGATTCCCTAAACTGATGAAGTTTCTATATTTGTAATTAAGTTTTTACGGAACTCTCAGTGCGCGAGTCCTACTCGCAGCTGACCAATATTTTATAAAGACAGCACTTAGAGACTTCATACAGACTTTAAGCAACATTTCCAACCTTTGTTAAAAATTTCTCGCGTGCTAGAAGTGAAACATTTAACATATTAACTTATTTTTAAAGTAATCACGCGACTGAAGCTGTTTCCTACATAGGAGGTCGATTCTTTAAAGACTCGGGCCTTTACTGGCAGTTTATTGTTTCATTAACCTAACTCCACGAATTCTGATTAGAAATGTTATTTTAGTTATAAAAATATGTATCTTTTCCTTAAAATCATATGAGAAAGCCTAACAAAGAACGTATCCTTATTCATAATTTTTTTTAAAAAAAAGTTTGTTCTACAAGTAAAAGGTTTCGTGAAAATAATTTATGAATCGGATGTAGTTTTGTTTAACTTAGACGCAACTATTCTCGATGGAGGCGCAGCAGATTGAATTGAAATCACGCATTATGGACGCAGACACGCTAGATTTACGCTGGAGAACCGAAAACCTTACGAGTACTGCCGTGAGCATGACTGAAGTGCGCGATGTCGATGCCAGTTCTGATGTACTCGTAGCAGTTGATTGGATAGGAAATCGATTCGTATTCGTTCTCGAAGTTGAAAGGAAGATGACGGTTTAAGTTAACGTCGGAGCACAAGCTGACATTGGAGGGAAAGGAAGTCCGCCGAGTCTTTTTCAAAGGAACCATCCTGGCATGTGCCTCAATCGATGTATGCAAACCACAGAAAATCAAAATCCGGATAGTCGGACGGGGATTAGAACAGCTCTACTCCCGAGTCCTCTGCCTCCCTACTACGCCACCCCGCTGGGAACTTCGCACCGGAGGCTGATGAACCCTCTGCTCCTGACGCACCTGCCCGGCCGCGTTTCTCGTGAAGCGCCGTTTGAGACCGAGCAACCGCCCGCCGTCCAGAGGACTCGCAGCTGACCCCTTCCGCGGCCGCGGCTGCTATTCTGGACCGCTTTACTGTGCTTCCCAGGAGGCGTGCCGCTAAAAACTATTCCGGCGGCCGGCCTTTTGTCTGCTTTAATTGCGCGCCGTATGACGGCGGCAACGACAATGGGTAGGCGGAAGACGCAAGGCGCCCGGAAATAGGAGAGGGACGCGTGCTTGTGGTAGCGCTGGCCGCAGGTGCTGGGTTCGCCTCAGCCCAGCCTCTGTAACGCGGCAGCCGTGTGTCCTCACAGCAGCAAGCGGCAGTGTGAGGACAAAATACAATCTACGGCAACCTAATGGGAGAAGGAAGTCGCTAAACGATACAGAAAAGAAAAAAAAATCCTAAAAGACATATTTTAGGGATAGATTCGAGGCATAAAATCAGGGAGTAGAACAAGAATATCACGACATTGTGATGGTCCGACTACATCGCCGTACGTGAGCCTTTTACATTTCCTCTTGCAAAGTAATACTGCTACGACGATACTGGAAAAAGCGATGGAAATATAGCGACAACTGTTCTAGTAAATTACGGATTGTCACACCGTAGTTTTAGTGTTTTCTTTTTAACGTCTTGTCGACATCGAGGTCATTAGAGACGGAGCAGAAGCTCCCATTAGGGAAGGAAAAAAATGGTTCAAATGGCTCTGAGCACTATGGGACTTAACGTCTGAGGTCATCAGTCCCCTAGAACTTAGAACTACTTAAACCTAACTAACCTAAGGACACCACACACGTCCATGCCCGAGGCAGGATTCGAACCTGCGACCGTAGCGGTCGCGCGGCTCCAGACTGTAGCGCCTAGAACAGCTCGGCCACTCCGGCCGGCCGATTAGGGAAGGATGTGGGAGGAAATCGCCCGTGCCTTTTCAAAGGAACCATCCTGGTATTTGTCTGAGGCGATCTAGGAAAATCCGTGCCATAAAAGGATTCACTGCATAAGTTAGTACCTGGTCGAAAGCAGCGTGAGTGGTGGTGGTAGCCAAAGAACGTCCGGAGACCACGGCAGTATTGAAGCAGATCTGAGTCCCACAGTTTTCCTGGAACTTCACTATTGCAACGCCGCCAAGCTGCTGGCATGTATAAACACAATGCGAAGCGACTGTGTATATGGTGTGGAGAAGTACATTCAGAATGCAAAAGAAGCCGTATTTCGGGGTTTAATATGTCACTATAAATTGAAGCAGATTCAGTTAGATTTCTCATACGTGAAGAACTGTTATTGTTTATCAAGGACAGAGAATTACCAAAATACGCTTAACTGTTAATACAACGGTGGTAGCGGAAAGTGAAAAGGAACTGTGTGGTGTGCTAAATGTAATAGAACATAGTAGCTGTAGCTTAAGATATGCATACAAAATAGAAGAAAGCGTCACAGTTGGACACGCTGGAGGACTAAATGTTGCAGCCGGGAATGAAATTCTTGAAGATATATATACATTATACATACATTATATATACAAAACACATACACATGATCTCTACACTCAAGGGAAAGAAGCAAGTACAAGGCTAAAAGGGCGTTTATAAGAAAAAGTAGCTTATAATCTCCAACAACATAAAAATTGTGCCTAGATTTCATTAAAGTGAGTCTGATATCCGCAAAGAAAATCATAAAATGAATTACGATTGGTGCAAAGCATCAGAAAGAACATGCCAAGCACGCCGATAAACTTGCAGTCAGTTCGTTTTGAACTTTTGAACACAACAGGCTAAAATTTATTTCTCGTCTTAAAGCATTTTCGACGATACGATTACGACTCTGCTACTATGAACTGTATACATTACACTGCACTGAGATTTCATTATTGTATGTTGAAATTAACAGGAGACGGAATGTTACTTTAATCAAAATTTCCAATACGTATTGAAAAAATCACCGCAAAGTTTAGTGACTAGGAAATATAGAAGTAACTGCCTTGAAACGAACAAGAACGCAATTTATATCATACCATTCTTCTGTTGCTACATGCCAGCCGCTTGGAAAGGTAGCGTCGCTTCAGCTGCCAAAAGGTGCTTTTTTTTGCCGTTGCATTGTATTCGTGTGAGACTGACGTAATGTAATTGGTTGTGCCAGGGCAGATTATTTGATTGAAATTGTTATTAACATCGAATGAAATATTTAGAAGCGTGGCACAAACGATCGAAGGACCAGCTAGGAACCGGTTAGTGACCACCTAACCGGTTGCCGTGTCACATCAAATATGAGGCAACATACAATAAAATGTAGGAAGCAGACTGATTCAAGTTTTAACACGTGAAGAATCCCGCAATTTCACACATAGCTAGTGGGCCACAGCTGCATGTATTGCTCTCTCATGGCAAGTACATGGAGTCTGTGGTATGGATTTTTACTTTTACCTCCTAAGCACTATACAGTTTCCTTTCTGTCGGGAGAATGCTTTGCTCCGGGTGCTTGCTATTAGTAATGGAAAGTTCAATTTCAAGTTGAAACCGCACTACAGTTCTGAAACCGAAGTCTCACTTTCTTAAAGATAAAGAATTGTCACCTTCTCAGTCGTGTTATCAGCTTGTCAGTGATGTAGCGTGCCTTCCTATTCAGATTTGACCTCATTTATACTTTCTTTTTCGTGTGTGTAACTCGTGATAAATGGTCTATTTCTCAGTAATAAAAGTAACATTGGCCGCAGAACTAAATTCAGTATGTGTGTTATTGCTGTATTACAATAGATGAAAACGTATACTAAGTAAGAAATGTCTTTGTATCACTACTATTTATGGAAGCTGAAGTGGCGATGCTGCTTGTCAGACGCAGATCTCAAAGGATCGTGTGGGTATTCAAACCATAAGTTCCTTTATAATCAGTTGGATGGTAATAAATACCGGACTCTAGGTGTCACTGAATCAAATGAGGTATAGCTCTATTTTAATACTTAACTTCTTACAAAGTTTTGATACACAATTTCATATAAGACGATGAAATGGGTCAGTGTGGTTATGGATGAAGCTCAGAACGTAGATGATGTATTTCCCACACTTTTAACTTTTGATATGCACATCATTATCACTTTTGTGACACTGCTTTAACCCTTAGACCACAAATTGTATTCTCTGATGTGGGATCTCATATTTGAGCTCTCTCTGTTGCTGTTGCCTGTAGTGGAAAATTTCCTGTAATTGTTTTCTTTCCCACATAAGTACTATCAAATCGTTGCTGGAAATAGTGATTTGCTATTTTAAAATTTTAAATTCGGATGTACGCTGTCTTTTACATACAGTTACACGTCACTTAATTTGTTGCTATGCTCAGACTAATTGTTTTTGTGTCGGGAGTGAGGATCTAGTGGTAAAGCCCGTGCCACGAAACTGAAAGGTCGTATAATTGAATCCTGGTCGAACTACGGAATATAGTGTGTCCGTAAAGTCCCACTAACATTTTAGGTAACTAGAATATCGAAGCTATTAGAGATAGTGAATCGTGATTTGTTGTAAAATGTTTAGCAACTCTCAGAGTATTTTTCGTTTTCGAACACCCTCTGCCATTAACTTAGGCTACACCATTACATATTGCAAAGATTCACCAGGAACGACAAATGGTTCGAATTCCGCGTTATACTGTAGGTCACTTCTTCCTAGATTACTAGAGCAGGTTTGGGACACGCAAGTCGCCGCAGTGGCGTCTAATTAAAAAGGCAGCTGAGCCACACGGATTTATTATTATTTATTTTTGTGCGCATAATTATGTATCATTCGCTGGAACAAGTAGAACCAAAAGGAAGGAACCTCGTACAAATTCCAGCGTAGGCCGTTGTGCCCTTGTCGCTTGTGTAAAGCGAGTTGAACACGCGGGCACATGGGAGGCTGCAACAGCAGTAGCAGCAGACAGCAGTGATTCACGCCCGGCTGTGTCGGCAGCCGGCAGCTGTTGCTGCGCTCGCAGGAGCTGCAGGCGGGCGTCGTTACACCGTCTCTGGCTCTCTCCCAATCTCTCACAGAAATTACTTCCTCTTTCATTATATACACTAGTAATAATTTATTATTCCCTTTTTCCAGACTTCCGCATGTAACCTGATTAAGTATTTTGCTTTATTGTGTTAAAAAAAGTTGCTGCTTGCAGAAATATTATTCCGACAACCAGAACGCCGGACGGCGCTCCGCTCCCATTCTTCTCGCTCCTCCTCCTCCTCTTCAGGTGCTGTCTCTTTCCCCGCACTCTTTGCCCTCTGCGCTACGGCGTTACTTTTTATTTCTAAAAGAAAATCGGAGAAGGCGTAATTGTCACGCCAGTAGCGCAGGATGAACCGGGCTGTAGTTGTAGCTTGTTCAGGCCCTGCCTCCATTTTACACACACACACACACACACACACACACACTCATACACACACAGCAGGCGCAATTTAATTTGTTGTCTTTTTAAAGCCGGCGAAAAGGGGACCCGCCAGCGGCAGCAAGCAGCTGTCTCTGCGGCGGCCGCCGGCCTTAGCCGGTTTATTATTACCGTCATGGCGCTTCGTCTTCTGTTCTTATTATTCCTTCGCCTGCAGCTTCGTCAGGCGCTCTCTCTCTCTCTCTTTTATTTTTATTTCGTCGCCACCTCGCTGCCTCCTGCAGCCAGCCGCCTCAGTCCTTTTATTTATTAAGCGCTTCCGTTCTATTTACACTCTTGCCGAAGAAAACACGGCGACAATCAAATAAACAGCAATCAAGCCCGGACCGTCACCGGAGCGACGTCGGGGTGAGCTGAAGGCGGGGGTGGAAAGACAAGGCGCGCCGGTGGAGTGGGCCGGTGAGGGGATGAACAACTGCGGGGCGGCAGGGCGATATGTTAGCTTCTAAAATTAACGGCAGGCGGAGCCCACAATACATGCGACACTGAGAGTGCGCACCGGAAGGGTGGCATGTTCGTCAAGTAGCGCTCCGTGTTCCGTGTCCAACTATCCAACTCATAGTGGCGAGGTGCGGAATGGGACACTCGCAGGCATTGTGACTCTACACTGAATTTTCGCTATTCAGCGCCGATTTGAAACTTCCTGGCAGATTAAAACTGTGTGCCCCACCAGGACTCGAAACTTGGACCTTTTCAATGTCCCAGGCTCGATTCCCAGTCCGACACACAGTTTTAATGTGCCAGTGCCGCACCAGCCCTCGAACCTTGAACTTTGTCAAGGTCTCAGGCTCGATTCCCGGTCCGACACGCAGTTTTAATCTGCCAGGAAGTCTCAAATCGGCGCACACTACGCTGAAGAGCGAAAATTAATTGCGGAAACAACCTCAAGGCTTGGACGGGAGTAGAAGAGGTAATGACGGAAGTAACCGTGATGCTGGTCTTGAGTTGTGCATGGAGACCGTAGCCGGCAAAGCCCATTCCCGCAAAAGGCAAGTGCCCCATGTTCCATACCCAATCAAGCCATCAGTTTTAACTTGCCAGAAAGTTGCACCATGGCACTAGGATTAAACACTCGTCTCAATTACACGTGTTGTACCTCCAGAACAATAATCGAGAGTGAACGTTCATTTCAAACGACTGTTTTTCAAATTCTAGTTGTATAATTCCAACGGAGTTTGGCTTGGTTTCGTTAAACCACTTTAGGAATGTAGTGGATTGAATCTTCAATAAGATCAAGTCCATTTCGTGCCCATACTACTTCATGTAAGTATAAATCCTATCCTCCCTACAGTAGCGACTTCAGGATTCCGAATTTAAATGGCACATGCTGTTCCATGTTTAAAAACATTCAGTTGCCCAGTAATGTCGCTCAAATGCCTTTTGAGAATTCCTTGTACTTCATATGATCAATAAATAGAACAATAAATCTAATTTTAGTGATTCTCGTCCGTGATTTAGTGCCCATCTTCACAAGAATGCGACGTTATTTAAAATGACATTAACATTACTCCTGGTTTGAAAATTCAGAACATTGAAACATGGTCGTACACCGAGCGAAGTGGCACACTGGAATCGCATTCGGGAGGATGACGGTTTAAACCCGCGTCCGGCCATCCTGATTTACGTTTTCCGTGAGTTCCCTAATCGCTTCAGGCAAATGCCGGGATGGTTCATCTGACAGGGCACGGCCGACTTCCTTCCACATCCTTCCTTAATCCGATGGGCCCGATGACCTCGCTGTTTGGTCCCTTCCCCCAAATCAAACAACCAACCATGATCGTACAGTTATGCGAGGCGTCTGGTTCCGTCTATTTTGATTCGTCGTTAGATACAGGAAATCTATTTTTTATGTAAAAAATTGCTTATAAAACAGCTTATATAATAAGAGTGCCCAACTATGTGGAACCCTTTTAGTTTGGAATGAAGGATAAGGGTAGAGAGGGACATGACGGTTTAAAATGTGAGAGGTCGTAGGAGATTCTGATATAAATACCAAAAATGGGAACAGGCAGAATCTTGAAAAAACATATCTGAAATAACTCACTAAACCCAAATTAGAAATTTCCAAGAATTCGCTTTTAGAGTGGAAAATAATAGCGTTATTCAGTAGATTACATGTATTTCCTGTCCCAATAAAACAAGACTAAAAAGTTTTTAGAGGGCTATAACTAATATTATGTCCTACATCTAATTCGTGAATGGAATGGGAAGAAGCTCAAATATATAACTCAGTAAAAATTACCCTCGTCCACACCCTGTACAAGCGATAGGTAAAGATTTAATTTAGTTTCATTATTTTTTGTTTAGAATTACATTGCAAGGAATATGAAAACTAATTGACATCGTCATGTGATTGCGACATGCATCCGTACAGATTAAATTTTCAAGTAGTTGTCTCTCGCACATTAATTTCGTGTCGCGAAATCGCTATAATGAGGCGTTTTTGTTACAGTGACAGAGTAGCTGATGTCAATCACCAGACTATGAAGAGTCTGCCCCAAGCAAACCGAATTGTGCTATTTCATATGAGACTAAAAAAATTCTCCTCTCTTTGTCCACTTAAAATCTGTAATGCAGTGCATCCTAGTATCATGAGATGAAGGAAAAGCACATTAGAGCACGCTTAACGAGTAATGTTTTTCCTCTATTTCACCCAGAAGTTGCATACTTGTGTTTGACGCTGTATGATTTACTAGACGTTTATGAATGAGGATTCGTTATTAGTTCCTATTTCAAAGTTCTCTTCTTCACAGATTTGACTACACAGAAGCGATGCTTGTAACTGACAAGTTCTGTATCCTACAATGCAATCAATAATTGTTTAAATGTACAAAATATGACAAGAAATCAATTTACGATTTTGCCGAGAAACTTTTTCATCTCTTGAGATCGCAGTCGCTACGGAAGCGGACAGGAATGCCATCTGAAATAAGCTGTCGAACTACCAAGCTAAGCGTCGCGTGCTGCCTAGCTGCAGGGGCAGGCAAGTCGCATTGGTGATTCGGATCAAGTGAAGGCGCGGCACTGTCACACCTCCACCTCAACTCAGGCGTTTTGACACATTTTCATGTGAATCTGACAGGCATACTAACACCGAAGTGTGTGAGCGCTTATTATTGCGTTGTTGTGGATGAATAAGAAACTGTGCCATCACGTATCTCGAATGGCAAGCTCAACGTACACATCCAATAATCGGGTAATCCCAAAAGCAATTCATGCCCTTACTCTACGAAACGCTGTTGAGTTTAACCCAGAAATTTATCGGATTAAAAAAAAGAATGTACTACTGTCTGTTCAAGAAAATCATGTGAGATTTCTTCAGCACAAAATTATTTATCTGTATCTACGTTTATTCATCTGAACTGAGTATGTTGATTTATTTCTGCGGACGGCGATGCGAAAATTGATAAGACTATGTGCAACAGGTCATTATTGTGATATCATACGGGAGAATAATGGCCGGCCGCGGTGGCCGAGCGCTTCTAGGCGCTTCAGACTGGAACCGCGCAACCGTTACGGTCGATGGTTCGAATCCTGCCTCGGGCATGGATGTGTGTGATGTCCTTAGGTTAGTTAGGTTTAAGTAGTTCTAAGTTCTAGGGGACTGATAACCAAAACAGATGTTAAGTCCCATTGTGCTCAGAGCCATTTGAACAACTTGGAGCATAATGTTGCAAAACGTTCCTGGATTCGTAACTCAAAATCTGTGTTTGGATTTTATAGCGAAATATTTGACGACTTCCTTCAGAAGTCTGCCTCTTGATTGTTCAGCATTTCTACGGCATTCGTTTCTTTTTTCCCATATATTTCTTCCCTCGCCGATTCTGTGGGGAACTTCCTCATGTCTTAACAATCTACCTAATTTTCAACATCCTTCTCTAACACCACACCTCAAGCAGTTCGCTTCACTTCTTTTCCCGTTTTCCCAGAATCCGTGATTTACTTCCATGCTCTGCTGTACTCCAGATATTTGTTCTAAGAAATTTCTTCCTGGATTTGAGGCCTATGTTTCATACGAGTGGACTTCTTTTAGCGGGGGTTGCCGTCTTTTCCCGGGTTAGTCTATATCTTATATCCACCTTAATTTTCCCTTTATGTGTTTCTTTGTTTCCAGTTTAGCAGAATTCCTTCCTTCATCTAGTTGGTATTCGCCAAATTACCATGAGCTTTATCGCTTATCTCATTTCTGCTTCTTCTCATTACCTCCAATATTCTTCGGTTTACTCTCAGTCTACATTATATGCCTATCAGACAGGTCTAGTAATTCATTACTCACGTTGAGTAAGGATACCGTTGTCGACAGCGAATCTTATCACTGTTATCACCCCAAATTCCAGTCTCATTCCTGAGCCTTTGCTTTATTTCCGCCATTCTTCCTTCAATATACTAATGTAACAGCAATGCAGAAAGACTTCATCCTTGCCTTACACCACTTTTGATCCTAGCATTTATTTCTTGATCTTCCATTTTTATCCTTCCGGCTTTGTTCTTATGCACTATGTATATTACCTGCCTTTCATTATAACGTTTATCTATTTTTATGAGGTCTGAAAGATCTTGCACTATTCTACGTTGTCGAACTCTTTTTCTAAGTCGACAAATTCTATGCAAGAATCTTAATTTTTCTTAATCTGAGTGATGAGTAAGTCTTTAAACGGATCAAACACCTGAAGTGATCAGTCTTCTATTCGCCCCCCGCCCCTCCCTCCTTCTCGCCTGCAGGACAGAAGGATGGAACAGAAGCACTGTGCCCAATCTTCGTGATAGAAGAAATTCTGTGTGCAAGTGGGAGGAAGTGTATTACATGTTCCCTGAGTCGGAACATGAGTACCAGCCCGGCATTCACCCATTGGGACGTGGGAAAGCGTCTAAAAACCACACCCCAGCTGGGCGGCACACCAACTCCTCGATGTTAAACTGCCGGGCGGAAGCGATCCAGGGTCGGCGTATCTTCCCGTCCTGGAAGTGGTAGCGTTAACACGCGCGGCTACCCGAGCGACTTTTTCTGAAGCTTTGCTTCGGGTATCAGTCTGTCACAACTGCCTCTCTCGTGTCTTTACCTTTCATAAAACAAAATAGATCGCCATCTAACAGGTCGGTTTGCATTATTCTTGTCGGCTACATGGATTCATGAGCAGTTGCGCTGATTGTGCGATTTCTCTTATTTGCCCATTCTCCGTAGATTAATGTTAGTACTATACCTATAACCATTGGCGGTGCCTCCCTTTGTATACTTTCGGCGTCCACATTTCCTCCACATTAGTTCGTTGTGTATTTTTTATATTTTTTTCTTTTTTGGGTTATCAGTCTTCCGACTGATTTCATGGGGCCTGCCACGAATTCCTCTCGTGTGCTAATCTCTTCATCTCTGAGTGTCATTTGCAGCCTACGCCATCGGCCGTCAGATGGAACTGGGAAGGAGTGAGATCCGGGCTCTAGGATGGATGAGGAAGAATAGACCTATGAAGTTTTCTAAGCTGCCTTCGTGTGCGCAGCCTTGTGTGACGCCTTGTGTTGTCGTGAAGAAGGAGGTTTGAATTTTTGTGACGACGAACACGCTCAAATCGTTTCTTCATTTTCCTGAGGGTAGCGCACCATGAGGGAGGACAGCAAACAGAGTAACCCCTTCAGAGTTCCAGAAGATGACTTCACCGGCTGAAGATGTGGCTTTGAGCTTTTTCTGCGGAGGAGAGGTGGCGTGGCGTCACTCCATAGACTGCCGTTTTGTTTCCGGTGCTAAGTGATATAAACCCATGTTTCATCGTCTGTGCGCTGTTGGGAAAAAAGTTGTCGCGGTCAGCCACGAAACGCGCAAGCAGTTCCACACAGATGGTTCTACGCTGCTCTTCATTATGTTCTGTCAGGCGGCGAGGAACACAGTGGCCACTCAGCTTTGAATACCGCAACTGGTCAGCTCTACAAACAGAGACGTCCAGTTGAGCAGCGAGATGTTTAATTGCGATCCGTCGATCATCTCGAATGAGAGTGTCCGCACGTTCCAACGTTGCATGAGTTCATAGCTGTGTGCAGCCGGCCGGTACGCGGGAGATCGGACAGGTTTGCGCGACCATGTCAGATGCTAGCCTAACGACTCGCCCTGCTTCTGTTCACTGCCAAGCCATCGTGAAGACTGTGCAAGCGGCTATGAATATCAGCGATGCTCTGGTTTTCCGCCAAAAGAAACTCAATGACAGCTCCGTTACAGACGCCATTTTTAACGCTACGTATAGCGCCGCCACCTATAGGGGCTGAAGTGGAAATACTCCACGATGTTTCGCAACAAATTCCGCATTTTTTTCAACCGAAAGTGGCCGGTAAAAAATGTGTAATATTACTTGTTGAACGGTCCTCATATAATTTCACACAAAAAGCCTACGACAGAGAGGGGGTGGATGGGGTAAGTATAGGGATTGCTCAGGCAGATAGCTGGTCAGACGGAAATAGGGAGATAGACAACGACAAGAAGGGGGTGGGAAACAGAGAAGGTACATAGGTAAAAAGGGGTGTGAGATGATGGGATTAAGAGGTGGAGGGAGGGGAGGAATATAAGAGAGATGGAGGAGAATGCAGTAGTGCATCGAACACTTGCTGGGTGTCAGGAGGGGTGCGTATGGTACGTCAGCCGGCAATCAGAGCCTGGAAGGCGAGGCGAGCTGTGCCTCGCAATGCCGTGGAGCGGCGTCTGCTGCACAGAGCAGCTGGCGCGCCCCGCCGTATTAATAACTCGGCCCGCACACCGCAGCGTGGAGCACTCCCGCTTGCCGCCTGCACTTCCTTCTTTCGCGTCCGGAGAGCGGAGAGCCCATCTCCAAGACGCCTCAACAGAGCTTGGCCTCAGTTTTCGCCTCTTCAAATGCGGTCGAGTCAACTTACGGGAATCCCTGGCGCCTAGCAGCGGTTTTGACAGCTTTCAACTGCGAAGAACAAAGGGCTATAGTCCAAAACAATAACCGTATATAGAACCATGAAGATGTGTTGCCACAGAGACGTTTACAAAATCGAGTTGACGAAGCAGCTGCGGCCAGCGTACAGAAACTGTAAACTACAAACATAGATCATCTTTTGTTTTCGTTTCCAAAAGAAAATTGGCAAAATGAATACGCAGGCAATGGCAGGTTTGACAGCTAGTGGATTAATTAAAAAATAGGGAAATGTTAAGACGGTGATCTTAATGCTTCAGGTTTTCTACATACGAACAACTTAAATTGGAAGGAACACTAGAAAATGTTTTGGGAAAGGCTTAACAAAACTGCGTTTTATTGGCAGGACACTTAGAAAATGTAACAGATCTTCTAAAGAGACTCCCTATACAACGCTTGTCCGTCCTATTTTCGAATAATGCTGTGCGGTGTGGGATCTTTACCAGCTAGGATTGACGGAGCACATCGAGAAAGTTCAGAGAAGGGTAGCACGTTTTGTACTATCGCGAAATTGGGGAGAGAGTGTCATTGAAATGAAACAGGATTTGGGGTGGACATCTTTTAAACAAAAACGTTTTTCGTTGCGGCGGAATCTCCTTACAAAATTTCAATCACCAACTTTCTTCTCCGAATGCGAAAACCTTCATCGGCAGAAACGATCACCATATTACGAGATTGGAACAATAGAGGATTATTGTGAAGATGGTTCGATTAGTCCTTTGCCAGGCACTTAAATGTGATTTGTAGAGTATCCCTGTGGATGCAAATGTAGCAATTTCAGTTCTATCTCTAATTTCAATTTCCTCATTAAAGACAACCGTGTCAGGATGTTTGCATGCAAAGAGTGGTAAGTGTCAAAAAAGTGTCTGCCATTAACAGTAACGTGTACTGTATTCATGGCAGGAAAATACTTTTCAAAGACGATTTATGCATATCCGACGAGATGCAGATAACTGTAACTCAGATAATGGTCATGAATATGTTCCTGAATGGAAATATCCTTCAATAGTGGTCGCTAATCAGGTAAATGTGATTAATTCTTGAAGCAAGTAAACAGTGTCCCTTACCATTTTCAACGTGAATTTACGTGGTAGAATAATGACAGGGTTCATCTTTTACGTTGTTTACATGTTGTAGTAAAAAAAAAAAAAAAAAAAGGTTCAAATGGATCTGAGTACTATGGGACTTAACTTCTGAGGTCACCAGTCCCCTAGAACTTAGAACTACTTAAACCTAACTAACCAAAGGACATCACACACATCCATGCCCGAGGCAGGATTCGAACCTGCGACCGTAGCAGTCGCGCGGTTCCAGACTGTAGCGCCTAGAACCGCTCGGCTACTCCGGCCGGCTTGTTGTAGTAAAGCGACAATAAACTTTATTTTATATTGCGCTGAATCATAGATTAATTTTTGAGATGGCAATATTTCATTATTTCAAAAGTTGGTAATGTAAATCTTTTGCCATAAATTGAAACAATGCGGCCAATAAATTTGTACTTTGAGTGGTTTTACAGTTATGTGTCGTTAACAGCCCAGTAAGTGAACCGTGGTAAGTCGTCGGTAACTCATGTTAAGTGCACTCAGTTTGTAAATAAACAAGCAGTGACGTTCTTTTAAGAATGCAATTTTGGATAAAAGTTAGGATTTTAAAAGTATGTCGCTCCTCCAGAAATATTAGAAAAAGATGACTTTTAGTTATCTAAATACAAATATCACAGTGAATGTACCTAAAATATGTTATGGTTGATATTTCATTCAAATTTTACTATACACTTTACCGAAACAAATAGCTTGTACCCATTCCATTGTTTGCAGCCGAGACCTTCAGTTTACTACAGTACACGACATTAGAATCAATTTTGTATTTATCATAAGAAAACAAGAGCTACTACCATTACGGCATTACGCAGCACGAATCGTACTAAAGTAAGGCGCCCGTCAACCCTTCTGTCTAGGAGGTATGACCTACAATGAGGATGTATGCCTCCGCATTCGCCTTGTAAACCGACCTAAAGGCTGAGTAATAGAAACTGCGATGCATGTTGGTATTTTTCTCATGCACGATGCACGAGACAATCTCAGATTCTAAATTATTGTAAAGTGCCACAAGAAACTCTAGAATTAGTAGACTCAAAACACAAAGTTTTGATTATACAGGGTGAACTCGAGCTTCACCACCAAAGATCAGTTGGTGAGGAATATTTTCTGGGTATTATAGGAAGGTAACGGCGGTCTCCAGTGCCTTGTTACAGAATAATTGTATTTTATTTATTACCCTCGTTTATTTTTGTATGTATATTGCATTGAGATTACACACACAACAGTACAAATGTCGATGTTTAGGATGTGTCTTGTTTGTTTGCAAACAATATTGTTCCATTCAATGACGGTACTTGCTGCTTACAACAGCAATACCTACTTTACTGCTCGCCTTTAAACTTGCATTCAGTACTGCGCGCTTTTTTTCTGCAGTGTTAGTAGTACGTTAAGAGTGACACATAACAAAAATGGATAGGTTTACTAAAAAGAGTTGTCCTATGTTGATGCACTGAACTTAATGCAAGAGCGGCATGATTGTGATCCAAGAGATATTCTCGCCGCAATGGCAGTCACATTACAAGGCGACGAGAAACCGGACATTCCGTGACATGATGATTGCGTATTACAGGCGTTTTAATTTTTGTGAAAACATTTTCACAGAAACAAAGGTAACTGGAATAACAAACCGAAAAATGATAATTATCTCTCTGTAACGAACCACTCTAGCCCACAGGTTCCTTGTACGAGGGCACTTTTTTTTAAACCTGCGATAGGGCGAGAAATTAGAACCGTAGTCAAACCCCGATGAAGCTTTGCGCGGATGTAATGCGCAGTGTCTCTCGTATGTCCGTCTATGGCTTCAGGTCTCACTTTTCAGTTCCTGAATGCACAGTGAGCACATAAAGATGGCTAGAAAATAGTGTCTCCCGCCAGGTGTGAAGTTCAGCGGAGGGGTTTCGTCTGGTTTCATGCCGTCCTCATAACGCATGTCAGGCGTTTTCTTCTTCGTGAGAGTTCTCTGCCGCATACTGCAGATGCAACGACGAAGCAAGCATTTGATCACCCACTGCGCTGGTATGGACCGCTGACTATAAGGACAACATTTTGCACAGAAAACTAGCTGTGTGCCAGCGTAGGGAATACGCGGAAATCCCAGGAAGCGGCCTTCTGTGATGAGGGTATTGGAAAGCCGGTACGACAAATGTCTAACTTGGAGCAGCAACTGTGTAGACATGGAGCTGGAAGGTGTAGTTTACTATTGCAAACAAAACAATTTCGACTTTCCTTGTGGTTCTCATTTCGAACCAATCGTAGGTTGACAGAAAAAAAGTGCCCCTCGTACCAAACTGCTCTGAAAATATACCCTAACGACATCCGAAATTTCACGGTGTTACTAGTGGTCTGGCTTGCACCATTGGACATGTAAATCATACTATACTAATAAAATTACTCAACAGCCGTTTTTCTGGAAATTAAACACAGTCATTGTCGGGATTCTCATGGGTGGAAACGTTTCAGAAATCCTTTGGTGGCGAACTGATTAAAAGCCGTGATAGATACTCTGTTATAAGGGACGAAGGTCTGTGGTGTTTTGGCAGTTTTGTCTTTGAGATTCAAACACAGTTTCTATTTAGACCATGTGACGCTGGCTATCGTATATCGCAACATATGATGCCGGCTAGTTGCCACAAACATATCGGAAAGATACTCGCGGCGGCTGTTGCATCTGCGTTGACACGGCGCTTGCTGATGGGCCGATCTGCGCGGAACTGCCCGCAGCTTTTCACTAGTAGGATAAACCGGTCTGCGCGTTGTCTGCCGCCGCTAAACACGCGCAGCAGCGCCGGCGCCCGTTTTTCACAGTGTGGCCAGTCGGCGCCGCGACTTCAAAGCCAATGCTAAGTCTCTTTGTTCCGGTTTGCGTGAGCGACAGCACAGAGCTGCAGCGTGCAGCCGCTAGAGGCGCACTTAATCTGAAATTAAATCAAAGCGCGCGGCTATAAATTGACCGATGAGGCCTCTGGTGCCCGGAGCGTCTAGCAGCTAGCGGCTGCGCGGAGGCGTCACTGGGCCATTGTCTCACATCACAGGACGAGAGAGAGAGAGAGAGAGAGAGAGAGAGAGAGAGAGAGAGAGAGGCGGCCTCCAAATGAAAAGATTAAAAGCGGCGCGCGCAAACTCGGAGCGAACGCGCACTCCAGCTGAACGGCGCATCACAGTCAATTATTATGACTAATCACCGCGTGACCCACATGTGTAGCGGGAGGCTATTAACTCGCCGAAAAACGCCTGCAGAATCTTAATTTAAAACAAAATGCCAAGGAAACTAAAAAGAGACTAATGGCTCTAGCTTGTGGCCGCTGAGCGTAAGATTTGAATTAAGTGTCGAGTGGGCGGAGCGCAATTTATTGCTCCATACACATGTCTTCTTGATGTCCGAAGGAAAATGTTGGGGAGGGGGAAAGATGGAGGGGGCGAGAAGTAGCTCGCGGCTACTGTGACTACACTCACTTAACAATAAGACTATCGCTTGAGGGGGAGGGGGGAGGGGAGGGAGGAGTACAATTTTGCGTGGTATTTGAACCTACCAGCCAGATAAAATTCATCTAGAATTGCCTCATCGCCTATGCAACTCGCAAGCTGACCATTACAACTTCGCTTTGCTGTGAAAAGAGTGTGCATTTTGCATGAGATATATGGACTGAATCGATGGACTGGAAGAGATCAGCGACGTAGGGGTATTAATTTGGCCATATTCTAGCAACTATATACTCCTCCGTAGCAGAGGTCATCGACATGTGTTTGTGCGGTGGCGATCGAGTCAGAAGCGAGTTCGAATCCTGGTGGTGGAAAAAATTCATCGGCATGTTTTGATCGGCAAGGGGAGTAGAGGTGATGCACATCGCAGAATCTCGTGGAGTGAGGGAATGTGACACTGCTGAATGGAGGTCAGTCCGTCGTATGGAGACTAAAAACTCGAAGGTCCCCTTAGTGGTATCCGACAGGAGTAGGCTATGTTCAGGCACCGTGTTTCAACCCCTCTCTTGCATTAATCCATAACAACAAAAAAACTACAGTATACACACACCCATTCAGAATGTGTATCTGGGGGTCTCTCGACTACCTACTCCTCACGAATTTACCTTTTTTTAATTACAAATATGTGCAGAGACGCACTAACTTTCTTCAACTAGTTCATAGTTTGTGGAGTGATTATGAGAAGAATGCTAGAAATCAACAACCACATGTCAATGGATTCAATAATTCGTTGAAATCGACAGACAAAAAATGAGAGAGTCTATTAAGGTAAACGCGAAGCTAGATGCAATACATACCTGTATATTTATTAAAATATGTTATTTGATATTCCAAATTTCCATATGACCCGCCAGGTTAGCCGAGAACGCTAATGCACTGCTACCTGGACTCGGGTAGGCGCGCCGGTTCCGGGTCGAATCAGCCCGGCGGATTAACGACGAGGACTGGCACGCCGGCCAGCCTGGATGTGGTTTCTAGGCGGTTTTCCACATCCCACTACGTGAATACTGGGCTGGTCCCAACGTTCCACCTCAGTTACACGGCTCGCGGTCGTTTGAAAACGTTAGCACTATTTTATGGCTTACACTAGACGCCGACATCTGGGGTACACTAATTACACACCAGGGAGTTTGGGGTGGGACAGGAAGGGCAACCGGTCACCCTCTGCAACTAACACTGCCAAATCCGTACTAGCACGACCGACCCCGCGTTGAAGCGGGCACAAAGGCCCAAAGGAAATGATGATTCCAAATTGCCATACGAATTATTTAGAGGTCTGTTTTGTCCTTCACCAGAGTCGCAGGAGAGTTCGAGTGCGTCATATGGCTGGGAGAGGAATTCTGTACACTCGTTCAACCCAAAGAGTGAAACCCGAAGCGGGTGGCACTTTGCTAGTGTTCTTTATGCGGAATGACAGTGTCCCTCAAATATTATCACACAATGTCCAAGCGTCGATAGATATAAGGACGCTATTCTTCGTGCATTGTTGGTAAAACGTCATCTGGCAACCTGGCAGTTCTACCTGCCAGGGAGGAAGAATCATAAGAGAAGTGGTTAGGACAATGATAGCACTCTATTTTTACCACGCTGAATTTACCTGGAGATATTACCCATTGCACCTTACAGTTAGCACGGAAACAGAGAAACCGATAAATCTTTCAGTTTTCGTGTAAGACTGATCTCTTGCAAAATCTGCTTCGGATTCTGGAAAGACTCACAAAAAAGTAGGAAATGTGACGTTTTCTATATCTACAACGATGTTTCCAGAACGTTATTCACGCAGTTAGTTGTTCGAATTTAAATCTACCAAATATACAAACAGTTTGATTTCAGGGAAGGTCCTAACATTCGACTGCTGCATTAGCAAACGTACATATCTAACAGTCAACGCACTTCGACCAGCAGGACCCTTACGAAATGTCCACAAATACAAAACTGGGCAGCTGTTCAAAAGAAAGTAGGCCAAGAGTCATACTAACAACGAAATACTTCGAATTTCAACTGAATCAAATACAATTTAATTACAACTCACTAAGTCCGATTTTCCCCTCAATAGCTAACAGCACCAGAAAATAATATGGGTCTCCGCAAACCAGGCGTGTGCGCGTTCAATAAGCTGCAACGCTTGGCGACATAACGCGAGAAAAAAAAGACTGGCTGTCAAAACATCACGTCCGCACATGAAAACACAGATGCTAATTCGTAAAAGCTTCTTTCTCGATAACAGCGGGGCACTAACGTCTCCAGAACCATGTAATACTTTTGAGCAACACCCCGTCCCAGATTGCCCTCAACTGATACGCAGAAAGGCAGTCCACAGGCCCCAGATTTCATGTGCTCCAGGGTCAGTACCGAAATTGAATAAGCATTCAGCCACTGGAGCCAGTCTTGCGTGGGAGACTGCTTGGCTTTTGATTTAAATCCATTCATTCTTATTAGCCATTTTCTTTCTCCCGCTCGTAGCAAACCTCTGACAAGTGCTGCCATCTGGAAAGAATTCTCTCATTTTTACTACTGCATCTCACTGCGGAAATAACCTTCGTCATCGGAAAATTCTCTTACATTTCAGTTGACAACCGTAAACAAATATTATGAATGACCCCGACAACCCACTTTACGAAAGTTTCAGTGGACCAATAGTTCATCTTGCCGCTTCAGACAACAGCGAGCAATTCTAGCCAATGGAGGGCCTCGAAAATCTCGCGGAAGCTCCGCTTGGTGCCCGCTCTGGCCTCACTGGCAGCTGACATCACATCCTAAGGAGCGGCTGCCCATCGTGGCACTTCCAGATGAATGTAAAATAACCGACCCAGTTAAAATTCAAACCGGAAGACTATTTCTCGGCAACAAGTACCGGCCAACGTGGAAATGATGTGTTTCTTGCAAGAGGAGATGGAAGCGTTTGCCCCGCTGGCAGCCACGTGTGGCAGGCGGAGCGCGCGTTGGCAGCAGTGGGCTAGGTTGCGGGGGCAGGTGA
This sequence comes from Schistocerca gregaria, assembly GCF_023897955.1. Classification (NCBI taxonomy): domain Eukaryota; kingdom Metazoa; phylum Arthropoda; class Insecta; order Orthoptera; family Acrididae; genus Schistocerca; species Schistocerca gregaria. The sequence continues at coordinate 460,939,833 of NC_064926.1, read as the reverse complement.
GGCGCGGTCAGTACCCACGGCTAGGCCGGCCGGCCAGTTGTTAGCGGGCTTGGGAGCGCGCCAGGGCGGGTCGCTGAACCGCGGAGCCGCGCCACGCCGCGCCGCGCTGCGCCTTGCGCTTACGTAACGCTGCCTACCTGTGTGTCGCTGCCTCCGGTAGCGGCGACTCTGTCGTTTCCAGGGGCCGCCTCTACCTCAGCCGACCAACGCGAAGGAGTGGGGGAGGCACAGCGCACTTAACCAATGCTTTTCATTCTGCACCGTTTCGGCACTGCTGCAGATTCCTCAATAATGACAGCTTATGCAATGTTCCAGGCGCCTCGAACAGTGTTTCGACTTTTGCGCTCGGCACTGCACACATGCGGCCAGTGCACAGATACAATTCCACAGCTAGACAGTTCCAAATCGCGCACGCTGTCCTACTAAGCACTGAGGGGATAAAAGTCTTGGGACAGCAATATGCACATACACAGATGGCGGTAGCATCGTGTACACAAGATATAAAAGGGCAGAGCATTGGCGGAGCTGTCATTTGTACTCAGGTGATTCTACGTCAAAAGTTCTCCGACGTGATTATGGCCGCACGAAGGGAATTAACAGACTTTAAACGCGGAATGGTAGTTGGAGCTAGTCGCATGGGACATTCCATCTCGGAAATCGTTGGGCAGTTCAATATTCCGAGATCCACAATATCAAGAGTGTGCCGGGAATACCACATTTCGGGCATTACTTCTCACCATGGACAGTGCAGTAGTCTACCGCTTTCACTTCACCAAGAGCAGGACTGTTTTCGTAGAGTTGTCAGTGCTAACAGACAAGCGGCACAGTATGAAATAACCGTAGACATAAATGTGGGACGTACGACGAACGTATCCGTTTCGACAGTGCAGCGAAATAAGGCGTTAGTGGGCTGTGGCAGCAGAACGACCTCGATGAGTGCCTTCGCTAATGTCATAACGTAGCCTGCAGTGCCTCTCATGGGCTCGTGGCCATATCGGTTTGACCATAGACGACTAAAAAACTATGGCTTGGTCAGATCGGTCTTGATTCCAGTTGGCGGGGATCGACTGCGGCGCAGACCCAACGAAGCCATGGACTCAAGTTGTCGGCAAGGCACTGTGCAAGTTTGGTGGCTCCATAACACGGTGTGGGCTGTGGTTTCATTGAATGGACTGGGTCCTCTGGTCGAACCGAACAGACATTGACGGAAAATGATTGTGTTCGGCTATTTGGAGACTATTTGCAGGCATCCACGGCCTTCATTTCTATAAACGACAATGCGCCATGTCACCGGGTCACAATTTTTCCTGACTCGTTTGAAGAACATTCTGGACAATTAGAACGAATGATTTGGTCACCCTGATCTCCCGACATTAATCCTATCGAACATTTACGGGAACTAATCGAGTGGCCAGTTCGTGCCCAAAATCCTGCACCGGCAACTCTTTCGCAATCATGGACGGCTATAGAGGCAGCGTGGCTCAGTATGTCTGCAGGGCACTTCCTAACATCAACCTTTCAACAGGTGCAGTTGCCCGGAATATACTCGTAAAATAATTTGGGACTTCCAACGACATGCGGAGTCCAAGTCACGCCGAGTTGCTACTCTAAGCTGGACAAAGGAGGTCCGACGCGATATTAGGAGATATTCCATGACTTTTATCATCTCAGTGTACATCTACATCTATACTTCATAAGCCACCTTAAATGTTTGGCGGGGGGTACTTTATGTACCACGACCGCTTTCCCCTCTTCCTATTCTAGTCGCGAATAGTTCGCTGGAAGAACGATAGTTGTCAAGCCTCCGTGTTAGCTCAAATCACTCTATTTTTACTTTCATGGACTTCTCGCGAGGTGTACTTATGAGAAAGCAATTTACTGGATCATTTTTCTTGGAAAGTATGGTCTCAGAAGTTAAACAGTTAGCAACTCCGTCAAGCAGAACGTCTTTCGTGCAGCATCTGCCACTAAAGTTGGCTGAGTATCTCCGTGACGCTTTCGCACTTGTTGAATGAGCCTGTAACGAAACACAATGCCCTTCTTTGAATTTTATCCATTTCTTCTATCAGTCCTACATGGTACAGGTTACGAACACCATTCAAGTATTTGTCGAAAGATAGCTTATTCAAAGAAGGGCATTGTGTTTCGTTACAGGCTCATTCAACAAGTGCGAAAGCGTCACGGAGATACTCAGCTATCTCCTTTGTTGACGGACTGCATATCTCGGGGATACTTCCAAGGAATCCTAGCCTCATCTGCCTTGCCTACTTTTAATTTTACGTGATCGTTTCACTTTAAACGCAGCCGGAGCGGTTAACGGACTCGTGCAACAAGTAACCTGATAGGTGGAATTTCGCGATGGCGGAGTTAATTATTTCCTTACACGCAAATCTGCCAACAATACCACGAGTTATGTCACTGATAATTTCCAATAATAGCTCGCTTTCTGATGCGGAACTCAGAGTTCAACAATGTGCACTAAACAGTGTGCTCAGAAACACTTGTGTCTGCACCAGCATTGTACTCTGTCTTCAGATCTTCGCCTGTCATGGTTTGCGGTGCGATCGAGACCGCAACATGCAAGTTCTGCGATGAGTAATGTTCGTTGAACATCTTGTCGCCTACATATGGTTCCACAGTCCACCAACCACTTCCCGTAGATGCTCAGGACAGTAGGATGCGAAAAGACGACCAGCTTAATTGTCATTGTGTCCGTGATGCTCATTTCCAGGTGGCGGGCTATAACGAACTGTCCTTTGCCAACGTCTCTTACGTTATTAGCTTTCTCAGTTGCGATCCGTATTGCCGCTAAAACGATTCACCTGTGCACTTTATTTACCGCGTCACATGCCTATAACATCACCAGGTGGCATTCAATCCCGCAGTGGGCAGTGTTCATAATGTTTTAACTCATCATTTTTCACCACGAAATTTCTTTTAGATCAACGCAAATAGTGTATCGAATATGGTTTAATCTCGTTCCTAAACATACAATATACGACTATTTAAGAAATCTGTGTAAATAAAAGCTCTCTGCAGATGAGACTCACATTTGACTTAAGGGGGGTAGGATGTCAAACGGGCCGACTTCGAGAAGGAGAGGCATCACAGGACATTTTAAATATACTGTCTATACTTTTACAAATAAATTCATAAAACTTTGTCACCATGACCAGGAAGGATTCAGAATTCACACTCATAGCAGTGGAAGTTCAAAAACACGAAAAAATAATTTTTTAAATGTGGAATTTCATGATTTTTTTTTCACTTACTGTTGGCTGCATTTGTTGCTATAGCTACACTTTCCGTCATAAGTAAGAGAGATTCTTCGATGAATTTTGCACAGCTTTCAAACCATACTTACAGGTGTATGAAACTCTAGAATTTATTTAATCTATGGAAAAATGAATGGGCTGTTACGTTTTAAACTTCGTGTTTAGAGAAAACTCGAATTTTATAGTTAATTATCTCAATTTTTACCACAGTTTTTAACAGATTTGGGAAATTCTAGAGTTTCATACACCTGTAAGTATGGTTTGTATGCTCTGCAAAATTCATCGAAGAATATCTCTTACTTATGAAGAAAAGTCTGCCCACAGCAACAAATGCAGCAATACCAAGTGAAAAAATGATGAAATTTCACATGTAAAAAAAAATTGTTTTGTTATGTTTTTGAACTTCCTCTGCTATGAGTGTAAATCCTAAATCCTTCCTGGTCATGCTGACAAAGTTTTATGAATTTCAAAAAATGGTTCAAATGGCTCTGAGCACTGTGGGACTTAACATCTGCGGTCATCAGTCCCCTAGAACTTAGAACTACTTGAACCTAACTAACCTAAGGACATCACACACACCGATGCCCAAGGCAGGATTCGAACCTGAGACCGTAGCAGTCACGCGGTTCCGGACTGAGCGCCTAGAACCGCTAGACCACCGCGGCCGGCTTTATGAATTTATTTGTAAAAGTATAGCCAGTGCAAATTAAAATGTCCTGTGGTGCCTCTCCTGCTCCAAGTCGGCCCGTTTCACGTCCGACCCCCCTTAAGTCACTGCACAAAATACAGGGTGATTCAAAAGGCTACACAGAAACTGAAGGAGCTAAAGTCAAATTTCAACTCTGGGCAGGGACTAATTTTCTTACAAGTAACCCTCAGCCAATGAAAGTGTGGTGCGGCAGGAACAACAATGACAATCGATGGAAACGCGCCTTAAGCTCAGCAAAGGTAATGTACTGTTTATTCAAAGATGTTGCACATTACCGAAGGTGAGCTAAACGGGCACCATCACATTCTATACGGACGTTACATTTTAATAGAAAGTTACAGCACACTCTACTAAGTACACCAGGGATCGCACGAATCTCTTCAAGTATCAAGGGGAGAAACGTTTCTTCATAGGTAATTTGTGCTACGTACTCGCGGCTTTTGATTTGTTCCCATAAAAATAAATCAACAGGAGCCAGATCAGCGGAGCGAGGTGGCCAAGGAATTAGATCTCCCTTTCCGATCCAATCCCTGGGATATGTGCTTTGAGCACGTCACATACCTGCGCAGAAAAGTGTGCAGGTGCTCCGTTTGTTGTATTCACATTTGGCGACGAATGTTAGTGGCACACTCTTTAACATTTCTGAAGGAACTTGTTCGATGAAGACATTATACCTCTCTTTCCCTCACTCACTTTCAATTGTTCTAGATGATGCACAAGCCCGTAAGTTCATATTCCAAAGTTGTGTTACATCTCATCTGTCAGCTCCTTCAATTTGTGCACAACCTTCTGAATCACCCTGCATAATAAGAAAACAAAAACAAAATTACATTGACACAACGTCATCCATGAGCCATGTCGGGAAATTTCCCTGTCGCGCTTGTACGTCGTTGCGTTGACTGGACACCTCCGCCTTAGCCAGCTGCTTAAACATCAGCCGCCGCCGAGAATCTGGCTGCGGCGCCGTCTCCATGGCAACGCTAGGCGAATGGGCAGTTAGCCGGCGGCGGCTTCCTGCGCTCTCGGACAACAAGCGGCGCTGACGAATGACATTGTCTGCGGCTGGCATTATCATGTAAAGGCGAAGAGCCGGGGACATTGTGGCAACGCTGACTCATGGGCGCGCGTCTCCGTCGCTGCCGAAGCTGAGGCGGCGCCCGCTGGTCAGTGCCGGCCGACGCTATAAGCACCAGGCAATGCTGCCAACTCTCACCTCTGGCCTACTAAAAGGAATAATTACAAACTTTCTAACATCCGTGGTGATTGGATATGCGGTCATTAGGCCATGGTCCAAGCCCTAAGGTATGCTTCTGTATTCAACCTTACGTCTGTCAATCATGGAGAGATCCACAAAGGATATAAAGGCTTCGCAAGATGACTTAAGAACTGAAACAAGCTCAGCAAACCGAATTGTTTACACATAACAGTGAAACGGTCGGTTCGTGACCATGGCCACAGATCGAAAAATCACCCCGTCCTGGGGCTTATAGATATGTACTGCAGAATAGATGGAGCTGTTCGCTTTATTTAGCACTAAGGCCAAACAACGTGCCCAACTTCAGTCATCTTTATTTTCTGTTAAAGGTGATTTTTTTACGGCTACCCTGTACATCCTAGAGTAGCAATGACTGGACCTCCATGAAACTGCGTCAGAAAATCGAATTTGACGATTCGAGTACACTACCTGCTACTGACGACTTGAAACATATCCTATAAAAGATTTATTATTCTATTTTTTTATCAGTATCCCGAAGAAATCATCATCTCGATAACCAGTGTACATAAGGCACAATAAACAACTTCTGTATTACTTTTTTTTTTTTTTTTTTTAAAGACGATGCTTTATGAAGCGAGGACTTTCCCCTCACGCTACTTACTCTTGTTTCTGCCTCCCAGGGAATTGGAAGCCGTGTGACGTCATCTCTGTGTGTAATCTCTGGTTTCTTGTTTTGTCATTACCATATTAATTTTATCTGATTATTTCATGTGTTCCAGGGTATGCATCAGCAAATTGTGTACCCATTGTCTGAAGTCAGAACGACCGCATCGCTTAAGCGTTGTAATCTAAATTAATCCGACCTGCTGATTTATTTTTGCGAAGTCCTAATTAATATTCGTTACAACTTTTTACGTGAAAGTCAGTATAGTATTTTCACGGTCAACGAGCCTTCAAACTGCGATGATTTCAGTAGCCACCAGGACCTGATACATCAAAAGATGATGATTCGCTATGGTATAGGTCTTTAATGACGTTGATTCAGTACAGTAGAAGATTTGGTTGTACCTTGATGAGTGTCGTATTATTAACCACATCGTGCTGTCACATTTGTGGCGTGTCTTTTCCGAGATAGATCTTTATTCATGCATTCGTTGCATAATTTCGGCAAGGTTTAAATATTTCTCTTACTTTTATCTGGCAGAAAGGAAAGATACATTACAGATTTATACGCGTTTCCCAGACGACAATTGCTGTTTTGTACTTTAAGCAAAGATTTGATGCTTCTTTCAGTAGTTCCTTTGTACACTTAACCCATGTGCAAGGGATTTTGTATTCTTCTGCCGCAGCAAGTGGTGAGCGTAGGTTTCTCGTAGTATTCAAATATACAGGCAACTTTCTTATCATTTTAGAAAATGCGTCAGTACTGTGTCTCCTTAACGCACTGCCGACACTATATGAACTTTTATGAATGGGAGGAAACATTTCCGTTTAGCTTCCCCCCCTCCCCCTTCCCTCCCCCTGAAGCTCCAAATACTTCAGGATGTAGGGCTCTACTTATCTTTTTGTCAGAATATTCATTTCTTCTGCAAGTAATTCTTAAATAATCGACCTCTTCAACAAAGTACTGTGACTCCAGACTCCTTTAGCCCGGTCCACCATTATCTTAACTCTTCCTCTTTTCTAATTGCAGTGATGGTGGTAATTTTTGTGAATGTATGTGTCCGTGCTGGTGGGCTTCTGTAGATTTTATTCCCTAAACTTTAGGCACAGAAACATGCCACATGCTAACGCCTAATGCCAATGTAAGTAAAAAATATGGCATGTAAATACTGGCTTATTATGCCTGCGTTATATGATCAAACTATCAGTTCCCTAGAGACGAGAAAGCTTCTACAAAAAAATAAGCAGATACTGCGAAATGATCGCGAGATGCATTTCCCATCTTGTTTCCTTCCCTGCAAGGTGCTGTTTCAAGTACCGTAGATCGGGGACAGGATGTTGTGTTGTCGTTATCTACGTATCGTCATAACTGACACGGAAATGGCCTGCATGTTCGGTAAAGATATCTACAACGTAACGTAAAGAGCACACATCAGATATTTCGGTAACGGTTATAGGTATCGCAACAAAGTTAGTACCAAATGGTAATACGCAAATAGGTAATCGATTTTCCAGATTTGTATCACCTGTATGCTTTTCATGTGCGTAGATACTGAAGCAACTATTTTTTTAATGTAAGGATAATCTTTTTAATGACATTCGAAACGTCTTGGAAAGAGAAGTTCAACGATACACGAGAGATACTCATGTTAAAACTACGTAGTTGGACAAGAACTGTTTCTAGGAACATATCTGCAGTCTTGGTACACATTGACATCCCCTCCCTGCATTACCGTAGCACGACGCTTGCGGCGCCAAAACAAAACGACGCAGCCTTTTGATAAATTGAACTATCGAGCGGTAGATCATTATCTGTGGCGATGGAAATTTTGCAGCTGTGTCAAACCGACCTAGCCGTCTGGCTTCGTCTGTCATAATTGCAACGTTTCCACCGTCCGACACTGTACTTTTCAAAAGGGCTGCGCGGTTCTGTTTTGGCTCATAAAGCGGTGTGCTACAGTACAGTGGCACGGTGACTTCTATGTGTATAAGGACTACAGATACGTTACCTACAAAGAAACAAAAAAAATATTGAGTAACTTCATGTTGTCGAGGTAATAATTAAATCATTAAGACTTCCGCTCGTATTATTTGTCGAGATTTTCGATGAAATTTTCACAAAAATTGCTACTGAGCGAGGGGGTGCGGTGATAAGAAACTGATCTCGTTTTCGGGCAAACACCCATAAGATTTTGATTTTCCCTGATTCCCCTAAACGCTTAAGGAGAATGCTGGGGTGGTTGTTTTGGAATTTCCTTCTCCATCGTTCCCCAATTAGAATACGTGCTACATCTCTAACGAATCGTCGATGACGGGGCATTAAACCCGAATCGCAAACGGCCTTGCCTCGGTCAGCAATCCGCTTTCCATAAGATCACCGAGGTTAAGCAACGTAGTGCGTGACCAGTGCTTAGATGGGTAACTGCGTAAGCACGCCACGGTCTATTGGAGGCTTTCCCTTTGCCTTTCCGGCAAAGGAGAGGAAGAAGTAGTGACTAAAACTTCTTGATCACCAGATTTCGTGCCATGTCGTAGTATAAATTCCAAACCTCTCTGCAATGCGTCTTGAAAACTGAAGGCGTGGGACGTTGTTGACGGTGACCCGTGCGTCCCCAATGTTGCGTCTCCCTTGGTGCTATACGAGAGGACCAGGCTTTGTGCTGGCACTGGGTTTCACCTTCTCCCTTTTCTCATCATCACCCAGCACAAACGTCATAACACACTACACATACACTCATTACTGTCTTTTACTCGTTATAAGATACACATAACACACACAGATCTCACATTTCGCGAAGGGAAGGTGCCAGTGTGCGCAACGGATAGGAAAAATCTTTCCAATTAGGCGTCTGAATCTGTCCCTCGGAGTGTCGCAGCCGATCATGCCACACGTCTTTATTTTATAGCCAGAATGATTCCTTGCTTTTGAACCAATTGTGCATCTGTTAAAGTATACCGTAGGATACTACTTTATTTATTAATAAAATCCATGGCATTCTGTGTTATGCTTTTATGCGAAATCCATTTGTGACACTGCAGTCCAAGAGCAGTGGGTTAAACTTTTAGAGAACTGTGAACTGCCTCGCAGAGTATCTTTCAGGTGGGAAAACAGCGCCGGAGCGTCGAAAAAGAGGAAGCCATAAGACGAGAGGTTTCCGGTGGTTCCTGCAGGCGCTCACCCGCTAGCTAACAACAAAAAGTCACCCCTCGACTTGTGCGTGGCAGAGCTGGCCTGTGTGGACGGCACGCTGCCGGGCTTCCTTCCGCCACTTTCCACCTCACCCCCCCCCCCCTTTCTCCTAACACACACACACACACACACACACACACACATACACAGACACACACGAGCGCGATAGAGGAAACGAGCAGTCGCGGCCGGCGCCCACTGCCGATTTCTTTCTTGTTTACTTGCCTGCCGGCCTACTGAACACATGAGAGAGAGAAAAATACCCCACCGACTCCGCGAGGTATATCGCGAGCTCAGAATCGTTCGCTGGAAAACGGCGCCTGTGAAGGGACGCTGTACGGGCGAGCGCTCTCACAGAGCCAAAAGAAAGCTTTCGCAGTGAGCTGTGGTCGAGGAGTGTAGGAGGGGGGGGGGGGGGGGCATAACGACGGGAAGGGAGGGGGTAGGGCGAATGGCTCGTGCAGCGCGTATAATTTCTCGATATGTCACATCGATGCGTTGTGCTTTGTGGCGCAGGAAGAGGGCAGCGGCGGATCGGCAAGCTGCGGTGGACCCCGCGCGCTCCGTCGCACATCCGTCGAGGGCAGCCTCGCGTGTGCTGATGATGGACAGTGTAGCGCGGCAGCGCCAAAGTGGGTCCGGAACTCTGGGCTGAAGACGTCGGCGCGGCTGACTGCAACGGCCAAAACCGGGGGAGGAAAAAAAGCAAGAAAGAAGACGAAGCATTGCCGTTCAAGCAGGCTCTCGACAGCGAGTGGTGGACTCGTAGAAGTTATTCATACCGCGATAAAAAACAGCAGAGTAACATAGAGGACACGAAAGCGAATGCTGGAGACGTATGAAGGGTAAAGGCCCCACATTCATAGGTACAAATACGAAATTCGTACCTCCGCGCAAAGCTGTCCTCGTCGAAGCATAATAATACTTAAAAAGGCGTCAAACAAATATGCAGAATGTGAATAGCCAAGAGAGATTTTTCTTAAGGTTTGAAATGTATAGTTTTTTTTTTCAGAAAAGGAAAAGATTACGTTAACTAACACAGAAGCACTTGATGGTTCAGAATCAGAAATCATCTTATAACTTTATATTTCTACTGTGAAAACGTGTCTCTCATAGGAGTATTTTGCTCATCCTTATAAAAAGTAACATGATGATCAATTCTTCGCTTACACAGTACACTTGTTTGAGAACGTAACATTACTATCATATGTTCCATATGACATCATTAACGCGCTACTGACGCATGGGCATAGGAGACATTAAGTTCAACTCTGTAATTACACTTAGATTGTTTACCTTTTTTCTTTTTGTTGCTGCTCATAAGAAACTCAGATTATAATTTTATGTTGGAACTTTACCATTGGGTCCGTGTTTGAATACAAAAATATCAGTATGGGAGTTGTGAATTCGTCTTGATGCAAAACGTTTTAGTTATTTATTTACTTATTCCTCAAACTAGCTTTAACGACAAATATCGCCATCATCAGTGAGTTCTTTAAATCTAAAACATACAGAAAATATCATAATTCTAAAACAATGTGAAAGATTATTACATGTGTACTGTTTACTTTTTAAATAATGTTTTCTGTAAATACTTTCATAATACCTTATTTATTAACCGTTACAGCTTGATTTTAAGGTTGTTGTCCCTGTTTGCGGCATACTTCCTGTGTTTTCTGTTGCCGTTTTTCTTGGCATATTTCCTGTGTTTTTCCGAGCCGAGAAGAACGGCAACAGGAAAATATAGGAAATATGCCGCAAACAGTGACAACAATCTTGAAACCATGCTGTAACGTATAATAAATAAGATAATATGAAAGTATTTACAGAAAACAATATTTAAAAACTAAACAGTACGCATGTAATAACATTTCACGGTGTTTTATAATCGTTGTACGTATTTTCTACATGTTTTAGATTTAATGAGCCCACTGATGATGGCGATATTTATCGCTGAAACTAGTTTGGGGAATAAATAAACGACAAAAGTGTTTTGCATCAAGCGGGCTCACAGTACCCATAACTCAGCTGATTCTTCTAATTTTTCGAGTCCATAAAACATGCTTCTAGAAGTCTGAATTTCTAAATCAGTGATTTTCTTATGTCTACTTTTATTCACTGATGATAACAGCTACATGGTGCTAATACAAAGACTAATTTTTCTATATTTTTATGTAGACTGGGAAACATGTCTTGCTAAATATCCCATTGCTACAGGGACGTAACGTCACACACGAGGAAATGGGTACGCTCTTGGTAAGAAAACCACTAAAGTAACGCAACGATGAAGATTATTTTTTCAAATGTCATTGTTCTGAATCAACAGTAATATGACTTACGACCTGGACACACATTTGCGACATCCCATTCTTTCTAATACTTTGTCGTGGGTTTAGAAGACGTCCGTGTATCCTTCTTGAAACGATACAAACGTTAGCGAGCACTCCCAACCTAGAAAGCCCTGTCGAAAGTCGAATGTAAGAATACTATTTTTATTTGGCAAAAGGTGCAGATTTTCATAAATTCTGAAATTTGTGAAGCGGATCTCACATCAAAAATGGGAGAGAAACGATTCACTCCACAAATCTTTTTCAACGCTTTTGGCGATGCGAGGGTTAGACGAATTCCAAAACGTCTTTATGAAACGTGCGTTTCCAGCCGTAGCTGATCTGCTTGCTACTTTGCGCCCGGAAATAAGCAACAAATGTCACATCTCTTCCGCTTTGTGAGGCTTCTCCCTGGGGCTGTCGACGGAAAGTGCACTGGAGCTGTCTATGCGGGGACACAGCCAATGTCCCGTGGCGGAGTTACGGCGCTTTCTGGAAGCCGATCGCATATGCGAATGTGGGGGCAGTTGCGGCTGTCATCGCCATCGCTATCATCATCATCATCATCATCATCAGTTTTACTTCTATAGGATTCTCTGGCACGTCTACTGACCTCGGCACAATGATATCTCGCCAGACATTCATATGCGTTGCTCAGAGGTTCCCGAGAGACTCTTAAAAAGAGTACAGAGTCTGTTACTACAACTGTAGGAACCCAAAAACGCGTTTCGATGTAAGGCTTTAGTAACACTGGATTCTTCCAAAAATATCTCTAGCGGGTGGCAAGTAACATCCCTTACGATCTCAGATATTTCATAAGTGTCGTAATTTTTCATGAGAAAAAGGTGAAAAACAGCCAAATAAGCTCGAATAGCAAAAATGTTTATTGCAACCCCTTGACCTACGTTTCGAGGTCTTTAAAAAGGTGTTCTTCAGGAGTATCAATGATGGACACTGGTTACATTATGTATTTCTTCTGAAGAAGAGATCGAAACCTAGATGGGGGGGGGGGGAGGGGGGTTAATAAATCTTTTAACTGGTCACACTTATTTGACTGTTTTTGACCTTCTCCTCACGAAGATTGAATTCTACAGTTGCTGCCTCCAGCCATGTTCAAATTTTTAAAATTCGTAGAATTGCAACCGTAAGTAAACTGCACGTATATCCCAGTCTCAGTATTGGATAGCTGCAGCAGCTGGTGATTGCTTCATTATCGATTTCTGTGTCAGAGACTGTGAGAGGAACTAACGTAAGATATTTTATAGTACATGATGCTAAAAATAGTGCAGCAGCTCTATTATATTGCTTAGGTTACATGATGCAACTCGAAGACAAATTCCCATCTTCGAGTGGCGATTTTTTATTATTCGAAGAGCAATTGACCAGGATGTTTTTTGAGGAGGCTGTCATACATATCGAGACGAAAAGAGTCGATTGCTTTCATTCTACATAGTTTTCGCCGTATGTTCCACATAACCATATAATATCTCCAAAACGAGGAAAACTACTTGTAATGCACATAACGTACATTGGACAACAAAATAAAACATTGAAACAAATTAAAGTAAAAGATCTTGAAGATTCATATTGCGCAAAATCGACTGTAAATGAAGAAATAACAGCCCATCTGTTTATAGTTTAATAGGGACAGCCCCGAAAATGAATGTGAATCAATCATGTCATGCCTAACAGTTAACGGAATTATCATATTAAAAGAATAGACTTTTTCTGGAAGGTAATGAAAATGTACCGGTTAACATTTATCGTGGGAGAATTACACAAAAAACAGGAAGGACAAGAAACATGTTGCTACAGAAGGATGCTAAAAATCAAATCGGCGGGTAAAGGGAAAAAATTAAAATGACACTGGAAAGAGCAGGAGTGCAAAGAAGTTTTACTGAAATCCGTTACTGGAAAAGGAACTGATTAGTGGAGCATACATATGTAGAGGGCGACTAGCTATGACAAGCCACCCAAATATATCCAGAATGAACAAATATATCGAGGTGCTGTTTTCGCCAAGTTATAGCGGACAATATTGAGACTTGATCAAACAGTGTCAAGCTAACAGCGCAGCAAACAACTATCCCGCCGTTCAGAAGAGGTTCCACAAACGTCTGCCCTATTATACCAAATGCAAGTGAACATGTTACTCGTGTACTGCTCGGATGTGTATATCACGGCTGTCATACCAAGTGCTCAAAGTGTTGACGTTGAGCATTGTTACACGTTATAAAGTGATTGCGGAGAAACAGTACTACACGTTGAATTTAATCTGGAGTTAACAGAAAATGGTTCAAATGGCTCTGAGCACTATGCAACTTAGCTTCTGAGGTCATCAGTCGCCTAAAACTTATAACTAATCAAACCTAACTAACCTAAGGACATCACACACATCCATGCCCGAGGCAGGATTCGAACCTGCGACCGTAGCGGTCGCTCGATTCCATACTGTAGCGCCTAGAACCGCGCGGCCAGGTTAACAGCAGCACAGGCGAGTGTTATAAGACATTTCATGCCTTCGGGAGTCATCGGTGTTTCCTAATAGACCTCATGTTTTAATTTTCATCCAAGTTAAGGAAATATAAAGTTTGTTGATTGTGCAAACGATTTTGGATTTTCTCACTAGAGGGTCTGTCATGACATGGGGGGACGTCCGTCATGTTGGTACTACACTGAATTCCTTACGTCCAGTGGGATGTCTTCCAATAACTGCGGCAGCAGCATATCTTAGGAACTCGATATACTTGAGCGTATTTGGATTCCCATCAATAAAACGGGGAACCAAACACGGAACAACCATTGCGAGACTAAGAGCGTTGTTTTCATCCACTTCTCTGAATCAGCTATGATTTTCATCTGACGATTGGTACATGCTGCGAAGAGTGACTTGACCATGGTTTGTGACAGTTGCTTCCTTCTTTGAAAAAAGTTGCATAGATATGCCGCATCACTTTGCACTTTTCGTAGATTACGTTTGGAGAAGTGTAACCAATTTTGGAAGTCATTGTCATGAAGCCATAGATGCAGCGGAATGTGAAGAGGATGAAATGAGACATAATGCAGTGTTCGCAGAACACTCGTTTAGTTGATCCCTCTCGTACCTCCGGGATGCCTTCTAGTGACATTTGCAGAGTCTGCTGATAAAGTGTTAATTTCATTTTTTCATAAGTTGCTCTTCTGTTTCTTTGGCGAATTTTAATCTCCGCACTTCCATTTTCTAGAAATGCTTTTTATGTTGTTTGCAAAGACAGATTGTGAGTGCTTGGCACGATCAGGACACTCTAAGCATACAACCGCAGCACTGCTTTGTTCGTTTGGTGGCATTCGCCATAAATGATATTCAATTTCTTCGACTGCCGTATGCATTGTGAATTTCTGTTATCTGATTGCTACACCACGAGAACACAAACGGATGGGCTTCAAGCCCACAGATGAACACGTGCTTGCTTACTTTGGTAAAATAGGGTAGACGTTTATGTAATCTATTCTCCTGATGACGGGGCAGTATTTTGCGGCGCTGGTACCTCGATGCTATTTTATCAAGTTCCATACATGCCATGTCTTTGAAGTTTCCTTAGAAGCTTTTTTCAAATGCCACACAAAAAGTATGTAGCTCCATTAGAAACAAACGAAGTCAGTGTCGTAACTGGGCGACTACAAACGATAAAAATTATTTTCAAGTGTCAGGAAATTGACCATGTTGTTCGGTATAACTCGGCAAAAACCGCACCTGGTTATATACTATTTATTCATCCTGAATATACTGGGTGGCCCGTCTTAGCTCCCTCACACTGTGTACAGGGCGTAAAAGGAAGTATTGCATAATTTGAGAAGTAGAGTATAGACGAAAATATTCAGTAAACATGGGTTTTAGAATGCAAACCACAAGAGTTATGAGCATCTGTTCATCTTCGCTATTGTGGAAAACATCTCTTCTGCCGAACAAGGAAGAATTTCAGAGCCCATGTTTACTGGACATTTTTGTCTGGGTTTAGTCCGTACTACCTCTTCCAGAAATTAGGATTACCTTTTTTTTAACAATATTTGTAAATGCTTTGATATTTATGTAAGGTGACGGATTTCACTTTCTGTTTCTCTGCCATTAGCTTTCTCACTTAAAACCAAGTACAGAAAGTTTCTTACTATTAAATCGCATCAGTCTAGTATTCATATTTCTTTTTAAACTTACATTTTCTCTATTTTTAGCCAGTACATTTGCATATTCTCTCTGAAATAACATTGCTACTGATATGAAATATTTTTACCATTACGTACTTCTTGTTATTAATATTGTTATTATTATTATTGTTATTATTGTGGTTGTTGTTATTCCGATGCTGAGACACAACATTGTAATCAGTTGCTATCTGTAACGACTACAAAAAAGTTAAAAATACTATATATTATGTAAATATGGACAATAGGCTCAAAGAAAGAAAGAAATTAACTTCGCTAGAATATGATTTCAAAAATGGCTCTGAGCGCTATGGGACTTAACATCTGAGATCATCAGTCCCCTAGGATGCAGAACTACTTGAACCTAACGAACCTAAGGACATTACACACATCCATGCCCGAGGCAGGATTCGAACCCGCGACCGTAGGTTCCAGAGTGAAGCGCATAGAACCGCTCGGCCACACCGGGCGGCTCAGTATGATTTGAGTCACACTTTCGGCGAACTCATCTCGCTGCAAAACCTAGCGCTTTATGTTAGTGAAGACTGATTTCAAGAACGATGAACAAAGAAACTGAAAGTTACATTTCGACATCGAAACATACATAATGAAAACATTTAGATATTTGTGAAATGTTGCTCGACTGTGCGGGACACGACTGGTTAGGATGAATCGACGCGATGTGCAGGGAGTGTACGAAGACCGCCATCTCAGCTCATCTGCAGTTCTTGTCTTCTTATGTTCTTCCAGAGCACCACATTCGCTACATTCATTCAACCTATTCGTACTTTGCCCTCTCCCTTGAGATGACATCATATGCCGTAAGTGATGAGTGGAAACAGCGTGTGGACGAAGCGGGCAGTGGTATGTTACAAACTGGATGCCACTCGCAGAACATGTTCGTTTCTTCTCTACTTTTTTTCCTCCGGGAATCTGAAATTAGTTCACCGGCTCGGAAACGCTGGCGAGAGGCCAGTGTAAGAGCGATATATTTGAAGGGCGTGTAGGTAATGATCGGGAAGCTATGAAATAGCTCCGAATCGTGCAGATTCTTGTACAGCCACGCTAACGATTTAGATCAGAAAATATGTGGCGAACTTTGTATACGGTCATAAACATAGCTAATTAAAGAAGCGAGTGACATATTTTGGAAAATACACCTCGAGTTCGCGAGCAACAGGCAGCAGCGACCCTTGCAGCGTCGTTGGCTGCAGCGAAGGAGGCCAGACCCGTGAAACGTTGTGCGCCTCGGCAGCTTGCGGCCGGATGCTACAAATACCCTCTTTTGGAGGTCTCTAAACGGGGTATTTTGTGTGTAGACATACAATGATAGCGTCGCTAAGCCACAGTCTGCTCGGGGCCAACGAGATGTACGGGTCCTGAAACGAACTAGTGACGTCACACTAGTAGGCTTCTCCTCCACACTTTGGGAACGCTTGCCTCCGTGCAGGGCCGACAAGAAATCCATTATTTAATTGAATAAGTACCAACTGAAGGTCTTAATCTTGTCGTGAGCTATCGAGATCTTGGATGGATTTAAACGCGCAGTCAGGAATTATTAAATTTGTCTGAAATAGTGAGTCGCTCCCGCCAGAGACAGCTGCATGCACTCATAAGACCTGTAATGTCACGTGCTCTGTCGTCGCGCCACAGCATGTCTTTCTCGTGGTGGGCCTCGAGTCTGCTGTTCGCGCGTCATTTCTGCGCTGTATACGCGACAAACTGTAAAGACACCTCCGTAGGACGGGTGTGCGGAACTCTACCCATTACGTCTGGCCCAGAAGCACGCTACGAACCAGTTATTTTCCGAGCGCAACAAAAGTTTGTATATGGGGAAACAGAGAAAAAGTAAATGCAGTTACATCTTTGGCTTTACTAAATCATTACCCCGCACTTTGCCTAAGATTCAAATTTCTGCCTCTGCCGTGTGTTCCGAAAGGCTTTGATTAGTCATTCAGCATTAACTTTTGCTGTTGCTTGTAAAGAACGTTGGTCGAGCATGTAGCGATCTTTTTTTAATTTTTTTATCCTTTTTTGTACAGACGCTATGAGAAACTGCGTATCTCCCACCCACCCCTCCCCCTCCCATCCAACCATGCGTAGATCTAGGGCTCGGTTACGTGGGAAGTCTTATTTTTCCAATACTTCCTCATCTTCTCTCATTTTATCTTTTCTTTTCTTCTCTCCATGTTGCTCTCGATTTCTTATTTCTTCTGCATTGAAAGCCTTCTAAATTTAGTATTTTGTTCTTAAAAAGTTTTCTATCTGTTATTTCCGATTCTTTCATGTTGTTTCTATCTAGTTATTTCCTTATTTCTGTAATTCACACTTCTTCCGGAAATACAGGAATATTTGTTCCGTTAACCTGTTCGCGTTCACTCGGTAGAGGAGTCCATTAAAGATTAATTTTTGTTTTAGCCATTACTTCTGATGTTTTCTCTATATCTTTATAGATCTCCTTCTTACTTCTCATTTTTCAGCCATCTTTAGTTTGTATTGCACCCATTATTTTTCGAATAATCCGACTTTCAAGCTCTTTGTTGTGTCCAGGCTTGTAGTTACTTAATACCACCTAAACTCACTTGGTCACCTACAAAGATCATTTAGTCTAGATTACCTCTATTTGTTTTATAATGTTTTGGTAAACATTTTCGTAATTTATTTATTACATAGTACTACATGAATTAAAGGAAGTAGGTGATAGAGGACACGCTTGTGCAAGTCCGTGATTTACTTAAGGCTACATCATGCCCTTTAAAATTTTAATATGCGTTCTGTCACACATACTTTGTATTGTTCTGACTAACTGCTGCGGAAGACTTTTGTCCATTAAGACTTCAAATAATTTGGCTACGTTTACCTTGTTAAAAGCTTTAACATAGTCAATAAAAGGAAATTAATTAGGTACATTACATTCTCCATGTTTTTTTCCATTAACTGTGTTGCTGTTGTTGTGGTCTTCAGTTAGAAGACTGATGTGCTGTAACTCTCCACGATAGTCTATTCTGCTGCAAATCTCATCTCCGCATAACTACTGCAACCTACAACCATCCGAACATGATTACTGTATCCGAGCCTCGGTCTCTTTGTAAGGTTTTTACCTCTCACACTTCCTCCCTTCTCAAACTGACAATTCCTTGTTGCTCAACGTGTTTCGTTTTCAATAGGTACCTTCCTTTAGGCAAACTGTGGCATAATTTTCCCCCAGTTCGATTTAGTACTTCCTCATTAGTTGTTCGATCTACCCATTTAAACAGTCTTCTGTAGCATCAAATTTCAAAATTTCTCTTCTCATTTTGTCTGAACTGCTTATTATCCACCTTTCACTTCCGTGCAATGATTTATTCCATAGAAATACCTCGAGAGAAGACTTCCTAACAGTTAAACTACAAATGTTTGAGTGCTGAAGAGGCATCTAAACCATATAGTTTCATTTAATTTAACTTTCATGTTAAAAAATTCATCTTTTTCAGAAATGCTTTTCTTGTTCTTGTCAGTCGCCATTTTATATCCTCTCTAGTCTGGCCACCGTTTGTTGTTTTGCTGCCCAAACAGCAAAACTCATAACTTTTAGTATCGCTCTTCCTAATCTGATTTTGTCAGCATCACCTGACTCACACTAAGTTCCATTACCGGTATTTTAGTTTCGTCGCTATTCATCTCGCAACCTCTTTTCGAAACGCTATCCATTCCGTTCAACTGCTCTTCCAACTCCTTTGCCGCCTCTGACAGAATTACATTATCATGGGCAAACCTCAAAGTTTTTATTTCTTCCCTCTGAACTTTTAATTCCATTTCAAAATTTTTCCTTGGTTTCCTTCATAGCTTGTTCACAGTAAAAACTGAATAACATCGGGGATAATTTATAACTCTGCCTCAGTGTCTTTTCAACTATTCCTCCTTCTCTTATATATCCTTCGACTCTTTTTAACGGCAGTTTGGTTTCTTTACACATTGTAGATAACCTTTCGCTCCCTACATTTTATCCCTGCTAACTTGAGAATTTCAAAGAATTTATTATTCTCACTAAAAACGGTGGAAGACTCCTGCCAGTAACACTTGTAATAATTTTGTTGTGCTTGCTTTGTCAAATGATTTTCCATAGTCAGTAAACGCACAATAAATCCTCGGTGTTTATTTTTGTTGGCTGTGTTGCACTTCACGAAAGAAATTTCTGAATTTTGCTGCGTCGGCACACTGAACTCAATGGCGTCAGACGAAAATTTCTGCCTGACTGGGTTCCAACACGATTTTCCACTTGACGCAAGTGATCGCCTTAAACGCTTCGACTATCCGAGCATGGCCCCCATCCGATTCAAATCTCCATACGCCGCACACTACACAGTAGTGTTTCGTGCCCATTATTCCTCTCCGCTCGCAGCGCTACTGTATTCACACGAGAGGTCGGACATTATTTTGCATAGCACCAAAAGATCAATATGCCGTCAGGCGCATGTATTGTATGGGTATGGAGTCTGTTTTTTCGGACCTAATCAACCTAAAAACATAGTACTTCTAACAGCTTCGATTATTATTTTGCGAACGAAGTAATTATTGATGTAATGTTGTTCCGTGCACAGTCCGTAGTCTCCAATAAAAATATCTGCATTTATACCCATTACACCTCATACATGTAATTTTTCCTACTTTTGCTGCATTTGGGCACTGAAGACATGCTGTGGTAGCCGAAGCTGTTAAGACGATCGCTCGCGTAAAGAGGGAAACCTGAGTTAGAATCGCTGACCAGTATAAATTTTCATCCGTCGCCACTGAGCCTTTTCAATGCCCCAACGCAGCAGAAGTCCGAAATATGTGTATATACGCGGCTGCGGATCGACAGGATCGACATAACGGTGTCTGTTCATTCGGACGTGCGTGTCCGAAAGAACAGACGTCATACCTATACTAAGAACAGAAACCATACCTATACGACTGCGTTATGGCGGGGCTACTGATAACATTTTGCATCCACCATGCGGAGCCTACGTCAGAGTGGTCCACACTCAGGTGCGGCTTTGTCTGGGTCGCGCTAGGTGCGGCAGGGCGCCGACGGAGCCGGTGGGAAGCTGCGGCGCGCCCCTGGCCCGGTGGCAGGATGTCCTAACGACAACCACATGGCCCGGAGCCCCCTGCCACGCCCGGCGGGGCTTTGTTGTCGCGCCAACACACTTGTGGATCACCGGCCACATGACAAAGCTACCGGGGGTGGGGCGAAAGCGAGCGCTGGCGCGAGGGAGAAAGGATGCCGTGCCGTGGGAGGGAGAGCCGGAAAAAACGACGAGGGGTGAGCCGCGCCAAGCCCAACAAGTGCTCCCGTTGTTCTCTTCCAGGCATTGTCGCCGTCGCTGCCAAATGCCTCCGCCACGTCGTTTGGCTGCCACCGGGTACCCAACACGACTATTTTCTTTCGCTTTTTCCGACTTGAAGGCTGAAGCGTTCCTTTCCTTAGTGCCTCGGAGTTCCCGTGACATTGCTCGAAATCACGCTCACTGTCGCGGCCAGAATGCACGCACTCTTGGCGTTGTGTGGCGCGCGAGACAAATTAGGCGACGTATTGCTCCACAGATTTAGGGGAAAACGTTTACTGCGGACCAGGATTACTACTCTGTATTGCTGTCCATTTTTACGGTTCTGTACCACGGTCAGTAAAAACAGAACGGGATCACTTTGTTGTTCGACTCTCTGTCTGTGTGTCTGCTCACTGTTTAAAACCATTTTCCTCAGGAGTGGATAGAAGTATCAAGTAGAAATCTGTGTCATATGTTGAGGTCAGCGGTCTTTTGGCGATGCAAAAAAGTGAAGCCTGCAAGTCTCTGCAATCAAAAGATACGGCCACTTATGTCACATACTTTCATACTCGCGAACTCACTCATTAAAACCTATAGGGTGCTTCACCTTGACCGAGAATCATGAAATTTGGCAAGAAGCAAGATTTCAGCGTTCAAGTAAAGTATAAGAATCAGAAAGTTGTGAATTTGCAATTATATCAAACGAAAATATATCCCATTTGTCTTTCGTTGTTCGACTTCAAGCACGAAATAAAAACATTCTCGAAAGGCTTGAAATCGATATCTTATTTGTATCTACGTCGGTAACAGGCAATGTTTATACTGTTTGCTATGTAACAGAGACATGTATAGTCTCACGCTAAAACTTGCAGCTGGTGTGGCCCTTTTAGTGTTATCGTAAGATCTATACTGTTCTTCTGGAGGGCTCTATCTTTTGACATGGGTTGGGGGATGGATCTTTTGGCGGCCGGCCGGCGATGCGGGTGTCCCATTGTCCTGCTCTTATCGTAGGGCCTTCTAGCCTACACGGTTCTGCTCTCGGCTGCTGTTCTCGTTTCTCCCCTAGGAACTGCGTCTGTTTCATGGTGGGAAGGTATGACATGCATTTATACGTTCTTGTGTTAGTCTGTGGTATTCCATTTGCTCACTCGTTGATCGTATTACTTTGGTTAATTTAATGTCTGGATTTATTCGGAGCTATGTGACATATTGCCGGATTTGCTATCATGTCAGGGTTTTCATGGAAGGTGTTGGATTTGCCTGACACCTTACAGCTGTTTTCAGCTCAGCAGTGGTTTTGGGGTTATTGCTGTACACCCTCTCTTTAATATAGCCCCATAAAAAGGACTCGCCGGAGAATATGGCAGCCAATCGAAGCCCATGCCAGTGGCCTCTGGGTACCCCAGAGCCAGAATGCGGTCCCAAAAGGGCTCCTCCAGGACAGCAAACACTCTCCTGCTTCGAGGGGGTCGGGCTTCGTCTTGCATGAACCATATCTTGTCGAAATCAGGGTCACATCGGATAATGGGGTGAAGTCATCTTCCAGAACCTTCGCGTACCGTTCGGTGGCCACCAAGCCATTAAGGAATAACGCACCGATTATTCCGTGACTGGACATTGCACACCACACGGTCAGCCGTTGAGGGTGAAGAGACTTCTCGATCGCGAAATGCGAATTCTCAGTCCCCCAAATGCGCCAATTTTGCTTATCGACGAACCCGTCCAAATGAACTCGGGCTTCGTCGCTAAACCAAACCGTACAAGTGCATACTAATTCCCATCATGCCTCGTGGCCAACCGTGCGGTTTGAACGTCCTAACGCAAAACATTCAGAAGTTATGGCGATTTTATTTCATATAGTTCAATAATTGCCACCCTGTAGCTCCAATTGATATTATTTGGTGGTAGTTATGTGTACTATTAGAGAGCTAGTACATAGTTACACCAAGTGCTGCAACTCGAAACAGACCCGGCTAAGCTTATGAAAGCAGGAATGAGCCGTATTGTCTCTCATTACACTCGTGTGCCCGCTTTTAGTGTGACTTTATTTATCCAGAAATTTTTTTCGATGTTGAGACTGCCGTGGATTTCGCAGAGATCAAGTTGGAGGCTAAACTGAATTTGTTAGCGTTGTGCATTTCCAGCCCAGTTGTCGGGTCTAGTAATTTACCTGTTTTCAGCCGGAGCTCTGCACAGCAACAGTGTCAGAGACGTCACTTTTTCACGTTGTCTCACGAATTATAACGAGACCCTTTTTTTAAAACAAAAAAAGCTGTTTCACTATAGGAGTGCAGAGAGTTGATCCAACTCCGCCGATTACTAGTCTATTCGCCAACATTGTTGCAGCTATGTCGGCGGAAAAATACCGAGTGGAACTCGGAACCTTCAGCGTTTTGCCTGCAAGCCAATGAATATCGGAAGGTGGTCTTGTCCTTAGAGTGAAACCACTAATTAAAGCAATTTTGTCTCCGTGTACGTTAATTGTATAACTTTGGTTGAAATGACACATCATATCTTCCCGCGCTTCAAACTTGTTCTTTGTCGACTCACTATAAACGCAAAGTAACTGCAAAACAGTTGAACAGTTATCATCCACGATGAGGTAGAAACAAAATCATTCGTCATCATCAGAGTACCACCGAATATATGACTGTTAATTATGGAAACTACTTGAAACAACAACAAAAAGCGCACAGACTTAGCAAGAGAGGAGAAAGAGAATGTAATAAGAAAGGGAACGAAAGTAGTAAAGTTCAATTTGGCCTGTTCACCGGAGACAATGGGCAATAAATTTCTTCACAGACTGTTGGCGTTCACAGACAACAAAGAGTTGGTCTGTGTGATGATAAACTGGCCAGGTTAACTAGAATTACTGCAGTCTGCCGAATAATTTCAACGAGTCTCAGAGATCTTAAATCATTGTTCCACTTAATTTCCTTTTGTTGGATTTCATTGCCCCTTCGCTAGTAGGTTTATTACGGCTGGGATACTAATTCTGATTAGACAAGACAAAGAGCAGTAGTGGACCTATGTATTGCATCTGTATATCTTCGCATACTTTTTGGGACAATTGATGTTTATGTGCCTGAACTGACCCATCAGGTTTCGCAGTAACGGTTTTCATCTGCTTTACGTTTCACTATAACTTTGTCTTCAAGTAGTCAAGTGTCATCCGACGGTCAATGAGGCGAAATATTAACATCACGTTAAGCTCCCTCAGTTCTCATTTGCTGACGTCAGCTACAAATATCCGATTATTTTAGACACAACTTTCAAGTTCAGACCCAGTTCGACTCATTTGTCATCTTAGCTTGCCGAAGTGTTACCTGAACAACGAAAAGGAGGGGTGTTAAGCCAAAACGAAATCTCGTCAAGACTGACATATCAAACGGTAGTAGTATGCCCCGACGTCAATTTAATAATGTTTACTTTCTTGTAAACACTTGTCCTCTCCGACTGCTCGATACGTTCAGTTTACATCTTTTACTTGAGTGTTCATTACCAAGTTAGAGTCGTGGGAGCAAACGACCATACCAGGAAGCAAGAAGCAAATACATATATACTTCTTTACTTTCCTTAAATTCCGTATCGTGTTTTTTTTTTTTTTCGAAGTAGTATCCACAAATCTAAAATATGGCATGGGGAGCCTGAGGTCGGGGATGTGTTTTCTGGTTTAATGTTAGTAGCTGCCGAGAATCTGAGAGCGGGTACAGGAAGTGCTTACTTTGTGTGTTTGTTTATAGTTGATTCCGGAGCGAGCGGCTACAAAGTGGCAGATGTCATATTACGAGAACAACAACATTTCTGCTGGTGCGCGACTTGGCGTTGTCTCGGCGGGGGTCAGGGTCAAGTTCGCCCCGGCTGACACGTGGCACGTGATAATTATTTTTGCAGCCTCGCACGCGCCAGCTCTCTTGCTTACTTCTGGCCAATGTCAACACTGCCCCGCACCCGTGTCACGTAAGTGCATTACCAGTACTGCAACCAACCACTCACGCTGTGGGTGTATGAGTCTCGGATACAGCACTCACTCTGAGGTCGAAAACAATGTTTCGATAGTCAGACAACATTCAAGTTTCTCTCTACCATGTGTAAATGAGGGGACATGTCATCGCTTACCAATCGCATATAACTACGACGTATCAACAGTGTAATGGTATAGCGTGGCTGAATGTACCGATTACTTGTGGGTTACAGTTCTTTATTATGTCGTGTGCAATGATTGCGGAAGTGAAAGGGAGGTGCGAAGTCTGGTGCTTACAAAGCAAAGAAGTGATAAGTGGACAGTTTTGTTTATACTACCGTGAAATGGGCAGATCGCTACCAAGAGTTTGTGTGTACTCGTTTTGTAAGTTGGAACGTGCATGTCTGATACTAACTCACTGTTGAGTACAGTCTGCAGACTATGAGTTACACGTTGCGTTAAGCTGAAACACTTGGTACCAGATGAGTAAAGCTGAATTAACAGATGTTCAACAGTGGGCAAGGTACAGCAAGCCAGAATGATGAGACACTCCAACTAAGAATACTGCCCTTATTCGCCTGTTCATACTGTCATGTAAATGATGTAAATGTTTCACAAAAACTGTCTCCCATGACTAGTCGATCGCGGCTAGTACATGTCTATTATACTGCGATTAAAACAGTTTTGTGACCCACGTTTCAGTGAACCAACCGATAGGACTCAGCCATAGTTCTTTCTCGAGCTCCACGTGCTCTCTGTGCTACATGTTTTGTGAGTACATTCCGAGCCTCGTCTAACATGCCGGAAACGCTGTCTCGCGCCACTGAAACCTGTCAGTCACAAAGTTATTTCACTCGAACTGTAACGGCGATGACTATCTGAGACAGTATGAACCAGTCACCAGGCCACAACAGTTAAAGAGAAATCAGAATGTAATCGCTAAACTACAGTGTCCGATACAGAATTTAGGAAAAATAGAAGCTCTTGTGCCCATGGCAGTGCTCCTGGTTTCCCAAAGTCCTTGAAGTAGGCGTATAAGGAACTAGAAACATCTCGCTTGAACATATCAATCAATGAGCCGATTATTTGCAACTAAAAGTAGAATCGATTGTGATAGCTTTTCTGTAAGCGCACTTTTTCTCGTAGCGCCTGGCACGGACCTGGCTGAATAAGCCTTGTGCAGACGTCCTTCAGGTAAAAGCTACGAAAACATATCTTGAGTGTGATCCACATATCCTCAAATGTTCGACATACTCCGCTTTCTCCGTTCGTGTGACACTTCTTCAACGATCTATCTTTTTGCTACAGGACTGTCGAAAGCGTAGTTGATTCCACATTCCGCGGATTCAATAACCCGCTTCTTTTCTGCGAAAGTAGCACATTTCTAATTCTTTGAAGTCTCTTTCACAACTGTAGTAGTAAGTTGTGCATTGCTGAGAAAACGAAGAAGTTTCCCCTGAGTTGAATGACAAAATAGTTAACTGAACAGTTGAGGAAAATAATTCGGGTTACCGAGCTCTTGACTTCGAATCATAGAGTAGGTCTCACGCGACAGTCGCATCGCTTCATCGAATGTGGCAAAACACACACAATTTCTTCAATTTATCGATGTTAGAATTAGCAAGAGTCGACTGTATTTGGTAGCTGCTCCGTGGTTATCTTCGTGCCAGCGTTATGTGCACGCAGAGGAAAGGAAGCAAAGGAGCATCAAGGCTTAGCGCAACAGAGTAAGAGTGCAGAGGACTTAAGCTGCGCACTGTTGGGGTCTTGTCACGATAAACGTCTCTCGCAGAGGGCGAGGGCGGCTTGCGGGAGGCACCCCCCACCCTCCACATACACCCACAGGCTCCTCTGTGGTAGACGGAACAGGTGCGGCGGCCAGGGACGCGCCGTTGTGGCGCTGGGTTTATTTTCGCACAGCGCCCGCTGTCCCAGTGACCTGCGACCCGAGGGCGGAAGAAATTTTGCATACGCTAGACCCCGCTTATCTCGTCGCTGATTTGTGCCGCGGCGTCTAGCAAACTCAAAGCCAATTATTAACAGATCACACACACACACACACTGCCAACTTCATTACTCGTGTCTGTTCAAGTGCTTGCAATCTACGAACTGCGACGATATTTCTCTTGACAAAGTTCACAAGGCAACGATTTCTTATTGTTTTTCTTTCTTTAGGATTTAGATTGCCTTAATAGTCATGTTTTTAGAAAAAACAAAGTCCGACTATGGTGGTTGAGATTTTCGTTGGGTTTCCTGAAGCACTTCAAAAGAATTCCCTAAAATAGATGTGACCAATTCCTTTTCGTATCTTTCTAGAGTAGGACTGTCAATCGTTTCCTAATGATATCGATGTTAACGGAACGTTAAACTACTCCTTCCTTTATTTTGGATAAGGTTTCATAGGAGAATTAAATTATGTATAGCGTTGTCTATCAGCAATGCATTGTTTTTTAAGAAGAAGAAGGTGTATCGTCTTTGTGAAGTGAGCGGAATATGATGGACTGAACATTCAGTAATCACTCGTTTATATGATGACTATTGCTGGAGAGAAGACCTAAAGTATATGCCGGTAAAGACAATCGGTACACAGATCGCATATGTAAGAATTTTTGGATTAACACACTTGGGCTAACACGGCTCGAAAAACGAAGAGATATTCGGTACAACTGAAGAAATGGGTTGATATTATATCAACGTTGTGCTACTTCAAATAATTAAGTTTCGGCATTACTGTAGTCTTCCTCCCAAGTTATTTAACATTCAAATTGCATATTATGTATTATTAAGAGTTACTATTCAACAGCTAGAAATTTGGTACCTTTTGAAAGTGTCAACGGTTGTTGTTAGGTAGTCCATTTCCAGATCTGATCGCACTTGTTTGAAGTTTCAGCGTTAAAGGCGAACACGTACTGACTCATATAATTGTAAACGAAGGGCAATTGCGAACTGGAGTGCATGGGCTTGTAGCGTCGCTTGGTTCGCATAATTGTGCTAAATCTGAGGAAACTTTTCAGTTTCATACCAGTCGACGCAGGTCATTAACGGGCAGCGGTGGAACAATCTGGTAATGTGTATTCCATCTCTCTCTCTCTCTCTCTCTCTGACGCTGAGTTCTGGAATGGAATCCTACTAGGTTCGTGAACAGCTTCAACGAAGAACATACCTTATCTACTGTACATTTTTCGTTTACATTTGTCTAAGACATGACGGCGGCGGTGCCAGCTGAACGCTAGGTGTGTCGTACAGCCAAACAAAATGCAATGATAAGGTATGCAACACGGCGTAGCGCTGCTATATTGCGGTAGAAGACGGCACGGTGCAGGGTGGCAAGCGAGTCGCAGCTGGAATACTGGTTATTCTTTGTGTTGTACTGTCCGTGTTAGTTGATATCGATAAAACGAATGTCGCACTAATCTGGGACCGTTCTATCGAATGGGCAAGTAATACCAGTTTGTTCGTATTGGGAAACAAAACGAAAAATCCCTTCAACACTGGGCATCGCATGTAGAAGCGACAAGCAGTATTTGTTAGCGCTGACACCAGCTTCACATTAGAGAAGCAAAATTGTAAATATCCGCCAAGGCATCAGAGAAAATTCGGCAGCCGATTCCTTGGATAGACATCCTGCGCAGATAGTTGGCCGTTGTGTTAGAGTTGGAAGCATGTCGGTATTTGCACAAAATAAGTTAGGAGAACTACGGAAAACTGCGCAGATAGTCGGCTGTGGCATTAGAGTTGGAAACATGTCGGTATTTGCACGAAATAACTACGGAAAACACAAATCAGGATGGCTGCAGGGAAAGGGCAGCCTCCGTCCTTTCATCGCACCACTGATATCTGCATTACCTATGGCTGGTTACATCAGCCGAATTGATTGTCTAGGTAAGACCTCACAACATGTAGCTGCATTTCCACCGCTGAAGAGGTCGTCGTTGGCGGACACTGTCTCGCAGAAAGCTGGCGCTGTCCAGAAGGGCTGCGACAAGAGCTGGGGAGTGAGTGGGGTCGCCGGCAGCTCCTGCGGCTGCTTTTTGTAACAGCCCTGCCGCCGCCACCACCGCCGCGGCTGCGGGACTTTTGTTGGGCGGCGTGCTAAGCAGCACCCTGTCCCACCGCGCCGCGCCGTGGCAATTAATCCCACGCGACCACGGCCGAGGCGGCCGGCCCCTCGTGGGAGAACGCGTCTGGAATGCGGCCTGCGGCCAAAAGCCGCGCCGCTGCACTGCCCCCCGGGTGACAACTCACAACTACTGTGACCGCGAGTCACCACTGGAAGACCGACTATCAACTAGAGCCGTAGCTTCTGCGCTGGCGTAACAGCTTGCCACGGAGGGCGAACTACACTCTTGGCCACTAAAACAGTAGCGTCAGGAGGGATAACTAAATTCTATGTATTGAACTTATACACTGTAGAAGAGCACGTGGTTAAATATTTAGGTAAAATGGCTGTATACAGAGTACGAAGTTTAGTAGAAAGAGCCGGCAGCAACAATGGCCCGACTGGGCATCGAGTAGAATTGAGTTTGAATCACGGATATGGGTACATCATTCAATACTAGTACGACTCTATTGCGAAGTTCATCAGTCGTAGTCACATGCGAGCGATGGGGCTGCGAGTCTCTCGGCAACCCACGGCCAAATGTTTTCAGGACTACAATCGAACACCCTTTGTATCGAGATGGTTCAGGACTGCAGTGCCAACATGCCGGTCACCCCTGATCTTGATGAGAAATGACGTCCAAAAGACCTCGAAAATAGAACGGCTTCCGTCAGAAATTACTGCCACTATCCAGATTACTGGCTGCGCGAACACAGATTGCAGTGTTGTGTACCCAAAGGCCCCTAATATCTTCACTCAAGGTGCTGAACTCGGATGAAGACGTCGAGAGCAGTGTAGTGACTTCCGTTCTCTTGAGAGTTCCCGCACACGGACACGGCCATCGTGATGCTGTACGCAGAACCAGGACTCATCTAAAAACTCTACGTCGTGCCAACTCCTGTGTCAAGTGCTGCCGCTGGGCACACCACTTGGCCGCGCCGCCCTCTGCCGCCGTGTCAAGGGACGCCCCAACAGTGGTCGCTGTGCTGACAGTCCGCGGTGCTCCAGAAGTAGTCGCACTGTCCTTATGCACTGTCTTGCTGCAAACAAGCCGATATCCTGGCTCAGAGTATGCGATGCGCCTGCGACTGTAAAATTATTGGACGAATAATATGTGTGTCATCTCTTGGCGCTAGTCGCCTGTATGGCGTTGAGTATCTTCGTCCTGAACCCACTGGTTCCATACCACCGTGACAGTCGTGGGATCCGACGATCACTGACAACAATATCCCTGAACGATGAACCATCGTCTGGATAGGCCACGATACTGCCGCCATCGGATTTCGACACGCGCTGCTAGAAGTTTCTCCCTGTTACTCGATCATCTCCCCAACAATCAACAAATACGAATTCTGGATCATAAACCCGCTGTATAACCTTCTTTCAAATATAAACCTAGATGGCCTTACTCCTATCTATTGCATGCTTGTTGTGGCTGTTCTCGAACGCCAGTCATTTGCTATTTTGACATTTGTCGCACACTGCCTCCATGATTTTTTTAATGTTCTGCAGTGAACATCTAGACATTCATTGCTTGAGGCAGCAATTTGTGTGTACAAATGGCGTTGCAACTTTGCGCCCTCACGTTCGGTCAGTGACGACCAAGTATTACCGTACTTTAATGCAATATCGCTCCTTCCGACGTTACGAATAAAGTTCGCGTTTCGACCAAATCCCCTCTTCCCACTCCTCTCACCTCCGCACTTAAAAGAAAAGATTGACGAACAGTACTAGGCACATCAGTCTGGAACCGTGCGACTGCTACGGTCGCAGGTTCGAATCCTGCCTCGGGCATAGATGTGTGTGATGTCCTTAGGTTAGTTAGGTTTAAGTAGTTCTAAGTTCTAGGGGACTAATGACCACAACAGTTGAGTCCCATAGTGTTCAGAGCCATTTGAACCATTTGACGAATAGTAGAGCAAATATTTTGATATCTCGACAGAGCCGTTCGACCACAATTTCGGAACGCCTCGGTAAAGAATCAACACATGCAGGCGACGCAAAGCTCTACAAACGGTGCCACACGATCTGCAGCGGAAGCAAGAAACTCTTGGCAAGTTAGAGCATTTCCTCACGTATTCACTGCAGAAACATCGTATTTACTAAAGTCAGCAACTGCGTAGATAAAAATATAGCTATCTTTTGTGGTGATACCGCAGTATTTCTTGTACTACTGCATCGTGTTACCCTTTCACTTTTTATTTTAATGCTCATGGAAGTGGACTAATAAGTAGTATGAGGAGTCAGTCTAGTTTGCTGTGGGTGGACACATGCTTCAAATAAAAAATGTGGACTATTTAAGAATTAATACGTAATAAATAAACAAGAAAGAGAAATACTGGTAGTATACTCCTTGCCGTGCAATCCCTGAGAAACAGAAATGGTATCTGAACACTGTCTTATGTATTCACAGACGTTTGACAGTCTCGTCGAAGCTACCTGCAACTTCCTTTCAAAGTCTGACGATGTGGCGGAAGCGCGCGATGGGCTTGCTCTTTACGGGCACTTCACAGTTTGATATCTGACGTCTGTCATCTTATCGAAGATTGACTACATGCGATGAAATCTTAGCGCTACAATTATTTCACAGCTATAAATTCTGTTTGTTGCGCAACTTACAATTAGTGATGTAATACATTACGGTTTCTCTTATCGAGACTGAAAGTAAATCCATACATAATTCCTTTCATTCATTCGCGATAGCTATCTACAATGTACAGTAATCAATAGCGATAAGTTACGACAAGATTTTCTATTGTTTTGTGAAAATAGTGCTATAGTAATGTCAAATGGACATCACTTCCCAACGAGGACAGAAACATCACGTAAGAGACCAGAATGTTTTCTTCGTTGTTTCAAGGACATGACTGTTGCTCTCATCTGTTCTCAGTAACTTAATGAATAATCCTTCGAAATTAAATTACATAATAATGAAGGATCGAATGAGATGCGCCGGCCGCGGTGGTCTCGCGGTTCTAGGCGCGCAGTCCGGAACCGTGCGACTGCTACTGTCGCAGGTTCGAATCCTGCCTCGGGCATGGATGTGTGTGATGACCTTAGGTTAGTTAGGTTTAAGTAGTTCTAAGTTCTACGGGACTGATGACCACAGCAGTTGAGTCCCATAGTGCTCAGAGCCATTTTTTTGAATGAGATGCTCAACAATACGAATCTCTACACTAAAAAAAAGGAAAACCGAAACAATATGCACAGGTACAATTTCAGTGTTGTCTCAGTTATTCGTTCATAGACAAGGAAGGAAGTATTGTTTATGTCAGCGAAGGGACAATTTTTTTTAACGTAACACAATACAATAACTGCTTTTGCCTTATTATCCGTCATTTCCAGAAATAACAAGTTCGTCCATCGTACTAGACAAGATTGGTTCGTCGTGTATGTGTGAAGCGCACATTTAGCCACAACGTGGAAAAGACTGATTGAAGCAAGTAGCATTTACATATTAAAATAATTGCCTCTGTGAAGACATAAAGCTAGAAAGTACGCATGCAGCATCACAACCGGGTACAGAGGCTAAGCTTACTATATGTTAGATGTATATGGCAGAAAGTGAAAGTGATAAAATTCCCTCCTAATGAACAACCCAGTCTATGTCGGTATATTCCCGCCATAGAATTGGCACAAAATTTCAATCAAGTGCAAGGAGGCTTCATTAAACACTTAAATCACTTTAATATATAGGCCTGTGGCCTTTCGTAGGCCAAAGAAGAAAAAATAATATAGAAGAAATTAAAAGTAATTACAAATTTTTAAAATAACATGTGGCTTATATCTTGCTCATTGTAGTGATTTAGAAAATGTGATTTCGTCAATAAATCCAATTGAAATACTTTGAAAAATATGATCGTAGCCAGCTAAGGGTCAAACATGTACAAACTTTCAAAACAAATGCCCGACAATAAATTTCCTGGCACATTGGAGCAGTCTCCTCTATACCACTTCGTACTCGAGCTTTTGTCTTACCGAAAAACTGGACTTCGCTGCTCTGCCGTCTATAGCTATTCTCACCAACAGAACCCTTGCATCACGTCTTACTACCAGTTTCGAAGCTTCAGTAAGTTCATTACCGCCTACACTCTCCTGCAGCTTAAAAATATCATTCATTTCGGAAATGCCAGATGCGTCGCTTACGTCTTACAAGGCAGCTAAAACGTCGCATTTGCAGAAGTATCATTAGATTGGAATTTTTTGTTGACCTAAGAAGTTTTCTATTGCGCTTGAAGAGGGAGTGATGGTATCTGGGTTGAAACTCTACATGCGGAATTGTTTCAGCAGTGAGGAAAAAAAGGAAATAGTTTACCAACCCCAAGAACAGCGCTGGAGAATTAGTCCCAGAAGGAATGCAGGAGCGTATTTATGAAAGCACGCGTACGATATCTGTTGGGGGAATGTTGATTTACGCTGCCTCACTTGCATTCCTCTCCGAATATGCGGCGCTAATTTCTTACAAGGCAGATGCGGATGGCGACAGTGTCGACACGACAGGGGACAGGCCGCCGGTCCGCGCGCACTTTGTTGACCAGTAGGCTCGAATTCTCCCGAGAACTAACGAGGATGGAGGCGTCTTCTTTTTGTGGTCGTCGCGCGCTACCCTGTTTCGTGGCTGGGGAGGACAGGCCTACAGCAATCAGTGTCGCCGCTTTCCCGGCCGCTCGCAAAGCCCGCACTTTAGTGATGCGCCGGCAGTGCGTGTAGCCGGGGCCAACGTCGTGGGATACCACGCCGCGCTGTATAACGAACCTCCGTGTCTCTGACTGCAGAGGACTACTCAGTTCCAAGCACGTTCACTCCACTTCTTACGATTGTTCGAACCACCTTCTGTTTCGGCAGCCACCTTCGTCCGGCTCTCAATGACGTAAAGAATCGTAGCTCATTTACAGCAAAAAATACAACTTGTTCGTATATTGTAACGTTCCTCCATTCAGATACTTTTCTTCATCCCCCCCCTCTCAAGTATTAAATGTGCATGATCAAGGGAAAATAAAGAATGTTATAAAGTTGCTAATTGATGGGTGTATGGCGACAAGCGATGTAAGTTCACTTTTATTAATCTTCCACTGAGAAGAACGTCCGAGCAGCAAGGCTGCATCGCGCTCTGGGTACTGCAGTAGGCCTACCTGAGAGATTACATTGACTGCGGTGGAGCCGCTCATCAATCATCATGAAACAAGCGGCACCACATACCGTACTAATTGATGTATTTACAAAGAAACAACTAAGATTTGACAGTAGAATAGTCAGTTCTTGATTTGTATTTATATCAGAAATTTATATCAGACTGATAGGCCGGAAATTTATGCAAGGCTTTCGCTATTGCAATTATTATTGATTCAGTCTATAGAGAGATTAGTTGCACGAAGCGCAGTGTCTGTAATACTACTGCAAAGATATACACGTTTGTGTGGTGTCGTCCGAACAGCGAGTTGCCAAAACAAGGTTGGTACATCGCAACACAACCACAAGAAAAGATAGTCGCTGCAAGCCGTGTCGACGAGCGAGCGACACCGGCATAGCCACGGCTAGAAACGTTTTGCTACGCCGCTGCGTCGGCTCTTCTACTTACGGCCTAACGCAGAACCCCTCAGTCCCAGTCTGCGATCATCGACTAAGGCGACAGCGACGTCTTCTAGTAGGCCAGCTGTGTGATCAATGTATTCTGCAGAAGACAACGTGAAAGTTATTGTTACATGTAGTCTGAGTGAGAGACTTGTACTACGACTGTATTAAGTGAAACGTTAGTATTCAGAGACAGTTGTAAATACGCATGGAAAGGGATTGTACAAGTTTAAGTAATTCTTCTTATCTATGTTGTAATACTATGAACTAGTATTTTATGTGTTATAGTATCCACTTAGTTTCCTCCACACAAAATATGACGGCCAATAGCACAGCGTGGCACCACAGGAAGCCGTATAACAGATGCCACAGCCTCCGTACATACATTCTGACTTTGGCTCAACTCAGCTACAGTAATTTTTTCGTGGATTAATGTTTCGTAGTCAGTTGTTTCGTTAGAGGCGCCGGGAGTGGCGGAAAATTTCAGTGCAGTCAGATGCTAACCTAGGGCCCCTGTTATGATTTCATGTTGGTGGAAGTACAATTTCAAAGGCATTTTTATTTAATCAAGTTACTTAGTGCGTTGGTTTGCCCAAGCTGTATTACAAGAATATTTTTGCTGTAGATTAGCGTTTGAGATTGGAAGCTACAAAAATAACTTTTAAATAAAATCCTCCTCTGCTTAAGGAAGGGATGCACCACAACATCATGCTTCTGACATATCTTAGACCTTGCCGAATGGTTACAGTCTGACTTTAAAACTTTTCCTTCCATCTCACGTGAGATCTACGAGAGCTCTTATGCTGTTGGGTCTTTAGTTTAGGACTGCTTTCGGGCTTCTTCAGTGAGGCATTCGGATGATGTAAGTCATTTTACTTGGTACAGATGCAATACAGTACTGTTTTCAATCATGATCATGTAGAAGATAGCTAAAATTACTTGTGGCACATTCGTTAACTGAAAAATCTACACAAAAAGTGTGTTGAAAGATTCCCATCAACGACTCTTTTTCCTCTTCAGATATTGTGCGAAGACTAGAGCAGGTTATAGTTTGAGGAGACTGCGTCTTATGAAGCTTAACGTTCCATCTATTTTGAGTCACTATAGACATAGTACATGCTCAGATTGGACAGATAAGACAAATATTTACATAAAGTACATGATTATGTAGAACGAAGTAAGCTTCACGTTATGAACAAACATCTCTTCCCCACGAACTGTCCGTGATTTTGCCTTGTATGTCAGAGATATTTTTGCTACACATTCCAACTTCACTGACTATATATATACCCTATTGAAGAACAACGCGTTTCGGAACTAAACTGCATTTTCAACTGCTGCATTGATCTTTTGAGTTTTACAACTGCTTTAACTATAACGTTCCAATCAAATGTTCGTTTTCCGCACTGCTGCAACATTTCCAAATTTGTACTCACGCTTCAAACAGTTTAATATGCAGAATGTTACAAAGTCCTCTCGTCAGACTTCTACGGGTGAGGAGGTCATGTCACGGGGAACGACTTCTGTCAGAGACAAAGTATTCGCTGACACTTCCGGGCGACGCTAGGCGTCCTTTAAAATTCGCTGACCATGAGACGACGAGATTTCACCGAACTCGCAAGGTCTACTAACGAGGTGTGCTGCATATTACCTAGCCAAATAAATTGTAGAACTATTTTCAACACGAAGACCTTAAGAATGAATGCCTCGAAGCAGAGAAAGATATTTTAGAAGTGTATGCAGAACTTCGATTTTGCATGGCCTATCCCTTTCGTACAAAGCAGATGACGGGAGTATAGCTAACACATAGGCATACGCAATCTGCGGTGTCTGCTCTTTGCCGCTTGCCATGGGCAAATCCAATACAAAAGGACGCGTTGCGTTGCCAGGAAGCGTCAGCGAAGAATTTTTTCAAATGGTTCTGAGCACTATGGGACTTAACATCTGAGGTCATCAGTCTCCTAGAACTTAGAACTACTTAAACCTAACTAACCTAAGGACATCACACACATCCATGCCCGAGGCAGGATTCGAACCTGCGACCGTAGCGGTCGCGCGGTTCCAGACTGAAGCGCCTAGAACCGCTCCGCCACACCGGCCGGCCGAAGAATTTGTCTCTGACAAAAGTCGTTCTCCATGACGTGATCTGTCATCCCTAGACCTTTGACGCAAAGACTTTTAAATACCAGTACTTATGACTGGACGGTAATAAGCATGTGAGATTAAGAATATTTCGTGGGCAAATGAAGATGATAACTGAAGCAGTTGCTACGCCCAAGTCGTCTATTAATTTCTTGAAATTATAGTTGTAGCTCCGAAACGTGCAAGCCTTGAATGTATCCGGAATTACTCACACACAATGTTGGCATAATGGAATTACTTACAGTTATTTGAATCCATGGGATTCACCCTGGTGCACAAATCACTTTGGGAAACATAGATTGTGTTTTGCAGTTATGTTAATTCTGCAGCACCATACATATGGAAAAGTTTGTGTAGTGCTGTGTAATTAACCCAACTGCAAAAATACTGTGTTTACCAAAGTGATTTATGCACCAGGATTAATCCCATGGTTTCAAATAACTGTAAATAAAGCCAACAAGCCGACATTTTCATATGTATCCAGATACTTTTATTTCACCACATTCATTGCTTATTTTTTTTATTTCTTCTGTCTTACCACAGCTACCAACGATCTCATTATTACTATAAGGAGTGAATAAGAAATATATACCATCTGATTATGAGTATTAAGAGGATTGAATCAGGTAATGGTGAAATAAAAAAGTCTACCATCACAAAAGGTGGGTAGGCTTAGTGATTTCTGAGCTCAGTTTGTACTAGACTAAGAGAATGGCATAGGACCCGGAGATAAAGGAAACCAGAGTCATCCTCTGCTTAACACTGCTAAAATCAGAACCACAAATATATGATAGTGTAAACGTCCTACACAGAGAAAAAGGGTCCAAAGTTCATAAAATCAGAAATACCAGATATTAAAAAAACAGAAGTGTGTATGCTCACATTTACACGTGAATGACCAAACTCAGTTCAGTTATTCACCCATTTCAGGCAATGTTATGTTGATTTCTTGTTTCTTTGGCTCCCCCCCCCCCCTCCAAGGAGTTAGCAGTTTCCGACCTACACAGGGCTCTTTCGTTCCAGTCATTTGGTCCTAGATATCTGTCGTTCGCTCCTTCTCGTATGTATTTTTCCCAACGTTGAGCTGGGCTTCCTCTTCCGGGCAGCTCCTAGTTAATGTTCCTGTACCATTCAAGTGCTCTACTCTCCAAGGTGGTTGTTATGGGGCACGTTATCTCCATTTGCTTCCATACATCCTCATTTCGTACCCCACCTCGCCTCGTTAACTGCAGACATCTTTTCATATAAGCCTAGTCCATTTCCACTGTTCAAATGTTCTCCCTAACATTCCTTCTTTGAGGCTATATTTCATCTCCATATAGGACTATGCTGTCCACCACATTGTGAAGTATTCCTATCTTAGTGTCCTGCCGAATATTATTATGCCATACTATCCCATGTAAAGCTTTACCAGCTGTATTCCCCACGGATACTCTGGATCTAATATCCTTGTCACGTCTACCGGAACTATTTATAATTGTTCGCAAATATTTGTAGCTTTTGCAGGATTTAATTTCTCCTTCCTATGTACCAATTTTCATGAAATCCTACCCCATACATACTCACCCCATCTTGTCCAGATTTATTCTCAAACCCCATTTGCTATACTACTCCTTAAGTTTTCTCAGCATGCATTCTAAGTCCTGTTCATGTTGAGAGAGTATCCCTGGTCAAGAGCAAATAAAAAAGAATGAAAATCATTGTCACTACTCTTTATTCCCATGACTGAACATTTTCTGTGCCAGCCATGCAGTGCCTCTTCCAAATAAAATGTTAAATGAAACAAATGACGCTCCACAATGTTGTTTCAGACCGTTGGCAACGAAAATACACGCATCAAAAAAAGTTTTGCATCATCCCAGTTCCCAGAACTCCTGAAGATACATGTTGACTGTGGATATTGTATCAGATACAGTCCCTTTGACTGTTCAGAGATGTCAGAAACCCCCCCCCCCCCCTCCCGCCCCATAGATGTAAACGACCATGGATGAGCAGCGCCTATTAAACGGAGGGGGTCCGACAGCCGGTCAGTTCCAGTCATTCCACCAGGAAGGAGGTACACGACTCGTGTTGTCTGTAGTTCAACCATGTCTAGACGGTTAATATCACGGTTCGATCGCTTCCTCATTGTTACTTTCTGCCAGGAAGGGCTCTCAAGAAGGGAAGTGCCCAGGCGTCTCAGATGGAACCAAAGCGATATTCTTTGGACATGGGGGAGATGCAGCGAGACAGGAACTGTCGATAGCATGCCTAGCTCAGGCCACCCAAGGGCTACTACTGCAGTGGATGACCGCTACCTGCGGATTACGGCTCGGGGGAACGCTAAAAGCAATGCCACCATGTTGAATAATGCTTTTCGTGAAGCCACAGGACGTCGTGTTACGACTCAAACTGTGTACAATAGGCTGCATGATGCGCAACTTCGCTCTCGACGTCCATGGCGCGGTCCATCTTTGCAAAAATGAAACCATGCAGCGATGTACAGTTGGCCCAACAAAATGCCGAATGAACCGCTCAGGCCTGGCATGTTCTCTTCACCGATGAGTGTCGCATATGCCTTCAACCATGCAATCGTCGGAGACGTGTTTGGAGACAACCCGGTCAAGCTGAAAGCCTTAGACACACTGTCCAGCGAGTATAGTAAGGTGGAGGTTTCCTGCTGTTTTGGGATGGCATTATGTGGGGCCGACTTACGCCACTGGTGGTGATGGAAGGCGCCGTAACGCCTGTAGGATACTTGAATGCCATCCTCCTACGATATCGGCAGCATTTTGGCGAGGCATTCGTCTTCGTGGACGACAATTCGCGCCCCCATCATGCACATCTTGCGAATAACTTCCTTCAGGATAACGACATTGCTCGACTAGAGTGGCCAGCATGTTCTCCAGACATAAACCTTATCGAACATGCCTGGGATAGACTGAAAAGGGCTGTTTATGGACGACTTGACCCTCCGACCACTCTGAGGGATCTGCGCCGAGATGCCATTGAGGAGTGGGACAATCTGGACCAACAGTGCTTTGTGGAACTTGTGGATAGTATGCCACGACGAATACAGGCATGAATCAATGCAGTAAGACGTGCGGCTAGATATTAAAGGTACCGGTGTGTACAGCAATCTCGACTGCCACCTCTGAAAGTCTCCCTGGATGATGGTACAACAGGCAATGTGTAGTTTTCATGAGTAATAAAAAGGACGGAAATAATGTTTATGTCGATCTCTATTCCAGTTTTCTGTACAGGTTCCGGAACTCTCGGAATTGAGGTGATGCAAAACCTTTTTTGATGTGTGTACTTCGAGTAACCCTGTTCCCCATTTTAATAATTACTTTTGTGTTATTGTATTACTTTTTAGCCAGTTTAATCCATTTTCTCTCTCACATTAACCTCCTTCTCATAACTCTCCACAATTTTATCTTGGGACTATCTTATGCTTTCTGTGGGTCCACGAAGATCATGTATATGCTTTTATTTTTATTTTTACATTTTTCCAGCAACCGTCTGATACCGTGAATGTTATTAAGACATGGTCGTGCTTCCTAAAACCACTTTTGTCGTCACTTACAGTCGACACACCCTTTTCTATTTTCTTACTCAAGATGCTAGACGAAAGCCAGCTGTTGGTAGGTGTACTTTTATTTCTCTACAACTTGTACATACGCTCTTGATACCTTTTTGTTTTATATATCGAGGAGACATGAGGAATTTCATTCCAAAGGTGGATCTTCTCCCGTCTCTGAATGATTTCTGTAAACCTTTATTCAATTACAGTTGCAGTGTTCCACATCCATTATGGATAAAATTTTCGCTGAAAACTGTGTAGGCCATACTCCTTCACTTTTTACCACTGCCGTTAACGGCAAGGCATGTGCCTGGAATCTCGTTAGCGAAACGTCACCGTGCAACACGGAAACGTGGCTCGGGTTTTTTTTTGTGAGCGGCGGAATGCTGCAGCGGGTCAGCTTCCGGCGGTGGGTGCCGAGGAATCTGCCTGCGGCCCCTACACCACCCCGCTCCCCCCGCGGGGCAGGCCCAGGACACCGTGGCCGGGGTCCGTAAAAGTCCCAGTGGCGCGCCTGTTGCGTCGGCGTCTGGCTCGTCTCACGAGGCGCCAGATGTCAGCCCCGAGAACAAAGCCCACTCACACGAGCGCAACCGCCTGTATGTTTTCTTTTTGTGGGCGCCGCGTATGGAAGGCGCTGGGAAGTGCTCAGCGTAGAACGCCCACTTGCACACGCAGACGTACAGGCTCGCTCCTCCATTTGTTTTTCTTCCCGCGTCCGCAAAACAAGCGCCGCCGACGCTCGGGAGCGGCGACTGTGCGATTGTGTGACGTCATGTAAACAATGAGAGTGTTGTTTGCTGGGCGGGCAGCGCCGCGAGCCATCTGCAGAAGATTAGCCGCCGCGGCCTCCTTTTCTGCGACTGCCCGCCGCCGCCGGCTCTTCGCCGCGCGTGCTTTTCTTGCAGCGCGCGCCTCGCTGCACATACGAGCCTGTGGTGCAGCGTCATCTGACCCCAGTGCGAGCCTGCCGACATGACCCTCCTTCACCATTTTTTTCCAATTGTTCCGCTGGTTTCGTCATGGCTTCTTTGTACACTTCACGCCATCTTCTCTTCTTACGCGTTGCACAGTGATATTGTTGCATGATGTCCCGTCCGCCGCACGCCGTGTGTAGACTTGCACACAGCACATGCAAACACAGCACAAGCTCAGATACGTCAGGGATAACGAAAAAACCGACAGGGCTTCTTTCAAAGGACCACTCGCGTTTACATCTTAATAGTTTTACGGAGTCATTGAGTTACGTAAATCTTTAGGTCGGACGGGGTTTGAATCCCACTCCTCCGGTATAGAAATTGTGTATTCCCACGGCGACAGCTCGTCCTCTGCAGGAATTTACGTCCTTATGAGTCTTAAAACTGAAGACAAGAGACTCACTGGGTTATGCCTCTTTGATGAGCGACTGCGTGAAATAACTACACAGTGCAGTTCAGAATGAAAACAGTGGTTATAAAGAGCCACAACTATTTAATACATAGCGATACATCGATAAGAATGACAGAGAATGTAAAGGAAACTTGAAACTTTTACACGCACTATAGCTGTTCTATATGGCTCCTCTTGGTCACACAGACAATATCTAAAGGGGCGAGCACGGCAAGATCCATAATCCGATTTCCCGGAAACTTCGCTCAGTGGAAGAGGGTCAAAGTAAGTGAACACGTGTGTCAGCTTATCCGTGGATACTTTACCGTTTCTGAGAAAATGACAGTCAAAGTTGTCGACGTAATGTAGATGCCTTTTAGAGCGCGACAAGCTCAGCCCAACTGGTGGCGTACTGGCTACCCTCACCGCCCCTTATTTTTGCGCCCTGTGTTCGAAACCCGATTATTGTTCTTGTGTATTACATTTCATTTTCTCATTCGTCTACCAGTGTCCGTGGAAGACAGCTACACGAATGTTTTTATCGAGTTAGGGGATATAAGGGTGTCATATAAATTGCAAAATTACGACTGGCTTTGACAATGTAATTTAGTTTTTGTATAATATATAGGTGGACGGTATTTTCAGGAGTTACAATGTTTTTAAGTTCTCATGTTATCATGTTATTACGTTTCATTCTTATAATAATTCTTATATTAATTTTTATATTTTATACTTATGTCCATTCTTCGGGAAGATTTGGTGTATTCCCTTGGATGACAACGATTGTACAAACAATCGAAACACAGATGTTCCGAACGCCATGAGCGACGCCTGAAGGATGGAATGCCATAGTGACATTTCTCCCGTACGAACCTCACTTGGGGAAGAAATGTCATTAATGGTGTCGAAGATTTCACATGTTGGCAATAATTAATCGGCAAACCACGCATAACGGATAACTTTTCCAAAAAGGCGCTTGCAATTGATTATGAATCGAGATATGTTACAGGAATTTCACTTAAAACAGTTTCAAATAATTTTCTCATTTAATTTTTTTTTAATTTATTTACCAGACATACAGTTATTGGACGTATAAGGACAACGCTATTTCAATTTACACTAGAAAACATTCGTGTAGTAATGTTCTACGGACATGGGAGACAACTGAAAAACAAAAATAAAAATACGGGGAGCAAAAGTTGAAATCGGCGATGGGAGCCACCCACTCCGCCACCGCTTCGGCTATTTACTCCCTCCAAGGAACTTAAACTACCTCGAAAACTCTGACCGCCATTTTCTCGCAAACGGTCGAATATCTGCTTATTAGGCGAGACCGTGTTCTCTTATTTTGAACCCCGTTCCACTGAGCGAAGTTTCTGGAAAATCGGTTTATGTCACTTGCCGTGTTCTCCTCGTAAGCGATAATCCATTTCACGCCATGTATTGTGAAGCACGTACTTTCGGTTCTGGAACTGTTTTCGGCAAAATAGGCACTCTCACATTACCTAATAAAAAGATATCAATGGGTGACAGGTGTGAAGATACAGGGGAGAAGAGCAGACCATAGCGTCGTCACGTCCAGTACGACCGATACAACTGTTCGGAAGATGATTTAAAAGTAAGCAGTCCCCGATACCCGAATTCGGAGAGGTAGGGAAAGGAGGAGGGGTGCTCCATCGAGCTGCGCATGGAATCCTTATCAACCTGCAACATCAACTATTGGTCAACCATATCCAAAGATAACTTTGTTGATGCTAACTGTTTTCTGCATGGGGTCCGACATTTTCACGTACGACACGCAACATTTCACTTGTTGCATCGCCGTCTGTGCGTCGGCCTCTATATTTTATTGTCTTTCCAGTCCTCCTGTTTGATATTCCTGGAGTCCATAGCTTTCTTGACACCTGTCACCCGTCTACTTGGCGGTGGACCTCGCTTACACTTTTCTTTTTGGATCTACCTCTATAGCCTTTTTGGCCTTCTATTATCAACTATTCAGTCTAAATGGGCACACCAGTCAGGCGACATTCTCTTTTACTGTTAGGCCTATAGCTACAGTCTCAAAGAGCATGTAGAGAACACTGAAACAAACTAATAATCCTATACACATACGCCCGAAAACCAATGATTTCCCCCGATATGACGTACGCACAACTGCAGTCATGTCAACGTTACAACACATTTTCGTCTAAGGCGACGTTTATTTCGAAATACTGTAAATGAGGCGTAAATCACAAAGTGGCTTAACTTCCTTCCGGATACCTAAGTACAAGCCTCCCAGCTCCCCAAAAATTAACCTGTTAGATTTTTCTATGTGTGAATATTTGAAAACTTCACAGTATTCCAACCTCCTTAATAGTGTCGGAAACTGCGGGAAAGCATTGTTGATGGCCCACAATGCATTAGTAACATGCCTTACATTTTTGAACCTCTACAGGGATTGATGAAAAGACATGCTGAAGCCTGACTTCGCATGAACGATGGTCAGGTGGGACACATGTAATATGCTTGCCGTCAAATGCATGTACGCTGTTTCGATCCTTGTAGAATCTGTTCCAAGGTGTTCACAGATTCAATTGTAAAACGTTGTACTGACGAAACCTTTGTTTCCCGGACCGATGTTTATTGGGATTATTTGCTTGTTCCATTGTTCTCTACTCACCCCCTACCGTTTGTGTCTACAATTCAAAAAATGGCTCTGAGCACTATGGGACTTAACTTCTGAGGTCATC
Source organism: Schistocerca gregaria (assembly GCF_023897955.1). NCBI lineage: Eukaryota > Metazoa > Arthropoda > Insecta > Orthoptera > Acrididae > Schistocerca > Schistocerca gregaria. Next base: position 460,895,548 of record NC_064926.1, on the reverse strand, counting down.
AGTCCCCTAGAACTACTTAAACCTAATTAACCTAAGGACATCACACACATCCATGCCCGAGGCAGGATTCGAACCGTAGCGGTCGCGCGGTTCCAGACTGGAGCGCCTAGAACCGCTCGGCCACCCGGCCGGGCTTGTCTACAATTGTTACACATCTTATATATGCAGATTGTTTCAGAGCGTTGGCATGAAACGTTTAGGGGTGAAAGATCACGTCATGGGGGACAATATTTGTTAGAGACAACATGTTCTACAACACTTCCTGTCGATACTAGGCGACTGTTTATTATTATCTATAGGGGCTGAATAGCGGCAACGCCTAGGTACTCTGCGGAGTGTGTATGCAATGTGTGTTTGCCGACAATCCATTAAACTGAGAGAGTGATATTCAACAAGAAAACATTAACAGTGAATGTCTAGAAACAGAGGGCGATATTTTATAAGCGAATCGGGAACTTTAATTTTTCCTGGCCTACCTACTTTCACATGGAACAGTTGAGTGGGTTACAGGCAATACCCTCTGCGTACACACACCGGAGAGTGACTACGCCCTGCCACCTCTCAGGGGCTTAACCGACAGTAAAGAGTATAGTGTCGTTGGGCAGCGTCAGCAAACATTTTGTCTCTAACGAAAGTTGTTCCCTACGGTCCAACCAATATGGTTCAGGAGAGGCGTAGCAGGCGAAGTCGTGCTGTTAGCAAAGGCACTCACGACGGTAGCTGTCTGGTGCCATAGGCCATTAACGCCAAATTTCGCCGTGCTGTCCTAGCGGATGCGTTCGTCGTACGTCCCACATTGGTCTCTACAGTTATTCCGCGCAGAGTTTCTTGTCTGTTAGCACTGACAACTCTACGCAAACGACCCTGCTGTCGGTCGTCAAGTGAAGATCGTGGGCCACTGCTTTTAGCCGTGGTAAGAGATAACGCCTGAAATTTGGTATTTTCGGCACATTCTGAACGCTGTGGATCTCGGAGTACTGAATACCCTAACGATTTCCGAAATGGAATGTCCCACGAATCCAGCACCAGTGCCCAACTCAAACTACCAATCGGCATTCAAACTCTGCTAAATCCTGTCGTGCTGCCATAATCACATCGGAAACCTTTACACCTGACTCACATGTGTACAAATGACAGCTCCGCCAATGCACCCACCTTTTATACGTTGTATACGCGATCCTACCTCCATCTGTATATGTGCATATCGCTGTCCCATGACTTTTGTCATCTCACTGTACACGTAATATCACGAAATCCTTCTGTCTGCAGCTCATGGTCTCGTGGTAGCACGGGGTCCCGGTTTCGATTCGAAGCGGGGTCAGGGATTTTTCCCCTGGCTCGAGATGACTGGGTATTTGTGTTGTCCTCATCATTTCATCATCATTCATGAAAGTGGCGAAATTGGGTTGAGCAATGGTTGGGAATTTTTACGGGCGCTGATAACCGTGCAGTTGAGCGCCCCACATACCAAACATCATCATCATCACGAAATCCCCCTGAATAGTACGGCCCTGGAATGAACGAGTGTCGACGTACCCCAACCCTACTCAGAGATGTTATATGGCTGTGTGGTGTCCAGCTCGTCTTCGGCAAAAATAGACAGGGAGCGAGGACGGCGCTAGGCGAGGCGAACAACTAAGAGGCCGGCGCGGAGCTCCCCCCCCCCCCCCCCCCCCCCCCCCCCGCTCCCGCGCCGCTCCTGTACAATGGCAGCGCGCATGCTGGCGGCTCGGCGCCGTTTACACAGCGCCTGGAACCGTAAACATTTGTTCTCCAGACCTCTCCACGCCCTCCGGCTGCCGCGTTCCTCGCCTCGCCTGCCCGCGAGCCGTCCGTTACTTCCCGAGTGTTGTCCCTCCAGACAGCTCCTCAATAACCAGCTGCGTCGAGTGCTTCTTCACTTGGGCTGCCCTCTGCGACGGGACATCAATGTCCAGCGGTAAATTTATGCGGAAATCGGCCAGCAGAAGCGTCACGTTGAAAGCTCCACGAGAGCAGAGGGCCGGTACGTTCTGCTGAGACACATTTCTGTTGCGAGCCTCGTAAGTGGGCCAGTCCAGTGCTGAGAGCCAGTTCCGCTGAAGAAGCAGCCAGCAGCAGCGGCGACGACGCCGGTGTATTGTTCCCGCGTCTGCAGCGGTGGGGGAAGGGCCACGAGTGACGGTGACAGAGTGACGCCATCACTCAAGCCGCGAGGGTTGCGCGAATAAAGGAACCGTCCTGCGCCGAAAGAAAACCGCCTCGCCACCGCCGGGCACCCCTCCCTCCTGCCTTTCTTCTCGTGGCCCAGTAATCATTCATCCCTCAAGGATATTTTCATTCCGACACAGCAGCTCAAAGCGTCACCTTTCTTCACACCCTGTTGCTTCGTTAGCTACTTCCCAGCGACCTCGTGGGAAATCCGCTTTTGCGCATCGCTCGAGATCGTTAGCAGCAAACAAAGCTCCTTATAGCGTCCGCTGCAGCCCCCCTTCGGCATTACAACGGGTTCCCACTAGCTTGCAATCTCAATTTATCGTTCCGTGGCTCTGGTCTGTCCAGTGCTCATACAGAGCTAAGACACGTTTCAAAATTCCACAAGAATGACGAGTAATCTGGTGGTAATAAATATATTATCATAATCGAAAGATGCAAAGGTAATTTCACGAGTACCACAAAAGGTGTGATAAGCCCATTACTGTTTACAGTGTAAGGTTCAAATGGCTCTGAGCGCTATGGGACTTAACATTTGACTTCATCAGTCTCCTAGAACTTAAAACTACTTAAACCTAACTAACCTAAGGACATCACACATATCCATGCCCGAAGCAGGATTCGAACCTGCGACCGTAGCGGCTAGAGCCGCTCGGCCACGGCGGCCAGCTGCAATATAAGAAGAAAAGGATACATGTGTCGTAGGGGACGTCGAGGCGAACAATTTGATGTAGGACACTTGCGTTCCATCAAGGCGAGAAACAACTTCAGATATGCCTACAAAAGCTACCTAAGCTAAAGGAGATGCAACATCGCTCGAGATTCTGTATACCTTCTCGCCTTCCTAAACCACCGACTTCGTCGGACAGATTATTGAAATTTCTTACATATATAAGGTTTGTTATTAAACTCTCCCGTGAGAATAATAAGATAAAAAGGACTTTTGTGAACATCATCCAACAAGTAGCTAAGTTTATATACAATTCAATCTAAAAGTTAACCGTAAGAGCACAGTAGTCTCGTAGTCGAAAGGCCAGAGAAACAATACGATTTACTTGTTATTTTTTCGCTGTTAAAATTCACAAAATTCTGAGGTATAATTTACACAAACAGCTAATTTTGCAATTAGTAAGTAGAAGAACAAGGTGGGTTTAACATCCAAGGACGATTTTAGCGAGAAACAGAAATAAGCTTCAAACAGTTAAGACCAACTTGCGTAAAAGGATGAGGGAATGTTTAAAATGTCGCACGGCGCGCATGCGCTGTACGTTAGATGAATTATGGAGACCTAATTTAGGTTATTTCCCGATTTGATGACCGCCAGTGTTCTAAGTCAAATTGTTCGTTTGTGTTTCCCCTACGTCACTGAAATCCTAGGAAGAATGGACTATATTCAGGGATATGACAGGAATGACCATTCGAAGCAAAATTGCTTAGTCAACAAGGGCTCTAAAATGCATACGTTAAGAGCTACGTTACCAAATTGATTAATAGAAGAGATAAAGGAGATCCAACGAAAAGCGGCGCCTTTCGTCTCGGAATCGTTTATCGTTTATTCGGAGCGAGAACATGGCAGAGATGTTTAACAACCTCTAGTGACAGACGCTAAACAGTGGCATTGTCTGTGATAGAGAGGCTTAGTATTGAAATTCCGGCAGAGTACTTCCCGGTAAAAGTTGGGCAACGTATCACCTCCTCGCACATACGCACGTTTCGTGAAAAAAAGGCCACAAGGAGATAATCGGAGACGTTAGAGCTAATACAGATGTTTACCGACATTCGTTCTTCTCAAGCGCCAATCGCAAACGGAACAGGGAAGGGCACGGGGGATCTGATAGTGGGGAGTCAAAAAGCACAAACACCCTGCGCTATGCACCATAATGTAGTTTGCGGAGTATAGATATAGATATACATGTAGAACGTACCTTACCTTGAGCAGGTGGAATGGTAACCACTGCGGTAGCCTGCGGATAAGCAGTGATAAACGTTATGTTCAACATCTGCTAGCCGGCCGCTGTGGCCGAGCGGTTCTAGGTGCTTCAATCCGGAACCGCGCTGCTGCTACGGTCGTAGGTTCGAATCATTCTTCGGGCATGGATGTGTGTGACGTCCTTAGGTTAGTTTGGTTTAAGTAGTTCTAAGTCTAGGGGACTGATGACCTCTGATGTTAAGTTCCATAATGCTTAGAGCCATTTGAATCATTTGAACATCTGCTACCGAATTAATTTATTCATCACACTACATGTTTCAGAAGACTAGCTTCCATCAAATGTGATAATGACTATAATTAAATTATTGCCATAAATCAGTAAACAATGTAGGTCAGCACTAACCTTTTTTTGGAACCTCGCAACGAAACGCAAGTAGAAAACATAATCCGTGTAAGAGCAGATCAGTTTTTATGCACATAAAATAGCCCACACAACATGACGGTATGCTAAATGCATAAAGCAGAGGGCCCTGCACATTATAGAGGGAAGAAAGGTTACGTTAGCCGCGTGTGCCCACCGTGCTGATGAGCCTATTTCGCGTATCGTCATGCTTAATGTGGTACTGTACTTTTCATTGGACACACAGTACTGCCGGTAACATGAAGCAGCTTGTACAGAAATACATAAGACCTTTTATAATGATGGGAGAGCTTTCTTTAATAAAGAAAATGGTTTGCTCACAGAATAGTTACATTTTTCAGCAACGCTTGTCGGAGTAATGGTCCCCTAGTTGCTACACGGCTACACTGGTATGACGGCTAGTACAAATGGAAAATATTGCAGGTTGGCTGTTATAAATGTTTTGCGGACAAATGAGACTCGATTTTTCACTAATGGAAGCATCTACGTACCCAGTAATGAACTGACCCACACCAATATACAAATTAGTAATGCAACATTGCGAACCTATTGATGAAACAGTAGTTACTCATCGGTTCATTACTTTGTAGCGGTGCTTGCACAAGTGAACGAAGGAAGCGAGATTATGGACAACGACGAGGTCATTTGAGACGGAGCGCAAGCTCGGAATGGGGAAGAACACGGGAGGAAACTGGCCGTGCCCTATGAAAGAAACCATTCATGCTTTTTACCCTAGACCATTTGGAGAAGTCACAGAAAACATGGATGGCCGGACGGGAATTTGAACTGCTGTCATCCCGCACACGAATCCAGCGTGTTACCACTGCGCTCAGTGCACTGGTGATCAAACGCTCGTGTAGAAAAGGTATTTCGCCAATCCTAGCAGGAGAACAGCGAATGAAAAATGTTTGGCGTTATGGTAATTGTAGATGCAATTTTTACATTTCATCAAGTGCTACAACAAGCAATCCTTGTTCGTGGACAACAAGGTGAATCCAAGGGAGCTATATATTAGTTTTAAGAAGGAGGGTCATAAAAATGTCGTGTAGCAATGTTGGCCGGTATATCCCACGGGTTGTGTCCAGCGCCTGCCGGAAAGAGTGTTGCTCCTCCGCACTCATTGGCCTGTTTCTCTGCGGATATCTGAGAAGTGTGTCGTACATGTATTCGCAAAGTGTACGTGAGTGTAATGGATACGTGTATCATGTAGCGACATGTTTGTGTCGTATCATGATGATTTTTTTATTTTGAGAGCAGGGAAAATGTGAAACCCGGTGCCTGCACATCACATATTCCGTAGCTTACTCCTCTCGAACAGTACATGGGGACGGACGACCTTAACTTTGCCATCCGATGGACGGTTCACCAGTGTAACGTGACCTCTCTGCAAGAGACACTGCACACAGATTTGGAATTTAATCCAGGTTACTGACGTAATGTCTGTTGATCAGCGACTTTACTTCGCCTCCCCTTGCCGGCCCAATGCTGACAGTGAACATTTCACCCACCTCCAGGATTTCGAACCGACTTATCTCCGAGTCAAGTTGCCTCGGCTATGGTGGCGGTTAGGGAGGCCATTGTGTACCTGGAAGGCCCACCGGCGATTCGTTTGAAAGACTAGGAAACTCACAGTCTGCTGAAAGTGAACTGGAAGTCAACCATTTTAGATACACCTCCCGTGTATTATCGCCGCACTGCTTGGTTCACTGCTCGTGGTGCTATCTTGAGAGTTGCTCTGGCTGTAACAGACGAGAGTACGTACGAGCACAACAAAGGAGCGACTGTTGAGTTGCAGGCCTACTTATCTCGAAGAACACCCATGAACAATAAATCCCCGAAAAAAAAGCAGGCGAGGGAAAAAATGTGAGGGGACAAGGCAAACAGTTCACGGAAGGATCGAGAAAGGAGAACTCTCGTAACAAAAGGGTGGCGGAGAGCCGCACGGAGAGAGAGCAGACGCGGGTGGAACAAGGAAGAGCGGAAGGCTGCTGCCCGCTATCTGTCTGCAGCGACACAGAGCAGAGCAGAGTGCGCTATCGGCAGCTCAGACGGTGCTCTGCCGCGGCAAAAAGAGCACCGCTGGCACGCCGGTATCTTCATCTGCTCTGCCGACCGGCTCACATTCGGGAAAGTGCACTGCTCTACCGAAGGACCGTACTATCCGTACGGCGTGCGTGAAACTGCGGCGACATTTTGTTCATTTCTACTAGAGTAATTGCTCAGTTGGACACACATCAGATGAAAACTGCGTTGGACACAATCGCTGGCAACAAGACGGACTGATGACGTACGCCGACCAATCACAAGCCGTCTATGGGCTATGAAAGGTCATCACAACAATAGTCGTTGCAGTCCGTTGTTCTGCCCAAGGCTATGGAGGATTTCGTCGAGTGCTGGAGATTTTACGCAGATTTAATGCGGCAGGTAATGCGAATGTCGGCGCAACATCCTATTTACAGTGTAAAAAATGCACTACAATTTACGCATCTCGAAGGTAAAGCCTTCATCACCAAAATACCAGTACAAGACTCCCTAAAAGCGACCAATATAAAACATAAACAAGAACAATAAAAATAATAATCAAACAACGCGGCTAAGCTTGAAAGTGTCCATATGTTCTTTGTACCTTAACTTAAAAAGCACTTAGCAGTTTGGCCTACAAAGTTCACACTACAGGTGATACATTGAATTTTGTAGATACCATCCCTCTCGTATCTGTCGGCTTCATGTTTCAAGTTCTATTTTAGCTTAAATCGCAGCGTATAGTTGGTCTTATTTTATTATTATTTTTATTGTTCTTGTTTATGTTTTATAGTAGTCGCTTTTTACAGATTCTTGTACGATTATTCTAAAGATGAAAACTTCATCTTCGAAACACGTAATAAATTCTAGCGGTTTTCTTTTAAAATTGTAAATTTGTGGTTGAGCTGACATTTTAACATTTATTTTTTCAACCACGATCTCATACCATTTATGAATAAAATAAAAAATGAAATCAAAGTAAACTGAGTAACTTTTAGCAATACAGACATTTGTTTGCCACCTCTGGTGATGAAAGTGGCATTTTCCTTTCGTGGTGAATGTTATGGTGGCATGTCTACCATCAGCTCCTGGTTATAAGCTTTAAGCTGAAGAGGAAATTGTAAACACTGTGGAAAAGAAGAATTTCTAATATTGCTGTGTACAGATAACACGTTTTTAGGTGGGAGGTGGTAGTCAGATTCCGTTATAATAGATGTCTCGCGACGATCAGAGAACTCTTTATTATGTAGTGATAGCGCCACGATATGAATGCCGATACGTAGGCGCCAGTTGCCCTGCGTTATTAATATTAACGAGTACACGGTTTGGATGGCCACTTCATCGGCCGCAGATTAGATAACTATCAACTTCAGCTTTGAGTAATGACTGATTGCCAGACTTGTATAGAAGCCACAGAAGAGACGCCACAGAGATGCTTCAAATTCGATACTTTTTCTGTGAAGAAAGACGACGTAAACGATTCGTCGTATTCATTACGCAGATACCAATGCAACTGCCTCCTTTTCATGAAACTATTGCGTTAACTTTGAGTGCAACGGAAATGAGCAGTACCGACCAACGTTCGAAGTCAAGGTACGATATACGACTGAAATGCAGTGAAATCCTTGCAAGTATTCTTCCATGTGCCTTAATTGTGTTACAGTCGCCATCCTCCCGGCTTTTCCTTCAGTTTTGAATAGTCTGTAAGTTGTGCATTATATCTGCTTTTCTGTTTGTTATGACCCACGTAATTCCTCTTTTTATTAGGTTAAAAAAATCGAGTTGTTGTTGTAAGTATCAGTCCTGTTGGTGAAGTGGAGCTTTGTGGTTCCTAGTCGACTCTGCAACACGGAGCACATGAGTCCATTCCAGAGTTTACTTTAACTTTACACGATGCCACACTTTCGCTACTCCCCTTTCTTTTTTGTGTTATAACGAAAAAAAATCAAGATAGTACTTAAACACTTATATAATAGTCTCATGATTTAAACGAATATGGGATAATGCTTTGTTCGAAAACTACCTTCAGATGGATTTAAAAACTCGATCTAATGCGGCCCATCCGAATTTTACATAAAATAATGTGCTCCTTATAATCGAAAAATAGTATGACATGTTGGCTCAGTAAGTGTAGGATTACATATGCAAAAGTTCGTAATTCAATATGAATTTGCCGCATTACAATATTTCTGATAGTTGTCATTGTTTCCAATTTCGGAAAAAGATACGCAGATTACGTTTCTTTTACATATTAAATCCGCTTACCATAACAGCAAGTTAAGTCTGTTACAATCCAGAGTATACGAAGAAGTGGCTAGGACGCACTTTGTTGACGTCAGAGTAACATATTGAATCATCTGGCCACTGTAAACGAAGTCGCATCTCGTGATGCCTTCGTGGGATAACATCGTTTTACTAGCCCATGTTGATTGAGTCACTCGCGAATACTTAGGCAACGTTCGCCTGGCAATATCAACACATGATATGAACATAAATATTTCTGTACATAAGCAATTCAGAAGCTCTACAACCCTTGCTTACTGTGTATGTTTGTGACTGTGAGATATAAGTGCAATATGAACAATTCATTATTTGCTTTGGCAGCTTTGTCGAATCCTCTAAGAGTGTTTCTGCAAGTTCAAATTGCCATTTTGTAATTATAGAATCATCCCTGTTTCCATACATATGTATTGTTTAGATGTTAGACAAACAAATAGTAGACTCTGATGTACAAACAAAGGAATGGTAAGGCGTCTTTTACTGATGTCTGTTGACTTGAAGGACGTCAGTTTTACAGAGATGCAACTTCCAGATTCGCTCATCCTAACTAAAATGAATTTTTGTTCTATTTGTGACGATCTTATCAGTCGCTATGAGATTTCATAGGACAGAAATTATGAGCTAATTCAAAAAATACTACTTACAAAATATGGCTAAATTAATTACCATTACACTACTCTCTACACTTAATTACAGTGTCTCATTGACAGTATACGTATTTTCAGGAAAGTTGTGGGAATGATCTACATTGGTGTGATTGTGTATGTATTTTCGATAACCAGTGAAAAATATGTATTGTAATCTAAAGCAGATTACATGTGAGAATGTCCAGGATCTACTCCAAAACTCCTCAATCAATTTCACCCAAATCTGGCACAGAAATAGCAGGCCTCACGAGTATAATCACTGTTGGGTTTATAACCTTATAGCTCCAATATGAGATACGGGATAAGTGCCGGTGTTTTCTTCATACCTTGGCATATAAGCTCCCTTGTATGACAGGCATGTTGAGTTGGAACAGTATTGGCCTGCTAAATCAACCTGCTTGGCATGGCAGCCTACATGTCAGGGGCAAGAAATGGTTTTCCAGGGCAGAATGTATGGCCTGACCTACATGACAGATGTGTTGTGGATGTATTATCAGCCTGCTTTATTGAAATGTATTGCAGGGGCTTCAAGTGCCGATGAGCATGACTAAGGACAGGTTGATAAAAATGAGCGGTGGGAAAAGTAAGGGGCAGGAGAAAAGTGACAGGGAGGAGAGGGAGATACATGATGGAAGATGTAGAGAAATGGTGGGCAAGTGGAAAAAATGGTTCAAATGGCTCTGAGCACTATGGGACTTAACTTCTATGGTCATCAGTCCCCTAGAACTTAGAACTGCTTAAACCTAACTAACCTAAGGACAACACACAGCCATCACGAGGCAGAGAAAATCCCTGACCCCGCCGGGAATCGAACCCGGGAATCCGGGCGAGGGAAGCGAGAACGCTACCGCACGACCACGAGATTCGGGCGGCAAGTGGAAAAGGAAGAGGGGGAGGCAGAGATGGAAAGAGAGAGGGGCTGGATGAGGATGGTCAGAGGGACAGGGGAGGAAGATAAGGTTAGAGAGACGGGAAGGAGCAAATGGACAAAGAGAGGGGGGAGTGGAGAATATGAAGAGAGAAGTCGGGAGAAGGAGATAGACAGATAGAGGGGGGGGGGGATAAGGTGGATGGACAGGGGCTGGAAGAGGTGGATAAAGAGAGAGGGTGAAGGAGGTTTGTTCAGTATATGTGTCGAGTGCATACAGAGAAAACGCTGGTTTATATAATGTAACATTATATGAGTATATAATACATACTGTCATGACTCAAAACGCATTGTGGAAGGAGAGATAAAAGATGAGGAAGGAACAAGTAACACGGTGAATGTCTAGATTTGACAAAGACAGGACAGATAGAAAACAGGGAAAAGAAAGAGAGGAAACTCCTAAGAAAAATATTGGGGCCATTAAAGCAGACCAGTGAATACGAGAACAAGTAATGAGCATCTATACAAGAATATTGGAATAATATATGTAATTGTGCTACAATGTAGAATGATGTTTTATGATCATCTGGTTCGGATGAAGGAAAATAGGATAGGCAAGAGAATTCTTCAACATACATGATAAAATAAAACAATTATCTCTATCACCAACTTTTATTTTCTCCCACGATGTATTTTGAGGGGTTACACATTCATCTTTAGGTGGATTAATAGGTTACATTAAATTTCTATGTCTCTGGACTGCGTGGTATTGTTTCGTCTCTCTCTCTCTCTCTCTCTCTCTCTCTCTCTCTCTCTCTCTGTGTGTGTGTGTGTGTGTGTGTGTGTGTGTGTGTGTGTGTGCTAACTAATGTTAATAACAAACCTGTGGGTTCTGTTATGCTGGAACATCTTGTAAGTAGTTTTATTATTATTTAATATGTGTAATACCGGTGCCATATTATGATAACAAATGCAAATTATGCATTGTTTATAGCGAAATGAAGTTTAGAACTGACAATTGCTTGTATCCAGCAAATAAAAATGCAGTGTAATCCAGTGATCGACTTGAAGATGAGGGTGTAGGCCTTCGAAACGCGTCATGGGAGAAAATAACAGTGACTGACAGAGATAACGGTTTTAATTTATTTACTACGTCATACACAGTAGCAGTTTCGGAACCACACTCGAACATGGACGAAATAAGGTTATTTCTGTACGTGTCGACCGGAAAAAAATCTGCAAGAATCAGAAGTGATCTGAGAGAGATATTTGAAGAACATGGAATTATGAACAGAAATACGTTTCATTAGAAGATTGTAGATACCCATCTCCAGACAAAACAAAAATGAAACCCGGAGGACAGTGGCCAAAGTTCGGGAACAGCATTGTAATCGAATGAACGATAATTGAAAAAAAAAGAAGAAAGAAACAGTGGGACAGTGGTGGGTTGAGATTTAAGTTTCAAACCACGTACCTCCTACTCTACTCGAGGTACGTGCGTACTGGAAGCGAGAGTAACAACTGAAGCGGTGTTCCAGCGTATCATTCCGCCATGTGGAATGACGGAGGCCTCCTACGTCCAGACAGGTGGAGCAGACCTGTGGCTTTTGTGGCGACGGCCCGTCAGCGTCTACAACGGCGCGAACTGATCAGAATCCCACGCAGGTAGCAGCACGCGCGACGCCGTTTCGCATAAGTGAGGCCGCCCGTTGTTCTCGGAGCGAGAGGGGCAGACAACGGTGTTGTTTACTCGCACGGCCGACAAGAGCGGGCCTCATTTACAAGCGGCGAGCGGCGGCACGCGCCCATGCGCCCGCTGTCGCAGATCGGCTGCCGCATTGTGGCCGCGACACCGCACTCCGTCAGCGATTACCGGCCCTTGGCCTCCGTTCGGCCTCCTCTCGTGACATCACTGCGCGCACGGCCGTCGAGGCGCACGAGAAAGACAGGCACCGCAACGAGCTTGTGACGTCGCAGCTTGTCCCCAATACTTCACGAACGCTTGGCTCCGTCCACGGCCCACGGAAAATCAATATATAATTGAAAAGACAGCCGCTGAAGGTCTTAACTTTGTCGTTTGCTATTGAGAGCTTCCACGCATTTAAAAGCGCAGTTGGGAATTATTAAACTCGTCTGAAATAGTTACTCGCTCCTCGCCGGAGACGGCTGATGGCACTCGTAAGACCTGCAGTGTCACGTGTTGTGATGTTCGCGCCAAGGCCTGTCTTCCTCGTGAGCCTCGACGGCCGTCGAGCCTGCCTCGTTGGTCATGGAACCAGGGGAGGTGTTGACGCTTCACTTGCAGCCGATAGACTCGAATCCCATTCTGTGAGTACATCCATATACACTTTTCGATCAGAAGTATCAGGACACTCCCATACAATGCGCGCTGACCGCAGGATGTCACGAGAGATAGACCTCCCGGTACAAAAGGAGGTCCTCTCATTTCAAAAACTCGAACCTTGGAAACTAAAAGAGCTCAGAACTTCTTTTACTTTTGAATTATATATTAGTACCTTCAGCTGCTGACTGGCGTTGATATTTATCAACGGAGACAGGTGAAAATGTGTGCCCCGAGCGGGACTCGAACCCGGGATCTCCTACTTACATAGCAGACGCTCTATCCATCTTTTGTTTTTTAAAAAAATCTTATTTTGTTCGCTTTTTTAAAAAAAAATCTCATTTTCATCGTTTTCGTGCGTTGTATTTGCTCGGTGCGGACGTCGCGAGACATCCGTTTATGTTTGGTGTTGCTCGATTAACTCAGTTTTTTCTTACAGAGGGCAGCTAACCCTCTGACCGGTCACGCTGAGCTACCGTGTCGGCATCCAGCTGAGCCACCCAGGGCCCAGAGCACAGTGCGACTGCAGGTACTATCTCGAGCACGCCTCCCGCGAGACCCACATTCTCACCTTATATGTCCACACACTACATTCGTAGTGTCGCTACCCAACGCATTCATTACTCGTGGAAGACATTCTTACCAAGTCCCGTAAGAGTTCGGGTAATATGTGTGCATCCGCACAGAAGAAGGAGGTCATGGCCGGTATTGCCAGAACTATATACTTATAGCCGGCCGTTGTGGCTGTGCGGTTCTAGGCGCTTCAGTCCGGAACCGCGTTGCTGCTGCAGTCGCAGGTTCGAATCCTTCCTCGGGCATGGATGTGTGTGATGTCCTTAGGTTAGTTAGGTTTAAGTAGTACTAAGTCTAGGGGACTGATGACCTCAGATGTTAAGTCCCATAGTGCTCAGAGCCATTTAAACCATTTTATATACTTATATGGATATGGTGTTTGTTCTTTCGTCAAAAATGATTATCACGAAGTTAAGGAATACTGCTACCTCGGAAGCTGAATAACCGTTGATAGATGGATTAAGGAGGTCCTAAGAAGCAGACTAGCACGGGCAAAGAGATCATTCCTGGCCAACAGAAGTCTGCTAGCATCAAATATAGGCCTTAATTTGAGGTACAAATTTTTGAGAATGTGCGTTTGGAGCACAGCATTGTCTGGTGCTGAATCATGGTCTACTTGAAAATTGGAACAGAATTACATCGAAGCATCTGAGATGTTGTGCTGATAATTTTTCATTACTTTATGTTTTTGGATCGGGGTGACATTGAGCAGAAATAATGCAGGGTAGGCTTCGCAGGAGTAGTGAAATCAACCATCAAGCCCGTAGGCTGATGGTGAATGCAGGTGTGGGTGAAATCACAGTTGCTCCCAGCCGGTGGCCACCCACGATGAGTAAAGTGTCACCGCTGCTTCCGCCAGGTGCAGCGCAGGGCAGCGCTGCGGTCACAAAGCCACAGGTTGCCGACCAATCAGCTAATAAACACACAGAGCTATTAGCGCGCTAAACGTTTGCCAAACACGGACACCCCTCGCCTGCCAACCCGTCCGCCGCCCCTGCAGACAATCGCCTCCCCCAGGGCACCTAACTGCCGCCGCCGGCCGGGGGGTTCCCCCTCTACCCGGGAGACCTCTGGCGTCGACCGACCGGTTGCATCCCGTTAGCATCACAATGGACCCCCGGCCGGCCCGGCGGCGCAAATGTAATGGAGTTGGCATCATTACTGTCATAGGGCCGGCCCATTATCCCAGGTGTCGCCTCGTCCCGCTCGGCCGAGGGGCAGGATAACAAAGGGCGCAAAAAAAGGCCAGGAACGTCCCTTTTAACTACTCAAATAACTTGCCGCCTGTATATTACACAGCAGTAACAGCTGGACGTGCCACGGCCGCAGGACGATACAGCTGCGGGCCCGCAACACAACCGCCGCCAAGTGCACGGCAGCCAGCCTCTGTTCAGCTGAGCTCAGGGGGGTAGCGACACGGCGGGCCCGGCACCATTGCGTTCCGTTCCGTTACCGCAACTCCGAACGATTTTCTGCGATGGCATTTTGACATGAAGACCGTATTCCGAATTCTTGTATGTCAGCGCCTCTGGGTGCTATGCAAAAGACCTGGGTTCTGTTTCTAGTACTGCCAGGCATTTTTCCTTGCTGGGAGGACTGAAACGGGATGCACTCAGCCTCATGGTGCCAACTGAGAAGCTACTTGAGTTAGAAGCAGCTGCTCCACGGTCGAGAAAGCCAACAACGGTTTGCTGACCACTTGCCCCTCCGTACAGTATCCAATGACACCACTGGCAGTCGGTCTCGATTGACCAATCGGGGCCAGAAGGGGCAGCTTCGCAAACTTTCTTTGAACATTTTAATTTCCTTCATCGCAGCATTAAGTTCACAATGGGAGTAGAGATCTGCAATGAAACAGAACGGAGTCTCTGAGCTGCAGATCTATCGTATCTTGGGGTATAGATCATCGCCAAAAGTGGAGCAAGATGAATTTACATCAGTTTCTCCCCTATCCTGGGATCATATTAGTTAAAACATGGAAAATTTATGAAATTTTAAAGTCAAGACTATATCTCGCACACCTGTTAGGATTAGCGCCATTTTTGTTTTTTGGGCTGGGAATGCCCGGTGTTTATAAGCTTTCAAGACAGAAGTGTACATTGACAAGGATATTCGTATTGCTGAGGGTTGGTGTTTGGAACATCGTCACCACACAAAGTTGTTAACAAACCCGAGAACTCCGCGATTACAGAGCATTAATTCTTGATGGACAGGGAATGAACTAAATACATCAAAAACAGTTTTGCATCACCTCGGTTCCGGTTCCGGTTCCGGTTCCGGAACCTGAACGGAAAATTGGAATAGAAATCAACATAAACATCATTACCGCTCTTGCTACTACTCACGAAAACCACACATTGCATGTTCTACCACCATACAGCGAGACCTTCAGAGATTGTGGTCCAGATTGCTGTACACACCGGTACCTCTAATACCCAGTAGTACGTCCTCTTGCATTTGACGCATGCTTGTATTCGTCGTGGCATACTATCCACAATTTCATCAAGGCACTGTCCCACTCCTAAATGGCGACTCGGCGCAGATCACTCAGAGTGGTCGGTGGGTCACGTCGTCTATAAACAGCCCTTTTCAGTATATCCCAGGCATGTCGATAGGTTTATGTCTGAAGAACATGCTGGCCACTCTAGTCGCGCGATGTCGTTATCCTGAAGGAAGTCATTCACAAGAAGGGCACGATGGGGGCGCAAATTGTCGTCCATGAAGATGAATGCCTAGCCAATATGCTGCCGATGTGGCTGCACTATCGGTCGGAGGATGGCATTCACGTATCGAACAGGCGTTACGGCGCCTTCCATGACCACCAGCGACACACTTTGGCCCCAAGTAATGCCACCCGAAAACAGCAGGGAGCCTCCACCTTGCTCCACTCGATGGACAGTGTGTCTAACGCATTCAGCCTGACAGGGTTGTCTCCAAACACGTCTCCGACGATTGTGTGGGTGAAGGCATATGCGACACTTATCGGTGAAGAGAACGTGATGCCAATCCTGAGCGGTTCATTCGGCATGTTGTTGGACCCATCTGTACCGTGCTGCATGGTGTCGTAGTTGTTAAGATGGACCTCGCCATGGACGTCGGGATTGAGGCAACATGCAGCCTGTTGCGCACAGTTTGAATCGTAACACAATGTCCTGTGGGTGCAAGAAATCATTATTCAACATGGTGGCGTTGCTGTTAGGGTTCCTCCGAGCCATAATCCGCAGGTAGCGGTCATCCACTGCAGTAGTGGCCCTTGGGTGGCCTGAGTGAGGCATGTCATCTTCAGTTCCTGTCTCTCTGTATCTCCTCCATGTCCGAACAACATCACTTTGGTTCACTCCAAGACGCCTGGACACTTCCCTTGTTGAGAGCCCTTCCTGGCACAAAGCAACAATGCGGACGCGATCGAACCGTGATATTGACCGTCTAGACATGGTTGAACTTCATACAACACGAGCCGTGTACCTCCTTCCTGGTGCAATGACTGGAACTGAGCGGCTGTCGCACCCTTTCGTATAATAGGCGCTGCTCATGCATGGTTGTTTACAGCTTTGGGCGGGTTTAGTGACAGCTCTGAACAGTCAAAGGGACTGTGCCCGTGATACAATATCCACAGTCAGTGTCTTTCTTCAGGAGTTCTGGGAACCGGGGTGATGCAAAACTTTTTTGGATGTGTGTATACTGAGATATAGGTGGTTGCTGCTGCATATCGTTACTGGAACTGTGTTGAAAAGGACCCATTGAAACCACGCTGGCTAATACTGCTGCTAGTAGGAAGAAGTGCTTTCCTCTGAGTGAATTGTGGAAACCTACACGGAACTAAGAAGTCATTTTGATGATTAGTTACGATAGCAGTACATGGTTTTATTCTGCGTTCACCACCACCTGGTGCCGCTAGTACCTTTTGTGGTGGGGACAGCATTCACGGCACCTAGCACGTGTACTGAGTAGCTCTCTACTGGCCTATACGGGGGCACCAGCTCCACAGTAACACCAATTCGTCGACACGCAGCAACAACAGCGTCTCACCTGACCGTGACGATCGAGTAGATTGCCGAAATATTATGTCTTCTCAGCTTGAAGTATCCGGCTGCAGATGTACATATATACAGTATACGAGTATAGTGCATGGTGGTCCGCAGCTCGTCTAGTGGTTAGCGCCATTACCTCGAGGTTCGTGGGTTCGATCCCCAGTCGGGTCGGAGACTGTCTTCGCTCCGGGACTGGATGTTTCTGTAATCCTATCATTTCCTCTCATTCTCATCGACGCGCAAGTCGGCAAAGCAGCATCAGATAGAAAGTTTTGCACCAGACAGCCAAATAGCCCCAGGTGGGGTTAGAACGTGGCGGAAGGGAGTATCGTACCAATATTAGCGTTTTTCTGTGCTATTCATTCGCGTATTGAGCGAGTTAAAGGTGACTGTCTATACGCCTCTCTACGCGGCCTTTTATCTTATTCGCACCATCCCCACACGAAATATACGTTGGAGGCTGCATTATGGTGTCTCAGTCTTCTTCCAACACAACTTCTCTAAATTTGCTCAACATGATTTCTCAAAAACTACGTCGTCTTTCTCCCAAGCATTCTCATTTACGTTCACGAACATTTCTCTTATATTTCATGATATTGAAAATGTGGATCTGTAACTTCATTACACTTCAGTAAATATTTTCAGTCTGGATCGCATGATTTATAGTTATCGAAAACATCCTATGGCGCAGACATCTTCAGATATTAACAGAGAATAAAACGTGGGTTATTAGTACTGAGCGAAATACGAGGGACGTTCAATAAATAATGGAACACGTGGAACACATTTTTCCCACCATTTTCGGTTGAAAAAATGTGGAATTTCCTGTGGGACATCGTGGAATATTCCCGCTTCAGCACCTGTTGTTTCATCAAGTTTCGTTAGGTAGCGGCGCTATGTGTAGCCTTCAAAATAGCATATGTAACGGAGGTCCGTTCCAAGGAGAGAGCTATTGGCAGTAAACCAGAGCATCGCAGATACTCATAGGCATTTATAGAATGTCTATGGAGACTTGGCGGTGATCAAAATTACTGTGAATCGTTAGGCGAGACGTCTGTCATTGTCGCAACAAGGTCGAGCAGACCTATTCGGCCGCACGCAGCTGTGACTGCTGCAGTGTTGGAACGTGCGGACACTCTCATTCGAGGTGGCCGATGGATCACAGTCAAAAACCTCGCTGCTCAACTGGACGTCTCTGTTGATAGTGCCGACACATTCGTCCACTAGTTCGGGTACTCAAAGGCGTGTGCCTGCAGGGTTCCTCGCTGCGTTAACAGAGACCACAAAGAGCAAGAAAGGACCATCTGTGCGGAATTACTTGCGCATTACGAGGCTGACCGTGACAGTTTTTTGTCGAACATCATCACAGGTCATGAAACATGGGATAATCATTTCGAACCGGAGACAAACCGATAATCCAAGGTGTGGCGTCACACCACCTCTCCTCTGCAGAAAGAGTTTAAACCCACTCTCTCACCCAGTAGTCATGGCGACGGCCTTCTGGGACTCTGAAGGGCTTGTTCCTCATGGAGCAACGATCAACTCTGAAGTACATTGTGTTACCTCACGAGATTGGAGAAACGATTTCAGCGTTTTCGCCGCCACAAAAATACAAACGAACTTCTTCTCCATGACAACTCAACGGCTCATATAAGTCTGTACACCTGTGAGAAGTTCAAAAACTTAATTGGTCTGTTCTCCCTCATCCACCCCACACACCTCCCGAAGTGCACATGTGTGGCTCAAAGAAGGATGCACTCCGCAGTACGTATATGAAATAAAGGTTATTGATGCAGCAAGATTTTGGCACCGACGTCGACCAGTATATTGGTACCATACAGAACCTGCCAGTAAGGTGGCGGACGGCCATAGCTCTGAACTGAGATTATGTTGAAAAATAGGGCTTTGTAGTTAAAAGAGTGCGGAATAATATGGTATACTAGAATCCTGAATAAACCCAACCTGCTTTCAGAAAAAAATGAGTTTTTTATCGCTTACTGAACGCCCCTCGTACCTTTCATACAATTTTTAAACATAGAAGAACGGTTAGTATTTTAACGCCTCCTCGACGACGAGGAGGTCTTCACAGACGGAACCCCATCTTGGACTGCTGAAGTATAGGTAAGGGAAAAAGCAGTGATCTTTTCAAAGAAAGCATCCCTTCCTTGCCTTAATCGATTTAGGAAGAAAGGAAAGGAAAACTAGCATTGAATATCACGTAAACGATGAGGTAATTACTCACGAAAGACTAGCTTCTATTGAGAAAGGCCGTCTCCTTTCGAAAGATAATCGGTGGCAACTGCCTTAAGCAATTTAGGACAAATAGTGGGTCATCTGGATTGCTGCATACGATTTCATCATTCTAACTACTTTCCCAGCTCTATCGGTCCAACTGATTTAGGGAAAGCAATGTAGAGCTAAACTTGGATGGATTAGAGGGATTCTGAACCGTCGTCTTTCCGTGTACGACTCCGGTAGTTTACATACACCAGCTCGCTGGGGCTGTTTGAATGATAACCTGTTATCCAAGTTCTATACTCTATTACTGTCTAAAAGTGACTGTCGCGAAGCATGTTCTTAAAAAAGACCATCAATGCATCTACACAGGAAACATTTGTTGATTTTGAACATTATCTTTTCCTTTTTTTTCTTCTAGAGTGACAGCCAGAACTCATCGACATCGAAAACGAGCACACTAGCTCATCTGCAAGGGGAGTGGTGATGTGTGACGTATACATAACAGGTGTCGTAGGGCGCAAATATTTAGAAATTAAGCTCCGCAGAAAATATTATTCGTCCAAAAAGAAAGATTACTCTTTACTGAGTTAGCTCTGTTTTGTATTAGAATTTCGTACGTATATGTTACATATATACTTAAGGTAGAGAATTATTACTGAAACTTTAACAGAACGACAATAAAAATCGAGGCAGAGAGAGAAACAACAATGAAAAACTGTTTTCGTGGTTTTGAAGGCACTTAGTATTCATATTATCCAGGAATCTGTGGTGAGCGCGACAAGAACTCACACTCGGGAAGTCCCCTGATACAAACGCGCTACCTTGCACGCACGGAACAAAGGCGTGTCCCGTTTACCTCCGCCTCGTGAACTCTTCTGCGACCGAATTTAAACGCACTGACTTCAAAGAAACCAGATATCGCCTCGTGTACACCCGCATCACACGTACAAAAAGCCTGAAGTCGCGCGAAGCATGGTATTGTGCGCAGCTGGATGCGCGGCTATATTCTGAGGGTGCTGGATACGTCGCAGTACAAATATGAGAACTAAGAGATGCCTGTTGGTCGAGAACACTTTGCACTTTAAAAAAGAAATTGTTCGTACAGCAAATAAAGTCGAGCAGAATTTTACCGTGAACCAGCGCGTAGTCGTCAGAGGCAAGTGAACTCACGCGCGTTTCACACTGCCGCCAGCCAACACTAGACGCGATGAAGTGCTGCCCACAGCAACAGTCCCGTGTTCTCTCAGTGCGGCAGTAACCTACCATGTATTTAATGGACGTGTCTCCTTTTCCCGGAGGCAGCACAAGGGCCTCAGTCGGTTACGTACAAAACAATTACGTCGACTGTGCTAACGTTTTCTGTTTTATAAGAGATACTTCAGGGAAGGAGACTACATACAGCGTAAAAATTAAACAGGTCACAGTTGGTAACGTGGTTACTTTGTCCTCGACGCTAAGAAAACACAAAAATGCGAAAGATAGGGATTAATGTGTCGCCAACGGCGAGGTCGATCGAAAGGAGCATGTGACGTTTGCTATGTTTGGATCGGATAAAAATAAATTCCGAGCTCCCATTCATTGATACCACAAATCTAGCTTGAGAGTTTCATCAGTAACATATGATGAATTAAACTGCCTGATTCTAGATGTGCTATGTGCCACGTAAATACTAGTAAGTCAAAACATGTCTCTGTATCACAACATTTGTTACATAAACACAATACTCAAAATAATCTCACAGTAACGAGACATCGGCCGTGTTTTTGCACTGTTGCCACCTATATTTGTATAACGTTCAGAAACAAAAGTGTTACGGATCTACACGACTTACCACACCAAATCACCCTGAATTGACTTTTCGAGTCGTCCTAAAATGTATTTATAGACATCCTTCTTCCCACCAGTTTAATCGACGTGAGATCACAAAAACCAAGTATAAATATGTACTTCATTCTACAATTAAGTTGCCTGATGGCTAGCGCTATTTTAAAACTTATAACAATATTCACTTTGTATATTAAATTTGCTCAAATAAGAGAAGGTATGCAAACAAGCGGAATTATTTATTAAAAGCTATATATTTTCAAATTATTTTGCAAAACAACCTCATCCCCTTCAAAATACTCTCTATTACAACTGATATATTTGTCCTAACGGTGCTTCCATAGTTCGAAACATTTCCTGTAGTCGTCTTTAGAAATGGTTGACAACTTCATTCTCATTTTTTCTTGACTTCTTTATTGTTGTCCGGTCGGTGTCCTTTCGTGCCTCTTTTCATGCGTAGAAATAAGAAAAGGTCGCACAGAGCCAGGTCGGGCGAGTAAGGTGCGTGGGGAAGCAGTCAGTAACGTTGGTGTTATAAAAATGTCTTATGTATAAAAATGGAATTTACCAGGTATCAGTTTAGGTTAGGATCAATGAGTTTATTGCTATGTATCGTGATCAACTTTGCGTCTATAACCGAGAATCAGTTATGAAATCATACCTTAAGAGAGAGCTCAGACTGATGAAGGACGCAGAGGAAATCGGCCGTGCCCTTCTAAAGGAACCTGCCTAGCATTTGCCGTAAGTGATTTGCAGGCGTCACAGAAAATCTGAATTGTCGCACTTAATCGAGACTAGTGCGTTACCACTGCTCCATCTTAGTCGGTCCAAGTGATAAATTGGTGGTGGTCTAGACTCAATGTGGTGCAGATCCGATCTATGGCAGTTGCTAATACGAAAGGAGACGGACGAATTACGTAATGGAGAGCAGTGGAATTGATATCACAGAAAAATAAACTACCCCCAATGAAACTGTCACTATTCACTGAGGGAAGTTAGTGTTACTATAACTTCTTGCCGGTCTGTCACGAAGGAACAGGTGATGAATACTCACCGTATAGTAAAAATAACACAAAAGAGACAAAAAAATTATATTTTTGTTGGGGAAAAAAGACTTCTGGTTTGCTTCTCTGCTTTTAAAAGGTCTATGTGTTTAATTACATAAAGGATTTTCATGGGGCCTAGCAGAGTGCTAACGAAGCGAAAAGCAAGAGAAATGTCGTAATTCACTACCTGGTACAAAAAGCACCGCGATGCCAGTCTGTGTTTATTTTGATGATTCAGTCCGAATTGGTTTTGACTGAAAAACGCCACTCTAAAACAATGTCTTGTTGTTGACAATAACTGAGAAAACTGAGAAGAACAAAACAGTGTTTAGAAGAAAACGCCGAATAATTACAAAATTGCTACAGTGAGTAACGAATGCACTGGCTAGGTATTTTTTAAAAATTGTTTTCATTTAAATATACATTACAAAATTAACTAGCTCAGAAACTAATAAAAGAAAACGTGCACTTTTGCTTTGCTATGTTGTTTCGATTTGCACCAAAAGCCAGCGTTTCCATTTAGACATTTGCATTCGTATATTTAATTTATAGCATTATTCATTATTTGACGGCGTGTTACGGGATCGCAAAATTACAAAAGATTATTGCTAGTTTAAAAGCGAGTAAAAATAATCTCTTTCAGTGATATTTAGTGCATGTAACTTTAGTAGTTCAAACACATTGCTCAATAGCCACAAATTGTTTATCATTTCTGTAAGCAGCAGTTAATCCTGACTCCCGATTCATGTCTAAAATGGTATATTTTCCAAACTATATGTATTAAAATGATAAAATTTTGTTGCTAAATTTAGTGTTATATGTGGATACCCTCTGCAAAAGGTGAAGGGAATAGAATTAGCACTATATAAGTAATAAATTAAATTATAATGCCTGGTGCTGCAGTTTTAATGCATGAACAGAGAAATAAAGTAAGCGATAAACTCTTTTTCCTTTATTCATTTGGGGAAGGGGGGTGTCAGCGAAAAAAATTTTCGTAAGGGTTTTAAATTATGCGTTGAGTCTTTTGGAAGTCGCTCAGTGCTCTCATTCTCATATAAAGCATGAATATACCATGAGTGGATTTGCTTGCCGTGAGTTCTGCTGCCTCAAGACGTATAAACAGTTTTTAACAGTAACACTTGACTGCTTCTGTTGAACCTTAAACATTAGATTATACTTCTTAATGAATAGCGTACTATAGCATTTTAAGTTTTTAAATTCGGTCGATTATTGGATGCAGTTTTGAAAAACAAATTTTTGTTGCCCCTGGAAGCCGTTAGATACGCAACTTGCAACTGGAATCGTGCACCGGGTTAGTCGTTTAGTGATATAGATTGGCTTAACTTGAGCAATAACAGTTCGCAAAGAAATAATACTTAAGGGGCTTTAATTGAAAGTTCCATAACAAACCATGTGACATTGTGACAAAGCTCGCCAGCTATGACCTATCCGAAGAAAGAGCTCCTTATAAAACTCCTTCATATTAATAATGATATATCCTACAAATGGTAGCATGTGTCGTAGGGAGATGTTATTAGTCTGGAAAATACCATTACTTTCGATTATATAAACGTAATCTTCAGTGAACAGCATTGGATTTGAGATTTTTTCTCAGTTGGTGAGTGGAATGGTGAAAGACGGTAGAAAGAAGCTTCTAAATGATTTTGCTTTGTGGCATCATGCTTAGAACAGCGGACATACGCAAGTACTGATTAATACTTGTATTTTGTTTCTCTCTGTTAGCTGTAATTAACCTTACACTGGATAGCATACTACTAATAAGATGTTCGACGAAATTGTTCTCACAGTATACAAATGCTTCACCGCCAAGTGACCTTACCGTTATCCATTAACTGTGAACGTAATGTCTTTAACTGGGCGTTCAGGATCTTGTTTTTAATTTTTTTTTTCAGAGGGGGTAAATCGAATATATAAACTGCACACATAAAAAAGGTGCAGGAGGAGATATTGTTTACTGTAGCGTTCGTCACACAACTTTGACTGCTATACAAGTACGTAATTGTCTTGGCCGCAATACAGGAATAGCACGCTGCTTCTAGTGGAGATTTAATTACCTGTCATCAGTACGTAAGGATTGATTCTTATTCTGTAGACAGGTGTTCTTAGCATACTCTCACAGTTATCCGTTTAGGACGTTAGCAGCGAATGGTAAAAGAAAGTGCTGGTTATGGCGACATTAATTTCGTTGTCTATTTCGTAAACCAAAGCAGTGATCAACCGAGAGGTTGGCTTGCGCGGCACAATTCTCTCCCAGCCATAATCTTATTGGCCCTGGCGTGCCCTTTCCTTATTCCGATCCGCAACCAGCTCATTAAGTCATTCGTAGGAGGATAACATCCGTGTAGTGTGAAAACCGAACCTCATTGAATCTCGGTATTTTTCACATACTTTTATATAAATGGACGAAAATATTTTCTCAAGCATAAAAAGTACATCCACTGTTATATAAAACATGTAAAATATTACAGTGGGCGTAACCCTGAAATGTAGGGAATTGCAGTGTAAATGTAGCTGAATAACTGCAAAAAGTTGTTGACAAGGCAGCGAATAGTGGGGACAGTGCGGAAATAAGACCAGAGTAAACGGCTGTGCGGTAGTAAATCAGTCCCATGACACAGGATGGAAATGCAGTCCTAGAGGCAGCGAACTGCGGCCCATTTTTCACCACACTCATTAACATATTTATACAGTAACCTATCACTCTTTAGCAGCTGAAGATATTTTACGTCGCTGATTACATTACATAAAATTTACACAAGGTCTATCATAATTTATATTCTAGTGCAACAGGTTCGAGATTTAACTCGTCTAAAATATAATATTCATGTGTGAATTTTTAACATCGCCGGAAGGACAGAGTTATATGCGAAAACGCTCCTACCCATGTCCAAAACATTTTCAACAATGATACAAACTGTACTCTTTGCTGGAATGACGTAAAACCCTAATAAAGATGGTGGGTGCGATTATAGAAGGAAGAAAGAATTTATTAACCTTTGTCTTTCTTCGAATAATCGTAAGTTTGATATTTTAGTTCCAGCTATAAAGATGATAGATGTTAACTTTCAGAAGAGTTCATTCCTTCATAATAAGCAAAGCGATCATCTTTAGGGAAGAAAATAACGGAGCGGAGGCTAGGGTATACGGAAGACTGTTCGAAAAGAAATAATGATTTGTAACTATACCTTATTGTTGTTGTTAATTTCTGAATGTGGCCCAATGTGTTTCCGAATTTTTTTTTGTATATGTGGTAAAAAAAGAATACTATGTGTTTGTTAACATCCATTAAGAACATTATGTTTGGCATGTGCATCCTGTTAATATCCTACAAAAAAATGATAATCGCTTGGATAAAAAGTTCACCAAATATGGAAGAGGCTTGAGTCCAACTGGTGTGTTGTAGGGTGTGCTACAAGGTCCTGTTCTATGGCCACTGCTTTTCTCGGTATATTCAGTGATCTGCCACTAAACATTGCATATGACACAAGAATTGTTCTCTATGCGGACGACACAAACGCCACTATGAAAGACGTGAAAGGTAATATACCCCTGTATGATGTAGCTATTGGGATAGCCAGTAACATAAGCACATGACTTTGAGAGATCAGATTTACGAATAACTGTAAGAAAACTCAGTGCTACAGTTCCTGACACACAACACTTGTAAAAACAAACAAAATTTTATTGGCCGAAGGTGGTTAGTGGTGCTGGTGTAAGTTGTTGTATCGGTCTCGTTTGCTCTGCTGGTTGGACGTACCTCTGAATGTTATACAAAGGATATACTTCCAGCGTGATGTGCCACCAGCCTATTTTAGTTTTGCTGTGAGGAATCATCTGATGAGAGCCAACTTCGGTAACCGATGGATCAGTCGAAGTGGTTCTGTGACCGAAAGTACCTGGATTTCTTCTGGGCTTATATGAAGCAGCTGGCGTATTAAGTCATTGTGGAAACGGAAGAAGACCTCTTCGCGAGAATTGACGTCATTGCTGGCAGCATTGCGATGATGCCAGGAAGCTTCGAACGGACACAACAATCAATACTGTATTGCAGTGCCTGTTCGAAGGTATATTGCGTCGTACTTCTGAACAAGACGCACTGCAGTGTCGTGTTTATTCACCGACCCCGGGCAAGCGACTTTCAACTGAAATCTCTCTCTTGTACGGGGATATACATAATGGATGTACGAGTACAGGATGCAGACAAATGGTTGACGACAAATAGAAGTTTGGGTCTGGCCGTGAAACTTGTTTGGAGGGCCTAAAAGTAAGACAACCGCTCGCGATAAAAACAGGAAATCCGGATTCGAGTCCTGTCCGGCACAAATTTTCACTGGCGTCATTCCAGTACAAAGTTGATGGTTGACCATGTTCGCAACTGCGAATACATTTTATGTACAACAGTCAGTGGCCTGACGATGCGCTATGTGTATACAGGCGAGTGGTCGCCCATTTGAGAATTTCCTGCAAATGCCACCGCTATAAAACTACCTTCTGCCTAAATCGTCCTTAGCATCAGAGGCTACCGTCAGGGATCATACGTTCCTTAACTAAATACATTTTTTTTTTATGTTTACTGCCGCTTGTATTAATTTGAACGAATAGTTTCATAACACCCTGTATATTCCATCATAGGGTTTATTGTTTACAATACTGATTCATTCCGAATAAACTGTATTATGCATCCAGTGAAAACTAGACTAAAATGATATGCACTTGCAAAACACTTTGTTAAGGATTATACGCAAAGGTGAGCTCTATTCAGCAGATTTCGAGAAAAACTGATAAAACTTGCTGATCAATCCCAATTACTCGTTCTGGCACATTCCTGTTCTGTACAGGAATTCCTCGGGGATGAGAACTTTTCTCTGTTATCTATTATTTAGTCGTAAACTCTTTCGGAATCTTTCGTCTTTCATTAATTCTTTGGATCTTTAGAAAATTTATAAATAATCAGTTTCTTTAAACGATGCACCTAATCGCTCCATGACCATCAAACTTTGCCTCACATGGTGTTACGGATCCTGATACATAAATGAAATAAATAAATAAGTAACCTGTAAATTATAAATCCTTTTTTGCGTTATTCTGCAATGGAGCAACTTCATCGTTTATATTTATAGAAGGATCTGGTACCTGAGTAGGTATAATATACAAGCGTTTCCCTGTAATTGTGGTTCGTGTTAAGCGTGTGTGCGATACTATACTCAGGGTAGTTCGCAACAACAGAAGCTATTCGAGCAGATAAGCATGTTTGGAAAGAGAATTTTCTACGTAGATAATCAAGAAGTCGAACTTCATGTGTCATGTTATAGCACACAACCAACAGAAAAAAAAACACCACATAAAATGGTTCCTGAAGATAGATAACACCAAAGAACAGGGAGGAAAGAAATGTGGGGAGTGGAAATGTACGAATATTCACATGGGGAACGTGCGCGAACTACTCGTAAGCTGTATCTGAGAAAGGTCGTCTTTATACCGCAGGCGCCGGGTGTATCTATGTAGTCATAATGCAAGTAATTATAACCGATTCAAGGAAACAGGATACAGCTTCACATTCCAGTTGAACCCCTAAACGCTAGTCAAAGCCGCACTCATGGTAGGACTCTACCACGTTTCCCGTGAAGTTCCCTCAGATTGCAAGGCAAATGGAGGCCAGCTGGGGAACTTGTTGGACTAAAATCTGTTCCATGGGATCTGAAGATATGTAATTGCTGCTAGCCTCGACTTCGGACTGTTTATCTCGGATGTAGATGTCAGAGCTTAGCCTCTCAGCCAAGGATGTACAGAATACAGAGAAAGGTTGTACGACGTTATTTAGCGTTCTTTGCCGTTCAATTAGCCCCATTACTTTATGTGGTCATTCTGCAGTTGTTCTCAAAGCGAAAAAGGTGGTGTTTAGTTTTGTAATTTACGGTACTGCTTAATTCAATTTCGGAATTACTCCTGCGGTGTGTTCAGCTTATAAATGCACGCACATCTCTGGACAAAAGAATGAAAACAGGTGTGCATATTTTTAGTCCATCTCCGCAGCTGAGTGGTGATGGCACGGTAGCTAAGCATTTTCGGTCAGGGACTGGCCACCCTCTGTAATATAAGGGAAAAAAACTGAGTGAAGCTTTCATCGATGAATCTGAAGAAGCGTCATGCGACATCTGCACAGATCTAATGACGACATATGACGAAGAAACAAAGAGGCAGAAAAAAGTGGTGTACCATGCGGAGGACCCGAGTTCGATTCCCGGTACTATCACGAATTTTTTCTTAGAAGGGAAACTCTCAATCGAATCTCCCTCAGGTTTAGTGGTAAGATGGCGCAGTGGATACCCCGTCAGAAACTTAACACAGACCATGTAGGAAGACGGGAGGAAGGTGTACCGAACTGTGAAAAAAAGGCAAAATAGAAACAGTTAGCGTCCCAAGCTCGACAAGTTCAATACTAATGGAAGGTAAACAGCCCCGACGTCGTGATTAAGTGGTCACGGTGTTGGACTGTGACGCGTATGAGCCGTGTTCAAATCTCTTTCGTGTCAATTAATTTTTTTTTCACAAGTTTATGAACTGTTCGTCCAGTGACTGATATGTTTGTTCTCATTCTATAGGCTTGGCAGTTGTAATACTGTACACTGGTGGAATATGAGTCATATGGTAAGAATACTTTACGTAAACATGCTGAACAATGAGAGCAGGGGAGAAACGACATAGATGTCCCACAGAAATGAGAACAACAAATAAACGGGTGTGAAACTGTGTTACAACAAAGGAATGCAAGAGTCAAAACTACCAAAACGGAACGCAACTTCAAAAACGTTAAGAACGTATATTTTGACAGAGCACAGAGAAACTGTATGATTGTGAAACTGTTCATTTGTTGCAGCATATCTGACAAACTATTATGTTTCCATCATTGAATTGTGAGTGATCACATTCATACGAACACCTAAGTTGGGCAAGGACGCATATCTCATTCACTAGGCATACAAATTATGTGTTTCGGTAACAGATTCCAATCAGATAATACGTGTACTGTCACGAACGCCGTGTATGACACACCAGACGTGTTCTCCCGTGGAGGATTGGGCTGACTTGTCGCCTTGTCACCAAACATTTGGGGTTGCCATTCGAAAGCCACTTCCTTTCGGTTGGTAAGATTAGTTGTGCAGAATCAACTGTCATTATAGGTCACTTTCTTACGCCTAGCTGTTGAAAACGGACGTTACACCACGACACAGATACAAATTTCAACACAGCGAACAACGATTCAAATCTTGTTGCGGGATGAAATGTATGTTGATTTACGTATCTCTTGTGCGAGTATTCTAAAGCAATTGAATTAGATTTTGACAGTTGCAGTAAGCATTACTCCCACAATTCTTTTTGCTGTTCAGTGTTAAATTTTAAATGAATCTCGCTTTCACATTATGGTCTGTAATCTGCTGCAAAGAGATAGTTACAAGTTTTAAATCATAACTTCAGATTATAACGGAAGCGTTTCTCAAGGAAAGCAAAAAGTGCGAAAAGTTAATTTTTCTGTGAAACTATGTTGGTATCCTTTTGTGTACTGATAGTCATTCTGCTAAATTTGTAAGTATGTAATGAACACATGAGAAACTGATTCAAGAGAAAAACTGTTTATATGGATAGTGTCTTAAGTGTTAGTTTCACATACTTATGATGAGCCAACGACATTCTTTGCGTTTCCGAATGGCTGGGTAGGTGGGTTTGACTCAGGTAACAGTTCATATCACTTATCTAAAATTCAAATGAAAATTTAACCCTACGCTACATACAATTTTTATGAAAGTAAACTTTCTCTAGAACTTTAAAAATATCGATAAGTAACACCGTAAGCTATTGTTGAAAGTATTCTTTAATGTCTGACCAGTTATGATCAAAGACCAGTACGTGTTATACAAACGCCATAAATACGAAGACGTTTTAGATGAAAAGAACGTTACCAAACTGTACTAACAATACAAGCGATACGTGCAGTTTGAGTTAACAGCAGACTTACTTGTATACATAAATAAAGAACACTATGTCAAAAATATAATATTTATAAATGATGCTTTGCCATGCAAAAGCAGATGCACGGAATACCAATTATAGACAGTCATCCAAGGAACACACAAAATAAAATTCCAAAGAATCACGGACAACCATTAGCGTAAACCATCGCCAACCGGTGAATGACATAGACGTAGTTCCAGTCAGC
Source organism: Schistocerca gregaria (assembly GCF_023897955.1). Lineage (NCBI taxonomy): Eukaryota > Metazoa > Arthropoda > Insecta > Orthoptera > Acrididae > Schistocerca > Schistocerca gregaria. Next base: position 460,864,898 of record NC_064926.1, on the reverse strand, counting down.
TGGCCCTCGTGACTAACATTACCTTTGTAACTAGCTATCCCGAAAATTTCAGGCTTTGGTTTTTTAGTACAATGTGAAACAATTTCCATGATGTCTACATTCTACATCTGTCCGCCTTATATGAAACAGTAATGTTATTTTCAATTTTATCTACCATATGCTTTTCATCTAGTAAATAGTGGACGGATTATTTTTGTTGGTGTTCCAGTGTTTCTCTATTCATAACGTTTGTTCAGCGGGTGGTGGATAATGGTCTCTGACTGAAACCGGCAGCACAGGAAGAAATGATTTAAACAACAATTAAATGAGTTTTTTTACTAAAGTTTATCATAGCTGTGGGACACAATCAATAATAATTTTCTCTAGAACGTTTCCCTCTGATGCTTCTATTTACTGAAAGCTGTGGATTATACATCTCTTTTACGTAGTAAAGCGTGTATTAAGACACACGAAGACCGATCCTAAACTGAATTTTTCAGACCATGCCTTCTCATTTCGAATGGCACACATCCGATCGCCTGGGACTGCAGTGTTTATGTGTATACGTTACCGTCGCTGCCTAAATGTGAAGTCCCCTGTAAACATCGGTAATTTCGTTCCTGACTGTAAGTGCAGAACATTAACAATTTCATTTTGGTTCACAGTCATTTGACACATTATCTACTGCTATCCTAGATCACTGCCATTTGTTTTGACGACGTAAAATATGGCGGAGGGTTGTTTTTGCTTCACAGCCGTCGCGGTGTTGCCTATTGCGGAACTTCATCTCTTTGCTGCCAGCTGAGAGTGGAAGACAGGCGATGGAACGGCCGCAGCGCCGCTCAACAGGTAGGGAGCGGTCGGTAGCGGCGGTGCTACCCCTGAGCCCTGAGGGACCCCTGCAGTAATCCCCGCCGCAGCGTACACACGCAGCACATAGCTGTCAAGTGCGATCAGCCTCAACGCGGTCTCTAATGCCGTCGCAACAAGAACGAGTCCGTCCCTTGCCGCCGTTTCCTTCTGCTTGACGAACCTCAGAACTGCCTGTATTACCGAAACTGGTTCGTCTCTAGGCGGCGCTTTGTTAACGCCCCAAACGTTTTATGGGGACATTCCAGGCACCCCATGAAGCGCCTATGTATTAAGAGTAAAATACATCATTGTGATACTGTCTGAATCTATATAGGCCCAAATGCACATCGGTCGACGGCGAAGGAATAACCCTGTCGGCCCTAAAAGTTTCGGGGTTGGATTAATAAAAAAATTGAGAATAGTTAAGATGGTGGTTTTGATGCATCACATGTTCTACATAGTCTCCCCTCGCTTGTGTACAACGCACAGAACGTTCATACAGCCACAGGAAACTGTTTAAGTCTTTCTGTGGGGTGTCGTTAAACTTGGGCGTTACATTCGCACATTCTTCGTCCTTGACGAACCATCAGAGATCCATTCTGCACATTGTCACTTCGTGACAGGTTCAGGCTCGTAATGATAACCACAGGTCTCATGGTCTCATCACCTTTGGATTTATTTCCAGACAACATATGTCCGCGATTTACATTTCAATCAACTCTCCGCAGGCGTTCACGCGTCTTTGGTTTTGTTCGGTAATGTACTTGTGTGGGACAAACTTTGCACACAATTTTCTCTTCTTCAAAAAGTTCTGGAGAATCTCTTGAACCCTTGATTTAGAGAAGTGAGTACTTTGCGATTTGTGATTCAATAATGTTGACACACTACGGCCGCACTTCCGCTACTTAACACTGCCTTCTCAAAACTGACTGATCGAATGCGCATCTGTTGTTTACATTTGTTAGTTCAAGCTACCACCGTAGTTACCGCGCTGACGTCGCTTGTAGGTCAGAAATGAAATCAGTCTCTGAACGTTATCCACGCATTGTGTAAATAATCTTTTTAAAAATTCTTAAATTAGGCTGTTATTTTGTTGTGTAGTTACCAAGAGCACCCTTACTCATTACCTATGCCACAGGTGGAATGTGTTAACGATGTAGCATGTTCATTCGTAATTATGCGCAAGTCGCTAGAACAGCGTGAAACGAAAGGGCGAGAGGCTCTCTTTTCTACGGATTTTGGTTTTATTTTAAGTTACTCTAGTGTCAAGAAAACACATTGTCGAAGACGGAAAATAATTCGGCTTTCGCGCTGCATTGACAGCACAGTTCTCGCAATTTGTTATCAGTTCCATTTACATTTCTAAACCACTGAAATGCGCACGGTGCAATCTAAGTAAAATTCACATTGTCAAAAAGCATTTTAGTTGCTCCTAACTTCACCTATAGATTAATTATATTATCTTTAAACGTTTGTAAAACCGACAACAGGACAAATAAAAATTTGAGGTTGCATATAGGGAGACTTATTTCTTACTCATTTTTAAATGTATGCGTATTGTCAAATAGATCATGGGATGTGATTGTAGCTTATTATTCACATTTAGCATAAATATCCCCTCGTCTAGCATCTTCCCCCCACCCCTATCTCATGGTGTGTACAGCTCCCGTCTTTTTGTTATTTGTATATTTTATGGTTTTTAGTACTTATGGCTGAGGTTTAACTTAAATTTAACTTGCATAAACAAAATAAAAATTCAGTTGTATATTTCAGACAAGTTTGTAACTGGAACCAAGGATGTACTAACCCACGTTTTAAGAAAAGCTGATGAATTAATGAAGACATTTAGAGAAGAAATTACGTACGCATTACTAGACAAGTATTTCAGTGATGAGATATTGACACAGAGCAGGCAACAGCTTCGTGATCTGTGCTCTCAATACAATGCCAAAGTCGACGTGCTTTCGACGTTCGTTAACACCAACAGAAAACACTTAAGCCCTAAAACTTTGGTATTACGTTGTGAACTTGCACTTGTTACATCGTTTGACGTCGCTTGTAACATTAACAAATGCGTTGTAGTATCAGTATCTACTGTATATTGTTCGAACGGAATTATGATTTGTTACCAGCAACACGCCGTCCACATCAGTTGCAGACGTAACAAGCCCGTTTTGACCTGTTCTATCTTGCTATTCTAATTTCCTCCTCTTTCGAAGCGTATTCTGCTGCCGATTCACAGTTCTAGAACCAACCAGGGAATTAGAATATCGATTAAGAATCTCATCTTCTTACTTGGATCGCAAAAAAGTGGGCTTGCGGACCAGGAAAAAATATTTAATATAAAATAAGATAAAATACAAGAATATTAATGAGTTATTAAACAGTGTATTCATGGAGAAATACGAATTCGTATATTCCACTGGACAGTGCCTAAGTTATTCTCTGACGTGTTATGAAAATCGATTAACCAAAATTGAAGTCGGATATCCACGATAATCTTTCAGGTTGTTGTGAACAACCAACACAGCGAAACAATGAGTACATCATATGAACCTTAGAAAGCGCGATGGAAAATTCTCTCAAATGCTCTACGTTTGTACCACAGGAATGTGATTTTCATTTTTCATCATGAATTCTGCAGGTCCGGTCGAATGACACACGCGGATTAAGAGGAGAAAAACTTGAACAAAATCGCGGTGGTGTCGCCCCAAAGCTGTGAAATTAATCCTATGTGTGGAGGATAAGCACCTGAATCCCAAACGTCAAACTTTTGTAATAATTAACACAAATCAGCATCATAGTCATGAAATTCAGTCAATGAAATTTTCTTATTACGTACAATGAATCATCGAAACAAATGAATGTTCGTGCAACGCGTCTGCTGAAACTTTCTGTAATATGCAGAGACTTCTAACTACGGGTGAAAATATTCAGTATTGTGCACCATGGGGAAGAACACATGTGTAGGTCGAATGTTACACCAGTAATAGTTACTTCAAATTTTATGTTATTAATAGTTACGTGGATAACATGGAACACTTACCTTGTAAACAATGTCGATACAACAGTGAGTACCAGAGCACATACAAACTGACATCTTGCAATTCAAATACCATTACTGTTTCTGTCATAATATATCCATATTGTTTCCTGAAGAAATTTATCCATGAATGACATCAAAATTCAAATTTCTGTAACAATTTACGCGGTCACTACAGTCTAATTCTTAAAATTAAAGAAGAGCAGAGGGCATACTAACTAGTTCTTATTTGTGAAGAGGTAACAACTCCGCCTGCAACAATGTAGTTTTATAAATGACAGATTTTCCGTAAAATCGACATCCTGGGTCTGATTTTTGTGATATCTTTGAATCAAAAAATACAATTCCCTTATGCTCGTTTATGATTACGAGTCATAATTGAAACAGTTTTCAAATGTTAGCTAATTATACTAACGAAAGTCCGCGTACTGTATCGAGGAGTACTATCCGAAGTTCTTTTAGAGCTCCGTGGACTGCTCTTTATGCACTAACATCAGATTTCGTTACGATATATTGCAGCTTTCTCTGGCCCTGTAACATGCAAACATGCTAATTTTAGGACGATATATATCGTAGGTCATGATGACCCTGGTTCACGAAAGAGAGGAACTGAAGCCCCTGAAATGTTTAGGTTAAATACACAAATAGAGATATAAATTTCATTTGCACAAATTAAAACACAGATTGTTCACATTTAGTTTAATTTTTTTGCTTATTACTGTCTTTTTTTATATACGGTAATATTTTCAGGAACTGTACACTTTATTAAATCCAGAAAATGTCACTTAGAAACTGCAAACAAAGATATTGCATATGAAATGGCTATTATGTCTAATACTTTTGAGTATAGAAAGTAATGTAAAATCTTAGTGCCCAGTTGCTCTTTCGGATTTTCCCAGTTTTACAACGCGCACCGTGGTTTTAAGTATTTTTGTATGTAAGAAAGCAGTAATGCGGAAAATGTCATAATGTCACTTAAATCATAGGTGCCTCAATTCTGGACAATAAAACCATTGAGTAAATTTATTAACTTCTGTCTTGATGTAGTGGTTCAGCATAAAACTCAGAACAAAAAGTGTACATGCAAAATAAAAATCAAAGCACTGTAAAATTGTAGACAGCATGAGTTTTTCTCCAAACGGGCTTGACTAATAATGCATCTTATCTACTTGCTGACAGAAGCTAAAAATACACTTTTAAGTTCTGGTATAAAGTCGGGGTTTCGAAATACATTATGCAACAACGTCTGATTTAATACTTTTGAGTAATTCATTTCGGTGATTTAATATGCCGATCAGCACCTGCGATTAAGATGCAACTGAGGGCCTGTGTTACGAGTTCTTGCAATCATGTGATCAAAAGAAATGCATTAACCTATACATGGACGTTATTGGTAACATCCCCGCTTCTAATATATTCAATAATTTTTATGTGAAAGGAAAATAATGTAATTCTTTTGACCAATACTGCTGAATTCGTAGGTGTAGTGGATTCTGCTGAAGGCTATTGTTTTCAGTTTCTGTACCGGACAATGACGGTCAAATTTAAATTGATGCTTTAGAACTCCTGGAGAGTTGTATCGTCTTACTAACGATGTTGATGAACAAATTACTAGAGAGAGAAAAACAAATTGGGTATGAAGAGCGGAGATATTGACTACTGACCACATGCGTTAAAAGTTCTTATTTTTGTAAGGGTTTCTAGAGTAGGTACGTTTGTTCTCTGACTTGGATCCTCAGTTTGCTATTCTTCTCGTATCTGCGTTTTATCATCTCACGTAATATCCCTTATATGAATTTCTCTGCGATACATTTTAAGTTTTTTCAAGGAATCAAGCCACTCCACAACAGATTTGGGTTCATAAGTATGTGTTCAGGAACACAGCTGCGTTACCATAGGTGTTGTCAGTCTACATTTTCAAAAGTTTGCAGTCTGTAGTTTCAAAAAACTGAAGAAAGAAAACCAGAAAATCTGCAGAATTGGTATGCTTTCTCGCCCACAATCTTTATGTACTGTTGTTCGTGTTTAGTAACCAGTAAGTAGATCTTACTGTAGATTAGAGATTCATTTGAAAAAAAAAATGCAGTAATCTGATTGGGAGATTTACTACTGTGTAAGTGACACCCTTGTTATTATATTCCTAGACTAAAATAAAACGCAGTCGTCTTTTACGACTAATTAGGTAATTTACTTGAAAAATATGGAGGTGAGGCATCTTGTGCTTGCAGCTGTAACTCCTCTTCTGATGTATAGAAAGACAGAAGCAAAACAGCCATAGTCTTGAGTCAATTGAGAGCAAGGCCTTGCGCTTCATCGGCATCGACTTCATTCGAGATGGATCACTAGCACAGTGGCATAACGAATTTGTCAGGCATTTGGAAGTTCTATTGATCATATGTAGAATATCTCGTGGTGACACGGATTTTATTAAATAGTTTGCATGCAATATGATCTACATTTTCTCAGTTAATATGTAGCTGCATAATGGCCATCCTAGTACACCTTTAAATACTTCGGAGTATTGTCTATTAAGATATTCTTTTACGTTGTGGAACGAGATGTCAAGCAAACATTACATCACTTGCACTCCCAGTCGTCTTCATGTCGGGTTTTTATCAGTAGGTATTTAGGAGAGAAAGCGCAATCTCTAAGATTTACAAGTTTGAATCGAGGGTTTTCGTCACACCCTAATGGGAACTGGCACCTGAACACTTTTTTTTTTACTTGTTGCTTTATTTGTAACCAGCGAAACCAAGAATGTGTCGCAACTGCTAAATATGTATACGAATTGGATACATGCTCTAATCTCCTTCTTCCCCGTCTCTCTATCCATCCCCTCCTCCCCCCTCACTTTGTCCATCTCCTCCTACCCCCACCCCTATCTCTGTCCATCACCAACCCCCTCTCCCTGTACATCCCTTATGCCACACTATCTCTATCCATCTCCTCATCCCTCATCGCTCTATCCATATTCTCCCCTTATTTATATCCATTTCCTCCCCCTTCTCTGTCCATCTCCTCTTCCCCCTCTCTCTGACCTTATTTTTTGTTATCGCAACGGAAACTTGGTTGGCAGCAGGAGTCAAAACGAATGGGTAAAATGGTTGAAATTGTTAGTACGCGAGACATGACAAAGATTTCAAGTTGTTGGGTCTGTGAGGATAGTATTTTTAATGACAGTATTTCACATAGATTTAATCTACGAACAGGTAGAATAATAAATTTAGCCACAAACACAACTTTTTTGTTTTTGTTAGAAATGACTGCGAAAAGGAAAGCAAAACAGCACATTTTCACAGCACAGCTTAGCATCCTCTTTGTCGCAGCCGGGTTAACAGAGTGTATTTATTGTATAGTTCTTATTCGATTTGCGACTAAATGCTGTCTACGCTCTTCGTCAGTCTCGTTGATTCGACGAACTCGCTGTTGGCCTGCGTTGCACGTACGCCGACCGATACCGACGCCTCACTGGTGGCATTTTATACAAAGAAATAAACTACGAACTGAAATCAATTGTGTGTTTGCAACACACCAAATTACACGGACTGATATCAGTTCCATCTTTGCAATACACCAAAGATATGATCATGTCGATTTGAGTTCTATTACTTTTCGCAAATATCAATATTCAATGCGGAATTTGTTGTTGTTATGACAACGTGCGACAGTAGAACAGTCAAACTGAATATAACTTTTTTTAATGGAAACATGTGACAGCAGAACTGTCAAACCGACCGTCACATTTCTTTCATTGACATTTTGATACAAAAATACCATCTCAGTTTGCGACTTCTCCGGTGGATTCTCCAAAAATTTTCTTTCATACAAACCTTGTACTGACAATTACGAACACACACACACACACACACACACACACACACACACACACACACACACACACACACACACACACACACACACATTCAAACACACATACAAGAAAAAAGAAAAACTAGCCAAATCAGTGAAGCCGTTCTCAAGTGATGATCTTTCACAGCTGCGGCAACTCATTTTTATTTGTATACATAACTCACAGTCTGATTTCTTACGTAGGTCCTTAATTGGCCACTTAGCTGCTGTGAACGGTGTGTGGGGTCTGAGGGGAACTGGTTATAGCTCCCTCAAGCAGCCACATCCGATCATAGCGCTGCCTCGGTCTCGCTATATGGAGGCGGGCCTCCTTTAATATCTCTTTTTGTTTTTATTGTTTTTTGTCTATAATATTTTTGATAGTGAATAAATGAACATAAATGTTAAAAGGAAATATAAATGAAGTGATTCGTTTGTAGGAAGAATGAAACAGAAGATAGAGTAGATGCTAGGTGGTTAGTGCTACACCGATCAACAAATGAATACCTGAATATTGTGAGGAGACGGTTTTGTGTTAATCTACGGTGAAATTGCTGAATGTCGTTTGAATTTCATTGCAAAGGTGGCAGTACAACAATGTAGTTTGCGGAACAACTGCTCACACGATGTGTTTGTAATAAATTGCCGCGCGAGATTAGCCAAGCGGTCTAAGGCGCTGCAGTCATGGACTCTGCTGCTGGTCCCGGCGGAGGTTCGAGTCCTCCCTCGGGCATGGGTGTGTGTGTTTGTCCTTAGGATAATTTAGGTTAAGTAGTGTGTAAGCTTAGGGACTGGTGACCTTATCAGTTAAGTCCCATAAGATGTCACACACATTTGAACATTTGTAATGAAATCCAGACAACATACAAGAATTTCACTAGGACTAGCAGAGAAGTAGATTTCTGCAGTAATCAAATGCCACTACTATGCCATGACGAAAAACCTCAATTGAAACTTGCAATCATGAGGATGGGGTTTCCGCACCGAGGGAAGTAAAAAACCGGAAAAGCGTTGCGAACAAAATATGAAGTGAGAGGGCTGCAACCACCGGAGTGCGAGGACCGTGCCCCTAGCGGGAAAAGACACGACCTGGCGGGGCGCGCACGAAGCCCAATTAACGAGCGAACGTTCGCGGCGCGGCTCCTGGCCAGCTGAGCGACAGAGATTTCCATTCCGGGCCCGTGACTCAGTGGCCGGCGGCAAAAAACCCTGACTGAGCCGCGCAGCTCGCAGATGTTTACCGCGTCTGCCGCCGGGGCCGGGGGCAGGCGAGGCGCCAGTCGCCACGCGTTGAAACACGCGCGCGCCCATCTGTGGAGGCCGCGCCCGCCGCCCTCACCTGCTGCCCGGCCGTTTCTCTCCACGGCACCACTATACATGGGGTACTGCGTTAAAGAAACAAGGAAACAACAGATGCACAACCCAAGGCAGCTCAAGAAAATCAAATGTAGCTTCATATGTATTCACGGTGCGAACCCTAAACCAGAATCCTCTAACTTAACCATATTTATCATAGTGCGATATATATGTGGCGGCAGATACTATGTTTTCGGCTCGTGTTAAAGATACACTCTCAGATTTATAAGAGTAATCCTTAGCGTAACACACCACTTTTTCCCTGCAGCGTCTCCTAGTTAAGACGACATCAATCATACTCAATAAACACGTGATGTATCACGCAACTGCTCTGTTCTTGACCTATTTTGAGCTTGGTATGTTGTCTGCATAGTACCCCAGCAAAAATAGTCGATATTCAGGGATATGACAAAAACGCTCATTTGAAGCAAAAAACTTCATACGGGGACATGCTCTGTTCCGAATAGTTTCCGTGATAGAGCATATTTAATGGCTATTGACACGTACATATGTGTCTTGCCAAACCTGTAGCCCATCCCACTTCGTTGCTTTTAATCACTTTGCTCGGGATGTCTTTCTCTGCCATAGAAATAGAACCCAACATTGAACCCTGTGGAACTTCCCTCGTGATTTCTCCCGAGTCACTGAATCTTTCTTCTTTTTCAACGTTGTCTTGATTATTCAGCACAACGCTTCGCATTCTGTTTGTTTAAGTACGAGTCAAACCAGTTGCGTGTAAAGCCACCAGTTCCATAAATAGCAATGTGGGTTACATTAAATGTGTTCTATCTATGGAAACCATTCGGAATAGTGCAGAAATCCATACGAAGTTTTTGCTTCAGATGGGCGTCTTCCTATTACGTCCCTTAATACTGGCCATTCCCCCTGGGACACTCTGTATAGGGAGGTCGCAGTGCCAGAAGACTAGTGACATGCAGGAGAACGTGCGGAGGATCGACGATTGGTGAAGGCATTCACATTTGATCCCGAACGTAAATAAATGTATGTTAATGCGGATAAGAAGACGAAGAGATCCACTACTGTTCCATTATACTATTGTATATTGTATAATATACTAGCTGGAAACAGTAACTACCGTAAAATACCGAGGAGTAACCATCAAGAGCGACCTAAATGGTAAACCATTTAAAAGTAACCGTATATAAAGCAGATAACGGGCTCAGATTCACAGGGAGACTCTTAAGGAAATGTAATTCATCCAGGATTTAAAAGGGCATGGCCGGTTTCCTTTCCCTTCCTTGAAACATTCCGAACTTGTGCTCCGTGTCTAATGACTTCGATGTCGACGGGGCGTTGAACCGCGATCTTCATTCTTTATTTTTACGGGGAGACACTAGTACGGAGATGGAATGTGCTGACGTTTCTGCGAAGCCCAAGACCCTTATGTAGTTTTTTCGCCAATTCACGGCCAAATTGTCACATAGCTGTGTGCTGCCTGCGAAAAGCCGTTAATCTCAGCAAGAGCCTCATCCTCCGCAGAAACCTCTCTTTTCTTAAGTGCCACTCCGCCATTCCAACCCCGCTGTATAAGCGTCAAGGTTGGCGCAGAAAATCAGAAGTCGGTATTTAACAGAAATATGCCCGACATACACCTCATGTGCCTTAGGAAAGCTACGGGAAAGCTACATTTGGATAGTTTCGCGAGCATCTGAGCCTCCCTCTCTCGGCTACGAGTACAGTGTCTCAAGCACTGCACTTGCAACACGAATTTCTTGTTGGTGTAGTGAGTGGCAACTATCTCTAAATGTAGAAAAATGTAAATTAATGTAGATGAGTAGGAAGAAAAAACCCATGACGTTGTAGTACAACATTAGTAGTGTGCTGCTTGACAAAGTCACGTCGATTAATTATGTAGGCGCGTAACGTTTGCAAAGCGATGTGAAATGGAATGACCATCTAGTAGGGAAGACCAATGGTTTTATTGGGAGAATTGTAGAAAAGTGTGGTTTTCTGTAAAGGAGACCACTAGTGCGATCCACTGTTGAACACTATTCGAGTGTTTGGGATCCGCACCAGGTCGAATTTAAGGAAGAAATCTAAGCAATTCAGAGGCGAGCTGCTAGATTTGTTACCGGTAGGTTCTAACAATATGCAAATATTACCGAGATGCTTCGGGAATTCAAATGGGAATTACTGGAGAGCAGGTGATACTATTTTCAAGGAGCATTACTGAGAAAATTTAGAGAACCGGCATGTGAGGCTGACTGCACAACCATTGTATTCTTGCCAACATACGTTTCACGTAAGGACCATGAGGACAAGATTAGAGAGATTACGGCTCGTACGGAGGCAAACAGACTTTCGTTTTTTTCCTCGCTCTATCTGCGAGTGGAACAAGAGACGAAATGACTAGTAGTGGTACAGAGTACCCTCCGCCACTCACCATGCGATGGTTTGAGGAGGGTGTAGTGCGAATGTAGAAGGCGCCTTCGTCGTATGTGAGAATCAGCTATGAGGCCAGCAGTAGGGGGACTTTAACGGTGCACCTTATTTTTGTTGTTCTTGCATACACGAAGCGATGCCAAAGGTACAAGTGACGCTAAATTACGGGAAAAAATCACAGGTTCAGTCGGGGATCGAACATCGTATCTATAGAGACGTAATCTGATAATTACCAGTGCAGCCAGTTAGTCGCGACTAGTCACCGCGTTACTGGTACGAACACCTGTCAAGCAGCGAGTTGGTTCTGACAAATGTATGGTAGCACAGGCAGGTTGAGCTGGGACTCAGTGGCGTCAGGTGAGGGAGGAGCGCCTCGCGAGCAGGTGGAGCGTGGTGCGTGTCGCGCCGTTTAGCGCTTTAAATCGGTCAGGGACCATTCCTCACGCGCTGACAGCCGCTGCGGAGGGGGCCCGGACTCAGCGTGGGACGGCAGTCTGCGGAGTGCTGGGGCTCGCTCCTGCTCCCCGGCGCACCACGCCGGAGCCTTTGTCGCCCGTTGCTTGTTGGTTTTGTCCTGCCCTGCTCACCACGCAGGAGGCTCCGTGCGTAACATTTTAACAGCATAGTTCAGAACGCACGCTGACTCAGGTGAGCTTCAAGGGTGCAGCTCTCTCTCTCTCTTTGTGTGTGTGTGTGTGTGTTTGTGTGTGTGTGTGTGTGTAGAGGGGGAGTAGTTCGTTACTGCCTCCCCTTCCCTCAAATAGAGGGAGTTTAAAAAAAGTGTATATATTCCTACCGGAAGTAGTAATGGTCAAAACCAGAAAAAGTTACCATAATTGGATCATGACTTGTTAAAAGGGCTTAAATCCTCTGACTCTACTTTTGAGAAAATTTAAAAAAAAAATACTGTGTGCCCTCTGGTTCAATCGTGTGACTTCAGTTTATACTACTGTAACTAAAAAATGGTTCAAATGGCTCTGAGCACTATGCGACTTAACTTCTGAGGTCATCAGTTGCCTAGAACTTAGAACTAATTAAACCTAACTAACCTAAGGACATCATACCCATCCATGCCCGAGGCAGGATTCGAACCTGCGACCGTAGCGGTCGCTCGGCTCCTGACTGTAGCGCCAGGAACCGCACAGCCACTCCGGCCGACTACTACTGTAACTGCTGCTACTGTTATTTCTGGAATATTTATTACAACGCTTTTCACTTCAGAAGCAATTTAGTCACACGAACTTTAAAGTGTTTGTAGTGCATGAACGTAAGTCCACTTAACAATTCTTAGTAAAAACATTCAAAAAATACCATTTTCTATTCTTCTCGATACTGTTGTTTTCAACTAAAGTCATAATTTTTGATATGAAAGCATTATTTTTTTACTCGGTGGCGGTTTAATTCTTTTTCATGAATGTCCACTAAATTCATGTAAAATAATTTCTCTTACGTTTCAGGTATCTAACAATATCCTAGAACTAATATTATTTACTGCTTTTAGAACATCAAAACACATAATAAACAAAACATATACTGTGGTTTTTAAGCTTACAGTCTTATTCATTAACACCCATCTCAAAAAATGGTTCAAATGGCTCTGAGCACTATGGGACTTAACTTCTATGGTCATCAGTCCCCTACTTAAACCTAACTAACCTAAGGACATCACTCACATCCATGCCCAAGGTAGGATTCGAATCTGCGACCGTTGCGGCCCGCGCGCGGTTCCAGACAGAAGCGCCTAGAACCGCTCGGCCACTCCGGCTGGCTTAACATCCATCTCCGGCCACGTTGCTCCAGTTAACAAATACTGGTAAAAAATATTTTCTCCCCTCCATGGGGAATATATGAGAGTACTTGCTGAGTGTCCACAGCTTTCTTGATTTTGACGGGGCACTGCCGTCTCGATAAGCTGAGATGCTAGGGAAAGCTACACTGCTCATATTCTTAGGCCTTGCGGGCTTATATTTAAGACGTACAGATTTGCGTATTCAAGGTGAAGTCACTACACGTCCTTTCAGATCTGATGAGTACTTAAATTTCATATAGTCACGAGGCTTAAATTGGGCGCCAAGTATGGACAATCAATGTATACATGATTGGACAATCAATGTATACATGATTCGATAGATTTCACACTTTCTTCCGACTGTTTATGCATTCTTGTCCTTTTACACGAGCTTGTTTCATTACGTTTCTTGAAAATAAGATGTCATTTCTCAAACTCTTATTCTTTTCATCTTTATTCATTGCTTCATTAACAATTTCCCAACCATCTTAAACCTCTAAAATAATCATGAACAATAAAAACCAAGACAATCGCAGCTTCTTCTCTGTTTCTTTGTGGTCAGAGGTCAGTATATTATTTCCCTGTGTAATAGCTTTTATACTGTTCACACACAGAGTTCAGCGTTAAAAGGACTCAGGTCATACTGACTCTACATGAAAAGATTGAATCTTCAGTGCATGGTCAAGGATTCGTAGGAGTGAAGTCCTTTTTTGTATATATGTGCAAAGATGCCGACAACATACAAAGTAAAACTGTACTTAGGCCCTTCTAACAAGTCATGATTCAGTTATATGTCCAGAAGTCATTACCTCTTGAGATATAGGCCGCTTTATTTGTGACGAGTAACCTGCAGTATTCAGTGTTCACAAGGGATGGCATACATTACAATACGAACGTCTGGGTCAAGTGCAAATCCTCGATCGAGCTTGGAGATGAGGTACCATGATCGCTTCAGTATCACCACAACGTTACATGGGCGGATGGACAGGTCGAGGCGGTCCGGTAACATGGCCTTCCCATTCAACAGACCTGAATCCGCTGGATTTCTGGCTATGGGGAAATTTAAAGGCATTGGTCTATACCTAACCGATCGACAATGTGCGGATGTTACGGGAGCTTGTGAGCAATGCACTTGACGCCTTGCGAATGGAGCCAGATGTATTTGAAGGAATGTGTGATTCACTGCGAAGAAGGGCTGAAAGATGTGGATGTGTCAGGATGCACGATAAGCACATGGAGGACCCCCTATTGTGTCTGCTTCTATGTAACAGACTATTGGGAATGAGATTACAGATTGGCTCATATCTCAACAAGTATTGGTTTCCGGACATGTGTTTACAGGAACATTCTTTCTAATTTTGACCAATACTACATCCTATGGGAAACAGTTTATATTGCCATCACCCCTAATTATCACTTGTCACTGATATATATATATATATATATATATATATATATATATATATATATATATATATATATATATCCCATAACAATAATAATTCGATTATCACAGTGCTTAGTACATCATTCTACCATAACTTCAAAAAAATTGTAGTCCAGAGAAATACACCGTTTTAAAAGAATTCGTATGAAAATTTGACAAGTACGAGAAACGATCATGATAGTAATTTAAGAGCTGAAGAAAAAAAATTTAACAACGAATATAAATTTAAAAGTTAGAAACAAGGCTCAACATGTGTTGCATGTTCTACTGGACAAATTTTGTGATAATCAACCCACAAAAATACCATTCTAGAGCAATTTTCGAATTAAATCCAATAATACAGCTCTTAAGATTAATTAATGTTTAGCCGTATAACATTTGAAGTTAAAAAAACGATAGTAGTGTACATGCAAAAATATAAAAGAGTCACCATCTTACTACAGTGATCGCTTTACTTTGGTGCTACATCGTTGTTACTCGACACTACTCCCACAGCCGGGAGTAGTGGCGCACTCCTGCAATCCTAGCTACAGGGAGGCCGTTTTGTGAGAGACATCCATAGATTAACTACTGATTCAGCCGTTACGAGGACTGAGGTATGCCCACAATGCCTTTATCATGCTCTGAAGCAACCCAGTTGGCAATGTGGAGCTTCCGCCGAGTGACACGCGCAGGGTTAAGAGAAGCAGAACTCAGAAAATAAACTTTCGGAAACCAAAGCTCTGTATAAATAATGAAAAGTTTGCGCTACGATGGCTAATGCTCTATAACAGTGATGGTAAATTCTTGGAGTAGGTAGTAGTATAATTATTACAACATAAAGCTTATGCGAGTCCATACATATTATAAAAGTTTCTGTACATATGTATGTATGTTCCACACATCCTCCTAAGGTACATTCAAACTTATATCATGGTACGATACATAGTTCAGGAGATATGACGTCACAAACACAAAGATGCGTGAAAACTGCCACATCGTGCATGACGCTTAAATTTATTACTTCTTTGCTACTGATTCTATTTCGCCGACAGTATCCACATATAGAGCTGATTGCACCTACACAAATATATCATTGTATGACTCATATATCAGGAGATATGACGTCGTAAGGACTGAGATGCGTGAAAAAAGGCGGCATCGTGCCTGAGATTTTAGTACGTTTATTTTTTACTACTGATACACTCCCACAGTCGTGTCAACTTAAGGAAATCCCTGACACCTGGCGGCTCTTTTGACGGCTATAAACTGCGAAGCGCAAATGATTGTAATCGAAAACAGTTGCCATCTATAGAGCTACGAAGAGGCGTTGCCATAGAAACGTTTACAAAGTCGCGTTTTAGGCACACTAAGCAACCGAGCTCAGCATACAGAAACTGCCCAGGATCACCTCACACCGAGTCTACTGCAGCAGTACATGCAGTGTAAGGTAAGAATAAGATGTTCCTCTTTATCACAGCTCAGTCATATTTCTCTTTTGTAGACATGCTGTACTAAATAAGTGATGTTTACGTATCAGCATACGAATATAAAGATGACCTTTCGTGAATTTTGATCTGACACAAACATTGTTGTCGATGGCAGGTGAAACGTTCAATGCACGGATGAAAAAGGTGGACAAAAAAATACCCCACAACAGTCCGAAACAAAAATATTGCAGTATTTCACTTTGTTTTACAGCTTGATCTACCGTTGTATGCGTATTTGGCAACATTACAGGTTCGATGGCAGCATCTACAGGAGCTGCGGTACTCCTACAAACAATTAAAAATGGATAAGCGGGCAATGCGGGTTCGTCAGCTAGCACAATTATATCTTAAAAACGCGATTGTCTATTTCACTTTTGAATTTCCCGCTAAAGCGTTCACGGCAGTCGCGTGACATATCTAAGACACCTTGAACCAGTATGCTGTCTTGTCATATAATGCGGATCGTAATCCTTCTTTTATATTTCACTCAATATCTTACTAACAAAACAAAGTTATCTGAAAGTAACTTTACCCGGCTTTAAGAACTCGAGAATCCAACTGTGGCTACTGGAAAGAAAAAACAATATGGGTCCTGGTTTCAATGAAATGAGGCATGTGAGAATAGGCTTTCCACTTGCTTCAAAATGCCGCAATTCTGTTAGCCTTTGTTTTAAAACGTCCTATGCGATTTTTCAAAGCCAAGTGCCTCATGTTTAGCGGTCCGGCACTGCGAATTTGATGTGACGTAGCTCAGGGTTTGACAGCTGAACGATGGCTTCATTCGTATCAGCAGTCCGCTGAAAAATTCATCCGAAAAAGCCAATACAAAATAATCAAATTTTTCGCATTTTGTGATTTAAGAGCACCCTCACAGCAGAATTAAAACAAAGACAGAAATACTGCCCTGGTTACGTCGGTCGTTTCCACACACGTTCGGGAAAGTGAGTCTTTCTGAGTGGAAGGTCTTTCCCTTCGTGTCTTCCTTTACTTGACTTCCTGTGGTTGGACGATTCTACCTGTAGACTGAGGAAAAGTTTATGGTTTCCCTCTGACAGCAGCACTTACGTTCATGCTCTGAACGGGCGAATGAGAGTCCCTTTCCAGATATTCCCAATTTGGATACCCTGTTCCCCATTCCCATGCTGCTGGGATATTTGCACAGTGAGCCAGATCTCAAAATGCCCGCCCTACTTCTTGCAGTAGAGAAGGGAAAAAAAGAAGGTATGGCGTGAAGGTTTCTCTTGGTTGTAACTTAAAGTCTGGAATTGGGACTCCCTCCATTCCACTGCCAGGACGTTAGCTATTTGGCTGAAAGCTCACTGACGCTGCAGTGCACCATTACTCGAAGAGCTCCTCCTACCTAGAGAATGAAAAATGTTAAAAAATAGTATCTACCTATTAAAAAATATGCGAGCATTAAAAAACGTGTTTCCTCTCAATGTATTTAATCTCTATGTGTCAAAACATGGTTGAGTGTTGATGCACGCCATAAATCAGACGTTTACATTTAAAGGGCGCCTCTTCATAATTGCAGGACAGATGTTATGGTCAGTCAGTTAGTCAGCCGCAAATAACATTGTGTCGGGAATTCCGTTCCAACATGCATCTTTGCAAGGGATGAGATATTAATGCATCAGATGATACCACAGACGAAGCAAGCATCCACGACACAGAAAAGTATCTTGTTCCTACGATTCAAGAAATTCAGAATGGCTGTGTCCATGAAGAAAGACGTAGCGAACCCTAATGGCGACCATATGCTTTAGGTCTAGTTCAAGAATACGAAATATTGATATTCAATTCAGACGTTAGCTAGTGAACTGAACACCTTCTTAATCTTCCATTAGGTAGGAGTGCGGTTCCAGCGCTCATCTTTCTAAGCGATGAGATTAGTGCATCACATTATACGGCAGACATAGAAAACATCCACGATATAGAGACGTATGTTGTTCCTACCATTCAACAAATTCAGGATAGTTTTATACATAAAGATAGACAGAGAGGCCGCCCAAGGGCAACCTTATGCTTCAGTTCCTGATCACAGGAATAATGACTTAAAATTAGGCTCTATTACGCCCTGAAAGAACACTCTTTTCAACACATTCACCCTCTATTCTCTCACGCTCCTTCCCCCCCCCCCCCCCCCCCCCACTCACATACAAATAAAATATTTCTCCAGCTCATTCAAGATTAGCGCGACACTGGATAAAACAAGATGAACAAGTAAGGAGCGACATTAATGTAACATCTCTCGAGAGTGTGATGACATGTTTTTGCCAAATGGTGTGGAAATTTGCTATACCTAGTGAGAGGTAAGTGGAAAAGGTGTACGTAGTTGCAACCCGTAAACGTACACACAAAGCATGCACAGTATGACGGAAAACTTAACTTCTGAACATCCACATCTGCTATTCTCGGGAAAAATAAAAGATACTCGTAATTACTCTTTGAATAAAGAAACATGTTCTTCTGAAACCTTTGCAGATGAGGTACTGCCAAGCCAGAAAATCAGTCCTATATCTAAGCCTAAAACCGATCATTAAAATTAATATAATTTCAACTAAACGATGACAAAAAAGGAAAAATATACAGGTTTCAGTTTCAGCACTAAAATGGAGAAACAACCGATAGCTTTGTATTAAATTTGAACGAAATTAAACAATACGCACTGAAGATAACATACAGATATCTAAACGTAATTGGGCAAAGCGTAAAAACAACGTGTTTTATAGCACGACGGATTTTAAAACCTTAAAATATCAGTGGGCCGCATATTAGAGAAGTAATGCTATTTCGGATTAGGCAGGAATGGGGCAGGGATCAAGCGACCATCTCAACATTCGTTTAAAGTGATTTAGGGAAACGACGGATATCAAATCAGGATCGTCGGATTGGCATGCTGCTCTTTTCGAATTCGGGTCCAAAAACAATATAACCACTGCGTTAATTCCATCTAACCTGATCAGTGGTCAAAGGAAGAAAGGGAGATTACATCTTACTTTTCACCGATGACATCGGTGAGTGAAGCGCGGACGAATGTGCCAATTATCGCAACACAAACGGGACACTTCGCATAAATGAAAAAAAAAAATTCTGACTTATCTCAACGGACATCGTTTTGCTCCTCGATAAAGTCTAACCATACCCACTCTCCACCACACCAGACCTGACAAGACATTTCAATTGGAGGCACTAGACTGCCCTCCATGCAGTCCCTGTCTGGCAGAAAATCATGGTTCAAAAGTAGAAACTGCGATGAAAGGGGCTTTACAAGAAGTAATGTTGAATGCGGCGTTACGACCATAATGTATGGGTGTGAAGATGATGTTTTTCTATTTAAGGATCGATAATAAGGCCAGTGCGAAACGGGTAGGTGCACCTATATAGTTGCCAAAACACACTGGCTTTTTATGAAAGCTTTCGTTGCCTTACTTTTCGACTCAGAGATACTGGTTCGAAATAAGAAACAACTCCTCTCAGTAATATGTCGGCGATCACTACAGAACTACGGATACATGTAATTCTCAAAGCCGAGATCATCTCATACATAAGTTAGAAGACCGTTTCCGATCTTTGGTAATATGAAATGTATTTGTTTCCAGTTTCATGGACGGATCACGCAGAAAAAACGAATTCGTTCACATAGCTGTACCCTTTCTCTCTCTACAACTGGCACTTTGTGCAATACATGAAAATTCGTAAATATAGGATTGAAGTGAAGTGATCATCGGGCTGATCTTTGGTATGTATACCACAGTGTTTCTTTATCGGGCATGATTCTATTGGAGGAGGTGTACCCCCATCTGCCACCGACAATTACACCCATACTCAGCCAATTATGGGAGATCCATCAGTTTAACGTAGAATCTGAATCATGCTACGTCATAACAGTGACACCATCCGACGCCTTAGTTTAGCGATCAGTGAGACCGACTGCCAAACAGAGGACATGGATTCGATTCCCGGTATTGCCAGTGATTTTTCCTTGGTGGGAGGACTGGAACAGGGTGCACTCAGCCTTGTGTTCCCAACTGAGCAGCTGCTTGATCGAGTGATAACGGCACCAGGTCTGCTAAGCCGACAACGGCCGGCAGATCGGCATTCTGACCCCCATCCTTCCATATCGCATCAAGTGACGACATTTGCGGACGTATGACACAGCGGACGGTCGGACCCGATTGACCCACCTGTGGTCGGAACGGCGGTGTTTGCTTGTGCATTGGCCCCTCGCGCGTTTTTAATTATTTTCGATAAAGAAAGGAAGTTGTGAATCATTTAAAAAGTTCACCAAGGTCTAATAAAGTACAGACACAAAAATTAATTTAAATAGTCTGAGGGCCCTTTCTGAGCGACTTCTGACGTTCCACCACAAGAAATAGAAACAATGTTCGGAGGAAATGAAAAGGAAAATGATACAAACGTGTGCTCTATAGGCAATGGAATGACGCGATTCCTAAGTGTATGTACAAAAGAAAGCATACAAAAATTCTACAGCAGTCTTATCCTGTATGTTGTTAACAGTAATGGATTTTCACCGCTTATGGGACTTCAAAAATAAATCTTAGAAATTCAGACGACAGCTTCAGCCATTATATTGACCAAAATCCGTCAATACTGAAATTTTGTTGACGTAACTGGCGTCACCGAAATAAAAGCAATATTTGTGAACGGTTCCTTTGTAAGTCATAAAAAGTACAATTTAGAATTTTTTGAATCAGTTAATATACACAAAACAAAGATATTATATAAGACGATTACCGAAACAAACACAAACTCGCAACTTCTCTGTAATGAGTTTCGCGACTTCTATACATTGTATTGTGAGAAAATAATCAATAACTGATATATTTGTTTTGTGTGTGTGTGTGTGTGTGTGTGTGTGTGTGTGTGTGCAGAAAAGAAGTCTATGAATTGTAAGTAGGCTTAAATTGTCACAGGATTATAGAGTTAGTTTCTAACTCTATCAGGTTCCCCAAAGCTTGTTTTTAAGTATGACACGAATTTGAATGGCGACTGCACTAACCGTTACAATTCACTTGTGAAATCATCGTATTCGCGCATATATAGATGCTACAGAACATGAGAATCGGAATAGGTTCCAGAAAAGCTCCACGCTTTCCATAAAAATATACATAGAGTGATATAAATTGTCTTATTTTGTACCTTTTGTTACTTAGCCATGAAGTTTCAAAAATTATTATTCCTGATTAATAAAATTAATGAATATACCTTCTGAAAGTTTCTGCTAATTCAAAATTCCATCACCTATTAGAATATAAGTTCTAAGCATAGCGGAGTGAAATATTACCTTCAGCGACGTTGTCGAGTTCTTATTTTTCAACCATTCAGAACTGATTTTAAGTGTACTCAAAAATTCAATTTTGCACCGTATTTAGTACCACTTGTTATTACTCTTGAGATAAAATAGCTAATAGATCAATTCATCAACTACATACAATGTAACTTTTAAGTGTTTCCTTTACACCCTACTTAATTTCATGTCAAAGTGTTCAGTTAAACTCACAGTTTAGCCGTGAAGTATCTTACCGTGCCTTTAAGGTAACCATTCACGAGTCTTAAAAACATCAACGTAAAAGCAGATACGAAATCAGTATGTGTTCCATCTGAAGCTTTGCGAAATGCTCGTAAGGAAAAATAGCGTCCGTTTTCCGTGTCAGAGACGTAACACTGAAGTTCTTTACATACTGTAGTTATCATTACGCAATCAAAAGTTTAAGCAGATTCTTTACGGAATTGTGAAACTTCAGTAACACTTGTTATTAGCAATTCGACACCAACTGACGGCACAGTATATTACCATAAAACGAAAATGCATCACACAAGGATACGGTTAAATAATGCTAATGCTAGAAATTAAGCGCCTTTGTGGTGTTATAGTCCCACAGAATTTCTACCTGTTTTTTGAGCCTCACAATGATTGCTTACAACAGTTATCACGTATTTTGCGCCTTTTAAGATTAGGCCAAATATTTTGGTAATATTAAGGTTACTTGCTATTTTTCACACCAGCTTGTCGTTTCGAGATATCAAGAGCACAGCAGCGTTTTGCCTTGACAGCAAGTCCCAGGTAGTAGTGTCGATCCTAAAGAGTAAGGTATGATCCCATTCTATCAATTAATCAGTCAATAATTACTGCTGGCAGTCAAACGCTGTTCAGTTGTCATCTTTACCAGGCCATGTCTAACGAAGTCTCAATAGACTACAGATGGCTAAACACTTTTGTTTGTGACTACAAGTGATTGGCAAAATTTTTGTAATCGAAGTCCGCTATCCCAAGTCAACTCAACTGACTGTGTGTTCCTCGTTTTAATCTAAACCACGCCACACGTAGTTGTGCGGAAAATTAATTAATACCAGCTATTATGCGCTAGAAAAGATGATTCCTGAGTTGTGAAATTGACTCTGCGTCATCTAGCGACTTACCTAAGACCATGATGTCGTGAAGTTCCATTTAACCATTTAAGTGTTCAAAGAACAAGTACTTCGGGTCTCAAAGTCAAAAGAAATATTCAGTACCACATCGACGTAGACACAGACGCAAACCGATCGTATTTTACGACACTCTGCCAAGAACACGGTGTCCGCCTTATGAAACGTGTAATGCAAGAAATTTGAATTTTTTTTCCGAGTGCATGTTAGTTATGCAGAGCGTGGAGCGTGTGAATTTCATCGTAAGAGATTTTAGTTTGTATTTTTCATTTATTTACTTGTTATTATATGGATCGAAATAGCTTACTGCAATGTACATCGCTACATGTCCCAAGATGTACGTGTTTCATATCTTCGCGTTTCCTTCCGTTCTTGACAGCTCACGGGTTGACGTATTCGTAAAGAGTCGCGTATTTGCAGACTCTGCACCGTGTATTCAGGTTTGTGCACCATGTGTTCAGGTTTGTTCCGGTTCCACTCCCGTTTTTGACCGACTGTCCTCCCTGATGCAAGATCACCCTCTTATTCTGACAGGAACAATGTCTGAGAATCGCGTATACAAGATTTAAGTATATGTTATAACTGTTCGAGTATCTTATAAGTCCGAGGAAACAGCCCGGCATTCGCCTACATTTACAAAGGAAATCGCCTAATTACTGTAACAGTGCTGGTAGGTGTACCATACAACGACCCTTATTTATGCGGATAGATTCCATTCGCTTTTGGCTCACCTTCCCTGTTTTACGAGGCAGCGCAAGATGCGATATGCCTTTGCCGTATGCGAACTGATGAGAACAAACAAACCTTTCCATTCCTTACAAATTTCTAACCTTAGCCTAGTGGGCCTATACGCAGAGTTATCTTCATTATATAAAGGGAATAAGCCATGATGGAGGTATTGCGATGATTTCTTTTTTTAAGCGCTTCCATGCAGTGCTACGATTACCGCCGCTGAAGAACCACACACATGTGTGTTCGTAAGGGGGGGGGGGGGGGGCTAGAGGAGGGAGTAAGTTAAATCAGTATCACAACAAAATGCGCAGCATCATCTTCATGTCGATAGTTAGCACTGAGGAGAAGAAACAACAGAGGAGAATAAAGTCTTGATTTGGTTGAAGGACACATAATCGTATATGAGATATTTGTGACATAAAAAAGAATGATTTTAGTGTTGGAAACTATATCTAGGTGCCTAAGGGGATCAGCCGAAGGCCAATAAGCTGGTGAGGTACAATGACATATAACACAGTACTCCAGTCTTCAATAATGATTACATCACTCTAGCTTCCTCTAAAAATACTTTCAACTACCGAGAAAGCTCACTTCAAATTACAGTAACAATACCTACGGCACTCTAGAGCAAACAGCAAAATTTCACATACCTCTATCACCATCCAGCGCACAAATGTGATGAGTATCATTCTTTTCGAGAACACGCTTCACAATTGGAACACAAAATATTTTGTTGACTGGTGACTTATTGACGATAAATATGGTTTGTGGTAAGGAAAGTTATTGTAAAACAGTTACCTGTCAAATAATTGATGAAATAATATGAAACACTTCTCATGGTAGCCGTATTGACCATTTCTGGCGAAACCAAGATAATGTAGTGAATGAGAACCTGGATAGTAATGTCCACTACTGTATTTTCAATATCGTTTTGCGAAGTAAAAAGACTATTGAAAAAACTGTAGGTAGTCACTAGTACCAATCTTGAGCTAGCGAAACAAAAGCGCTATTGATAAGACAGTAGACGGATATCATTATTAAGTTTTCCGTGTACTTAGAACACTTCATTGTTTATTTCCATAACTGATACTGCAAAGCTAGTTAAACTTCAGCCGTTGCAGCACATTTATGAGAGCCACCAGTGGTCGCCTGTTGCGTTCTGTGGTATCACCACCTTTGGGAGTGGGGCTGGGGGTAAGGCAGGCAGTCAGTAATGTCTCTCTGCTTTTCTGTTTTTGCTGTTCCCATACATTAGGTAGCTCTATCGAATTTTATACGTGTACTCTCAGAGATTATAAAATATTTTCGATTGGGAAGCGTAGGAGAAATAAGGATCAATTTACTTCTTCTCTGACGAACTTCAGGGGAGTAAACACGAAAGATTCAGCTACTCGCGTCGTATAGAAAAGGCGCCATTTCTGCTCTCGACATGTATAATTGATTCATGTACTGCCAAGTCCAAGGTAGAAGAATAAATTATCTTGTTGAGTTATATGGCGGACGTGCTGGTTTTTATCCAAGTATCATTATGTTTTTAATTTTGTTTGTAAAAAAATCTCAATCTTGTTTATTTAATGTTAATGTTATTAGCGCTTTCGGTTAGTAGACCAGTATTAGACAACTGTACAGAAAAAAAGAGTCATAAAATATTAAATAATAGCATAATAGGCATAATATAGTAAAACGTGAAAAAGAACTTGAATAAGTCTGATATTAGAGACAAAAGCAACGTAGACTTCAATGTAACACCGAATGGTATCAGTCACTTACTCAGCAGATGTCTACAGAAGACACCAGATAAACGCGATTGGGACTGTTTTTTACACTCAAGATATAACATTCACTGTAGTTCTGTCGACAGTCTGTCAAATATTATTATTTTATTAACTGAATTTTAGAAGATTTTCAATTTACTCCTATTTCCAGAAAACGTTTGACATACAGCCGCTCGTCGTAAGAGAAAAATTTTGAGTTACGGTTTGTCATTCCAAGCATGTGTGTCAATTTGTACCTCTCTATCTACATTATTCCGTGATTTCTTCAGTTTTCAAATTAATACTGACTTTTTGATCACCCGGTATTTAGTGTGGTGCTTCAGTATCAATTCCAATATTCTTCATTTGAAATATTATTAGCTGCACTGCACAATGACATGAAAGTTACGTAACAGATGAACGTTACCTTTCGTAACTACACTGCAGCCATCAGAAGTTGAGCTGAAAATGGAAGTAACAAGCTTCAAAATGCCACGATAGCTTTAGTAGATCGTTTATATAGATTACCGGTTTCGGCAAACTACGTTCAAATCTTCGTATCTATAAAGCATAGACCGAGTAAGCACAAAATCTGAATGTGAGATATCGATATAACATTTTTAACGTAATATGCGTCCAAAACGAATCTTCTGCACTATACTTCAAAGAATCTCGTCCATGCGTTCAATAATTTGTGTCACATAATATATAGACATTCCAAGAACATGCATGGCATATTATATCGGCATGAAGATGAACTGGCCATTTGAGAACGGTCACGTTAGTAAATAATAAAACGATTTAAAATTTTCATGACTATAGTGGCTGGATATTGTCTCACAATAACGTGACAGCAAGAAGAGGTGTGAAAAATCACTCGGCTATAGAAGAAATTCAGTAGTGATATATTATAAAATTGTGACCATATGAGAACATTTATATTGTAGCGAAACTTTGATGAGATAGCAGAAGCTTGAGCAGAAAATCGGATTGAACAAGAATGGTGAAGAATGCCGCCCACCTCTTCTTGAATAAAACGTACAGATTTCCTGTAATGGTCACGTTTAACATCTGGAAGTCTAAATCTGACTGGCTGAACCAGAGCGGCGGCTATTCTCGTAAAAGTGTGTGAGGGAAGTAGAATCACAGCGACTAAAATGAAATTTCTGAGAGGCCTTAACGGGTTTACGAGTCCAGACAGAGAGAAAAATATCACAGTTCGAGAAGAAATGTTCTCAGTAAGAAAATGGGAGTCTACAAGCATTTATCGCATCATCTGGTCTTATCGATATAAGACCATCTTTTGCCAAAGCTAGCTCCTATGGGCTACTCATAGAGAAGAAAAAAAGTATGAAGCGACAAAGATGAATGTGAGCCTGTGATGAAGATAGTGATGATGAATATAACAGCTAAATAATACACAAATAATATACAGCAGTTCTCGATTTTTGTGAATAGTGCTAAGGTTGTGTAACAACATGTGCATTTACAAGTCTGTTGAGCCTGTTCGATTCACTTCATACGTACTGATGATAGCTATACTGCAGTTGAAATCTAGATCTGCAATAAAATACAGATAGAATCGGGACTGATTGCGGGCTTACTTCCTGTTTGAATTTCAGCGCAGTCGCTGATAACGGTTCCAATAGAATCCAACCTCTTGCAAAGTAGAGATGTAGATAGTGTTTTGGTCTTCAGCCCGAAGACTGGTTTGACGCAGCTCGCCACGCTAGCGAATCCTGTGCGAGCCCCTGCATCTCTCGTAACTACTGCAACCTACAGCCTTTTCATCATGCTTACTGTATTCTAGCTTTGCTGTTCCTTCACACTTCCTTCTATTACTAAATCGACAATTTCTTGATGCCTCATATTGTGTCCTGTCAGCCGATCCCTTCTTTTAGTCAGGTTATGCTATAAATTCATTTATTCCCCAACTTCGTTATGCACCCCGTCATTGGTTATAAGATGTAAGCTTCTAATTTTCACAATTCTTATGTAGCACCACATTTCAAAGCTCTCCTTTCTCTTCTTATCTGACCTGTTTATTGTCCATTTATAACTCCTGTACGAAGCCACGCTCCAGACAACCATCAGAAAAGACATCCTAACATTTACATCTACATTATTTTAACAATTTTCTCTTTTTCAGGAACTATTTTTTTTTCACTGGCTGTCTACATTTTATATCCTCTGTACTTCGTCTCAGTAAATCTCGTTGACTACTTTTAGCGCCTTTTTTCTTAATCTAATTCCCTCACCATCGCCTGATTCAATTCGACTTATTCCATTAACGTTGTGTTTACTTTTGTTGATATTCATTTTATAACCTCTTTTCAGAACACTGTCAATTCCATTCAACTGCTTTTCCAAGCTCTGTGCCGTCTCTGACAGAATTACGGTGTTCTTAATTTTTATTTTTTTGCCCCTAGAAGTATAATTCCGTTTCCAAATTTCTTCTTAGTTTCGTTTACTGCTTGCTCAATGTACAGATCGAATGACATAGGCGAAAGGTGCAACCCAA
The DNA here is from genome assembly GCF_023897955.1 of Schistocerca gregaria. Lineage (NCBI taxonomy): Eukaryota > Metazoa > Arthropoda > Insecta > Orthoptera > Acrididae > Schistocerca > Schistocerca gregaria. The sequence continues at coordinate 460,837,254 of NC_064926.1, read as the reverse complement.
CTTCACTCCCTTCGCAATTATTTCTTCCCTTTCGTGACAATCAAAATGGTTCAAATGACTCTGAGCACTATGCGACTTAACTTCTGATGTCACCAGTCGCCTCGAACTTAGAACTAATTAAACCTAACTAACCTAAGGACATCACACACATCCATGCCCGAGGCAGGATTCGAACCTGTCACCGTAGCGGTCGCTCGGCTCCAGACTGTAGCACCTAGAACCGCACGGCCACTCCAGCCGGCTCATAACCTTTGATTCTTATAACTACAGTCTGATTCCTGTACAAGTTGTAAATAATGTCCTGTTTTTACAGCTTGCTGTCTTAAGTTTTTCGAAGAGTGTAATCCACTCAGATTTATGAGAAGCATTCTCCAGATGTGAAAATCCTATGAAGGTAGGTTTGCCTTTGTTTAATCTGTCTTCTAAGATAATATAAGTTATACAGCCAGCATTACCTCGCGTGTTCCTAAGACCAGTTAATTATCCTCGTCGCTGTTGAGAGACAACAATGGTCCAGGCGCACGGCCGATCAGGCAACAGTAGCTAAATGCTGATGAGGAACGGGAAAGAATTCAACAAAGGGATGCTCGCTGGGCGTTATCTGTTGGCTCGCCATCTGCCTATTGTTGCAGCGGGCGGAGCCGCACATGGCTCGCTTGAGTGATGACTCAACGGAATGAGAAATGCAGAGCCCGGCAAAAACAGGGGCACTTGCTGCATTTCTTCGCGGAACGCTCGGTGTCGCATGACGGGCCGAGTCGTTAGTGGGAGCACTGCATGCGCCATAAAAATGCGGCAGGCTCTTTGTGCGGGCTTGGGCTTCACTTACACGGTGGATTCTGTGTGCAGGCGCTGCCCACTGTGTTACGCACTCGTATAAGCGTCAGGGACGCATCTTTGTTTTTAGCCTCAGGTGATCTGTGTCGCTCACTTCTAGAGCGGTTCTACAAACTACAGGATATACGATAGCCAACGAGAGTGAAGGACAGGTTTGTAACTGTCTGCCTGGCTTCTATTTGTTTATCTCAGACTTTTTGCAGATGTCACAGTTACCTATAATAAAATATTGTCTGAAAAAACTGCACAAATATTCAATCAAATCTGCATAAGATTTCAGAATGGTACAAAAATAGGCAGCTTACTTTAAATGCACAGAAATTTGAAACTGTGTTCATTGCAAAACGGAAACACTTAGTATCTTATGCCTGGAAGATTAATGAGTCACAGCTGGAATCAGTCATCTCATTCAAATACCTTGTGTAATAATTTGTAGGAATGTGAAATGGAACTATGTCTTAGGCCCAGACGTAAGTCAAGCAGTTGGCGGACATCGCTTCATGATAGGGTATTAGGTAAACGCAATCAAAGTACAAAGGAGATCTTTTACGAAACACTCGTGCGCCCTATCCCAAGCTACTGTTCAAGTATTTGGGACCTATACTACAAAGGAGTAATAGAGGATATTGAAGTATACTAACAATGGTAGCATGGACAGTGACAGATTTGTTTAACCAATGTCAAGTAGATGTGTAACACTTCAAGATAGGCACAAACTATTGCGTGAAAACCTTCTGAAGAAATTTCAATAACCAGTTTTAAGTGACGAATCTGGGAATATACTACAAACTTCTACGTACCGCTCCCGTAGGGATCACGAAGAAGATTAGATTAAAGTAACACAGCGCGCACAGAGGCGTTTAAGCAATGATTTTCCCCGCGCTACAAACGCGAATGAAACAGGGAAGAGCCCCAATAACTGTTACAAGGGGAAGTACCCTCTGCCATATACTGGACGGTGTGGATATAGATGTATATTTAGAACACAAATGTATTTCTCGAATATTATAGGGTATTTTGATATTTGACAGTGAAAACTGGGAGTAAATTCTGAATCTCAATTCGTGACATAAGCTGTAATGTTTTCACACACAATAGCAAATCGGAATATGAGAGGAAAGACCTAACCAGTTCTTGCAATAGCAATAACGGAAATATATAATTTTGCGGGTTTGAGTATAAGCAAAATGTGCTATTATACACTGCAGTCATCTCTCGTAATCCCCAGCACTATGCAACATTACTTCGTCAGTCAATTAGAAACTCTGTTACGCAGCCTAAATCAAAAATGGAAATGATCATCAATGGAAATATATACTGTACTTGATAGCACATCAGCCGGCTGTTGTGACCGAGCGGTTCTAGTCGCTTCAGTCCGGAAACGTGCTACTGCTACGGTCGCAGGTTCGAATTCTGCCTCGAACATGGCTGTGTTTGATGTCCTTAGGTTAGTTAGGTTTAAGTAGTTCTAGGTCTAGGGGACTGATGACCACAGATGTTAAGTCCCATAATGCTTAGAGCCATTTGAACCATTTGATAGCACATCACTTTACAATTACGACTATCAAAAACTTGCGCCCAGTTTCACCACATATACCACTAAGATGAAATTACAGTGAAATCGGTATAAAGACTAATCTTTCAGCGTAAACTGTTTTCTCGTAGTACTTATTAATGCACTCCAAATGGCCAACACTGCTTAGAGGGGTCCTTGTTGTTGGGTCCTGGAGAAAAATGCACAGGAACAGCTATACGTCTGGACTGCAGCCATTAATAACCTTGTTAGTGACGAAAATTCATGTGAAACTTTGCAACGTTTACGTTAATAAACTTGACATATAAGTTATTGTGGTGATCTTGAAGCCCAGGAGCCTAAAAAACAGCATTGTTGTCGGGTATTAATTGCACCTTACTTTATCGAAGACATTTCGTGTTTTGATTCTCATGCATACGTTGAAAATAGCAGTACTGCATAAAACAGGAACTAACAAATAATCTCGTCAGATAATCTTCAGCTAAGTCACTTCAGGATATCATACATTTTGTGCCTTCAGTCTGTTGATGTTACACTGAAATAGTCTTACGCAACTAATTATAATAGCTTGTCACCCTATTAAGCTCTAAAGAAAACAATCTGCATAAAGATATGGCCTTGATCTATTAATTTTCAGTCCCGTCATTAATTGGAATAATTTAATTAGGCGAGTGTTGACATGTTAGAATTTGTTAGGCGTCGGAACCCACTAATGAATGACGAGCTTATGCAGCTTAGAGGGGTCAAGAAGGCCATGTTTCCAAGGATACTTGTAAGTTTCGTTCGACGATAAGAATTTTTTTGAGATTAACCTCATTACATACAGAAAAATTCTATTTCTACGACAAAAGCTTCACGAGCAGGAGCTTGCTCTACAGCATGCGACTGTTTGTTTCCGTTTGCTGCTTCGTAATTTTCATACATCGATAACGAAATGCCAATCTGAACTAAGTGTAAATGTGAGTAGGAATATCTGTCGTCCTTAAATTTCCTAATGGGGTATCATATATCGGTGCTTCAATTCTGTGTCGTACACCTCTTTTTATGACACCTTTGTTACAGGCATTTGCAGGGTAATACAGTAGGCGACACTGTCTGTGTCACAATACACTACGCTAAATGGCTATGACATCGAAACAACCCACTTTCACTATTATCTGCATCTTGCATAACAGTCAGAATATAGCTACTTTTTTACGAAGTTTTGTGCTAAGAAATATTAGTCTCACCCACAATTAGTAGACCAATATGCTACTAGCACCCAATACGGAGACAAATGATTAATGCTTGTGAACGCGGAATCATGTTTCGCTTCCATATTATTATTCGTGAATATGAACTTATCAGTCGGTAAGAACCTAATAACAAACAAAAAGCTGGAAGATTGAATGTGATTCAATATAAAGTTGGTATTAGCGTGATTTCCTTCCTGTTCGTCGTGCCTAAATGTCTGTGTGCGTTCTATGTAGCGCTGAATTGTGCTTAGAGAAATAGCTCCTTCAAAAGTGGCCCCATGAAGATAATGATAGAAAAGAACAATTACTTAATGTCATAACAATCATAATTTAACCACAACGATTTTTTTTCAGGATCAAACCATAGCAATACTCCAAGCTTTCTTCCCCTAGAAAGATTGTAGACACAGTCTTCGCACGCCTAATTAGCGTAATATTTACCAAACAATCGCTGACATAAATAAGATGTGAATAGTGCTACTCAGCAGGTAACCTTGCGATCACAGTCATGTGGACCCGGATTCGAATCCCAGATCAGACTTTCTCATGTGCTATTCCCATGATTTCTCCTGACTGTCCGATATTACTTATTTAATGGCAGAATCAGTTCCTTACTGTGGTCTCATCTTCACGGACCACTGCAGTAAACGAAGTAAAAAATAAAAGCACTGTTATCTCCAGAGACCATGGCACTCTACAACAGAACAAGAAGGCCCTAACTTTCTACGCTACGTGGGCTTATGAAGCGAACAGGTTACAGATTAAGCTACTTTATCCTAATCGTACTCTGCTTCATAACTGTTCTCGAGACACAGTGATGAAGTAAATGACAACTGCAAAAATGGACGAAGTATGCAAACATATTTTTCGTAGATGCCTGCATTTGCAAAGAAACTAGGAAATTACACTGTAAACATTCATTGCGATTCTTTCACAAGGACGCAAAGAATATAGGCTTCTATTGGCTTCACGAAATAACGGTATTGCAGTAAAGATCACATTGCTAATTAACTTTCGAATGCCGGCCGGAGTGGCCGAGCGGTTCTAGGCGCTACAGTCTGGAACCGCGCGACCGCTACGCTCGCAGGTTAGAATCCTGCCTCGGGCATGGGTGTGTGTGAAGTCCTTAGGTTAGTTAAGTTTAAGTAGTTCTAAGTTCTAGGGGACTGATGACCTCAGCAGTTAAGTCCCATAGTGCTCAGAGCCATTTGAACCATTTTTAACTTTCGAATATTTAAGTTATTGGCATTCCCACGCAAAGCATATTCTTAACAAAAACGGAAAATGTGATGAGAAAAAATTTACCAGCAGCTAATGTAAGATTTGGAGTTTCAATTTCAGAAGACATGGGTCTAAACCTCCCTGTCGGAACTGCAATGTGTTGGCTACATATATATTATTTAATTTATTTTTCTCATTTTATTCATGTGTTAGTCACATGGTAGTCCACGTATTAACTACATTTGTAAAGTGTTTTGGCTGAGTTTTTTGGCAGTCCTTATAATTTATTTTCGGAATGACGTTCTAGTGCTACGTTCCCTGGACGCATTATTGAAACGAGGAATTGTATACCCTTGACCACAAAGTCATACAACCTCTGTCTTCGGAACCACTTGCCAAGATGTATATAAAATCGTTTATTTATGAGGTCCCACTGGATAAGAGGATGGAATTAGTCGTCATGACTGTAGTTTCCTGTGAAGGGAGATGAAAAGTATCCGCATCCGTGATCTTCGAGTATCGTGCGTTTTGCACTTTCCTTGCTTTTGCTAAGTATTCAGAGTATTTATTACAACGTATGAAGTGTTACAGTGTCAGCTCACGGTTGCGGATAAACTTTTAAATAAGAGTGCATTGCAACACCGCTATACGTAGGTAATTATTTTAAGTGCGTATGTCTATATCTACGTAGAAGATTGAAATATTGAGAAATAAAGGCGGGGGAACAATCAGCAGTTCCGGCAAATGTATTTAGCCCCCTTCCTAGACTAGCTGTCTCTGAAACTTTCAGCTGTTTAATTTTTGAACGCTTTTGCAGAAAGTCTCTGAAGTCAAGTGAATTTTGACGTCGTGTGTACGAGAAAAAAGGCTTTTGGTCGATACACCATTTTACTCTTTAATAGTTATAGTCTCCATTTGCAGTTTCATGTTGCTGGCTATACCAAAGAGAAACTTCTCAGAAAATACGTTTAATTCATGTTTTTTATACACCTTGACCGACTGGTCAGGACACACAATTTGAGATCCAGACGACTGAAAAGCTCGGTTCCTTTTAGCCCAACTCCAACCAGGTGCAAGTGGAGAGGAGGAGATCCTAGATGGAAACATTCCTGAACGGATTTATATCTAAGGCCAGGTGACTGATTCATTTACTCATGAAGCCTTATTACTATTTTAAATATATTTCCGGGACAATGTGCAACAGAAAAAAGCAACGAAGGCCTACAGAATGTACAAGAAAGCACAGTCAATGACTTGCTCGAAAGAAAGGGAGGAAACTTGTGGTATAACGTGTCATCGATGACGAGGTCATTAGAGGCGGAGCACAAACTCGAATTGGACTACGACAGGGAAACAAGTCGGTTGTACCCGTAAGGGAGTCACGGCAGATCTAAGCTTGGTTGGTTGGACTGAGCTAAGAACCACCGTCTTCCCGAATACGAGTGCAGTCTCGCACAATTGTCAAGCTGTTCTTCCGCGGCGTGTTACGTGCTACTGTCAGCGCAATGTGTAAGTGTAACGAAATAATGTTACCGCGAGAGAGGAGTCAATGTAAATTTTCAGCGACAGTGTATATTATTCAGTTGCGTACTGCGCTCCTAGTTGCATAACGCTCCGGCTTATGGCAGGCTGTTATGGTCTACGATGATCTGCCGCTGATTTACTCGAATATTAAATAAAGTAGATCTCAACGAATTCACATTGTACCTTGTTCAAAATTAGAGACTTAGCCAAGCCTAGTGCTTAGTTTGATGGTTCGTACTTATCTTTAATTTGCTAATGGCATTTGAAAGAAAATAGCACAAATATTCTCAGTCCCTTTACTGAAGAATGTTATCTAGCGTGGCGAACGAAATGGTGGCGCAAATGATGCACAAGAGAAGGCTATACAGGGCTGGCCATGTAGTTGGGATGCTGACGCGAGTGCCAAACAAGCGAATAGGCCTTCTGTACCAGTATCCACTGTCTATCTTACGTCGGTGTTGTCCAGTGAACCCAAAATTGTCAGAAAAATCCTAATAATATGTGCTGTGTTTAAAAAACTCAGTGCGACCACCTTCAACCGCTGTGATTTCTATACCATGCGCGTGGACCGTTTCGGGCAATTTCTTGTTTCCGGTGATAACGAACAGCATAACATAAAACATCAACGAAAATGCACAATTAAAAAATATATATAAACAAAATAGATGACGGCTCATCGGAAATGGATCGAAAAGCCTTTGTACAGTAAAGTTATTTATGACTGCAAGAAGTCATTTGCAGTCATGTGGCTTAAAACTAAGAATACTAGATGAAAAGTGTGCAGCATACGATATTACCAACAAAGATACAGCTCTGTACCCGCTGCTTCTGAATTCATTCTCATTTTAAAACGCCAGTACTACATAGAATGTCACGCAAACTATGCTCTGAGTTCAGTTTCCAGCAAACATCGAAAAGCAAGTGCGCTCGCCAACAATATGCTATTAGCTTCAAAATTAAACAACAAAGGGATGTTCCTCTGTGTTGTAAACAATGTTTTATGTAATGAAGGACTTTAGTACAGTAAGCGCTGCTTTATGTAGGTAACTCGTTCACTTGAGGTCTTGCGTGGTCTTATAATTGGAATGTTCCTACTAGTTTCTGGGACAACATCTTCTCATTTACCTCACTTGCTGAGTTGCACAGGCAAAGAAAAGCAAATCTGGGTGCGTTTCTTTTAATGCAAAGAGAAACACGAGACTGCTTCAAGAACTGGTGTGTTTCACATTCAATTTCTGCAGGTATTATGTGCTTTTACACGTAACCACCTTCGTACATGTGCTGGTACCCTCAGATTTGACTTACCAGTAACCGCAGAATTAAACAAAAAGTTTAACTTCTACTTTCTGTTTGCCGATTCAGTTTCATTACACCGTTTTTACACATGAAAAATTGCTGCTCGAGGAAAACGGATTCGTCTAGTAATGCCTAAAACACGAACTCTTGGAAAAGTCGCTTGTTCGTAAATTGGCGAGGTGCTCAGCTTTTGTGTTATCAGTCGCAAGCTTAAATATAAAACATAGCTTTTCACTACAGCGAAACTCATATTCATAAACATATTGCGTTTCCATATGAATTTCGTTGGATGTCACATTTGTGTTTCGGGCTAACTTTTTGAACAAACAAGGATAAAAAAGATGAGAAACTACAGATGAACGGAAATCGGACCTCTTTCTTGTCTGTTACATTGAACTATTTACGAAAGTACGTGCTTCAAGAAAACACTGTCTAAATTTTTGCAGACTGCCTAAACAATTCTAACATTGGTCCCAAGAAACTGTTATCAGTTTTTCGTTTCGGTTGTACGTAAGATCATCACGGATAACTTGGATATCTACTGCCAAAGAAGGTAAGGTTTGACGCACACCTGCTTCAGATCTTCTGCATCCACATCTCCATCTACACGCATGCTCTTCAAATCACTGTAAAGCACATGGAAGGGGGTACCTAGTATGGTACAGAAAATCTTAAGGTTTCTTTCCGTTTTATAATCGCGTTCCTGTGAAGCGCAAGAAGAGTTACTGTTTAAAATTACTCAGTGTGCGCTGTAACGCGTCCAATCTAATCTTTCGGTCCGTACGGGAAGGATACTTAGGGAGGCTGAAGAATATCTTTCTATTGTTCTATTGAGACTTATCCTTGACTTTTGCGACTACATATGCATCAATACTGCGCAGACTACCTGACGGTGTGCGGCGGAGGGTCTATTTTCAAGAATCTGCCAATTTACGATTTTCATCACTTCCGTGTCGGTCTCTCGTGAAGCAAACATATGCCGCCCATCTTTGAATCCATTCGATATCCTCTGTATGGTATGGGTCCCACTCACTTGAGCAATAGTCAAGGATAAGACGCTCGAGTGATTTGTAAGCAGTCTCATTTGTAGAGTGTTTGTATTTTCTCAGCAACCTGCCAATGAACGGAATTCTGCCACGTGACGCTCTCACGACTGAGACTACGTGATCACTCCATTTTGTACCCCTGGAAATTATTACACCCAGCTGTTTATGTGGCGGACTGATTCTACTGTAAAAGGTCGCACGGCGCGAAAGCGCGATAATAGCTTCGTGTGGCTCAATTGCCGGGTGCAAGTCTTTCAAGTGGACGTTACTTGAGGGACTTGCGTGTCCCTTATCTACCCCAGTTATCCAACAGGGGACAGGGGACCTACAGTTTAACGTGGACTCGGAACCACGTGTCGTTCCTGGGGACTCCTCATATCGAGAGCTGAAGGTTAAGCTAAATGCAGATTGAAAATTTCCTTGGTCCGACCGGTATTCGATCGCGCGACCTTTGTTTCCAGGCACGCCAGTTTGCCACTACACCACCCCCAGGCACGAGAAAGCACAGTTTAAGACAGCATTCGCGACATCGCAACTGGCAAGGGACGATCGCCCGACGAGAAGCAGGTAGCGCGCGACACGGGGAATTATTTAGTACGGTTAGGCAGCGGTATTTATATGTGGGAGGGGCTATATTTACGGCTCCTAACCTTCCGGAGCAGCGACCAGCGTGCGCTGTCCCGCCGCAACTCAGTTCAAGGCTGCCCGCCGACAGCGGCTTCGGTTTCACCGAGAGGGGCCAAGTGTGCGCGAGCCGCGAGACGGAGGGTTAAAAAAAAGGAGAAGTAACGCGCAGAGCGACGCTCGCAATTGTTCGTCAACGACGTTAATTGGCTGCGAGATTCTTTTCTCTAGTCTAATTCAGCTGCTTGTCAGGATGCAAGATAAATGGCTGTATCACACGGCACTTGCAAGAGATAGCTGTGTGTACACACAAGACAACTTCTCGTTCTGATAAGGCCGTGCGTGAGGCGCCTGAAATCGAACATGTGTTACTACAGTGCTGCTTCACTCCTGTGAACTGATGCAATGCAAGCGTAATGAACCCTCGGTCACTAAATTATTACGGATTTCACTTAATCATCACAACGCTTTCTACAATAATAATACATCTTTTTTTTTACCGAACGTAGTGGACAGAAGGCGTTTCGCCGGTACGCTGCAATTTCAAGTGCCTGTATTCTGATTTTATTCAGAGTGTTCTTGCTAAATATGTCACCTACATTATATGACATAATAATACACTTCAAGTGTGTTTCATTAAAAGATTCCTTTTAAAGACACGCGTGATTAAGCGAATTAACTTACATATTATAAGTTGTTTCCAACTTTTTCAAATAGCAATTTATTAAATGTTTTCCTAAATATATCGTCAAACCATGTCATGACTGAAACCAGTGAACTATATTTTATTCTTTTAGAAAGAATAACATTTACCTTCTGAACTGTCATAAAATGTATTTAATCACTACGATCGCGATTTCAGCGTATGATGCCTTTCTCAAGTGAAAGCTCACTATTAAATCCTCGTGTCAACCATGTTTACATATTCCATAAATATATACGAGAAGAGTCTTATCATTTACAAAGAAAAATATATTATAGCAATCGTGTCGGATAAATATATTTAACAACAATCCAGTAAGGAAACGTTGCACTTTCTAATATATTACAGGACTGTGGACTCAAGTAAATGGAAGAAAATATCTTTCATTCCGTGTACATTATTACTGTGGCCGCCTGAATATGGCAGAATACTGCTAAAATGAAATTCCATCTTTACTTGGGACAAAATTAAATGACTGACGCTGGTGCACGAAGTACCTTACGCTACATACTTTAGAAGTTGGCTTGCGGAGTATAGATGTAGATAGTAACGTACTGATGTAGTGAAATTCGATACCTACAATCGCTGACTCACACAAGTTACACTTGTAGCGTCGATACTAAGGAGTTGAACTCCTCAATTTCTCCCAGTTATTCTTTTATGTGGATGCGGAAAAAAATTAAAAACAGCCCTCTACGGCTAAACAAGGAAGGACGACAGCTGTGTAGCGTGATCTATCTTAAAAAGCAGTACATACACAATAGATATCTGAGACTTAAGAAGAGAAGGGATCTTTTATTGTAAATCCGATGCAGAAAGCAGAGACGCCTGCAGTGCATGACTGTGTCGCGCTGGTAAGTAAATGCGCTCGGAATACGTCGCATCGATAATGGAACATTAGGAATGCAAATAAAAAGAAATCCTAACAAAAGCGAACGCTCGTGTCAGCAGGAGACGGTAGTGGTGAGTTTTAATGACAAAATTATATGAAATAGTAAACACAATTAAAAAGTTGAAAAACGATAAAATTGTGTGTCGTATCGTTTTCCTATTTCCTCATCAGAAATTTCACAATAATTTTGTAATATCACACTGCTCCCTTCTGCATCACACTGCTCCCTTCTGCTGCGGGATTTCTTTTGTCATTGAACTATTGTAATAATAAAGCTCTTGTTTTTCCAAGTAGGCCTAACTATTTTTGTTTTGGCCGCGACTGGTAAGTCACACACGTTGCTTACGATGGCTCTCATGTTCTAATTGTTTCAAAGTACGTGTATGAAAGCAAAAACTAGATGGTGAGTCATTATTGATATTTACTATATTTTTTTAAGTAATCGAATTCAGCAGATGCGTGGCCTACGTTTACGGTTGACGGATAGCGTAATGTGAAGTATTAAAAATGGAAACGCTGGAAATTGCCGTGAAATACAGAATATATGAATAATAATGAAAACGACTGAAAACATATTATTTGTATTTTGTAGAAATTTTTCCGTAAGATATGTAGTACTTAGCTAAAGTGAACACACATGGACAATTCTTTTACTGCGCTACTTCAACTACTGAAGTTGCTTTCCAGATAAAACACCCGATGAACGACAACTGAGTACTTCATACCCACGCGCACTTCTCAAGTTTCAGAACTAGTGTTCTGCAAACCTTACCGTGACTGATTTTTGTGTTACGTATTTCGAGGTTCAACAGTGACAATGCAATATGAAGAGTGATAATACCACCGCGGGAAAAATAATGAGTAATTATTTTTCTGCAAAAAATTTATGCGAGTTTAGGTCTCGTTCTTCGACAGGTATCGAGTTTTAGATGCTAGTTCCAGCAAGAGTTTCTGCAATGAAGATCGCTTACAGTTTATTAAATTATAGAGCAAACAAGAGAAAACGAGAATGAGAGAAGAAGACGCAAACCCCAAGGAACAAAGGATTAGTGCAGAATGTCGTGGAAGGACGATGTAGGCGGTGCTGGGTAGTGCGAAACGAAAGTACCTGAGCGATGGAGAGGCTGGCTTCCCGGTCCAGGTGATGCTGCCGGCTCCTGGCTCCATGCCGTCGCGCCGCCAGACACTGGTGTGAGCCAAACACGCGCCCGGGAGACGCGATGCACAATCAACAATGGTGTCGTGATAGGCTATCATGGCCCATTATCAGCCGCGTGCCGCCTTCGGGAATTTGGCGCGGATTCCAGCTCATCCCTGACAATCGCTATCAGCGCTGATAGTGCGCAGGGATTGTCGTGCCTAACCGGAAGATCAGCGAGCTTGCCCGGGGTCGTAGCCAAACCCACAAGCACCAATAACATCGTCAGCACTTATTCTGAATCTGATGCTAATTACCTGGTAGATACCTCAAATAAATCGCACGCAAACTGAGGCGTGTAGTTGTGGTTTCCTTCACATGTATAATACAAGCACGACAGAAACAGTTACGATGTGCTGCACAAGTAAAAAAAAAAAAAAACCAAATATGTATTTTTCTTATAGATTGTATAATTTTTCTGTATACCATCACAAAGCTTCCAGCCTATTTATTATGCTGCAGTTTGTTTTCACAAAATGTCAGCATTTAGTACGCCTAGGCATTATAATTTTAAATGATGCGTACCACATGTCCATTATTATAAAACACGTTATACATCTAATCTGTGCTATGAAAGTGAATAGGCCTTGAGTACGGCACGGCATCATCTAGCCCGGAAGTAGAGACGTACCACTTACTTTCACAGCACACTCCAAATATAAAACATATTTTAAAATAGTAGACACGTGGTACAAACGATTTTAAACGCAGAAGTCCACCATATGGTGCCATATAATCGAACCTAGTTTGCACCATAATCAAGATTTTAGTAGCTCTGTGGTACTTTAAATAAAAAGTATTTTGCAATATCTGGGAAACACAATCTGAAGAGCAAGTTACGTGTGACTACGCGAAGTGCACTCTTATAAATGCACTCTTTCTTAGTCCTGGATCACAGTTGTTGCAAATAGTCTACCTTCTTTGCAAGTAAAACTGGTCGATTCGATTTTAATGTCTGTGAATGGTGGCAAAACACAAGTCTACTCGCTGAGGATGATTGAGGATGATCCTAGAATTCGACCGATGCGGGTAACCACAAAGTGTTGAAAGCAACGATTCAATAAATATGAACAGGCATGTTTGTGAAATCTATGGCGTATAAACGCGGGCCAATGTATTATGCGTTTTTATGAGCTCATTTTTGTAAAAAGCGAAACGCTTGACATCCACGTGACAACCATCAATTTTTACCTGTTTGCAAGAGCAAGAATAGTGCTTCGCGAACAAAAATTAACGATTGCTTATTCTAGATAAAAAGTCTTGTACAAAAGCTCCCAATGCCGCATTTAAAAATATTTTTAGAAAACGTCGTGTCCGAGTGAACGCGCAAGATTTCTAGACAGGTTTGTAATTGCAAAATAATATTTTCTGGTTTCAGAACAGTACAATTAACTGCTACTGCGACTCTATGTAACGAACTCTTAACGTTTAGTTCTAGTTAGCATTTGTATGTAATTAACAGGCATGCTGCACCAGCGAAAATGCGTGAATATTTCGTAAGCTAACTGTATAATCAAAAGTAGTGTTGCCTACTTCTAGCCTCAGCAAAATGCACAGTTTGTCGCTGTAGTTGCTTCAGTGTCTATGGCTAAACAGGTTACGAGGTGAGCGATTAAGGAAAGGGAGATTGGGTGATAGTGTACCCATTTGCCAGTGAGGTGCTGCTCCTCACAGATTTCTGCATAAACTCCTTCAACGAACAGACGAATTTATCATGGATGTAGACCTCGCTCCATATAAAATATTCCAACCTTATTAGTGTCGTTTTTATGTAGTGGCTGAACTGTAGTCTGCACGTAGAGAGGGACTTTACTTCATTAATTGGTACTGTCTATAGAGACCCTAAGTTTATGTTTTGTATTTCACGACGTCCACATTTCTTTGATATTCACAGTCGTACGGACTCGAAATGATTGGTTTTTTTCTGACACTGAAATTCTTCATAAACTCAGGACACGATAGAGGCCTCTTTGAAGTTTTTATTCTGCATTGCCACTCACCAATCATTTAAAGAATGTCTGAGACGTAGTGCAGGAATCATTTAACCGTAATGTTGCTTGGCATTTAGTATGTGATACACTACTTCCAAACATTGAAGCAACTACAGGAAGCATAGCAAATCATCTTCATGAATTATACACAAAAAGGGATGATATTCCGGTATGGATGGACTTCTTTTACCACGCTAAAATATTTGCCATGAAATAATATGACTCACTGACATCCTTCTACCACATTTCAGCATAGGAAATTCAAAAGTGAAATTCTGACACTTCGCGAAATTGTCAGAAGTTATTGTTAAGGAAACATTTCAGAAAGTAATTATATAATATAATATAATAATAATAATCATAATAATATAGTAGCACGATGTTTCTACAGTCCTGCTGAGTGTGGCACAAATGTCCAATGAAGTCTCCACACAGTCAAAGCTTTCGCGGATAATATTTCACATTTTTTCATTTTTTTTTATTTTTCGTCTTTTATATGAGTCTGTTAGCGTCTTCAATGAGCCAGCCCTTCGATCAAATAATTGTTATTTAAATATTACTCCCGAAAGGAAGGGTCTTGAATTCAGATGTTATGTTGGGGAAGAAGTAGATAAAGGTAGCAAAAGATTATTCGAAAGATAAAACACACATATTCTATTGTACAGTTGTAGCTTTTCGCTACTATTTGTTTGTAATAAGTACGTACATTAAAATTATCCGCGTCGAGGAACGCGTTAGTATGCATGTTTTACGCGTGAAGTGAGCCCCTCAGTTCGCCATACCACGCCGCTGTGTTAAGCAGCCAGTGTTCGCACAACGCTGATACGCCTGCCGCGTATCATATCGCGCGTTTCTCATGGGTGCGAAAGGCAATATTTACTTTAGTTATCGCTAGACAAGCACTTCTGGTGCTTCCCGCTGCGACAGGTGCCGCGGTCAAGAATACGCACGGTGAACCGTCAGATGCAACTGCTGAACGTGACGATCACGAAAGTGCCATCCCTGGGGAAAGAGGTCTCTAGCACGCAAAGTTATCGACATGCGAAATGTGGCTGTTGTCTGCGCGTAACAACGCCATCAGCTGTACAAGGGAATGGAGATTGCAGGAACAACAGCCACTAATTTTCGTTGCAGCGTTGTGATAACGTGACACTAATGGTCGAAACGCCAAAACAATAAACGATTGTTTGCTCTGAAAAACTTCCAAATCACAGCTACATAAACATCAAGTTAGGCCTAACATTTCCTAGGGAGCGCTACTCATGCAACAAGTGACATCTAATACTATTTTAATAGTGTGCTTCTAAAAAGTCTGGGTTAAGATTGAGAAACTACTCTAGGTATATCTTCTGGGAAGAAATGTATTATTCGCAAGTACTTACACTAATGCTGCACTCACACGCCACTGCTTTAGTAACGCAAAACACAAGCTGCAATTCTGTTAGGTTTTGCTCTTTGCTCGGGTTAATCTGCAGGCTCGTTGTGAAGGAAAACAAAATACTTGGGAAGACGATCAGAGGGAGGACAAGGAAAAATTAAATAGTATGTTCGCTCGCTTAGTCCCCTGCGTGACATTTGTGCACTTTTTTGTTGTTCAACACAATAAATTTTAAGGAAATAATATGTTGCATCTTTCGACAGCAAAAAATACGCATCAAAGATTGAGAATTAACAAAGTGTACTATCTATTTGCAAGACCATATGACAATGTGAGAAAATCTCATCATTTTCAGTCAGTTTGTGGTTACATGCGCTGGTGCGTAACTCACAGTCATACCGTCTCATTCCTCTACATTTGTAACCAATAAAGCAATATTTTAAGCCTTCCAAAAGTCACGCTTATCGTTCTCGTTTTCACGGCATTTAAAAATGTCCATAACGATTCAGTTCCCGTATTTTTCTTGCTTGTTGTAGTGTCAGATTCCAGTTACAGGAAGGAAGCACTGTATTAGTTTATATCATAAACGTCAGAATTTTATTGAAACTGAACCCAGTAGCGAAATACTACTGTTTACGAAGTAAGCGACTGTCAGTGTCACAATAGGAAATCCAAATGTTCTACGAAAAACAAGTTGTACGTTGTGACTGGGCGCTGATGCAGTTGCAGATACAAAAACACTCCGTAAAATGTAATTGTGTATGTATTGGTCATAGCGCTTTCCACACGATTAGGTACATCTTAAGGGCAAAATCTTGGATCTTTATACCATACCAGAACTCTGAGAAATGGACCGTATTTAGATGTCCTACAGTCTTGTTCTATTTAGTGTTGAGCTCCGCAGCCGAAATGCCGTAACCTCACCAGGTTAAACACACAACTCAAACGACACAAAACTACGGCACATGTGAGGGCATTGCTTTTCTGGGAGCTACACTTGGAACTTTCAAAGATCGAAGTATGTCACCTGAAGATGTTTCTTATGGCGTAATGGCTAAGGGCGTGGAGCAGTAATATGGAAACGCAGAGTTGAAGTCTCTGTGCTTGCACTTTTTTACCTTCTGACGTGCTTTTCACAAAAGTTTGCAGGATATTGATGCAGGCGTATAGGATGGTGATATGTTAGAAATATGGGGCCAAGTCTTTTTAATGCTCCGAGGCGAAAAAAATTAAATTTTTGTGACTAGTAAGGGAGTCTTTTTGTTTATGGTTTAACGCACTACGTTTGATTTTGAATTGGTTGCTGATTCTTCTAGATTTGTCCTCAGTTAGCACCACAGTCAGTGTCCTACAGTGTCTACTAAGAAGAAATAAAAAAAAATATCCTCTGCTTTGGATCGGAATGCCGCACTGATGCCAGTGAATGGCTCACAGAGGGCAACTGTTTTTAGTGGCATTAATTTTGTCACACGAAGAGAAAATAAAACTAAAGCAAAAAGGCTCTAGAGGAGTATATGGATCGCGTTGAAATCAGAAAATGCAGAATTAAAAATCTTCATGCTGGCATTTTGTTGTCTTCTATCACGCACATCATAGTTTGCAGTGTAGGAGACGACACTACATTCGTAACGCGCCGTGACAGGTATCCTATCAATTTTAATGACTCACTGTTGGATCTTCGTGGTCTCTTACTAACCCAAAATAATATTCGAGAAGTATGGACACAGTTTTCACAAGTTTGCTTGTTGTAATGTTTGCTCATGCTTGTAGCATTCTCTTCAGTTAATAGCACAGTAGCAGCGTGCGTTTCACGCAAAATACCGATGCAAGAGAACGGCCCACAGAAGGCAACCCGTTTAGTGGCATTAATTCCGTCACACGAAGCGAAAATAAAAATAGGGCGAAAACACTAGAGTGTGTGCGGGTCTCGTAGCTGGCAAAAAAAGAGGGGAAAAAGGCTAGGAGTGGAAGGCGGTGCGGTGACGGCGGGGGCAAGCACGACGACCTTGAAGCGAAGCGCAGCTGGTAGCAGGAGTGCATGCAGCGCACCGCGGCAACGGCTGGGGCACTCACCGGCGAGACGGGCGGCGCGCTCTTACACCGTTCTAAGAAAGACTATGGTAAGCACCTAAAGGTCGCCCCCGGCTGCAGGCTGGCGGCGGCGCCGGCGGACGCTGAGATCACGGCCGCCGCGGCGCTGGACATGCTGCCGCAGGGAACAATGCACCGCAACAATGGGCCGGCGTCAGCTGTTGGCGCGGCTCTGTCTGCCACACAACTAGCGGCAGGTCGCCACGCTCGGCGCGGGGCCGGCCGCCCGCTCCCCCTGGGGGCGTGGCCTGCGGCAGGTAGGCGGAGTGGGGGGAGCCCGTACCGACCAATGGTGCGCCGCCGGCCGCCCCGAGCCTGCCGACCACCTGTGCGCGCGCGCGGCTCGAAAGCGTGGCGCTGGCGCTCGCCGCTGGCAGCTCATTCTTCTGCGCGCCGTGCAGCAGACGACGTGCGCAGGTCTCGCGTCTGCTGCCGGGTCGCGCGCATCGCTCTCTAGTGTTCGCGCGATTCTCGCGCCACACCCTCCAGAATAGAAACGCACATACCGAATGACAGTGTCAAATCTACGCTTCTGCCAAAAGAGGAGAAAGCTGCTTCTCAATACGAGGCCATTAGATGTAGGACTATGGAAGGGGTGGGGTGGGGGGGGGGGGGCGGGAGCAGAAGGGGGCTAAGTGGTCCCTTCCTCTGGAAAGAGCAAGTGTAACGAGAAGCATTTTTGTGCTGAAACTAATATAAGTTATTGTCCCCTTCCCCCAACTTTTTCAATGAATACTGATGAAACCCAAATACCATTAAGTAATGTTTGCACCGTAAACACTGTCCGTCCAAAACTCCCGAGACTGATTTTATTCCTGGCGTACAAGCGACGTCAGCGTAGTAATTACGATGGCAGTTTGAACTAACATAAGTAAACAACTTGTCAGTCAGTTTTGAGCAGGCAGCAGCAAATAGTGGACGCGTGACAATAGTGTGACAACGTTGTGTCACAAACAGCAATGGAGCAACGAACTGAACATACGTCAATCAAGTGTTCAAGTCGTTCTCCAGCATGTTTTGAGGAAGAAAAGAAAAGTGTGTGGAAAGTTTGTCCCGCACACCTTCATTCCCGAACTTAAACGAAGCATGGGCGCCTGCCACGACTTGATACAAATGAAAAACGCGGGCAGCTGTTTTCTGAAAATAATCGTTTGTGAAGTATCTTCTGATACGCAACAAGTTAGTGTGTAGTTAAATCTAGAAAAAGTCGTAGCTAATCTGAATCTATGTCGTATATATTAGTGCGAAGACTAAATACTTGTACATTTTATCTTAGTGTCATAGTCCTATCTTCTAGCTGCACGTAACGACGGAGCCTGGCGTCGGGGTCCAGCCGCAATAATCGATTCCGACAGAATTACTTTTCAACATTAACACATTCCTGGTATATTTTACGAAAAGCCTCGAGGCCAACATTAACTAAACAAGTGTTATAGCACTGTAGTGTGCTTTTCAACAGCTTACTAACGCTGTTTAAAAAAATAAATATATATCGTTCCGTTAAAAACAGCTATACTTGCTTCATTCTCTTGATTGATATAAGAATTATTAGTAGAGGAGTTTCGGGTATTATGGAATAGTCGGACAGCATGGAATTCCGACGTTTCACCTGTCAGGTGCCGATGACTCGTGCAAATATCGCACACTACTTTTGAGAACTCCGATGATAGTCTGTAGTGAATTTTGACCGCTTGCCGACATTCCTTTCTTTGATGTTCAAGAAAGTTTGTAATTCAATTTTGTGAAATTTCTGCAGGTATAATTTCATAGACTTGTGCCGACTATTAGAATCCGTTTTAGACCTTTAGATTAGCGTAAGTGTAACACACATTGAAAGAATATTACTTTTTATGAATGGCTATTTTTTTAGGAATCGACTTTTTCTTTAGCGGCAGAAAGAATATGTTTCCATGTTGGCGTGTCACATTATATGAAGGATCTAAGAGTTCTGATGCCGCTGTTCCTTGTTATTGTGAGTATTCTTTTGCACTCGCTCCTTCTTCATCGAAATCTTTGGTTCCACCCTTTGAGACGTCATCATACCTAAAATGCAGCGTGAAACAGAAGTCCAAAAACTGGAACACCATCTATACTGACCTAGTATCCAAAAAGAAAACAGTTGGAGATCAAACCAAGAGCTAACAATCAGTCCAAAGCAAGGAAATTCCTAAAGGCGAAAATTTAAACGCGAGAGACCAGAAACCTCGCCGAAAAAGAAGATAGAGGAAGTGTTCAGGAAATTACAGTTTACTTTGAAAAATGGTACACGTATCTATGGCGAACATTTCCGTTGTGACGCGTCATCTGAAGTGGACTATGTACCATCTGTGCCAGAAAATAACTCTGAGTATCTCTTCTGCAACGTAAAATTTTCCTGAGATAAACAACGAATGACACGGGTGCTGCAATGCTTGGTGCCGGCCGCGGTGGTCTTGTGGTTCTAGGCGCTCAGTCCGGAACCGCGCGACTGCTAAGGTCGCAGGTTCGAATCCTGCCTCGGGCATGGATGTGTGTGATGTCCTTAGGTTAGTTAGGTTTAAGTAGTTCTAAGTTCTAGGGGACTGGTGACCACAGATGTTAAGTCCCATAGTGCTCACAGCCATTTGAACCATTTGAACCAATGCTTGGCATTCTCTCTTGGTCCCACCTCGATTGTGCTGCCACAGACAAGGAAAATTATGTTTGTGATTTCTGCAGGTAAAAGAAGCTAAGGTGCTCACTGCACTGCAAAACTGTATTAGGTTTTCTGTAATGTGTTTTCTATGTCTAATTATCAGCATATCTTTATTTCTGATAAATGCAGTTTATCTATTTTCCAACCTGTATTCCATATTTTTAACTATTTCACATTATCCTCCATTTGACACTTTTCAAACTTATTTCTTTTTAATAAGAAGGAATTATGAAAATTATGTTCTCCAAAATAACCGAACAAGATAAATTACAGTCTCTGTTCGTTTTGGTTTTGAGCGTTTCAATCATTGCTGAAGTAAATTGTGCTGATAAATGTAAATGGTTTCCCATAAACCTCAATTCTCCTCTATTAAACACACAACGAAAAGTGTGGTCTCTCTGCATAGTATTGTTTTCTAGAAACCTTGTTTCGATATAACCAACCGTTCACAAAATAAAATGGGTGTTACCGAAAGAGGTGGCGCAGTGGTTAGCACACTGGACTAGGGCGACGCTTCAACCCCGATTCCTGCCATACTGATTTAGGTTTTCCGTGATTTCCCTAGATCGCTTCACGCAAATGCCGGGATAGTTCCTTGAAAAGGGTACGGTCGATTTCCTTCCCCACCCTTCCCTACTCCGAGCTTGTGCTCCGTCTCCACTGACCTCGTTGTCGACGGGACGCTGAACACTAATCTTCTCCTTCCCCTCGTGTATATTGCGATCTTGCAGCGACTATCCTTTTTAATGGACAGCTAGTGGCCGCGGTACGTAAACCATATAAGACACCTGAGAACACAAACTAGATTTGTTCAGAGAGTACACAAGAGGTAAATGCCCATCTGTAAAGCAAGAAAACTTATACCGCCACTTCGTCCACTTATACAGACTGAAACCACCGCTAAACTCAATTTAATGGGAGAACACGAAGAAAACGCGATGCCAGTTTAGATAATTTAAAAGCCATTTCCAAAGATGCAATTATAATCCGGTTACCTACAGGAGACTGGCAACATGTTTATATAGATCGGTCTATAATTTGAAGAATTGGAACTGCCCCTGCAGGAGTATGGAGGCAACTCTTTTCTTCCTACATAGCTTTAGCAGATATTAAAGCAACTTCGGCAGTGACATTCAGGCCACGACCGTTGCACTGCACCAAACAAACGAATTTCGGGAAGCAGCAACAAAGAATCATTCAACATCAGCCCTTAAAGTTACATACGAAGTTCCAAAAATGTTTGCTGGCGTCAACGTTACATCTGGTGTAAACTTACTATTAAAGGAAGAAAAAGAAGTTATCTTCAATAACAACCATTACTATGCTGGAATTGATGGTAATGAGATGGCAGACGAACTTACGAGAAAAGTATTTCAGTTCAACAAACGAAACTTACAACACTTCCGTATATGGGGACTGATGACCTAGTCCCATAGTGCTCAGAGTCAGTCACTCTTCCGTATATGCGATGTCTCGCTCAATAAGCTCCTGAAAATGACGAGCAGCTGTCTCGCTGAAACATTATACAGCTTTCACAGCATTATCCTACGCGACGCCCGTGAACCACTGAAGCAGTTATTACGTCGGGACGTCGGGAATGCCTCAAAATGCACACTTTCACATATTTATTAAAACCATTAAAATTTTCTTAATATTGTGTAGAGTAAGTTACCACGCAGACAAAAAATAAGAAATGGAAAGAACTGTTACACAACAGAAAAATTATCGCACAATATTTACTAAACGAAACAGTGGCGATACAGGTAGTAATTACGGGGGCATGCTTACCTCGTTGAGCATTTACTTCGAATTGGTGTGTGGCCTATTTATCGGCCAAATATGTAAATGTAATAAAGAAGATACTGTTACGAACTCTTTAACATCTGCTAACGAGTGAAAATTTATAGAAATACAAACGTCATCAATTGCAATATTGTATTGCAAAGCCAGAAAGCTGATTGTTATATATCAATGTTACGATAAATAAATAAAATACAATAATCTGGTTTTAATGGAATTGGCTTTTTTCTGTAGGGCATTCGGTGTCTGGTGACAGGAGTAAAGAGATAATACTTGCCGGTGTTCGTAAAGGAATTGTACGAAATTTACGGACGAAATCTTTTCTGGATGCTGCATTTCGAGTCCTGTTAGGATAGTCTATGTTTACAAGGAAGAGATTGATGAGATATACTACTAAATACTGTTAGTGGTTCCCGTTTTAAGTAAAAAGACGCGCAAACGTAGCTTTCCATCTTATGGTTGAAATCCGGAGGCCTAACGCTCACATTTACTCTTGTGCAGGACATTTACGTAGTATATTTTGGTAAGGAGCCGAAAATAATATTCTGCGATAATGGTGACTCCTGTAGCTAGCACAATGTTTCTAAAATACCCTTGGAAGTTCTTATGACGTACAGAGAGAACTGGGTCGGTAATAGTTTGAGCACGAACCCATGACATGGGATGGACGGGAACGAAAAAGCAAACAGTGACCCGTCTCTCTCATATCTAATGAGAAAAAGACGCCAGTACTTTGCTGTGTGTCTGGTAATTACTGCACTTGTAGCTAACTAGTTAATGTGGTAAGTAAGCACATTGCTAACGTGCAAACAAACGTATTGTATTCGCTGTATTCCCAGACTGCCCTCTTCCGCGTCTGGAATCACTAATATAAGTACTGTCATCCCTTGGTCGTCGTTACCATATTAACTATCGATGGTCGGTATGGTCATATCAAAAGAAAAAGCACTGCCTTTCGTGCGAAAATCTGCTCCTCAAACATTAAAACAGTTTGACACAGCTCTAACTTCTTCCAGAGAAATTAGGAAAATAAGTAACTTTGTTAAAATCAAAAGATCTATAACACTTAAAGCAAAGTATTAAAAGGCTCTTCTTCTGGTATGCTATTGTACTGTAATGCACCACTTTCTCATTGCATTTTCCCAGACATACTAAAGAATGACATCGTTGAACCCCTATTTAAGAAATAGATTAGGTCTGTCATCAATAACCATCGGCCAGTTAAACTATTAACTTCCTTCTCAGAAGTTTTGGAAACCATTAAGTACTTAACGCAAATATGAGAGACTGAATCAGTCACCATTTGTATTCCAGAAGGGTTACTGAACTGAACGCGTAATCTACTATTTTACCGCCCATGTATTATTGGCAAAATGTTATGACTAAGTGGTTTACTTCAGGCCTAAATGATAGGAAGCAAAGGATCGTGTCAGGTAGCTCACGGACTTTTCGTGATGAATCTCCTTCCAAGTGAGACAGACTGCCACTGATATTTGACAGTGGTCAGTATCCTATACTTGGTATATACAAATGACTGTCTTACACTGATAAATCAGAACTTTTTCACATCTGTCTGTTTCTCTTGCGGATTCATCGTTGCCTGACTACGTGTAGAACGGGTTCTTCGTCTCACGCTTAGAGTAGAGTGGAGGTGCTTTTAAGGTTCATCCGTTGTCTCTAGGCAGAAACAATTTTAACTTTGTGCTGCAGCACGATGTGACGCAATAACGCGGTGCTTGCCAAAGAGAATGAAACTTGTTTGTCTCCGTCAACAGCAATCGACTGAATTACACTTCTCGACATTAAGCAATGGAATATGCCATAAACTTTATTCATAATCCTTTGCTGTCTTATCGTTTCTTTAGTGAACGTGAGTAGTGCTTACTAGAAAAACAGCCGTATAAAGTGCTTATGTAATCCACAATATTACTTCTGAAACCGTAGTAATTTTTTTCATGGTAAATGGATTGTCACTTCAGGAAAGATGGGTACTGGACGATGGGAAAATACGTGAACTGTATATGTGGAATTCTACGAGGACTACTACATGTTACCAAATTTGTTTCGGTTGATGTATTTCTGACACTGACGTTCTCCGTACGAAAAGTTTTTTTTAGTAGGAGGCGAATAGAAATTGATAAGAAAAGTGGAGGAAACGTTCTTTTCTATAAAGGATCATCAGAAAGAAAGAAATACGCCAGAAATGTGAAAAATTGTTCGTGATGTGTCGTACGAACGTCCAAAGAAGACAGAAAACATTATAGTGTTAGCAGCATAATCTGCAAGTTTTCGGGATACTATCCCATAGAGACGCATTGTTCAAAAGGAAACAACAAGAGTTAAGGTTGTTTCTGCGACGAGGTCGTTAGAGATGGACAGGTCAAGAATGGGGAATTTAATCAGCGGCGTCCTTATCAAAAGAACTATCTCCTCTTTCGCCTCTGTCTAATTATCCTTATCAAAAGAACTATCTCCTCTTTCACCTCTGTCTAATTAGGGGAACCACTGAATACGAAAATGTGGTTGGCCACACGGGGATTCGGTCCCCTTGAATGTGAGTCTAGTTGTCTAATGTCTTAACCACTGTGCCACGCCACTCGCACCATTTTCCCAAGTATTCTTGTCCCAAAATATATATAGCTGCTAGCCCCCGTTATGGATTTGTGTACGTGAAGTACGAGGGCGTGCTGAAAAGTAATGCCTCCGAATTTTTATTTTGTTCACTATCAATAAGAAGTCCTCGTAGGTATTCCTTAAGTTTTGGAAGCAGATGAAAATCGGATGGGGCCAAGTCGGACAGTATATTCGCTCGACTTCCCCATTTCGCTGACGTAAGTTGCAACCCTTTGTCCACAGAGGGCTCCGAATTGTAGCGTGCAGCATGGCGGTGTGTGACGTAACTATGTCGGTGTGTGGGGAACAGTAACTCTGAAAACAGAAAGTACGAATTTGAACAGTACGTCCACACATGGAGCGTCCTCTCCTTGAGTATGACAATGCCAGATCACAAACAAGCGCTGTCACATCTGCAAAAATCAGACGCCTTGGTTTCATTGTCGTGGATCATCCTCCGTACTGTCCGACTTGGCCCCATCCGATTTTCATCTGCTTCCAAAACTTAAGGAATACCTACGAGAACTTCTTATTGATAGTGATGAAGCGGTAAAGCACGGGTGAGGATGTGGCTCCGTCGAAGAATCAAACATTCTACGGTGACAATATCGGGAAACTGGTTTATCGTTGGGAGACAGACATGTGTTTGTTGTCAGCGTGATTATGTTGAGAAATAAACAAGCAAGTATGAAGAATGAAGCTGTAGAATGTTAATAAAGTCTATTTTATTTTCTAAAAACTCTTTAAGAGTTTTCGCATAATAAATTAGCGGTCGTTACTTTTCAGCACTCCCTCGTATGTAGATTCAGATGTAGATAGTATCTCTTTTGATAATGTTGACAGGTAACCGGTGATTGCATACCAGCGCAAGTTGTTTGGAGTGTCAATAACAGGTACTGCTAACAATTTATTTTGAAGCAAAATTATTTACTGAGATAAAGCCGAAATAAATTTTATATCTAGGAACAGATAACGCTCTTCAAAGTTAAGATCTTTCAAATGAAACTTTTATCCATTAAGGATGAAGGTCACTGCGACTGTGATCAATAAAGGTTTCTTGAAATTACTACAGGCAGATGGAATCACCGAAACGAAATGAAAAATGTGTGAACAGAGAAGAAACTGTTGACGAGAGAAAGAAATATTTCAATGTTTATCTCGTCTGATGAAAACATTCTTCAGCTGAATATATAGTGAGGAAAGTAAATCTGATCCGAAAAATGTTCGCTAGTTCATGAAGAGAGGGACCTGCTCTTTACATACAATACTGGAAACGGTCCTTATTATCGCCGATGCAGCGCTGTGAACAATTTATCAAACCTCGTTCCTTCTCTGACTAAGGGATGGCAACAACTGCCTTTTCAGTGGCCTGCTGTAACTCTTCCAGTGTGTGTGATGTACCTGAATACACACGGGTCTTCAAGTTACCCTACGAGTAAAAATCACTGGGAGAGAGATCATTCAGTCTTTTATTCTTGGAGAATTCACTTTTTTCCGTCTTCTTCTGACTGAACGCCTCATGACATCGTGCTAGGTTTGCGTGTGCGCTGTGTCGTAACCGTCCTGATGAAAATGTCCAGCTGTCTCAACCTATAACGCTGTCTTTCGTATTCAGCTTATGTTTTTCACGAAATGGCGAAATTATGTTTTTCACGAAATGCCGAAATCAGTTTCCGAGCCAATTTATCTTCGTTCCGTTTGATGACTGACATATTCCTTTCCGCAACACGTTCTGTGCGGTATCCCGGGGACACTCTCGAGAGGTGTTAATGATGATAAAAGAAGGGAATAATCACTGTGGGAAAAGCTAAAACTACAAAACTGTTAGTAAAGCTGAGCAACCAGCTTACAAGGGTCAAATGATGGTTCTAAAACAGTTGCCAAAAGAACACTGTGGCATTTATTACTACAACAACTGGGACACTCTAATGGAATGAGAAAGAAAACTCATAGTTAAGCGTGAAATATTCCTACATACCGTTGAATGTGCCAGAATAAAACTGATCTGCGTTTCCGTGATCACACTTCATTGACTTCCAGTAATGAGCGGAAATGAAACTACATCTACTGCAGTAATTTAATGGTTGAGAGATGTTTCTAAGATCGACTGGCTCTTCTGAATGGCAATTCGATATTTATTTGTTTCATAGAACATACAGTAGTGGAGGAAAGTGCTAAGTTGCTCAAGAGATTAATTTTGATAGATATTTTACAATCAAGGGTAAAAATCTGAAGGCCTAATTTTCTTGGCTCGTCGACAGACAAAGCTACGGTATATTTATATTATACTGCGTTCTGTGTTCATTGTGAAGTGAGTGGAGGAGTGTAGTTCCTACTGACTGCCTTCTTTCTTTCGCTCGAGGCCGTATTCCCGCGGCCTTGTTACTATTGATTTGACACTGTTAGTTGAAGGTGGCCGGAGGCCCTTCCTGCCGCCACGCCGAGCTCCCTGGGATGGAATTAGTGGACCCCAGCTGTTTGCGTCTAGTGTAAGCCATGAAATAGTGCGAACGTGTTTCAAATGTCTGCGGGTCATGTAACTAAGGCGGAACGTGGGGACCAGCCCAGTACTCACCTAGCAGGATGTGGAAAACCGCCTAAAAACCACATCCAGGCTGACCAGCATACCGGCCCTCGTCGTTAATCCGCCGTGCGGATTCGATCCGGGGCCCCAAGTCCAGGAAGCAGCCCGTTAGCGCTCTCGGCTACCGTGACGGGTCGTAATTCCCACTGACTGCGTGCCATCTAAATTGTTGTATTTGTTTTCTATCATGAAACATGGAAATGCGTGATGCTGATATGTTGCAGTGAACATAAATTTGCCGTCGCTGTTCCTTAGTGAACAGCTTGTAGACCAACGAGAAGTGATCTCTAACCTTGTTTGTAAGTTTCAAATTTGGTAAGAGGAATTCCTGTTTCGTTATCTACCAGTTTTTCTTTTTTTTCTGCACTCCAGTCCCTTTTAAGTCAACGAAATGAAACAGTTAGCAGTTAACAAAGGAGAAGTATATACAAAATTTGCTGCTAACAGATATCATTGGAGTCTTTGGTCACTAACAGGTACGTTATTTGAGTAAATTTCGCAGGCAGAAAACTACAATGATTAATGCAGATGTCAATGGCTGCAATAGAATCAAGGAGTTTTTTTTCCAAGTTGACATATATAATGTGAAAAAAGCTACAGATTTCGCGAAAGGACAGCAATTTTTCAGTTAATGATGATGCATTTCATCTATTTTATATGGAATTATGCTTACGTGACCAGCCAATTTCGTGTTCTCAGTCTTGTACCTCTGAAATATTTGAATAGCGTGACAGCTGCCATTAGAGGCTCATCGACACCGTAATCAAATGTTATTAATTTTAATGTTTAATGAAGCTAACTATTTGCATTTCACGCATGAGGTCAGGTATAATTTATTGTGTCTACCTGATGGTGCCAAGAGACGGAATATTGCTACAAAGTGTCTCCACATGCCTGTGAACTAGCTGAAGTTTCCCACGCAGTTATTCGGAATATATGTCTAAACAGAAGAAGAGAGTAGTAGCGAGTTTAGACTTAATGTATCACAACAGGAAAAGTGATATTGAATAATGCGAATAACAAATGAAACAAAGTCAAAGGAGAAGATTAATTAAAAAAAACTACTGTAAATAATATATGCATCTGGATATGGAGAAGATATGTTCATGTATAACTGTGAGAGAAATCCAGTGCAACAATGCTATGCTCTTGCTACAGAATAAGCATAAACTTTAATTGTAGGTCTACATGGAAAATACTGTTCAAAAAGCGAAACAGCAAAGCCAAAGTGCATCATTTTTTCAATAAGTACATAATAAAATGTTTGCAACAATAATAAAGTTATGCCTGATGTACATTTTAATCGGGTAACGATACAACTTCATACAGAAGTAGAGGCCACTAAAAAATGTAGCAGTAAACTTAAGTTTAGCGCTATAAAAATGTTAGAGGAAATTTGGTATGTGCGCTCTGAATGTGAATGATTAATCTAAACTTTTGGGAGGGACATCTTCACCGGCGTACGATTGCTATGAAAGAAGTACACGAAATCTCATAGAATTTTATCTAAATGATTCATTCAGGCATCTGTAATAGTATTACTAAAACATAAAACATCATTTGCCGCGTTTTGAACAAAATGATGAATGCGTATATCGTTTCTCAAATACTGTGAACCCACAATGTAATGGCGAATACTAAAGGAAGACAGATTTTGGCGCCACATGAAGACAAGAAATATCGCAACTGAATCATTTTATACAGTTAATAGTGCAATTTTAAACAGATGGTTCGACCAATTCATTACTCGACCTAGCAATTCATGCATGCGAACTGATAACCTTGAACTTCAACAAAAGTTTTTCAGCGTGATGACCAAACACTCGCAAATTCCATTTCAGTGTGCCCCGTTACGCGTTTCGTACATTGATTCGCATCCGCAGTATTTTTAATTTTTTCCCTGGCGTATATTCACTTTAAACCGGAGATAACTTCGTGAATATGTGTGTCTGCATATTGTTAGTGTAAAGCTGTTTTTTTGTTGTAATACAAGCAACGCAAGACTTTTACTAGTCTAATTGGAAGGTCAGTCGAGAAGCTGAAATATGTAAATATGTGGTTACGTGACATGTGCGGAATTTTGAGTTCCTTCTCATTTTCACACACATATCACTAACGGCTAATTATTCCCCTTTGTTGTGAAGGTCTCCCACATTTCCACTTGCAGAGAAAGAAATGAAACGCATTTCAGCTACTACCCCGCTAACTGGACGTCATACCCTGTCACGTACACAGAGAAAAACTGGCAAGGCGCGAGTAGGACTCTTCACCTTAGAGTTACGTACAAACGTAATTGTGTATATGGACGGTTCATCCATTCCTGTTGTTGACATTGATACTGGAAAGATATAGGTACCAGGGATTCCAAGATTTTCGAGAATGTTTTAATTTCATTAATATAAATGCGACGTAAAGTCATGTAGTAGGCAGGCGATCATTATTATAATTATCAGTAGTTATCCATTCAGGCTGACTGGGTCACAATGGTAAGAGTCAAACACCAGGCAAGGAATGACTTTCTTGCTCACATGACGCGTTTCGAAATTCATCCATCATAAGATATCCGGGAGCGATTACTGCATGTAGATACAGCGTTTCAAGTTGTATGTGGAACAAACATTCGCAGTTATTCCTTGCCTGATATATGACATTTACCAGTGCGACCCCGTCAGCCTGAATGCAAAACTACTGACTGTTTTAATTTCAATTTATGGATGTCTATCTTACTGCATGGACGAGGGACTTCAGCTGATAAATAATTTCAAATTTGGCGTAGGATAACATATGACATAAGAAATAGATTTTTCGTGTGACATAGTTACAGATAAACGATTTTAGGATTTTTTTTGCTTCGCTTTTATCCTGAAACTTCGCATCTTGACAAATTTCATGACTGTTCCTACAGGTTTTCACGAGTAAGTTTGCGAGTACCAAAATATGTTACATAAATGCCTTAGAAACTTCAATTTCTTACACCACCATGGAACCATAGAACTTAGCATGTGACATAAATTTCAAAATGGTTCAAATGGGTCTGAGCACTATGGGACTTGACATCTGAGATCATCAGTCCTCTAGAACTTAGAACTACTTAAACCTAACTAACCTTAGGACATCACAAACATTCATTCCCGAGGCAGGATTCGAATCTGCGACCGTAGCGGTCACGCGGTTCCAGACTGAAGCGCCTAAACCGCTCGTCCACTGCGGCCGGTCATAAATTTCAACTTGATACATCTACCCGTTCCTGAGAAAAAGGTGTCTTAACATACGGACGGACAGACAGGCAGATAACAAAGAACAAACAAATTTTTTGTGTGATATAATTACAAATTTACAGTTTTCAAATTTAGCTCTAATTATACTGTGAAAACATGTTTTTGCCAAATTTCATGATTCAAGGACGATGAGTAGAATCCTATAGGTTTTGATGAGTGAGTTTGCGTGTATATGAGACATAAATGGCCGTATCTTCTTATTGCATTGACTTAGAATTTTCAATGTCTTACATCGCTAAGGGACCATAGATCTCAGTATGTGACATAAGTTTCAGCCTAATAAGTCTACCCGTTCCTGAGAAAAAAGGTTTTTATCAGTCGGACAGTCAGACAGGCGGACAACACAGGGTTCCGTTTTTACCGACTGAGATACGGAACCCGAAAAGCGACTCAAAATAACCATCGGCTCTAGAAACTAGCTGTGAGTGATACGTAAGTGTACGAGACAAATTGTAATTTCCTTGGAAACACAGTGCGTTGAATCTCTATCAACTCTCCACATTACTCACATGCTGCGCGATAGAGGCGAAATTGGTCATCCGTTGCGGGAGTTATTCATTAATCGCATTTAATGGCTTGTATCTGTTATTTATTGCATTACAGTAGCCAAGTACAGCGAGGCGTAAACGAGGAGAAAGAAAGCTCAGGCTTGCTGTAGAGCAGAGAAACAAGAAGGGTGGGGTTGCCTGCTATTTGCCGTCCCGCTTCATGAATATCGACGTGTCGGATGTCACGTGACAGATGGGACTGGCATAAAATTAGTGGGGTTTAAGGACCCAAGTTAATCTTGCGTTCCAGAACAGGTTTCCAGATAAATATGCAAATAATAACCTCAGACTCAACTTGCTATCTGACAACGCCGATTCAAGCCTATAAAGTTACTCGCGGCCAATAAACATTTACAGCCAAGTAAATCTCCGCTTAAGGGGGGTGTTATCGCGAACACATGTTAACTTCATTTTCGCATCTGCACGAAGAAAGTCGTGTGAGAGATAAGCAAGAATAAATATCGTGTAACAGGAAGTTAAATGACGTGAATGTACCGAGTATTCAGATATTCTGAATTCGGTATTCTTGTTCTCGTCACTTAACCAGGGCATTCTAGACCCTAGTAGCCACACCTGCACGCCAACGAGTGTGTAGCTATTTAGGATTCATTAACAGAAACTGTTTCGCATCCTCTGTGCCACCTGACTTTCAGGTCAAAGCTTTTGTATAACCCTTGCTGCGGCACTGCGATAATTAGGTTTCTAATTTATAGTCACGAGAGAAATCATGCAAAATATTGAATTCCTCAGAACATTGATTGGATTTGTAATTTAGCTGAAGAAATTTATGTATTTTCGTTATAAATTTCATCAGGTCTTCGCTAAGCACATGTATTTCTAATCACGCTCTCCGCATCCTTCTAATTGTAATAGTCATATTCATTATGTGGGAGAATGTAGCAGTAAGATTCTTGACTCGGCCTGCAAAACCTGCTCTCGGAATTTTAGTAAAAAGTAATTTTGCGACAGTAACGCTTTCTTACAGCGTCTCCCACATAAGACTTTCCGTGACGACCAAGAGCTGATTAAACAAATAAGTTGTCCTTCCCTTTTCTTACTCATTTCTTCCGTTGAATGAGTTTGGCGAGTGTCCCAGACAGCTGCACGTATAACTGTGGAATATTAAAATACTATTCCTGTTTTTTCTGCACGCCTAACCTGCGCTGTTGTATTCAACCACGAACGGCACTTGTGAAATGTCCTCAATAGTGTTTGAATGATGTTTACGCCATTTGACCTTACAGATTTCTTTATCCTGGGTTACTATTATGACCTCAACCGTAAGCCATTATCAAGTGTAACACTGAAACACATGTATTGGGTATAATTAGACATACTTAAGTGAAGTCATCTCCAGATCTTTTAACTGGATGTCCCAACGTTTAGATAAGCACAAAATCACCGAAATGTGTGGCAGACGGGTAGTAAACAGGTTTTCCAGCAATAAAACGACTGAGCCACAGAATGAACGTCAATACAGTAGTTACATGTGCAATGAACGTTGTCTAAAAGTAATGTTCACTGCTCATGTTAACTACTATATTGATGTTCATTCTGTGTCCAGTTGTTTGATGGCTGGAAAAAACATTTGCTGCCGGTCTACCATACATTTTGGTGATTTTATGCTAATCTACACGCTGCGACACCCAGTTCAATACACCTTCTTGACGATGACTTCACTTAACTAAGTCTATTTATACCCAACACATCTGTTTCAGTGTTACACTTGATAATGGCTTAACGCCAAAATTAAGATAGTAATGTAAGATAAAGAAGTTTGTACAGTTAAATGGTGGAAATATCATTCAAACATTTTTACATGACTGTAGGTTAAAAGTACGAAAAGATTGTCCTCCATACATTTCAAATGTCGGCCGTGGTCAGAACAGTGATTGTGTAGTTGTGAGTACATTGTGCCGGAGCTAAGTGACTTCTCTTGGTACTCGTATGATGGGCGTCTCTGTAACCAAGGTAGCCGATGTTTGGTGTTTTAAATGCATTGTATCAGAGATAAATACCGCATACACGAAAAGAGGAAAAATATCATCCACTAAGCCACAATGCAGACGAAAATGTGTGTTGAGTGATCGTGAAAGACTGTCATTGAAGAGAACTGTGACGAAAAATAAGAGGACAGCACCTGCAAATGTCACTGCAGAACTGTCGCACTTGCCAACCCTGTCAGCACTAAAATAATCCGAAGCTGGGAGTTGCAGGGCGGTTTGGAATTTGAAATCCTACATCAGTGATACGTGTGTCCGAGACCTTAACAGTGGTGCCGAAACCATAGAATCTGAACTGTAGAGCAATGGAAGAACGTTATTTGGTCGGATGAGTCTTGTCTCACACTGTTTCCATCTTCTGGTCGAGTTTACTCCCAGAAGTTGAACAAGGCGAGGATTTAACGATGATTTAGGCAGGCATATTATGGTATTCCGTAGGGTTCATGGTTACTCTTCGAGGTCGCATTACTGTCAAGGGTTATGTGATCATTTTGGCTGATCAGGTCTATCTCATGTCTTATGGTGCAACGTTTGTTCCCTAATGGTGATGTCGTGTTGCAAGACGAAAGGGCCCGTGTTCAAACAGCTCGTATCGTCCAGTGCTGATTTCATGGGCACCAGGATGAATTATCGCATGTTTCCTGGCCACCACAGTCGCCAGACCTCAATATTATTGAGCCGTTGTGGTCTACTTTGCAAGTCTGAACGAGACACTGTTTTGCAAGAAAAATGGTATAAGATTCCCTTGAAAACCATACAGGACGTGTATTTATTCCTTCTGAGACGAACTGAAAGCTGTTGTGAATGCCAGCGGTTTTCCTACAACATATCACCACATTAGGCATGGTAATGTGTTGTGCTTATGGTGTTCCCATATTTCTGTCCATTTCCTGCATGACACACATTCCGACTACAATATTACGTGGTATATACTCACTTACAACTTTTACATGGTAATAGTTGCTACAATAGCAGATTAACTGCACTGAGGATTTAGCAAATGCCCCTCCTTCTTCTGGTCAGCAACATCCTATTTTAAATGGATTCAAGTACTACATTCCAGGTTTCTGATAAAATTGAATACTTGCGGTTTATATTGCAAATTCGGATTTGATAATAGTACTAAAAAAATAAGCAGACAAGCCATAAATATAACTATCATGTTTTCTATGAAAACGGACTACGAGGAAGAAAACAACACATTCTGTGCGTAAATTTTTTTGTTTAAAAATCAAAATATTAAGAAATAATATTCATCGGAAAAATATTTGATCAAATAGTTTAAATGCCCTGCCATCATGGTTGAAAGTGACTGCGGGAAAGAAATCACTCATTTTCACATCAGAGCATAACACAGCATTTTATTCAACAGCATTTTGTTTGTCGCATTCGGTTTTAACAAAAATATTCCGAAATTTTTGGTAATAGTATTTCCTGCTCATATATTACATATTAGATTTATACATTCTATATATTTAAAAAGGTATTACCTATGTCCGTCCGAATGTTTGTTACAGTATAGTGTAAAAATTTGAAAATGAATATTTCGAGAGTTTTGATAACGTTAAACAACGTCTTGACCTTACATAGTAACTACTAAATTCCATTTACTGCTGAACGAGTTACCCTACAAAAAACAATAGAGACTCCGGACGCGAAAACTATAGACTATATTTAAACGCAGTTCAGAATGAAACATCCTCTCCCTGTCTGTCTCACTCACTGAAACACACACACACACACACACACACAGGCAAGCTCGCCCACATGTATACACATACAAACTTAGAAACACTAACATGCACATATACACAAACAGATACTAGTCTTAATAAGAAGAAACATTGGAGCACGTGAATTTGGAAGTACAGCTTATCTAGTTTTCGACTTAATTTCATTGCCTCTACGAAAAAATGTTTGATCCATTCACGAGCATTTTCACTCTCTGACGATGAAAATCTGCATGTTTATTGAATTCAAGTCATCTTCGTCGTAAAATCGTTTCCGTGTGGAAGGTCGGGACTTGTAATAAAATATTCTGACACATCATACGTATTGTTTGCATTTCACTACGCGTACGAAAATAATTCCATTGCTCAACTTTCCACAGTTGTTGTTTCGTTTAGACTGCCTTGTTCGGTAGTGTCAATGGAAAACAGTTTAAACAGCGCAATGACTAATCAAGAACTGGAGACCTGTTGTCAAACAGTGGTGTGTCTGTACATGCAGTTATTACGTCAGAATGTTAGTGGCATATTCAGTCATGTATGTCAACGTACAGCTCATTTTCTTTCACATTCAGTTGTAATGGCTAGATCAGTAACGTCTTCTTGTCTTGCAATAGTCAAGGGAAATTTCAGTTTTGAATCACATGGTCCACAGATTTGGGGTCAATGAGCAGCCAGGCTCCGACTTTTCTGGCGCTTAATTTGAGAAGAACTTCTGCAACGCGTTGTGTATGTGAAAAGTGTCAAGTTGTAACGTGGCGCAGATTCCTCGTCAGACTGTAGTTCCCCTAAAACTGGTTGAGTTAACCGGTTCTCAGGTCGGGGAATGCAAATACATACCATCTCAAATAGGATAATCCGTGGCAAAATTATTTTGGTGTTCATGTAATTCTTCACAATGATAATCGCTTTGTTTCAAAAATACTTGTAGTATTTGCACTTCTGTGTCGAATTTGCGGTTAACTATAATACAGTGTGTTCCGAAACTATTCTTTCAATTAATACTGGAGGTAGAGAACATCAAAACAAATATACGAGTATTTAGATAAGGAAGACATAGTCTCTAAAGTCAACTTAAAATGTTAGGGAACATTTTGGTAGTAGTGCTAACGTAAGCTGTTGTTTCGGTGTCGCTGACTGGGAATGTCTACTGGCATTCAAAACTGCTCTGTTTAAAGTTGATTGGCTCTGAGGTCTGCTTGGGAACACAAAGATTGATTCGCAAGTAGGTGCTTCCAGCACGATGGGGCGCCAGCCCATTTCAGCACTGCTACCGTCAAGAATGGGTGAATCGGCCGAAGTGGCCTTATGGCCTGCCACCCGGGTCATCAGACATCACGTGTATGCATTTCATCCTCTGGGGGCATATGAAACAGCTGTTGTGTGAAACCGTTATGGAAACAGAAGAAGACCTCGTCGCCAGAACTGCCATCGCTGTTGGTACCACTGCGTACACGCCAGGATTCTTCTAACGGACACGACAATCAATGGTCTGACGATGTACAGCGTGCATACAGATCAAATGGCCGCGCATTTCAGCAGTTCCTCCACATGCCACAGCTGTAATTAGCGTGCTAAACTACCTTCTGTGCAAATCGTCCCTAGAATCAGATACTGCAGTCGGGGACCGTAAATATATTGTTGTTCTCTACCTACTGAACTAATTTGAATGAATAGTTTCGGAAGACCCTGTATACGGTAGATCCCACTAACCAAACACCGTGCCCAGTGGTTGGAAAAAAGCACTGTCTACACGAAGAGCAGCAGAAGTGATCCATAAAACTACCATACACCCTCATTGACATCCATTTCTTCTCGAATTCTAGAACACACTCTGAGGATGTAGTGAGGTATCTCGAACGAAATGACCTCCTCCGTGCCAATCAGCATGGTTTCTGAAAACATCCATAATGTGAAACCGTACTTGCTTTTCTAACGTGAATCCTTCTTACGCCATGGATGCAGGCAGTCAGGGTAGATGCAGTATTTCAGGACTTCCGAAAAGCATTTGACTCCGCACTTCACATAGGCGTATTATCGAAAGAAAGATCATATATGGTACCAAGCGAAATTTGTAAATGGTTTTGAGAATTTCTTCGAAGGGAGAACGCAGCGTGTTATCTTGGATGGTGAGTCACCGACTGATATAGAAATTACTTTAGGTGTATCCCAAGGAAGTATGTTGGGTCCTGTTGCTGCTCATGTTGTACGTTAATGGCCTTGCAGACAATGTCAGTAGTAACCTCAGATTTTTCGCACGCGATGTAGTTAACTGTAATGACGTACAAAAAGCTGCACAGTGCTCAGAAGGATCTTGATAAAATTCAAAGTAGTGCAACAATAGGCAACTTGTTTTGAATGCTAACAGATGTAAAATAGAGCACTTAAAAAAGCGAAGATACGTAAGTTGTCGTATGAATATAATATTACTGCATCACAATTGGAATCGGTCAACTCCTACAAATACCTAGGTGGTAACAGTTTGTAAGGATATGAGATGGAAGGATCACAAAGACTCGGTTGTAAGTTACGCAGTTGACATATTTCGGTTAATTGGTAAAATATTAGAGGAATGCAATCAGTCCACAAAGCAGATTGCTTACAAAACACTCGTGCGACCCATCGTAGATTATTGCTCATGTGTTTGGCACAGTACCAACTAGGATGGACAAGGGATATTGAACGCATGCAAAGAAGAGCACCACGAATGGTCATAGGTTTACTTGAACCATGAGAGGGTCTCGGAGATGCTGAAAAAAATACACTGGCAGACGCTAAAAGAAAAACACAAACTTCTGGTTAGTAAGTTTCAAACACCAGCTTTAAGTGACTAATCAAGGAACGTACTATGAACCCCTAACGTGTCGCTCCAGTAGTGATCGCGCACCGAGGCTTTTGGGGTTCATTCTCCCATTGCTCCATAGGTGAACGGAACGGGAAAAAGCGGGTACAGTGAGAAGAACCATCTGCCATGCACTTCGTAGTGGTTTGCCAAATGTAGATGTAAGCGTATCTTGAAGTATAATCTTCGGGCTTAACGTCGAGTGAGTTTTAGACTGTCACAATGAAGCGGTAGTAGCATTATGAACAACCAGTGGCACCATCTTATCGACGCGTATCGGTTCGCTGCATTCGGCGCAACCGCTTCTTCTGTTATAGGGAAGATAACTGGTTCCTTGTAGTGATAAGAGATGATGAGGTTAGCAGTGACCTACTACTCGTTTATGAGTCACCTGTTATGTAACAGATAATTGGAGCACTACACTGACGGCGTCTGACCACACCGAGAGAGACCGTCACGTGAATTGTGGCGTGCCATTAGTACACGTACACACACACACACACACGCGTGCGCGCTCACTGAAGGCTCCCATGCGGGAAGTTTTCAGTTTCA
This sequence comes from Schistocerca gregaria, assembly GCF_023897955.1. Classification (NCBI taxonomy): domain Eukaryota; kingdom Metazoa; phylum Arthropoda; class Insecta; order Orthoptera; family Acrididae; genus Schistocerca; species Schistocerca gregaria. Next base: position 460,799,063 of record NC_064926.1, on the reverse strand, counting down.
GTTAGACCACTGCTCTGATGCTTATACTGGGGACGAGATGAATAATGATCCCATATTTTGTTTCTTACCTTACTGACACATTCTCTTTTCTGTCAGCTTAGAGCTTACTGAGCGATACTACAACATGTCATTCATATAGCTCATTCATTTAGTTCTCATACAGATTTTGATGCGTTAAGCATGAGTTAAAAAACATAATTTGTTTTGGAAAACCGTACCAGAAGTGTGAAAAGCCCGACGGTATAGTTAAAAAGATTCACCTACGGAACTTACGAGAAAGACACTTTTATTGATTTAAATACAGTCATAAGATTGTAGAATGTAGAAAACTTCATGAATACCGACTCCATACTGAAATTTATTCCTCTAAAGGCAAGTCAAGACGAGACACCCTTTTTAGGGCTGTTCCAGGCACAGAAAATGATCCTGCTGCCTTCTTTAAGCCCTTTCTTTTCTCTGATTGCGCATGCGAAGCTTTTTGCACGATTTGTTTATCGCAAGTCTTTCTTTTTTGATGTATTGGAAATTGAAACACATTTCAGTAGTGACTGTAATTTTGACAATTTATGTTTCGACACAGCACGAAAAGAGCTCATGATATGAACACTCATATTTCTGAACAGCACTTTATCGTCCTTTCAAGCTAAGCTTAAACTACAATATTAATATTGGAACATTATCCCTGATGATGTGCAACACAAGGAAAATATTGCATGTAATACATCCATAGGGATAGCAGTAGTAATATTGCTTCAAACATTTACGTCTTGATGTTTTTGTCGGCGCTGGAATGAAAATGACCTCACTGCTCACGGTTAAAAGCAGCTACTGCTTTGGAGCGTCTTGCAGGCGTACCTACGAGCTAGTAGTTGTAATTATACACTCACCATCAGAATCCAAGGCCTTTGTTTATTAGCATTACCACTGTACGTATGGGATAAACATGAATCGCGGACGCATGAAACGGAAACCGGCAGTTTGACGAAAGTGAGCGGGATTACAGTAACAATAATTAAGATGTATGTTTACAGACTGAAGCGACGAATGAAAATTTCTACCAAGGCTGGGATTCGAACGTGGTCTCCTGCTCACTAGGTACATGCGCTGGCCACTACTCCAATCCAGCGGAATGGCTTTGCACAACTGCAACCATGAAGTGCTGAGTGCTATTCACAAGGGATTTCAGATCGATTCCGTATTCCTTGATTTCCGGAAGGCTTTTGACACTGTACCACACAAGCGGCTCGTAGTGAAATTGCACGCTTATGGAATATCGTCTCATTTATGTGACTAGATTTGCGATTTCCTGTCAGAGAGATCACAGTTTGTAGTAATTGACGGAAAGTCATCGATTAAAACAGAAGTCATTTCAGGGGTTCCCCAAGGTACTGTAATAGGCCCTTTGCTGTTCCTTATCTATATAAACGATTTGGGAGACAATCTGAGCAGCCGTCTTCGGTTGTTTGCAGATGACGCTGTCATTTATCAACTAAGAAAGTCATCAGAAGATCAAAACAAACTGGAAAAAGATTTAGAAAAAATATCTGAATGGTGCGAAAAATGGCAGTTGGCCCTACATAATGCACATGAGTGCTAAAAGGAACTCTTTAAACTTCTGTTACACAATAAATCAGTCTAATCTAAAAGCCGTAAATTCAACTAAATACCTAGGTATTACAATTACGAACAACTTAAATTGGAAAGAACCCATAGAAAATGTTGTGGGGAAGGCTAACCAAAGGCTGCGTTTTATTGGCAGGTCACTTAGAATATGTAACAGGTCTGCTAAGGAGACTGCCTACACTACACTTGTCCGTCCTCTTTTAGAATACTGCTGCGCGGTGTGGGATCTTTACCAGATAGGAGTGACGGAGTACATCGAAAAAGTTCAAAGAAAGGCACTACGTTTTGTATTATCGCGAAATATGGGAGAGAGTGACACAGAAATGATACAAGATTTGCGCTGGAAATCATTAAAAGAAAGACGTTTTTCGTTGCGACCGAATCTTCTCACGAAATTCCAATCACCAACTTCCTCCTCCGAATGCGAAAATATTTTGTTGACACCGACCTACATAGGGAGGAACGATCACCACGATAAAATAAGGGAAATCAGAGCTCGTACGGAAAGATATAGGTGTTCATTCTTTCCGCGCGCTATACGAGAGTGGAATAAGGTGGTTCGATGAACCCTCTGCCAGGCACTTAAATGTGATTTGCAGAGTATCCATGTAGATGTAGATGCACGAACTACCCTAGCACGCCTCCCCCCTCAATCCAAATTCCCTATTCACGCCCCAGCCCACTTTTTATTTCCTCCAAACTTGAACAGTATTGCAAAGGCTCTCCGTCTGTATTAAAGTAACACCTCAATATCGAACGAATTGAGGTATCCAGCTTGAACCCCAGGCATAGGTGGTTTAATCAAATGAAAATATATGGCTCCAGCCATCTTTTCAAGTCTCAAACATCTATGGCGTATATATATGCAGACCGACATGACGAATGAAACTTTCTACTAAGGCTGGAATTCGAACCCAGGTCTCCCGCTCACTAGGCAAATGCGCTGCCCACTACACCACCTGTTGCGATACGACAGTCCATGCAGTTGTGCAAATCCCCTGTGCCATGATGGCGTAGTGGTTAGTGCATCTGCCTAGTCAGCAGAACACGCAGATTAGAATCCCAGCCACAGTACAAATTTTCATGCGTTGCTATCATGCTTGAGACTTGGGAAGGTGATGCGAGATGCTGTTCCTTTCCGGACGCGCTACACTTTTTTCATTTGATTAACAATATCTAACTCAGTCTACAGCGCATGATGTAGGCACTTTAAAGTCTTATCAGATGCACTCTTTCCTATTCCAACCATTCATGAAGCGAGTGCGATGATACATTACTATCTTAATCTACATACTCAAGCTGATTTCTTAATCCTGGCTTTTTCCGCCTGTAAGGATAATGTACGTCACATTCAATAAAACTGTTCCAAACAAGATGTCACCATTCTTGCAAAACTGTCCGTTTATATTCCCTAGGCATCTACGCAGCATATCGTTGAGCGTAAACTGACCAGACGAGAATTAGCAGCAGTTCTGTAAATGATGCGAGATGCTGCTACTTTCCGGGTGCGCTACACTTTTGAATATTTCCAATATTTATGTCTGCCATTCTTCCGTTTTCCAACTGATATATGGTCGTCGACCCAAATCACACTGGAGGAGTAGGTCTACAGCGTAAACAGTATCTACAAGAAACTTCACTGCAGTGTCACATGCAAGCAAAGCAGCTGTGCCGTGTTGATATCGTAGTAGCCCTTGAGTCGTGAAATGAAGCCCTGAAGATGAAGCTGTGTTTCAAAATGTGTACTGGCTCTTTATGGTTACCGTGAAAAGAGCAATGCCCAATGTTTACGAATACAATCCTAATCCGAACTCTAACATTGGAAGAAAGACGTTGCCACCGAAACTCCATCAGAAAGTGAGCTAGGGTCACTAGGCAACTAACCAGATAAAGGCAGTAGGAAGGCAGCAGAGCGTCACCAAATATTCCATGGTATCGTAACTGGCGTCCACGTTCGTGTTTTTGCAAGCGAGGGTTGCCTCGTAATACGAAGCTCGTTTCCTGTGTTGGAGCTTGAGTGAGAATCCTAGCCCACCCACTTTCGATTGGTTTGATGCAGTCGTCCACGGTGTGTTCTCGTGTGCTAACGTGTTCCTCTGAGAGTAGTACTTAAGCGCAACGTCGACAATCATTTGCTATATGTTTTCCAGTCTCTGCCGCCCCCCCCCCCCCCACAATTTTCGCTCTGTGGGCAACTCAGTGCCAGGGGGCCAGGGGGAAGGGGGTTGGGACGGCTTGTCTTGGGGCGGGGGGACATGACCCCTCCTTTCTCCAAAGTACATTTTACACTGCCTAACAAAAAAAGTGAACCACCTAGAAGACAAGGTCGAACGTCAATCTAACTCCTCACTCATGCACACCATCGACGTGTATATAAATTATTAGAGTTGCAATTCACTGTAGCAGGTAGAACGGTTACCAGAGTGCATAAGTGTTATTCGCGTTTACTGATACCACGTGGCTTGGTCGGATATATAAGGGGCATGAACTGTGCCAAAATCTTGAGTGATCAGTCTGAAGGACACGGAGATGCTGTATTCTCCTGCGGTACAGCGATATCTGCACCAGACAGAGTTGGAAAGGGACCTCATTATAGGCATCAGTTTCGCCAGCTGGTCGACTCGTGCAATATCGAGATCTCTGAGGCATTCGGACGTGACAGTGGCCCGATGTATGAGTGCGTTAGGAGCGTTGATGTAAGTGCTATTCGGAGACGAAGAGGCTGGCAGCAGTTATAGTCAGCCTGTGGATAGATACCTTCTCCTCGTTGATATATTTTCGCGGCAGACATTGGAATATACACAAAAAATGTTCGGGGACAGCAGGCGTAAGCGCTGCCTCGAGAGGAAGCCACAGTCACAGGAGAGGAAAACGTGGCCGGCCGCATCTTACCAGTCCAGAATGGGTGGGCGGGGACTGTCTCCGGAGATCCGACATAAGAAATGAGCTTCGGACCACGGGGCAACCCGCCTTTTCTAAAAGCCAGCTGGGCGGCCACAGGATGCTTGTGCCGCTCCACTGCCCTCCTCAAGGAGGACCCCTCCCAAATCGGAGCCAGAGGTGGGCGAGAGCGGCGAACTCCGACGCAGGCCGAGCGCCTCGGTCTACCGCAAATCCGGAGCGGCTCCTCCAGGAGCGGCGGGGCCCGCTAATCCGGGCGCCGTTGTCCGCGGCCGAGCGCGTGTGTCACCTGGCCTGTCCCCCGAGGGTTTAATTGAGACGTAGCGCGCCGGCGGGAACGGGAAAGCGAGAGCGAAAGGGGTGTGAGCACTTGACTTGCAGGCGACAAAGCAAACACCCCGACAGCTCGCGCCGAGGAAGAACCGTTGCCCGTCCCCGCGGTGTCCGTTATATACACACTAATCCCCCGGCTCCTGAATGGCCGCGCAGCGCCGCCGGGACCAACCCTTGCACAGGGCCCGATCCCCTTCCTGCCCCTCGATGCTACCGTCCAACAGTGGCTGCGTCCGACCGGCCCCGTCCGGTTCATTGCTTATAAATACGCGACTATCCCCACTTCCCGATGGCCAGCGCCACTCCCAAATTAAACACTCCATTTGAATATCACACTGTCCGCGAGGCATTTAATTCAAATCCAATAAGACACAACTGCCAGCGGCCGCAGGTTCGTGCCGTGCCGCACCGCTCCCCTGCCACAGCCCCCACTCGCTGGGTGTTTGTCGGTAATGTTTGCGGTATTTAGGCACTCTAGTCGTCTAAGAGGGCAGCTCACAGTCAGCAAGAGTAGACTAACGAGGGGACCTTGTGGACTGGACCCTCTTCGATTTTCTTCATATTTACAGTACTTGAAGATCTTTGCCCAGGTGTCAGTTCCCTAAGGCATACGAAACAATTCTCAAAAAACATCAGTACCAGACATTTATATTCAACTGACCTTTTCACCAGTAGCTGAATGTATAGCGTGAAAAATTTGCAATTGTGCAGTCGCTGGTTCGAATCTCGCTGTTAACATTTTTAACTATCATTTCCTATTTGTGGCAAATGGAAATGCTGATAGATAGAAAGAAAATAATAATTCTTAATAAGAAAAATGCTGTTTTATTTTTAATTATGATTCGCTTCAAAATGAGAATATTTACAATAGATTGAAATTTGGTACAAAAATGCGAAATATCAGATACAAAACAATACTTTTTTTCTTCCTACAGATCGAGCAGGATTGTTGAGGTATATAGATTTCTGTCTGAAACAGACATTTACCATGTATCTACGAAATTATAATTTGTTTTCGTATGGCCAGTAACAAAATTGAAGGTGTTATTTTTATGAAATGTTACGATTCAGTATTGCTTATTTAACAATGCCATTTGCTAATAAATATGGATTTCTATAAAAATAAAAATAAAATATTGCTTTTATCGAGATTCTAACCAACAACATAACGATTACAACACTTTAACGCCACACACTCACCTACATGGGTTTATGTTAATTCATCCGTCCGTCATATAGAGAAAAGTAAAAGGTTGAGCTTTATAAGGGTTTTTCTTATAGTTAATTAAGGTCGACACCGTAATTAATTACCCGTATTTATCCTTCGTAGCCATTAGACAGTTGATCAGTTAACGATAATAAATTAAACAGTTGAAACTGGCCAAAAAATGTGACTGAGTAGAGAAACAAGATTGCAAACGTCAGGTCCTTCATATGCGTTAGAACACGCAATAGGAGGGAAAAGTTTCACAAGATTAACAGGTGTAATAGCAAGACAATGGTCCAAATAGACGCAATTGAACGTGCGACAGAAACACGTTGAAAATTGTCATGTGGAGGAATGCATAAGATAAAATGACCCATATGGCGGTAAAATTTTCAAATAATTGCTCGTTTAAATTTCTGGAGAGAACTTCAAGAGAATTTTACAGTTTCATAAAAAGAGTACTAATAATTTAAAACCACCTATGATTTCCATTTCATCTTACTTTTCTTGCAACCATAACATAATATTCAAACGACAGCACAGTCGTTTTTAGAAGACTTACATCTTCATTAAAGGCAACTTAAGTCGATGGGTAAGAAGCATTGAGCCTTTCTCCTTAGTACGATCTGCAATGCAAATCTGTGTTTTGTGCTAAAATTCTTATGTGGGGATTAGTATTCGTAAGTAGATACAGTAACTAAAACTAAATATGGTGGACTCAGGTAAATTTAATGCAGTGTAGTATACATAACAGAAAATGAACAAAATGAAGGAAGAATGGACTTGACAGAGGAGCTTTTACGTTCAGCTGAAGGTAATGACTTGCTCAAAACTCTAGAGAAAACTATGCCAAAATAGTATCTTCAAGAAATTCAGTGAAAAATACAGGCAGACGATTTATCTATTATTGATGATCCTGTACAATGATTATTAAAAATATAGTGACTTTTCAGAGTGACACCAAAGCGATGAGTTGAAATTGAAATCTCCAGAAAGGTAAATATTCATAAAATAGCGCGCAAGTGAGGCGGCAGTGTCACTGATCAAACAGAAAAGTCAGTCGACCTAAGTAAAATGCCAGTGCTCGCTACACACCGTAGTAGGAGAAAAAAGAATGGCAAAATGTGTAGAGTGAGTACTGGTAAAAAGAGACGTGGTGTCTCATAGTCAACATATGTACTCTATATGTCATGCAACAGGCATTGTGCATCGCAAATTCTCACTCCTTCTTGGTAACTGTATTATCTTACGAAAAAACGAGTTGTTTCTCCACACATCACCTGCCAAACACTTTGATGATAGTGCAAACAAATTTTACACTTGCTCACATCCTAAAATTAATCTATTCAAAGGTGCATAAAATTTCCACAAATTAGAAACGAATGGTACTATACAAGAAACTTCTCGCAACAATTTCGTTTCCTACCTTTGACGAATGCGAGACTAGTTTCTCTGAAAATACTAAAGCATTCGAAAGCCTTCACACGAATTTACCCCGAGATTATCAAAGCACAGATCAGTCAAGCTATTTAGAGATGCTGTTTTCTAAAAAAATTAGCATACCATCTGTATAATGAGGTTTCAAAATTCTTGTTCATCACTGCCGTAACAACAATAGCATAATACTTGACAGTAGCGAAACCAGTGGTTAATACTCGGTCAGCAAATAGCATGCATATGGTCGAGAAATGAGAGCATATTAATGCAACCTTTGGTGTACTCAAAACTGATCATGAGTAATTAGAGCAAATCACTGATGAGTCACTTGGAGGCGTTGTGATTGAACTAGTAATTTATGCTCCACGGCTCTTAGGTAAGCAGTTAACTTTGATGTTGACCGCTGCAGGGGTATTGTATTATCTGTTATGCATACTCAGAATACGTATCGCTGACGTACAAAAAAAAGACAATTTTCAGAATCTATTGCCGAGCTTGAATTCGTAGGTGTTATCAGGAATATGAATTTATGCTGTACCTTCTGGAATGTCTTAAGGCGTATTGAAACTATTGACACTCTTTTAATCGACCATGCCCAGGACACACTTGATTTTGAGCACAACTGTACTCAGACTTGAATAAGTTAAGAACTCAAAGAAAGAGAAGCGTTTTCTGTGCTGTTAATTGTCACTTGAATGTTATGAAAATAGGCTGTTAGACGCGGGATTGTTTACACTAAGAGAAAGCTGACTATACAGAAGAAATCTACAGACAATTCAGCGGAATCTACCTGAAAATCTTATCAATGCATCATTAAGCATTTTAGCAACAGAAATTAATCAGTATTTTTTTACTTATGCCGTCTTCAGCTTAGTGTCATTTGTTTTTATTTCCTTTCTGCGTGCTAAATATAATCCTTGAACTCACCACTACAAAGTCCATTTTGTTATATCATATTTCTTTTCGCAATTCTACTGCCATACGTTGTATCTAATCACGTGTACGGTGATCGAGCGTAGACGTAAATTATTCATAACAGGCAGCTTATGGGTAAGCCACAAACACAAATCACTTCCAGTTTTCAACTTACCCATAGCAAATAAAACAGAAAACCGGACGCTCTCGCCAGACTCACCTGAAAAAGAAAGAAAATAAGTTAGAACTATTATTGTAGAAAGAAATATATTTTTTACTTCAACTAATGAATTCACATTGATATGCAACGTAACTGGCAACACAGGTTGCTTGTCCAGAGCCAATGACGATAGTTCCACAAATCAGACACTCAGAAAAGGGGACTGCCACTGGCATAGGCTAATAATTACATTTAAACATATCTCAGCACAAACACAGTCACGTGGAAGAGTTTATGGTATGACGTACGCATTATTTGCAAGCTGAAAGGGCACATATTGTGAAAAACAGTAATCTTTCTCGGGATTTACTAGTAATTTATTATAAGAATGTTTTGCATACGACAGTTCGTGGTGCTAAGATAGAATCTTTAGCAGCCAAAAGTATTTTCCTCCATTAAAACGTTCTTCGTCATTAAGAAATTCGTTCGCTAGAAAGCTTGGTATTCAGTTGAAAAGATAACAATGTCGCTTCCTCACATCATCCTGTACCTCAAGCCTTTAGAAATCAGCAGAGGGAAAGGCGGAGATGGTGATGAGGGAGGGGTGGAGGGGTGGAGGTAAGGTACGCAGTGGTTCATATTACACTGAACTCGTGCTGAGGAAAAGCAGTGTTCTAACAGGCCACCCATTTCCAACTTCTCCTATGAGACTCAGATGTGGTCCATCGTCTTCGCTGACCACGTCGACAACGGTATTTTAAATTGTAATTTTCCTTCCTTCAATTTTCTCGAATGAGGTTTGTAACCCTATTTTTTCTGCACGTTAGTTTATTATTATTATTATTATTATTATTATTATTATTATTACCATTTCTATTATTACGCGGATGCGTAGCTTTGGAACCAGTCAAAATTATTGTTATTAATATTTCTGTTATTACGATGAAACATAACTCGTATTCAGTCAAAGTATGTAACAACTTCAAAAGACTTAAAAACACGATCAATTGTATAAAAGGGAGAGTACGTCCAAAGGAAGCAATGAAATAAATAAATAAGTATATAAATAAATATATAAGTAAGTAAATAAATAAATAAAGGTCTCCGCGGTGGGATAGGGTAGGTGTCATAATCGGTGCCCATTCTTAAAGCATATGCGCTGTCGTACGCCTGCATGGGTGGCGTACAGAAAGTGGCTTAGAAATCTCTGGTAGCAAGTCTACTCTCACGACCTCCACTCGCCAAGGGATTCCACTTGCCCTGACAGTGTAACTGGGACAAAATACTTTTCCAGATGCGAAAACAACTCAGTGTCTTAGGATGACATCGATGATAAATTAAGTTGGACTCTTCATATCCGACATGTCATTGTCAGATGTGAAAAACATGCAGTCTCATCGCAGTTGCGACTGGAGTATGATGGGGCTGTGATTGACGGACAGCGATAACTTTATACCGGTCTCTAATTACGATCACACTGTGATTACGTTCACCTGTGTTACGGATCAGCATTAAACAGCACGCTCCAAAGACTCGACACTATGCCGTACAAAGCCTTGCGTATAGTGACTGGGCGTTCATTTCAACACCAACCAATGCATTAGTTGGTGAAGCGAATGAACCGCTGTTAAAGTTGCGACGAATATTCCTCTGCATGAAATTCCTCTTGTGACTCCATTCTGACGAATATGAGCCTCTTGATGAAAAAATTCGGAAATTAACATCCTACCTGCGTGTGCGAAAGATATTGAATAAATAAGGAACTTTCACGCGTCGCGGCTGAGCATATGGAGGTGCTGACATAAAAGCACCAGAATGGAAAAATCCACTTTCACCACGTTACATAAGGCCATACGAAACGTCGTTTCTACAGATTGATGCCAGGACCAATTTAACATTTCAGTACTAGGACCCAACTAAGCCAGGCCAACGGAATTCCTGTCTCACTATCCCGATGCGTGCATGGTATATCCACATGAGTCTAAACCTGCTTATTGGGCGCCCCGAAGCAAACAATAAGGCCTATGTAAGTTGGATGCACACTCCACTGACAGCCGAGCTGATTGCCATTTTGGAAGCCCTACTATTCGCACAGACCAGCACAGCAGACACAATAGTCATAATCGCTGATAGTATGTCAGCCGTACAACTGATAATAAACCACCATAACAGTTGTACCAATTCCTCTGTTTCAGCAACTATCGACGCTGTGTTTCGAGTACAGTGAAACTATCGGAACATTCTGATTGTACGAGTATGGATGAAAGGCCACTGTGGGACACCTGGAAATAAACAAGTTGATGCCCTGGCGAAACAGGCATCTCTACACTGAGCTATTAATATGATAAACTCCCTGTCACGGGTATGATGCCTGTTCTCAGATAGCAGTTGTCCTCGGACTGGCAGGAGAAACGGTCGCGGACATCTACAGTCTACAAACTACGCACTAATTCATCCCACGATTTCAAGAGTATCGTGGTGTAACAAGGTACAAACATCAAAAGGAGCTTCGCGACAGTTATAGAACAGCTGAAGTTTAATCATTGGGATTTCAACAAACACCTCTATCGGCTCAACCTAATCGCCAACCCTCTACGTGTTTGCGGAGAGGAAGAAGATACAAACTATATATTTCTAAAATGTCCTCGGAACTCGAATCACATAACCGTACTTGCAATTAATCTTAGGGCTTCTTGTCGTGAGTTCCCAAGCAGCCTCCAAACCTTGTTAGCATCCAACGATGTTGCAACCTATTAAATAGTGTACAAGTTCGGCAACAGTGACACGTCTCGATATAATTCCCTGCGCTGTAAATCTAATGCTCTTGGGAATTAGAATCCCAGGGAAAGACTAAATTTCATATAACTGAATATTTTCCTACGTGCTACTCAACAGAATACATTCTCTAAATGTAAGTCACTATGTACTTTGCATATACACTGGTGACCAAAATTAAAGCAACAGACCGCTATTTCCCTGTCGAATCCACGATGTAATCGTATTAACTGTCAACCAGATGTCCGTACGGTCGTGTTTTGCACGGAAGATGGCATTCCAGGCAAGGCATAACCATGCCAACGATGACGTCAGGGCACATATGAAACAAGGTAGTGTTTGCTGCCTAGCCCCACAACCACAGTCATTGTGTACACAGTCACAGACAGTGCAGTATGGCACAGAGAAGATGCACACCTGACTCTCTGCGGTGGAGGGCCATAGAAAGAAAGGAAGCAGCACATTCGCAAACAGATTTGGCCCGATGACTTGCTTGTTTCTCAGATGTGACGACAGTTTAAAGAGACCAAAACTGTATCCCGAAGACCAGGGCGGGGCCGACCACGTGTGACTTCAGAAGAGAGAACCGTTATTTGGCTGTAAGGGTACAACATTACCGCCTTAGTACTGCACGGCAACTGGCATGTCAACTCGCAGCATCCACTGCACGTATTCTATCAGGCAAACGGTGTGCAGAACGCTTCAGCAGAGGGGTCGTCATTGTCTGAGACATGCTGTGTATCTACATCTGAAGCGTCTTCACTTAAGGGAACTTCTATGGTGGAGTCATCAAAGTCATCAATATAGCACCTGGACGACCGAACAGTGGGCCAATGTTGTTTTCATAGATGATTCCCGATTTAGTCTGGAGAGTGATTCTTGATAGAGTCGCCTCTGGAGGGAACGTGGAACACGGTTTCGAGACCCAACCATTGTGGAAAGAGACCGAGATCGAGGAGGATCCCTAACGTTGTAGGCAGGGATTAGTTTTACCACACGAACCCCTCTTCATGAAATCGTACATGTGAATCGGCAATGTTTTGACAGTTATAGTGACGAGATATTGGGACCTCGTTTGGGATTGTTGCGAGATGCTGGGGACCCACACGTTGTTTTGATGGACGGTAATGCTCGACCTGACAGAGCACGGGTGGTTGATGTTCTCTTGGAATCGGAAGATATTGCAGGCAAGGCATTGCTTGCTTGTTCTCCTGATTTGAATTCCATATAGCATGTCTGGGATGCACTAGGGGGAGGGCTTGCAGAACGTCATCATCCACCAACCACTCTCCTAAACTGCGAGCAACTCTGCAGATGATTGGGTGTTACTGCCTCAACAAGAGATTGATGACATCATTCACAGCATGCTCCGTCGTTGTCGGGCCTGTATTGCTGCCAGAGTTGGGCACACCCCATACTGGGTATATTAACCAATTGTCGAAATGCGTGTGAAAACCCGTTAAACTGAAAAAAAAACGAAAAACATTTTTGTCTACCGTTACGCATGTTTGCACTTGTTTGTGTTCTATGTTCATTACATTGTTTCTGTTTTACTATCACCGATTCATACTGTTTTGCGGCAAAATAAACGCAACCTTCCAAAATTTCCTTTTGTTGCTCTAATTTTAGACACCAGTGTTATGTGAACTGATGTAACTACGGCAATAGCTGTAGTACTCAAAACTGGTCCTTTTTAACTGTTCTTCTGTTCTGTCTAGATGATACACAACTGCGGAAATATTCAATCCTCTATCCGCAGCTTCTGAAAAAATTGTTGCAGGACATACCAAAGAACATGTTATTGTTAATTTAGAGTAAGTCATTAATATGGATTGAACTAAGAATATCCTTAGTGTGTGCCAACAGCGATTATCATTTCTTATTGTGTTGCCAGTATGATTTTTATAGCAGACTACCCGTGCCTGTTTCGTGTTACGCTTTCGTCTTGTTTGCTCGTTTCATTGTACTGTGATTATAAAACCTGTTTTATGTCAGAATCGGTCCTTTGTTTAGCATATGTAACTTCGTAGCAGGTACGACTTAAACTTTGAATTGCCAAAACAAGCTATGATTTGCAATATAACATTTCTAGGGTTAAGATGGCTGTACAGGCACTTTCTGAAAGCCAGCAAATCAAAAATATAAAGAAACATACGCCTGGCTTCCTTCTTGTTAATGACTTATGCTGCGAGCTTGGACTGTGTTTATTGTTTGGCTGGATTTCGCATATTATTACAACGGACGTGGGCGTTATTAGCGGGTTTGCAGATCTCACAGTGTCCATTCTTTTCGTAACCGTAGCGAGCCTGCGTCGAAATCTCAACTTGTACCAAACTTGTAGCTATTGTTTTGGATCCAATAAAGGGGATGGAAGCACAATCCCAGTCCACTGTCGCACAAGATAGCCTATACGAGTCTGAGGGAATCACTGAGAGAAAGAGAAGAGTATGTTTTACTCCGCTGAGAAAAGTCTCACTTGACTTACCTGCCTGCTTTACGCGCGACCATTAGAGTGTCCTATGGCTAAAAATTATCTTGCTACAATAAAAGGCTTCAGCAGTTTTAAAATCCTTCATTCTGTAGTTAGGTGTGTCGTGAACTTGTGGAGAAGTCGTTTGAGCATGCATGCAGAGCTCTGTATAGGACGTGTGAATTGTGGTATTCGCGTTCCTCAAGGACAATTTAATATGCTTACTTACAGTCAGTGTAAGGAAGCTTATACGACGTTCACCGCGAAGCACGAAAACGACCGCGAGGCTTTCAGTTCCTCTCGCACATACTTTGAGTAGCTCTTCAAGTTTCTTAATGTGTGCCACTAAACGTCCCTCCTGGACAGTAGTTTATAACTAGTTAATCCGACAGGTTATGTGGATGCCGACCAGTGAGAGCTACTTGCAAACCATAATAAGAAATACTCACTGCGATGCTTAGTTGTAGAAATGTGTTGGCATGGGAGCGTCAGTGCAACTCGTTTCGCTTGTTATGACCACCTGTTCCAGGAGAGGAATATGACAAGAGTTTCGCAAAGCATTTGCGTATGTGGAAAGGCACGAAAGCCGTTCTGCCGTTATCTACAACGACGTTAAGATTCCTGTAACATTAAGCCGCTGGATCGAACCTAAACGTTGATTCTCTTTGTGACGGTGAAGAGAGTAATAAACTAAAAACTTAAGTTTTGAATTATCTAGGATTCTAGATAGCCGAATTATTTGTTGAGGTCTAAAAAAATTGTGTTATGGTATCTAAAGTGCTTGGAGATGATTAAGTTGTATAGTTTGGTGAAGATCGGTCGCTGAATGCGCAGCTGAAAAATGTTCTGTAGGTTTTCTTAAAGCACAACTGTTTTCGAAATACGTAAGTTCATTTTCAGGTGCTCGCCATCGTGCATTTACCGTAGCCAGAAGAGTGGCCTACACTTCAAATAAAGTATTTTGAAACTGTTCGTACTCTAGGGAAAGAATGAGTACAGTAGCCATTTGTACATAAAAATATTTAGATTGATTCAGTACACGGAGAATAATAGTGGCTACATACGGAGTGTTCAAAAAGTCTCTCCGCAGTGCCGTATGATTGTTAGTTCCGCGTGCCGTACGATTGTTCGCCTGCCTGGGTTACTTCCCTTAAGTGGACTCTCCCAACGTTCCACTGTTTCGCTTATCTTAGTAAAAATTAATATTCGATAAATTAATAACTTGTATTTCACTGAGTTTCAGTTCGGTACATTCATTACGGCCTACGGCACGAGCGGCTAACAATACTTAATACAACTTAAACTAACTTAGGCGAAGGACAACACACACAGCCATGCCCGAAGGGGACTCGAGCCTCCGAAGGGGCGAGCCGCGCGAACCGTGGCGAGGTGCCCTAGACCGCGGCTACCACGTGCAGCTCTCTAATATTATCTAGTCAATTAGCCGTTCCTTATCGGACGTATCTCATAAAAATGCGCTCTTCAATACAATCTTTGCGTCAGGTTTGAACATATCGATGCCGGAGATCGACTTTTACCAGTCACGTAATGGTCTTCTGACCTGTGACATCAGATGTGCATAAACAGAGTTTAGAGCACGGACAATATTTATTTTGTTTGTATATTATTTTTTTCGAATATTGTTTGTGGTGAGAGACTGATGTGTAGCGTAGCCTCAGGTCTAGGCTGGATTGTAAGCAGAGAATTTGATTGTGAGCTGGATAAGTCGACGAATTTCACTACGAAATCTTACTTGTAGTGACGCACTTTTCTGTAGCAAAGCAAGAGTTCTAGGTTAGAATGGAAGGTACCACTTTGGTTGTGAGCTCTCGAAGACGGAGAATGTGCTGTTATGAGAATAACTATAATGCTGTTTTGGTACCTGTTTTAAGGGTACTGAATCACGATGAGTCGATTACCTCCGCCATTGTCATTCGATAAACCTCGTTATCAGATCTAATTTCAGAGATTTTTCTTGTCGTGGTCATTTCACGAGACGTATCATTTGGCACAGCTCTCTCAGTCATTCAGTGTCTGTACTTCGGATTTTACTCATTTTGCTGAAATCACAAATATAATAATCCCGTCCGTAATTGAATAGTACCGTTCGTGCATCTCACGCTGTGGGCCTGGGTCCGATCTCTGCTGACAATTCAGATTTAATCTGACACGCCCGTCTCTGAAATGCACTAGATGAAAATATTTGCACCAAGTTGAGATCGGCACAGTTTGCTCTTTATTTATCTATAAACATGACACTAAAATATTTATTACTATATATTAGACTGGTGCGTAAGCTCGTAACGTTTTTGCTTTGCGTGTTAATATTCTGACCGCTATGGTTTTATCCACCGATAGTCATTTTTTATTTGTAGGATACTGATGCTGTCTGTGTTTACGTATTGTTATTTTGTCATCTGGAGATGGTGAGTGGAGCTGTGGACGCTAGAAAATGGAGTGCCAAGTGCAGAAATCAGAATATTTCCTACATTTTCTTCTGTTTGAGCGTGGAGTGACAGCAGCGGAGGCAGCAGCAAACATTAGCGCCGTGTATGGGGTTAGTGCCACTGGACAGAGCACGCTTTCTTCTCATATTAAGAACGATCGTTTTGACATTAGTGACTCTTCACGTTCTGGAAGACCTTCGGGGTTTGATGAACATCATTTAAACGCTTTAATCACAATGTTCCACGTTAGTGTACTCGAGAACTGGCAAAAGTGATGAACTGTGATCGTTCCACCATCGTGCGACATTTGCATGGAATGGGGAAGGTTCAAAAGTCGGGTGTATGGGTACCAAACGCTCTAAGCCAAAATCACAAAAATCAGCGGGTGGCCATATGTGCAGCTCTGTTTGGTAGTCATGAATTTCCTCGGTAGCAACGCCGACAGTTCCTGTACTTTATCATTACTGGTGACGAGAAATGATGTCTTTATGCTAACATAAGGAAAAGAAAGAAATCGTTGATCCCAAACAAAGGCACAGCTCCCCGTAAAAAGACCTGCGTGCATCTACGAAAGAAAATGTTACGCATCTGGTGAAAGAGCGACAGTGTGAAGTACTACGAATTGCTTCCCCAAGGTGTAACCATCATTGCTGGCATTTATTGTCAACAACTGAGACGTATGCAGACGCTGTCTAAGAACAACGAACGGGAAGACTGCATGAAGGGATGCTACTCGACGATAACGCCCGCAGGCATTCTGCTAGACCGATGAAAAACACTTCACAGGCGATGAGTAGGGAAGTCATTCTGCGCCCACCTTGTTCACCTGCTCTTGCGCCCTCAGATTTTCGCATTTGCCGCTCTCTATCGAACAACCTTCAAGGAACTTCCTTTCCAGATGAAAATGCGCTGAAAATGGCTCTACGAGTTCTTCGTCTCAAAACAATGTGATTTCTACAGTCGCGGAATCGAAAAGTTACCCCAGCGTTGCCAGACTGTTGTAAGTAGTAAAGGGGAATATATTACTGGTGACTGAAGTCTCTATTATGTGTATCTGTAGTGTTTATGAAACTTATGGGAAAACGCTTCGTATTTATGCACCAACCCAGTATACATGGTAGAGCATAAGTAGTAGCGAAAAGTGACGCGGGCGAAAGAAAACGATAACAGAAGCAAAAACGTTCCAGAAAACATGTGTGCACAGAGATGCCGTTTGCGAGATAAGTGCGATAGTATTGTAATCAACCGCCACTGGCTACTACCTCAAATATTGTCTTAGGCAATACTGAGGAATTTTAGATGTAAATTTTTCTATTAAGCCCCGACCTAACTGGGACTAAATTTCACCAGTGTTGTACGTCATCTTGCGGAACTTTGGGGTATATGGTATTTGCATGATGGTGCGCATGCTCATTTTACTTCCAACATAAGAAGACATCTAACACGCCAGTCTGCTCCGAGATGGGTAGCCATAGCGCAGCCAGCACATTGGTCTCTTAAGGTCAGCTGATCTCAGTCTCTGGATTTTTCTGTGTGGGGCCATCACAAAAACTTACAGCACTCTTGTTGACAGGGTGAACTGAAGTAGCGAACTGAGGAGTCTTGACAAGATTAACGAGACGATCGAGGGTGTCTGAAAGAATTGGTAACTCGCAGCATGGCAGAGACGTGTGCAGTATCGCATCCGAATGCGAGAACGACACGTGGGACGCTACAAGTGTACGGTAAATTATAACACATACTTAACAGTATCGCATTATTTCCTAAGTTAGGCCTTGTGTGAAATTTGAACCCAATTACGTGTGTGTATTTCAAATACATTTATACTAATTAGCATAATATTTGACACTGAAGGCAGTAGTGGTTAGGAATCACATACGATTCGCAGTTATTTCCCCAACGGCTTATTTATGGACCCATGATTACTGGAACGTTTTTGCTTCTGTTGTCATATACTTCCACCCCTGTTAGTTTTTCTACTAGATACACACTGGACATATTAAATACAAAAATGGCACTTGGGCGTCTCTGGTACCCCTCTCCGCTTCGTGCTCCTGTCAACCGCTTGGGTTGCCTGCACCTTAAATTGGCCGTGATGTGGGACGAAGTAACCTGGTCAGCATGGCTTAAGGACGGTGTGTCAGCGCCAAGTAACATAATTCGATGAAACCTGGACCATAAGTAGAAATAATTGTTGTAGTACAGTGCAGTACAGTACAGTACAGAGGGTAAGGGAAAGAAATACGCAATGAGAAGAACCGAAATGACACTTTTGTTCAGAGACAATAACTACACTGAAGTCACGACGATTTTTGATGGTCCCTTGAACATTACAGAAGGAGGACGTGGTTCTTAATGAAGTGTGATATCACCACATAACTACACTGAAGTCACCACGATTTCTGATGGTCCCTTGAACATTACAGAAGGAGGACGTGGTTCTTAATAAAGTGTGATATCACCACATAACTACACAGAAGTCACCACGATTTGTGATGGTCCCTTGAACATTACAGAAGGAGGACGTGGTTCTTAACAAAGTGTGATATCACCACATAACTGCACTGAAGTCACCACGATTTGTGATGGTCCCTTGAACATTACAGAAGGAGGACGTGGTTCTTAATAAAGTGTGATATCACCACATAACTACACTGAAGTCACCACGATTTGTGATGGTCCCTTGAACATTACAGAAGGAGGACGTGGTTCTTAATAAAGTGTGATATCACCACGGGGGCTCTGCAACGTGCTCCCATACTTGCCACAAGGCTGTTAAGAAGTTCTTGTGGCAATGCGTTCCATTCCTCCCACAGAATGGTTAACACCCTCTGGATGGTCGTTGGAGGATATGGACGGTTTGCAATACGAGTACGTCTCCCAAACGCATCCCAGTCGTGCACGATAGGATTTAGGTTGGGGGGGGGGGGGGGGGACGGGCGGGGCAGTCCATTAAACGAACATCTTCTCGCTCTAAGGACTCCTCCACTGCAGCCGTTCGCTGCGATCGCGCATTGTCACCCCTAAAAATGAAGTCGGAGCCCCGTGCACCCCCGGAAGGAGGCATATGGGGTTGGAACACAGTGTCACTGTAACGTTGATCGGCAAGTGTATCCTGTTCAAGCATCTGGAGATTAGTATGGCCGCGCAGCATTTTGCCTCCTCACACCATAGCACCTGAACCCACAAAACGATCATGTTAGATAACGTACCTGGATGCATCACGTCCAGCATTGTCGTTCCGATCGTTTTCGTGATCCAAGTGTTGCGTGGGGAAGCAAAAATATTGCGTGGGCGTACTGGCCTCCAAATCTTTGAACAAGGTACAACCGTGATCAACGCTATTGTGACCCTGTGCTCCTTCCACATGTGCGTCTCTTCAGGGGTGCATTCAGCCCTGACTTCATTTTTATGGCATCGAAACAATAAAGTCGGAGGCGCTCTTGGAACGAGGGGACATTCGCCGACTGGAATAACCTGCCCGTGCCCCAGTTTCGGATCGAGCACGAGTGAGAAGCGATGGGGATACATTCTGCAGCACGCCCACGAGCAAAGGCGACCATCCAGGAGTTGTAAACTGCGCCGCCAGGGAAATGGAAGGCCCTGCCACAAGAACTCCTTACCAACTTTGTGGCCAGCATGGGAGCAGTTTGCAGAGGATGCTCTGACGTCCGTGGTGATCACACACACTATAAACAACCAAGTCCTGCCTTTTGTAATGTTATGGGGGCCATTACAAATTACGACGACTTCACTGTAATTATCGTCTCCCAATAAAAGTATCATTTCTGTTGCGTATTCCTTTTGTTTACCATCCGTACTATATTTTAGGAATTGTTTTTATGTGTGGCCCAACATTCATCGAGCTATGTTACTTTCGTCCTTAAATTTTACACACCGGTGTAACATGTTGCCCGACTCTTCTTATATTGGAATTTCAACAGTAAACCTCTCTGTGATGCTCAACGCATCCTCTCTTGTACCGTCTGCCAAGGAAGTTTGTTGAGAATCTCCTTTACCCCTATAGCGCCGATTAAACGATCCCATGACGAAAGGCGCCATTCTTTGTTGGCT
The DNA here is from genome assembly GCF_023897955.1 of Schistocerca gregaria. Lineage (NCBI taxonomy): Eukaryota > Metazoa > Arthropoda > Insecta > Orthoptera > Acrididae > Schistocerca > Schistocerca gregaria. Next base: position 460,778,721 of record NC_064926.1, on the reverse strand, counting down.
CCTCTCCATCCCTTGCACTAGTCCAACCTGGTAAGTGTCCCAGTGTAGTGAGCAGTCAGTCGAACAAGTGCTTTTTTAAGTCAGTTCTTCATGAATGAATTATATTTCTTCAATATAACACCGTTGATCAAAACAGACAGGTGGTATCGGTAGGTAGATTATATTTCCAAGTTGTATCCGAATAACTGCAGAAGTGTATTGCAGGGGAGCCAAACTCCCACTATCGTTCACCGTTGTGGGAAAGTCTGGATGGCGTTTGAGTCTGCTGTAGAATTTGCAGCCTCCGTGGATGGTACCTGCAGGAGCCGCTGAGAGCGCCCGTCCTAATGCGCGCATCCTCGAGTGTGCACGAACACGGCACATGTCGCTAACCGCTGTGAAAGCGGCACAATGGTAACAACGCGGCCCGAGTAATGGGCGCGCACTCGCGTCCGGCCACATTCAGCGCCACAAGAATTACTTCAGCCTTTTTGACTGCATTCGGCGCCGCGGCTTACGAGAGCCCCGCTATTCTACCTCTTTCTTTTCCACCTCCTCCTCCTTTTTTTTCCCGTCCCCTACCTGCAGTCAACACCGAACTTGCATCCTGCCACCAATTATGTGAGTGGGACGCCGTGACAACACGGCAGGCTGGAAACTCTTCCTACACTGAGCGACGACTGGCGGTGTACTAAGCTGCAATAGTTAAACTTCCTTTCTGAGCGTGCGCGAGGAAAAGAAAGGTAAGGAGTGCGCGAGGGGCGGCGTCAGTAGGTGGTAAGGGAGGGAGGGGGGTGTGAGGGTGGGGGGAAAAAGCGCAGCGATGACAGGGGAAGGAGACGAAGAAAAAGGAAGGGTACGAGCGGGGAGAAAGGCCGTTCCAGAAGAGGTGCCGGGGGCGGGAAGACTACAATGTCGTCGGCGACGTAGGCGCTAGGAGTCGCATTATGCGCGCGTTAACAGGCGCTTAGCGTCGCGACGCCGGCGTCGCTCGAGTGGCAACGACAACGAACGCGAGCGCATCACCGGCGACCAGGTCGCTCGTAATTGGGGGAGCGACTCATTGTCGCTCGCCGGCCGCCCCCGCCGCCCCCTAATTGCGAGAGCGACATCGCGAGGCGGCGCCTCCGCCCCTCCGCCGACCCCATCCGCGCGAGGCGTGGGCGCGGGTCGCTTGTTGCGGACTCGGCGGCGCCCTCGCCTCGCCGGCGCTACTCCTTCCGCCGGTGCCGCCGCCTCCTGCTCCTGCTCCTCCTCCTCCTCTTCCTCCGGCTGATATCATTAGACATAAACAGTTGCGAGGGTGCGCGGCTCCACAAAGCGCCTTTAGCCGCCACTGTGTGCGCCCCGGGCGCCGTCATTATGCTGGGACGCGGCGATCAAAAGCGCCTCCTCTCGCCTCGGGCTCAGAGACAGCGTACCGAGTCGCAGCGTCTTCAAAGTCACGTCTAGCAGCTCAGTACGACAGCCTTTGGAGAATTTCATAATGCGTTGTTTTCGCATTCTCTACACGCCAGTAAGACAATCAGCTCAAAACAACATTGGACTGGAATCCAAGAAGACAGTAGCTATGTGCGATTCACGCGCGGCTCACGTCATCAATTGAGCCATTATCCAGGGCCTCTTAAGCCGTCCTCTCATGAGACGTGAAAAATACTCGTGGACGAGGAGCTGTTGACGTCAAAGCGTGGAATTCGAGGCCCACGAGATAGACAGGCCGTGGCACTGCAAGTCCTACGAGTGCCAGCCTCCGTCTCCGGCGAGGAGCAAGTAACTATTGACTGCGCCTTTAAATGTACGCAAACTCTCGATAACACACGACTAAGTAAAGATTTTAAGTGAGTACCTCTTCCATTACGTATTCATTACCTGGAGGCCCTGCACAGAGCCGAACGTTCGTGAGGTACGGCTGACAAGTTGACTAGTGTGGCCTCACAGGTTCGTTGTGGGGCCCGTATTTCTCGTTGGTCCCGGTGGAATTCGACGTTCCATTATACTCTAGAGCGTGAAGTAGAGTCTGGCATGTCAGATTTTTGCCTCACTGGGAGACATGTCACCAGTGAGATGCGACATGGCCTTATGTCAAAAGCAGAACTTAGGAGCCGGCATATTGTATGGTGGTAAAGATCGTAATTAGTGGGTTTTCTTTCACGTAAAGTAGGCCTACGTGGCATAAATATAAGCTGTTCCAAAGCATCGGCCAATCTCTCGAAAACGGGTCATTTTAGCTGCGACTTGTTATAATAAAACGGCAAGAAACTACACATCGGTAGGTAAAGGTTCCCTGTAATTGATGTTCTTAGTGTTCTAGTGTGTGTGCTACGGAAGTATACAGTTTCAGTGCTACGGTACAATCGTGATGTATCAAAGGCACATGTTTTTGGTGCATTTCACATATTAAATATCAAATAATTACATTTCTAGATACAGTCTCTTTACATTCTATGCCATATGCGGAGGTCCAGCTGCTATCTAGAAGCTGTAGTACAGTAGATGAGTTATGAAGAGATGTGTAGCAGGTTCGCGTCCACCGCCTTCCGAATTTGTTTTCATCTTTTGTTTTCTAAAAGATTCTGGGTCGTTCTTATTTGTAATAGACGTATTACCTCGAAAGTCGAGATAATTTATTATAAATAACGTATTTGCTGCAATTCTTGTTACAAAGGTCAACGACTTGTATGTTTACCCAGTGGACAGTCTATGTCTGAAAGTAAACACAAGTTACACAGTAGATGTTTTTGCTATTTTGAATTTTTCTGTAAAACATATATAACTATCTCTGCGTTTACGGATTGGCTAGTATTTCAGTCCTGCCGGTGAATATCTTTTTCAATGACGCTGAGCAGCTTCGAAAAGAACATCTTATAGTGAATTTACGAAAGAATTTCATTGTTGAAAGCTACGTAATGAAGAGCGTTATTTCAGAGTGTTGGCAGTCAATGGAACATCAAGATTAGGGATATTATGTGTGGGCAAACTGACGTTAGACACTAACCATAACTACATTAAATTTAAAACTGATAATGGGATGGAAATTCAATTGAGGTAACGAGTAACTTCTACAGGTATATGTCTCAGATCGTTGTACAGCGTTATGTAGTGTACCTGTGCCAGCAACTTGCTGTTCAAGCTATCGGCGAGTCTAGAATCTTCTTCGCGATTTTCTCCACTATTCCTCGACAATCGCTGACAGAGATAACATAGCTATTTTATGTGCGTCCATTTTCGTAAAGAAACTGTGCACTTTGCGAATGACATAAAGCCGACAACGGCCGCTTGGTGGCATGCTAAGCGGATCCTCCGTGTGTCGACGGCGCTGTCTCTGATGTCCAGTCCGCATCCATGTCAACCATAGCTGCCTCGGCCCTTGTGAAGGCGACTTTAGCCAAGGAAACCGTCCACGTTTTCTAGATCTCCACCCTCAAGATAACTCCAATACTACCTAACTCTAGTTGGACTAAGCGAGCCCTGAAGTGAATTGTTACATCTGCAATCCAATTAGAAAACTTCCTGTTTATTCTGATTGGAAATGACATATGCACTGGCGGAAATAGTAAGTGTGATGCCACACGTCCGAACGCTACTAACTGATACTACAATATTTCCATGCCTATACGATATGACGATCAAAATAATCATTCTTATCGCAGCTTATGTACAGTATATTCAGCACAGAATAAATCCAGTCTGAGAGATGAAGAACGTTAGAACGTGTTGGTCTAGAGCGTACAGCACGAGTCGCCAGTCCTGGAGGCCTTGGGTTCAATCCCAGGTGGGGGCGAGGATTTTTCCTTTTCCAGTCCCTCCAGAACGACCCCACGTCCTCTACTCCTGCTGAAAAAATAAGCACTAGAGATCTTTTCCGTGAAGAGGGTGGGTGGGATAAAAGGGGGTCGGGCGAAGGACTTCCCCCCTCCTAGTGCCTCCTAGCTCTGCGCTCGCCTGCAGTCAGACCGATAGTCCGGTCATAGACTTGCTCCAAGACTTTATATTACCATTTACAGATGAAGAATGGTGAGAGTACACTATGGCTTGGGTATGTCTTAACGTTGTTGGACATCGCAACACAGTATACCCAGGAGAAAAGCCGCCCAGCTTTTAACAGTATACCCAGGAGAAAAGACGCCCATCATTCGCATGAAGGACAAGGGAGGATCATTCCTACTGATCGCACAGACAACTGGCTGTAGTGAAGTGATTGCTGCACGAGCGGTGAAGAGATGGGCTGACGATAACAATCTGGCAAGAAGAGGAGGCACGGGTGCTTGCAAAAGGAATACACCTCGAGAAGATATTAGGTTTCTTCGACTGGCTTTGATGAGTAAACGGACGACAACAGCTGAAATACGGTCAAAGTGCACAGGCAGAATGGCAGAATGTTACCGGAAACCGCCAGCAACATATTACAGTATCTGGGTTGAAATCTCCAGTTGACATGCATCATTTACAGCTGACACCATACCACAGACAACAAAGACTTGCGCGGTTTAAATCCAGAGTCAGCTGGGACATTAAGTGGCATTCTGTGGCGCAGCGATGAGCCTCGCTCTGTCTGAGCTGGTCTGCAGCTCGTCGTCTAGTTGTTAGCGTTGCTGCTTGTAAATCGTGGGTCCCAGGTTCGATTCCTAGCCGGGCAGAGATTTCGTTCTTTCGGGGACTAAGTGTTTGTGCTGTTCTAGGCATTTCATCTCATCTTCATCATAAAGACGCCCAAATCGCCGAAGTGGTTTAATGTAAGTGCTTGCACCGAATACCTGCAACAGAGTATCTCTGCCAGTAATGCCATACGATCATTTCGTTTTTTTCCTTTTGTTTGTGACGGAAAAATCGACGTCAACGCGACGGTAGACAACCTGCAGAAAGAACAGAGGAAGCAGCTATTATTGAGCCCACACCTCACCATCTCCTCGAATCATGGTGTGATGAATTGTTGGATATGTCGATAGGACTGATGTAGTTGTTGAATAAAGGCTGAAGGCTTGCTTATATGTGTCATGAATGGTATACCTTACCATTCATGACCAAGGTATCAAATGGCATATCGCACCTTCCGACGCTCATATGATTGGTCCAATGACGGTTGAACTCCACGGAAAGCAGCAAGTAGAAGACGAGGAAGTTATTGATGCATGAAGACGTTGGCTCCTACTTCGACCAATATAGCGGTACCTTGCGGGCACACAGGGCTTCCCAGCAACGTAGCGTAAGACCGTCGCATTGAACGGAGATCATGTTGAAAAGTAGGGTTTTTTAGCCGAAAGAGCGGGGAATAATATGATGTATTGGAACCCTGAATAAAACCAACCTGCTTTCAGAAAAAAAGTGTTGCATTACTTGTTGAACGCCCCTCGTACATACATTAGAAAGAAATAACTGTATAACTTTCTTATTTGCTAGAGATTTTTAGCAAAGAATTTGTCTACTGATCTGAGATTCGAACAGATATGGCATCTCACAGCACATAATCGCGCATCTGCTTATAATGAAAAGTCACGTTAGGCGCTCCAGGATGCTGTATGACGTGATGCGGGTCAGACGCGTGCCTCATTTGATGTCGCTGCGGTAGAACGTTCCATTCTCGTCCACTTCCTTATTCTTGTTCACATCCTGCCATCCGTGCATGGTGCAACAATTTCTCAAGCCATTACTGTTTTCTTAGCCCTATGCCACATGAAGGCACTATTGTGGATACAGTCTGTCGAAGACATTTAACCTTGATTTTCCTCACTCACAAGTTCCTGCCCTTCCGGATGAGACAGACCGTTGTCATTGAACAAGGAAATTCTTTTGGTTTTGCGACACAGCTTGCTTGCGCGCTATCGCATTTAATATTATGTCGAACGCAAAAATACATAAGTAAAATACGGAAAAATCGTGCCGAACAATCCAGGGATGTGGACGAATGAGTGACACTAACTGCAATACTTCTCAACTGTTCTACTGTTCAGTTGCAGGCCGCATTAAGTCCTTCGCGGTTGCTTATTCATCGCAGTTATTTTGATTATTGAGCACATGCTCAATTTGCAACAGTAGTATGTAAGTCACTGTTCTCGTGGCAGACTTAACCACGTAACAAATATCTCCCCACCGTCTACAATATCACTACCGAAAATAAATACAGCACAGCTCTCTCTGAAATCGCTGATACATTTCTATATTCGAAAACTCAACAATGTAAGTGTTTTGCAAAAACAGACATAATGTCTTATGGGACAACAGCAATCAGTGATTTTATAATGTTACTTAAAAACCGTCTTGATTGCAAATTTTTTTTTATTCACATGACCGGTTTCGGTTCATTCAGAACCATCTTCAGATCTGATATTTCAGTTACAGGAGTACCCCTTCCAAATCCAGCAGTTTTCACATGCTACGTCACATAAAATCCAGCAGTTTTCACATGCTACGTCACATAAAATTTTATGTGACGTAGCATGTGAAAACTGCTGGATTTGGACGGGTTACTCCTGTAACTGAAATATCAGATCTGAAGATGGTTCTGAATGAACCGAAACCGGTCATATGAATAAAAAAAATTGCAATCAAGACGGTTTTTAAGTAACATTATAATGTAAGAGTTAGTGGGATGGGAATGAAATTTAAGATGAAGTCTTATGGCCACCACCTCACTGTGCTCCCACTAAAGCAATTTTTAAGCGACGAGACAGGCACCAGCTAAAAAATTGCTTCCTCTCGAAAATAGGCAAGATATTAACAAAAATTGTCACCAATCGCGTGGGGCAAACCCATGATAGACGGATTTACGGGCGAGATGGCCAATGCCTGTAGTTCTTCCACGAGCCGGTGTACATCGCTGCCGGTCATTTGGTAGTTAGTAACGTTAGTGATTGTTACTGCTCCGGAGGACTCTTTGTTTCAACTAAAAGCAAGCAATTTCAATGATTTTAGTTTTCACTACTTCATGAAATTATGTAATATGTCATAACTTACGCTGTGAGTAGCGACAGAAGCATTAGTATTAGAGTTGTTTAGGTCTAACTGCATACCGGTACGTAGGTTTTGTTTGAGTTTGCGTCCACCATGTTTGATGACGCTCTATGGTCGCCTCTCCAGGCTGATCGGGAGAGGCGACCATACCATTATCGGGATAGATGGCCATCTCATAAACGTGTTATGTATTAAATTTTGATGACATGCTTATTTTTTTGCAGATGCCAAATAAGTACATTAGAAAGACCGGCTGTTCTAGGAGATTATAGCAAGAAGACCGTAATAATGTAAATAATGAAGTAAACAACGTTGGTTATTCTGTGAGAAAAGCTTTTCTGGAATTTAATATTCCCAGAAAAACTGGTGATATAAAATTAAAGACCGGCTGTGATTCAAAAATTCCAAAGGGTCCTCTTGTTTGGCTTGAGCAAATGAGTTACCACTTATCCACCACATAAATAAATGTACGTTCGTTGTTTTCCTTAACGAGGAACTGTGTACGAAGTCTAGCTTATGATTTTGCTGTGCGGCTTGGCCTAAAACATAAATTTAATAACGAAAAAGGAAAAGCACATTACGATTGGTTAAAGCTGGTCTTATCTCAACATCCAAATTTAAATGTGCGAAAATCTCGAAGGCGTACTTTGGCCAGAGTCCAGGGAATGAATTGTAATGAGGTCAAGGAATATTTCAACTTATTGTCAACCTTAGAGGATGAAAATAGTTTGCTCAATAAACCGGGAAGTATATTTAACATGGATGAGATAGGCGTTCATTTAAATAGCCGACCAGTTGCTGTTGTAGTTGAAAAAGCGTCAAAAACAGTTCCTGTGGTTACCTCGTCAGAAAAAGGAGACCCTATTACAGTAATTGCATGCTGCAATGCTGAAGGGATGTTTCTTCTTCCTTTTGTTGTCACGAAGGAGTTTAAAAAAATGTTGTCTCAAAGGGAGTCAAAAAATTTGTTTTCGCAAATGCAGTAAAAAAAACAAAAAAAAAAAAAGGAATGAGGCGACAACATGCCACCGGCAAGTAAAGTTATCATGTCAAAAAAATCTGCCTATGTGAATACTGAGATCTTTCGGAATGACTAAGGTATCATTCCGTGCTGCACAAACCCCTTCGGGCAATTATGTTGATTCTGGATGGCCATACTTCACACTGTAGCTCGGTACAGATGCTGGAGTTTGCGAGAGGAGTAGCATCATTTTATTGTGCCTCTCCAGCCCATACTACCTAAGATCTGCAGCCGTTGGACCGATCTGTCTTGAAATCTTTAAAGCTTCATTTTTACAGTGCCTTGGAAAAATGTCAAACGAATCACCTGCGTCGGAAGCTAGGAAGATTGCAATTTGGCGAGATATTGCAAGACTGATGGGGAAAAGCTGCAACACCACGGAGCGCCATCTCTGGATTCAAATTCACATAAATCTACTCGTTTAATCCCGTTGCAATGCCGGATGAAGCTTTTAGAAATGATCCAGATAGACTTACAGGAAATGAAAACATCAACATACGTGGCCAAACGCTGCACGAAAGAACCCCGTCACCGTTGCCATGTTTTCTGAAGAGAGTAGATATCGTAGTCATCTAGCCACAAATCCAACGAGAGAGCTCTGCTACTCAAACCGCAACTTACCACTTGATCCACCGTCTCTCCTTCATCATACAAATGTAGCCAAAAATCATCTGAAAGAAGAGCAAGGTCGCCTCTACCAGGACCTTCTACAAGACCAGACGATAGGGCTATTTGGCCTGGATTTCAAATGAAACGAACCAAGTCACCTCTACAAAAATTCTGAAAAATATTTCACTTATGCCAGCTAGACCCCAGTCTCAAACAAACACACGTAGACCTAAAAAATTAAAGCTACAAGCTTGACTTGAAAGAAAATATTTAAAAGATAAAATTTATCTTGAGGCAAAATGAAAAAGAAAATATACCTTCTGGAAAAACAGACTAGTGAAAAAGTCTCCGATCAGAAAGCTTAAAGGTATCTCAGACAGTTTAGACACGCCAGGTAACGTTCATAACAGGAAGAGTCGACTGACGAATTTCATGATGAAGACTACTAGCGCGTTGGATGCGCGGAAGTCTACTCAAAAACAGATAAAACCTGTGATTGGATTCCGTGTGTCAGGTGTAAGCGTTGGTTACATGAATGCTGTACATCATATTTTGATGTGTGCCATCGATGTGGTAATGCAGTTTAAAAAAATGGTTCAAATGGCTCTGAGCACTATGGGACTTAACATCTGTGGTCATCAGTTCCCTAGAACTTAGAACTACTTAAACCTAACTAACCTAAGGACAACACACAACACCCAGCCATCACGAGGCAGAGAAAATCCCTGACCCCGCCGGGAATCGAACCCGGGAACCCGGGCGCGGGAAGCGAGAACGCTACCGTACGACCACGAGATGCGGGCTGAATGCAGTTTAAAAATAATGAATCTAAGCCTATAAAGTAAATCTTTTTCGTAAATTAGGCTTAGTTCCAGATTCAACTAGCTGCATAATTCAGAAGACTTCTCATTATTTTGTATACAAAACTAGTTTGTTTCAACGATTTAATAAAAAAAGTTTTTAAAAAATCTCAAGAAGTGAAAAATGTATTTTACAAATGAGGTCCTGTTTAAGTAATCAGTTACCTACAATTAATATCTTTATAAAATATTATTTTAACATCAAGAGATTCAATTAAACGTGTTTATAACATTCTCTTTGATTTTAAAATATTCTGTCCGATGGCCATCTATTCCTTGCACGTCTGGCTATCTAACCGTGATTGTCGGATAAGATCGCCAAATGTTACATATTTACAAGAATTTTTAGATAGTATGAAACTGGATGTGTATTAGGTCGCGAAACTGCCTTTTGAAAACATTATGGTTATTTATCCCAGATTTACCCCAGAAACAATATTAGAGTTTAATCAATCAATAGAGAACCGGACCGCAACGAAAAGCGTAAGTGAAAATAGAACGGACCAGTGACTGTGTATACACTTTGACTGCTACTCAAAGACTTTAAGAAAGCTTGTGACCCTGTCCTTGCGCCGGCCGGGGTGGCCGAGCGGTTCTAGGCGCTACAGTTTGGAACCGCGCGACTGCTACGGTCGCAAGTTCGAATCCTGCCTCGGGCATGGATGTGTGTGATGTCCTTAGGTTAGTTAGGTTTAAGTAGTTCTAAGTTCTAGGGGACTGATGACCTCAGAGCCGTTTGAACCATTTTTGAACCCTGTCCTTGCAAAATCAATACTGAGGGAGTTCGAGAATAAATATATGTTAGTGTACTGAAAAATGTATGGGGTCACACTGCAGCGGAGTGTGTGCTAATGTGAAATTTTCTGTAAGATTAGAACTGTGTGCCGGATCGGGACTCGAATGGACCTTTCGGCTTTTTGCAGGTAAATGCCCTACCGTCTGAGCCACCCAAGTACGGCTCACGATCCTTCCTCACAACTTTACTTTCGCCAGTACCTCGTCTCCTACCTTCGAAACTTGCCCACGAAGGGCAAAAAGACGCAGATTTGAGTCCCGGCCTGGCACACAGTTTTAATCTCTCAGGAAGTTTAATATTTGGAGTGTTTCAGGTGAGGTGTTATTCTCTGTAACTTAAAAATAAGTGAAGAGAATGTTTATTCATATAGGTACACATAAGAAATGCTTTTCTACAGAGTTAGGAACATAGTTTATTTAGTTATTTTCCAGAAAAGGACACAAATGACTTATAATGTTTTAAACAGAACATTGTTTTTTTGTTCTATCATGTATGTAATGTATTCAAGTCAGCTGTGTACAAATCAATTCAAATAAATCTTCTATTTATTTTGCTTGGGGAGCAAGAAACGTTTAGTGTTGTAGCGGTGGGTGCAACCTAATTGACTGTGTTCAGATGGATGTTCTGGTGGGAGAATATTCACTTAAGTGATGCGTTCAATCGAGTGCCCGTTTTCCTGAATACAGAACTCAATGCACTTTTTCTATGCCCTGCGGAAAAAATGTAATGTTGCTCTTGTGTTATGGAGCGATAAGCTTCCTCGATGAGCTGTTTTAAATCATCTATGGTTTGTTAATTTCACATCCCTATTCGTGGAAGACCGCCGCTGACTAACGTAAGTGGAAATGCTAAATTTCCAGGTGTGGGCAGAGGCCAAGCTCTCCGTGTTCTTCCTCTCGTCATAAATACAACTGTGCATATTTAGGAATAACGGATGTCTTGGGCATTAATTGTTAGCCGTTTGTGGTCGTCAATCCATGCTGGGCAGACAGCGCAGCAGTGCTGTACAGGGGTGGACAAAAATGTGGAAACACGGCGAGAAATGTATGTTTGAACATAAATACTGATACTAGCCAAGCCTGCAGGAGTCGGTGTTGTACTGCAGACCACGAACGGCACGTGTGCAAAGTTCTCAATACGTTGGAAGCGCCAGTCGTGGCCAGAACAGTGTTCTAAGTGAATGCAAACGTGGGAAAATGGTTGATTCTCTTATAGTGGGTGCTTCCGTAACCAAGGTGGCCGATGTGTTGTGTGTTTCAAGCGTTACCGTGTCGAAAATTTATACCGCATACAGGCAAAGAGAAAAACATCAGCCGCTAACTCACAACGCGAACGTAAGTGTGTTGAGTCATCGTAATGGACGGTCATTGAAGAGTATTTTGACGAAAAGTAGGAGGACAACAGCTGCAAAAGTCACTGCAGTACTGAACTGCACACTCGCGAACCGTTCATTTTTGGAACACAACCTACGACCAGCTTAGAGACAGAAGTGATGACTGTTTCTGCAGGACCTGACCATCATTTTGCAGGACAATGCTCAAGAACGTACAGTGCAAGCTGTCACTGATTTGTTTGACTGATGGGGCTGGTAAGTGTTGTACCACCTACTGCAGTCCCCTGACTTAAGCCCTTGTGAATTCAACTCGATTTCTAAACTGAAGGAAACACTTCACGGCATTCGCTTCAGAACTGCCACAAATTCGTTGGGCAATAGACCGCGCCGCTCGAACTGTCAACGCAAGTGGCACGGCTAAGAGTACCCTACGACTTCCACATCCCTGGCAACGGGTTATACACAATGCTGCAGGTTATACACAATGCTGGTGACTACTTTGAAAGTCAGTAAAATTTTGAAATACGCATCTATTTTGTACGAGCTGTAAATACACTCCTGGAAATTGAAATAAGAACACCGTGAATTCATTGTCCCAGGAAGGGGAAACTTTATTGACACATTCCTGGGGTCAGATACATCACATGATCACACTGACAGAACCACAGGCACATAGACACAGGCAACAGAGCATGCACAATGTCGGCACTAGTACAGTGTATATCCACCTTTCGCAGCAATGCAGGCTGCTATTCTCCCATGGAGACGATCGTAGAGATGCTGGATGTAGTCCTGTGGAACGGCTTGCCATGCCATTTCCATCTGGCGCCTCAGTTGGACCAGCGTTCGTGCTGGACGTGCAGACCACGTGAGATAACGCTTCATCCAGTCCCAAACATGCTCAATGGGGGACAGATCCGGAGATCTTGCTGGCCAGGGTAGTTAACTTACACCTTCTAGAGAACGTTGGGTGGAACGGGATACATGCGGACGTGCATTGTCCTGTTGGAACAGCAAGTTCCCTTGCCGGTCTAGGAATGGTAGAACGATGGGTTCGATGACGGTTTGGATGTACAGTGCAATATTCAGTGTCCCCTCGACGATCACCAGAGGTGTACGGCCAGTGTAGGAGATCGCTCCCCACACCATGATGCCGGGTGTTGGCCCTGTGTGCCTCGGTCGTATGCAGTCCTGATTGTGGCGCTCACCTGCACGGCGCCAAACACACATACGACCATCATTGGCACCAAGGCAGAAGCGACTCTCATCGCTGAAGACGACACGTCTCCATTCGTCCCTCCATTCACCCCTGTCGCGACACCACTGGAGGCGGGCTGCACGATGTTGGGGCGTGAGCGGAAGACAGCCTAACGGTGTGCGGGACCGTAGCCCAGCTTCATGGAGACGGTTGCGAATGGTCCTCGCCGATACCCCAGGAGTAACAGTGTCCCTAATTTGCTGGGAAGTGGCGGTGCGGTCCCCTACGGCACTGCGTAGGATCCTACGGTCTTGGCGTGCATCCGTGCGTCGCTGCGGTCCGGTCCCAGGTCGACGGGCACGTGCACCTTCCGCCGACCACTGGCGACAACATCGATGTACTGTGGAGACCTCACGCCCCACGTGTTGAGCAGTTCAACGGTACGTCCACCCGGCCTCCCGCATGCCCACTATACGCCCTCGCTCAAAGTACGTAAACTGCACATACGGTTCACGTCCACGCTGTCGCGGCATGCTACCAGTGTTAAAGACTGCGATGGAGCTCCGTATGCCACGGCAAACTGGCTGACACTGACGGCGGCGGTGCATAAATGCTGCGCAGCTAGCGCCATTCGACGGCCAACACCGCGGTTCCTGGTGTGTCCGCTGTGCCGTTCGTGTGATCATTGCTTGTACAGCCCTCTCGCAGTGTCCGGAGCAAGTATGGTGGGTCTGACACACCGGTGTCAATGTGTTCTTTTTTCCATTTCCAGGAGTGTAGATAGTTGCCACTATTAAAGTTCCAACCCTCATAGATTTGCAGCACCCAGATTTCTCTCGCTGCTAGAACTTTACAAACAGTCAAGATAAACCACCGGTGAGAGTGTACTGTTTGTGGTAGACTTTATCTTGAGTACCATTGTAGCTGTGCCCCATCCGAATGGAAAGGTTTACAAAATCAATTTACGAGCTTGATCAGAGTCGGTTGTTGAGTTGCTGCCTACTACCTTCAACTATGGCTTTATATTAATGAGCATTATATGTAAGTAATGGTCAGTTTTACAACCATTCCACATCGCATTAGCTGAGAGACCATAAATTTGTCTATCGTGATCGATCTGGAAGCTTGCTACAGTTTCCGTTAACACACGTTAGCAAGCCTGCTCACTTAACTCTGTACATAATTATTTTGGAAAACGTACTTGCAGGAATGGCCCACAGATCTACTTTTCGTGTCATATAGTTAACTGACGGCAATTATCACTACAGCAACACCTACAATATCTTGTGTATTTTTGCCTGTTTATGTGTTTTATTGTATTCATTATTTTGTAAGTGAATCTGTGAGTGTGCCCGCGTATCGCATTGGTGATTTCAGTCGGATGTAAGGAAAAAAGCTGGCTGACAATTATTTGCTTAAATAAATTCGTTCAGGTTGGTGGCTTTCCGCGTTAAATCGAAATTTGATAGTAGGGGCGGGGTATCTCAAGTTACGTTTGATTAGTAATGTGTTGTGGTGAACATGTCCTATACGGAGTCATTATCTATTCACAACAGCATGGGATACTCGTGCTATCATAGTTAAAATATACGGCGTGGGGAGGATAGTCTATTGATTTTACTCTTACTTGTTACTTGCAGTCGTAACTGCTGTAGAGGATGTCAACTAGTCACGATCTGCACCAACTTTATGAAACGTCTTAACCTGTTTCAATGCAGTCCTGATGGTTAAACTGTCTGTCAGTAGGCGAGGTAGTCACGACCATTTTAGAGAGGGATACAGTCAAGGGTTGAAGGGGTGCCCCAGGGATCAGTACTGGAACCACTCCTGTTCCTTATTTATATAAATGATATGCCCTCGAGTATTACGAGTAACTCTAAAATATTTCTATTTGCTGGTCACACTAGCTTGGAAGTACAGGATGTTGTGTGCAACAATGCGATGGTTTCAAGTAGTGCAGTTCATGACCAAAGCTCATGGCCTGTAGAAAATAAACTAACGCTAAATCACAGTAAGACTCAGTTTTTACAGTTTCTAACACACAATTCAACAAAACCTGACGATTCAATTTCACAGAATGGGCATATGATTAGCGAAGCTGAACAGTTCAACTTTCTAGGTGTTCAGATAGATAGTAAACTGTCGTGGAAAGACCACATCCAGGATCTTTTTCGAAGACTTAATGCTGCCATTTTTACTATTCGAACGGTATCTGAAGTGAGTGATCGTTCGACACGACAATTAGTCTACTTTGCTTATTTTCATTCGCTTATGTCGTATGGTATTATATTTTGAGCTAACTCTTCCCTTTCTAAAAGGATATTTTGGCTCAGAAACGGGCGGTTCGGGCAATAAGTGGTGTAAATTCACGAACCTCTTGTCGACCCGTGTTCACGAGTCTGGGTATTTTGAGATTGCCCTCTCTCAATATAAATATTCTTTACTGTCATTTCTTGTTGACAATATTAGCTTATTCCCATGAACAAGCAGCTTTCACTCAGTTAATACTTGGCAGAAATCAAACTTGCATTTGCATCGGACTTCTTTAACTCTTGTGCAAAAAGGTGTGCAATAGACTGCTGCAACCATTTTCAATAAGCTACCGCTCGAATTCAAAACTCTTATCAGTAATCCACGCGCTTTGAAATAGAAAGTGAATACTTTCCTCATGAGTGTCTCCTTCTACTCTGTCGAAGAGATCCTTGAAAAATTAAACTGATTCTTGTTGTATTGTTGATTACGTTTACCTAAACTTACGACTTGACTTTTTTCGGGTTCATAAGCATTTTATTTTTATCTGTTATTACTTTTATGTTGTAATTTCATGTACTGACATGTTCCATGACATTGGAGATTTACTCCTCAATTTGGTCCTACGGAACTTGAGAAGTAAATAAAAAATAAGACGACAGGTTTAGATATATTTGTCCGGTGTCTGTCGTGTCAGTTCGAAACTGCTTTAGGAATATCAAAATAAATTCTTTGGTGGATCAGTAGAGGTTACAGAATACCTATAGTCAACATAATCGAAGGTTGGTTTGTGACATAATAAAACATGTAGGACCGACATACACTGATAAACCAAAACAGAATGGCCACTGCCCACTGCGGTATTGAATGCTCCCTGGTGGCGTTGCGAGCACGTCACGCGGTAAGGGAAGTTTCTACGCGAAGCAGAGATGTATGGTGAATCAATCTAGCGACGATAAGGGCCGCCTCAAATTGGCGTAAACGTGGACATAAGCGACTTTGACTTAGGGCAGATTGTTAACGCCCGGAGCCTGGAAGCGAGCATCCTGGAAACGGTGAAGCAGTTCGGTCGTTGGCGCACTACTGCCGTAGCATCGACAGAAAGTGGCTGAAGGATGGTGAAACCATGAGCAGGCGACAAAGTGTTGGACGTGCACCTCTCATGACAGAGAGTCGACGTCGGAGGGTAGTCCGCTCTGAAACCGGTACGTGACACAGTGCAATGCTGGCGTAGGCGCAAGTGTTTCGGAGCAACAGACGACCCCTGTCAGTTCTCATGTTGACCCAACTACGCCGTCAATTAAGATTGCAGTGGGTACAGAATCATCGAAACTGAGCCTCATCCATGGAAACGTGCCACCTACTCGGATGAATCGTTTCTTGTTACACCAAGACGCTGGTCGTGTCCGAATACTCCGTCGTTCGGGCGATCGGCTGCTCAAAAGAGCACCGCCCACGGACGCAGACCGGTAGCTGTAGAAAGCGTGAGTACTAATGTGGGCCACCTGCATCTCGTCCGCCTTCTTAGCTGGGTGGCAACGTGCTCGCCCTCATGCAAGCGGGCCCGGGATCGATACCCGGCAGGGTTGGAGATTTTCCCCGCTCGGGGACTTTGGTGTCGTGTCGTCCTCATCATCATTTCATTCTCATCACCGGCGCGCAAGTCGCCAAATGTGGCGTCGACTGACATAAGACTTGCACTTGGCGGCCGAAATTCCCCGGTTGGGGCCTCTCGGTCAATCATGCCATACGCACATTTCCATTTACCATCCCCGCAGACTTGATGTCTTCCTCGACGACGGTGGCATCTTGTCACAAGGCCAGAACGTCCTTCAGTGACCTGAGGTACTTGATAGAAAACCCATGTTGATGCCTTGGCGTCAAAGTTCGCCTGATGGAAAGCAACAGAGACGCTATCAGGTGCCAGCTCAGCGTCCCCAAACCACCTGTCCACAATTTTCGGGTATTGCGAAACCCTCTGCATAGACATCTGATGCTACGTACCTCCTAAAACCTCCCTAGGACTTCAGGAATCCATGTCACGCAGAATCTCTGGTGTAATACGTTACAAAGGTGGACCAACACGCTATTAAGCTGGTGGTACAACGTTTTGGCTCTACGTTGCAGTTTCAGGTGAAGACCGAAAGCGTGGGAAAGTCTGTAACAACGGTCGTCAAACTTTTTTGCTCGAAAGCCAACTACGACTTTGTGGGCCAGCACCTCGGACCGTCTCTGTACCCGTCTTACTGTTAACTGGTAATCTACGCATATTAGTACCTTATGAGCTCCCAGTATACTAGCTATAGTAAGGGCATGATAAGTTGGCCACCAGTCTCAAGCACTGATCGTTAAAAGCCAGCACCATGCGAAAAACTTCGTGTCGACTGTTGTGCCTTTCAAATTGCTGCCACCCTCAGCGACCTGAAAGTTGTGACACTGTAACTGCCTCAAAGTGGTTCAAATGGCCTGAGCACTATGGGACTTAACATCTGAGGTCATCAGTCTTCTAGAACTTAGAACTACTTAAACCTAACTAACCTAAGAGCATCACATACATCCATGCTCGAGGCAGGATTCGAACCTGCGACCTTAGCAGTCGTGCGGTTACGGACTGAAGCGCCTAGAATGTCTCAACCACCGCGGCCGGCTATGACCTTCTCTATAACGCGCTTTAACGGATCCACGCTACTTCCGTGTCAAAAATCATACCATAGCAACTTATCAATAAGAAGCACACCTGCCTATGAGTTGTCAGTTCTGGAAGACAATCAATATAACGTTCCCGTCTCGCATCCTCTGCCCCGCAATGGCCGCGTACTCTGCCCCTGAGGTAAGCAGCCAGCTTTACTCAGCTGAGAGTGAATTCGCTAATTAAACTCATCTTAAAACCTCTGTAAGCATTTTAGTTTGTTACTCAGCAGGAAAACTACACTCTTAAGATTAGTTGATGTTTTTGGATTCGGCTGTCAGTCGCTAGAAGCACATTATCGTTAGAGCACGAAAGAGTCGCAACAAATGTATCTGAATAGGCTACTCTCCGAACAGCGGGTTTGGGGAAGGGATGTCTTGGTGCTCGGTTGCTACTTGAGCCTGACCATCCATTCGATCATGTGCCTTAATGTAGCTGTGTTCCAGCGTATTAAGCAAGGATTGAACGACGAAGCTGAGCTAGTTCTCAGGCAAAATGTGCCAATTGTTTAATTCCTTTTGCACAACATTTTAATTAGGCTGAAAGTTACGCTCAGCCAATGGCACCAATGTATGTGCACCGTTCAGATTTACGTGCAAAAGCAATCACCCTTAAGTAACTCCGGAATGGAGCGAGGCTGATGGTTCAGATTTGATCTACTGGTGTGTGGGACTTTGGTCTGAATAAGTTTTAACCGTTCGAAAAAAATTCGTTATTACACGAATTGAACGCTCGGAAACGGTTTAAAGTGAATTAAATAAATCAAAAACGCATTCTTTCGATCAAATGAAAGCTCGCTTTCGGAAATCAAGCTTCAGTCGGATTTTATGTCCTAAAAACGTATTTTATTTTTATTTTCTTTATTTTTTTTACCCGCACTACTTCTATGTTTCAAACATGTGCGAATCGGTTCAAGTTTTGTTATAAGGTAGACAAATATCTGTAATTAACGGTCGTCTTGTGCTGTGAAAGTTTCACCGTTGACACTATATAAGCAGCATGGTTCGAAAGACAATATAAAACATATAGCGGACCAATCGTCGCCCGAGCCAACAAAAAAAGTACATCGGTTGTCAAGCTATGGCGGTCTAATGTCAGAAGTATGGTATAGTAAAAGTCGCAAACCAGAATGACAAGTGCTCCTATGATAGCACAAAAACAGCGAATGTGTTCTGGGCAGAGTTAGTGGTGTAAAAGAAGGGAGTTAACGCTTCGACTTACCTGGTATCGTCAAAGATATTTAATTCAAATCATCCTGACATTTTTTTTTTTTTTCAGTGAACCCTATTTTCCCAACGCAGTGGGCTGTCTTAGATCCACCGCCTGTTACATATATGGTAAGGAGTGTAAGAATAATTAGATGGAAATTTATGTGCTTCCAGAGATTGGTGTGCATTTACAATAGGAAGTATCCGAGAGTGGCGGTGCATCTGTCATAGGAAGTATCGCAAAGTAGGGATCCATGTATCCTAGACTTTAATGACATGTTGTGTCACACTACACGATGTGAGGAATGCATGTTGGGTTAGATTATGGCATGTGTCATGTTATACGACATGGCATCATGTATCATGTTAGCTTAGCTGACACGATCCTTTATATTACATGAAACGAGTAATAATACCATCAAGTAAAAAGCGTCATTATGTCAAGATGTTTTGATTTAATTGGTACTGTCAGATACGTCGAAAAGCTGATTCCCGTCGTTTACATCCCTACCTCTGCCTAAGACATATTCGCCTTTTTTGTGCTACGATAGGAGCAGTTTTCATTGTGGTTACAAAATACGTTTGAGTACCGTGGGCCGCACGAATACTTGACTCAGACCACATGCGGCCCGCGGTTTGACGTCCGGTGGTATGCAGGAAGTCTTTCGCCAACAGTGGATGGCAAACAGCTGCTGTAGGTGATACTGAAATCTTCGACAAGCCACATTCACCTAGGTCGTGCGCTACATGTCTAAATGTCTCATTACGAATCAGCATTAACCGCAGCTACTAACCATAAGCTTGCGCTGTGATCGATTAATAAATTCTTCAAACTTTTTTTGTGGATTATCTGAATTTCGCGCAGTTTTGGGGACAAGCGCACATTTCACTATACCAGACTATGTATTACACGGTGCAAAAAGGTAACCAGGGTCAGCGGAAGAATACATCTCGTGTTAAAGAGCTCTGGTTGAAAGCACAGCTTACTATTAGCCCGCATAATGAGTTGATGTACTGTCAATAAAGAAGGTTTTTAGATCGTCGAAATTCAATAAGGATGTCACGAAGTGCACTGGGAAGACTATGGTCTTTCTGGTTGAAATGAGTGTATGTGTCTATGTACGTGTGCGTGTGTGGTGTGTATGTGTTTGTAGTTGGCGACGGCTGTGCGTGCGTATGCGTGTGCGTGTGAGTGTATGTTTTGGTTGGTTAAGTGGTCCGGGGGCTAAAACCGCGTTACTTCACCCCTTGCGTTGGGGTATGCCCGGACCCTTCTTGCTCTGCTGTCCTCGAGTGGTCAAGGAGCAGTTTACGCAGTCTGTCTACAGCGGCTCTCGTAGCTCTATAGGGTGCGAGGTGAGTTTCCGCGGCGTCACTGCACGTTTCAAAAGGTCTCTTGCATGCTCAATTGCGCTCTTGGAAGAAGACATCACAGGCCATTCCATTCTTTAAACGTCAGCGTCGTGGGGAAATGTGCACGCCAACTGGGCACGGCATGTCAGTTAGTAGTCAGCTTGAAGAACGATAACACGGACGACTCTTATGGCGGTAGGGAACAACGAGGTGGAAGTTGACGTCCACATACCTGGGCCGCCGCAAACTGTCGCTGAAGTAGCTGAATAATGTCCCGTGTCTGTGGTTCCCGAAAAAAAAAAAAAAGAACGCTTCTTTACAGGGTCCAATGGATCGTACCTTTCACGTTTCACTCTACATCATAAGACATGGAACACACAGTGAAGTCAGCGCTAAAAACGAATTTCGCTTCAGGTATCGTTATTGGTTGCCTCTTGCCACTAAGGTGCTCAGTTCCCCATAATGACCTGATAAAATAGTCGTAGCGGACAGAGGTTATATTGCGAAATAAATGAGAAGACTGAATGAACTTTGATACAAAAAACAACCACACTGTTTCTGAACACTTATATTTTTCGGAGATGTGTTTCACAATTTGTCCACGATGAATCTCCTCTTCGTTGTCTCGTCTTGACCCACCGTTTATACTCACAGCAACCTGAATTAGTTTCTAAGATTTTTCCTGTACCTTCTGCATTATTTCTGATGTTGGATGAGTCTGGTTGTGAGAACACGACCTGTTCCGAAAATTAAATATGCATCTTCAGGTGCTTCACTGTGTACAAAGAGACAAAAGCACTTACTAGAAATTTAGCCATTCCCAGAAACGTACAAATAAAAGCGATAAGGTCTGCGCCGGCCTTGATGGCCGTGCGGTTCTAGGCGCTCCAGTCCGGAGCCGCGCTGCTGCTACGGTCGCAGGTTCGAATCCTGCCTCGGGCATGAGTGTGTGTGATGTCCTTAGGTTAGTTAGGTTTAAGTAGTTCTAAGTTCTAGGGGACTGATGACCACAGCAGTTGAGTCCCATAGTGCTCAGAGACATTTGAATTTGATAAGGTCTGCATCTATTTACAGTCAAAAGATGAAAGATCCTATTTAAACCGGATAAAGCAATTCCAAACATTTATATCCAAGTATTTAAAACTTCTGACTCACGAACGTGCGAGCGTCTATAACAAAATGTATTGGGGGCTAAGGCCATCCCCAACCTAAGAAGGAACCGTCTTAATGTCTGCTCCACTGCGCATGCGCGGCTTTCCGCGTAGGTCTCACTTCGAAAAGCGGTTAATTGGCGCCGGCAACAACAACGCTTCCTACCCATGCTCCCTGTAATGGAGGTAAAGTATGACACAATTGATAACTGCTTCTCTTTTAATGTTACAAGCGTGGAGTTTTTACTAAGTATTTTAATTATTTTTATCATAAATTAATTTAATAGCTACTACGTTCTTATTTTGACGTTTGACTGGATTCCTCCTTGGGTTGGCCTTAGCCCCCAGTACATTTTATTATAGACGCTCGCACATTCGTAAGTCAGAAGTTTTAAATAACTTCATATAAGTGTTGGGAATGGCTTTATCCGGTTTCAACAGAACCTTTAAAATTCTGACTGTAAGTAGCCATAGACCTTAATCGCATTGATTTGTACATTTCTTGGTATGGCTAAATTTTTGGTAGGCTCTTTTATCCCTTTGTACACAGTAAAGCATCTGAAGGTGCAAATTTAATTTGCGAAACCGGTCGTGCTCTCCAATAAAGAATTCTAACAGTCACAGAGGTCTTGTTTATTGAAATGGTTCAAATGGCTCTGAGCACTATGGGACTCAACTGCTGTGGTCATTAGTCCCCTACAACTTAGAACTACTTAAACCTAACTAACCTAAGGACATCACACACATCCATGCCCGAGGCAGGATTCGAACCTGCGACCGTAGCAGTCGCACGGTTCCGGACTACGCCCATAGAACCGCGAGACCACCGCGGCCGGCGTTTATTCAAATCACTGGTGACGTAGTCTGTCTACTTCCAAACAGGTAGTTTTTCAGTAAAGGTATTTCATACTGGCAAAATGTCCCGCCGTCGCACAGGTAGCACCAAGTATCTACGACCGGACGACTTGTCTGGTGTAGCGGTAATAGTTTATACATCCAAAACTTCCTTGTGAATAGCTCTGTCTATCAATGAAAACGTATCAAAATTTCGCAGTATTTCATGAGCTTAGCCTTTACGTAAGGGCAGAAAAACGATGTTGACGATATTTGGTTTGTGGGGCCCTCAGCTGCGTGGTTGCCAGCGCCCGTAATAATTCCCAGTCTTTTCACTGTCCAGTCTCGCCACTTTCACGAATGATGATGAAATGATAAGGGCAACATAAACACCCAATCTTGGGGCGGAGAAAATCCACGACCCGGCCGGGAATCGAACCCGAGACCCCCATGAGGAAAACAATGGAGGGTGGCAGACACACACACACACACACACACACACACACACACACACACACACACACACACACACATTTTAATTTATAATACGTATAGATTATGGAAACAAGGCTGCTGTTAAACGACTAACACTTTTCGTGGAAATACTATTGACAGCTTGCATTGTAAATCAATTAAAGGATTGAAGATCATTAGGATGCAGTTTTATAAAGAAATCTCTTTATGAGAAGTAGACTTGATTTCTCAACAGCGATGGAATGGTAGAAAAGCCAAAAATGAGCATAGGTGTGAAATAGGGTTGTTCATTGACACGACTATTATTTAATGTAAGAGGAATTTACGGAAATAAAGCACTATCTCGATGTAGGCGTTGTTCGTCACGGAGAGGAAATTAGCGTGATACGTTTTGCTGATGATAGAGCAGGGATCGATGATAATTGGTTGGTTGATGAAACATCGTCACCCAGCAGGTAATATGAAAAGAAGTTAATGGGGTATCCATTAGGTGGACATTCTGGATGGTTAGGTCATATATCTGGGCAAGAGGTTTCTGAAGATGTGGATGAATTTTACTATCTCGATAGCAGAACAGAGAAAAAATAAATATGAAAGAAAGACACAGTAGCAGACCTTCCCATAAAATGAAACATCTGTCAGCATGTAAAATGTAAATGTAAAGGTCGCAAAAATTAGCTGATAGCCATGGAGGACACAGATCCTTAGGACTGCGAAACGTGGGTAATGTACACAGAAATGGAACGATTTCAAGCCTTCGAATTATGGTGTTTCTGGAGAATGGTGTGCCAAGATGGACTGATCTAGAATGAGGTGCGAAGAGATCCTGCAACCAGTCGACGAGAAAACTGCCTAACGAAGAACAAAAATGAGTTAGGCACGTATTACATGAGTCGTTGCTGAAGACTACAATGCCTCCCAAGAACAGTGGAGCACTCCCAAGGGAAGAAGTACACGAAATGAAACTTCGCTGGTTAAGAGGGTATGTGATTTTATTGAAGTGATTACAAAACAGAGTTAAAACGACATCTAACAAATATATATGACAATAGTACAGAAAGAATGAGTTTTTAAAGAAGTTGACTGCTCAGAGAAATATCAAGATATAATAGATTATGAGTAACAGGTGAGATGGGGCAAGAAAACAGAAATAGTAAGGGATGAGAAGAACGTTGGGAGCGACAGTATGACAGAGATACTGGTTCCTTGCTACTCAGAAGTGAACGAGCCGAGATGTGCGGAGACGGCAGCTAGGTTGATGATAACACATGGAGCTTTAATCTGCTCTTGATTGCAGAATGGTTTTGGATAAGACGCAAGTTACAGGGTAGTTTTTCCACTGTCGTATGACGGAAATGGACTTGGGGAAAGCTTTAATGTTATGCATTTGTAATGTTTCCATAAGATGAGCTTCAACAGCCGCAAAGCATTTTATAAAATGCATTTTAACCATCAACTGTTTCCTTTTTCCATTAATCATCTACCGGTTTCGGTTATTAACCATCATCATTGACCGTTCTGGATGATGGTTAATAATCGAAACCGGTAGGTGATTAGTGGTACAAATAAACAGCTGATGGTTAAAATGCATTTTACAAAATTAATATTATGCAGTGGTACGGCCAAGAGGATATCCGAACTGCGGCAACATGATTGTTATCTGATAAATGAGGAAAGGTATTGAGCGCACCATCGATTAAGAAAGCGATTAAGTAAGTAGAACGTGTGAAACCCGTTCTGCTTTCAGAATTTCAAAGAGTGTAATCCAGTCAACATGATCGAAAGATTCTCTTAAATCAATAGATGCTGTAAATGCGTAAGGGGCAGGCAAAGATAAACGAGACAGGTGTAAAGAAGTAAGTAAGCTGCTTATTATTTCGAAATTAATCGCCCAAATTGTTGATTCTTTACCCCACTGTGAGCCAAGACGGTCAATGCTCTCACGGAAATGTGCTCGCGGTTCCCTGCGGAACCAAAGCTGTACCCAAGCGTGCACCTTTTCGCCCGAAACAAATCGGCGGCCACAAATGTCTTTTTTCTGGTCTCCAGAATTACGGAAATCGCATGAGGAGGCATCGGGCCGTATGGAGGATGTGTAAGGATTTCCAAGCGAAACTACTGCAATGAACCCTGAGCAACAATGGAAGCATATGGGTGGGCGACTTTACATATTTTAGAGCCCTGAAGAAAGACATTCGTGACGGCCGGCGAAGAGGTGCACACCTGGGTACGATCATAGTTCCGTAGGCAACCACAAACATTTTTACGTAAAGGCATTGATCGCCAATGGGACAAATGTGCTAACAATATGGCGATTACTTTTGAAATAATAAACGGTTTACTTGCTTTTTCCACCTGTCTCATTTTCATCTGACTGCCCCTTAGAGGTTTGCCTTTCTTCTACCTATCTTCTAAGATAAATCGAAGGATCAGTATTGCCTTTAATTCAGTTTCCAAATTTCTCCTAAGTTTCCTTACTACTTGCTCAGTTGTTCAGACCTGCCTCACTCCCTTTTTAACTACTTTTTCCATTTCATGTTCTTCGATTCTTAGAACTAGAGTCTATGTTCTGTACATATAGTAGATTACTTTTTGCTCTCTGTATTTTATCCCAACTAATTCCAGAAATTCGGAGAGAACATTGAGTCAACATTGTGTAGGAGTAAACAATGGAATATATCGAAGAGCAACAGCATTTGTGCCGCACTTATAATTTCAATTCTATTGAAAACAGTGCCGTTCTCACCGCGTCGCGCTTATTGGAAGGAGTCGCATTTGCGAGAGGGAAGCGGTAAAATTGTTTGTGTGGAATCAGCGTGCAGGCTGCTGGTGAATAGCGTGGCCGGTGGGACGGACGAGAGTTAGCGCGGCGGAAGAAGCATCGCCGGCAGCGGCAGCGGCGGCGGCGGCGGCTGGATGGCGCGCCACAATGCGAGGAAGAGGCGGAAAGCGCCGAGCACGGGGGAGAGCCGAGCCCGTATAATTGCGAGCGAGGGGAACAAAGCCGCGAAAGGATACACAAAGGGCCGACCCCAGGCCGAGGTGCAACATTTAACGCGGACGCCATCATTAAAAGCGCGCGGGCTGCGTGCTCGCGCACAATGGCAGGCGGCCACGCCTGGCGCCCGGCTACACGGCTCCGGCTGCCATTGTTACACGCGCCCGGATTGGTCCCTGCTCCTCCTCCTTCTACACGGGCACGCTGGTCAGGCAGGAAGCTGCGGGCAGGCCACTGCCCGTCTTGATCTTCCATCACACCTTCGTACCCGTTCTTTACGGAGGTAGACGGTGCAGACCGGCTCGCAACAGAATACAGCAGGCCATCTACATCTACATCCTACTCTGCAGACCGCCGTATGGCAGAGGGTACTTCCCACTGTACCAGTTTTAGAGCTCCTTCGCATTCCATTCAGGAATGTAGCACGGGAAGAATGACAGTGTAAAAGCCTCCATGAGCGCTGTAATTAATCTAATCTTGTACTTGCGAGCGCAACGGGGGCGACTCACAGGGGACTGTAGTAAATTCCTAGATTTATCATTTTAAGCTCCTTGTTGAAACTTTGTAAGTAGGCTTTCTCGGGATACTTTACATCTGTCTTCAGCTGATTGTCAGTCCCGTTTTTTCAACATCTCTGAAACAATTTTCTATGGCTCAAACAAATCTATAAACATTCGTACTGCCCTTCTCCGTACACGGTCAGTATTCCCTGTTAATCCAATTTCCAACTCCAGCTAATTCGAACCTCGATTGACTCAATTTTTCAAAAAATCGAATTTCTTATGAAGTCCCTTGAAAACACCCCGATAAGTCTAAGAAATCCTGTGAGTTTTCGCATCTACCCGGTGTACGCATTATAAATAAAAGCCCCCTGTCGCGTTTTTCTGTCTGTATGTGAAGTCTAATCTCAGGCACTACTATAGGTATTCTGATACGGCTTTCACTAATAGACGGTCTGGTTCACGAGGAAGATCTCTACGTGTAATTTACTGTTTACAGTAATCAAGAGCATGTGCTATACGTATTGTTATCTGAACCGTATTTTTAATACACAAGGATGATTTGTGTATGTAATTTGTTGTCTCTACGCCAAACAAGTCATACGGGCATAGATAATATTGTTAGTGCTACACGTGCGAGACAGGGGCAGATCGATAGTTTTAACGAAAATAAAAAAATAATTAAGAACCTAAAAGTATCCTGCTTCTCCTTGAAAATAAATACAGGTATGTACATTATTGAAGGTACAAAACTATTTTTAAATTTATATTCTTATACCTACTTACTCCTGATTCCACAATGATCAAACTTTAATTAAATTGACATCTCAATTACTCTAACTTTTTGTTAGATCCCTTGCACTTCAACTCAACTGGGTTTCCATGGAATCTGTGAACTATAGGGACAACATTATGGACCATTTGTTTCTCTTCATGCTTGATGTCTTCCCCGACGATGATATCTCCCAGCAGGATAACTGACGATGTTACAGGGCCTGGTAGCATGACAGTCAAGCCACGCTGATGTCTTGGCCAACAAATTCGACTGGTCTGTACTCAATGGAGCACATATGGGAGACTCCAGTAAGACGATAGCACCGCGTCCATATACCACCAACCCGTAATTTATAGGGAATGAGATACCTTTGCTCGGACATCTTGTACCACGTACCTCTCGAAACCAACCAATGGCTTGTCGGATACAAGCTACGCAGAATCACAGTGTATTTCATGCCCGTATTGCTTCGTGTTGTTCAGTAACGTAAAATAGATTTTCACGAAACCCTTACGTTGTTTTCATTTTTATTACTTTTCAGTTTTTTTATGAAATCTTAACAGCATTTATGAACGACATGCAATTGTTCTTGTTTAATTTGACGAATTCAAGCGACCGTTTACCATTTTCGAAACGGGTAAGCTGTTCTCATAGACCCTTTTTTTCGACTTACATTTTCCTCATTATGCCAATGGGGACGGAAGAATCCGGTCTCAGCAGCTGTGCGCGCACATTGCCGTGGAATCTTCCCAGTCTGTGGCGGCTCCTGAAAGCTGATTGCTTGGCTCATTACAGACAGCCTGATGAACGAGCGAGCCAAAACCTGCCGGCTGAGCGCGCTGCCGTGGAACGGGGCAGCTCCGCGCCTGTGTTTCCCACCGGGGATGCTGTGCAGGTCGCGCCGCGGAGCCGAGGTGTCAGCCGGAAGAACAGGTCCCCCCGCGTGGAGGCTGGGCCTCTGCCTGCCGATACGCACGTCAACAACTACATTAACACCGAGGCTGCGCGCACCTCACCCTCCGCCGGTGCGCTGTTCGCTCCTTCACAGCGAGCGACCGAGGTTCCGAGCAGAACCTCACAACGTCCTTGCGCACATATTTCCGTTATTGTAATTTTTCACTGCTTTCTCAGTCGCTCCCTCCACACACATGCAAATGTTTTTGGTTTCAGATCTGGGCCGGAGGTGGAGGGAGGGTGTCACAATTAGTTACTGACTCTCCTTCATCCCTTCCCCCAACTCCGAATATAACTTCCGAATATAACTTGCTGTCGTACTCACTCTTAACGTTCCAGATGTGCCTACGATTTTAATGATAATAGCAATAAACAGTTCCAAAGAAAATAGGTGCTGACAGGTGTAAATGTTACCGAACTATTAGTTTAGTAACTCATGCTAGCGAAGTGGTAAAACGAATTATTTACAGAAGAACGGAAAAACTGACAGAAACCGACCTCGTGGAAGATCAGTTTGGATTCTGGAGAAATGTACGAACACGCGAGGCAATACTGACCCTGCGACTTATGTTAGAGGGTAGGTTAAGGAAAGGCAAAGCTACATAATAGTATTTGTAGACTTAGAGAAATTATCTGACAACGTTGGATGGAATACTCTCTTTGAAATTGTGAAGGTAGCGAGGGTAAATTACAGAGAGCGAAAGGCTATTTACAACGTGGTCAGTAACCAGACGCCAGTTAAAAGAGTTATGGGGCATGAAAGGGAAGCAGTGGTTGAGAAGGAAGTGAGACAGGGTTGTAGCTACATAAACAAAAGAAAAATTTGGAGTAGGAATCAAAGATCAGTAAGAAGAAATAAAAACTTTAAGGTTTGCCGACGACATTGTAATTCTGTCAGAGGTAGCAAAGGACTTGGAAAAATAATTGAACGGAATGGACAGTGTCTTGAAAGCAGGATATAAGATGAACATCAACAAAAGCAGAACAAGGATAATAAAATATAGTCGAATTAAATCAAGTGATGCTGAGGGAATTATCTTAGGAAAGGATACACATAAAGCAGTAGAAGAGTTTTGTTAATTGGGCAACACAATAACCGATGACAGCCGAAGTAGTGAGGGTATAAAATATAGAGTGGCAATAATGTTTCTGAAGAAAAGAAATTTGTTGACATGGAATATATATTTAAGTATTAGGAAGTCTTTTCTGAAAGTATGTGTACAGAGTGTAGCCATGCGTGGAAGTGAAATATGGGTGGTAAACAGTTTAGACGAGAAGAGAACAGAAACTTTGTAATGTGGTGCTTCAGAAGAATACTGAAGATTAGGTAGGTAGATCACTTAACTAATGAGGAGGTACTGAACAGAACTGTGGAGTAGAGAAATTTGTGGCACTACGTGACTAGAAGAAGGGATCGGTTGATACGACACTTTCTGAGACATTAATGGATCAGCAGTTTAGCACTGGAGGGAAGCTTGTGTGTGTGTGTGTGTGTGTGTGTGTGTGTGTGTGTGTGTGTGTGTGTGTGTGTGTGTGTGTAAGGGGGGGGGGTGAAAATTGTAGAGCGAGAGCAAAGGATGAATGGAGTAAGCAGATCCACAAGGATGTAAGTTCGTGTAGTTATTTGGAGGTGAAGAGGTTTGCACGAGATAGGCTAGCATGGAGAGCTGTATCAGTCCAGTCTTTAGACTGAAGACCTCGACAACAACAACAACAACAACAATAATCAAGCTAAAATTGAAACAGTAAAACAAGACCGGGAGGAACCTGGAATAACACAGCTTGATATGCCAGACAGAAAAATTTGAGGCCGTAAATTCACGACTGGAGAGTTGGCATGGCAAAGAAACCTAAGAAGATCGGAACAACGTGGTCTGTCGATAGTAAAAGAGCCCATTCTCAGAGAATGAAAGTAACATTGGCACGAGGAGAAGATAATATAAACCTCTGAGAATGATCATTATTCTGTATGTTCATGCTCTTCTTTTCGCACTTGCTGAGAATAATTGGTGAGATTCTCCGTCTTATACAACACAGTTTGTGTTTGTTTCTGCACGCCCAAACATGTTTCATTTGCAGAGCTAAACCTCGTATGTTTGTGACAAAATAAATAAAAATGCGCGTTGAACATCTAAGCTTCCGTCGAAAAAGGACATACACTAAGTGTCTTAACACATCGGCGATAACAGGAAACAAAGTCACAAAAGCAAAAATCATGACAGGCTGTAAAAAACGTGTAGCAGTTGTAAAGCTACGAACGTAAAAATAATCTGTTAGCTATCATGTAAGACTGAACAATAGAAAAAAACTCCCTGAAGATGCCAAAAAAGTGCTGACCATGTTGGGATAAAGAAAAACTAACAAACAGTTATATTTCTCCAATATTTCTGAAAACACCGTTTGTTGTACATGTCGTGGTCCAGTAGGACAAAAGCGTAAACAGTAAAGTATATAAAATCTTTTAACACGACAAACACAATAGAATGGATTGATAAAGAACTGCGCGGCAACTATCGGAATGACTGCAGCCAAGATGACGTCGATTTGCAAGCGCTGAACAGCTCACTGATGCACGCAGGTTTGCAAGTAGTATCTGATGGATTTGTGACAGCGATGCTAGAGCAGAACATTGCGACGAGGAACTAACGAACGCATATTCTGCAAGCGCAAAGAATAGATGATGGTTGCAAGAAGTGTGGTGACAAACAGAAACCGTATGACGAATTACATCTGGATGTAAAATCCTCGTCCCCACGGAATATCTGAAAGGGCGTGATGAGTTCGCCATCTGTAAGTTGGGACAGCAGTACCAAGTGATTTTCTTCCATGATACAATCCTCTCATCGTTTTGGAAATAGAGATGAAGTCCCATGCTTCTTGGCAGAGCGGAGGAGAACGATGCGGGAGACCCACACCGACGTCCTAATGGAAGTGGTTTGCCGTTGCCTTCCTCCGACCGTAATGGGGATGAATGATGATGATGAAGACGACACAACAACACCGAGTCATCTCGGGGCAGGTGAAAATCCCTGACCCCGCCGGGAACCGAATCCTGGACCCTGTGCTCGGGAAGCGAGAACGCTACCGCGAGACCACGAGCTGCGGACTCTCATCGTTTTAGGAAACGAAAATTTCAAATTTAGCAGCACAATAACCGATAAAACAGCCCGTTATAATAGTTTTGACATGTCAATGATCAATAAAGCAACCCACCATCAGTATAGGCTCCGTTGTATTCTTAACCCATAATTTGCAGACTACCAGCAGAGAGATGATCGCCATACGCAACGATCTGACGGATGAAGAAAACTTATGTGGAAACGGAAGTCTGTAGACATCGCCCCTGTAGCGATTCCGGGCACTGGCGTTTTCCCAAAACTTGCTACGAAAAAACTGCGGTAGCTAAAACTGCATCCTTCACTCAGACGGAAATTTCAGAATGCAACTGAATAATAATGATAACAGTTTGGTTACAATGAAATACATAAAAGGGTTTCATGCACTGCTTGAAAACAGATAGTGAAGTACCCAGATGGTGAGGAGGAAATGAAACGAAACTTCTCGGGTTGGGAGAGTATATGATGTTATTTCCGTCAAATTATGAGGTTTGCGGAATGTATCGTTCTTCTGGCTTTGTTGCCCAGGTACTAGCTTACCTAAACTATCATGTGAGTTCATAATTGCAAAATGGAGGTCAAATTTTCAGAGAACCTTGTAGTGTGAGCCTCGTCGGATTTGTTGGTGACAGCAGGATCGACCAGCTTGTGACTGGACGCCTCTTGCTGGCTGAAATGTTCTGTGCAGCCCGCCAGGCCACTAGGCCACCCATGTAAGCAGGTCTGCATGCAAGCAACTGAGCAACTCCCAGTGGTAAAAATATATTGCAATTTCTAGAAGTTCTTGCCATATGTGTGTGTAAAAATATAAACGATTTTGCAATTTTTTTTTTTTTTGGGGTGGGGGGGGGGGATGTCATGGCCCACATATATCCCCTTCCTTTGGATCCGCGCCTATCTCCACTCTGCAGTTTTTGAACCTACCTGACACATTAGGTAAGTTAATACCTGTGCAACAAAGCAAGAAGGACGATACGTGCCCTGTACACTTCATAATTTGTTAAGTCTGTAATTTAGGTAGCACTGAAAGATGGTTGGAACAGAAACTACTACGACTTTCACGGCGAAAAATAAATTGTCTATGATTCGCTGCTATCGATTTCGAAGCTACAAGTATCCATCTTCTGGCAAAAATGAGGGACTCGATATAATGTACATCCGCAAGTGTATCTTCTGTAGACGAGGAAACGGCTCATCTATCTAACTGGAGTAGGTTTTCCTTCCTACTGAAAGATGGATGAGAAGTTTTCTCATGTTTATACACTAGCGAATATTCCGTACATAGCAACCTGCATTTTGTGCCCGCAGGTGGAGTCTTTTGGCTTTGAAATGATAACGAATTTAATTCAAAAGTAGTAAATATAGCTGTTTGGATATGTACATAAAAAGGGAATAAACAGGACTTTTTCGCGCCATGAAAATTATATTTTTGGTCTATCAAATCGTTACCGTGCATAAGCAGTATTTTTAATGCCTTCTAGAGATGTTCCTTTCTTATAGGTATTCCGTAATATTTTATGTCAAGTTAACATTGACTTTCCTTCAACTGATATCCTGAAGTGGTGTTTCTGAGCATTGCTTTGCCGTTTTTGTAAACATACCCCCTGAGTTTCAAACGTCTCCTGGGCTAAATGTCAATGAATTTATCTTTTAAGTTGGAGAGGCCTGCTGTTATTCATGTCCAGATTACATCTTGCGAGGGCCGGAAAGTTTAGTAGGAATTTTTCTCTCTTGTTTGTTAATTTCTTCACATTTAGAATGATCTCCGACACATGTGTTTTATGCGTATCGAGATTGCACCGAAACAGAAGCTTTGTTCTAGTGGTTCCAAGATAGACGCTGTGCCTTTGATGTTTGTTGGTTCTTTGGAAGGCCGATCAATCCTCGTGGCAATATATGAACGACCACAGCTATAATATCGCCCCAAGTTCCATCTGTAGACATTCCTGCTATACATGCGAGATATTTTCATGTAATGCGGTATCTACACGTCTGCCTACGACACTGTCTTCCTAGATCTTTTATGTATGCTGAGTTATTGCCTGTCGCAGAAAAAATATAAAAGAAATCGGCACTATGTACACGTAACTCAAGGATGTTAACTCCAACAAAGAGACATGACAGCCTAGCACAGTCTAGAAATGCCGTAGAGAATGAAAAGAAAAATGAAACAAAGCCTAGGGTTCAGAAATGTATACTGCTTAACATCTCTGAATGCTGCTAAATGTTTGCAACTTATTGTGACTGGAACAACCAAAACGTGGTAAAATGAGAATGTCACACAAGCAATTGATAATTAGAACCAATCAGCGCCTAATTTTGATAAAGCAAGACAAGCAAAGTTATCCAGATACTTAAGGAAACTTGTTTTTTTTTTTTAAATAAAAGCTTGGTGGTAAAATCGGTTATATAATGGTAAAACGAAAATAAAAATCGAAACAAGATGTATCAGGCCCAATGACCTAGTGCACCTGCAGTGAACAGAGACTAACGTTAGTGCACTAGGATCATCAGAAGTATAAGACGACGAAACAGTTATCGACAGAAATGCTAAATCATTACAGTGAAGCGGAGGAGAAAAAAAAAAAAGAAAGACGTATTGGGTTGTCTGTAGCGCATGTTCATACTTATGATAAACAGAAACGAAACGAGCAGTGAGAGAAGACACTTAGGCTAAAGTACTGGTATGATAGGAGAATGCTGGAAAAGTTTAAAGCGCATTCTCCTTTAGAAAGTAATTTGCCATTTTATTCAGAGATCGGGACTAAGACTACCTTCCCAGGAAAGTAGCCTGGTTATGCGAAGTCTGTGAAGGTCGGCGTTTTCATCATATTCCACCATATTAAAAACATCTGTCCTGACAATGTGCAGACAAGTGCACATAGTTTCATATATTCTGCCTGCTGTACCATCTGATGAATGTGTATGTATGTGGTAGTTTGCAACTAATTTGTGGTTTTTTCGTATAGTTCAATAATTGTCACCTTGTATTATATAAATAAAAGACGGAGAGGGGAGAAGGAATGGAAAGGGAAGGAACTATTGATGTCAGCTGAATAATGTCCGAATGTAACTGACATTAGCAGTTCCTTCCCTTTTCTTTCCTTTCTCCATCCTCCACCTTTTATTCACATAATTTATTTTTAAAGCTAGTTTTACACGCATCTCAATGTTTCTGACGTGATACCTCCTGAAATATGCTTCGTGCAGTGGTATAATTCTGCATGTAAATTCAGATGTACTGTCTGCAAAACGCGCTACGAATAGAGATGGTAGTAAAGAAGTAATAAATTAAAATGTCACGTTTGATGCTGAAGTTATGCTGCTAGAACAATTGAAATGTAGTTAAGAATAAACTTTTTTCCTTTCATTATTTTTTGGAGGATCTCAGCCAGAAAAAGTGTCGAAAAGGTTTGAAATAATGTGTAACGTTTATTGGAAGTTGCTCAGCGCTCTCATTCTGAAATACTGGGTGAATGTAGTCTAGATAATTTGGAAGGCTTTAGATACGCAACCTGCAACTAGGGGCTTGCACCATGAACCGGGTTAGTCATTTAGTAGTACAGATGCGCATCTAACTATAGCGGACATCATAAAAATAGCGTGTTGTAGACAGTCTGACCGCCCACAGCCATAAAAACTCGTGTGTGTAATTCACTAATGTGACGGGCGTGCTCGTACAGTGGCGGTGAATGAACTAGTCATCATATTCCATTTCCGTGCTTTTGTTTCATTTTAGTGGCTTCGTCGTCTAGGTTGCTTTCAGATGTAAGTCTATGAAAACGATTAATGCACGCCTTTATGCATATATTGTATGTTGAAAGTTACGCGGTGGTGGCCATTAAAATTGCTACACCAAGAAGAAATGCAGATGATGAACGGGTATTCATTAGACAAATATATTATACTAGAACTGACATGTGATTACATTTTAACGCAATTAGGATGCATAGATCCTATAAATCAGTACCAAGAACAACCACTTCTGGCCGTAATAACGGCCTTGATACGCCTGGGCATTGAGTCAAACAGAGCTTGGATGGCGTGTACAGGTACAGCTGCCCATGCAGCTTCACCACGATACCACAGTTCATCAAGAGTAGTGACTGGTGTACTGTGACGAGCTAGTTGCTCGGCCACCATTGACCAGACGTTTACAGTTGGTGAGAGATCTGGAGAATGTGCTGGCCAGGGCAGCAATCGAACATTTACTGTATCCGGAAAGGCCCGTACAGGA
Source organism: Schistocerca gregaria (assembly GCF_023897955.1). Taxonomy (NCBI): domain Eukaryota; kingdom Metazoa; phylum Arthropoda; class Insecta; order Orthoptera; family Acrididae; genus Schistocerca; species Schistocerca gregaria. The sequence continues at coordinate 460,743,438 of NC_064926.1, read as the reverse complement.
CCTGCAACATGCGGTCGTGCATTATCCTGCTGAAATGTAGGGTTTCGCAGGGATCGAATGAAGGGTAGAGACACGGGTCGTAACACATTTGAAATGTAACGTCCACTATTCAAACTGCCGTCAATGCGAACAAGAGCTGACCGAGACGTGTAACCAATGGCACCGCATACCATCTCGCCGGGCGATACGCCAGTACGACGATGCCGAATACACGCTTCCAATGTGCGTTCACCGCGATGTCACCAAACACGGATGCAACCATGATGATGATATAAACAGAACCTGGATTCATCGGAAACAATGACGTTTTGCCATTCTTGTACCCAGGATCGTCGTTGAGTACACCATCGCCGGCGCTCCTGTCTGTGGGGGAGCGTCAAGGGTAATCGCAGCCACGGTATCCGAGCTGATAGTCCATGCTGCTGCAAACGTCGTCGAACTGTTCGTGCAGATGGTGATTGTCTTGCAAACGTCCCCATCTGTTGACTCAGGGATCGAGACGTGACTGCACGATCCGTTACAGCCGTGCGGATAAGATGCCTGTCATCTCGACTGCTAGTGATATGAGGCCGTTGGGATCCAGCACGGCGTTCCGTATTACCCTCCTGAACCCACCGATTTCATATTCTGCTAACAGTCATTGGAATCCGACCAACGCGAGCAGCAATGTCGCGATAAACCGCAATCGCGATAGGCTACAATCCGAAATTTATCAAAGTCGGAAACGTGATGATACGCATTTCTCCTCCTTACACGAGGCATCAGAACAACGTTTCACCAGGCAACACCGGTCAACTGCTGTTTGTGTATGAGAAATAGGTTGGAAACTTTCCTCGTGTCAGCACGTTGTAGGTGTCGCCACCGGCGCCAACCTTGTTTGAATGCTCTGAAAAGCTAATAATTTGCATATCACAGCATGTTCTTGCTATCGGTTAAATTTCGCGTCTGTAGCAATTTTAATGGCCAGTTGTGAATAACACTAGACTAAATTACATAGTGCCAGTACTGCGTTAAAGTGCTCGACGCGGGTATTTTCGCGCCTGATGCCCTGAGTCGTTGCGGTAGAACGCCTTTAACTCCACGAAGGTGTCGATCTCACTGGTATATCGTCGGATCCTTGAAGTGAGATTCGAATTCCGTCCCATACTTCCCGGTTGGTGCAGTCCAGTCAACAAATTAGCCTCATTGCTAATCAATGTAGGAGAGCTCTCATAAGAGATCTGCAGGAGCCGTTTGTCTGGCTGTTAGTTGTGGACGTGCGGGCAGCAGCCGTAGCCCTGTGGTGGCGGGCGCCGGAGTTTGCGCGGCTTGTGTCGTGCGGCGGGCCCGGGCCCGCCCGGCTACCAGCGCCGCCGCGGCGCGCCTCCAGAGCCCGCCCGCCTGCCCGCCTGTGTGCGGCATCGACGCCGACGCGCCGCCGACGCAGTCCGCCGAGCAAGGAGCGGCTAATGGAGGTTTCTCCGGCAGCGCCTCTAATTCGGTTTTCCTCAGAGAGATTCCCAAACTACTACCACTAACCCTTTCCCCTCCCCCAGGAAAGCCCTGACGGTACGTCACTCGGAGCTCGTTGCTAACAACGTTACATTATACAAGTCCCTACCAATTAACCTCTATAATTAAGGCCTTATTTGCCAGAGGAGGACCTTAGCAGCAGCAGCGGCGGCGGCGGCGGCAGAGGAATTACCAGATGAGTAAAACCAACAGACGCGAGAGACAGAGGCCGCGCGAGGCAGGGCGGCGCGGGGCGGCTCGTTTAAGCGGAATAACGGCCTTTAAGCCGCGGTCCCCAGCCGTCCTGTGTCCGCCCCCGTCACCCCCTGCTTTCCTGCCGGCTTCTCCAGCGGGACAGCACCGGCTCCTCCGACCGAATCCTTGCGAGCTGCGGATGACAAAGGATCACCGCTACTCTCCACACGTCGGTTCGAACTTGAGCACAAGTGACTTTGGTATCGCCAGCTCAGCTTAGACCGTCGTTTCGCTGCCTAGCGATAACAGCAAGGGACGATGCTTTAGAAGGTAGCACGAGCCAACTTTTTGCAGCACTAGAAAACAAACGCACACGTGTGTTAAGCATAATTGTGAGTTTCTTCCGTGTAACCGGTGCTGTCGTTGCGCTTCTGCTAACTAGAACTTTGTTCTAATTTTATTTCATTTCTGATATTTTAGTTTATTCACCTACATGTCATTTTAAGTCTAACAAGCGAACTAAAACAGAGGTAATGAACAGCTGAATAAAGACTGTGATGAGACTGGCACAGTACGGATGCAGATAATACGAAAAATCTGCTGAGGAAGAAGCAAGTGACATTTGAATGTCTTTCAAAAATACACTCCTCGTCATCCAATATATAAAAAAGGAAGTAGCTCACACTTTCGAAAATGCTTGTCTAGCTTCTCAAAGACATAAGCTTCAGCTGTTGAGGCCTAAAATATTAGTGGAAAGGACAGATGTTGTTGCACGACGGTGCAGATTTCTACGGAAGTTTTGTCTGCTTCGATGAAACTTGGATAAATGCCCGTGATAGACCAAGAATTGCAGAAGAAAACAGTTTGAAATTAGATTTTGACGACGACGTGAGTGGAGTTTTTCCATTAACGTAACTGCAGTACGCTCTGGAATTCAAGAGATTATCGACCTGGTAGTGAATTCTACAGATTGTAACTATTAACACACCCATAAAAATGTTGACACTCGATGCAGAATAACTTAATAATGAAAACACGTAAGATCGAGAAGAAAATCTGTTTGATAATACTAAGCATATAATTTACATTTATGTTGTGAGTTATAACAAATTTAAGATATTTCAGCATACTTGATACCAGCTTCTCTCAATTTTTCGATTTCATATATTTGAAATAGTTACTGTAAATAAATTTAGGCTTACAGATATGACCTGCATGCTGTCGCTTTTTTCTTTTCGATAGAATATGTGAGTCATGTCGACAGTGGTGCAGTACGCCACATCCGGCAACACTGTCATCTGTCTGCGTGATCTGCCCATACCAATCATTCGCCTCACGCACTGCACACATGAACCGCATTTTGCAGGTCTGCTCTCTAAGGTGTGCGCCGGTAAGAGCAATGAGATCCTCACAGCATCTGCACGTCCCTTATCCGCACCAACACCCACAAACCTTTCAGCAGCATCTGTGGATACTGAAATTTTGTAGACGATACGCACGAACTGTGACAGCAGGCTTGCCTACGGACTACATATACCTCTGCTAAACTCGGCCCTCGTGACTTAGAAAGTAAATTGACCATGACCACATTTGAATACAGCGTAGCCTAATATAATTTTGACATGTTTCGTAACTTAAAAATTTTAGTCGGAATTACGGTAACAGATTTTGTGAACATTTCTGCAACATTGAGAAGTCAAATGACGAGTTGAAATGTCGAACATTCTAAGTGCCATTTTTTTCACAAGCCGCGTTTTAAGTGCTGCTGCGTTCTCGGTACCCTGTTTTCTGTCCTTATACTCCCAGATCAGGGAGAAAATGTTTCAGACATTCGTTACTAGACGGCGCATCCTCCTTGTGCCCAGCAGTGTTTCCCTCTGGAGTTCCAGCCGCCACGAGTCTAAGTCACCTCCATTTAGCATAGGATGAGTTGAAGAGAAGTTTTTGGCTAGTCAGCACAGTTTTTTGAGCTTCGAAAGATATTTCGGAGTTACAGAGAAAAGAAGAAAGGGAAAAAAAGAAAAAATGGCCCCTGTTCCACAAAATTTACGCAAGATTGTTGAGTCAGCTAAAGCTATGAACCTATCCCATGTAATTAAAATGCATACAACTGACTTGTCTGATTCTAAAGACGCTGTTGAAACGTTGTCAATGTAGATGTGTGAGATCACAAATGCAATATGATCGAAGTATCTCATACTAATCCATCTCAAACAGCTATTAAAAATTCTTATTCTGGAGAACGGGAAAGTGTCGACGTATTCAAAAGAGCGAAGACACTGGCTGATACTGTATACGCCATGCCGTAATCCATCTGAAAGGCCAGACATGTTTCTCAGTTGCAAAACAGAATGACCTGTTAACGATGTAGCCAGTTTTTTTCAACAGTACAAGGAGTTTGCCAGTAAATTCTACTACAACTGATCCAAAGAATGGAGTTGTCTAAGAAACAGAAGTCAACTAAGAAAGATTTTTTTTCGTGCGTTTCATTTTGCTTCTCTCTTCTAAAGGAAATTTAAAAGAAATGGGACATAGCTTTTTTCGAGTACAGTTCCACTATTTAGGGTTCTTCTGTATTTATGTACCTGTATTATCATAAATAAAATGTAGGTCCTTTGCATTAATTCGCACATGGAATAAAAATTTTCGTATTGTAACTTACTCTATGTGATCAAAAGTATCCGGACACCAACCTGAAAATGGCTTACAAGTTCGTGGCGACCTCCATCGGTAATGCTGGAATTCAATAGGTGTTGGCCTACCCGTAGCCTTGATGTGACAGCTTCCACACTCGCAGGCATACGTTCAGTCAGGTGCTGGAAGGTTTCTTGGGGAATGGCAGCCCATTCTTCACGGAGTGCTGCACTGAGGAGAGGTATCGATGTCGGTCGGTGAGTCCTGGCACGAAGTCGGCGTTCCAAAACACCCCTGAGGCGTCCTATAGGATTCTGGTCAGGACTCCGTGCAGGCCAGTCCATTACAGGGATGTTATTGTCGTGTAACCACTCCACCACAGCCCGTGCATTAAGAACAGGTGCTCGATCGTGTTGAAAGATGCAATCGCCATCCCTGAATTGGTCTTCAACAGTGGGAAGCAAGAAGGTGCTTAAAACATCAATGTACGCCTGTGCTGTGATAGTACCACGCAAAACAACAAGGGATGCAAGCCCCCTCCATGAAAAACACGGCAACACCATAACACCGCCGCCTCCGAATTTTACTGTAGGCACTACACACGCTGGAAGGTGACGTTCACCCGGCATTCGTCATGCCCACACACTGCCATCGGATCGCCACATTGTGTACCGTGATTCGTCACTCCACACAACGTGTTTCCACTGTTCAATCGTCCAGCGTTCACGCTCCTTACACCAAGCGAGGCGTCGTTTGGCATTTACCGGCGTGATCTGTTGCTTATGAGCAGCCGCTCGGCCATCAAATCCAAGTTTTATCACCTTCCACCAAACTGTCGTAGTACTTGCAGTAGATCCTGATGCAGTTTGGAATTCTTGTGTGATGGTCTAGATAGATGTTTGCGTATTACATATTACGAACCTCTTCAACTGTCGGTGGTCTCTGTCAGTCAACAGACGAGGTCGGCCTGTACGCTTTTGTGCTCTACGTGCCCTTTCATGTTTTCACTTCACTATCACATTGGAAACAGTGGACCTAAGGATTTTTAGGAGTGTCGAATTCTCGCGTATGGACGTATGACACAAGTGACACCCAATCACTTGACCACGATCGAAGTCCGTGAGTTCCGGGGAGCGCCCCATTCTGCTCTCTGACGATGTCTAATGACTACTAAGGTCGCTGATATGGATTACCTGGCAGTAGGTGGCAAAACAAAGCACCTAATATGAAAAACGTATGTTTTTGGTGGTTGCCGGACTCTTCTGATCACACAGTGTAGAACTGGTCAGTTTCCTGGTATGGCACTTTAGAATGTTCTTAATAAATTATTTATTTTCTAATTTGCTTCATCATTTTTTCAAGTGATGAGCTGGACAACTTCGTTGTGTTGCATCAGCAAAGCTTTTCAGTTTTATGGTTACATACAAGTTATGTACATAAAGAGATATATGTATTATTGCTTCTCATAACAAATGTGAGATTTGGTATGTGGAACTTTTCCACTTCTATTCTTCAAATGAAGTTGTGTTACAAGTTGTCACGTTTTGCACATTGTTTAAAATTAGTCATTTAATTAATTTATCTAATTTACATTAAGGGGTACATGTTAACTTGCTACACTTGCCAATGCAATAAGCGTTGCATTCTGTACTAGTAAATTTACAGCTACAAGAGAGGAGTTATGCATCACGAAGAAGCTTACTGTTGAAATTCACAGAGAGTACGTTTCGGGAAGAGTCGGGCTAAGTATCACTTTCTCTCACATACGTTCCCCAAAATGGCGCCCGCAGTTCGTGGTCGTGTGGTAGCGTTCTCGCTTGCCGGGTTCCCGGGTTCGATTCCCGGCGGGGTCAGGGATTTTCTCTGACTCGTGATGGATGGGTGTTGTGTGATTTCCTTAGGTTAGTTAGGTTTGGGTAGTTCTAGGGGACTGATGACCGTAGATGTTAAGTCCCATATTGCTCAGAGCCATTTGAACCATTTGACCCCAAAATGGCCGCAACAAGGGACTCGGAGAAATTAGAGCTCATACAGAGGGTTATTGAAAATCATTCTTTCCACGTTCCATTCGGGAATGGAATAGGGAAGGGGGAAATAGTTACTGGCATAATAGCAAAAGTTTCCTCCGCGACACACCACTGAGTGTTTTGCGGAGTACGGATGTAGATGCAAATGCGTTGAAGAGGAACGATGATAGATTCATTGATTTTTTAACGAATGTTATTTGTGACTTAGATATATTTGATGACCAAATAGTGTAGATGAAATTCAAACGAACGATTTGATACAGGAAGTCTGTGGTCTATCGTGTCGGAAAACTGTCTCAAATTGCTACCAATTCACCACAAAAATCATAACATGGAAACCAAGGACATTATTTCGTGGCAACCTACCCCTAAAGGAACTGGTTTCAGTATGAATGACGAATTCTTTGTATGTTCACACAAATTCTGTGATTATGATAAACGAAAGGTAATCTTAAAGTTTTTACTGTCAACTAAAACAAAATTACGCAATTAATTTTTGTTTGTTTGCTTGTACATGTCTGAAATCCTGGCACACATTGAAATCCCAGTCCAGATGACTTCTTTAGCCACTTAGCCACCACAGACGACTGCTGTGTGTATCACCAAGGAAAAAAAATAAGCAATGGAAACATGTGAATTGAGCACCGCCGCCAAAGGCGAAGACCCACCGATCATCGGGCAAAGTGACGCTGTCTGTTTTTTGGGACTGCCGGGGGTGTGCTGCTAGCAGATTATGCTCGTAAAGAGCAAACCATCACTGGAGATTACTACCAAAACCTTTTAACCTGGTGATGGGAGTCTATCCAAGGGGGTATTTTTTCCTCCACGACAATGCGCAGCTCGCTCTTAATAGAACACTTTCGGGCATTAAAATTCAGTAAAACAGTCTTGATCGCAACAGATGTTTGGTTGGCAAACGGTTTCGGTCTATAATTTGGACCGTCTTCAGGTCGTAGGCACCATGCTGTCGTTGATGTCTATCAAGACGGCGTTCGGCTCTGTCACCTGGGTGTTGTGGGTTCGATGGTCTGGTAGGGACTACAGAAATTCGTCAGAGTTGACAGTTGCTGCAGCAAGACAGACGGCGCTCAGGAAAACTTTATTTTTCCAACAAGCTACAGCACATACAGGTTTGCGCCTTCCTCCGGTGGCGCAACCTGGCGTCGACCAATGTCTCCATACTGGTACAGTAGATGCGGCGGACGCCCGAAAAGTTGCACACGCTGCGGGGAGGCAGTGTGTTGACAAGATGCTGAGTGGCATCGGCGGCGGCTGAGGTAGCGCAGCATTTCTGCAGGTCGTAGAGACTGCGACTCGCACTCCCGGCCTAAGCGTTTGAGAGGCGGGCCGATGACGATGACGGCTGTCCAGCTGATACTGGACGGTCCAGCAGAAAGGCGGCCGTTTCGTCACGATAGCCGGCTCGAACTTTTATGGTGGCTGGATCGGAGCTTATAAATAACGCCACAGGGACTGTTGTAAAGTGTCTAGTTTATTTTTGGTATGTAAGGAAAACCGACTAGTTTGGATTTAGGAAAGGTAAAGGCACCAGAGAGGCAATTCTGACGTTGCAGTTGATATTGGAAGCACGACTAAAGAAAAATCAAAACAGGTTCATATGATTGTCGACTTGTAAAAAGCGTTCGACAATGTAAAATGGCGCAAGATGTTCGAAAATCTGAGAAAAGTAGGGATAAGCTATAGGGGTAGATCGTATGTACAAGAGCCAAGAGGGAATAATAAGAATGTACGACCAAGAATGAAATGCTCGGATTAAAAAGTATTTAAGACAGGGATGTACCCTTTCATCCCAGCTGTTCAATCTGTACATCGAAGAAGCATTGATGGAAATCAAAGAAAGGCTCATGAGTGGAATTAAAATTCAAGGTGAAAGGACATCAGTGATACGATTCTTTGATGACATTGCTATTCTGAGTGAAAGTGAAGAAGAATTACATGATTTGATGAATATAGTGAACAGTCTAATGAGTACAGAATATGGATTGAGAGTAAACGAAGAAAGGCGAGAGTAATGAGAAGTAGCGGAAATGAGAACAACGAGTAACTTAGCATCAAAATTGATGGTCACGGAGTAGATGAAGTTAAGGAATTCTAGTACCTAGGCAGCAAAATAACCAGTGACAGACGGAGCAAGGAGGACATCAAAAGCAGACCAGCATTGCCAAAAAGGGCATTCCTGGCCAAGAGAAGCCTACTAGCATCGAACATAGGCCTCAATTTGAGAAAGAAATTTCTAAGAATGTACGTTTGGTGCACAGTGTTGCATGGTAATGAAACACGGACTGTAGGAAAACCGGAACACAAATGAATCGAAGCATTTAAGAGATGTTGTGCTACAGAAGAATGTTGAAAATTAGGTGGACTGATAAGGTAAGGAGTGAGGTGGTTCTGCGCAGAATCGGAGACGAAAGGAGTATGTGGCAAACACTGCCAAGGAGAAGGCACAAGATTATAGGACATCTGTTAAGACATCAGAGAACGACTTCCACGATAATAGAGAGAACTTTAAAGGACAAATACTGTAGAGGAAAACAGAGACTGGAATACATCCAGCAATGTTAGGTCACAGAGATTATGAGTAAATGCACTGTGATTCTCGGTTATCAGTGGCATTGTCGCTGCAGTGAGCAATCTAAGCTAAGCTGATGGTAGAGTCGGATGTTCACTATGCTACTGAGCGGGTAGAAACAGTTCGCAGAGCACAGAGATAAGGATACAGAGGATGAATTTTGAATTATGATTTGGTAAAGAGTAATTTCGGAAGGGAAGATGTCCAGGTACAGTTGCTGCATTGCGTGCTTGCGCCCAATTGGGATGTGTTTGAAAACGGAAAGTTTTAGTGGAAATTTTTCTGTATAGGTTTACGTTAGTTGGTTTGATTGTTGAGACGAGAATAATTTAAGTTTTCTGTTCTCAAGTTTTGCACTCTGAAGTTATAGATTTTATCACTCCTTTAACATTTGCAGAAATTAATTACTTAGCAGAGAAATATTTGTTATAAAAGATCATTTTTATAAATACGGTTGTAATAGACAATGAGTTTCAGTTCTTGCAATTCAGTTTTTTTTAAGGTCAATTTTCCTTTAATCATTTTACGTTCAAGCGCCGTCCCCTCACGAAAGAATTTCACATGTTCTAATGATCTGATTATCCGATTGCACTTTGCGGAAAGCACTAAGACTGAAGCGTTATGTGCTTAAAATAGCTGCATGTCCTTGCACTGCACTGCACAAAGCTTTTCTTTCCTACTTAGTTTACTTGCTGTTACGCTGCTTATTTTATGTTCATAACTACGAGCGGTACTAAGCTTCCGTTGCCACAGGTAAGCCATAAAAAATTGTTGGTGCCAGTTACATTACAGTCACAGATACAGTGCTTTTAGAAATTGTTATCACGTTCGGTATTGTTAACGTTCGGCTAGGATGTGTTAGGAACGTGTGTGTTTTATTCAGTGATTAGAAATTCGTTAGTCAGTTTTGAGTTGAAGATCTACAGGACTTTTTAGAGAAACATTATGATGCATTATTCTTTAAAAATTTGATTAGTAACTTTATGTAACATTTTCATTCTGTTAACTTTGTGTGTTGGAATTGCGAATCGTGTATTCTGAGGTCACGCACTGTAGCATTTCACTGCATTGCACAACAGACTTCTACAAAAGAGCTTGTTCAAAATACAGTTAAGTTTTGTAATCACTTTGGTAAAGTTATGAGTAATTAAAAATACAGTTGTACAATATCAGTTCTGGCGACTCATTTTCTCAGATAGCGTTTCCATAATTACACCACATGAATTCAAAAAATGGTTGAAATGGCTCTGAGCACTATGGGACTTAACATCTGAGGTCATCAGTCCCCTAGACTTAGAACTACTTAAAACTAACTAACTTAAGGACATCACATACATCCATGCCCGAGGCAGGATTCGAACCTGCGACCGTAGCAGCATCGCGGTTCCGGACTGAACAACATGAATTGTTCACAACAACAAAACAGATAAACGAGCTATAAACAGTAGTACTTCACTTTATTCCAGTGTCAAATGTTTCTGAGCACTATGGGACTTAACATATATGGTCATCAGTCCCCTAGAACTTAGAACTACTTAAACCTAACTAACCTAAGGACATCACACAACACCCAGTCATCACGAGGCAGAGAAAATCCCTGACCCCGCCGGGAATCGAACCCGGGCGCGGGAAGCAAGAATGCTACCGCACGACCACGAGATGCGGACACTATTCCAGAGTCAACTTCACAAGATTAAACATAGGAAAGTTACACTGTTTGGGGGTGGCTTTCTGCCAGTGAGGCTGTGGACCGTCAATTGGCATAATACTGCACCAGCTAGTCGTGACGAGTGTCTTGCAACTTCTTGACATAACGTGTGGGGCTCCTCGTACGTCGTCTCTGGCGTCAGTCTCGAGTCTTCTGGGCGGTGATTGTCGAGAAATTCCCTGGCGTCGCGGTTGAAGTCCGTACCGCAACAGTATTTATCGTTGCGCAACTGATCACTGTTCTGTATCAGTTATAGTCAGCCTTCCGTATGCTTAGAGGAATGAACAAAACAGCTGCAGCGCACGGATGCACTGTTAGATTACGTGGTAAACGGGGACCCTTTACACCGATGCGCACGCGATGCCCTCGCCGTACCTCCGTGAGCGCCAGTACACGGTTCGCCGGGCTTTATGCTCAGGTTCCTTCTGTGGCAGCCACACCCTCCGCCACACGACACAAACGCTCTCTCTCTCTCTCTCTCTCTCTCTCTCTCTCTCTCTCTCTCTGTCACTCACTCTCTTCACCCAGGACGCGCGCGCTCCAGTTTAATTATCGCGGGACTGCGAGGGCGCTGGGCTCTCTGGGTCTGGTGATGCGGCACACGCTAATGTTCTTGTCGCCGCGTCCTCCGGGACGCCAGCGTACGCGCACAGGAGCTACATCTTCTCCGTGGCGCCCCTGTATCTCTAGGGCCGTCACTCTCTTTCTCCGTACCTCGCGCTTTCTGCGCGACGGAGCTATTTCAAAGGGACCTACAGTAATGGCGAGTGACAGTGAGATAGAGAGAGAGAGAGAGAGAGAGAGAGAGAGAGAGAGAGCAGTGTGATGGAGCGAGTGGGGGAGGGAGAGCATAAAACTGACTCGCATTCGCAGAGGCGGGAGGGCTGGGGGCAGGAAAATGCTGGCGACGAGAATAATAATAATGTAGCGAGCGGCAGCAAAGGCCGCGGCCCCCGGGCTGGGATGCCCGCGCGGCTGGGCCGGCGGCGCCTGAGCGCGCCGCGTATCGAGGCGCCGAGGGCTGCCGCCTTTTGTCGGATGACACGTTCGCGCCTCCCACAATCGGTTCCAATTACAAGCGATATATCGCGCGGTGTCGCGCCGTCGGCAAGCCACGCCGCCTTCTAATTAAAAGAAGCGGGTTACTTGGCCCCCTCCCGCGCCGATCCTTTTCAAAGAAAAACGGATGCGGGAGCGACCGGAGTAGGGGGCACGGAACGGCGTAACAGGAGCGCGGTGCGCTGCGGCGGACGTGCGATAAAGAGATCAACGGAGGCGTCGTAAAAGTTGTTAGATACCTGAAGCGTTAAATGTCAGCCGCGAGGAAATACTTCGCGTCGCTGGGGCGGCACGCGGCGAGGCGTATTTTTAGAGCAAAGAAAGTGTACGCAGACAGTTACATCTCGCGGGGAATTTTCACCCTATAAAAAAAAGGGGGGAGGGATGAGAATTGTAAATACCTGCACATTTATCAAAGTCTGACGCGTCTTAAATAGCGCACTGCGCTTTTTTCTCGCGTGTTTAGCTTCTGAATGCCTCTCTCGCGACTGTCGCGGCGCAAACCGAAAATTTATTCAAGAAGCACGGCGGAGGATTTCGCTAGGTGCGTGCTCCTCTTGTTTCGCGGGTGCCATTCCATTTCACAAAGGCAGACACCAAAGGCGCCCCGCGAACGCTGCCGGCTCCCGCGCGCACACGAGCCCCTCCCACGAAATCCGGACCGGCCTGCGCGCCAGAACGAATATGCAAAGTTTATGGCGACGGAAATTAATGAAAGGGATATAACTTGCAGGTGGAGGTAAACGGATGACGCGAATCATGTTGTGTGCCAAGACGGCTGTGGAACTCTCCACATTTGCGCCACTCGACTGCACGGCGCTGTGAAGCAGAATCGATGCCGGCGGAGAGCAAACAGGTCCTCCGCTATGTTTACCGGCAGGAAAGCACAACTCGGCTGAGCGGATCTCACTGGCGGTGTATTCCCCACGAGTACTGTGGAACACTCAAACATTCTAACGGCGCGAAGCGGTGGCATCAATGCTAATTTGACTCCAAGTTCGAAGCTAAGCTAAACATTTACTGCATTATGCGATTCGTATGCGCCGAAAACGACCTAGTTTCGGTAAATTCTTTGCGCCACAGGGTACCACTTAGTTTATCTAATGACACACTGGCGTACCTCAATAAAAAGATCTTATAAAGAAAGGAGAGGGAAATGAAACAAGAAATGAGTTAACTAATTAACTCCCTTTATCGACGAGTAAGAAATCAGGCCGACACCCGTACCTTCTACATCCACGTAGGGAATTCAGAAAGCAAGTTACGCATGTCGTACCACACTTTCAGACCACCGCTCAAGAAGAGTAGAACGTTGTCATAAGAGAGTACGTGCTCCGGGTTTCCAGCAGATTCAGTTCTACTGTGTACCATTGAAATGGCTTGGCAAATGGAAACGTTCTCCAAAGTCGAAATACTCAGGACAGTACGATTCTTCTGGACAAAATGTCTAAGCTGCACACGGATTCGGCGTGAAGTTCTGGACCAACAACCCGACTAAGGCTGCACAGAACTGGGTGATGCTGATCCGCAAAGTCCACATCTTACACCATGCACTTTCCATCTTTTCGGCAAGCCGAGAGAACATCTAGTGGGAAAAGAGTTTTTACAATGACGAGGACGTTCAGACAGCTGTTCTTTGAATGGCTTTGTGGCCAAGGAGCAGATTTCTGTGCTCGAGGAACTGAAGTATTGGTAGAACATTCGAACAAGTATTGGTAGAATATTCCGTTATTTACAAAGACTTGGAGGCAAAGATGAAAAATAGTGTCATGTATCTGTGTCAGTTTGTACTGAAGCATTCAAAAAAAGTTACTTGGCCTGGCTTAATGATAAGTTACTTTTTGAAGACCCCTCGTACATCTATACTCCGCAAGCTACCTTACGATGTGTAGGTACTTTTGTTGCCATTAATTCCCCATCCCTGACCCATTCGCAGATGGCGCGCGGGAAGAATGATTGTCAGTAAACAACTCCATCAGCACTAATTTCTATGATTTTTTCGTCCTGTTGATTTTGCTGAACTTATACTGCAGGAAGCAATATGTTGTAAGACTCTTTCTGGAACAGCAACTCTCGGAAATTCATCAATAAACCTCTCCGTGATATACAACGCCTCTCTTGTAGCGTCTTCCGCTGCAGTTTGTTGAGTAACTCTGTAATAGTTCTGCGCCGAGTAAACGATCCCGCGACGAAACGCAGCGCTCTACGATGAATCTTCTCTGTCTCACCTATGAACCGCGCCTAGTACGGGTCGCAAACTTGTGAGTTGCCCTTAAATAATCGGTCAAACGAGTGTTTTGTGAGCCACTTCTTTCGTATATGATTACAGTTCTTTAAGATTCTCCCAATGAATCTTAGCCTGGCATCTATTTTTTATTACAATCAAGTTTATGTGGTCCTTTCACATAATTTAGAAAATCCAAAGAGACAGACAGGAAACAAAAGACGATGAAGAACAATCCTGGCATTTCGTACATCAAGGTGTTATAGGTACTAACCATCTCAATTCTACGTCCCCGCTGTTGAAGACAGGAGAATTACTAGCGAGCTTTGGTCCACGGGTGGAATGGAGACAGTGTTGGAAAAACATATGGAAACACCTCAAACACAACACATTACCATGCCTAATACGGTGTAGGAAAGCCATTGGTACTTATAACAGCTTCCAGTCGTCTCGTTCCCGTATGGTTTTCAAGGGAACCTTATAACACTCTTCCTGCAAAATAGTGCTAACTTCAGATAAAGATGGTGGAGGTAGATAGCGATCACTCGCCCTTCTCTCCAAAGTAGAACACAAAGGTTCAATAATGTTGAAATCTGGTCATCGTGGTGGCCAAGGGAGTTGCAACAATTCATTCTCGTGCTCACAAAACCAGTACTGGACGATGCGAGCTGTGTGAACAGGGGCTTGTCGTCTTGGAAAACAACACCACCATTGCGAAACAAATGCTTTACCATAGGATAGAGCTGACCAGTCAGAATGGTCACATAATCCTTGGCAGTAAAGCAACCCTGCAAAGTAATCTTGGAGCCCACGGAATACCGCGATGTGGCTGCCCAGATCATTGCAAAACCCCACCGTGTTTCACACTCGGACGTAAACTCTGCTAGAATTTGGAAAACTTGTCAAACAGGACTCATTCGACGAAAAGGCCCCCTTCCATTGGTCCATAGCCGGGGTTTTATGGCTTCGGCACCAAGTTTTCCTGACACGGCCATTTGTATCACTGATGAGTGGTTGCGGGATTCCAGCTCGCCCTGTAGTTTCGTGCTTGTGAAGTTTCTCTCAGCGTTGATTTGGTGCTGACAGGGTTTCCGAGTGCGACATTCAATTTTGCAATGATTTATGCAGCTGTAGTGTCTTTATTTTCCATCACACTCCCTTTTAACGACCGTCTGTCACGATCTCTAAAAATACATTTTGTTGTAACTTAGCGACTGGTGTTTTTCCGCTTCCCTGCGCTGTAAGTCTTTGACATGATGCCTCTTGAAACAGGAAACACTTCGGCTACGTTGGTTGCGGATTCATCCATTCGAATTGACTTAGTTTCGACATAATGCTCTCACAACTACACATAACACTGTTCTAAACAGACTGACATTTGAACGTACTGAGGTCATTGCAGAGGTGCCGTCCGTGGGCAAATACAACAGCACAATTTGAACGTTTAGCTAATCTACATATGTGTTCAAGCATGCATTTAACGCGTTTCCATATATTTGTCCATCCCCTGTTAAGCGTAAGGAATTTTGACTCAATTAGTAAGACTGAAGAATTTAACTTTCTTAGATCGAGATCTTATCCTGGTGTCAGCCATTGAATACAAAAGAAATAAAACACCGGAATCAATGGAAGAAATCCTAGGTAAAGTGACATTAAAAAAATACATATACTTAGAGATTAATATTTCTTACTTTGAAATGTTAAGTTATTACGAACGTGGCTTGTATTATACAAGGGCGATGAAGTCTGTAGTCAGGTAACAATATGTGTGTAAATTTCATAGTACCTCAAGTTCCGTAAATTTAGTGTTTTAACTGAATCTTTGCCAACCGACGTACTGTGCTCCGAAGTAATTCGGTGTGATTTACTTAATGTAGTTTTATCTTATTTTGCATACTGTATTTTTATGTCCGTTTACGACTTTCCTTGTACTATCGTAACCTCTTTTCTGTCCTTTTTAGTGATTAGTGGATCTGAAGATTAGACTAACTAAGAAAGTGTCGAAACTGGAATAAAATAAGAAAGTGACATTTACAGTGCTTGTCTTTTTGTAGGGTGGGAGTTGGCGCGGTGCCCTTTGGATATTATGTCATCGAAATACTCTGTTCACGATCTCTCGCGCCTGCATAATTTTTACCTGGGTGGTTTGGGAACACTTAGATATCACTACATGCTGATCGTAAACATTAGAGTCCCTGTTAACTGATATTTGTTAAATTCAAGGTTTTTGCCCATTGACGCCAGAACTTGGTTTGCTTAACGCCAGGCAGCATCCCGCTGGAGTCCGAAGGGGAGTGGGATGCACCTCTGGAAGCAGCGGGGGCTCCTCCGGAGGCAACGCCTGTTTATAATTACGAGCAAGACGGGGCGCGTGAAATATTAATGGCCGCCGGCAGGTAAGGAGCGGGCGGCGCGGGCAAGAAGTTGGGTGTAAGCGAGCACTTAGGCGGCCGCATGCAATATGCAGGCCCCGCCGTTGTCTGTGCGCGCCTAATCGCGTTACCCGGCTGCCGGGCCAGCCTCCGACTCGCTGGGGCACAGGCTTGCGGCTAACCTGCGTCGCCGTATCTCCCCGAGTCCCTCCCCATCACCTGGCAACGGCCACGCTACTGGCGGGAAGCTACACTCCCGCCTAGCAGAAACTGAGGCCAAAACCCAAATCAACACTACTGACAAGTTACCGTGAGAACACGGGGGAAGCGTTCAGGAAGTTACCCTCGGTGGCATCAAAATTAAGTATGAAACTCGTCCTCTCACTGTCCGGGGTAGTCTTCCATAAGCTCAACATAAGCATGAATGCAAATAAAGCAGAACCCCGTTTACCTCCGGATCTCCATATAATCTGAATCGTTCTTTACGTACAGTAACTCTACATTATTTGATTCTCCGGACGTGATAGGAGCGGCTATCTACAACGAGACACGTTAAACTTAAATTGAGCCACCTGCCAACAGCCACCAAACACATCCTGTTCAAATGTTGAAATGTGTGTGAAATCTTATGGGACTAAGCTGCTAAGGTCATCAGTCCCCAAGCTTACACACTACTTAACCAAAATTAGACTAAGGACAAACACACGCACCCATGCCTGAGGGAGGACTCGAACCTACGCCGGGACCAGCCGCACAGGCTATGCCTGCAGCGCCCTCAGACCGCTCGGCTAATCCCGCACGGCAAACACATCCTGACCAGGTGTCAGTTTAGTTGGTGAGTTGACTTTAAGCTGTACACTTATGAGTGTAAAATTACATCAAAGAGAAAGAACGTGGATATGCCCATGAACAAAGAAAAGAGATTTTTTTTAAAAAAAACTTAGGTGCTGAATTTAATGTTGTCACATTTGCTAAGATTTCAATGGGCTCAGACACACCATCTGATCAAAAGTATCTCGACACCCCTATGTAACGCGGACTTGACCACTAGATGTGACGAGTGGCGGACCCGCCAGTACAAAGCGAGGCAGGGATTGTTGTACTGTCAGTAGAGAAGTTGTTGTTGTTGTGGTCTTCAGTCCTGAGACTACTTTGATGCAGCTCTCCATGCTACTCTATCCTGTGCAAGCTTCTTAATCTCACAGTACCTACTGCAACCTGCATCCTTCTGAATCTGCTTAGTGTATTCATCTCTTGGCCTCCCTCTACGATTTTTACCCTCCACGCTGCCCTCCAATACTAAATTTGTGATCCCTTGATGCCTCAGGACATGTCCTACCAACCGATCCATTCTTCTAGTCAAGTTGTGCAACAAACGCCTCTTCTCCCCAATTCTATTCAATGCCTCCTCATTAGTTATGTGATCTACCATCTAATCTTCAGCATTCTTCTGTAGCACCACATTTTGAAAGCTTCAATTCTCTTCTTGTCCAAACTATCTATCGTCCACGTCTTACTTCCATACACGGCTACAATCCACACAAACACTTTCAGAAACGACTTCGTGACACTTAAACCTATATTCAATGTTAACAAATTTCTCTTCTTCAGAAACGCTTTCCTTGCCATTGCCAAGTCTACATTTTATATCCTCTCTACTTCGACCATCATCAGTTATTTTGCTCCCCAAATAGCAAAACCCCTTTACTACTTTAAGTGTCTCATTTCCTAATGTAAGTCCCTCAGCATCACTCGACTTAATTCGACTACATTCCATTATCCTCGTTTTGCTTTTGTTGATGTTCATCTTATATTCTCCTTTCAAGACAGTGTCAATTCCCTTCAACTGCTCTTCCAAGTCCTTTGCTGTCTCTGACAGAATTACAATGTCATCCGCGAACCTCAAAGTTTTTATTTTTTCTCGATGAATTTTCATACCTACTCCGAATTTTTCTTTTGTTAATTTACTGCTTGCTCAATATACAGATTGAATAATATCGGGGAGAGCCTATCTCACCCCCTTTCCAACCACTGCTTCCCAGTAACAGCAAAATGGATCTTTCAGGAGCGCTCAGAGATTCAATCGTAATCACTGGGTGTCACGTGAGTGACAAATCTGTCAGGGACATTTCATACCTTCTGAAGCTATCCATGTCGAGTGGTGGTGATGTTATTATGAAATGTAAACACGAAGCAGCAACTACAACTAAACCAAGACCAGGAGTACCTCAAGTACTGAGGGATAGGAACTGTCGAGCATTGTGGAGATCAGCGGAAGAAATCACTCTTTAGTCCCAATGTGCTACGAGCAAGGAGTTAAAAAGAATGGTATACAATGGCCAAACAGTTCCCCATAAGCCACATGTTTCTGTAGTCTGTGCTGTGCGGCGCTTGATGTGGTATAAAGAGCAACGCCACTGGATTGTGGATGATTGGAAGCGAATGAACTGGAATGAGGAATCACGTTATACCCTGTGGTTTGGGTTTGGCGAATGCATGGAGAACGTTACCTATCATCATCTGTAGTACCGGCAGTAGGAGTACGGAAGAGGTGGTGTTGCAATGTTGGCGTCAGGGTCTGTTCCCCTTGTTGCGCTTAAGAAAACGCTAAATTCAGAAGTACGTGAACACATTTTACACCCACTTCTATGTACTGCCACACTAGAAGAACAGTTCGCAGACGCTGATTGCATCAGGGAGACATAAAGTCGTCACTACCTTTTCTGCTTTCCACTCGTGAGGTAGAATGGGCTTCCATTACTCCACAGACATCCAGACTCGAGCAGAGTTCGAACCTTCACAAAGGCGAAGTGTGGGCACTTGTATTTATTTCCACTAATAGGTGTCCGGATACTTTTGATAAAATTGTTTAGGTGTTATAGACGTAAATGACTGGCTGCGAAATGACAAGACGCTGCCTAGGGTGTGCTGACGAAATTATTCCCGCCTATTCGTCTGCAGTCAATAGCAGTGGTGATTAAACTGATTAAACTGTAGGTCCGTCTCAATACGTCGTGACACACACAGAGGAAGTGTCAAACAGCCCAGTCTACTATAGTTTCATGACAGTATGAAGGGTGACTTACGGTTATGTCGACTACTAATCAAAATTTCTCCCCTGTTATTGTTGTCGAGGTCTTCAATACGAGGACAGGTTTGATGCAGCTAGCGTACCTACCCTTTTCGGTTGTTTTTTAAATTTTGTATAGCTACTGCAATCCATATGTTTCTACTTTCCCCAATACTTCCCTCCAATCTCAAATTAAGCATTCCTTATTGTCTCAGGGCTTGTCCCATCTACCTGTCACTGCTTTTCAAATGGTTCAAATGGCTCTAAGCACTACGGGACTTAAAATCTCAGGTCATCAGTCCCCTAGAACTTAGAACCACTTAAACATAACTACCCTAAGGACATCATACACATTCATGCCCGAGGCAGGATTCGAACATGCGACCGTAGCAGCGGCTTGGTTCCGAACTGAAGCGCCTAGAACCTCTCGGCCTCAGCGGCCGGTTTGTCACTGCTTTTATTCAAGCGGTATCATAAAGCTCCTTTTTCTCCATTTCGTTTAAGTAGCTTCGCATTATAGTTACCCTATCCTCTGCATTCTTCTGTAGCTACATATTTCAGGAGAAACTTTTATTCCATTTCTATTTGTACTGTTCATCGTTCAGATTCCACTTCCTTATAAGACTACGCATCAGAGAAATAATTTCTCAAAATTCTTTCTAACACTTAAAGTTATATGAAAATATAATATGTTTATATTTTTATAGAATAAAGTCATTCTGCGTTGCCCATCACCTCTTGCTTCTTCGATGGTTAATTATTTTGCAGCCTCTAAAGCGAAATTCGTCTCCCATATTTAGAGCCTCGTTTCCTAATGCAATTTCCCTAGCGTCACCTGACTCATATCGACTTCATTATTCGTCTTTTATCAATGAGCATCTTATAATCCGTTTTACAAATCTATTTTCAACACACTATCCATTCAGTTTTATTGATGTTCTAGGTCTTCCGTCGTCTCTGAGAGAACCACAATGTTCTCAACGAACTTCAATGTTTCAGTTTTTTCTCAATGAACCTCGTTCGTTTCCTGTTCCAAGTTTCTAGTTTGCTGTACTGATTGTTCTATTCAGAGACTGAATAAAACTGGATATAGGCAGCATCGCTATGTCTCTCCCATCTCAGTTACTGCTTCCCTTTCATGATCTTTGGCTCTTAAAACTGTAGTTTGGTTTTTGCACAAATAGTAGATAAACTTTCGTTCCTTGCATTTTACCCCTTCTACATTCAGACATTCAAAGAGTGTATTCCAGGCGACATTCTAAAATGCTACAAATATAGGTTGGCCTTTCTTCAGTTTACATTTTAAGCTAAGTCGTAGGATCAGTCTTCCCTCGCATGTTCCTACATTTCTTCAGAAACCAAACTGATCGTACCGACGTTGGGTTCTACCAGTTATTTCATCATACTGCAGCTAATTCGTGTTAGCATTTTACAAAATTCAAATGGCTCTGAGAACTATGGGACTTAACATCTGAGGTCATCAGTCCCCTAGAACTTAGAGCCACTTAAATCTAACTAACCTAAGGACATCACACACATCCATGCCCGAGGAAGGATTCGAACCTGCGACCGTAGCGGTAGCGTGGTTCCAGACTGTAGCGCCTAGAACCGCTCTGCCACCACGGCCGGCCATTTTACAATAATGACATATTAAACTGGACGTTCGGTGATATTCACACCCGTTAACACCTGCCTTATTCTTTATTCGAATTATTAAACACTCTTTAAAGTATGAGAGTATTTCGTCTGTCAAATATATCCTGAATACGAAATGGAATAGTACCGTTCCTTCCCTACAAGATACGAATTGCTGCAAGACTGTACACTGCTATTTTTCAACTCTTTTCCGACTTCACAAACGGAGGAGATTGTATCACATAGGTATCTGAAACAGAATTGTACGAATGAGATTCTCGATCACTTCTGTTCACAAGGTAGCTCGATTACACACTGCGCCTTTACATTCTGTCTTTAAAAGCGTGTGAATTCTAGTTGTTTCTACTATTTGTCTAAAAGCGAAATTTTACCATTCCAAGGTGGTCAGTCAGTCAGTGAAGTTCGCCATTTTAAATTCGTAGGTTTAAGAGTAAATAGAAAGCTTTCTAGGAACTATCACATTTAAGATGTCGTGCAGAAACTGAATGCTGCTAGCATCATTATGAGAATACTCTCGACTCGCTCTCATACTGAAACGCGAAGGCTTGTCTACTTTGCTTACTGTCACTCTGTTATCTTGTATGGTGTTGCATAAGGGGGCAACTCCGTGCACTCACCAAGAATGTTCTCAGCCCAGAAAACGGCGGTCACACTGATATGTTGTGTCAAGCGTGAGCTCCGTGCAAGCCGTACTCCAAGTGTCTCGGAAATGTAAGACTGCCGACCCTCTAGATATATTCCGTCATGGGTTATATTGTTCGTAATATTGAGGCATTCAGAAGAAAGTGCTACATTCATTCAGTGAGCACTATATGAAAAAAAAAAAAATATGCACTTGGATAATACTTTCTCAGGCATTATGCAGGAAGGTTTCAATAGTCTTCCAGCAGAATTGAAAAAAAATGTATGGTGAACCCTAACTATTCAAATCTTAATCTAAAGGTTTCCTTGTGGCGTATTCCTTCTGTTCTGTGAAATAATTCCTATCAGCAGTTTAGAACTTCTCTCTGTAATGTGTTATCTATTAGTATAATCCAGCAATTTTTGGTGTTTTATTATTTCTTTACTTTCTTTTGCTTATAAATTTGTAATCAACATTTTGTAAACTACAAGGAGGGTTTAATAAGTAATGCAACACATTTTTTCTGGGCCAATTTCTGTCGAAAAATTGTGGAATTTGTTGTGGCATCGTGGAATATTGCTGGTTACGTCTCCATAATTTAATGAAGTTCCGACAGGTGTCGACACAATACGTAGCCTTAAAAATGGCGTCTGTAACGCAGGTGCTTTCCAAGCTGAGTGTTATCATTGAGTTTATTCTGGCGTAAAACCAGAGCATCACAGATACTCATAGGCGTTTGCAGAAAGTCTATGGAGACATGGCAGTGAACAAAATCACGGTGAATCCTTGGGCGAAGCTTCTGTCATCATTACACCAAGGTCATACAGACTAGCCCGATCTCCGCCTGCCGGCTGGCTGCACACAGTTGTGCTATCCTCAGGAAATTGAAGAAACGACTTCAGCGTGGTCGTCGCCACAGAAATGCAAACGACATTCTTTTCTTCATGACAACGCAATTGTATGTGCTCACGAGAAGTGCTCACAAAAATTCATTGGACTGTTCTTCCTCGTCCACCCTACAGACCGAATTTCGCACCTTTCGATTTCCACCTGCTTGGCCCAATGAAGGATGCACTCCCCGGGAAGCGCTATGTAGGTGATAGGGAGGTTATTGATGCCACAAGAAGTTGGCTCCGGCGTCGACCAGAAGAATGACATCATGCGGGCACACAGGCCTTCACAATAGAGATTATGAGATTCCGCAGATTTTCCCGGCGTCCTACCTGCTTATGCTCTTCACGGGTATGCTGCCGGATATGATTGGCTTCACTACACGACATTTCGGCGACCCATCTGGCCACCATCTCCCGGTGCGATCGCCGATTGCACGATTACGCCGGAACTAAATGTACTTCAGACACGGTGGCTCGTTTATAGCCCGGGTCCATGCCACTGCGTCTGCGCGAGAAGTGGAAGAGCTGCCCCCTGTCAAATGAAGCATTGCAGCGCCGCCGGCTATACAAACTGGCGAAAGTGGTAAATCGCAAATTAAGATGTAGTGGGTCCAAAACCAGACAGTTGTACTGACTCCGAAAATTTGACACAGGAACTGTATCTTCGTAAGGCTGTCTTCAAGCTCAACGAATATACCCATCATCAAACTAATGGTGTTTTCAGTTTGGTCCATCAAGTGAACCAGCGCCGGATACTAGTGAATAAGTTGCTTTTCTACCCTTTGCAGGAAGTACTTCTTGAAAAGTTTCCAGAATTCCCAGGAAATATGGTATTAAAAGTGTTCTCTTGCCTTTGGCCAAGACAAGAGCCCTGTTTGGATCTGTTAAAGATGATTTGGGACTGAGAAAGCCTGGAGTTTATAAAATTCCTGTCATTGTGGAAAGGCCTATATTGGACAGACTATTTGCACTGCTCATGAACGATGTGTGGAACGTCAGCGTCACATACGTTTGCTCCAGCCTGAAAAATCTGCCGTCGCCGAATATTGTACCAATGAAGTGCCTGACATGTCTCGTAAATAGATGCAAATTACTGCTCCGGCTTCTCGTTACTGGGATTGTGTGCTCAAGGAACCATCGAAATACGATTATCTGATGGCATTATTAATAGAGATAAAGCAAACGAGATATGGAATCCTATTTTATTTGATACAAAACAACATCGGTCTGGTTTTCGACCCACTACATCTTAATTTGCGATTTACCACTTTCGCCAGTTTCTACCGCCGGCAGCGCTGCAATTCTCCGCTTCGCAGAGGGCAGCTCTTCCGCTTCTCACGAAGGCGCAGAGGCCTGGACCCGGGGTATAAAGGAGCCTCCGTTTCTGATGATGTATATGCAGTTCCGACGTCATTGAGTACTCCGCGATCGTACCTGAAAATAACGACCAGTTGGATCGCCGAAATATCGTGTAGTGATAACGATCATGTCGGGCAGCATACCCGTGTAGAGCATAAACAACTGAGATTATGCTTTGTAGCCAAAAGAGTGGAGAATAATGTGGTGTATTGGATACTGAATAAAATGAACCTGCTTTCAGAAAAAAAGAGGCGTTGGATTTTTTATTGAACGCTCCTCGCATGTACTGACTCCTCCCACGGCCAGTTAGCTTTGACTCGCATTGTCACACGAAAGCTGATGAATAAATAAGTAACCGAACACAGAACCATTGCGGCACATGTGTGAAAGAAGGACCACAGAAGATCGACACTAAAGAATGTGTCACAATAAAAGACGCGAAAAGATGTCAATCAAGGAAACCGCCTTTTATTTGCCAACAGAAACGGACCACATTACTGGTTATAAATTTAGCGACTAATGAACCATAGAAGATATGTAAAATGATGCTAATAATTTATTTATTTGATTTTAAAATCTGTATTGCAACGTTACTTAGACGTGAAGTGTGACACAGAGCTTTTTTTTATCCTGCAGGATCCTGTTGAAAATAACCTGTTCGTAACAAGATGTTAGAAGTATGAGAATATGACATCCCGCATAACGTGTTACTTTCCTAGTGAGCTCAGTAATCCCAAAATGAGTCAAAGGAACACTGGTATAAGGACTTGTTCGGACGCGGTCGTAATTTCTGTGTTATGCTCTGTCACCTAATCTTATTTACAGCTGTCCGTATTAGCAGAACTGTAAGGAGGCTTATGCCTATAAATCAGAAGCTTACATACTAATATGCTGTCAAGATCATCATGAAGCAATCTTAGCTGTAACCTCTGCATTCCATTAGCAACCAGTGGTCTGTCTTGCTACACATACGGGTGTTTCAGCAATACTGACACTCGAGCGTACAGAGAAGTGTTCAAGAGTTATGTAAGAGGAAACCCTGTATGCTTCTCGCGGTTATCGTAATTATGTAGTAGTTTTCGGCATCAGAAGAACCAGTGGTGGACTATCAAAACCACACAGTCGGTATTTTTGTATTCTTTCCGCATCGCATCTTTGTAAGGACCGTAGATTAGAATTCATCGTCCCGTCAATAACGAAGTTATTAGAGGCGGAGAAAAATGCTCGAAATGCAAATGAATGGCCCAGTAAATCGGCCGTGCCCCATTTAAAGAAACGATATCGATAAATGACTTAAGTTATTTAAGGAAAGTTCGTAAAATCTAAATGTAAATCAAGTCGTGGCTCCGGCTGCCTTGCATAATTACACTTATCTTAATAACATAGAAACAGGAGTAGAGAACAGCAAGATCACAGCACTATACTTTATTAGAAAATATGCTTCTGATTAATGTAACATCGCAGTTTTCACATATAGTAAGGTAGGCTCCAGAATATATTAAAGAGCGTTTTTTGTGTCGAGTTGTGGGTAGTAGAGTGACGCTCTTAAAGAGTCTCTGGAATTCATTGTTATAATACTTACCGCAAGTCGGAGGCTACAATTATACTCGAAACGGCCTTGCGTATGAGGTGACAACTTATTCGATGAGGTTTGTACTGTACAATCTTCAGCTTATTTTTTAAAAAGTCATTATTTCTGGGGCAATTTCGGGATAGGGTCAATGAAGTACGATATGAATGATTACATTAAAAATTTTACCTTTGTCACTTACTCACAGCTTCTCCGGATGAACGGCGTAAAATGCCAAACCTACTCAAAAAAAAAAAACTTTCGTTCTCTGTCTTCTTATCCTAGTTGTACTCTGTCGTTCAGAATTGTAGTTACTGCTAATAAAGAAAAGTATTAGATTTTTATGAAAATGATTTGTTGATGTTATGCATGAAAGCTGAAAATCGTTTAGACGACCATTTAAAAAATGTCATTTAAGAGTAATGTAGCGAATTATTTCAGTTGTAGGCCCTACACAGGGAGTCCGAGGAGGAATGGTTAATATTCAGGGATACGACAGGAACGATCATTCGAAGCAAAAAAGTCTACTAACCATGGGTTCTAAAAAGCATACCTTAAGAGCTATGAGCACTACTGTGAAACACTTTTACTCTTCGTCTCTTCGAGATGTGAATTTATATACTAAGGTGTTAAATTTGCTTCCTGAGATCACCGGAAATATCCAAGATCGGCTTTATGAACACGAAATTAAATAAAATCTTTTCTCCGGTCTACTGAACTTGAAAACTACTGGGCTTATCAAAACATCATGATTTGCTGAATAGCTGTACGTCATGTCTTTACTGAAACACTCCAAATTTAGGTCATACAAAAGACTGTCCTCAGGCATTTGGAGCGAGGTTATATGGAGATCATACGTTCTAGCGTGACACAATTAGTCATCTCTGCACGCGTGACTTGTGGTTAATTTCGTTCCCGGAAGGCAAGAAACACGGCATCAACCCGACCTCCGTTACCTGCTGCTTCTTCATCTCGCTAACAGTGGCGTCCTGAACCCGTGCCATTCAACCTGTATACCAGTGACCAATCAAGACCAAATTCCACGGCCCACATCCTGTAAGCCGAAGATCTCGCCATCATAGTTCAGGGAAAGAGTTTTAAAGAGATAGAACAAAACCTAGAACCTGCTCTAAGCACCGTTTCAGTACACAACAAGAAAAAATCCGTTGAAGTAAGTAGTTCGAAGACACAAGTCAGCTCCTTCCATCTTCGCCCAAAACAAGCAAATTGAAAGCTAAATTATTTATTTTTGTAAACATAACTGGAGAAAGTCAGCGAACACATTGCAGTATTTGAAATTAATTATAAAACATTTCAATCGCAAAGGCACGTTTATTAAATGGTGACCGGTTTCGATCATCACATGAGCATCTTCAGAAGTTCAGCTGTAATATAATACTGGATATATAAAGTAGAGGGATACGTAAAAAGAACTTAAAATTGCAAATTACGAATGGCAGATATATACATACTGATGGATAATGGCTCTGCATGGAGCAGGAACAGCTGAATGACGATAATCAACTGCTGGAGAGCAGTACATCTATTTCTTAAATACTGGAGGCTTCCTCTACAGCTGGCAGCATTATGTCAGCGTTAGTCAGTGAGGCCGAAGTCGAAAGAATTGTGTACATAAAGTTGTACTTACTAGTAAATAGAATGTCAGAATTACGTAGAATAATTTTATAGTAAAGAAGAAACAGGTTGTTAATATAGCAGTTGTAAAATAAATATAGTAAGAACTATAAAAGGGGAACAAATAAATACCACATTCGTTGTGTATAGGTTCCTCTCTAGGGGCATGGCTGCAAAAAAAAAAATACGATGTTGTTAGTTTCTATGGAGAAGGTGGACTTTTTTCCAGAGAAACCAACAACGTCGTAATTTTTTTTACACAATGAATTTTATGTATATTTATTTCCCTTTTAAAGTTCGTAGTATATTTATTTTACAACAGCTGTATTAACAAGCTGCTTCACCTTTATTATATAATTTATTCTACGTAATTCTGATGTCTCCTTTACTAATAACTATGTCCTTTTGCACACAATGATTTCGACTTTTACCTCAGTGGCTAACACTGTCATAATGCTGTCAGCTGTAGACAGAGCCTCCAATATTTAAGAAACAGCTGTACTGCTCTCTCCAGCAGTTGACTTTCGTCATTCAGTGGTTCCTGATCCAAGCACAGCCATAGTTCTATGTTCTGTAATTTTATAGCTAATTTTAAGTTTTTTACGTACCCCTCTAATTTATATCGTGTATTATATTACAGTTGAAGGTCTGAAGATGACCGAAACCAGTCACCTTTTAATAAGCATGTCTTTGCGATCACGACTGTTCTATAATTAAACTGAAAGCTTAATGTACCCGGGAAGGAAATCATCTTGGAATGTACAGGTACACTAGGTGATCAAAAGTATCTAGACACCTATTAGTGGACATTAATATACGATGCGACTACCTTCCGCTTTGATGACGGCCTAAAGTCGGCTTGGGACATTTTCAATTAGTTATCTGAATGTCTGTGGAGGAACGGAAGCCCATTCTTCCTGAAGAACCGAAACAATTGAATGTAATGATGTTGGACGCTGGGATCTCGAGGGAAGTTGACGTTATGACTCATCCACAAGATGTTTCAATGGGTTCTGGTCGATACTCAGGGCAGGCCAGTCCATTTCAGGAATATTATTGACCACAGATAATGTGATGCTTTAAGAAGGTGCACTATCTTGTTGGTACAAACAGTCATCGTCTTCAGAATGTACGTACCTCTACCGTACGCAGTACATAATGCTATAGAATGTGTTGATATCATTCCACATTAAGCGTTTAGTGGAGTACAGTATGGAAACCACACCATAACCACAAGTAACACCCTCTGTCCGTAACATCACCTCGTCTTTACTTCACAGTTGGCAGTACACATGATGACAGGTAACATTCTCCAGAAATTCTCCAAACCCAAACCCCTCCATCGGATTGCTACAGGGTGCAGTGTAATTCATCATTCCATAACTAGTCATTTAAAGTCATCTAGTGTCCAGTTGCTTAAAGAATCTGCTCGATCATTCTACCACACTCTCTATTTAACCCCCTGGGTACAGTCATTGTGCTCGCTGGACTGTTGCTAACACTTCGGAAATGAGTAGTGATTGCTTCCGCTGATTTTATGTGATTTTTACAACCATCCCCCGCAAAGCTCTATGGCTCCTGTCCGTCAGGCCGGCCGGAGTGGCCGAGCGGTTCTAGGCGCTTCAGTCTGGAACCGCGCGACCGCTACGGTCGCAGGTTCGAATCCTGCCTCGGGCATAGATGTTTGTGATGTCCTTAGGTTAGTTAGGTTTATGTAGTTTTAAATTCTAGGGCACTGATGATCTCCGCAGTTAAGTCTCATAGTGCTCAGAGCCATTTGAACCATTTTGAACCCTGTCCGTCAGTACATGAGGTCTGCCTGATCTTGGCTGAGCTGTGATTATATCAAGGCGTTTGGATTCCACAGTTTTATCACCCACCAACAGCCAGTCTGTGCAGCTGTACAAGGTTTGAAATGCCTCTGATGGTCTGTGATTCAGGCGAAATCCAACGACTAGTCCACGTTCCACGGTACTGAGCTCTCCTGGCCGATCCACTCCGCTGTTACTGCTTCACAACTGACAGCTCAATACTCCCTGCCTCCTCCGCTGACCACTCCTGTCCCAGAATGTGTATCCTCTATGGATTATGGCAGGGAACTACGAAAAACTGGACGTTGCCGTGTTTTAGATCGCCGCACACGAAGAACTAACGTAAGTAGCAACCTCACTCACGAACAGAATCGGTACCTGCAGAAAGCATGTTGATTCCTAATGTAGCAGTTGTTCGGTGTGCAGAAGAGCCGTCACAGGCGAGTACAATATACAATGAGCTGACAAAAATCATGAGATAGCGATAGATGGCGAAGCTGTCATTTGTACTCAGGTGATTCATGTGACAAGGTTCTGGACGCGATTACGACCGTACTGCGAGAATTAACAGACTTTGAAGGCGGAGTGGTAGTTGGAGCTAGACACGTGTGACATTCCATTTTGGATATTGTTAGGAAATTCAGTATTCCGAGATGAACAGTATCAGTAGTGTGCCTGAATCACCAAATTTCATGCGTTATCTCTCACCACTGACAGCGCAGTGGCCATCGGCCTTCACTTTACGTACGATAGCAGCGGGTTTGTGTAGAGTTGTCAGTACAAACAAACAAGCAACACTGCGTGAAATAACCGTGGAAATCAATGTGGGACGTACCACGAACGTATCCGTTACGACAGTGTGACCAAATTTTACGTTAACTGGCTATGGCAGCAGACGACCGGCGCGAGTGCCTTTGCTAACAGCACGATATCGCCTGCAGCGCCTCTCGTGGACTCGTGATCATATCGGTTGGACACGAGACAGCTGGACAACCGTGGTCTGATCAAATGAGTCCCGCTTTCAGACGGGGACAGCTGATGGCAGTGTTCGAGCGTGGCGCGGACTCCACGAGATCCCGGACCCAAGTTGTCAACAAGGCACTCTGCCAACCGGTGGTGGCTCCGTAATCGTCTGAGCTATGATTACATGGAATGGACTGGCATTTCTGGTCGAAATGAACCTATCATTGACAGCAAATGGATATGTTCTGTTTCTTGGAGGCCATTTTCAGCCAATCGTGATGGATTTTTTATGGATGACAACACGCCATGTCACCGGGCCACAATTGTTTTCTATTGGTTTAAAGAACATTCTGGACAATTCGAGCGAATGATTTGGCCACCCTGATCGCCCAACTTGTATCCCATCGAACATTTGTAAGTCATAACCGAGAGGTCAGTTCGTGCATAAAATCCTGCATCGGCAACGCTCTTGCTATTATGGATGGCTGTAGATGGAGCATGTCTCACTATTTCTGTGGGGGATTTCCAACGACTTGTTCAGACCATGCAAAGTCAAGTTGTTAAACTACGCCGGGCAAAAAGACGTCACACACTATGTTAGCAGATAGCCCATAACTTTTGTCACCTCAGTGTATGTTGGACGTTCCTCCGTCTCGGCGGCGGAGTCAGGGCCGAGGAGAGAGCGAGGCAACTCGCCAGCCGCAGCCGAGGGTCCCCACGGAACCCCCGGTCGCCCCGTGTCGCTTCCCGAGCCCTCAGCCGACCGCTGCCTCTCCTCCCTGCGCCGCGGCGCCTTCCGCCTAACCACCGCCAGCTCAAAGGAAACTTCATTAGCTTATGCAAGCCCCTCTGGACAGATATTATCTCTCGCTAAATATTTCATGGCCGCTAGTCAAAGCTGGCCAGCGGCGACGCCTGTCGGTCCGTACACAGCTCCGGCGTCGCCGACGCAGACCCCGGCACCGATGCCGGCGGTTGTTCGCGCGCTGCTTTCATTGCTCTGTCCTCCCTCTTTTTCCGTTCGGCTGCGCTGACGGCTGTCGTGGTCTTGTAGGGTTACAACAACCTCACTTCTATGTGGCAGCAGCATACACCAAAATTATTAAATACTTCCCTCTGCAAGTTCCTCGTCCTCCAAGAACATTGACGATCAGTAGCATTAGTTGCTGTTTGTCCATCATTTTTCTGAACAACGACACTGTGCTGTATCCTCAGCTGCAACTTACTGCATTTGTTTCTCCCATTATATAGCTAAATTATTCGAGTTTTGTTCTCATGATGATGCTGAGAATTTCTGGACTTTTCTTCATTCTCCGCTGTGCTGCCACATTTGTAGCTTAATCCGTGAATGGCATTCTTAAAAGATCTAGCAGTTCTAGGCGCTTAGTACGGAACCACGCGGCTGCTACGGTCGCAGGTTCGAATCCTGCCTTTGGCATGGATGTGTGTGGTGTCCTTAGGTTAGTTAGGTTTAAGTACTTCTAAGTCTAAGGGATTGATGACCTCAGATGTTAAGTCCCATAGTGCTTAGATCCATTTGAACCATTATTCTTAAAACCCTTCGACTCGCTGACTCAACTCCTTAGAGTAGCATACTGAGCACGTAGCATCGAAACAGTCGACTGCAATATGTAACACTTATGTCACAGCTAGTCAGGACTTCCTCCATTTTCTGGAAAGAATTTATGGCCTCTTCAATTCTGCAGCGAATTTCTTGACGAAAGTCCTAGTTATCATTGATTTGACGCCTCAGTGACTTATATGATGAAACCCTTTTGATCTTGCCGTTACCGAGTGCAAGAGCACCCTGAATTTTGCAGTGAATTTCTTGAGAGAAGTTCCAGTTATCGCTGATTTGACATCCCAGTAATTTATATGATGAAACCCCTTCGATCTTATCATTACCGAGTGCAAGAGTGCCCTGAATTTCAGCCTGGTTTCTGCTGAGAACCATCCAGTTTATGAACAGTTGATGTTTGTAGATCCACAATACCTGCTCCGTTCAGCGCCACCGCCATCGATCATGGTCTAATATGGTTTGAAGATGGTCACATTTTGACCGAAACCGGTTACGATTGCCAATAAAAGCTTTTGCAGTCAAGATTGGTTTTAATTCAATTTTAATACATCCATTTTGTCTTCTTGACATTTAAACGTAACACCATAGTATTGTATTCTTGGTAGCAGTGTTTACTATTTCTTGGAGATCTTCCAGCCTGGTTGTGAGTGAGATAGTGTCATCAGGATATCTGTTGTTATTGATGATCATTAACCGCCGCATCTTGGTACTTTTCATCAAGAGCATCTTGGAAAATCTCTTCATAATACTTGTTGAAAAGTAATGCGAAGAGAATGTGTTATGGGACAGTTTTTTGGAACAGTTTCGCGGCATCCGTAAATTCATAGAAATTCATATGAGAGATTCATCCTTAACTTGAATAATTGCAATCAAAGAAATGAATTGATATTAAATGTACTAGTGATTGTCAGCTTTTGTAGTAATCTAAAACAGAAGTGCATTCTAACTGGAAAATAATGGTATGTTTTGGACGCACACTGGCCGACACGTGGCAGAGACTAACGCTGGAACAGTCAGGAATCCTGCTGAGTTCTTCTTAGAAGGCTAGCGAGGGGAGGTGGTCATCGCCACTGACGGATCTCGTGCGCATCTTTGACACACCCCATGGTGTCGCTTTGCAGATGGACAACAGTTAAGACATCCTGTAGTAGCCGCTCGCGCAAATACGTTTACGGAGTGGAGTTACGCCGAATTTTTAGCAAAAGGCGCTATTATCAGCCGAACGCAGAAAGCTGACTTTCGGGACAGATGCTGGAGATCGGTACCTTGCAGGTGGAAAAGAACTCCAAGCTAAGCTTTTGGAAAGCTGTGAGACGCCGCCGAGCGTATAACTCTTATGAGAAACATTATTTAAGGACGTAAGACCCGTGGACACTGGTTCATGTTAACTTTTCCAGAGAGACAGAAAACAAAACAGTGAGAATGGCAAGCTGGCTGATTGGTCGAGGAGGGAGACAGCATTAGCGAGAAACGACTTTTTTCAGAGCTGGGTGGTAGAACGAAGATCATTGATTAACCAAGTAAAATATAACCCAGAGAAGGGGACCTGCGCTCTCTTAAGGAGTATTACGATCGGTCTGAGCTCAGAAGATTTTCAGCCAACAGCGGATCTGATGCATCTGGCGGGCTTGGAAAAGTTTTGGGACATCCAGTACATAGTCACAGGATAGGACCACTTATGTTGCCTCTGGTTGAAGTCATAGTACTTTAAAACTGACAGATACAGTATGGTGAGACTGGGCCGCTGCTGTCTGAGACTTAGACAACTTCAAGTCAATCCATGATTTTACAGTCTTAGAGTTTCACTCTGACGATTTGCCTTGAGAAGCGATGAACAGTTAGCCTCCAAAATACACAACAGGTGTGACGAATTACTTTCAATAGTTCTATCTTTTACTTTAGTAGTTCTATTCTGCATTAACCAATTTCACGACGATTATTCAGTACTTGAGCGATTATACCCAGTTCCTTCCCCCCCCCCCCCCCTCCCCCCCCCCCCCCGCCCTATACCTTCATGAATATCTTTTTACCTTGATTGCTAACTGTTTAAGTTTTGAAATGGAAAAACATCGGAGTAATCAGAATATGCGAATCAGTTAATATTTCATTATCCCCTTCCAGCCAAGGTGTATTACAAATGCGAACTCCTTTTATAATCAATGCGGAAAGGTATGAAAATATTTTACAGCATTGTGTATTTCATACAATACAGGAACAATTCAGAGACGATGATTGTATCGATATAATACATCCTCTCATATAGAAGCATCTGTGACACATGGTTTGTGGACAATAACATTCCTGAAATGGACTGACCTTCCTAGGGTCTCGACGTGAACCCAATGGATCACCTTTGGGACGAGTTAGAGTGTTGATTTCGATCCAGACACCAGTGTCCAACATGACTACCTTCTCCGCTATCTGCTATTTAGGAAGTGTGGGATGCCATCCGTCCACAGGCATTCAGGCACCTCACTGAAAGTGTCCCCAGCAGAGTTCAAGCCGTCGTAATGGCGAAGGATGGACGCTCCCCATATTAATGTCCACTGTACCCGAATACTTCTGTTCATACTGTCCTTACCACGTCTCGCTCTCACAACGCCACAAGACGGCATTGAATCTTCCATTGGGCTGTGATCATAATATTTTGCGTCATCAGTCAGTCTACGACGTGACTAAGAAGAGTCGTCACAAATATTATGTCCTAAATGGGAAAATGTTGCATCTATTCAGCAGATTTATGGCTGTGGTGCCCACAACGATGACGTCATAGAAACTTTTGCCATCCAGCATACTGTTAGTTGTGGCGTTCAGGTAGAGTCGCAAGTCTCGCGGTATTGTGACGCCTGAGGTGAGTGGTTTGCGTCCTGACGACTGGCAGCCGTTCCGAGTCCTCGGAACCGGCGCAGAGCCGCGGTACACGTGGTGGCCCAGCGGTTGGCGAGCGGCGGTAACAAGTGCCTAGGTGTGCCGGCAGCTGTGAAAGCTGATCGGCCGGCCGCAGGAATAGCCCGCGCGCGGCGCTGCTGCAGGCCGCGGCTAATTCTGGCCGCCTGGAGCCGCGGGATTCATTCATTCATTCCCACTGGCCGCCGCGCCGCCTTGCGCCTTGGCAGCGCACCGCGCGATCCCGCTGCAGTCGCGCTGCCCACCGGCGCCGACCGCTCGACGTGATCCCCACTTCACTGCTCACTGCTCTGTGAGGAGCCGTCTCCAGGGCCCACACAGTTCAACACAGATAGCGCCCATTCTCATTCAGTTCCACAAGGTTCAATATTAGGACCACTATACATGTCAATGACTTTACGCTTAATACACAAATGCTCGAATTAATTATTTTTATGGAAGGCTCGGGTGTTGTAAATAATCTTCAGGGGCTTATACGAACGGAAAAAATTGTAAATAATACCATGAAAGAGATATTGAGAGGTTTGCTGCAATTGTAACTGTCTTAATTTCAAACAAAGACTCAAAGTCAACTTTTCTAGTCGTCGAAAACGCACAACAGATGACAAAAATAATACATGTCGAAGAGCTAATCTTTCAGGAAAACTACGTCCGATTTCCTTTCTTAAAGTACTACAATATGAATCTTTAAGAAAGAAAAAAAAAATTAATACAGCCAATGTTCTACTTCAGGACGTAGGAAGGCATGGAAATAGACATAGTATTTTACTTTTTTTTTCTTTCGTATGTTGACTACACTACACCAGCACTCATTTATTTTCACCACGCTGGTATATCATCCACCGGTCATAGGACAGTGGTTAGCCATATTCAGTGGCTCCTTGCCGGTAAATCAATGAACCTTTCTCGTGTTTCTTCAATTCACTTTAATGGATTCAGAATTTTTCCTTTTCGCGTCAAAGTACAAAGAAGATAAAAGATAAAGGCTATCTATACCTATATATTTTGCGAGAATACTGCTTGACCGTTTATACAAGGGAACTGTACCCTCGAAAATTTTATAGCCATATATTTAATGTTTGTGTGCTTGATATGTACCGCTTCCTTTACCCATAAATATGCTTGATAGGCTAATTAGAACGTTTGATTCATTAGTTCCATCATCTGAGAGACTTACTATAAGATCACTTATGAAAAAATAAACTAAGAGTAACTAACGCAACATCATCAGGTCAAAACTTATACTAGCTCCTATATAACTGTTCAATACGTTCTGTTCTTTTTTCAGATACTGTCGTAGTCATTGTAGAATGTTTCTCATTATGAGTTATAAATTGCATTCTTGTATCCTAGGAATTAAGTACACATCCACCAGAGACTATAATTCTAGTTACCAGTAACCGGAAACATGGGAGCTATCGACTAGATTCTTTAAACCAAACTCAGTTCAAAGCGTCCCTGGTGCTATATTTACTAACCGTGCACATAGCAGTTTATTGGTGCACCTATTTATCTGTAAGACGTATCCAACGTTGTTAAATATAGGCTGAAGGAATTAAATGCAATCATTACAGCATAGCACCTGATCTGCTTCCCAAACTAATAACAAAGTTCACTGGCTACCGTTGCAGCTATTCTCTTAAAACATTTATTCTGTTAGCCGCGAGATTCGAAAGAAAACGCACACAGAAATTTTAGTTGCGACAAAGGACACATATACTGGTCTACCGAGACCGCTATTACTAGTATTCAAATACCGACCTCCACACCACCACAGACAGATATGAGAATGTTCAGTTTCATTAATATCTCAAAATGCAATTCAAATAATTTTATTGTTTTATTCTGAAATGCTGACTGTTGAGACCTCGAACGTTATAAGTTATCTGTCAAGTGGCCGCTGTAACTCTTTTTTTCTCTTTTATTGTTTGCTATTGTTGCGATTTTATGTCAGTGTGAGTACGCTTTCATTACATTGTCCTACCAGTAGAGGTCAATGACGTTGGAGGTAGGCGTCGTTTAAGCTGCATGCACTACGTTCACCAGTATTACTGAGTGTTCTATAACTGTGGCACCTTCCATCGATGACGAACGGAGATATATTAAATCACCTGATTATTACTCTTGAGCACGTAAGAGAAGCAGTTATTACTTGCTAGGTCTGGCTTGATGAAACTTCCAGAATGATCGGAAGACTACTCCACAGCTCTTATAATATTAAAATTAATTATTATGTTGCATCAAATATTGATTTTCTTGATGGTACATAACAAACAGCCAATTTCGCAGTTGGATCTAATATCTCTTTGAAAATCTTGGACAAATAACTATGGTAGACAACCACAAAATAATACCTTTTCAGTAAAGTTTTAAGCACTTTGAGATAGTGTTTGTTCCTTCATGATGATGGTGCTGGTAGTGGCGGTGTTGGTGGCGGTGGTGACGACGTACCAGTAGAAAGAGGATTATTATATTCTTTCCTTAAAGAAATTAAGTTTTTTTCGAAGTTAGCTCTGATTACGTCTTCTCGATTATCTTCCTCAGTCTTGAGCTTAGAATTTATTAATAAAAGATTTATACTGGTAGTCAATGTAGTGTTCCGGGACAAAACAATGTCAAAATACGAAATTTAAAAACTGGCATAATTTACCAAAATTTTAGGACATGTTCAAAGTGAATGCTATCTGTGTTAGAAAATAAATGAAATATGTGCATTATTCAGGAAACACAATTTCAGACAATTAAAAATGATGAAGGCAATGCCACTGGAATGTGAAAGTATATATACGTCATTGCCAAATGTAGGTCCTAGTGCTCAAACGAAAAAATATACCGCTGTTTTTTTGTGATAAAATAAGCAAGCACAGCTTATTTCAGGCAGGAGCTGCCATCTACTGCGAACAACTAAAAACGAGAACAAGTGACGTACAGAAAGCACATGGTTTAAAGTATATGCTACAGTCGTGCACAGCAAGTTTAGTTAACTGCCGGACCTAGAAAAAAATAAAAGTTCGATGTTGAATATATGCTGCATAAGGGCTGAGGAGGTTAAAAGAAGCATCAATGAGAAAGGATTATGAAATCTAAGGCAACACCATAAATGTTTTGAGACTAGATCCATGCTCCAGAGGGAACCTTTGCGTTTATCGTGGAGCTTCTTGTTGCGATCAGTTTCTGTAGACATTAGTTAGCACAAATATTCTAAACTGATGAATGTCAACAAGTGTAAATGGTCAAAAGTCGACAAACTGTCGCCTGTTACCTAATTCTAATATAATCATCATCAGTAGCATTCATTTAACATTCGCTGCGCTGGATAAAGGCCTACTCTAGATACCTTCATGCATTCTGCTCTCGAATTGTTCACATTCACGTTACTCCTGCGTATTTCTAGTATCCAAATACGTTTAGCAGGGTAGCTGCCTCTGCATTTTCTCGTATCTTGAAATCCAGTAAAGTGCCTCATTGATCTCTCTACCACCCATTCGCCAAGATTAATGTCCATTTCTTTTCTATGAAATTAATGAAGCAGAGCTTACACTTCTGAGCTATAAAAATGAATCAGCAAAATCGGACTGCAGAAAAAGCCTTAGAGAAGAAAAGAAAGTGAACCGTAGAAAGTAATAAGATCTTATGTGCATAATTACATAAGAGAACATTTGAATTCCGCAGAAACTGCGTTGTTTTCTAGGCGCTTAACTCGTGCGCATTGTTACGAAACGTCCATAATAGTTGTTTATTATGATTTCATGTGATATTTGCAAAAGGAATTCAAATTTCTTTGCTATCAGTGGTAAATGGTTCAATCAAAATTTCTACCTGCTTGTAGGTTTTCAACAACTGTACTAAATGACATATCGAAATTTATAACGTCCATTCGAATCTTCTGATGTTTCTCCACGTTCTTCATATTTTGCATTTCCTTTCGTAGCTGAATTTAATACACTTGCTCACTTAAACTACTAGTCTGGTTTTCATGTTCATCAAAATTTTTCCTAATAATGCCGAAAAACGGAATCAATGGAAATGGGTACTGTAGAATAACATGAGACAGCAGAGCACTTCTATTCAAAGGGAAAAATATGAATCACGATTCTCGTGCACTATGTTCGACCTTATTGTTTAAAACTGGTTTATTCTAATTTGTTAAGACGATGGATGTAACAAACGAAGAAATTTGTCTCATGTTTTTGGTTATGATTTCTTATGATGATGATTTTTAGCCTGTTGAGGAGTTGATCAGACTGGAGACCCCTGTCCGCCTAGAGACCCAAGTCTGCAGCCTCCCTAACTCCGTTCCCCCTTAATTCGGCCCTGGTAAACGATTTTAGGTTTACAGGAGCTAGCCGTGACATAATAGAGCGTAAAACGTAACTGTTCGTGCTACACTCTGAGACGGCTGCTAAAATGTATGGGTATATTACCTTACATTTATATGCATATTTGTTGTTGTGGTCCTCAGTCCTGAGACTGGTTTGATGCAGCTCTCCATGCTACTCTATCCTGTGCGAGCTTCTTCATCTCACAGTACCTACTGCAACCTACATCCTTCTGAATCTGCTTAGTGCATTCATCCCTTGCTCTCCCTCTACGATTTTTACCCTCCACACTGCCCTCCAATACTAAATTGGTTATCCCTTGATGCCTCAGAACATGTCCTACCAACCGATCCCTTCTTCTGGTCAAGTTGTGCCACAAACTTCTCTTCTCCCAATCCTATTCAATACTTCCTCATTAGTTGTGATCTACCCATCTAATCTTTCAGCATTCTTCTGTAGCACGACATTTCGAAAGCTTCTATTCTCTTCTTGTCCAAATTATTTATCGCCCATGTTTCACTTCAATACATGGCTACACTCCATACAAATACTTTCAGAAATGACTTCCTCACACTTAAATCAGTACTCGATGTTAACAAATTTCTCTTCTTCAGAAACGCTTTCCTTGCCATTGCCAGTCTACATTTTATATCCTCTCTACTTCGACCATCATCAGTTATTTTGCTCCCCAAATAGGAAAACTCCTTTACTACTTTAAGTGTCTCATTTCCGAATCTAATTCCCTCAGCATCACCCGACTTCATTCCATTATCCTCGTTTTGCTTTTGTTGATGTTCATTTTATATCCTCCTCTCAAGGCAGTGTCCATTCCGTTCAACTGCTTTTCCAAGTCCTTTGCTGTCTCTGACAAAATTACAATGTCATCGGCGAACCTCAAAGTTTTTATTTCTTCTCCATGGACTTTAATACCTACTTCGAACTTTTCTTTTGTTTCCTTCACTGCTTCTCAATATACAGATTGAATAACATCGGGGAGAGACTACAACACTGTCTCACTCCTTTCCCAACCAGTGCCTCCCTTTGATGCCCCTCGACTCTTATAACTGCCATCTGGTTTCTGTACAAATTGTAAATAGCCTTTTGCTCCCTATATTTTACCCCTGCCTTTCAGAATTTGAAAGCGAGTATTCCAACCAACATTGTCAAAAGCTTTCTGTAAGTCTGCAAATGCTAGAAACGTAGGTTTGCCTTTCCTTAATCTTTCTTCTAAGATAAGTCGTAAGGTCAGTATTGCCTCACGTGTTCCAGTATTTCTACGGAATCCAAACTTATCTTCCCCGAGGTCGGCTTCTACTAGTTTTTCCATTCGTCTGTAAAGAATTCGTGTTAGTATTTTGCAGCTGTGGCTTATTAACTGATGGTTCGGTAATTTTCACATCTGTCAACGCCTGCTTTCTTTGGGATTGGAATTATTATATTCTTCTTAAAGTCTGAGGGTGTTTCGCCTGTTTCATACATCTTGCTCACCAGATGGTAGAGTTTTGTCAGGACTGGCTCTCTCAAGGCCGTCAGTAGTTCGAATGGAATGTTGTCTACTCCGGGGGCCTTGTTTCGACTCAGGTCTTTCAGTGCTCTGTCAAATTCTTCACGCAGAATCGTATCTCCCATTTCATCTTCATCTACATCCTCTTCCATTTCCATAATATTGTCCTCAAGTACATCGGCCTTGTATAGACCCTCTATATACTCCTTCCACCTTTCTGCTTTCCCTTCTTTGCTTAGAACTGGGTTTCCATCTGAGCTCTTGATGTTCATATAAGTGGTTCTCTTTTCTCCAAAGGTCTCTTTAATTTTCCTGTAGGCACTATGTATCTTACCCCTAGTGAGATAACCTCTAAATCCTTACATTTGTCCTCTAGCCATCCGTGCTTATCCATTTTGCATTTCCTGTCGATCTCATTTTTGAGACGTTTGTATTCCTTTTTGCTTGCTTCATTTACTGCATTTTTATATTTTCTCCTTTCATCAATTAAATTCAATATTTCTTCTGTTACCCAAGGATTACTTCTAGTCCTCGTCTTTTTAGCTGCTTGATCCTCTGCTGCCTTAACTACTCATCCCTCAAAGCTACCCATTCTTCTTCTACTGTATTTCTTTCCCGCATTCCTGTCAATTTTTCCCTTATGCTCTCCCTGAATCTCTGTACAACCTCTGGTTTAGTCAGTTTATCCAGGTCCCATCTCCTTAAATTTCCACCTTTTTGCAGTTTCTTCAGTTTTAATGCATATTTAACGTTAGCAAATTTCACTCATAGAACTGTGGCTGCTTGCTGTCGTCCTGGCGATATATTGTAGTGTCTCAAACGTTTAATAGTATTATTCGTCT
Source organism: Schistocerca gregaria (assembly GCF_023897955.1). Lineage (NCBI taxonomy): Eukaryota > Metazoa > Arthropoda > Insecta > Orthoptera > Acrididae > Schistocerca > Schistocerca gregaria. The sequence continues at coordinate 460,702,408 of NC_064926.1, read as the reverse complement.
TACTGAATAGTTTTCATACATCTAACAATTGCATTTTTGCAATAAGACGCGGTAGTGTAATTCAGTCTGTCTCCGACCTTCATTAGTTTTCGTGCGACAGCAGTCCAGTTGACACTTGTTTGCTGACGTAGGTATCCAGCGCAAAGTTATTAGGAGCTCACGACTGTAACAGGTATCAGGACAACCTGGGCACCGGGATATCAGTATTCTTGGTACAACATTCCTAGCTGAATTCCAGTTAATTAGAAAGTTTGTCTTTACTTCTGAATCTAGGTTCTCTTTGCGGCCTTACTTCGTTTTATTTGACTAGCTGTTCGGTATAGTATGTAATTAATTTTCGGCAGACAACAACATTCATTTTACCCGCCGAAGCCACCATAGCAAGGTGGGATAAGATCTTTCGTTAACACGATTTCGGGTCGAAAATGAAGTTATTAATGAGGGTATTTGCGGCCCCGTTTTTCCCCCAAGGACGCCTCCGAAACAGATGGTATTTAGTCGAGTCTTAGATTACATGAATAAGTATCGGCTGAAATAGTGACTGATTGTTGCGCACCAGCAATTTCCTTGTGCCTTTTTGTGTAAAATATCATTCCGTAGCAGCTGTCTGTCTGTTTCAAGACTGTCTTCAGACAGTGTATGTTGACGAACGAAACTGGTATTTCAATAATATAGCAAGCTGTTAAATCTGCAGTTCGCTGAAGTTTTATATGAGATGCTGATTTTATAGACAGTTAATATATCTCGCCCCTCCCGCACCCGCCTTGCTTTGGATACCTCCGTAACGAGTATGGATAGCCAAGTCGGCTGACATTAACCTATTTTCAAACTGAAGACTAGTTTTGTTACTAACATTTCGCCTAGTTTCACAAGCATTTTTGGCGCTTTAATTGTAGGCCTAGTACTTTCATGAATTAATGACGCAGCCCTAACGCATTTTAATAACATAAACCGCCGCAAACTTTTTGATGACTGTAGAAATCGTTGGCACAATCATTCAAATAGGACTTGCCTATTTTGGGATTCAAGTTACAATATAGGCAGTTGCTAACAACTTTCATAATGTTGAGCTCGAAAAGAGAGACGCAAGGGATGTCTCTTTTAATATAGTAAGGGAAACAATATTATTAATACCCGGTAGTTAGAACTTCTTTATTCATTAAAAGCAGGAGCTTTATATTGTTGGGTATTATAATGGGAAAAATTCTTTGCAGATTCAAAATTTACTGATTGGTTGAGTGCAACGGTGGTTACTTGTGGTTTCTTTCCTTCTACAAGGTATTAAACGGAGAACAAGCAAACAGATGTAAGAACACGTGAGGGGACCATTATCTCTTGGTCCAAATTTGGCGTTAACCACACATTATTGGAGAGATCAATGCTTAACATGCCTTGTGAGAGTGCTTTCAGCGTGTAGATACACTGCCAATTCTTTGTCTTCTGGATATGTATGTTCCTTTAATTTTCAATTTTTGTTACAGAACAGTAAAAGGTGACGATGATGAAAAAACGTTATGTTTTAGTTGTGTACCAGAGATACTGGTGAATAGCTGTCAGGAAAATAACGGTATTTTAATAGTTCATACAGAGTACAGAATTCACTGCGTAGTTTACTTCTAAGTAAAATGGTAAGAAGTATGTACTTTGTAAACCTGAAGAGAGAGGAAGGTATTGTGGTAGAGTAGAATGTTTAGTAAACAAACGTTTGGAAAAGGGAAGGAAAACCACCTGCCAGAGACAAATTAGAATCAGCCTTTAGATAAACAAAAATGTATAGGGCCTATCATACCAAACCTGTAGACTATTTTTTGGCGTGAGAAATATCATCTAAAAGAATTTAGAATGTTATGAAGAGGACGCCGATAAATTAGCGGCACTTACTCATAAAAATTTAGTGCCGTGACATTGACAAATGCTCGAAAGCTGGAATAGTGTAATATTGGTGAGAAAATATGTGGGGAACTTTTTATGTTATTGGCATTTTTATGAATGTAAGCTGGAAGTCCACTCCGTTACACCTAGCTGTTGACTTACCCATACGTGCTAATGCCTTCGGTGAAGCCACAGTCGGTGAACGACAAGCTGTTATTACGTTGCCATTGAAGCCATGTCAACACACCGCAGACAACCTCTTGTTTCTGTTTCTCTTGTTTTGTTTCTTCCTCTTCTGGAGATTAGCGTCTTCGCAACATGTGCTGCACCTTTAGGGAGGGCTATCTAAACAGTTAGATGCTACAGAAGGAGGTACTATCTGTGTAACACGCTGTTCTCGTCTTCGTATTTGTCATTGTTCCGCACAGGGGGCCGTGTCTTGGATACGAGGCACAGGTGCGAGTGCAGACGGAGGGCAGAATCGCCGATGCGAAGTCGGGCGGTAAGGTGCTGCGCTATAATTCGGACACGGACACCGGGGCGGGCGCAGCTATGCGGGCAACTGGAGCACGCGCTTCTAAAATAAACCGCGCCCGCCGGGCTCCATTCATATGGAGACGGTGGCCAGGGGGCTGGAGGGGGCGGGGAGGGGGAAGGAGGGGGCGCGGGGCGACCTCCCCCTCTCCGCGAGATGGGCCGCCCCGCGCGGGATATTAATAAAAAAATGTTGCGGCCCGGCGAGGTGTGCCAGCGGCAGGGCGCGCCCGACCGGCCCATTCAGGTGGACACGGCGCGCGCCCCCGCGGACGCGAGACCGGCACCTGTCACCTCACCGGTTACACCTCATACGGCGCACGTAGCTCTTCTGAAATTGCAAAACGGCTCTGACAAATATGTGACAGTGGTCAAGTCGCGACTCTGAAATAGATAGTGTAGGCTAATAGTTGGCTCACGTACGAGCGGCAGTGGAGAGTTTGCGGACTTGAGTCCGAAGATTGGTTTGATGCCGCTAACCACTCTCTCTACCCTGCACGAGCCTCGTCATCTCCGAATAACTATTGCAGCCTACATCCATTTGAACTTGCTTACTTTACTCATGTCTAAGTCTGCCTCGACAATGTTTAGCTCCTCATACTCAACTAACCAACCACCGAACCCCCCCCCCCCCCCCGCCCCACACACACACACACACACACACACACCACACGCTCCTCGCTCCATTACCAAATTAACGATGCCTTGGTGGCTCAGGATGTGTCCTGTCAACCGATCCTTTCTTTTAGTCAAGATTTGCCAGAAATTTCGTCTATTCACAGTTCGAATCAGTACCTCCTCGTGCTTGCTGATGCCTACCCTGGCCAGCAAGGTCGCTGGATCTCTCCCCATTTGAGAACGTTCGGAGCATTATGGGCAGAACCTCCTTCCCATTTCGGAATTTTGGCGATGTAAAGAGCCAGGTGGACAAAATTTGACACACTATTCCTCAAGAGGACATCCAACAACTCTATCAATCACTGGCAAGCCGAATAACTGCTTACATAAGGACCAGAGGTGGACCAACGCATTATTGACTTGCTCAAATGGTTCAAATGGCTCTGAGCATTATGGGACTTAACTGCTGAAGTCATCAGTCCTCTAGAACTTAGAACTACTTAAACCTAACTAACCTAAGGACATCACACACATCCATCGCAGTGGCAGGATTCGAACCTGGGACCGTAGCAGTCGCGCGGTTCCAGACTGTAGCGCCTAGAACCGCTCGGCCACACCGGCCGGCTGACTTGCTCTATTTGTGAAGCTGTTTCTCTTGAATAAATCATTCCATTTTTCTGAAACTGTTATCATTTGTTATGTGTACATCACATTTACCAATTTCCATCTCATTCGGATAGTTCTTTGGTGGTGCGTGGTCTTTTCCTTTTTTTTTTTTTTCATAGAGTGAGTATACGCTGTCCAGTCTCATTAATATATCCACCACTCAAAATCAAAATCCTGAATAGCCACCTTTAGCACCGCGGACCGGTTCGAGACATGCAGGAGGAGAGTTAGTGAGGTTCTGGAAGGTAGCGACAGGGATGTGGAGCGATGCAAATCCACTGCCGTGGCCAGTCGTGCTAGCTTTCTAGGTTGAGGATCCATGGCGCGAACAGCTCGATCGCGGTGGTCCGACAGATTCTCGATTGGGTTTAAATCCGGGTAGTTTGGTGTCAAGGGGAGTGCGGTAAACTCATCCTGATGTTCTTCGAACCACGTGCGTAAACTACCAGCTGTGTGACACATTGCACTGTCCTACTGTTAGATGTTATCGCGCAGAGGAAAAAAAATACTTTATGTAGGGGTAGACATGGTCGCCAAGATTAGACACATAGTTGTGTTGATTCATTGTGCTCTTCAGAATGAAGATATCATCTAGGGAATTCCTCAGAAACATTCCCCAGACCATTAAACCGCTGACGACAGTTGCAGGGTGTTTGCTTTCAGACGTTTCAGTCTGTACACGCCGACAGTCACCTCTCCGATGGAGTATAAAACGCGATTCAGCTGAAAAGACCACCTGTTACCACTCAGTGGACGTCCAGTCACGGTATTGGTGTGCTAATTCCAGCCTTCGTCACTAATGAAGAGCAGTCATCATGGGAACATGAACATGGCGCCTGCTGCCGAGGCCCTTACGCGGCAACGTTCGCTGACTTGTCGTCGAGGAGATACTGCTGGTAGTCCCAAGGTTCATCGGTACAGTCAGTTTCTCAACAGTTACACGGCTATTCCCCGACTACATCTTCAAGGCCGTCGTTCACCCCTGTTACCTATGGAGCATGTTGCACCAGAGTTGCCTCAGAGCCGGTTTTGTATTGCATCATTTTGCCGTACACGGTATATTTTAACCGCTAACTTAGCCGTTTCGGAAATGCTTCCAGCCTTGGCTCGAAAGCCAGTGATGATGCCCCTTTTGTACGTCAGATAAAGCGCTCCGTTTCCGCATTATAACAACGACTGCACTAGAATGAGATTTTTCACTCTGCAGCGGAGTGTGCGCTGATATGAAACTTCCTGACAGATTAAAACGTGTGCCGGACCGAGAGTCGAGCTCGGGACCTTTGCCTTTCGCGTACAAGTGCTCTACCAACTGAGCTATCCAAGCACGACTCACGCCCCCTCCTCACAGCTTCACTTCTGAGGACGGGGCGTGGTCGTGCTTGGGTAGCTCAGTTGGTAGAGCACTTGTACGCGAAAGGCAAAGGCCCCGGGTTCGAGTCTCGGTCCGGCACACAGTTTTAATGTGCCAGGAAGTTTCAACGACTGCGCTGTTTTCCGTGTTCCTCCGACACGCTTTACATATCCTCCACTGTTAGTGCTGCCACCTGCTGCCCTGTATGGTTATCGCACATATACATCGAATGTAGGCGATGGTTACTTAATGTGACTGGACTGTATAGTTTGGTCGTTCGATGCAGTAGAAACAAATTACGGTACCAAAAAAGGGGCGAGCAACACAGTGACTAATTGGTCTGATTACGCACTAGTGGACAACTCATATCCACCCTAAAGTGGAAAAGACACACACACACACACACACACACACACACACACACACACACACACACACATACTCACACAGACAGGGTGTATCTCTGTGTGTGTGTGTGTGTGTGTGTGTGTGTGTGCGTGTGTGTGTGTGTGTGTGTGTGTGTGTGTGTGTGTGTGTGTGAGAGAGAGAGAGAGAGAGAGAGAGAGAGAGAGAGAGAGAGAGAGAGAGAGACAGACAGACAGAGAGGGAGAGAGAGAACTGTTCTTCGAAAATAATAATCAGGAATGTTAACTAATAAATGTGAGCATTTCTTGCAAATAGTTGTAAAAAAGTAAAAATATTTATGGGCCTATGGTCGAATTGTGTGAACTACAAGACACGAGTTAAGTCGCATGTTTACTGGCGTCCAAGACACTAATTTGGTGTTTGCGTCAAGCACATGTGGGTGTGTTGCGCAGAATCCATTCATACCAGCCGGCCGCGGTGGCCATGCGGTTCTAGGCGCTGCGTCCGGAACCGCGCGACTGCTAAGGTCGCAGGTTCGAATCCTGCCTCGGGCTTAGATGTGTGTGATGTCTTCAGGTTAGTTAGGTTTAAGTAGTTCTAAGTTCTAGGGGACTGATGACCTCAGATGTTAAGTCCCATAGTGCTCAGAGCCATTTGAACCATTCATACCAGCCGATGCAATTAGGAAATGGAAATTCCTATTAACTGGAAAACCGAAGTCCGGAGCGCAAAAATCACAGAGATTTGCTGTTAGAATCGACCGAAGTTATCGCTGAGTGTTGAAACGAGACGAGCGAGAATCGATGGGAGCCGTAGGCAAAAAGTTTCGACTGTCATCTCGATGTTATGTTGGAACTTGTACCACGCATACAGAGTTGTTCGGCCTTGGTTGCATGTGTTGCAACGCATAAGACAAATACTACGAAGAGTAACATTGTTGTACAATCTACGAATAACATGTATCAAAACAAAAGTGTATCACAACTTTATCATTATAGATCCCCCTGAAAGTAAAGAAAGGCTAAATGCGTCTGGGAAAATAAAGTACAACGCAGCAAGAGAAGGCGTTTTTATTAACAAAACAAATACTTGTCTCCTTGCTGCGGAGGATAGCCACACAAACAAACCCGTTAAGCGAAAGGATTTTTTCGATTTTAAAGTCTGGGGAGGAATCAATATTATAAAGGCTTTTTTTCGCACTTTTGCCTTGTCATAGAGTCTTAGTTAACGAAATATTAGAAAAATCACTACTTTTCATATCGTGGGAACAGGCTGAAATGGGCCCTTTCAAGTATCAAAATCACAATGTTGTCCCTCTGTAGAGCGAGTATCTGGATATGAGGATAAGTAAAACAACACACCACGCCCAGAAGCCAGATGTGAACTGATTTAACGTTTCTCGGATTAGTTACAGTGTGCCGTTCAACTTTCGGATCGGACAGCAGCTAAAGCGGCTACATTGCTAGCTTTTAGTCATGTTGCATGACGTATGGAAGCAAGTCATTACAAAATGATGTCCTATCGTGGACGAAAGGTTCCCTGTCTCCACAAAATCAGTTGTTGATCTCCCGTGCTACAATCATATGCTTTCGTAATGTGTTTTGTTATTAAGATAATGCACTCATAATTGCAGAGTAAAATGGATGTTATAGTTTTAATTTTTTACGGACTTTGAAAATTAAATAACTTGATGAAGTCTACTTAACAGTAGTATCATCTGCCTCGTGGTTCTGAGATTCTGTCCGACGGCAGTCTTTGTTAACATTTCTACACAATATGCGACACTCTCTGGACCTCGCTGCAGTCGCACAACGCAGCTAGACTTAGCATTTCTCGTTATGGAGCGCGGCGCTATTGACTTGGTTCTTTATAGAAAAACGATTCGGTTCAGCTGACATATAGAGAGGCGGTTAAAATATCCAACTTCGGTGTATGGTGGATGGGAGTCACACTGACGCCTTAACGGTAATTGTGCCAGGTCATTAGTGGTAATTTGGAGCATTTTGTTTGGTAGGAACAAACTCACTGACGGCTTATGAAGTCCCGAGTAGACGCATTTGCATTTACGGTTAGGTGTACACCTACATACATATGAGCCAAAAATGTATGGCCACAGGCCACGGGTGACTGATTACCACCTGGTTGTGTTACGGCGCGCGGTGGGGCAAGAAAAATATATCAGTGGGATAGAGGAGAATGAGAAAGCGTTATAGCGATGATACGGACCGAAAAATGAGGAAATCCACTCACATAGCCCTCTTTGACAAAGGCTCAGAAATAGCGAAGCTAGTCGGCTATCGCCTGCTGCTGTCGTGAGCATGTATGGAAAGTGGTTAAAGGACGATGAAACCGCGACAAGATATTGGACGTGCCCGCCTCATCGCCGAACGAGGAGATTGAAGTCTAACCCTCTCTCTGAAGCAGGGTAGGCGGTGATCTGTGGCACATCTGTCGGCAGAGCGCAATCCTGGTACAGAAACAAGGGTTTCAGAGCACTCCAGTCATTGAACATTGTTGAACATGTGGCTCTGCAGAGGACGACTCCCATTTGTTTTCCTGCTAACTCAATGACATCGTCAGTTGCGGCCGCAGTTAGAACCGTGGATCAATGAAAATGTGACTCTTGGTCGGATGAATCACGCTCTTGTTATACCAGGTACATGGTCGTGTCTGGATACGCTGTCATCCATGCGAATGGCTGCCCGAAACATGCACTGCGCCACAAACGAAGCTCGAGTGGGGCAGTATCATGCCATGCAGGGCATTCGCCTGCGCTTCCATAGGACGGTGGCAGTAAATGAAGCCACCACGACAGCTGCGAACTATGCGCACGTATCGTGGGCTGGCCACTTCCATGCCTGATGTCTTCACTGACGGCGGTGGCATCTTCCAGCGGGATAACTGGCCTCCTCGAAGCTCAGAATCATGCTGCAGTGGTTCAACAAGTATGATAATGAACTCATGTTAGTACGCGTAGGAATATAGTGACGACTTTCAACGAAATATTACTTTGAACCCCTCTTCCCTCCTCCCTCTCCCTGCATCCTTTCTCTCGCATCTCCTCCTTTCCATCCTCTCGCCACCATGCGTCAACGACATCTCTTTTCTGGAAACAGACCACTCAGAGAGCTTGTAAACCAACTGTTTTGCAGATATTGAGCTTTCCCAATCAGAGTCCAGTAATTTATGCCACAAAAAGGAAACAACCAATTACATTTCAGAATTCCTTTTTAAGCTTCACTCACATTGCTTGGAAATTGGACAGTCGTAGAGCTTCTAAGCCAACATACATTTTTAGCTTTCCCAATAAGAGCTCAATATTTCATTGCCATAAATCCAAAACAGCCAATAAAATTTCTCAACTCCTTCCTAAGTCACGCCCCTTTTTTTTTTTTTTTGGAAATAAGTAAATCTGAATCTCCAATTGTGTTCCACATATTTAGCTCCCCCAATCAAAGCTTAGTATTTTGTTAGCAGTAAATGAAACAGCCAATCAGATAGCTTCTTATGACAAGAACGGGCGGAGGACATGACATCATACTCATGCGGTGATGATAATAACTGTGTAATTGTCTACTTTGCATGTTGGAACATTCATATACTCCGCCTGCCGGACTACCATGTAGGGCAATGTAGGTATAGATCACAAGAAAAACACTGTGATATATGAAGCTCATAATATATTATTAAAGTGTTTCGCTTCATAACACATGAACCACATCTCTTCTACATCCATAACAGTGTGTTACATGTTTTCATGATACATCTACGGACCAGTCCGTTAAAGGTTTATCGTTATCATACAACTAAGTTACAGTTTCAGTTACTATAAACACCACATCTTTTCAATATCAACAACATACAGGTTACAGTTTCATTATATAACTTTAACAATACATGCATGTTACAGTTTCAGTTTACATCTTTTCTACAAGTAGGTTACAGTTTCAGTACAGTCTCTTCACAACCAGTATTTTACTGCTAAGCCACTTTTAAATTGCCCCCTGTTGCGCGCAGAGCTGCTGATTAAACCTGTCTTCTCGAAAATGATCCCACACTATAGTGCTCAATTTATCATCCAGAATGAAGAATTTAACATATTTTGTCGACAATACCAGATACCGTTATTTTATACTGAAAACTGTATGTAGCGTGGAATGAAATTTTCACTCTGCAGCTGAGTGTGCGCTGACATGAGACATCCTGGCAGATCAAAACCGTGTACCGGACCGAGACTCGAACTCGAGACCTTCGGCTTTCGCAGGCAAGTGCTCTACTGACTGAGCTACCCAAGCACGACTTACGACCCGTCCTCACAGCCTTAATTCCGTCAGTACCTCGTCTCATACATTCCAGACTTCACAGAAGCAGGAGAGTTTGGGTAGCTTAGTCAATAGAGCACTTGCCTGCGAAAGGGCAAAGATCCTGAGTTCGAGTCTCGGTCCGGCGTATAGTTTTCATCTGCCAGGAAGTTTCTGCATCTAGCGTGAATCGGAGGAGGAACTAGATGAAGGTCATATTTCATCCAAAGTCGCCAACGCATTACTAATCGCGTTCGCATCTTAGCCGCCAAATTCGCCTGATATGAACACATTTGGGGCTCTATTGGGCGCCAGTACAGCACCCACAAACCAACGGCCCTTAATTTGTGGGAATTGCGTGATCTGTGTGTAGATATGCGGCGCCACATATCTCTGGAAACCTACCGAGGACTTGTCGGCTCCTTACCACGTGAAACTGTTGCTGTATTGCGCTAGTAAGCAGTTGCTCATAATGTTTTGGCGATCAGTGTATGTACACCGCATGACAGCTTACGGTGTACTTCGTGTACCACTATCATTTTCCCCCTCCCCTTTCCTGTTTTAGTCGCGATGGTACGCGTGAGTAATGACTGTTGCTCAGCATCAATAAACTAAAAGAAAAAAAAATCTCACCGTGAAGGAATTATCCGAATGGGACAAAAATCGGTAGATGTGATGTACTTGTACAGACAAACAAATGATTACCATTTCAGAAAAATTGGATAATTTGTTCAAGGGAAAGAGATTCACAAATTCAGCAAGTCAACTATTCCTCTGTCCCAAATGCAATCACTTATTCGGCATCCCACTCATAGATAATTCTATCCAATTGGCGCGTTAGATCGTCAAACTCCCGAACGGTTGGAGAGCCATGTCCATAATACTCCAAACGTTCTCCAGTGGGAAGAGATCTGCCGACCTCGCAGGCCAAGACAGAAAGCACGAAGACAAGCAGTAGAAACTATCGCAATGTGGAGGCGGGTGTTATCCTGATGAAATGTCAGTCCAGAATGGCTTGCCCTGAAGGGAAACAAAAGGAGGCGTAGAATAGCGTCTGTGCTGTAAAGGTGCCACGGATGACAAACAAAGACGTCCTGCTATGAAAAGAAATGGCACCCCAGACTATCACTTCTTGCTTTCAGGCCTTATGGGGGTGACTGTCAGATTGGTATCCCACTACTATATGGTGTATATCCAGACACGACTTCGCTAGTCATCGGGGTGCAGTTCGAAACGGGACTGAAGACAGTTCTACTCCAACCAATGAAATTCCACGCCGAAGACAAGTCTGGAGATGCCTGTGAACAGTGAGATGAGCCTGGCTGTCGCCTGCCATGCGGCGTTATAGGCAGGAATGATGGTCCGGGGTGCCATTTCATTTCATAGTAGGATTCCTTCGGTTGTCGCCCGCAGCACCCTTACAGCAAAGCGGTACATCGACGGTTATCTACACCCGTTTTATTGCCGTTCATGAGAAGCCACTCTGGGCTTAGATTTCAGCAACATAATTTCCAACAGCACACGGCAAGAATTCCTACTGCTTGTCTTCCTGCTTTCGAAACCCTAGTTTGGCATGAGAGGTCGCTGGATCTCTCTCCAACTGAGAAAGTTTGCAGCGCTTTGGGAAGAGCTCTGCAATCCGCTCGGGATTTTGACGATTTGACGCAGGAATTTGACACAATTCGTCACGATATCCCTCAGGAGGATGTCCAATAACTCTATCTATTAGTGCCAAACCGTGTAACTGCTACCATAGGGGCCAATGCCTTACTGACGTGCCCAGTTTGAGAAGCTCTTTCTCTTGACTAAGTCATCCAATTTTTCCGAAATTGTGATCATTTATTTTTCTGTGCATGTTTACCACAAGTACCGATTTGCGTCCCATTCGATTAATTCCTTCGTTGTGCATCGTTTTTTGTCTTAGAGTGTGTGTAGGAAATAGCAATATGTTGGCTGACTCTGCTAGGGATGTAGGCTCTCGGAATTTTATCAGCAAGTCACACGGTGATGCACAACAGCTACCTTATAGAACTTGCCACTGGATTTGGGTGAACACGTCCGTGATGCTTTTTTGCTTACTGCACGAAGGCGTGACGAAAGCCGCCGATTCTCTTTGAATCATAAACACACCTAGTAAGGATCCGGAACTGAGGAACAACACTGAAGTATCTGTCACATGAGGTTTTTGTAAGCTAATATTTTCGAGAGCAGACTGTCTCTGTGAGAATTCCTCCAATAAATCTCAGAGTGGTATCTGCGTTTCCTACGATTAGTTTTATGTGGGCATTACACTTCCAATGACTACGTCAGCGTCCTCCAAGATCTTCAATTGATATGACTATTTCCAGCATTCGCTTCAAAGCCCACAATGGGAAACGACATCTTTCGAAAAGCATTGTAATCCTGATTGTCCACAGAGGGCTGTTTGGTTGTTTTGGTCATGACTAGACGTTGCGCTTTGTAGGGTGTGGCGAACTGATATGACTTGCCTTGCAAACAATATGTCATTTAGTTTTTATCCTTCTCGCTGAGTCGTCCGAATGCGCCTTTGAGAACATCATGCGAAAACGAGCATATACTAGTGAGCTTTCCAGAACAAAATGCGCGTCTCTTTTTCGCTGCGCAGTGTTTATGCAACGGAATCCCGCGTTTAGTCTCCCCCAGTGGGCCTCAGCGTTTGTAATGGAAATGCTTTGTAGAGCGACCGCGCGGCAGGTCCGGGCGAGCAGTGTACCGGGAGGATAAGCCTCACAGAACAATCAACCCCTCAGTGGCCGCACGGCTAAAATGAAATGCTTGTCTAAATATAATATTTTTTTTTCATTGCCCACGCAGATATTCTGACCTCCTCCTCCGTCGTTCCCCGAGTGACGTGAAACCTATTCGCGGCGGATGGAGTGCCACGGTGTGAGGGCGGGAGGGAAAGACGAGGGGAAGGGGGAGTAGACAGAGAGAGAGAGAGAGAGAGAGAGAGAGAGAGAGAGAGAAAGGAAGAAGAGAAAAATACCCGCAGCAGCTCCGCCCGCCTACCTTCTCACAAGCGCCGGCTGCAATGCCTCATTAAATCGCAGAGAATAGAGACATATTCCCCAATGAACAAGCCCGGGCACTCGACAACTTTCATTTATCCCTTCCTCCAGTGGGCCAGCGCCGGCGTCTGCGGCGGCTCTCCCGCTAGCTGCCACCCCCGACCCCTGGCGCGCACGTTTCCGAGGAACAAAACCAGTTTTTCCCGTGATGACCCCGCATTGTGGCTCGAGGGATTGTGTGAAACAAGAGCTGAAGAAAGCGGGAATTGGATTCGCGAGGGCGCGGGAGCGGCTGCGGCTGCTGAGAGTAGCAGCGCGGACTCGCCTCCGCTCGGCTCGGCTCGGCTCTTCAAGTGCGGGATAATTGAAGGACCGCGCCTGCCTGCCCGCAACAATACGCGCATTAATTAACGCGACCGATCCGCGCCTCTCCGCGGCGAGGGCTGCGCGGTTGGCCCGCCCGACGCCGCCGCCGACGCCGCCGACGCTGCCGAGGCGGCGTCCGCCCGCCGTCTCCTCGACGCGGCGCCACCATTGTCCTGAGAGGACGCCAATAGCGCGTGCTAACGACACCGGCGTCCTCTGAAGCTCTCGTTCGCCTCCCAGACACCTACCGGCTCGACACCGAACACTCCAGCCTGGCGTTCGACCCTCGTACTGGACTCGGTAGAGCCCGTCGCATTTGGGCCCCGCTGTTGGTCGATATTTACTGCGTCGTCGCTGCTATTCTCTTAAAGGAGACCTCTTGCTCCTACCCGAGATACTCGTCCCAAAATATACTCTCGGAAATGGAGAGCACTGGTTCCAAATTTGTCAAACTTTATGTAGAGGATGTAGTCAACGTCCAGAACACTCACGCGTGAGCTGCGCTGAAGCCCAGTGGCAAACTGGTCACGGAACCTCAGTAACTATTCAGGCTTAATGTATTGGTATGGATTATTGTCGATCGAACCGAAGACCAGCCGTCCTTCCGCAACATCTCGTTACCAGTGGGCAATCTCCACTCACAGTGGGACATACTGTCTCCTTCTGTGGAACTCCTGTAGCCGTAAAGGTAACTGGAAACTCCTGTAGCAGTAAAGGCAACTGAGATACGTGTATCATGTGTGTCGTATTAGTTTGACATGTCGCGATACGTCATCTTGTACAATAGTTCACCCAACTAGTATGTCGACTTTCACGTGTATACAAGTCGCATATACATTTTGTATGTAGCTTTTTCGCGATATACTCGACAAGTCGCAGAAGTTGCGCCTGCGTTATACCAGTCTTCCTCGGCTGTGTGCCGCCATGTTTGCTTACAAGTTACTAACGAATATTGCGTTTTCCATGGAGTCTGTTGTTATATTCATTACGTTTTCCTTTCTTCATCGAAAAGGGCAAGTGCACCAGCACATAAAAATGTAAAGTCTTCCACATAGTTTTGGGAAGCCATCGCGAATTCCGAACAGCTATGCACCACCGAACACACTGATGCAGTTATACACATACGGCTTACAAGTAGCCCGCTCATACAAGACGCGATACATGTTCCGGACATGTGTATGCATGTCGCTCATACTTGTACCCATACAAATCCCAGATGTAAACGTACCATAAGTTGTGTGTTTTGGTTTCTTCATGAAATTGTTCCGATACCTTACGCGTCTTCCGCTGCGATGGATTGAACGAAGTGTTCCAGATGTTTGACCCTTCCTGATGTGCACATCAGCTATTCGGACTTTTATCTGCGAGGAATGTGGAAGATGATGTGCATGCGGAGCCCAAACGACACGAACAGACAATGTAAAAAGACATCACCACTGACTCTGAAGCCATTCGAATGTAGCTGGTGCATTATGGTGTTGACGGAAACAAAAAGTATAAGTTAGGGGACCCAAATTTCGTCACCTTAATAGGTTAGAACCTGTATAAGTCCTGAACGTTTATGGAAAAGGCTGCAGATTGGTATATATGTTCCTCAATGTATTCTACACTTGTAGGCAACTTACAGTTAAATTGTTATAATACACGGAAGCCAGTATTTGATATAAACGTTAAAGCTCCAAAAACAGAAATATAAAAAAAGGTCGCAATTTCGCCCCCATAAAAATTCTCAGAAATACATTTAATTCTAACGGTGTCTTTTGGACGGCCGAGTAAAATGTTATTGCGTCCAGTTGCTGTTAGGTTGGGATGCGTGGGCGGTAGTTCCGGGTAGTGCAGAATGTGGAACACGACAAACTTAGTTTTACCATTTATTAATAAAGTCGGTGCAACATTGCATTACGCACGTCTGGTAACCCGTCATCACTGTGTCGAGAGCGATACATGTTCGCAACCGACCGATCTCAGACTGACTGCTCTTCGTAGCCGGTGGCTGTGTACACGCCACGGCGCGCGACTCACATTGCATTTCCCGTCAGCATTCCGCATGATAAGCGCACAGCGCGGCGACTCTGACGCTGTCTGCTACGGCCTAGAATTCTGCCGTTACATAATTTAAATCTATAATTTCGTTATAACATTGCCAGACACTTTCACTATTGGAATCAAATTTTCCTTGAGACATATGAGTCTCTACGATAATGATAGAGTTGCCTAATAAGCAGGAGGCCCGGTTTCAAGTCCCTGCCGTGGCATAAAGCTTAATTCATTTCTTCAGCTTCTGTCAACTGTGACTGTTACAAATCACCTTCTAAACAGGTGTCACATATGTATTTGAATGTCTCCGTAGATAAAGAGCATGTTTCGTGATAATAAACCAGGCAGTTTGTGCAACTAATCCATTTCTTTCCGCTTGCATTTTGCAGTTGCTAAAAGTATAATAATCTCTGTAAATAACAAATAAAATAAGTTTTCAATAACAGCTCCAAATTTCGTCCACTCGACGAAAATAGGAACCGCAAGGGAGGCGAAATTACAAATATTCTCAGATTTATAATAATGGCCATTACAGCAAGCTAGGCCAAACCGTTGACAGTAGAGATTACATGTCAGGAACTAAAACACACGATCGAAATGAAACCCAATATTTGAACTCAAGCCGTTGCTCACCCCAGGAATAGCAGGCTGTTAATTTGACTGCTGCACTAATTCATCTGAGTGTAAAAAGAATTCCCTCGTATACGGAAGCAGACACTCTCAACAAGACTGCATGTACGCACAGTTAAACATTTTTAGCTACTGTGGAGACTGGTAATTCCTAGGGGAACGAAATTAAGAGCAGGGAGAATATATGGACCCGTTACTTAACATCATGAAGCACCGGTCCCATATTTCTCCAACTTTGTGGGTATGGCGTAATCAACATCTAGGTTTCCCAGTATAGCGACGAGTGCGTAGAGAGTGGTGTAGGTGATGTGCACTGTTACTGGTTATACCTTCCCACCCGAGACTGAGCTAGTTAAGCTAATCGTTTCCTGCATAATCGCAGTGAATCGGCACGTAAGATTTCCTCATACATATGTTTCTGTGAACCTCTCGTTGCTATTGTCCCTCGAAGCAGTTCTTTTAGTGCCTTGGGTTCTTCAGAAGATGCAAGCAAGCTACATGTGATTGTAAGTGGATATGCGGCGTGCAGGTAGCTAACTTGCTTGAAATAACTCCTGAGTTGTCATTACGATGTGTTTATTAGCAAACACCGTAAAACAATAAGATAGTATGAAACGATTCATCTCATAAAGTTCATGAATTTTTATAGCATCGTAAAACCGACTACCACATAAGAACGGACTCTGAGTACACCCTGTCACCAACTAGCGACATTGGCACGCAGCCGAAATCTCTTGCATACTTCGTGAAACCTTGCAGCTACTAGTACATCGTCGGCAGCACAATTATATTGGTATGTATGTTGATTTAACAGATTTAATGAATAGTAGTATTGTTGTGTTTAAGCTGTGATCACCCATGTGTTGCTAGCGTTTGCTATGACAAAAGTGGACTTTCATAATAAAGAAAATTCCGAGTTTCGCATCAGAATTCTCGTGAGTCACCTATCTACATATTGACCGTCAAGCAAGATTCGTTTTCAACACTCGTATACTTTTCCCCACTCCATTGATTCACTATTGCACCATACAGTCCATCCGTTAACGTTGCCTGCATGGGAAATAGCGCCTCACTCGTTGCTTAAAATGGCAGCGAGTTACTTCTGCTAGCTGGAGAGATCCAATAAAACGCAAAAACTGGAACATAAAATTCTGTCCGAAGCAGGAGGAACCTCATTCTCTCGTGTATGAGCTAAGCAGAATCTTTGGAATGCTGGCCATGAACCATCACTACTCGTTCAGGTTTAATGTATGAAAAGGGATTATTGACGCTTCCTTATTTTATGAAAGAGGTGCCTGTAGCTGTACGATGTGTGTTTCTGTTGTTACATAGTAGTACACCATGAAACTTTCGCGTCTTCCCCGGTCGATAAATTAGACGATGTGGTCCCGATGTATTACCATCTATATAGTTGCATCTCGGCCATTTGGACTTCTGTCAGCGAATGATGTAGAAGGTGTTGCGTACATTGAGCCCAATAGAGTCGAACAAGGCCTGACTTTGATGAAATTAGAATATGTCTTTTTCATTATTGCATTGACAGCAATGGGAAGTGTTAATCCACGGCACACCATTCCTATATTTATTAAACTTTGTGGGCTGAAAATGGTTCAAATGGCTCCGAGCACTATGGGACTTAACATCTGCGGTCATCAGTGCCCTAGAACTTAGAACTACTTAAACCTAACTAACCAAAGGATATCACACACATCCTGCCCGTGGCAGGATTCGAACCTGCGACCGTAGCAGACGCGCGGTTCCAGACTGAGCGCCTAGAACCGTGCGAGACGACCGCGGCCGGCAAACTTTGTGGGAACAATACAGTCAACGTTCAGAGCTACTGAGAGTCCCAGTGGCACACTAGTCACGCAACATCAGTACCTGTTCTGTCTCACCGTAAGGGGAAGCATTATTGACGACAACATCGAGGAACCAATCGTTATCTGAAAGTGACAGTCCTCCACGACATAGATCCTTCACCAATTCTCGTGTCCAGATTACTGGTTGTCTCCTCCGCTGCTGTTCCATATTCCCCTAATGTGGGCATATGTATTGGATGAAGACGCCGTGTTCGAATAGGGAATGAGTGAACAAGATGGACCTGCAATGGGCGTGCGGCAGCCGTAGAAAAACATCTTCACTGGCTGCAATGTATCGTGAACAGTTTAAGACCTCGGTTGAGTGAAGCAAGCACGTTTGCAAGAACGTGTGACTAGAGCAGACAGGCTGATAGGAAAGTGAGGTACGAGATGGCTCATTCTACTTTTTACAGCACCTTTAAAAATTTTCCCAAAAATTTTGGCATGCAGACATATTCGTCCTTTTTTATGCTGAGAGAGAAGGAGACTGTGGCAGTGAAAAAGAGACGGAATAGTGATAAACACTTGAAGACAGTAGACAGTGGTTGTGAGACAGAAAGAGCGAAGGAGACAATGGAAGAGTGAGAAAAGGTGACTGATGCAGTGGCAGTGGAACATAGTTGAGAGTGCCAGAACAGTGGTGGGAAAAGAGTGAAGGAGACGATTTGCCACGGCCCCTTCGTTCACATGCGTGGTAATCAATGAAAACATTTCTCACATTAGCGTGTACGACCCGTGGGAGCTCACCTTAAGGTCTGTAGATTCCGATATGCTGTTATAGCATTGTTGGAATTACGGTAATAACAAATGGCTACTGAAAACTTCGTGTACCGCTATTGTCTTTAGTAATACGGCGAGTACTGGCTGAAAGGCAGGAAAAAAGGGAGTCTTTCTGAACGATAAGTACTGCTTTCATTCTAAACAGTACCTGAAAAACCGGTGAAATACTTATCCGGCTAATAATACTGCCTCGTTCTTAAGCAACGAATATTATCTCAACGAGTTTAATAATTTAAGTTGGACTTTGGCGAGCAAGAGAAAGAGCATAGGAGAGCGAATAAAAACTAATTAATGAACTGAGAGCGGCGAGCCAACTGGGCGGGTTGGCAATCGCAGCGTCAGTCAGCAGCGGCCATTGTCAGGCTGCATAATGGAGACCTCGGGCGCCGGTGGCCGGGCCAGCCAGCCTCTTGTGAGAATTCCGCGGCGCCGCCGGACCCGGCGGAGAATGGCCGTCATTGGTGGGCAGCGGCCCGTGTGCGACCGGCGCAGCCGCGGCGCGGCGTGGCGCAGCGCGGCGTGGCGTGGCAGGGCCCGCACTCCAAGGCGCGCGTGCCGGCGCTCCACCGCCCCACTCTGCTCTGGCTACTGTCGGCGGCACGGGGGCTCACGACCGTGACTCACCGTGCCGGCACCTCTTGTCTCTGTGACTGCAGAACTATAGCGCCTGCCATTCCTCTCCGGCAGAGGAAGAAAAAAACATTTCTGTCACATCAAA
Source organism: Schistocerca gregaria (assembly GCF_023897955.1). Classification (NCBI taxonomy): domain Eukaryota; kingdom Metazoa; phylum Arthropoda; class Insecta; order Orthoptera; family Acrididae; genus Schistocerca; species Schistocerca gregaria. Next base: position 460,683,281 of record NC_064926.1, on the reverse strand, counting down.
AGAAAATACTCCCGAAAGTGCGATTAGGAGTCGCGCACCGAGGGTTCCGTACAAACTTACCGATGTTACAGACATCTCTTCCACCCCCGGAAATCTAGAAAGTGACGTAAACGGCCGTATCTTTTCATTCCATTGACGCAGCAATTTAAATCTTTTACCCCGCCGAAGGACAATGTACATCAGTGTGTTACACAAATTTCAACTTCACACGTCCACCCGTTCCTGAGAAAAAATGGTCTTAACAGTCGGACAGACAACGAAGCTATCATGCAAGGGTTGCATTTCTACCATTTGGTGCTGCATTCACCTTTTCACCAGATAAGTTTTGGCAGCCATCATAAAGGGGTAGCAGGAAGTGATCCTCGTACTACACAAGTGTAGTTGCAGTATTTAAGTGGTGTGCTTGCACTCCTGCAGCTATAGTCGCCGTCACCACAATTGACAGGTCAAGGCCACGCCCTCTGCGGGACGTCGCGGTGTGATTTGTCTGATTCACAGCTTTGGTACTAAATAGGGCTACACACTGTAGAAGCGTTGGAGGTCAGCGCCAGCTATATGTTCATTGTTCCTCTGCGATATCGTTTGTTCACGTGTGGTTTCAGTCTTCCGTAGAAATGTCATCACTGACTTGTGGCCGCGTGGGGTAGCCGCGCGGTCTAGGGCGCCTTGCCTCCGCAGGAATAGAGTGAAAGAGCTTCTGGAAGGTACCGACAGGGATGTGAGCCATGCCGAGTCCAGTACATTGGCCAGCTGGGCTACTTTTCTCGATTGAAGAGTCATGGCACGAACAGCCAGTCTGAGGAACTCGTACGGATTCTCTACTCGATTTAAATCCGGATAGTTTGGTGGCCAGGAGAGTGCGATAGCCTCAACTTGGTTCTCTTTGAACTTCATATGTCCACTGCGAGCTGTGTGACACGTTGCATTGTCCTGCTGGCAGAGGCCATCGTGCCGCGGAAAAACAAACTGTATGTAGAGTGGACATGGTTCCCAAGGATAGATGAATAATTCTAGTAATCCATTGTACCTTCTAGAATGGAAAGATCATCCAGGGAATGCCACGATCTCATTCCTCAGACCATAACACTCTCTTCTTCGGCCTGGACCCTTCCGACAGTGTGTTTGCTTTGAGACGTTTCACGTCCGACGAAGCATGAAACATGACTCATCTGAAAAGCCCACCTGTCACCACTGAGTGAACGTCAAGTTCCGGTGTTGGTGAGCTAACCAGCCTTTGCCACCGATGAACAGCATGAACCATGCGTCTGCTGCGGAAGCCCACTCGCAGCAACGTTCGCTGGACGGTCGTTGAGAAGACACTGTTGGCATCTTCGTTCTTCTGGACGGTCGGTTGCTCAATAGTCGCTCGTCTACTCGCCCGTACATACTTCCGCAACCGTCGTTCACGCCTATCAGCTACGGTCCGTGGCGCACCACAATTACCTCAGCTTCGATTTTGGATAGCGCCTTTTTGCCATGCGTGGTATTGCCTTTAACAACGGCGGGATGCGAACATTTTACAAACTTAGCCGTCTCGGAAATGCTTCCACCGTTGGCCCGAAAGCCAATGATCATGCCCTTTTGGACGTCAGCTACATCGCTCCGTTTCCGCATTAGGACAACTACCACACTATTTGCCGTCCCCCACCACACTCCATTGCTAGTGCTGCTATCTGTGAGTGGTTATTGTAGGTTGTTTTAAACATACGCGTTGGTCGCATTACTGTGGCTGGACGGTGTAGAGTGTGCTTAGAACTGTACTTGGTTACTGAGACAGAGGAGAGTATCCAACTGCAACAAAACTACAGAGTGATCTCCATGAGAAAATAATAAAATATAATTATTCTGCCTCAGACACCTCCGTTCTTTCGTCTTCTTCGCTCACTTCGTTTTCGATTCAGAAAGTGTAACGACGGATAGAAAATTTTAATGGAATTCAGAGTCATCGCAGCACTTCTTGCGTGCTGAGGAGCATAGTCTTGTAGTACATTTCGATAAAACTTGTGTTTCACAAAACCATACGAACAAATATGTTTGCTCGACCTAAGCGGAAGTAGTTGCCTGATGATGAAAATGAAACGTCCCCTTAGAAAAATTAATGAATGATTGTGCTGATAAACATCTTACGTTTTTTGATTTTCAAACAGCTGAGCAGAACTGAACGTACTCAGACATTTCGCTGTTTACCTATACTGATCAACACTAAACTGACACACAATATATTTAGCGCAACGCAATCTGACTTTCAAAAATCCCTACAAAAGAATGGCCCTGACTAACAATAACCTATACCTTTCGTGAATCACTTACCTCACAAAAATCGTTACTCAAACTACTGCAATACAGCGAGCGCCAATACTGCCAGCTAAATAAAAGATTCTAACTACTGAAGGCACTAACTACTGATAGGCATAGTTAGCAAATGAAAGATTTTGATAGAGAACAAACAATGTATTTACCTTAATAGTTAATGACACCCAGTCTTACAAATTTGCTGTCTCTGATGGACATACGTCCAGATCATCTGCTCTCAAAACTCACCCATCTCTCTCACCGCATCCACCAATGCTGTTAACAGCCAACTGCCCAACACTACAATAGCCACTATTGCAACAATGCCGCCCAGCCACAGACTGCGCACAGCCCAGCCAGTGATTTTCATACAGAGCGCTACGTGGCGTTACCAATATAAAAACGTAAACAGCCTACTTACAAAAAGTCTGAAACAGCTGCAAATAAAAAATTCCCGATCCTATTAAGACTAGCCGTCGGAACAATAACCCAAGCGAAGCTGGCGCTGGCATGCAAGCACTCGCGCGCTGCTGCGCACGTTGTCTCTCGTAAATAAATTGCATTCAAAGATGGCGCGATACAATAAAGAAGTCTCAGGTGTCATCAAAATTAATTTGATAGTTTACCTAATAACTTTTTCCATGAAAATTTCTACAAGGTCAACAGAACTCAAATTCATCAGCGACGACATTTTTGGCCACGCAGGCGAAAGAGTTTCACATCTCTTACGGTATTTTATTTTTTAATCTCTGAATGCTTTTATGTTTGCACCATGAAATACGTATCACAAACATTTATAAACTTAGAGAATTTTCATATATTTTATTCAGTCCAAAAGTACTTAGCGTTTGTCTTTTTCTCCACACGTTGAAGTAGAACAACACTTTTCTTGAAAACGTCTTGTAACGTTAATTTTTATTTTCACAGTAACGATTGGCAGGAATTTTCTTGTGTGAAATACTGTATCGTATTGTATACTGTCAAATGTTTTTCTCGGAATTCAATAAACATTTGAAATTAGCACTAACTTGCAATACTGAAAGAAGGTGAGAGGACATTGCTGCGTCCATTTTGGTAACGGCCACTATGGAGTCTTCATAGGGCGATTAGTACTATAACAAATAAGACGGGCAACCGTGTGAGAAATCATTAATAAAAAATTATTCAAAGTACGTAGTGTCTTGACAGGGGTGGACAGAGAGAACGTTGGCTAACTAATGCAATAGTTGTTGAGTCTGGATAACTGGCAGGACAGTCCATAGTTCTGGTTCGATTAACGAAGAACACCTTGACACTGAGCAAGGAGTGTCACTGACAAGGGGTTTCAAGTTGACGCCATTTTTCTAAGATTTGCAGAGGGATTTAGACACCGTTTATGTCAAACGGCTTCAAATTAAATTCTTTGTCTATGGAGTACTGTCACAGTCGTGCGAGTGGATTCGTGTTTTCCTGTCAGAAAGGCCACAGTTTGTAGTAACTGACGAGACGTTATCTACTGAATCAAAAGTCATCTACGAGATATAAACGAATTAACAGTCAATGTGAGCAGCCCTCTTAGAGTATTTGCAAATCAGGAGACCAAACGAATTTAGACAAAATATTTCTGGTGCGATAGTGGCAGCTGAACGAAGAAAATAAAAGTGTGACGCCCTCTAAATGAATAATCAGACGGTTACACGATAATTCATACAAATTTTAAGGCTGTCAATTCAATTAAATATTTAGTGATAACAATTACGAACAACTGAAGTTGGAACCATGGGATATAAAAAGTTGTGGGGAACGCCAACCAAAATCCGCGTTTTATTGGCAGGTCATTATTAGATAAAACTGACGAACAACATCGAAACAATTTAAGGATGGGCAGCTCGTTTTGTATCATCGCAAAATAGGAGAGAAACTGTCACGGATATGATAAGCGAGTTGGGGCAGCAACCACTAAAACTAGACGTTTTCTGTTGTGGTGAGATCTCTTCAGGATATCGTCGTGGTGGGATAGATTCGTGAAATTCCAATCAGCATCTTCCTCCCATATACACAGTGAGAAATGATCATAGTAACAAAGTAAGAGAACTCAAAACCAGCACGCAAAGATTTAGGTGTTCATTTCTCTCACTTGTTATTCGACAATTGAACAGACGAATTATTGAAAGTGGTGCTATGAACATACTGCCAAGCACTTGAGCGTGAATTGCAACGTAGTCAACGTAGATGTTGATGTCGTAAAGAACAAGCTGTTTTTATTTGCGGCGCTATGGGGACTGGACTAAATGAATGTGAAATGGTCTTCCGAGCGTCGGTCGGTAAAGATGAGCGAGGACTAAGGAAGCGGGTGGATGGGGCGGCGCCTCGATGGCCGGCCCACAGCTCGGCCCGCTGCGGTCACGTGGTCGGCGCGGCGCACTCGGCTCCGGCGCTGCTGCTCGTGCCCCCGGCCACTCGATCACGACACGACAATGGCCCGCAGACGCTACCGCGGCACGCCCTAATGAGGACCCGAGATCGACCGTAGCGCCACTCCAACTGCTTCCATTCCGCCCTTCCTGTCCACCAGCCGCAGAATAATAAACAATACTAGTAATGACAATATTCTGACCGAAAACTCGGGAGGGAGGCTTTCTCGAGGCAGTTTCTGATGTCCACGTTCAGAAGCAGGGAGAGAATGAAAAGAGAGGACGATTTCACGTCGTAGCGGAAAAAATCAAAAGCCCAGGAACTGAGAAAAAAACTTTCAATAACTACAATAATGCAGACAGAAAAAAATAAAACAAAACAATTAATGAATATGTTATAGCAATTGCATCAGTAGCGTCTGCGACACAGATATGAGGGCGAGTCATAATGGTTTACTTAGCGTCTCGAAAAAAAATAAAGGAACGCTGTAATTTTTTTGCTTATTTGCTGGTACACGCGTGTAGTCCTGGTAGACGTTAAAATCCCCTCACCACAGTACCATGCTACGCCAAATCAAAATGTCGCAGCCTGTTGCTAAGTTGGAGTATCTACATTTACATCTACATCAACACTCCGCAAGCCACCTTACTGTAAGATAAAATGTACTTCTAGTACCACTAATTATGCTGTTCCATAAGTTAATGATTTTCGGTAAGCCTCTGTATTCGCTCTAATTGCTCGAATTTTTTCATGGTGGTCATTTGGCGAGATGTATGTGCGACGAAGTAATATGTTGTCCGACTCTTCCTGGAAAGTACTCTCTCCAATTTCAGCGGTAAACCTCTCCTTGACGCACAAGACCTCTCTTGTACTGTCTGCCACTGGAGTTTGTTGAGCGTATCTGTAACGCTCTCGCGCCGACTAAACGATTCCGTGACGAAAGACACCACTCTTCGTCGGATCTTCTCGATTTCTTTCATCAAACCTACCTGTAAGGGTCCCAGAATTATGAACAGTAGTCAAGAATCGGTCGAACAAGCGCCTTGTAAGCCACTTCTTTCCTGAATGAGTTAGATTATTTTTATGAATCTCAGTCTAGCGTCTGCTTTTCCTACTGTTTCCTTTATGTGGTCATTGCACTTAAGGTTGTGGTGGGAAGTTACTCCTAGATATTTTATAGTGTATACTGTTTCCAGTAATTTGCCGTCAATAGTGTAGTTGTGCAGTAGTGGATTTCTTTTCCTACGTATGCGCAATAAGTTACAATTATTTACGTTCAGGGTCGACTGGCATAGGCAGCACCAGCCACTTTGCAAATCGATACTGTCTTCTGATGATGGTACTTTTTTTTATAGACAGCCGCATCTTCTGCGAACAGTGTGAAAGACCTTCCGGCGTTTTCTACTAGATCGTTTATATACACTATAAACAGTAACGGTCCTGTCACACTTCATTCAGGTATTCCGGAAATTATCTTTTCGCCTGTATTTTTTTTCTCCTGTCGTGTGGTAGTTCGTTACTTGAAGAGGAATAACACTACAACAAACCATGCTGAAGTAGTGGATAGGTGCCGCAGACGTTTCGTGTGTGGTCAAGTGTAGAATGATGAGGCAGACTATTTCTCAGTGAAGAGCCGGGAATCGTATCAGCAATGAAGGCCCTGGAGCTCGAACATGGCGTATCACAATCGAGGCGATAGTGGAAACAGTGAAAAGCAGCCGTGGATTAGTTTTCAACACCTTGCACAACATTCAGTAGGTAAAAAAGGTCACTGCTCGCTGGATTCCGTGACTGCTCACGCCATTTAAAAAGCGAGACGAAGCGACTCAGCAACCGAAATGTTGCTCCTATTTCAGATGACATCTTTAGCCGCCTAATCACCGTGGACGAGTGCTGGGTGTAATGCTATGACCTCGACACAAAGGAGCGAAGCAAGCCATGTATATAAGTGGGCTCACCTCCGCTGAAAAGGGCTAAATCCCGTTGTCGGTAACTCCTGTCGAGGTTACGGGATGTTGACGAGACGTGTGTTTCGGGAAGCTGACGAAGGGGATGTTCTTGCTCCATGACAACGCCTCAGCTCAGTTTTAATGGTGCTTCTTTGGGCTACCAAATTTTACTTTACGTGCAATATTCTCCTGACTTGTCACTCAGTGACTACTGGCAACTGTGTAGCAGGCATTTCCAGAAGGACGAAAAAGTGATTTTCGAGGTGGAAATAAATGCAGACTTCTACAATCAGTATCCGCCATACAATACATAGATGGGAAAATGTGTCACAGTGAATAGTGGATCACCTAGTTCCATGTCGCAGCTTGATTTTTTTAGATGATAATTATAACTTTATCTATCACTGCCATTTGTAATTTCGTGTGCTTGCGGTACTGCAGGGTGGGCGCAGAGAACCATTTAGCAGCTATCGAAGAACATACAGGTGTTACCAGCACTTCGAAGTCTTCGTGTATACCTTCTTCTGGTACAGGCTGCCCAGGGATATCACGAAGCTTGTCGAGCAGAAGATGTATTTTCTTTTCGAATATGTTACTCGTTCTGATGGGTATTTTAAATTTTAATACATAAGTTTTCCTGTTGGTTTGGTGCTGTCCTCCGTTCTTCCCCATACTGTGCTAGTCTTACTATCTCTACGTAACTTTTGAACAAAATTTCTAGTCATGATCACCTACCTCACTCAACTTCTCTACAGTTCATTGCAGCGCTTGGTTTTCAATTCCTAGCTGCTTTAGCAGATATTTCAGCAACCTGGTTCTTTTTCTGGTAAGTGCTTTCTACATCTTGAAAGCCATCTGCTATACATGCCTTTCATATTATTTACTCGTACCCATGTAGATATGTACTTGCACGTCTCAAAGAATATATAGTCAATCTTCCGTTTGCTGGAGTAGCTTCATCTTTGGCTGAGAATCGCAAGGGCGTGTCTTAAGCACGCTACTTGAACTCTGCGTCCAGCCAGGCAACAGTACTGTTTGGCGCAGAGATCAGTTACCTGGGCCCCTCATGGCTTAAATGACAAAGGGACACTTCCCATTTTTGGCCTGCTGCAGTCAACACGCTCTGCTTTCCTGCTGGATGGATCCGCCGAACGGTTTATCGCAGGCGTTTGTCATGTGATACTAAGATGGGGACACTGAAGCGACATTGTCTAGGCGTTTGGTGAGATGCTTGCTTGCTTTCGCTGTCTTTGTGTAATTACCCATTACGTTGTTTTCTTATTTATTCGCGCGAAAATTTTTTGAATTACACTTCATGTGAGGAATTATAGTTTCTTCGTTCGGTTTCACAACTTGTTTGGAACACATGGGAATTTATATCATTATTCAGTTTATTGATCCAAGTCTGAAAGTAGTTTATCACTTAGCGTTTCTCTAATTAAGTATACTTAAAGGCTTTACTATGAATATAGCACTGATTATGTGGTTTTTACAAATTTATGGTGATCTAAAATCACGTGGTCCATTGAAGGGCATTTGTGTGTCGGACGTCAAGTTTTGTATTATTTTTCTGCACCGTATGTGAATGATTATTTTGCTTTCACATAACTCTCGAGTCTTACGAAGTCTTATTCCATTCCTTCGAGCTTTGTTTAAGTACTTACAAATGCTCCCTGACGACCCTCTTTACGAGACATTTAGATTGGCTGTTATTATATTTCACGAAAAATCCGAATTATCTGACTGCAACAGAGCGATTGTTTTATTTTTCAGTCCAATTTTCAGCTAGCAAGGTAAATATGTGTTGCAGTGAACTTCAGCGCATGTATTTGCTGTGTCGAAGATGTCGACGTTTAGCTACCGTAAGAGCTCAAAAAATGGTTCAAATGGCTCTAAGCACTATGGGACTTAACATATGAGGTCATCAGTCCCCAAGACTTAGAACTTCTTAATCCTAACTAAACTAAGGACATCACACATATCCATGCCAGAGGCAGGATTCGAACCTGCGACCGTAGCAGCAGCGCAGCTCCGAACTGAAGCGCCTAGAACCGCTCGGTCACAGCAGCCGGCCGTAAGAGCTCATTGCAGGTTATTAGGTGTTGCAGGATACAGAGTGCATAGACAAGTGCGTTGAACGAATTAAACAATAAGGTGTAGCGAGGAGTTAGATGAGATTTGTTGGAAACGTAATGGTTTCAAGTTATCTCGGTTCAACTTATGTTAAACTCCTTTTCATTATTCCGTTGCGCTATGAGAAATTTTATGGTCATTACAGCATAAAAGGTAAAAGGAGTAATATTGCATTGCTGTACACTTATGGGTCGGATTTCGTTTAAAGAGGAATGTTTCAGGGCAATAAACGCGTGGTCATAGTATCATAGGAACTCGCGGGCTTAAGTGTAAATCTCGTGACCGCCTTTTAGTGTTCATTTAGTTCTTTATTTGGCCACTTAATTTTTAACTCTCCTCGACAACATCACATTTTTTGAGTGCTCCCATTTCTTTCTTTTCTAGATGTGACACAGTCTACGTTCCGCTTCCACATTTACGTACAATGCTGTATATTTTTATGATCTTTATCTTCAAGTCAATGTCTGATACCAGGAGAGATCTTTTGTTGAAAGAAGCTTTCTTCGCCTGAGGCAGTCTACTTCTGACATCTTCCTTGTTTCGGACTTACTGTGTAGTTTTTGTTCGTAGATAAAGTAATTTATTCACTTGCTCCAGTACCGTGTCGTTCCCAGTTTTGAGACTAAGTAGTCATTGTTCTCAGTTTTACAACTCTTTATCACTTTCATCTTTGGTTTCTTTTAGCCTAAAGCCATACTGCACGATAAGCGTGCTGTCTTTTCCTTTCATCAAGTTTACCATGTGCTTCTTTTATCTTGCCATGCCGTAGGATTGATATGTTGCCCTTAAACTTCTATTCCTGTTCCGAATTTTTTATGTTATTACCTATATTGCTTCCTCGACGTAGAACTGGAACAAATTAAATAAGTTTAAATAGACGTCCTAACGTGTTTTTAATTCGGAAGGTAACACTGAACGCCTCAGTGCCTTCTACGCATGCTTCTGTTGAAGATGGCAAGTCCGTACCTTCTTCCAACCTTACAACTGGATCTCACAGTAATATAAAGGGGATCTCCCCCAAACATGAGTATCGAGTCATGCTTTAGCTTGGCATTTTTCAAATATGGTGAGCACCGTCAGAAATAAATATGTTTGCACGCTACCATTTGATTTTATTTATGAGATAATGTGCATACGTCTCACCTTGGCAAAGATGATAGCGAGTAGTTGGATTTATCAAAATTTTCTGAAAACTTAAAACTATGGCCGCAAATGAAACTTAGACCCAGACCCTTACCCTTTTATCAGCAAAGACATCCGGCACATCTCAGGGCCCACCTTGCAGCTTCATTCTAGCAGTACGCTCTTCTTCTTTCTCTTCCTCTTTTTCTACCTTCCGTCCTCGCTAGCGGCTTTTTGCATGTCTCAGTGGACTAGTATTATTGAGAGCCATATTTAATTTGTGCATCAGAAAGGTTGGTTAGCATTCCATAGTGCTTTACTAAACATTGCCTTTTCGTTTTCGTTGGTGGCGGTAATTTTGCAGTTGTTTCAAGCCACTCCAGGTGACTTCCTGAGATCACTGGATTGGCTTGACACAGCTATAGAATTTCTGCCACTAACGAAAACGAACTGCCACACAGCACGCCGTTTACGAATGCGCTGCGCCATTTCGTTATGGATCGTCGAGCGGCCTTCAAGGGTACTGTGGCGCGGGGTTTCAATGTGTACTAAGACTGCAGACGTGCAGACTGCGGACGTGCAACTGTAAACAAACTGCCCTCTTACCCTTAGATTTTTGGTCTGAAAACTATGCAACTTAGTATGAAACCAGTAAGCCCGCCACACCCGATTCTTAAAAAAATCGGATTCCCATGTATAAAACAACTTGGAACGTCTGGCTAATTTACGCTTCGTTTTAAGAAAAGCTAGTTTATAACGTTATATCCGCCGAACGTGGTGAAAATAGATTTCCTAGAAAGAAATAACTGAAACGTCTCACCAGATGCTGAAGTTCTACTGCAAGAATAGCGAAAATGTAGTAAGGCGTAGACTTTTTTCTTTCATTATTTTGTGAGGACTGTCAGCAGAAAACAGTTTTTGAAAGGTTTGAAATGGTGTGTTAAGTTTGTTCAAAGTGGCTAAGTACTATCATTTCAAATATTTAATGAGTATAGCCTGTGTAATTTACCCGCCATGCGTTACGTTGCCTCATAATGAGTTTCTAAGTTGAGTAATTGACTTATTGTGTTAAACCTCTTACGTAAGATTATACGCCTCTTCGAGTAGATTATGAAAGCATTTTAAATTTGTATATTAGGTCAACAATTACATGAAGTAACGAAAATCAAATTTTTGTTACCCCTGGAAACCGTTGTAGAGGCAACGTGGAAGGGGCTACATGCATCGGTTTAGTTGTTTCGTAATACAGATTTGTCATTGGGAGAGAATAATTGTCACGAAATAGTTGCGGCAGCCCGGAAAGAAATTGTGTATACTGGCGTCTCGTTGAGCATGCAGGAGTGGTGTGCACAAAACAGTGTAACGTTGTCACGTGGTCTACGCTCAGTGCCAGGGAAAAACGGACTCGGTGTGCTACGGTGACAGGGGAGGGGGATCTGGCCGTATCTGTCCACAGCATGCCACACGCGAAAAAACGAAAGAGAAAATGTCCGAGGCCGGCGCTGGAGACGGGAGTAAACACGCGGTGACGGCGCGGCGCGGCTGCGGAAATCTGCCCCGCTGTTTGCGCGCGTCGCGTCGCCTGTCGCGTCTGTTTCCCCGGCGCGTAAACAATGACGGGGCTGGCCGGCGCGCTCCCACTGTGGCCGGCAGTCAGCGCTGTAAATAATGCCGCGTCATTCACACGGGTCCGTTCAATGGGCGGGACAGCTGCAAACAGAATCGCTCTAAATAATGCCGCATCATTCACACAGTCTTATTCAATGAGTAGAAAAATGGGTCACTTGTCGGGGAAGCTGGAAACAAATTCGCTTCATGGGGAGAAACCACACGTACATCTACATCGGTTATCAATACTTCACAAGCCACCCTATGATGTGCGGCGGAGAGTATTTTTTGTACGTAGCCACTTCCTGCATGTCTCTCGGATGTTGTTGTTAAATTCATGTAACAATATGAAAGCAGGCCCTCTCTCTGACATACTTAAATTAAACACCCTCCAAAATGATGGCTGCGACTACTACATGAGAAAAACTTGCAAATACTTTGATTTATTTTGATAAAGTTATACATAAGCAATTGTCAAACAATGACAGTATTACTATACACCTTGGCATCTCTGACAAAGGGATGCCCTTCGATTGTGGTGATGTTAATTCAAAGGCAAGTAGTACAACAGAAGGGAATACGTCGTACCTATGGTCGAAATTAAATCCAGACTTTTCATTAAACTAAAAATTCAAGTCTTCGAAGCGAAATTGAAGTGGTCGAAAAGATACAAAGTGACTTTAATTTCCCCACACGTCGTCTCCTGGTTGCTGCTCGGTCTCACCATAACGCTGCAGGTGGAGTCTGAACTGGCAGCGAAATCAACCATTGGAAGTACCAACATCCCTAGCCGTTGGCAAAGTTCAAATTGGCCCAGCAGGTTGGTGACATGTCTCAGCAGCCGTTGCTGGAGAAGACCCCAACGAAGAAGTTAAAGACGAAGTTCCCAGTGAAGCAATGGTTGATCGAATGTTTTCTACAAGGACATGTCCAAACATGCCGGGGTCTTGCGGTAGCGTTTTCGCTTCCCACGCTCGGGTTTCCGGGTTCGATTCCCGGCGGGGTCAGGGATTTTCTCTGCCTCGTGATGACTGGGTGTTGTGTGATGTCCTTAGGTTAGTTAGGTTTAAGTAGTTCTAAGTTCTAGGGGACTGATGACCACAGATGTTAAGTCCCATAATGCTTAGAGCCATTTGAACCATTTCCAAACACGCTAGTCCCCTTCCCTGAGCTAGCTATCCTCTCTTTTGTTAACTAGTACCATGTGCTTTAGCATTTTACACAGAAAAAAGTCGTCTCACTCTCTCTCCATCTCTCTCTCTCTCTCTTTGTTCAATGAGGTCAACAGAGCTGAGCCGGCCGGTGTGGCCGTGCGGTACTAGCCGCTTCAGTCCGGAACCGCGTGACCGCGACGGTCGCAGGTTCGAATCCTGCCTCGGGCATGGATGTATGATGTCCTTAGGTTTAAGTAGTTCTAAGTTCTAGGGGACTGATGATCACCGATGTTAAGTCCCATAGTGCTCAGCGCCATTTGAGCCATTTTTGAATCAACAGAGCTGAACTTCTCAGTCTAATTTTTTGTTTATTTGCGTAAGCCAATCCGTGTGATTATTGTATCGAGTAAACGTTTAGCTTTTGTTAATCCAACATGTCCAGTGGCGCCTCACGCTTTCATAGGCCCCAAAATGTGGGACCCCATTGTATTTTCGAGATTTCTATCTGTGGCCTCCGGTCATTTTACATAGAAAAACTTAGCTTTCTACTTTTGTGTCACAATAGTGCCTTCTGCTAAATCGTTTCTCCTCCTTCCACTTTCCAGCGTTGTAAACTGTTCTGCTGCACAGGCTCCTGATCCACAGGAGATGCTATCTGTCTTCGTCCACAACGTTCGGAAGCCCCAGTGTGGCAAGTATAAAGAGCTGTCCAGCCTGTGGGCTATCGACCTGCACCTCCCTCAGTTCTCCCACGAAATGGCTCGGAGAGATGTGGCCTACTTTTATTCCTCTGGCAGTCCATGTACTTCTGCACCTTCCAGAATGCTTTCAATGGTCTCTCATTTATGTAAGGCATCCGTATTTAAATCAAGAGTAATTAAAGAGTAAACTAACGTTAGTCAATTGTAGACAATGGTATTCCTCAATGTCGATTAAACTTTCCGATCAAATGGTCGAGTCGATTAAATGTTACTATGAAATCGGACTTTCATTATGAATTTACATACCCTACGTGCCTGTTTCCGGAAACATGAGACATGCGTAGGAGGAAGCAATATATTGGTTGCCTCATTTAGGAAGATATGCTTTCGGAATTTTAACAGTAAACCACACTGTAATGCACAATGCTTCTTTTGTAGCATCTGCCACAGGAGTTGGATGAGTGTCTCCATGAAGATTTTGTGTTTACTGAGTGAATCTGTAACGAAAAGCATTGCTCATCTTTAATCTATTCTATTTCATTTTTCAGTTCTATCTTGTTAGGATCCCATACAGATGAACAATATTCAGGAATTGGTCGAACGAGGATTTTTAGAGGCTGCCTCTTTCTTCTTCCATGCGGTTCCTTCCAATGAACTTAAATTTGGCATCTGCGTTTCCACAACTAGTTAGATCGTTTCTCCTTTAACGGATTTTTTACTGCTTTCAGAGATTTTCAGCTATCATACAATAACGGATCTTCTCTCCAATTTATGGGCAATACGTTACACTTGTTTTTATTGTCAACTGCCAATCCCGGCATCGCGTGTCAATCCTCTGCAGGTCTTCCTGCATTGCGCTTCAGTTTTCTAGCATTGTGAGTTCTTTACACACAGACTCGCGGAGCTTCCGACATTACCTACTACGTCACTTAATATATATTGTGAACAGAAATGATCCTATAATACTTCAATGGGGTCGCACAAAGTCACTGTTACGTCTCTGCCCGTTAAGAGCGACATGTTGTGTTCTATTTGCTAGCAGCTCTTCAATGCAGCCACAAAGCTGGACTGATAATCCTGACGCACGTCATCTGTTCATTAGGCGACAGTGCAGGATTGTGTCAGAGAACACGGCTTCAACCTGGACGCTGAAACCTGCAGCCTCCCAGGAGTTTACCTGGGCTGGGCAAGCAGGCCCTGTCCCGGAGCCCGCGGTGATGAGAGAACCCTGGCGCCCGAAAGAAAGGAACAACATGAAAACAAGGAAAAATTGAAGTGGAAAAATCAGTAAAATCGATCAGCCAACTCAAGTCATTCCTCATATCAAACTGATCGAAGTTGGTTATGAAATCTTTCGCACGAAAGATATGCGGATTATTCAGTCAACTTCATCTAGATGACTATGCAGTGTTAGAAGAATTTATTTATGTGTACACGAAAGCAGACGTAGCAAGCTGCGTTACGGATCACAGAAATGTTATATGTAATTGAATCTGAAATAATTTAAATTTATTAACACCTTCAATAAAGACTCTTTGCACATAATATTCAAAATAAGTTTGCTAGCGACTGGAAACAAGTGAATATCTGTCCAAAGTTGTACTCAGTCTTTTAACTTCTATCGAGACATATTCTACCATCAGCCACTGCTCCGAGAGTCTTCTCAAAGAGAACCATTAATACGTGGTGCCTGAGATAAGTGGGTATCCAATGGCATAAGAGGTCATGTTCAAGTGATACTCACTGCTGTAAATTTGTTTTGTGCAAAATGAAACGGAGCATTAAATAATTATTACTGTAGTGTCAGGTGTATTGCACACAACACCATGTGATCGCCAAAATTGGTAGCGAGAAGAATCAACATTGTAGCAGTTCGAATTCCATGCGTGTCCACCAGTTCAGAACTAGGGAGAAGAAAAGCCAAAAAATGTTGGCGCTATGAGGATAAGAACTGCACTGGCACAAAATTACGATGTAGGTATTTCGTTATACGTAAGTAGAAACGACTATTTTAAAAGACACTTCATTCCGTTTGTTAGAGGCCTATGATTTAAAAGGAAAATTAGTTTCCAGACATAGATACATGTTATGTTCGGAATTCATCCATAATCGTTAGAAATTCTCATAAAAATGTATTCATTCTTGTATACACATGAAAAAAGAGTGCTTCAAGGCACTACGGTGACCCATACGAGCGAATACAGAGATCACTTTGACACGGAAACTTCATAGAGAACGTATAATTTTTAGCATTCTCATTTTCCTGTAACGATCTGCTGCGATGTAGGAGAGGATCTGAAGGTGTCAATTTTAGTCGGCGAAATAAATAAATATTTGAAGGAATGTTGGTACAACATATGTCTCCCATTTTACACGGATTTTTGTTGTGGCAAAGTCAGTCTTTTTCTTCTAGTATACAAAATCCACTCAACTGTAAACACGCCATTTTGCAATGTTTAGATGCTAAAAACCGCTTCCGGCCGCCTTGCCTTTAAATTTTAGCATATTTCTCAGGTAGTTTCGTGCAACGTTTCAACGCTACCACTATAAGCGTTATATTAGATTATGTTTTAAGAGCTATGGAATGCCGTTAAACATCTCCATTAGAAAAAACTTATAGTTCCTACAATGTCTCAGTTGATAGGAGAGTTAAATATATTACCCATTCCCATACAACAACATTATACACTCCTCTACCATTATAATCTGTTAGAAACCTAGTTTTAGATCCTTAACCAGACACGAAATATATGTAGTCCAATTTTATTCTGCTATATAACATGTTATCTGAACGTGATGTAGCCAAACCCGACGGCCAAGTATAAATAAAAAATGCTTGGCCTCTGTCAAGTTCAGTGTTGACAATCAGTTGCTGTAATTCGGTAAGTTCTGCGTACCATTATTCCTTTTCTTTATTTTTCTGAGCGTTAGTCGCCTCTGGTAGGGCTCGACTGTACTCAAGTTTTGGCAAATTTGAGTTATTTAACTTTACGCTCGGATTCCCTTACTGTCGCCGCAACCTGATGGAGGGACGGAACTCTTGTCCGCATTCTTTCTGTGAATTGTGCAAACTATGCTCTCTGTGTGATCGTATTTTAACTGTTTATGTATTGCATGTTCTCAGGTGCAAATTGGGGACTAGCCCAGCAATTGTCTGAATGAGCATGGAAAACAAGCTAAAATCCACACAACGGCTGGCCTGTGCAGCCATCCTGGTCGTTATTCCACCATCCGGATTCGATCTGCGTCTGACTCGCCTATCTCACATGCTAGCGCGCTGCGCAGGCTCTGTGTATAGGTGTTAATAATTACCTATATACATTGCTAATTATTTGCTGATAATGTTGTGATCTTATCATATCGGGCTGTTTCTCTTGTTTGTGGATATTTGTTATATTTATCCACTTTAAGGAAAGCTGTCAGTGAATGCACCAATTTTGACTGTGTAATAGGGTGATTTAGGGAGACCATGAAGGGCAATACTCGACATTTATTAAGGAACATCATTTGCCGTTGAGGAATTTTTTGCCCTGAAACTGCGATCTGTGCATTATATCATTTACAAGCATAAATATTCAGTGCCATGTTGCTGCACAGATGCAAGTAACACCGGAATTGAAAGAGCAGCATAATAACAGATTTAAGCGGAAATTCATAGTTAGTTACTTACATGTTCCATAGATCATTTTAAGGTTCTTTTATCGAAGTGATACGGAAGTATTCGGTTTACAGAGTATGTGTATATGATTAGTGTTAAAATTAATGGACACAATACCTTTAGCGCTACTCATGTAACTACACAAAAACAAGTTCATTTATTTGACAGGAAACCAGTTTTAAAATAGAAATTCGTCTATGGAATAGAAGGATTTGTCCAGGATAAGTGATTTTAGGTTAGATTGAAACTTGCTTTGCTACCTGCCAGACATTTTGTGTTATTGGACAAAAGATCAAAAACTTTCTGAGTCACTGACGCCTTTAGTAACGGGAACAACGGTCGCTCTTTCCTCTCGTGCTGCGGGTATGCGTATCACTGTTCTGAAATCGTTATGGATTATTTATGAAGAGTTTCATTACTGTGACGGTGCAGTTAAAATGCCTAACTCCTTGAATAGATGCCTACATGACGACTGCGGTTGCACAGCACATATTATTCTTACTGCTCGCTTTTGTTTACTCAACGTTTTCTTTCTAAGTGGTGAGTTACCGCAGAATATTATACCATAAGACATTATGGAATGGAAATATGCAAAATATGTCAGGAGGTTGTTTGTTTTGGTCCAAGACTAGCAATTATATGAAGAGCAAAAGTAGCTAAACATAAGTGTTTGAGAAGCTCAGTAACATGTTGCCTCCAGTTCAAATTTTCAGCAGTATATACACCGAAGAATTTGGAGCATTCTATCCTATTTTTTGTCTGCTGTTCGTATGCTACATCAGTTGTTGGTGTGACTATTTGTTGCACAGAATAGAACACAATGCGTTTTCTCAAAATTTAGGGGGCTCCATTTTCAGAAACCACTTAATAATTTGTAATCTTTTGGTATAATGGAAAGGAAGACGACATGAAAATTATATCAGATAACAGCTTATATCTAATACAACCAACCTTTATTACTCCAAGAACACTAATGGAGTGTAACTGAAACAAAGAGACAGCGACAGGACGTATCTGACGTATGTAACAAGTTGTATAACAGTGTTCTCTAGTTAATGTTTACCTATAATGTTAGAAATGTTGTACCAAAATTATGTACCATTTACTTACAGATAACATGAGGATGGTGTTTTGCCAAAATATGCCTATTGTAACGAATAAAACGATCTGAATTACCAGTGTTAATGGAATCGTAACTGCATAATGCACTTAATAATTCTTCGGAAAAGTCATTAACAATCTCTGTTCTTGCTTTCTCCCTAATTGGATTATAGCACTAATAACGTCTGCAGAAAGCACCAGTTCGGCTTGTTGTTTGTTAAGTGGAAAGTCGTTCACATATATATAAAGAATAGGAGTGGATCCAAAATTGAACCCTGTGGAACCCTGTTTGTGATCTCTCTCCAGTTACATGTCACGAGAAGTTATTCAGCACTGGTGGATCAATTTCGAACCCGGCAGTCCCGCATATGAGAGCAGTGTTTCAAGTTGTGTGTCATCCGCCTGTGTCACCCGGCTCGTATTTCACACAGTGGAACCACTTCGACAGGCTGCGGCAATGCGCCGAGTCGAGTCCACTAGAGTCGGCCAACGGCCGCTCGATAGGGAGTCAATACGCCAGAAAGGAGCCCCTCCCGCTGCCGCAGGGATACGTGGCGCGTGTTTTCAGCGGGCACAAAAGGGCATCGGCGGTGTGCGCGCCGCAGTATTTGGCGACCGCTGCCCGTGGGGGAGAGCAGAGCCGAGGCGAGGCGGCAATTAACCGGACCCCGGTGACCGCCGGAAGCGCAAGTAATAACGCGGACACATACTGTGTCCTCTGGAGCCGGCGGCCGCCGCATTAACCCGCACTTAGCCCTAACGGAAATGCAATAGCAGGCGTCGCCGCTTCAGTGGACTCGTTAAACTCGTTACTAGGGACGAACAGGGGTGTGTGTGTGTGTGTGTGTGTGTGTGTTTGGGGGTGGTGCTGCGGTTGCGAGCGACGCGTGCGCCCCCCAGCCACCCTGCGGGGTAAGGCCCGGCTCAATGGGTAACAAGTGTAGTAGCAATATCTGCGGCTGAAGCCAAAAGCCGGCGGGCTTAAAACGCGGCCGCGCCGCAGATTGGGTGTGGGGGCGCCGGCGACCGGCCGCGCTGCGGGCGATCGGACGCGGGTACGGGCGCGGACGCGGCGACAGGCTTCATTAGCCGCCGGCAGGTATTGAGCCGTAATCCGCGCCTCCTACCTGGCCCGAAGATTAGCGCCGGGACCTCTACCTCTGTGCGGGTGGACACAAAGGCGCCGGCGCCGGCGCCGCGCATTCAACGCGCCACAGATTTTTCGGCAATGCCAATCAAGCGACGGCGCGCCATTCAGGCCACCGGGGGGCTGAAATCTGTCGATCCCTATCGGGGCGCCCCTCTCCGCCCTCGTGTCGCCTTCACTATCGCCACATCTGTGTCGGATAGAGTTGTAAATCTACCGTAGGCTATCGTAGACTGTCATAAGCAAGCGCAGAATCAGTAGTTTTCCTAGTAGCCGTGGTCAGTTAAGATCTTACCCGCGTTACCTGTGTTGCGTACTTAACGGGCTTTACCTCAGCTCGATCGCTTTGTTTGTGTATGCGGTCAGTATTTTACTAGATTCACTTAGAAAGCGGAAGCTCTAGAAACCGATTTAAGACATATGAAGGGCTTATTTAAATAGTGGTACAAGTCCATTTTTGTTCACTTTGGGATACTCAGTCGTGAAGTTAAATGAGCGCTGAAACATCTGCAGTTGAGATACCAGAAATATTCAAGCATACGGCTTCTTGCTAGAGATGAACCTTTCTTTCTGTTTGTTTGGACCATTAATTTCAGAAGCATTATAGGCAGAAAAGTGGAGGTAATGGACTTGTAACACTAATGAAATAAGTGCTTGATATAAAGGGCCGCCTAACCTACGGAACATTTTTGTTCTACGTACTTATCCCCATGTTTCTGATTTGCAAATAGACGCTATTTATACCATAATGAAAATTATCAATGTTTAATTGAAGTTTTATTTGAAAATTGATGATTTGTAATGTGAAACAGAGGGATGATGTAGTAAAATTAAAACAAAAACAATATAGATTTATTATACAGCGCCATAAAACACAGATCTCTAGAAAAGTGATAAAATTAATAAAAAAAACTCTGATCAAAAATGTATCATACACAGCTTCAACACTTGGTCGAACATATACAAAACACGTTTCCGATATTCATAAACAACGTTTCGAATTTATCAATAATAACAGGAAACTCTTGCCTTTGATCATGATGAATAACGTTTTGTTGAGTACAAGATAACAACAATAATTATATGCATTTCTTGTGATTGGGCATTACATTATACCTGCATCAAAAGTAATTCCTTTTCTTACATAAAAGTTCAGAAGTTACGCGATCAGCTACTTTTTGTTACTTATACAATGCAATTTATGTTCTGTAAAGATATAAAATACATAATGGACTAACACTAAATTATGTGTGGTTCTAATTATGTGCAAAACAAACAGCCAAACAAATAAAAGAACAAGGAGAAGATGTCGGTTCCCAGCTGCTCCCTTACACATTTATTTATGTTTTCCCCCTACCAATACGGATACTACCGATATTCCTACCATTTACTGTGCAATTTATGTTCACTAAACCCGCAGCTCTGATGGTGCATTCTGGTACTACCACACAAGCCACGGAAGCCCAGGTGAATGTCTCCCCATAGCATTCTACAGTCCCCATCTGCACACATTCGTGGCACAATGTGTGCGTCGAGCAGCCGTTCGCGTATCCAGGCAACACCACCCACCTCATGTAACAGGGAACGTGATTCATCCGACCAGGCGACATGTTCGCACCTCAAGTATTAATTAAGGTCCGACCATTAGCAGTTAGAGTAATTTTCACCCAAAAGGTTTATAGCACTCAATATGCAAAAGCTTAGGAAGCTTTAATGCCTCTCTGAGGCATTACGTGCTGACGTATTTGAACCAGTTAGGTCAAATTTTTATGAAGTTGTAGCGTAATGTAGGAAGTTCCGCATGTAATCAAGAATAGTGGTGCAGACTGGCAACTGATCCTCAACATAACCGTGATTATGTAACGTAATGCCGGCCGCGGTGGTCTCGCGGTTCTAGGCGCTCAGTCCGGAACCGCGCGACTGCTACGGTCGCAGGTTCGAATCCTGCCTCGGGCATGGATGTGTGTGATGTCATTAGGTTAGTTAGGTTTAAGTAGTTCTACGTTCTAGGGGACTGATGACCACAGATGTTAAGTCCCATAGTGCTCAGAACCATTTTTTTGTAACGTAATGCACGTAAACAGGTCCTCGTACTGTTTCATTACGCCATCGACGAGCAGTGAATGAAGTAATGTTGTGTAATTAAAGTCGGCACATCAGCATAAATTTTACTGTAGACGGGACAGATGCCAGGGCGTATAATTCATCCAGGAAAGAGGCCCGTCGTAAAATACGTGCTCGTCCGATTCTTGAGTGTAGGTGACAATGTGCGGCTCTTACAGCGTAAAATGAAACTAATAAACAGGAAACAGTTTGACGTTGTCGCCGCGGTTTGTAACGGGCGTGTTCAGTCGACGCGAGGTTGTCACAGCAGTCTCATCAGTTTTCGAAGCAAAACACTACAAATTGTTGTGCGTCGTGAAGTGGCTTACTCACAAAATAACCAGGGGGGACATTACAGGAAGTGTCAAGGGCAATAGTATCGCCTCCTATATATTTCTCGTTTAAGAACTTTAACGACAATACTAAGGAATTTATGGTTCAAGACCAGGGCTGTTTACGAGGATCAACAGAAGAAAAACAGGCATTCTAAAGGTATTGCCCATAAACAGCTGGAAAAATCTGTTACTATATGATTATACGATTCCCGAACCTGAAAGCAATCTCATACATTAAATATCTCCGAGTAAGCGTACGCAGCGATAGAGAGCGCAGTGACAACATAAATTTAATCGTAGCGAGTCGACAGACAGACTCATACGAAGAATCCGCAGGTAGTGTGCTCCACTCACGAAGAAGGTGGCGTACAAAGCCCTCGTCAGTCTGGTACTCTTACCAGCTAGGATTAACAGGTGAAACAGAGAACATCCAAAGAACAAGGGGGGCGCGTTTCAAGACAAGTTCATTTAGTCGGTGCGACAGCGTCACTCATATGGCAGACGCCACAAAAGAGAATATATGTATCATATTGTGGTTTACTGTCGAATTTCCAAGAGAGTGCGTCCCTAAAGGTGTCAAGGAGTCAACCATTGTGTTACTTCCTGATACGTACACTTCTTGAAAAGACCATGAAGGCAAGAATAGAGAAATTTGAGCTCGCACGGAGGCTTACGAACAATCATTTTTCCGAGCACCGTTCGTGACTGTAACAGGAAAGCGGAGAAGTGACAGTGGTCCGCAAATTACCCTCCGCTGCACAGTATAAGGTGGCTTTGGAATATACACTCCTGGAAATGGAAAAAAAGAACACATTGACACCGGTGTGTCAGACCCACCATACTTGCTCCGGACACTGCGAGAGGGCTGTACAAGCAATGATCACACGCACGGCACAGCGGACACACCAGGAACCGCGGTGTTGGCCGTCGAATGGCGCTAGCTGCGCAGCGACGCACGGATGCACGCCAAGACCGTAGGATCCTACGCAGTGCCGTAGGGGACCGCACCGCCACTTCCCAGAAAATTAGGGACACTGTTGCTCCTGGGGTATCGGCGAGGACCATTCGCAACCGTCTCCATGAAGCTGGGCTACGGTCCCGCACACCGTTAGGCCGTCTTCCGCTCACGCCCCAACATCGTGCAGCCCGCCTCCAGTGGTGTCGCGACAGGCGTGAATAGAGGGACTAATGGAGACGTGTCGTCTTCAGCGATGAGAGTCGCTTTTGCCTTGGTGCCAATGATGGTCGTATGCGTGTTTGGCGCCGTGCAGGTGAGCGCCACAATCAGGACTGCATACGACCGAGGCACACAGGGCCAACACCCGGCATCATGGTGTGGGGAGCGATCTCCTACACTGGCCGTACACCTATGGTGATCGTCGAGGGGACACTGAATAGTGCACGGTACATCCAAACCGTCATCGAACCCATCGTTCTACCATTCCTAGACCGGCAAGGGAACTTGCTGTTCCAACAGGACAATGCCCGTCCGCATGTATCCCGTGCCACCCAACGTGCTCTAGAAGGTGTAAGTCAACTACCCTGGCCAGCAAGATCTCCGGATCTGTCCCCCATTGAGCATGTTTGGGACTGGATGAAGCGTCGTCTCACGCGGTCTGCACGTCCAGCACGAACGCTGGTCCAACCTAGGCGCCAGGTGGAAATGGCATGGCAAGCCGTTCCACAGGACTACATCCAGCATCTCTACGATCGTCTCCATGGGAGAATAGCAGCCTGCATTGCTGCGAAAGGTGGATATACACTGTACTAGTGCCGACATTGTGCATGCTCTGTTGCCTGTGTCTATGTGGCTGTGGTTCTGTCAGTGTGATCATGTGATGTATCTGACCCCAGGAATGTGTCAATAAAGTTTCCCCTTCCTGGGACAATGAATTCACGGTGTTCTTATTTCAATTTCCAGGAGTGTATGTGCTGATGTAGACATTCAGTTTTATGTGTGCAACGGAGTCGAAATCCAAGCTGGACATGACAAGACGACAGTCGGATCTAGCGTGACCATGTCTACAAAATATTGATTGTATTAGGTTGATGCACGAGTTCATAGCGTTTAGGTGTGGCATGTTGGTATTCTGGTTGATATGGACTTATTTGTCAATTGTCACTTTTTATTTGTTGTTCGTCGGTGCTGTTTGAGATTGCATATTGTCATTTTGTCATTTGGAGATGGTGAAGTTGCGGACGGTAGAAAATGGTAGTGCCAAGTGGAGAAATCAAAACATTTCCGACAAATTCTTCCGTTTCAGTTCAATAGGTGGGCGACTCTAGCGGAGGCAGAGAGAAATATTTGCACAATGTATAGGAATAATGCCCATAGACAGAACAAGGCAAGAATATGCTTTTTCTGTTTTAAGAAGGATCGTTTTGACATTAGTGACTCTTCATGTTCAGGAAGACCTTCGGGATTTCATGAAGATCGTTTCAATGCATTAATCCACCATTATCCACGTCATAGTATTCGAGAAGTGGAAAATGTGATGAACTATGATCATTCCACGATTGTGCGATATTTGCATACAAAGGAGAAGGTTCAAAAATCGTACATATGGGTAACGCATGCTCTAAGTCAAAATCACATAAATAAGCGGGTGGCCATTTGAGCATCTCTACTGTCTCTGATGTCTTTATACTCAAGTAAGGAAAAGGAGGGAATGATTGAGCTCAAACAAAGCAGCAACTCCCCGTACAAAGACCTGCGCGCATCCACAATTGTATCTGGTGGAACAGCGACAATGTGATCTACCACGAATTGCTTCGCCCGCGGTTTAACCATCTCTGCTGTCATTTATTGTCAACTACTGAGACGTCTTGCAAACGCAATCTAAGAACAACAACCGGGTTGACAAAGACTGCTTACACTCTGCTTGTCCACCCTCTCCGGGAGTATTACACTGCGGTCTGTCATCCGTATCAGATAGAACTGACGGAGGACATCGAAAAATTTCGAAGAAGGGCTGCTTGTTTTGTATCATTGCGAAATAGGGGACAGATTGTCATGCATATGATACACGAATTGAGGTAGCAGTCATGAAAACAAGAGACGTTTTCGCTGCGGCAGAACCTCTTCATGAAATTTGTTCCCACGGACATTCTCCTAATTGGGTGAAAATATTTTGTTGTAGTCACCTACAAAGGCAGAAATGATCATCATAATAAAATAAGTGAGAGCTGTCACGGAAAGGATAGTGTGTTCGTTTTCCCCGCGCGCTGTTCAAGAGTGGAACGGTAGAGATGTAGCTTAAATGTGGTTCGATTTGACACGTACCTATTTCACCTGATCTTGCGCCCTCAGATTTTAACCTATTCCGCTCTGTATCGAATGTCGCTGAAGCAACTCCCTTTCCGGACGAAAATGCGCGCCGGACATGGCTCGACGAGTTCTTCGCTTCTAAACAACGTGATTTTTACTGTCGCGGGTTCGAAAAGGTACCCCAGCGTTAGCGGAGTGTTGTAAGTAGTGGAGGAGAGAATATTATTCTTGACTAAAGTCTCTCTTACGAATATCTGTCGTGTTTATTAAAACTGATTAAAAACCGCTACATCTTTATGCACCAACCGAATAACTCCGGTTTAAGCTTAAGGCAAGTAGCCGGAAATCGTGCTATGAGCTAAAGGAATTACTTTGCATATCCTGTATGATAATCACAAGAATCACCATCATTTGAAACAGTACAAGGACTATCGCAAGCTGAATTTTTCCTACGACATGAGTTTTACGGTAGTTTCTGCTACATTTCACGGCAACTCTGGGTTATTTTTCGCGCCACAATCAGTGATGAGGCGACCTGTTGTAGATGTAGAATTAACGAACCTGCGCAACCGTCATCTCTGACCAACGCCACATCTCCACACAGCAGTCGAAACATCAAATCCGAAGCAGATCACTGTCAGTGCGTGGGCAGATATTGTAGGCGACCGAGTGGTTGGAGTAATTATTGTACAGACCAACTTAACAGAGGAAAGACAAATGTATTTGGAATTCCTGTAGAAGAGACTGCACTTCGTGTTTGAGGATGTGACATTCGTGAAATGACAGTTCATGTAGCTGCTACACGATTTTTTTCCAGTTCCCTGACATATTATCGTTGTACAGCATCCTTCTCAGAACAAAGGGTAGAAAGAGAAAATCCTGATTGCAGAGCCTGGAAATCCACTGGTCTTAATGGCATTGACATTAACTTGGAGGCTTATTTGAAGTTAGGGAAATTTGAGTGTAACGTCTCGTCGATAGTGACGTCATTATACTTGGTAATAACTGGAGGAGGAAAACAGCTTTTACCTTTCCAAGGTAACCTTCTCTTTGTTGGCGTCTAATCACTTATTCAAAAACTGCAGACACCTGCTTCTACAAAATGAGAGTTCATTGCCTTAATCAATGCGCAACCTCACGCGATGGCGTGGTGGGTAGGAGGTAGGAGTGGGTGGTTCACGGCTGAAAATCTCGTGCGTGGTGAGCCACTTCGTCATACGCATAACGAAAACACTTAAACCTCACCCGTGACAGAGTTAGAGGGAAAAGAAAAGAAAAAAACAGAGATTGGCGCTTAGGTGGCCCTAATCTACGCCAGTTATGCAATCCGGAAAAGGGGACCTGTAGTTTTATGTCGGATCCTCACATCGTTGGGAGGTGAAGGCTAGATTACAATGAAGACTGGAAAACCTAGGGTTTGGCCTAGTTGCGTTTTTGTGGCATTTTGATGTCCATGCTTTACCGCTAAACCGCCAAACCAGACACCTATGTAGATCGTTCATCTGTAGATTTTGACAAGTGAGTTTGTGAGTACCAATGACATATACGGCTCTATCTTTTGACTGCATTGACTTAGAAGCTTAGATTGTTTAAACCTCGAAGGAACCGTAGACTTCAGTACTTGAAAAAATTTCAACTTGATTCCTTTACTTGTTCCTGAGAAAAACGGATTTTAACAAACGTACTGACAGACAGACGCTCAACAAATGGGATTACAATATTTGTTTTACTTTATGATATAATTATGAATTAACAATTTTAGGAATTTTTCTTTTCTTGTATTGTGAAAGTTTGATTCTTGTCAAATTTAATGATTGTAGGCCAACGGAACGCACCCTATAGCTTCTGATGTGTGAGTTTGTGAGTATCGAAATTAGGACCTAAATTGCCGTATCTTTTGTTGCATTGACTTAAATCTGGTAACAGATAATATTATACTGTAACAAACTCACGAATACGTTTTATTAGCTGAAAGGAATGTTACGTGTTAGGTTCAGCAAATGAAAATAACTAATTAACTGCAAATGAATCCCGGGTCGGTTCCACGACGTAGTTGGAAAGACATGGACAAAAGAGCGACAGGCATCCATCACATTTATTCCCAGAGCTGATGAGGTGTCCTGACGTATGTGGCTAGAGTTTGATTAATAGTGGCGCAAAATATTAATTATTTCAGCTTAAGGTGCTATTAACAGACACACTGTTTTAGAACAACTGTTATAGTTACTTTCCTTATTTGAAATACAAAATTTTTCTTTCCTTTATACGTACACATTGGCAAGTAAAAATACACATGTATCATAGAGGCCATACGATTAGAGTTGAATTCCGCACACCTTCTTTACAAGTGATGTTTGGAGCTGTTCTCCCAATCATTGTATTTTGTTCAACTTACGTACTTTTTCTTCCTACCTTGTCCATAAAAATTGATTTCAATACGTCAGGTTATTTTCCTTTTGATTCCCGAGATATTTGTATGATAATGACGCTGATCTGAGAATTGTTTGTTGTAATTAATGGTTCAAATGGCTCTGAGCACTATAGGACTTAACATCTGAGGTCATCAGTCCCCTAGACTTAGAACTACTTAAACCTAACTAACCTAAGGATATCACACACATCCGTGCCTGAGGCAGGATTCGACCCTGCGACCGTAGCAGCAGCGCGGTTCCGGACTGAAGCGCCGCTCGGCCACAACGGCCGGCATTGTAATTAAGGTTTCGGAAATGATAACCCCTTACCTGAGTGACGCAGGTCCGTGTTGAGAGACAGCTGGCACTGTTGAGTAGCACGTTCCCACAGAGTTTATGGCTTTCGTCTCGTATAGCATGCTTCACGGTGCACGGACTCAGTGCGAACTGCAACCAGAAATGGAACAGGAACTGTAATCGCAGCCAACACAAATGCAGCACTACGAATTTTAAAATAACTCGTGGTCTTAAAACAAAAATTCTCGACGTTTAAAATTCATTATCTGAATTTATATTGCAAATAAGTTATATTGCACCGCCTACAATACATTCGTGCATAATGTTACCTGCACTGTGCCACACAGAAGTGACTGGAAGCTGTGTCTATGACGATATCACAATTGTTTAAGTGTGAAACTTCTGTATTCTTACCAAGAACTATGTTTATTCTTTAATAGCTGTACTACAGTTATCTTCACATATTAGCGACTTCTGTCAAATCAATACTTCTGTTTTAAGACCTAGTGAAGCAAGTAAGTCGGTACTTCAGTGTGGTCATAGTGGTCACTAAGGCAACTTTGGATGAGCTGAAAGTCAAACAGTTGACAAAACACATCATCAATTAGAAAGTCTAGTCGTATTCCTTCTTCGCGCCGTACTTTCTCCCGCTAGTGACCTTATAGCAGTTTCGAACCATAACTGCAGACATAGTCGACTTTATTGCCACACAACTCAATTTCGAAGTGTTCAGTTGCTAGTATTTTCATCTACCCACAGAAACAGAAAGCACAACTTACACAATGAATTGAAAAAAAAATTAAAACATACTGATAAATCAGACACAAAGATCGTTTGAAAAATATTGGTTAATTACCTCTAATCCTGCGTAAGGGAGCTGGTAAACTTCTCATCTCTGTTGTCGAGAACAATTTTGATTAGGATATCTTCAGCAGAGATATCATACAGATATTTTTCATAGTGAGGCGGATCTGACGACTTGTCTTGCGGTACCATTATCACACGACACGCCCCCTATGGTGGTTGACGACCCGACTTTGAAACGGACGCAAAGACCTGTTCATGCTTTATAGAGCTGTTGCATTCCTAATATAATACTGCTTGGCGTTTCTGCAGCTTAGACTGAGCGTTATCCAGTTGACACTGAGAGATTTTGCTATATTTTTAAAAAATTAATCAGTATCTAAGTACTCTCCAACAGAAATAAGTTAATTCTCTGTGAAATCCGTTGAACGCATACCGTATCAGATTTCGCGTATAATATGTAAATGTGATGTGGTTGTAGGGGAAGGAGTGCAAGAGAAGGTTATGAAGGAATATGGGCTTGCGACAGAAGAATTACTAAATGGATTCTGCAATAAACCGAAAAAGAAATGACTGTCGAAAGGCCTGACTCAGCCTGTAGAAAAGTAAAAACTACCTTCGGTGAAATTAAAAGCAGAGCTGGTAACATTAAGAGTCCAATAGGAATTCCACTGTTAAATGCAAAGGAGAGAGCGGATGGGTGAAAAGAGTACATTGAAGGCTTCTATAATGGGGAAGATTTGTCTGATGTGACAGAAGAAGGAATAGGAGTCGATGGAGATGAGACAGGGGATCCAGAATTAGCATCAAAATTTAAAAGACCTTTGCAAGACTTAAGATCAAATAAAACAGAAGGTATACATAAAATTCCATCAGAATTTCTAAAATCATTGGGGAAGTGGCAACAAAACGACTATTCACGCTGGTGTCTAGAAAGTATGGGTCTGGCGATATACCATCAGATTTTTGGAAAAATATCATCCATACTATTCCGAAGACTGCAGGAGCTAACAAGTGTGAGAAATATCACAATTGTGACGAGAATAATATACAGAAGGATGGGAAAGAAAATGTGTTAGATGACGATCAATTTGGCTTTACGGAAGGTAAGACACCAGAAAGGCAGTTCTGACGTTGCGGTTGATAACGGAAGTAACACTAAAGAAAAATCAAGACGAGAATTTGTCGACCTGGAAAAAGCGTTCGACAATATCAAATGGTGCAAGATGATCGAAATTCTGAAGAAAACAGTGGTAAGCAATAGGGACAGACGGGTAATATACCACATGTACAAGAACCAAAAGGAAATAATCACAGTGGACGGTCAAGAACGAAGTGCACGGATTAAAAAGGGTGTAAGAGGGTAAGAGGGGGACGTAGTCTTCCTCCTCTTACTGTTCACTTTATACATCGAAAAAGCAATGAAGGAAATAAAAGCAAGGTTCACTAGTGGAATTAAAATTCAAGGTGAAAGGATATCAATGATAAGATTCGCTGAAGACATTGCTATCCTCCGTGAATGTGAAGAAGAATTACAGGATTTGCTGAGTGGAATGAACAGTGTAATGAGTACAGAGAATGTATTGAGAGTGAATCGAAGAACGACGGAGGAATGAGAAGTAGCAGAAATGACCACAGTGAGAAACTTAACATCAAGATTGATGGTCTCGAGGTAGATGAAGTTAAAGAGTTCTGCTATTGAGGCAGCAAAATAGCCCATGACGGACGGAGCAATGAGGACATAAAAAGGAGACTAGCACTGGTAAAAAGGGCATTCTTGGCCAAGAGAAGTCTAATAGAATCAAACATAGGCCTTAATTTTAGGAAGAATCTTCTAAGCATGTACGTTTGGAACACAGAATTGTATGGTAGTGAAACATGGACTGCAGGAAAACCGGAACAGAAGATAATCGAAGCATTTGAGATGTGGTGCTACAGACGAATGTTGAAAATTAAGTGGACTGATGAGGTAAGGAATGAGGAGGTTCTGCACGGAATCGGAGAAGAACGGAATACACTCCTGGAAATGGAAAAAAGAACACATTGACACCGCTGTGTCAGACCCACCATACTTGCTCCGGGCACTGCGAGAGGGCTGTACAAGCAATGATCACACGCACGGCACACCGGACACACCAGGAACTGCGGTGTTGGCCGTCCAATGGCGCTAGCTGCGCAGCATTTGTGCACCACCGCCGTCAGTGTCAGCCAGTTTGCCGTGGCATACGGAGCTCCATCGCAGTCTTTAACACTGGTAGCAATCCGCGACAGCGTGGACGTGAACCGTATGTGCAGTTGACGGACTTTGAGCGAGGGCGTATAGTGGGCATGCGGGAGGCCGGGTGGACGTACCGCCGAATTGCTCAATGCGTGGGGCGTGAGGTCTCCACAGTACATCGATGTTGTCGCCAGTGGTCGGCGGAAGGTGCACGTGCCCTTCGACCTGGGACCGGACCGCAGCGACGCACGATGCACGCCATGACCGTAGGATCCTACGCAGTGCCGTAGGGGACCGCACCGCCACTTCCCAGAAAATTAGGGACACTGTTGCTCCTGGGGTATCGGCGAGGACCAT
Source organism: Schistocerca gregaria (assembly GCF_023897955.1). NCBI lineage: Eukaryota > Metazoa > Arthropoda > Insecta > Orthoptera > Acrididae > Schistocerca > Schistocerca gregaria. The sequence continues at coordinate 460,652,229 of NC_064926.1, read as the reverse complement.
TCGCAACCGTCTCCATGAAGCTGGGCTACAGTCCCGCACACCGTTAGGCCGTCTTCCGCTCACTCCCCAACATCGTGCAGCCCGCCTCCAGTGGTGTCGCGACAGGCGTGAATGGAGGTACGAATGGAGACATGTCGTCTGCAGCGATGAGAGTCGCTTCTGCCTTGGTGCCAATGATGGTCGTATGCGTGTTTGGCGCCGTGCAGGTGAGCGCCACAATCAGGACTGCATACGACCGAGGCACACAGGGCCAACACCCGGCATCACGGTGTGGGGAGCGACCTCCTACACTGGTCGTACACCTCTGGTGATCGTCGAGGGGACACTGAATAGTGCACGGTACATCCAAACCGTCATCGAACCCATCGTTCTACCATTCCTAGACCGGCAAGGGAACTTGCTGTTCCAACAGTACAATGCTCGTCCGCATGTATCCCGTGCCACCCAACGTGCTCTAGAAGGTGTAAGTCAAGCTACCCTGGCCAGCAAGATCTCCGGATGAGTCCCCCATTGAGCATGTTTGGGACTGGATGAAGCGTCGTCTCACGCGGTCTGCACGTCCAGCACGAACGCTGGTCCAACTGAGGCGCCAGGTGGAAATGACATGGCAAGCCGTTCCACAGGACTACATCCAGCATCTCTACGATCGTCTCCATGGGAGAATAGCAGCCTGCATTGCTGCGAAAGGTGAATATACACTGTACTAGTGCCGACATTGTGCATGCTCTGTTGCCTGTGTCTATGTGCCTGTGGTTCTGTCAGTGTGATCATGTGATGTATCTGACCCCAGGAATGTGTAAATAAAGTTTCCCCTTCCTGGGACAATGAATTCACGGTGTTCTTATTTCAGTTTCCAGAAGTGTATATGGAAAATACTGAGAAGTAGAAGGGACAGCATGATAGGACATCTTTTAAGTCGTAACGGAATAACTTCATGGTACTGCACGGAACCGTAGAGGGTAAAAGCTAGAGGAAAACAGAGACTGTAATACATCGAGCAAATAACTGAGGACGTAGGTTGCAAGTGCTACTCTGAGATGATGATTTTGACACAGGGAGGAATTCGTGGCGGGCCGCATCAAACCAATCATAAGATTGATGATACTATTTGGCTCTGGATCTGGTACTGCCACAAGTTTGTAGAAAGATAAACTTCCTACTTTATAGAGTAATGGAATGAAGCTGTTTGATTTCCAGCTGCCTTCATTCAGTGACGTGTGTCTAAGATCGTCTTCAGTTCCATAAATTTGTGTTTCCGCCCCCATATAATTACAAAATCCTTTTTTCTTAATAATGTAGCTGGCTTCGACTATTTTCGACGTATGAAAGAAGCTAAGACAACACTAATAAACCTGGTGTTAAAAGGTTGAAATAAAACTAGAAACATTTTAATTATAAAAGCTCATCTGTTTTATTAAGATGAAATCGAAAAAAGCACAAAACTGTAGTAATTACCACACGCGTCCTAGCACCAACGATGAACAGGCAAAAAGTGAATGGAGTATGTACTGTCTTTGATTCATCTCTTTTCTTGTAACAGTTGAATGTCGCAGCAAAGACATAAGCTTTTTAATAGGCTCCCTAGTCGATGTACGAATAAAATAAAAATAATTTAAAACGCATATCTGAACGGAAATATTCTTGTCGAAGTTCTGGGAGGTCTGCGGGACATTACAAATGATGTACGATTGAGGCACAAGACAACTTGCAGATTCTTATTAGCTACTTGTAAAAGTACCTTAGGTTTTGAAAGTTGTTAAAATATTTTGACTATTAAAATGAGACTGAAAACGAAAAACATTCTCCTACGTAAATATCGGGAGCATGAGGGGTGCAAACCGATATCGCCTAAAGACACAGCGTTTCGAATTGAGCGTTATAATGCTAGTAATCACATCGCTTCTCTCAGGGCATGCAGCCTGAGCTTGTCCTTTGTTGGAAGGTAACGGGAACAGCTGTCTGAATATGCTCAGGCGCATGTGTTTAGTATAATGAAATCAAATTCGTGAGTGGTCACATTTATTGAATTAAGAGGAAAATACTCTCAATATTTTGGCAAAAATTTGATGTTCATGACGATTATTTCGGCCGAGCGACGAGTTGCTAATCGACGAACAGTTGCTATTAAAAGTCCCGGTAAATATTTTCGGAACTGTACTCATATTTTTTACACCGAACTTCAATTGTCCAGTAAAGAAAAGACTGTCTTTCATCGACAGCCGATAACAATACTCGACATGGAATCTCACACCCCCGGCGGAAATGCCGCGAACAAAGAGTGAAATAGTGATTAGCTTTTACTTGCGCTACATCTTGTACAGAGAGAGTAGGTCTTCTGTTGAAGCAAGACAGAAGCGTCCCCCCTCAACAATTACCAATTCCTAAAGTTCTGAAACATTCTTTTTTCTCTCCATGTAAGATTCTTGTTTACTCTTGGAGCGCGGAATATAGAATCTTGGAATGCTGCAACATTCGTGCTACCAGCCATAGAGACGACAGAGAACTTTGGTATGAATATTCATAATTTGTTCTCTGTTGATATAAATCACTTTGCTGTGATGTTTTTAAGAGCGATAAGTCGCCGGATCATTGTATTTACGGAAGAACTGACTTTTCATGCAGCGTATTTCACACAGTCAGCAGTATGATCTTGTTAGCTATGAAGTTTTATCGGTTGCAAAATGTAGGTTAACTTATTTTGGTTACAAATTTTGAAAATATGTTCGAAGAAAGATGGACTGGGTTTTCTATAAAATTAACAGAAACAAAGTCGGTATTTCTTACTGCCACTGGTCTGGGTCAATGACATTCAGCGCAATTAAAAAAAAAAGAAAATACAGAAGCCAGACAAGACGTGGTGTCAAAACCTGTCTACATACCTCCTATTTTTCACTGCTCGCGAAGTAGGGAGTGAGTTTCAAGAATATGATAAGCGAGTTGGAGTGTTAATCATTAAAACAAGAGAGTTTTTCTTGGCAGCGACATCTTTTCACGAAATTTCGGTCACCAAATTTATCATTCGAACGCGAAAATATTTTGACTTCCATCTACACAGGGAGAAACGACCATCTTGAGAAAACAGAGAGGCCACGGAAAGTTTTGGGTGCGCATTTTTGTCACGCGCTGTTCGAGAGTGGAAAGATCGAGAAATAGTTCGAAAGTGGTTGTATGGTGAATCCTCTGCGAAACATTCAATGTAAATTGCCGAAGTAGTCTTGAGGATGTAGCTGTAGATGTAGATCGAAGTGTCCTGAGGCTGTGGGAGTTAAATATTGTTTTAGGAAGCTTTGCCTGGATTAAAAATATCTAGATGTATACAGCCCCACAAGTTCGCATACCAAACACTTCTACACCTTTAACGCAGTGATGCAACATTGCCACGTAAAAGATTTTTCAGTTTATCAATTAGAAATACGTTTTCAAATTTAAGTTACGCACAGGTATTTGATTACACAAGTCTGCATTTAAAAATGTTTGTAGATTATTTCTCAAAAATAGGTGTTTAGAATCAATTTGTAAAGCTGATTCTGGGAGTTATTTTCACTCTTCTCAATTTCCTTAATATCCTGGTGGATGCGTTCTGCCTGCTCTTCACGGTAATGCGTCAAATTTTCAGTGCGGTGGTTAATACGTTAATGTGGGGAGTGGAATTCTGTTGTTGTAATTTGAACAACTCTTATTCACTAGAATTTTTTTAGTAACAGGTCTTAAGGCAGTGAGTGCATCTTTCTCTCGAACATTTATTATATCTTGAAATTAGTGATACTACACATGTTTGTGGATTTGAGGACAAAAAAAAAAATCTTTTGTTCAGTATTTCTCGACAGAGGAAGGGAATTTTCATAGGAAGGTAGCCAGAGTCAAGACTGACATTTTCATCGAACCCAGTGTGAAATGCAATGGTGGGAGCGATATTTTCTGTGGCCTACGAGTGGGTCATTGAATACATATGCACGTGATGTCTGTTCTTCCGGACTTGCCCGAAAGAACATACAAATTATGTGATCCAACGGGCGTACAAATACTATTCAAAAGTTTTCACTGACTTCAGTCGCTTGCTCAGATGGCCGTGGCGGTTAAGGTGACGGTTCGCGTTAAGCAGGAGATACGGGTTCGAGTCCTGGTCCGGCACATCTTTTCTCCTGTTGCTATTGATTCATTTCAAAGCTCCAATGCGGCATAACCTTTTAATTGGTCGTGGAAGACGATTTTAGCCTGAAGCACAAAATGTTCTCCGTTTGGCCAAACCTTTGCACTCCAATGCTTTTACTTTGTCCGCCTCCCTCACCAACATAAAAATCAGGACATTTTTCTTGTTCCCAGCTTGCTGTCTTGATAAAATTCGCAAACTAAAAATAAAGATTAAATTAGGCATGACAGAAGAAAACTAAGAACAGTTTTGAAACCACCATAAAAAATTAGTTAGGAAAACGTATTTTTTCGGTCATTCTCCCTTTATATCTCCCTTTATAACTTGAGCAGCAGGCAAATCAATCTGTGCTATATCGATCGTATTTGAATGTCATTTCTCGTCTTGCAAAAGGTTAAATAACATCCTATTAGAATTCAGTGCTCCAGGAACGCCGATGTAACACCAGCAGTGCTCCCCTCTGCTCCCGCCTGGCACGGGAGAGACCGGAGTGGTGTGGAGTCGAGCCTGTGGCCTGACCTCCGCGCTGGGCGGCAGAGGTCGTTCCGATCGGCGGTGGGTGCGGCTTTTCAGACGGCGGCCCGCCTGCGCGCTGCGGGCGCGACGCTTTTCATCAATCTCGCAGTCGACAATGCGACGTGTTTGTCAATAGGGCGTTAATGCCCGCGCGCATTAATCATTGCCAGTCAGTGGGTCGCTGGGGAGTGGGGGCGGGCGGGGTGAGGGCGGTGGAAACACGGGGAAGCGGCGAAAAAAGCCGGCAGGGCGCGCGGCGAGCGCCCTCCTACGGCGTAATCGGCGCGGGGATTCCCCTCAGCTGTTGACTCGGGCTGGTTGAGACCTCGCTGTCACATCAGCGCCTTTCGCGTCTTTCCCGCCATCAGCAGGCACCGCAACAACTGAGAGTGATGCAAAGGGGACAGCGCTCTACCTGCAAAAGCGAAGTTTAATTCAATTTATGGTAACTTATCGTCAGAAAAACGTAGTGTCAGAAACGCCACCGTAATTTTTATATGTGGAATGTCACAACTAAAACATTTCATGAAAGTTTAATATTTTGCCTAATTGAACCCACCACTTTATAAAAATACTGGACGGCGAGTGTTCAATAGAAACGAACGTAAGCTCATGCGTGATCCAGGGAAGAGCAGAAAATCTCCAACGTACTCAGTACACACAAACGATTAACATTGTTTTGTTGAAAATTGTCTGTATGCGAACACCGTTTAAGTCTTGTAATAAAGTAAAAGAAGTAACGAGCGACTGTAGCACTGTTGCCGGAATCGAACCGATAGCTTCATCCCCACCTGGCTATTCACGTCAAAATTACATTTTGTTATACATGCTATGTTCGCTGATTGTGATGAAATTTTTTATGGGTGGCGGTGCCCTACAGCAAAAAAACGATATTAGGCAAAAGACAATTTTATTGTAAATGTAGCTAACGATGAATTAAAATAAGGTTAACTATTTCCTAAAATAGGAACCGATTTGGTTTTCTGTCACTTACATAAAACATCCTGCGTTTTTTTGTTGTATTATTGCCTGTCAGATTGAAGTGATGTCTTTATCACAGAAAGCTGTTAACGTTGTTACAACTCGTTGCTAGATCAATTTAGAATAAAATAGTCTTTCATTTTTTATCATATTGTATTTTTCTGTAAGGCACCATATCCCAAAAATTTTCGCCAGAATCAGTTAACATCATACGTTCAGCATAATGTAATTTTAATGTGAACAACCGTCTGATCATGAACTTGTCGGTAACGGAGCTATTTGTTCCGAACAAATTGCGCTATTAACAGTGTTTGGTTGTTTTTTTTTTTTTTTTTTTTTTTTTTTTTTTTTTTTTTTTTTACACTTCACTGTGACAACTAACCTGAACAAATGATTTATCTGAAAGCGCGAACAGCTCTGTCTCATTCTTTACTGAGTGTCGTGTTGCCTAGAGGAATGTATGGTCGGTGGATGGTCATTAGAAGTATTTGAGCAAAATTTCCTCGTGGTGTAATAAATGACAGCTCTCTTTAAATGTGAATAATCGTCGGTAATGCCAACGCAAAGAAGCTAATTTGGTAACAAGACTAGTGGCTGATATTTTGAACATACAGTTTAAAAATTTAGGAGTAACACTAAGAAGCAATATAAATGACATAAACACGAAAAATTACAAATTATATGTATTATGGATTAAATATTGATAGCTGTGACTCTCAATTAAATGAAAAATTTATGGGTGGTGTGATGAATGATAACTAGCTTTAAATGTAGAAAAAATGTAAGTTAATGCAAATGAATAGGAAAAACAAGCCTGTAATGTTCGAATGCAGTACCAGTGGTGTCTAGCGTGACACTGTCACGCCGATTAAGTCTATCTAGGCGTAACCTAGCAAAGCAATACGAAATGGAATGAGCATGTAACGACTTGTAGAGTGAAGGTGAGTGGTCGACGGCTTCGGTTTGTTGGGAGAATTTTAGGGAAGTTTAGTTCACCTGTAAAGCGTACTAGTGCGACCGATTGTTGAGTACTGTTCGAATGTTTCGGGTACGCGCTTGGTCGGATTGAAGGAAGGCATTAAAGCAATTCAGAGGCGAGCTGCTAGATTTGTTAATGGTAGGTTCGAACAACATGCAAGTATTACGGAGATGCTTCTGGAACTCGAATATGAATCCCTGGAAGCAATGCGACGTTATTTTCGAGGACACTACTGCGAGCATTTAGTGAAGCGGCACTTGAGGCTGAGTGCAGAGCGATTCTACTGCTGCCAAGGATCATGAGCGTAAGATTAGAGACAGTGGGGCTCGTACGGAGACATAGAGATAGTCTTTTTTCCCTCGCTCCTTTTACGAGTGCAACGGAAAAGGAAATAATTAGTATTCGTACCCTGTATGACACCCAGGTATCCTCCGCCAAGCGCAGGTCGCTGTTTTCTTCACGGGAAGAATCAGTCTAGTTTGAAGAATCAATCTGGTTTAGGCACGTTAGACTTTTCGATTGCCTTAGACGATAGCTTTCGGAGTATGAATGAAGATGTAGATGTAAAAAAAAAAAAAAAAAGTGGGTCTGTCACTAAGGTTTCTTTTATCCACTGCTCGTTTCGAATGAAGGCGTATTCTACACGGTTGCTTTTGTGGAAAGCACTGGTGAGTTTTTGCAGAGTATGGGAGGTGGCCAAGAGGTTATGATGCGATTTGCACTGGCGATAATTGAGCGAATGAACCACAGAACACGTACATTTAATACAGCAGATGGTTTAGTGTGAGTAAATCAGTGTTTGTCACGTAAACAGGGGAATATAGATTTTTCACCAAAGAAATTTAAAACCAAAGAGTTTGTAAAAAGCAAGCGTTGCAAACAGTTCGAAACCGGCAATGGTGCTATTAAAAATGACTGGTCGCTGTTTTCTGCACTGGAAGAATCAATCTGGTTTAGGTACGTCTACTGTTCGATTGCCTTAGTCGGACGACGATTTTCTTCCAGAGCGTATTATGTAAATGTGCCAGGTCATGGGGCAGCGTAAGGACACAAGGTGAGTGTGGCACGTCAGTCTGGCAGAAGCGAAGAGTACTCGGGCGCGAGACGGGAGACGCCACAGCTCCAGCGCGCACAAAAGCCGCCATCACACACACAGGGAATAACAAATACGCCCTGCTCCTCCCCCACTCGCAAACATCGAAAATTTAAGAAGCCGTGTCGGCACTGCGGCTACGTTGCGGTCTCTCCGGGCAAACACACACACACACACACACTCAGGCAGACAGACAGCCGCTCCACAAAGGGGCGGACGCAGAACCGGGCAGACGTGGCGACGCGACGGCACGAACATTACCGTCTCTTCGCAGCCGAGCATCGGTTAGACAAAAGGCGCAGCGCGGCGACTAAATCGCCGACAGGCCCATCTATACTTGTCGCCGGTGACAACGGAGCAGTTTAAATTCTTTTTCCGGGCACGCGCCGGGGCGGGGCGCGGTGGCGGTGCGTCGAGGAGACGAGCAAGAGGACGGCCGAGGCGCGCGGCCGCTCGCTCCCTGTCATACAAAAGCAAGCGGCCTTCCCGGCGCGACTTTACGAGCCGGCAGTTTAAACATGTGGATTGTGGCGGCGGGTGGCGTGCGCGCGCTCTAAAACAGACTCGTGAAATTTTCTGTTTAATCCTCGGCTGCGTAAATATCTGCCCGCGGGGCACCACGTGTAGCGGCCGGGCTGCGCTGCGCTGCGCTGTCGCCTGCCGGGGCGGCGCCCTCGCCACGCCGGCAAGTGCCTGGCTGCTGACGTCTTGTGCTTGTGCTTTTAATGAGCACCGCGGAAAACTGCGGGGAACTCGGCACATTTGCGTTAATTCGTGTTTAGCCTGGTATCTATCTGTACCGGGATTTAGGTACACTAAGTTGCAGCATATTAAATGAGTTGCTATATAGATGACTAGTTCGAAGACTTCTTAGAATCTTAATATTCTACGTGAATGATGACAATGATCATAAGGTGCTCCGACTATTGGCAGGTTCCTGACACTATTGCTGTCTCCATCTGATCCTCTCCCAGGGCAACTTCTTCGTACGTAAGCTTCCTATTTTTTCATCCAGCATTTTTGTTCTTCTCTTTCCTGTTTCCTATTGTGCCTATTCTTCGATAGCTGGTGTTAGAATACCTTCTGCTCAAATATATATCCCACCCAGTTTGATCCCTTTTCTTCGCCGGCTTTTGAAGAGTTGATGAGATTAAGCATGAAGCATGAAGCAAGAAACTGTAGAGTATAACACTTTAAACGAACATATTCCGGTTACAGTCATCGTACTCCTCTACGTCACACACTTTTAGAGGCAGAGCAGGCCTTACACACACTAAAATAAACACGAATTAAGTAAAGCTGAAAATGGGAAGTATACAGAAAGGGAGGATATCACGCAACAAAATATTTAATTACGTTACTCGACTTTAGAATTACAGGCATGACACCGACTGTTACGAAAACAATAGTTACACAATGTAGTCACAAGCGTAAGGGAATACTGAACGGTGACAGCCGTATCTCGTAGCTGACTGATTAAAAGACAAATGTGAGGAGAAAGATATGGTCTATAACTTTTCTTTTTATCGTGTTACCGAAAATAAAATGACACTCAGAATCATAAAAAATGTAAGACTGTAAAGAATACTGTTTTCATGTTTTGAAGTCACATATAGATGATGTAGACGATGCGCGCATGTAGCGCTAGGAATGGGAGGAGAATCTATGCACTCGTTGTCTCACCCACAAACGTGCATAATGATGACCTTTAGTTAATGTGACAGCGCATCTTACGTACACTGAATGTACCACTTGCTGATAGCCAGGTCTGGACCATATTTTATTACTTACTTATTTTAAAGTTCAAGTAATGTACTAGGTGCGCTACAGGAGCAAGACCATGCGCTGCTATATGAAAACGTGCAAAGCGTTTAACGTCACATGCTCGCCCAGACTTGTACATAGAAATACAATACTTCCGAAAAGAGAATAAGGCTGTCCGAAAGAAAGGCTTATTATAGTTATCTGGTCTGATACAGAATTCTGTTCAGCAACGAAAGCAGCACATTTACTTGGTTATAAAGATACGTCGGTAACGCGAGTATTATTGACAACAAGGGCGACTCCGAAGTATTTTAAAAATAAATATTATTAACAAAAAAATGGTTCAAATGGCTCTGAGCACTATGGGACTTAACTTCTGAGGTCATCAGTCCCCTAGAACTTAGAACTACTTAAACCTAACTAACCTAAGGACATCACACACATCCATGCCCGAGGCAGGATTCGAACCTGCGACCGCAGCGGTCGTACTGTTCCAGACTAAAGCGCTAAATATTATTAACACTTAGATTAGTTACAGTAAAATGATGACTGTTGCTAGAGGTCGTTTCCAAAGAAATATCGGTTAGGTTTCCTCGCAATAAAAGTAGACGTTTTTGCAAGCCACAAAAAAACTTATAGAAGAGCCTCACTGATCCGACCTCGGATGGCCGACTCCCGCCTAGTCCAACCATCCCACTTGGCAGTATTCATTTAGGTGACTCATCGTCTGCGAAATGGATCAGTAGGCAGCTGATCGTTGATAGGTGCAATAGTTCGATCAGTTTTAGTATGAAATAGGTTGTTTCTAGCTACATCAATAAATGTTAGGGGCACCCATTTGTTTTATAAATTAGGACTGTGTTCTTCCTTCATGTTAAATGTGTAAAACTAAGTTATGGGATCAATCAAACGTGAACATGTGACGCTGCCTTTAGCGGAGAATCTATAAGTCCTTCAAGGGTTTGACAGAGACGAGTCTCTTCGAAGCACTGCAAGTGAGGTAAGGGTTGGCATAACAACTGCTCAAGACTGGACAAAAAAATAGGAAACTCTTGAAACTCATACAGTGACGATTGATGACGCGAAATGAGTGGAAATACGAAAGAGTTTAAAGAAGTCTAAAAGCGAAATTCTAGACAGTGCCTTGTGGGAATGGTTTGAGCGGGAGACAAGAAAAGGAACTCCGTTGTCTGGACCAATGAGAAAAGATAAGATACTGATTTTGTATGGAAAATTAGATCGGAAAGCTTACAGCGAGCGAAGACTGGCTCTATTGGTGGAAAAAAGACATGGCAATCTAAATTTAATTATTTCCGTTGATAAGGTGTCTGCTGACGAAACATCTGCCAAAGAATTAGTTCCAGACTTTGAAAACTTAGTTACAGAACTTAATCTGACCCCTGATAAGGTGTACAACATTGATGTGTCTGGCTTAAACTACAAAATGCTCTCTACTAGAACTCTTGCTGCGCAGAGTGAGTCCGTAACAGGTGCAAAACTTGCCAAAGATACACAACTGCGATTAAAATTGCTACACCACGAAGATGACGTACTACAGACGCGAAATTTAACCGACAGGAAGAAGATGCTGTGATATGCAAATGATTAGTTTTTCAGAGAATTCACACGAGGTTGGCGCTGGTGGCGACACCCACAACGTGCTGACATGCGGAAAGTTTGCAACCGATTTCTCATACACAAATAGCGGTTGACCGGCGTTGCCTGATGAAACTTTGTTGTGATGCCTCGTGTAAGGAGGAGAAATGCTTACCATCACGTTTCCGACTTTGATAAAGGTCGCATTGTAGCCTATCGCGATTGCAGTTTATCGTATCGCGACATTGCTGCTCGTGTTGGTCGAGAGCCAATGACTGTTAGCAGAATATGGAATCCGTGGGTTCAGGAGGGTAATACGGAACGCCATGCTAGATCCCAACGGCATCGTATCACTAGCAATCGAGATGACAGGCATCTTATTCGCATGGCTGTAACGGATCCTGCAGACACGTCTCGATCCCTGTGTCAACAGATGGGGACGTTTGCAAGACAACAACCATCTGCACGAACAGTTCGACAACGTTTGCAGTAGCATGGATTATCAGCTCGGAGACCATGGCTGCGTTTACCCTTGACGCTGCCCCACAGACAGGAGCGCCGGCGATGGTGTACTCAACGACGGACCTGGGTGCACGAATGGCAAAACGTCATTTTTTCGCATGAATCCAGGTTCTGTTTACAGCATCATGATGGTCGTATCCGTGTTTGGCGACATCGCGGTGAACGCACATTGGAAGCGTGTTCTCGTCATCGCCATACTGGCGTACCACCCGGCGTGATGGTATGGGGTGCCTTTGGTTACACGTCTCAGTCACCTCTTGTTCGCATTGACGGCACTTTGAACAGTGGACGTTACATTTCAGATGTTTTACGACTCGTGGCTCTATCCTTCATTCGATCCCTGCGAAACCCTACATTTCAGCAGGATAATGCACGACCGCATGTTGCAGATCCTGTACGGGCCTTCCTGGATACAGAAAATGTTCGACTGCTGCCCTGGCCAGCACATTCTCCAGATCTCTCACCAATTGAAAACGTTTGCTCAATGGTGGCCGAGCAACTGGGTCGTCACAACACGCCAGTCACTACTCTTGATGAACTGTGGTATCGTGTTGAAGCTGCATGGGCAGCTGTACCTGTACACGCCGTCCAAGCTCTGTCCGACTCAATGCGCAGGCGTATCAATGCCGTTATTACGGCCAGAGGTGGTTGTTTTGAGTACTGATTTTTCAGGATCTGTGCACCCAAATTGCGTGAAAATGTAATCACATGTCAGTTCTAGCATAATATATTTGTCCAATGAATACCCGTTTATCAGCTGCATTTCTTCTTGGTGTAGCAATTTTAATGGCCTGTAGTGTAGAATAACTATTGCTGTCTGCAGTAACGGTAGAGGCAGTCACAAACTACTGTACTGTTATGTTACGGGTCAATTAAAGTATTCTTCTGATAAACCGACCCTTTCTGCGTTCCGACTATGCTCGCGGTTGCTAGGGGGACGGATTAGCGGGGTTCTGTGGTATAGTCTTTCTGTTATAGCATAAAAGAGTGGAGAATTGTACAAGAAATCCTCTATGCCTCCTGACAATGGACCTAGCCTCGTGACTAATTGAAGGAAAATAAATCATTGTTTTAAAAACAATGGGGCCGGTCGCAGTTTTCTTCCTTGCGGATATGCGTTGAAAGATGTTGGTAATAGCAGCGGCATGGAAGTGAGCAGAAGAGCTATCGGCCGCTGCCGCGACGTGGGCAGTGCCCGCTGGCAGGCCAGGCCTCGCGGCCGACAGATGAGCAGGAGAGCGCGCTCCGCTGACGCCAGACAAAGGCCCGCGCCTTGCCAGCCAGGGAGAGACCAAGCGGCCGGCAAGAGGGGCGCCGCGCCGCGCATCGCCGCTCCATCCCGCTACACGGCACTCCTCACAGCGCTGCCGCCGTCAGCCGCTAATAACTGTCTGCCGACCCCTCGTGTGCTGAAAGTCTACATCAATCAACGGCCTGTAACATTTTATCCTCATCCGTCTGTGTACGGTAATTTCAAGGCGGGTACAGACACGAAGTAATGCAGTAAAAAGAGCCTGAGAGTGAACTACTTGCCCCACGGATCACGCTCCCGGAAGTTCACTACCGGATATCGCATTTGCAACATACCCCGCCGCGCGGGATTAGCCGAGCGATCTCAGGCGCTGCAGTCATGGACTTTGCGGAAGGTCCCGGCGGAGGTTCGAGTCCTCCCTCGGGCATGGGTGTGTGTGTTTGTCTTTAGGATCATTAAGATTAAGTAGTGTGTAAGCTTAGGGACTGATGACCTTAGCAGTTAAGTCCTATAAGATTTCACACACACATTTTTTTTAACAACATACCCCTACAATTGCATCCTCCTCCATGCCTGGGCGACTCGAGTTCAGTTTCCAGTGCTGCTAGGAATGCGGAAAGATACACTCAGCCTCGTGTAGACAGTGGAGAAATTACTTGAACGACAACAGTTCGCGTTAAACTGTAGGTGGACTATTCCTGACTAGATATGTCACAGGAAGGCGAGGATACTGGCTAGTAAAGCACTGTGGTGCTCAAACCAGGCTTCGGGTTGTGGATAGCTTTACCTCTGAAAGGGATGTAGCCGCTCCAAGGATAACGGCTGTTCTGAACCCATTTTCCTGTACATCCAGTGACGTCTCGAACTCATATGATTTCCAAGCCGCCCCTGTGTGTTAGGCCTGTTCGCTTTGTAGTCGCCTCAGCCTCTTTCCGGCTGCAGGGGGACTCGTTTTCGTTTGGTTCTGTAGAATCATCCTAAGTGCGTGTCGGTCTGACCCGACAAGGCTGACCTAAGGGGTGAGTAATTTCCAAAACGTGTCTTCCAACAGCCATTGCAAAAAAGTCTCTAGACGTCACACCGAAGTAGGAAATCGCCAATGAGAAGCTTACAGTCTGATCCTGATTATCAATGGCTGCAGGTCTTCAGGGTTAAAAAACTACGCGCAGCGTTTTGGGAGCTCGTGAAATCGAAGAGCCGGCTGCCAGCCATCGTTAGTACGAGGTGGTAAGCCGCTGGCTCTCTGGGGTGGAGTTTGGGTCTTGAAGTGGTTATCACTTCAGAAGTCTAGAGTTAGTCATCTTTCGTGACCAAGAAGGTTACCTTTCTGGAAAGCGTGCAAAGCCAAAGTGCGTTCTTGTGTGCTGGGTGGAATTGTGCTTAGGTGAATAGTAAATAAAATGAGCCCCTCGCGAGGGCGTGAATATCCAAGGGATGTCTACCTCTGCTTTGCGGCGTCATGTAGATGTGGTATGGAGGGGCATGTGCCACCACACCGCTCTCCTGGCCTTTTTGCAGACTTTCCTGACCATGGAGCAGCTTCTAAATTGGGATCACGAGGCTGCCTGCCCCCCGTACCGGTCTTCCCACCAAAGAAAAGTCCATGGCAGTACCGGGAATCGAAACCCGTCCTCCGCATGGCAGCCATTTACGCTGACCACTCATCTACGGAAGCGGACAGAATAATAACTACAGTGTCCTATAATGTGTCATTCAATATGTCCCAGGGACCTTAGAAAACTAAATAAAAACAAATGTTCTGTCACTTTTTTGTTATTGTCTATTTTTATGGCACTACATGTTCTCTCGACTGTAAAAACTATGTTAAAAACCAATGTAAACAATACTCTTGACACTTATCCAATCTCGTATTTAGAAGTGTAGCTTGCTGTCCACTTGAGGCTCTACTATCGCTGTGAATAACAAAAAATGGTTCAAATGGCTCTGAGCACTATGGGACTTGACATCTAAGGTCATCTGTCCCGTAGAACTTGTTTCTTGTTGTTGTCTTCAGTCCTGAGACTGGTTTGATGCAGCTCTCCGTGCTACTCTATCCTGTGCAAGCTGCTTCATCTCCCAGTACCTACTGCAACCTACATCCTTCTGAATCTGCTTAGTGTATTCATCTCTTGGTCTCCCTCTACGATTTTTACCCTCCACGCAGCCCTCCAATGCTAAATTTGTGGTCCCTTGATGCCTCAGAACATGTCCTACCAACCGATCCCTTCTTCTAGTCAAGTGGTGCCACAAACTTCTCTTCTCCCCAATCCTATTCAATACCTCCTCATTAGTTACGTGATCTACCCATCTAATCTTCGGCATTCTTCTGTAGTACCACATTTCGAAAGCTTCTATTCTCTTTTTGTCCAAACTAGTTATCGTCCATGTTTCACTTCCATACATGGCTACACTCCATACAAATACTTTCAGAAACGACTTCCTGATACATAAATCTATATTCGATGTTAACAAATTTCTCTTCTTCAGAAACGCTTTCCTTGCCATTGCCAGTCTACATTTTATATCCTCTCTACTTCGACCATCATCACTTCCTAAGTAGCAAAACTCCTTTACTACTTTAAGTGTCTCATTTCTTAATCTAATTCCCTCAGCATCACCCGATTTAATTTGACTACATTCCATTACCCTCTTTTTGCTTTTGTTGATGTTCATCTTATATCCTCCTTTCAAGACACTGTCCATTCCATTCAACTGCTCTTCCAAGTCCTTTGCTGTCTCTGACAGAAATACAATGTCATCGGCGAATCTCAAAGTTTTTATTTCTTCTCCATGGATTTCAATACCTACTCCAAATTTTTCTTTTGTTTCCTTCACTGCTTGCTCAATATAAAGATTGAATAACATCGTGGAGAGACTACAACCCTGTCTCACTCCCTTCCCAACCACTGCTCCCCTTTCATGTCCCTCGACTCTTATAACTGCCATCTGGTTTCTGTACAAATTGTAAATAGCCTTTCACTCCCTGTATTTTACCCCTGCCACCTTCAGAATTTGAAAGAGAGTATTCTAGTCAACATTGTCAAAAGCTTTCTCTAAGTCTACAAATGCTAGAAACGTAGGTTTGCCTTTTCTTAAACTTTCTTCTAAGATCAATCGTAAGGTCAGTATTGCCTCACGTGTTCCAACTTAGGACTACTTAAACGTAACTAACCTAAGGACATCACACACATCCGTTCCCGAGGCAGGATTCGGACCTGCGATCTTAGCGGTCGCGCGGTTCCAGACTGAAGCGCCTCGAACCGCTCGGCCAGATTATTTAGTCGGCACGATATTATTACATACGTGCTCAGTAAACTAATAGCATACGAGAAAGGAGTCATGATGCATGCCAACGACTGTTCTTAAAATTATCAACGACGTAGGATACCGTTACAGTAATACGAGTATCCTTATCTTCAACCAGACAACGCCCACGCAGAGTGTGATGTCGTAAACGTTAATATCGCCGGTCAGTTTAGCATTTAATAATGTCGAATACCGCCAGAATATGTGAAAACTGCATATTTATTGTAATTTTGAAAGAAACTTCAATCTGCATTGGAAATGTGGTGAAAGCAGCGCGGTTTCGGAGCAGGACAGGCAAAGGCTGCTTGCTGCTGGTCTATTCCGCTTGCAGCAGTTGTAGAGCTGGACGAATTAACTGTGAATTTCCTTTCATCCAAATAAGAGGGGATTAGCTTCGCAACTGGCATTTTCGAGCGGCAAAGTTAGATTATCTAGACAACATGAATTTGAGCTAGTGAACCGTGACATTCGTTTTTAGTCTTCCGTACCTTAATCTGTCAAATCGGTTCCCTCATAGGATCACTTTGTTGTTCGTCTGTCTGTCCGCCTGTTAGGGCCATCTTTTTTTTAATGAACGGTTAGACGTATCAACTTAAAATTTATGTCAAATGAAATCAGATGAAAGTAGATGGCTCAATAATACAGGTAAGAAGGTACGCAAAGATATATGAGGGGCGCTCAATAAGTAATGCAACACACTTTTTTCCCTACGATTTTCGGCTGAAAAAATGCGGAATTTGTTGTGAGACATTGTGGAATATTCCCGCTTTCGCTCATATAATTTCATGAAGTTCCGAAAAGTGGCGCTACACGTCGGCTTCAAAATGGTCTCTGTAGCAGAGTTGCGTTGCAAGGAGAGAGCTGCCATTGAGTTTCTTTTGGCGGAAATCCAGAGCATCGCAGAGATTCACAGACGATTGCAAGTGTCTACGGAGACCTGGCAGTGAACAAAAGTCGTTGTGTGAGGCGTCTGTCATGGTTGGAATAACGTCACGCAAACCTGTCCGATGTTCCGCGTGCCGGCCGACTGCGCGTCGCTGTGACTCCTTCTATGCTGGAACGTGCGGACACTCTCATTCAGCCGGCCGGTGTGGTCGAGTGGTTCTAGGCGCTTTAGTCCGGAACCACGCGACCGCTATGGTCGCAGGTTCGAATCCTGCCTCGGGCATGGATGTGTGTGATGTCCTTAGGTTAATCAGGTTTAAGTAGTTCAGATGTTAAGTCCCATAGTGCTTAGAGGCATTTGAACCATTCGTACATTCTCATTTCTGGTGATCGATGGTTCGGAATCGAACACTGCGCTGCTCAACTGGCCTCACATAAGTCTGCAAACCAGCAGGAGCTTTCTCTTCATTGGACTGTTCATCCTCGTCCACCGTATAGCCCGGATGACGCACATTCCGACTTTCATCTGTTTGGCCCAATGAAGGGTGCACTCCGCAGGGAGCAGTACGTGAATGATGGGGAGGTTAATAATGCAGCAAGACGTTGGCTCCGACGTCGAACGGCAGAGTGGTAGCATACGGGCACTCCCAGTAAGGTGGCACAGGGCAATCGCATTGAACACAGATCATGATGAGAAATAGGGTTTTGCAGTCAAAAAGAGTGGGGAGTAATGTGACGTACCGGAATACTGAATGAAACCAACCTGCTTTCAGAAAAAAAAAAATTGTTGCCCTTGTACGTCATGCGGAGAGTTGCGTGTAGCGGACGTGATTGTCTAAAATGGCAATAGAATGTTTCGATAAGCTGCAGCCCGGTGATATTCGCACAGGGACAATACAGAAGCAGAGCTGGGGCTCGATCTCGGTCCTCGGGCGCAGCGAGCGAGGCGGCGCGGCCCGCCGGAAGCGGCTCGGCAGCGGGTGGCGGGGGCGGAGGCGGCCGGCTGTTTGTGGCAGCCGGGCGTCGCGGAGTGACGTATTCCTGCCAGCGTCACGGGCGGCCGAGTGCCACGATACACAGGCCAGAGATCACACGCGCAGATGCCGTGCACACGCACACGCCGCTCCTGTTCGGAAACGAGACGCTGTTTGACGTTGCCCGGCTACAAGCTTTGTTTCTCCTCGGCCCTCCTTTTTTATATACTTTACTTCCGTTCCGAAAGTAAACTGGAGGAGGTGGCCGCGCGCCGCGTGGGGAGGCGGCACCGGCCCCGGCGCTGGCGGTGTCAGAACACAAGGAAGGCACCGACAAATAGACGGACGGCGCGGGCCACAGGGCGCCCCTGTGTCTGCCGCCTCTCACCGTCACGGGCGCGGCGATTTATTTTCCTTTTGTCTCGGCTTACGTCTTGATTGACTTCATTTATATAGAGGAGGCCGGCCGGTGGATCGGGTTGCCGCGGCGGAGCGCCGGGGCGAGCAGTTGACGCGCTGCCAGCGCGCGGCCATTGTTTCATTCATCACCGGCCGCGGCCGACGAGAATGAGCGCGCGCCGCCGCCGACTTGTCGGGACTTAATGACGACATCGCGGCTATTGTTCTCCGCCGCCGGCGCTGACGTGAATGGGACGGCGGAGGGGGCAGCACGCGACGACCAATCACCGGCCGGTGACAGCGCCGGCGGCATTCCGGCGCGCGGACTCCCCTGCCGCAGGAATGCCGCGCCGGCCTCCCCGCCCAAATTGAGATTAATTGAAGGCGTGCGACGCGGCACGGTGGTCCCGCCGCGGGCTGGGGCGGTCCGCGGAAACAAAACGACCACCGGTTGCCTGCCGTCGCTCGTTAACCCGCGGCGACACCGCTACCACGCCCACGCTACCGCCTGCCGCCAACCACTGGACGCTTTATTGCCTGTAACGTAGCTAACCGGCGGCGCACGCCTACGTTCCGGGACATCACGTCACAGGGGTAGCTGCACTAGTGTTGCCAGGTCCAGGTCGTACAAAAACGGAGCTGGAGCTACGCAAAATCACTGGGACAAGGGCCTGGAACTCAGGACACAACACACACACACACACACACACATATATATATATATATATATATATATATATATATATATATATATATATATATATATATGGTGAGTTGCGTAAGACGTAACACCCCTTTATTCCGGGGGCGATTGCACTTATCGCCATTCAGTTTTCGGCGAATCATAGCGGGCTATGGAACACATACTTTGGTACATGCACAATAATCACAACGTTTATATTGACCGAGATAATGAGGCAAGTACATGTTTTTTAAATGGGACGCTACACTTTTTTTACCATCATTCGAACGCTCTGAAAAAGACGCGTATAGTGATGTAACGCATGTTGCTATTGTGATTCAAACTTCTCTTGAAAGACGCTGGGAAATATTGTACGATTGAAGGTAGAGGCGTTCGGAAGCGGCTGCAGACTGTAAACGCGTCTCACGCGACACGCGGGCCAAGTTGCTCTATGCAGCATGCACGGACTACGCTACGTGGGTAAATCCTCATCCACCCTTTTTTAAGCAAAGTTTGAATCACAATAGCAACATGTGTTACATCACTTTACGCGTCTTTTCTAGAGCGTTCGAATGATGGTAAAAAAGTGTAGCGTCCCATTTAAAAAACATGTACTTGCCTCATTATCTCGGTCAATATAAACGTTGTGATTATTGTGCATGTACCAAAGTATGTGCCCCATAGTACGCTGTGATTCGCCGAAAACCGTATGCCGATACGTGCAATCGCCCCCGGAATAAAGGGGGTGTTACGTCTTATAATTAAAGTTAAACTTTCAGAACGCTGTAGAAGTAACACCACTGGTCAGAATGATGTCAAATTGCAACAGAATATTATCGGAGAAGGGGGAAAACATGGCAGAAAAAAACAGTGTGAACATTGATCAGTAGATGGCGCTGTATGTGTCAGAATACGTAAATGAAAACACCTGTCATCTGTACGACCTATTAAAGTTAGTATAAACACGCTGGGTATACGGCTTTTCCTCCTTTAGCGTATGCGACATTCGCCATTACTGTCTCAATCCAGCTTCGCGCTCTGCTTGTAAAGCTGTGTTACAGGAATGATAACTGTGCACACATCGCTCTGCAGAAGTTCCGGACGCTGAAGCATTTGAAAGAAGTTGTTTGTCGATGACTGTCATGGGTCTGAAAAAAAAGGATTCGGAAATTTGAAAAGACGGGTTCTTTTGGTGTGCAACCTGGTAGAGGGAGGAAATGAATTGATTCGACGTCAGTGGAAGCAGTGACCACTGCAATGCAGGAAGAGAAGAGTGGTGGTGTGCAAACGTGTAATGCGTGGAGAATTGCTTGAACATTGGACGTACCCTTCATCATACGAATCATCCTTCTTTGCTTTCCATTCAAAATTACCCATGTGTACGTGTTGCTTCCTGTTGACCTGGCAACAAGAGAGACCTTTGCTTTAGAATTTCTTGGTCACATGGAAGTGGACAATGATTGGCTGTGGAAGATTATGTAGACAGACGAAGCCCACTTCCACCTGACAGGGTATGTCACTACACAGAATTGTCGAATATGGGCAACGGAAAATCCACACGCAAATCAACCAGAACCACTTCATCCTAAAAAGGTCAATGTGTGATGCGGGTTAACGGCATCGTTTATCACTGGACCATATTTTTTCGAAGAGATAGGTGCTTCTGGTCCTGTTACCTGTACCGTCACGGGTAAGCGCTATGAGTGCCTTTTGCGCAAACACGTCATTCCAGCTCTCCAACAGCGTGGATGTGTAGATGGGATCATTTTTATGCAAGATGGCGCACCTCCGCACGTTGCAAATCTAGTTACGCAGCTGCTGAACCACCATTTCCGAAATGATAGAATTATCAACCGCATTTCCATACAGCCTGGCCGTCCCGATCACCTGATCTTAATCCGTGTGACTTCTGGCTGTGGGGCTACCTGAAAGATGTTGTGTTCAGTGTTCCGACTGCAAGCTTAGCTGCATTGAAGCACGCATTGTGCAACACATTCTGAACGTGATCCCGGAAACACTTCGATCTGTTGTGGAACATGCTGTTTCTCGATTTAAACTTTTTACAGAAAACAATGGACAGCATATTGAACATTTATTGCGCCAGTCACACGGAAATTAATAATCCAATCTGATTTTGATTCATGCTTTTTATGCGGTTTTTGGCCTTAGGACAATTAAAAACAGATTTTTCCCATCCGATATGATATGACCTTGCCTTGCACGTGCGATTCCTGGTTATGGGGCCATCTAGAAGTGGAAACACTGGAGCAGCGTATTCATGCTGCCTTTGATACTGTTCGGATGCAGCCTGGCAGATGTGAACGTATGAAACAGAACATGCTACGACACGTAAGCGCATGCGTTGAGGCACATGGAAACCATTTTCAACACATAATGTAGATGTGGCTGCATGGTACAGCGTGTGTTAGACCGCAGTCTCTGTAACAGAGTATAATTGCATAAATAGTCTCTAAGATGGAAACGATGCATTTCCGGACGTAAGTTCATAAGACCTTTATTGTTCCGTATCCTCTCATCGATCAGTCCCTAGAGTTTGTACAATGTGGAAAAAAATCACACTGTACATCTCACTCGCAATCCCATGGAAGTCACTACGAGCATTAAGTTGACGTGGGCGCGATGCAACTTTGTACTGTGTTCCGGGACGATCTGTTGTCGTTGCAGGCACACCTTCCATTTCAGGACACTTGTTCATAAGCCTTTTCCAGTCAGGAAATGTAGGGACGAATTCCTAACTGGAATTGGAGGAACAAAGATCAAAGAAGATGTGTCCTGAAATGGACGGTGTGCGTGCAATGACAACAAGTAGTCCCGGGACACAGTATAGAGTTGAACTTATACTAGGGTTCGTCTCAATATCCTGTACAAGCCAGTTCTCCAAATCTGGTGTACACACAGTCCGCCGCCTCCCTGCAAGTTCGTCGGTCAGAAAGGACCCATGATCACATAAACGCCCAAAATGGCATTTGAATTGTTGTGTGACGTAGTTGGCGTCTGTGAGCGTACTTGATTTGGTATAGAAGTGCTGCTTCTCAACGGATTCTGTACGCCTGGCCGTACACAAACATCGCCTCGGCTTGTTCTCGACATGTTCAAAAGTTCAAATGTGTGTGAATTCCTAAGGGACAAACTGCTGACGTCATCAGTACGTAGACAGACACACTACTTAACTTATGCTAAGAACAACACACACACTCATGCCCGAGGGAGGGAGGACTCGAACCTCCGGCGGGAGGGGTTGCGTAATCCGTGACATGGCGCCTTAAACCGCGTGGCCACTCCACGCGGCTTCTTGGCATGAATACCAGACCATTCTTCGGCTTACAGTACGCTACGTCAATCACACAGCCTGAACACACAAGGAACATACGGCAATCGGTCAGAGGAACTGTCATTCGTCAGCGCCATCTACCATGACAATGATGCATTTCCGGACACACGTTCATAGGACCTTTTTTCCTCCATTTCCAGTTAGGAATCCATCCTGAAGTCTGTCGGTTTTATTAATGTTCACACTGTATATAAATACATTGAAAAACGATTTTAATGGGTGTGAATGTAAGGCAGGGCCTGATGAAAGGAAATATGTTGAAACATTCTAAAACGTAAGCAAATATTGGTTCGAACAAAAAAATTTTTTTTTTAAATGGAACACTCTATTACTTCTTAATTAAGTGAAAAATCACAAAAGGTATGGCGCTGGTTGCATCGCAATACGTCATTCACATGACGAGAAATTGCAAAGCGAGGCCCTTGAAACACACGAAACGCGCCGCTATTGCACGTCCTGAGATGCACGCGTGAACCCCACATTGCCTGTCAACACATGGTGCAGACCCACGAGGTAATATGGTACCGTAGCCCTACATCCTCCATCAACGAAGAAGGTTTTTGTTTGGAACTGGGTTCCAAAACAGAGGCGTATTCAGAGGAGGGGGAGGGTCAGTCACTGTGGCTGCAGCAACACCCCCCCCCCCCCCCCCCCCCCCCCCAGATGTATACCTGAAAAGAAGAGAGAGAGAGAGAGAGGAAGATTCTTTACTTTCACACTTACCAGTCTCGAAAATTTTCTCCCTATTGTAGTTGGTATTATACAACAGATATTAAGAAAATACTTTCCATTACTCTAGAGAATTAGGAGATGGCTCGATGACATAAAATTTATATTAGCACATCTCCCTACTTCCCACATGCTGAAATCCTGGACTCGACTCTGGTTCGAAGACATGATTGTCTAAAAGTAGTACCACACCAATGCACTTTTTATGGGAAGTCTGTGAACCAGCTGGGAATCGAGTGCCGAAGGGGTAGAGACTGTCCAAATATTATTTATAGTACGTTCTAGAATTTTTCAGAATGTCCGAGAACACTCTAGAATGTGCATTAGTATAGTTTTGAAAATAGATTAGAACCAGATGAGGCAGAAGTGAAAGTCATAAGTATTTGAAATAAATTTATGTAAAAGTCAGTTGCTTAAAGTAGTGAACAATGTGTTAAGTACTGTCAACATTTAACAGCATGCTAAAACGTAAAAGAGGGGAAACGTTGCCGGCAGAAGAAGAAGGAAACAGGAAGAACAGCGAAGGAATGAAACAGATGAAGCAGTAGAAGCACTTTGAGGTTCAGAATGGAAGGGAATGAATAGACCCAGGGAAAACGTAACGTAGAATAACGTGATGAAATTAGAGACGAGATTTCTTTAACGTACTCGAATATTTATGAATGTTTTGGAATGTTCTCGAACGCTTTTGAATGTTCTTGGTGTTTTATAAAGAGAGGAATTAGTGAGTGACACAGTGCCTTACTTTATATTAGGGTACTGTTGAATACTTAAATAGACTTGACTTAAGAGTATTTTAGAACATTGGAGAGCGTGAAATACTAATAATTTTACGGTATTGTTAAATGTTAAAGTTTATAATATTCTCTAGTGATCTCGAAAGTTATCAGAAAAAAACGAAAATAAAGAGCAAGCGAAGGGGGTCTTTTTCATCCAGTATATTGTGAACAAAATTGGTGCAGTGGTACAACGGTGCTCAAAGGTATTGTTCTGTTCATTGAAAGAACCAGCTTAGGCTGGTAACAAAATATATTTCGCGAGAAACAAAATTGGATGTTTTATTAGTCTTCGTGACATACATGACTCACAAGCTCGTCTACTAAAAAATCTTTAATACAGAAAACCGTGCTTACTCTATTCTTTCGGACATCTATGAAAGAACAGACAGCATTTTGATGCTGCAGCCACTATGAATCAAGAAGACACGAAGGAATCAATTACATTGAGTCGCCGTCTCAACGTGGCTGCAGGACATTTTCGAAAGAACAGACACCACATACATAATTAAGGCGAGGACGGCCAATGACCACTTCCATGCGGATGCTCTCCAAGCTCGAATTCTTACGGGAATTATAGGAGTATGGTATCTGTACTTTAGGGCATTGACCTTCTTCTTCTGTGCTGGATGCACACGCGTTGCTGGAACTCTTACGGGACTCGGTAAGATTTTCTGCAGCGAGTAATGAGTGTAATGGGCAGGTGCACTACGAATGTAGTGTGTGACCATTAAGTTCGGAATGTGGGTCTCACGGGGAACGTTCAAGCGATAAATCCCTGCAGTCGCACTATCCTCTGTGCCCTAGGTGTCTCAGACGGATAGAGCGTGTGGCATGTAAGCAGGAGATGATGTATTTAAACGCCTATCAACAGCTTAAGGTTTTGATTCAATAATAATTTCTTACGGTAATTGGTGAACTGCTGCGCGGAATGAGGATAATGGGCAAGGGGCATTACATCAGCAATGTGTGGGCAAGTTGAGAATTTGGGTCTGGCAGGAGGCGTGCTAGGGTAGTGTGTGCAGCTGTGGTGGATGGCGCTGCGGTCAGCGCATCTGCCTAGTAGGCACGAGACCACAGTTTCGAATCCTGCTCCGGCACATATTTACAACTTCGCCCATTGATTTAAATCAATGCCCAAAACACAATAAGACAAGTATTATGGTTAGAAATTGTGTTTCTCTTGAGGTAGCGTAACTCACCGCGCGCAAATACCCGAATAGTATTCACCCAGTATTTGAGACTAAGAGCACTCAGCGACTTCCAACAAACTTTACATACAATTTCAAACCTTTACGAACTTATTTCACTGAGATGCATCACAAAATAACGGAAGAGAAAAAACTTATCACTTACTACATTTTCTCTGTTGTTGCAGATAGACTTCAGCATTAAGCATGATGTCTTAATTTATTGCTTCTTTACTAACGGCTTTATTCGCAACACAGTTTGCAGACTTTATCGAGACATTCCACTTAATATACCTATAAAAATATATCGTTGTACGACACACAATTTAGGTTATACGATGCTATAAACATTGAGCTGGGTGACAAACTAGATTTTGCTTAAAACGGGAAGCAAATTACCCAGAATAATCATCCACTGGTTGATAATTAGATGTGGATAACTTCCAGCAAACTTTCAACATAATTTCAATTTTTTTCTCGTTTTTTCTCACTTACATGCTTAAAGTTAAATATTTAACACATTAACTGCTTTAATCAGACGTGTGAAGCTAATTCATTCACGAGAGTTCAATTATTTAAAGAACCGGGGGTTTATTGGTACAGTATTAATTGCCACGCCCAGATAATTCGCTGTAACTGCGTGGAGTGTGCGTAGACATCTGGCACCACGCACCTCCGCAAACGTACCGTGGACTTGTAGAATCCATGTCACGCAGAATCGTTACTGGATTGCATACCAGACGTGGACCAACACGGTGTTCAGCAGATTTCCATAGCGTAATATTCTTCAGTATTATATTAACATAGATTAAGTCCAAACCTTGTGTCTCTAAGGCTGCAGATGCATGTTTTGTTGAAAGCGAGTCGTCAGATTACTAAAACGTATGCATCCGAGACGAAGTGGTAATTCATACTCATTGCTCCGTCCTACAAATTCTTCCACGATATACAAGTGGTCCATTGCGCTATAACCAGCTTTATAGATGGCATGTTGCTTTATGTAATTGAAATCGAATGCTTTTTTATTCAGTTAATTTTAGTTTAACCAAATCTTGCGCTGTAGGAACAGGATTCGCTGTGTTGTCTGTTCCCCTAATTGTGAAGTATTATAAATTTAGCGTTGTCACCGTTTTTGGGAGCTGTCTTTTTCACATACACAATTAAAAGCAAAACTATCAAACATTATTTGTTTTTTATTTGTCTGAAACAGCAGACCAGTTTAACTGAAGAAAGCTGTCTTCATTTGAGGCAGTCTACTTCTTTACTTCGGCCGTCCTGTGTAATCTTGCTTTTGATACAAGATAATTCTTTCATTTTTTCCATCTCTTTGTCGTTCAAGAATTTAATGCTAAGCAATACATTATTCTCGTTTCCACTACCCTTCTTCAAATTCACGTTTGCTCGATTTATTCTTAACTGAGATCGTTAAAAAAGAAAAAAATTTCTATGTCGACAATTTGAGTCCTACCGTAGATTTTTCGTGAAAACGTCGAGACAGAATCACAAGTGTTTCTATCAATATGTAAATTAATTACTATTAATTTCTTTAATAGAATGGTTATGCAGAGTAATATAATGGTTACAGGAAAGATAAATCAAAATTTTGCACTGTAGTTCGCTACTGTTCATGTCCGATGGGACAGCTACATAATCACTTTGCGCCGTTTTTTTCAATTCCTTTTCGACTCTGCAGTAGCTCTCGCATTCGTCCGGCACTGCACATTTTAGGCTTTTCGGATTCCTTACGACGCGAGATTTTCTCTGGCTGGCGTTTTCTGTAATTCAGAACATATTTACCAGTCACATGATACGACGTCTTTCGTTATTTTGCAATCGTCAGTTTAATAACGATTTTCACTTTTGGGTCCTTATAGCGTCCCGCAAGCTCTCTACAATGACACCCGAATCAATGCCCAGCTATTCATATTTCTACGCTACACGAATTTATGACTGTACACAAAGCTAATACGTAATAATGACGGGCGTGCGGATACACTGGACAGTGGTTCGATGACGTCACAGGAAAAAACAAATCTTGCGCGACAAAAGCGCAGACATGTGATATCCGTTGTGGGCTCGAACGTAGATCACGCATTATTAGTCTCGTAGTTACTGGCGATATAAATCTGACGGTGTTTTGTCACACGAGAAAGATTGACCGACGGGCTAATAGACTCTTTCACGTCAACAAACATCTGGCATCTACAGCATCAACTCAGAGTGTGGTATACAGTATGTTCGGCCAGAGGCAGCATTGCTTCTTTTAGCAATGCACCTCGGAGCGCTGTTCGGTACACACGAGGAGCGTTCGCTTCGGCCAAACCGACAATTCTGTACTGTTAGGACACAGCTTAAATGAAGGGCACATATTTGTTTGTAAGCAGACAACGGTGCTGTGGTACAACAACAGGTTCTGGGATTCCGTCATCAAAGAGGCAGTGGAAATAAGAGTACATGACGATCTTGTCAGACGGGACAGCAATTTTTAACAGAGCTCCGGATGGGCTGTTGCTTTAGCGAAACCAGTGAGCCCCGATTCTTTAAACCATCGAACTCCCTTGGAAAAAACATCAGTATGTTGGGAGGGGGGTGGTAATCGAGAAAAAGTTACGTAAAAGAATCAAATTATGTCTAATTTTTGTTGGAAGTCTTCATGTGCTCTCATTCTCAAATACAGGAAGAACGAAGTGCGAGCAAAAGGCGCGCCGTGAGTTACATTGCCTCAGTACACGTACACAGTTTCCAACCCTAATAATCGTTTTATTGTGTTAAGCCTTTAACGCAAGAACATACGTCTTAACTGTTAGATTATTGCAGTATTTTAAATTATTAAATTTGGTCAACAATTATATGAAATATTGAAAAAAAAATTCGTTGCCCCTTGAATCCGTTAGATAGGCACCCTGCAACTAACATCGTGCACCAGAACTATGAACCGGGTTAGCCGTTTTGTAGTACAGAAACGCCGGGAACGTTCTGATGTGAAAACGGCGGGGGCAGCGGTCGAAACAGACAGGCAGCACCAGCATTCGACGTCACGACGCAACATCACCCCGCCCCTTCCCCAACCCCACCGAACACGACTCTTGGCCTGAAGATGGTTAGTTGGAAACTCGTCGAAATGTTGCGACAACTCGCCGCTCGAAATGTTGCGACAACTAGCCTCGACTACTCGGCTGATAATCCAAGAAGTTTTCAGCTATAGAAAAGAAGTACACTGAGGTGACAAAAGCCGTGGGATACTTCCTAATATCGTATCGGAACTCCTTTTGCCCGATGTAGTGCAGAAACTCTATGATGCATGGACCCAAAAACTCGTTCGAAGTCTCCTGCAGAAATACTGAGCCATGCTGCCTTTATAACCGTTTACAATTACGAAAGTGTTGCCAGTGCAGGATTTCGTGCACGAACTGACCTCTCGATTTTGCCTCACAAATTTTCGATGGTGTTCACGTCGGGCGATCTCGGTAGCCAAATCATTCACTCGAACTGTCCAGAATGTTCAGCAACCAATAGCGAAAGATACGTGATGCGAATCGTTTAATGCTGATATGATGTGCAAATAAAAAAGAATGGGCGAAACGAGATCAGGCCATTCGTCGCACACAGTGATACAGATGTCCCAAAACACATTATTTGTTTCGCGAATTCTCATGTACTGCAGCAGTAAATAACGGGGAGACGGAATACGCCAGGGCGTGAAACATTGTCTTCTCCGAGCCAAAGGAAGAATGAAAGAGCTGTTGGCACGAGCGACGGGGACAATGCGGAGCAGCTCTCGCGGTCACGGCAGCACGGAAGGTATGCTGTTGTCACCGCGCGTCGCCACTCCGTTGTTTTGTCTCCAGCGCTGGAGGCGCGGTGCGCTGGGCGAAAAAAGGACAAAGCGAGCGGCGTGCTCCAGCGCGAGAGGCTATTCTCGTTGGCTCGTCGCGCAGCCCGGGAACAAATATGAGGCGCGTGATGATGAAAATAGAGCGGCCGAGGGGGCGGTCGCACCTTCCAGCCGGCGAACAATACGGCGCTAAAAATACCACAATGGGTGCCAGGTGGCGGCGCCTTTGTCCCCGCAACGACCGGGCGCGCCGCCGCGGGCAGCGAAAACAAGAGGTGACACTTCCCGCCGGGCGGGGCGGACGTCGGTACGGAGCTCTGCGAAACAGTGCGCACGAACCTCTGCAAAGCATAGATGCACGAAAACAACATAGCAAAAGCTTGCACAACATAAGCAATTGCTTCTGTTGTTTAACGGCGAAACGGGCCTTCACCACAGTCTTCGACACAGTCATCTGTCTTGCTACTTTTCTGGTACTGTCCATTTCTTCACACACAGTCGTGACGGAATTTTACTGCCTCATTTTTTAACAATATTTTATCTTCCTTTTTCTTTAGTTAATATTATTCATACATATTATATATAATATGAAAATTTGCATGTAAGTAATTGTCGTCCATGTATATAGACTAGTAGTCGGATAACGCGATGCACAGTGCGCGGTTTCAGTCGCAGGTTGCCTGTCAAACAGCCTCCAGCGGCAACAGGAAATTGATTTTCAGTACTTCATGTAATTAGTGACCGAATTAAAATACGTAAAACGCTGTCATAATCCACTTATTGAAGCACGTGTTGCAGTTAGAATCTGTTTGTATGTCTTCAGGCACCGTACCTCATGCGCACATATTATCCAGACTTTATTATCCAGTAACTGAGAAAGAGAGCATTTAACGACTTCCAGCAAACTTTACACATAATTTCAAACGCTTGCGAAACTTTTTCTAGCTGAAGACCCCCACAAAATAATGAAAGGGAAAAAGTTTCTCACTTACTACGTTTTAGTCCTTCATACAGTAAAATTTCAGCATTAGGCATGCGTGACGTTTTAATTTATTACTACTTTACTATTCACTCTATTCCCAACACACTTTCCGACAGCATCCATATCTACCTCTGAATTTATCTCCAAATCTATATCGCTGTAAGATATGTAGTTGAGCAGATAAGACGTCATACACAGTGAGTGCATGAAAAACTAGGCTAGCTTTTGCTTAAAACTGGCTGCGTGTTACTCGGACTTTACTTATTCAGTGTCAGATAACGAGAGCCGTTACTAACTTAACAGCAAACTGTAAACACAAGCCGGCCGGAGTGGCTGTGCGGTTCTAGGCGCTACGGTTGCTGTTTCGAACCCTGCCTCGAGCATGGGCGTGTGTGATGTCTTTAGTTTAGTTAGGTTTAAGTAGTTCTAAGTTCTAGGGGACTGATGACCTCAGAATTGAGTCCCATAGTGCTCCGAGCCATTTGAACAATTTTTGTATACACAATTTTACACCTTTTCTAAACTTTTTCGCTCTTAAATCCTTGATGTTAAGTATGTGAAGGAATCAGACGTTTGAAGCTCAATGTATAAAAAATGAGGATTTGAACGACCCGTGGACTAACAGTTGGTAAAAGAGGTGTTTAAAGCTGTCGTAAAGAACGCAAGATAGCCAGTAATTAAATCTGTTGAGATTCCGCAATCGTTTTATGAGCGTAGATGATATGTGTGCGCCATAAATGACCGGAGAATGTGGATTTTTCTGAATCACAGTGAGGAACGATTGATTTTGCGGCGACATATTACTTCTGATTGATTTATATGTCTTTTCTGCTTAAGAAAAGGTCACGTCCCTACGATTATACCAATGTACCGAGCGCTGCGATCAAATATGACTGAAAGCCGGCGATTGTGGGTAAATTGAAAACATTAGTCTCACCTTGATATTCTCTCATATACTGTTCCGGATTTATTTGGACTTTTTAGTAACCACGCCGTTTTAAAAGGGGAGGCCACGAC
The DNA here is from genome assembly GCF_023897955.1 of Schistocerca gregaria. Taxonomy (NCBI): domain Eukaryota; kingdom Metazoa; phylum Arthropoda; class Insecta; order Orthoptera; family Acrididae; genus Schistocerca; species Schistocerca gregaria. Next base: position 460,621,249 of record NC_064926.1, on the reverse strand, counting down.
GTTGGGATCACAGATTTAATTGAAACGTTGTACACCTTGTAAGTAGGCTGTTTAGGTTTTTATATTGGTAACGCCTCGTAGCACTCTGTATGAAAATCACTAGCTGTGCTGTGTGCAGTCTGTGGCTAGTTTGCATTGTTGTTTGCCATTGTAGTGTTGGGCAGATGGATGTTAAGAGCGCGTAGCGTTGCGCAGTTGGAGGTGAGCCGCCAGCAGTGGTGGATGTGGTTAGAGAGATGACGGAGTTTTGAAATTTGTAAGATGGGATGCCATGAACTGCTATATACATTATGACTTTTGAACACTATCGAGGTAAATACATTGTTTGTTCTCTACCAAAATCTTTCATTTGCTAACCATGCCTATCAGTAGTTAGTGCCTTCAGTAGTTTGAATCTTTTATTTAGCTGGCAGTAGTGGCGCTCGCTGTATAGCAGTAGTTCGAGTAACGAAGATTTTTTGTGAGGTAAGTGATTTGTGAAAGGTATAGGGCCATTCTTTTGTAGGGATTATTGAATGTCAGATTGCGTTGCGCTAAAAAATATTGTGTGTCAGCTCAAGCGCAGTCTTGCGAAATTTTTCTAAGGGGACGTTTCATAACCTTTAGTAGGCAATTAAAACAACATAATATGCAAGCAGCAATGTGTACTACTCTGGCAATTCCGAGAAAATCGCAAGAGATGTTTCACGCGTCAATTGTGTTGCTTATGTATCTGTGCTGTGTGACGGCCGTTAGAGTTTATGGTGGTCAAGTGGTCAGCGTACGAGCTATGTAAGACAAAATGTGTATGAGGAACGTTTGGACGCACGCGGAAACTCAGTTTTTAATTTATATTTTTTTCATCGCTGGTCATGTTATTTAATTTTTATGACATTTGAGAGGTAATACAATTTTAAGAAACCACGTGTATTTGCATGACGTTTTAGTAAATTTTATGTTATTTGACTATTTACTATTTTTAAATTTAATTATTAGAGCGAACATATTTATAGCTATCGACAGGTGAGCTAAGAAACGCGTAGAGCTTTCAGGAAAATGTATGCGAAATTTGCGAAACCCCTTCTACACGCAATCTGATAAGGTACCCCGGGACTACTTTGCACATCGACACTTCGAGCTCCAAACACAGAAGCAGGTCCCATTTGCAGTTAACCTGCGTAGCGGTGTGGCGTTGCTAATGCAGCAAAAACGAATAGTGTGGGTGCAAATTTTTTAAATATCACAGAATTTACACCCGTGCTACAAAAATTAAGTTGGTGTGGGAGTCGAACCGTCGCCTCGTACACGTTCGTCTCAGAAAGCTCGATAGCTAACCACTTGCTCGAGATGAACTCGAAAGCGTGGCTCCTACGCACAGGTATCTAAGCCACATAACAGACGCGTGAAACTTCTCTTGCGATTTTCTCGCAACTGCCAGAGTATTGCACCTTTCAGCTTGCACATTACGTTGTTTTAATGGCCTGTTATAGCTGATCAAAGCTTGAAGGAAATCCGTGATCCCAACGTCGTGGCCTGCCATTGTTAGTAAAATCAGTGGAGCCAGAGACTGCGGCATCAATCGCCTTCTTCAACTGTCAGAAGGTAGGAGAGACTTCTTTGAATATATCTTTGGGCATTGAAAAACATTGACAGAAAAGGAGAACCACAAATAATTTGTGCACGTCTGCATTCAAAGTGTAGAACTAATTTGTATTTTGAACCAATATGCAGATTAAAAACTTTCCTCTCATATTTAGTGAAACCAATAATTTTAGAAGCATTCTCGCGGGAGGGTACCTGAACAGTTGTTATGTTTTAATACTATGTCGATAGCAAATGTATGTAAGAAGGGCACAATTTATAGTCGAAATAGTTGTTGGCTGTACGCCAGTTTCCTGTAGTGAGATATTAGTTCATAAATCTTTTTGTGGTTTTTCAATTCTATTACTAGAGCTGTTTAAAATTATGTAAATTTTTCAAGCGTCGATGTTGTGTATATGAATATTTATACGTGTGTTTTCAGTGCAATTTTGCCGTCGAAGTAAACGTAAGTAATGAGAAAACATTAATAAGGAAGGGGAATGAAGTCAAAATCCGACATGTTTACAAAGTGTAGCATAACTAATAGCAAAAAAGAACACAGGTGAAAGCGTTCTAATACACATGAGTTCAAAAACGTGCCGTTTGTGAAATAATTGCGAATGTGCCATTACGAGTGACCACTTACTTCAGTAAGAGATATATTGACCTACTTAGTACAAATAAATTTAAAAGTTAAATTTTTCGATTAAGTTCCCATCTAATTGAGTCAAATTTGACTTAAATTCGCATGAGCCACACTATCTCCGTTCTCAAGATTATACTACACCACCTGAAGATGTCCATATAGTTCTCCCGAGTAACCTTAATCCCTATACACCATCATAACCAAAATAGCTTCATAAATTTTAAAAACTGTGTAACATCTAATCGTATAAACTAGGCAATCATGGGAGCTATAGACACCCATGTTGAATTCTTACTAACGGATTTACTAGTCGCCTATGATATCCATAGAGCTTATGCGATTTTTGAAATGTGTGACTGCCAATTTGGTTGAGTGACTTGTGCGGATTTGGATTAATGACAACAGCCATATGGATATCTGACGATGGGACTGTGTAATTCCGAAATCTGTAATGTGATATAGCTTAAAGAAAGGACATATGAATGGAAATATACCCAGTACACGATTAAAATTAAGTTAATTTTCTGAACAGGTCTAAATAAATTCCCGACTGAGTAGTATTTAATGCTTCTTGCATGTAATAAAGCGTCTTGTGCGAGTAAAGTCAACTGTCCCAAAATCTGACGTCAGATATCACCATGCAAGGAAGAACGGAAAGCAGTTCATTCTCCATTCTGTACTGAATATTGAACTCTGCAGCGGACTGTGTGTCATTTTGAAGCTTCCTAATAAATGAAAATCATGTACCGGACCAGGACTGGATAATTGAGTTAATAAGAAAGGAACAGTTTTGGGTGTTCCGACATATACTTTTAATATGTAATGAAGGTCCGTTTTTGTTGCTTCACAACAAACTGACCTGCATGAAATTAAGGGGGTTAATAGTGAGAAAAGGAAGGTGAACACGTTCGAACACTCAGGAAGAGTGTCAAAAGACTTTTGGCCTTTTATAGTAAGTTGGCTAAATACTGGACACTAGAGAACGTCTTATTGCGTCTACGCTTTAGGAATATTTAGAAGCAGATTTTCGTTACACGCTATTCCAGTTATTAGAAATATTAAACATTCGTCTGCATGGTGTGATTGAAAAGGGCTTGAGTGTTGAAAGTCTTGAAATAACAGAGAATATTTACGCAAACTAGACTCATATTCACAACATTTAATTTATCTGAACGAGGAGGTAGCTGATGTGCTCTTTAGAGCGCAATGTCTACCACCTGCTCTCCAATCTTGAGATGTCTTCCTTTCTGTGACACTCTCCATAATTCTCTGTGTTCGACTATGGTGAAGTCGACATATAAGCTGTGAATGATGTAGGTATGCTATACTCCGTTATACTGGAGAAAGCGTGATTTAGATGCGTGCACTGAAATACATACAGTATATCTGGCAAAATCAGTGTCCCATAGGTTCCATAACTTTAAAGACTGTCTTACTACGTGTATTCTTCCCTCCTATGTAAAAATCTCCTCAAATAGGACAGCTAGTTGCGATCTGTTCTAAATATCATCTGGCCTTCAAGAACATTACATAACAGCAAATTTTGTATTGTGGGATTCCACTGCTGCTTCAGCAGTATGATAAATCTTTATTTCCTACCCAAGTAGTTTCACGGCGTTTGAGCCAGATCTTCAGGGATACAGCTTTATAATTTATTCCAAATGATAACCGATATATCACCCAACATTCTTTGTTCCATTGTGATGAAACTGTTTAATTGTCAAGAGATCAGCAGACCAATTTAAAATAAAACAGAATGCAACGAACATCATCCCTATACAGGAAAACTCAGTCTCATCATCGTCGAGACGACATGACGTCCGCAGTGACCGCCTAGACGAACTTCAGTTTGTCTGCGACACAATGGGCAAAGAATGTTGGGTCAGCTACTGCTTATACACTCCTGGAAATGGAAAACAGAACACATTGACACCGGTGTGTCAGACCCACCATACTTGCTCCGGACACTGCGAGAGGGCTGTACAAGCAATGATCACACGCACGGCACAGCGGACACACCAGGAACCGCGGTGTTGGCCGTCGAATGGCGCTAGCTGCGCAGCATTTGTGCACCGCCGCCGTCAGTGTCAGCCAGTTTGCCGTGGCATACGGAGCTCCATCGCAGTCTTTAACACTGGTAACATGCCGCGACAGCGTGGACGTGAACCGTATGTGCAGCTGACGGACTTTGAGCGAGGGCGTATAGTGGGCATGCGGGAGGCCGGGTGGACGTACCGCCGAATTGCTCAACACGTGGTGCGTGAGGTCTCCACAGTACATCGATGTTGTCGCCAGTGGTCGGCGGAAGGTGCACGTGCCCGTCGACCTGGGACCGGACCGCAGCGACGCACGGATGCACGCCAAGACCGTAGGATCCTACGCAGTGCCGTAGGGGACCGCACCGCCACTTCCCAGCAAATTAGGGACTCTGTTACTCCTGGGGTATCGGCGAGGACCATTCGCAACCGTCTCCATGAAGCTGGGCTACGGTCCCGCACACCGTTAGGCCGTCTTCCGCTCACGCCCCAACATCGTGCAGCCCGCCTCCAGTGGTGTGGCGACAGGCGTGAATGGAGGGACGAATGGAGACGTGTCGTCTGCAGCGATGAGAGTCGCTTCTGCCTTGGTGCCAATGATGGTCGTATGCGTGTTTGGCGCCGTGCAGGTGAGCGCCACAATCAGGACTGCATACGACCGAGGCACACAGGGCCAACACCCGGCATCATGGTGTGGGGAGCGATCTCCTACACTGGCCGTACACCTCTGGTGATCGTCGAGGGGACACTGAATAGTGCACGGTACATCCAAACCGTCATCGAACCCATCGTTCTACCATTCCTAGACCGGCAAGGGAACTTGCTGTTCCAACAGGACAATGCACGTCCGCATGTATCCCGTGGCACCCAACGTGCTCTAGAAGGTGTAAGTCAATTACCCTGGGCAGCAAGATCTCCGGATCTGTCCCCCATTGAGCATGTTTGGGACTGGATGAAGCGTCGTCTCACGCGGTCTGCACGTCCAGCACGAACGCTGGTCCAACTGAGGCGCCAGGTGGAAATGGCAGGGCAAGCCGTTCCACAGGACTACATCCAGCATCTCTACGATCGTCTCCATGGGAGAATAGCAGCCTGCATTGCTGCGAAAGGTGGATATACACTGTACTAGTGCCGACATTGTGCATGCTCTGTTGCCTGTGTCTATGTGCCTGTGGTTCTGTCAGTGTGATCATGTGATGTATCTGACCCCAGGAATGTGTCAATAAAGTTTCCCCTTCCTGGGACAATGAATTCACGGTGTTCTTATTTCAATTTCCATGAGTGTAGTTGGGAATAAATAATCCCTGAAGATGTGGCTCTAAAGCCGCGAAGCAAATTGGATCAGATATAAGGATTTATCATACAGTTGAAGCGCCTATTCATCATGGTACAATACATAGCATTTGCTTACGAGAGTAACTTCACTGTATTCGGATATCATTTGGAAAATCACAAAAGTAAGGAACAGATATCTGTCGTCACGCATGTGTTCGACACAAGAGTCATTTCAATAGGAGAAGTAAAGTTTCATGATCATACCCTGACTGTCATGTGGTTACTCTGGTAAGCATAATTTACTGTAATATAAGGATCGGGACTAGTTGTTAAACCAAGGTAATTTTTAAAATAATAAACTTTGTCCACCAATTAAGCTTTTTAATAAACACCTGTTTCAGGGATTTATTCCCATTATCAAGTGCTGTGACAGTTCATATAAATTTTGGATGTTATGTCTGCGTGGGTATTGTTCTGCCTCTCTTTCTGCTGAATCTTCTTTCTTTTTCCCTTAACTCAATCGGAACATGAAACAATATAAATCTCGGAATTTTAACTGCTATTCTATAACACCAGCATCTAAAATTCCAAGACTTCTGTTTTTCGGTATTTTAACTGCGGGGAGAACACAAGAAAACAATTTCAGGCAAAAAGAAACAGAATAACACACATGGGGTCATAACCTACAACACTTATGTGAAATCTCAAAGCACTTTAAAATGGGAATATATTCCCGAAATGCGTCGCCGTACCCATGAAAAAAGTTAAGTAGTGAAGTAACATATTAATTAAGAAACTTCCTGGAATATTAAAACTGTGTGCTTGACCGAGACTCGAACTCGGTACCTTTGCCTTCCGCGGGCAAGTGCTCTACCTTCTGAGCTACCGAAGCACGACTCACGCCCGGTACTCACAGCTTTACTTCTGCTAGTATCCGTCTCCTACCTTCCAAACTACCTTCTGGAAACATATTAATTAAATATTTACTGACACAAATGGCGGATGTACAAAAAAATATTGTTCATGATGCATCAGATAAAAATAGTTTTTTTCATATCAGATTATGGCGGCGTGTCTCGTGATATATTTCATATTCATACTATAGGAAAAAGACCTCTAGAACTGCCGAAAGCTTTTATTGGATCAATCTGTAACGTAACAGTTTGGATCCTTTCAGTGCTCATTGAGTTTCAGGGGTAGATAATTCAACGACCTTCGCCAACGTTGTCGGTTGTCATTACCCAGTGCAGTGGATCTCGGTTTAGAGCAGGGCTCGTCAAACTTTCTTGCTCACTACCAGATAGTGACATTTTGGGGCGACACTTCGGGCCGCATAAGTTCCGATCTCATTAGTAATTTGTAACCAACATAACTTAGTATGTTACAAGCATCCAATACACTTGCGACAGTAACGACGCGAGAAGTTGGCCGCCGGTCCCAAATATTGATCTTAAAAAGTCGGCACCATTTTTAATACTCCGTGTTGACTATCACATTGCTGCCACCTTCGCCTTCAGCGAGTTCAGTGTTGTGACACTGTAGGTGCCCGACGAAGTGTTGTGTTGTCTGTCTGAGCGCGTGAGTAACTGATTTTCAATAGTAACTGAACCTAAGCGTATATTAAAAAAACCATGTAATACACGATACGATAACAAATGTTTACTAAATATTTTTCTTCCACCCATTGCGTTGTATTACCACAGCTCTAATTTAATTTCATATTTCTTGGTATAAATGTGCACCGCGTCTGAAGATGACCGTCTCTGTAATGCGAATTCGTGAATCCATCTTACTTCCGCGTTGAAGCTTACACAGTAGCAGCTGAACGGTAGGAGTCTCGAATGCCAGTGAGTTGTCAGTACTGGAAGACAAACCACAGAACATGGATCCCCTCTCCACCCCCTAACGCCGGGGTGGCTGCGTTACTTTCCCCTCTGTCCATGAGATAAGTGGCCAACACGTGAGGCAATACTGACCCTACGACTTATCTTAGACAATAGATTAAGGAAAGACAAACCTACGTTTCTCGCATTTGTATACTTAGAGAAAGCTTTTGACAATGTTGACTCGAGTACTCTCTTTTAAATTCTGAAGGTGGCAGGAGTAAAATAAAGGGAGCGAAAGGCTATTTACAATTTGTACAGTAACCAGTTGGCAGTTATAAGAGTTGAGGGACATGAAAGGGAAGCAGTGGTTGGGAAGGGAGTGAGACAGGGTTGTAGTCTCTCCACGATGTTATTCAATCTTTATATTGAGCAAGCAGTGAAGGAAACAAAAGAAAAATTCGGAGTAGGTATTAAAATGCATGGAGAAGAAATAAAAACTTTGAGATTCGCCGATGACATTGTATTTCTGTCAGAGACAGCAAAGGACTTGGAAGAGCAGTTGAATGGAATGGACAGTGTCTTGAAAGGAGGATATAAGATGAACATCAACAAAAGCAAAAGGAGGATAATGGAATGTAGTAAAATTAAATCGGGTGATGCTGAGGGAATTAGATTAGGAAATGAGACACTTAAAGTAGTAAAGGAGTTTTGCTATTTAGGAAGTGATGATGGTCGAAGTAGAGAGGATATAAAATGTAGACTGGCAATGGCAAGGAAAGCGTTTCTGAAGAAGAGAAATTTGTTAACATAGGGTATAGATTTAAGTGTCAGGAAGTCGTTTCTGAAAGTATTTGTATGAAGTGTGTGGCGTCGCAACTAGTGCGAGCGCACAGTTTTCTATCAAATATTTACTGTGAAATGTAGACAGACTGTAAAGTAGCCATCAGATTAGCATATGTGCTGTAGCGGGCAGATTACCGGTGTCCGTTCGTCTGACGTCACGACCATATGGCATGTCTGTACCGTCGCAAGTGGTGCATCGGCCCGGGAAATAAAAATAGTAAATTCCAGTGAATTTCAAAAAAAGCAGTAGTGACAATTACCGGACAATACAGAAGTGCTCGCTATGTGTAGGAACTGTGTAGCGTACAAATTGATATCGCCACGTGAATAGGAAGGACAGTGAAAGTGTCCGTGAACTGTAATGTGTTGTACGGAACGGAAGAATTTTTCGGTGACTACGCGCCGATTGGAATAGCAGTCTACGACGGCGTCTGGCAGACGACGAGCTACGGAGACTACGCAGAGGCGACGACAGCAGTGGCAGTTGGCAGCGCTGATTCGAGCGGGGGCCCGGAAACTGGTACAGCATTGCAGTGTATGGTGAACGGACCCGCAGTTTCATCTAGCAGCAACGCAGCACGCCGAAGCACAAAGTTAAGTACAGTGCTTTTGAAAACTTTGTGTGTTTGTGGAGTCAAACTGAGAAAAATGGCTGAGTTTCAACCAAGTGACAAAAAGGCGGAACTAAGTTGTGATAGTGGGATGGAGACAAGGGAAAATGACCCCATGAATTTTAGTTTAGACGTGTCTCAACCCAATTTCAGTAGTAGTTTGACTGATTCATCCTATGTTAATTATAGTTTGGAGTCAGATCCAAATATGTCAGTGCCCAGTGAGTTACAGTTACCCATGCCGGTAGTTAATGTTAATAGGGACATTGTATCAGCAAATGAGGGGGCGAAGGATAATGTCGCCAGTATGCTGATGAATCTATTAACTAAGATGAACGTGTTGGATTCCAATATGTCAAGTAAGATGGATTCCAGTATGTCAAAATTGGAAACTAATATGTCAAGTAAAATGGATTCAAAAATGTCTAAATTAGGATCTGATTTAAGTAATGAGATGACTAAAATGGGCGCTGATTTAGATTCCAAAATATCCGATCTCAGAGACTGTTGGAAGCAAGATTTAGCAGTGCTCAGTAGTAAAGTAAATGTTGAAATACAGCAGGTTAAACTAGAATGTACAGAAAATATTGTTCAAGTGCAAAGTGAATTGACGACACGAATCGAACAGGTTACTGAGGATCAACAGCAATTTAAATCCCATGTTGATGCAGAATTAGATAAAGTATGTGAGCACATAAAAGTGGTAGAGAATTCCAATGAAATTAATCATGCCGCCTTAGAATGTAAAGTAAATGATACCAAAATTCGGTGTGAGAAACTTGGAGAGCAAGTTGTAAATAAGGTCAATAATTTAGAGACTCACATAAGCCATTTCAGTGAAAGTGTGAATGAGCAACTTTGTGGGCATGAATGCAGACTAACCAAAGTAGAACAGTGTGTTTCTAACCATAGTGGTAGTATAATTTCCAGTGGAATAATTGAATCTACCGAGGTTGCGTATGTTACCCACAGACAGTTTTTAAAATTTGACCCAAGTAAGAACATGCACCCCAGAGAATTTTGGAACGATTTTGAAGACGTTTTGCCGAAAGTATGGAGCGATAAACAAAAGATAGGCTTTATCACTTCAAATTTGATGGGAGAGGCCAGAGTATGGGGGAATTTAGCCTCTGAAAAATACGCGAAATTGTCAGAATTTAAATTAGCGTTCTTTGAGGAATACTGGGGAAAGAGAAAGCAGATGGATGTTCTTAATCGGTTCTGGTCGGGAGAGAAGTATGACCCCAAGAGAGAGGGCATCAAACGATTTGTTCAAAGGTGGGTAACAACTCTGTCCTACCTTAGTAATAAGTTAGAAACAGAACAGATCATATTAGGGGTAGAAAATAAGCTACCGTGGAACTGGAAAACTAAGATCATATCTGCGCCCCGAGATAACATTGACAAGTTCGTACAGTATTTAGAAAGGGTTGAATCCGTCCAAAAAGAAGAAGAAAACATGAGGAGGGAGCATCGCCCGCCTGCTAGGCAGAATGACAATCGCGCGGATGTAAACATTAATAGGATGGGTGTTCAGAGAGGCGGCGGATACCGTGGCAGTTCACGTGGTAGAGGAAGAACATATGTTAACAGGTTCAATGAACGCGAGCAGTATGACAGCGGCCGACAGATGTCAGGAGGTGAGGCGGTCAGCTGGAGGCATAGTGATGACGCACCGCGCTCGGAAAACCATTAATTGTCTACGAGTGTGCTGGCGATCGTAGGCAACAGCGTTTAAAGTTAAATCCGCTGGCAAAACCATTCATAAGAAAGCAGCCTGAACGACCACCTAACATAAATGTTGTTGCTACAAAATTTAGGGAGGATAACGTAAAACAGACAGAGATAGTAGCTTTAAGTCAAGTGGAGGTTAATGAACCAATTAACTGTAAGAATAATCATAAGAAGCCACTTATTGAAGAACTAAGTACTAGTTATAAGGGTAATAATCAGAAAGACATTATGCACAGTAAAACTAATGAAGAGCTGTCGGATAGGGGTGAGAACAGTAATAATGGCAGGGTTGTGACTGTGCTTGATAAGATAATTGATGTTGTAGATAGTTACGAAGAAGAGGATAGATTAGAGGAGGAGGTAGAGGTTAATGACGACGCCTTGGATAGGGTCGTAGAAAAGGAGGTTAATGAGAAAGAGGGGGAAACATTGGAAAAACGTTTTGACTTAGCAATAGTGGATAGGCTAATAGGAGCTGCCACTAGAATTGAGGGTGATAATAAGCATGAAATAAACCCTGTAAGTGTGAATGTGATTGCCACCCAAAAGACAGGCTTCGAAAGGAGAGAAATTGTGCAAGATTTATTGGAGGAAGCAGAACCCAAAATAAATAAAGAGTACTTAGGGCAACCGATAGTAGAGCTAAGAGTATTAAATGAACCAGTTAAATGTTTGATAGATACTGGATCGGAAGTCTGTGCAGTATCCCAGAACTTGGTAAATGAACTCCCTAACAGTAAACAGATTGTTAAGATGCCAGTAAGTGGCTTGAACATTGTAGTAGCAACCGGTAAGACTAAGAAGACAGTAAAACAGGAAGTGTTTCTACCCATAGCATTTAAGGAAGTAGAAATAAGACAGAACTTCTTAGTTATAAATGGACTGAGTGTAGACATATTGGTGGGGGCTGACTTTTTGAATAAATATGAAGGATGGGTGAATTTTTCTACCAATGATGCTATGGTAAAAATTAAGGGTAAACTAATTACTATACCTTTCATCGGTAAGCAGCTATGTGAGGATCCTGAGCAGAATGATTTTCCTATATGTATTTGTAAAACAGAGAAATTCTTGGAGGGCTATAATGAGTACGGTGGCAAAAAAGTAGAGGATCCGTCTGAGCTTGTGAGTGTCAGAAATAGGATCGAGGAGAAATTACTAGAATTAATTGATATTGATGAAGCAAGGAAAAACGATTTAAGACAAATACTAGTCAAACATGCCGAGGTTTTCTCAGATCAACCAGGGCTAGTAAAGGATTATGAGTGTTTTTTGACAGTGCAGAAAGACGCTCATTTCTTCAAAAAACCATTTGCAATCCCAGAAGTACATAAGGAGGCAGTACGTGACTTAATTCAAAATATGTTAGAGTGGGGAATTATTGAAAGGGCTGTTAGTGTGTACAATAACCCGCTAGTCATAGTTCCTAAGAAGGATGGCTCAATTAGACTAGTGTTGGATGCTCGAGCATTAAACAAAATAGTACTACCTCAGAGAGCTTTGCACTCTTTGCAGAGCTAAGTGCGTGACGAGCACTAGGTCTCGAGTCGTTTGACAATATTTCTTCCACTTTCTTTTCCGTATTGTCAACCTACCTCTTCTTTCATTCAGAACTAAAATTCTATCGTCTTTCCTTCTTCTCTATCGTAGTTTTTAAGTGATAAAGTGTTTAAGTAATGAGTAGGAAAGAACCTCAGTGCAGTATAGGTTAAGCGTAAGGAATGAGTGTAAGAGAAAATCAAAAAGGATTAAGATACCTCAGATAAGTAATAAGTCTCAGTAAAGTAAATGTTTGGCCTAAGGTGTGAGTAATGCCCTTAGAAAGGTAAAATAACTAAGAAATGTAAGAGCCTCAGAAAATATGGTGACGAACATTGAAGCTGTTTGTTAAGTAACAGAACGATATGTTAAGACGTAGCATTAAGCTAATGTTTAGGAAAGGAAATGGAGCAGTACAGCAAAACTGTCTGTTCAATGAAGTCAGAGCCTCAGGAGGTGATTTAGTGGTAAAATGAGTAAAGGTACAGTGCAACAAGGTTGACTGTCAAAGGGGTAAAGGAAGTTAAGTTAAAGGGACAGTGCAGCAGGACTGACTGTCAAATGAAGAGAAATATGTGAGAAAAGGAGAAAGAATGAGCATAGTGTTTGGCTAGCTCGATATTAGGAAAAAGTGAGGCTACGAAGGTGAGTAAATAAAAAGCTTAATGTTGGTAACCAGAGGTGGCGTTTGTTGGTAAACAGAGGAGATGTTTGTAAACAAAAGGAAGTGAGGCTACGAATGTAAACAGAGCTGAGGCGACGTTGGTAACTCAGGAGGTGGATGTATGTTAGAAAGTATGGGTAACGAGGTTTCGCAGATTAGTAGGAAACGCTTTAACAAATACTAACCTGAGTGTGTGAAGTATGAGTATGAGAGTTGTAAATTAAACCCGAATGTGACTAGAGAAAACCTGATGTTGACAAGAAATTGAAGTAACTCCAGATATGTGAGATGAGGAAAGTACCCATGACATCGATTCCATTTTTGACCAGAGACACACAAAGCTCCCCAAGTTTGTCGTAGAGATTAGTATAAGGATTGTAGTGTTGATAAATGAATAAGTAAATATGTATTTTTCAGTGTTTAATTTATGATACAGGACTACAGGAGATTGCCTGGAGACAGAATTGTAATATTGATAATTTTGTGTATATTTTATATTGTTGTGTATTGTACAGGAACTGGAGAGTCACCAGTGCTGGCGGAGATTTATTATGTATTTGTGAACTATTTGTAGGAATTGTTTTTCTTAGTATTTCTTATGTAACCATAACTTGTTTGATTATGAGATGAAGAAGTAATTAAAGAGTAAATGCGCCACTTCGGTACTGCATTAGGAAAGTCAATTCACTTTTCACTTAAAAAAAAAAAAAAAAAAAAAAAAAATTTTGAAAATTGTACATACTGTAAAGTAAATTTTATCAAAAATATGAGACTTTAGAGTCAAGCAGATAGCGCCATTTATCGCTGCTGTAGGTTAAGACGTAGCAGTTAGAAAGGGAACTGAGGCCAGCTGATGTTTCAGGTGCGCCGAAGTAAACAGAGGTGGTAGCACGAGACTTGAAATGGACCTCCCAAGCAGGACCCGGTCGAACTACGAGTGCTATCAAAATCTTAAGTGTAAGTGGTAAAAAAGTGACGCTCACCATAGCGATAGTAGTGTTAGTGTGCGTGTGACGTACATCAAGATAGTATTTAGGTTTGTTTTCTCTTTCAGGAATTTGTAAATAGAATTTTGTAATCTGAAAAATTTTTTTTGAATGATGATAAAAGTGCATGTTTAGATATAAGATGTTTTGTAGGTCGTCAGCCCTAGGTATAAGTGGATGATTGATGTACAGGAACTATAAATGTTAAATAGCTGTTTGAGTAAATCTTTAATAGAAATTTTTTTAGAAAACTAAAAGTTTGTCATGAATGAAAAAATTTAGTTTCCTCAGGAGGTGTGTGGCGTCGCAACTAGTGCGAGCGCACAGTTTTCTATCAAATATTTACTGTGAAATGTAGACAGACTGTAAAGTAGCCATCAGATTAGCATATGTGCTGTAGCGGGCAGATTACCGGTGTCCGTTCGTCTGACGTCACGACCATATGGCATGTCTGTACCGTGAGAATGTAAGACCTGTGCGCTAACTAGCCGCGTGTATAACGTGGAACTTTCATCTTTAATAACTTCTAACTGAGGAACCTGAGGAAATTAAAAGTTAATATACTAGTTTCTGTTATGAATAAAAATAAGTCATCCAAATTTGAGCTTTGAAACCTGCATATTTTGGAAATTAGAAAAATCTTACAGAAAACGCAAATTTCTACAATTTTCGAGTCTAAATAAATACCATTATGTATAGATCACCTTCAGTGACCATCCAACTATGAAACAAAATCACCTTCCGTGCTTTTGTATTTATTTTGAGAATTTTACTTTTAGAAATTCACCTATAACTTTGTTAAAACCATAAATGTTTTGAATTTTTGTGAACAGTTATTTTATATGAGTAGGTGAGAGTGAATGAGTGTGCCTGAGTGGATGAAAGAGGGACATTCGCCATTCTTTGCAAGTGTATAAAATCTAGGTTGGAACTCGCAAGTGTTCAGACGATGTAACCGTGGGAACAGAGTCGCCAGTGGTTCCCCATCTTAGTGAATGTCGGATGTCCAAGAGTGTATGGTATTGTACAAGCAGCCAGAACGTTCGCGAGTATTTAAATAATTTCTGGAAATAAAGTAAAGTCTAGTTTTCCTTTCGGTTTGTTAAATTATACAGTAAATTTTGTGTAACAAGAAATCATGACGTAAATGATTCAGAAGTCATGACTGGTGCGTGCTAGATTTTGGCGCGAGGCGCACCCAAAGAGTTAATTCTGATTGGCTGTGTGATGTGTGAGCCAATGAGATGCGAGGACGGTTAGCAGACTAGGAGAGTGAGTCGCGAGTGGATGGGGGGGTCGCGAAGGAACTGTGATCGAGAAGAGACATGCTTGATGTGTCCTCGCGAATAATGTGTAAAATGAAGTCATAAAACGGCTTCATCGGTTCGGTACTGTGCGATTTGAGACTGGAAGAGTCCAGTAACGCGTAGTGTGAGTTTGAGCGAGTTGTGACTTTTCGTTCCGCGAAAGACGCAAGTAACTTTAATAATTAAAAGCGTGGCGGTACTTCGTAAACTTTTACTAAGTGCTTATGGCGAGCATTAACGTTAAAAAACGAACTATTATTGAACATCGACTGCAAACGTGTATGTTAGAAAATCGTCTGTGTTGCAGTTAAGTAAATTCCGTAACTTTGAAAGCTAATTCTGGCGGGGTTTGAGTGTGGATAGAATTGTGAACTGAACTTTCTTCAAACGTAGATTAGCGGGCTGATGATCAGGCTTAAAGACAATAAAGAGCTTAAATAGAATTACCAACTTCGCGTTCTCGTTTGAGTAAACAATTACTACCATTCCAATAACTCAATTTATTTAGGAAGATTGCTCATAGATTGTATTTCAGCAAACATGTATCGCGGCCTCCGGTGAGCGGCTATTAAATTGCAGTTTCTTCAACACTGCTTTTCTGCAATTTCTCCAGTAGCTGCTATCAGGAGAGGCGAGTGCAGCAACTACCTAAGAAACGAGGTAGGTGGATTTTCTTTCAGGGAAAGGAAACTGCGCGAAAAGAGCCTGACCCGTCGCAAGTGTAGCCACGTATAGAAGTGAAACTTGGACGATAAATAGTTTCGACAAGAAGAGAATAGATGCTTTCCAAACGGGGTGCTACAGAAGAATGCTGAGGACTAGATGGGTAAATCACATAACTAATGAGGAGGTATTGAATAGGATTGAGGAGAAGAGGAGTTTGTGGCACAACTTGACTAGAAGAAGGGATCGGTTGGTAGGACATGTTGTGAGGCATCAAGGGATCACCAATTTAGTATTGGAGGGCAGCGTGGAGGGTAAAAATCGTAGAGGGAGACCAAGAGATGATTACACTAAACAGATTCAGAAGGATGTAGGTTGCAGTAGGTACTCGGAGATGAAGATGTTGGCGCTGGATTGACTAGCTTGGAGAGATGCATCAAGCGAGTCCGAACTGAAGACCACAGCTACAACAACAATAACACAACATTCAAGCGCCTTTTTCTTCGTGCTACGTAATATCTAAGTTCCAAACGGGTTTCGCCTTTTGCACAGAGTTCGTGCATTTAGCTGTTATTTATATTATTATAAAATATTCTTGAGAACCTCGGGCCACACGAATACTTGATCAGAGCCGGGAGAGGTCTACGGGCCGCAGTTTGACGATATTTTTTCGCTACACGATAGTGACTGTTTCTTTTTCTTTCTTTTTCTTGCTTTTCGAGCTAAATGAGCGTGTAACATCAGAGATTGCTCATCAGATGGGATGGGCAGACAGGCCAGCGGTGGTTCCCAGCGTTGGCCGCCTGTCGTCATTTACTCGGCACGCAGCCGCTCGGCAAATCCCGATGGCTCTGGCGCTAGCTGGGAATAGGGGTGCTTGCGCCGAAACGACTATCGCTCAGCGGAAGGACGCTGCTGCAAGAAGCCAAACCATCACATCAGCCGAGCGCAGCAAAGGCCCAACAGCGACGCACGGGCAGCAAAAAGATAATGAGAAATCGGAAAATCGAAAAGTAGTTAAGGCGCCTGCGGACGAGAATGTATAAGCGGTTGGTTCCGGGGTGCAGGGCGAGGGCAAATAACAAGGAAGGGCGCCGAGAAAGAGGACTGGGTGGCGGGAAGGACGAGGGAAGTGACGGCGACAGCGATCGCGAAAAAAAGGTGTCGCAGCGGCGGCGGTAGCGGCAGAATGCCGGCGGTCAGGATTGATGAGGGCGCTACAAAGGCAGCGGCCGGCGATAGGCAGAGGCCCGGCACAAGGGGAGCGTCCTCCGGCGCGGTTCCGTTTCCGTCTCGGTTAGACACGTCCGTCGCTCCAACAGGAGACGGTAACTGAACGCTGACGATTTCCTGAGCACTCGCAAGTCACGTAACATTCGCCACATTTACATTTCGTGTTTCCTCTTTACCATTTTGCTCTTGCACTGACTGGCCCGACCACACGTTATCTATTACCAAATACAATAATTTCATACACCTGAAGACGGGAGTTTAAAACCCCAGAACCGATCGTGGTTTGAGTAAATAAGTAATACAACTGAGGCGGATTTCTGTAAACAAATTACACTACTGGCCATTAAAATTTATACACCAAGAAGAAATGCAGATGATAAACAGGCATGCATTGGACAAATATATTATACTAGAACTGACATGTGATCACATTTTCACGCAGTTTGGGTGCATAGATCCTGAGAAATCAGTATCCAGAACAACCACCTCTTGACGTAATAGCGGCCTTGATACGCCTGGGTATTGAGTCAAACAGTGCTTGGACGGCGTGTACAGGTACAGCTGCCCATGCAGCTTCAACACGATACCACAGTTCATCAAGGGTAGTGACTGGCGTATTGTGACGAGCCAGTTACTTGGCCACCATTGACCAGACGTTTTCAATTGGTGAGAGATCTGGAGAATGTGCTGGCCAGGGCAGCAGTCGACCATTTTCTGTATCCAGAAAGACCCGTACAGGACCTGCAACATGCGGTCGTGCATTATCCTGCTGAAATGTAGGGTTTCGCAGGGATCCAATGGAGGGTAGAGCCACATCTCAAATGTAACGTCGACTGTTCAAAGTGCCGTCAATGCGAACAAGAGGTGATCGAGACGTGTAACCAATGGCACCCCATACCATCACGTCGGGTGATACGCCAGTATGGCAATGACGAATACACGCTTCCAGTGTGCGTTTACCGCGATGTCGCCAAATACGGATGCGACCATCTCGGTGCTGTAATCAGAACCTGGATTCATGCGAAAAAATGACGTTTGGCCATTCGTGTAACCAGGTTCGTCGTTGAGTACACCATCGCAGGCGCTCCTGTCTGTGATGCAGCGTCAAGGGTAACCGCAGCCATGGTCTCCGAGATGATAGTGCATGCTCCTGGAGACGTCGTCGTGCTGTTCGTGCAAATGGTTGTTGTCTTGCAAACGTCCCCATCTGTTGACGCAGGGATCGAGACGTGTCTGCACGATCCGTTACAGCCATGCGGATAAGATGCCTGTCATCTCGATTGCTAGTGATACTATGCCGTTGGGATCTAGCATGGCGTTCCGTATTACCCTCCTGAACCCACGGATTCCATATTCTGCTAACAGTCATTGGCTCTCGACCAACGCGAGCAGCAATGTCGCGATACGATAAACTGCAATCGCGATAAGCTACAATGCGACCTTTATCAAAGTCGGAAACGTGATGGTAAGCATGTCTCCTCCTTACACGAGGCATCACAACAAAGTTTCATCAGGCAACGCCGGTCAACCGCTATTTGTGTATGAGAAATCGGTTGGAAACTTTCCTCATGTCATCACGTTGTAGGTGTCGCTACAGGCGCGAACCTTGTGTGAATGCTCTGAAAAGCTAATCATTTGCATATCACAGCATCTTCTTGCTGTCGGTTAAATGTCGCGTCTGTAGCACGTCATCTTCGTGGTGTAGCAATTTTAATGGCCAGTAGTGTATCATGCCTCTTAGCTGCGGATGTTGTACGTACCAAAACTTTTGCAATTTTGCTGTTTAAATTGCGTACCTATTTGATCTGGAAGATTGTGGTCATCAGGCACTCTCTTACATCTGTCCAGGAATACTACATACAGTGATGAGCCAAAACACTTTCAACTCTGCTGAATGTCCTATGGTGGCACTGCGCACACGTAACGCGTTAAGGAAGTAGATAAGCGGAACAGAGACGAATCGGGAATCATTCTATTGAAGATATGGGACGCAAATGGGCAAAGCCATTTACATTAGTGACTTTGACAAAGGGCAGATTGTTACGGCCCAGCATGTTGGAAACGGCGAAGGTAGTCATTAGGTTGTTCACGTGCTAATGCCATGAGTATCTATGCAAAATGATTAAAGGACGGCGACGCCAACAAAAGGTGACAGGGTATTGGACGTCCACACCTCATCACAAAATAAAATGGCTCTGAGCACTATGGGACTTAACATCTGAGGTCATCAGTCCCCTAGAACTTATAACTTTTTAAACCTAACTAACCTAAGGACATCACACATATCCATGCCCGAGGCAGGATTCGGACCTGCGACCGCAGCAGTTGCGCCGTTCCGGACTGAAGCGCCTAGAACCGCTCGGCCACCGCGGCCGGCTGCCTCATCATAGAACGGGAGTCTTGTCCACTCTGTAAAGCAGGAATGGCAGCGATCTGTCACAGATCTGCTCGTAGCGTGCAGTGCTGGTGATATCAACAGTTGTTTCAGAGCACCGTTTAGCGCAGAGTGCTGAACATAAGGCTCCACGCAGACGACACCTACGTTTTCGCACTTTAAACCAACGATATCGTTTATTACAATTGCTGCGGATACAGGATCGTAGAGACTGGACCGAGGATCGGTGGACAGCTGTCCGTGACACCAAGTAGGTGACCGTGAGTCGAAGCAGAATCATCCAGGCGAAAAGCTGTTTGAAATATGGACCCACCAGGGACGCAGACTGGTGGGGGCAGTACGTATTATACTTCTCAGGACGCACACCTGTGCTTCCATGGGGCTTATGCTCGTGTTCTGTAAGTTTTGGAAACAGATGAAAATCGGATGGGGGCAGCTCGGGACAGTACGGTGGATGACCGATGACAGTAAATCAGAGCCGTCAGATTGTTGGAGACATCGCAACGCTCGTGTGTGGTCAAGGCATTGTCAAGCTGAATCAGAAGATGCTCCATGTGTGAACGAACGCTTCCAATTCGTAACTCGATTACAGCACACCGTTTCTCACGTACAGACATACTTGCATTACACACCGCAATGTTACACGCTACAATTTGGAGCCCTCTATCGGCAGAGCGTTGCAACTAGCGTCAACGAAGCAGGAAAGTCGACCGACTACTACGTATGACAATATGTAACATGTCACCCGATACTGAGAACAGAATAAAAAGTGCGGAGGCATTACTTTTCAGTGCACTCTCGTATATTCGTTTATGACAGGCACAGGAACAAAACCAAATTAAAGGCAGATATACTTAATCTATATGTATTGGACATGAGAGTAAGGCCGAAAGAGGGATGAAAAGAAGACCGTGATAGAATACATCGAATTTTAGATAGTGGAAACGAAAGTAGCGCGACTGATTAAGGAACTGAGAGAGAAAGCAGTGTCACTGATAGGAGATGGAAGCATTTGTTTTACAATTGACAGAGAGGAAACCGACCAAGCACGTTAAATCTTGAGGAAACATTATCAGATCGATTATGAGGTCGACAGAAGGAAGTGTTTTAGCATCTTCTTAAAAACACAAGGGCACTGAATGCTGCACAGGTTGTAGGGTAACTTGTTCCGGGGACGGACAGCAACATTAGAGAAGGATTAGGCTTTTTTTCCCGTGAGTGGACTCAGCTGGGGTACTGAATAAGCGAGACCTTGTGTTATGGTGAGGTGACAGGTACTTGATCTCTACTCAAGGTATTGGTGTGTGTGGGCATTGGGAAGCCGATGAAGTAAACCATATACCAGTCAAATAACGTGTGTCAGCGCAACCATACTAACTGGAAGTATGAAACGCTGACGTGCTCAAATAGACGGACGTGGTAACTGAAGGCACCAAGACAGATAGATTTTACTGTGGACCACCTTCATCTCTTCATGTTTGATATCTTCGTAACGTCGATGGCATCTTCAAGCAAGATGACTGTTTGTGGCACAAGGCCACAATCGTGCCGCAGTGATTTGAGGAACATGATAAAGAGCTGAAGCTTGTGTTTTGGCCACCATTCTGAACCCGATGAAGAAAATCTGGGATTATTTTTTCTGAATGTCTAGAGTTTTCACCCCATTAGTGGAGGTTCCGTAGGAAGTATGTTCACTAAAGTTGCGGTAAGTTCCTAAAATTTCTGAACGGCCTGCGGGCAATTGGAAGTCTTCCTGCACGTGGTGACAACATCTTCTGTCCAGTTGGGGACATCATCCGAAATGACACCAAACTTTTTCACTGGGCCTTGATACGTTATCGTGACACTATCTTATGTTTGCGGTTTTATTGACAACCAATGTGGACTCCTGTGAAAGGAACATATAAATGCTTCTGTCAAAACATTTTCGTACGCAATTGTGAAATACTCATTGCGGTCTTTTCCGCAGGGATTTGAATGACGCCTCCGGAATTCGTTTCACACCTCCCGAATCCACATCTATATCTACAATGCGCAAGCCATTTTCCGGTAGTACCGGGTACTTCGTGTACCAGTGTCCATATAACTCTTTCGCGTTCCCCTTGCGAATGTTGCAGTTGAAGAACGATTGTTGGCTAGCCGTCTAATTTTACCGTAATGGATTCTTTCGCAGCATATGAGTAGGAGGAAGAAATAAGTTGGTTGACTCGTCGAGGTATGCACGTTCTCGTAATTTGAAAATAAACCAAGCCATAAAGCACAACGCTTCTCTTGCATCGTTTGTGCCAAGACTTGGACAAGCGTCGCCGTAAGGCTTTAGCGCTTACTAAATGAACCTCTGACGAAATGCGCCATACTTCTTTGGATCTCCTCTATTTTCTCAAACATTTAGTCATAACGGGTGAAGTTCTCAGACTTTCACACCGGGCGAGGTCCTCGAACTGATGAGAATACTCAAGTATTGGTCAAACTACTGATTTTTGAACTACTTTTTTCATAGGTAGACCACATTTCCTCAGGACTAATCCAATGAATCTCAGTCTTTCATTTGGGTTTCGTATGATGTTTTTCAGTTGTTCGTCTGACTTTAAATTACTCTGTAAACATACTTCCAGATGTTTAATGGATGCGACTCTTTCAAATGATTGCTCGGAAAAAGTGTAAACAGAAAGGAAGGAGTGTTTCCGTATACATCCGCACTGCGTTACATGTGATTGTATGATGGTCAACTGCCAACCTTTGCTGGCATTTCACTACTTTTCCAGTTCTGCGTCTTGTCTATTATAACAGCTTATGTCATTCACGTTCGCTTTTGAGCTGCCGATGGTAAGTCAGGATTTTCTTTTACAATAATGTCGTTTATACGAATTAGTACAAATACCATTATTTAGAGTAGAATGATGTCACTATCCAAGTGACAGGGTTATCGGCGTTAGGCTGAAAGAAGTATACAGATGTAAGTTATGTGCCAATTTCACGAATGGTGACGAGCTATTGGAGGAAGCATACAACGCTGTATAGAAAATCATGGAAGATAATCTAGGGTGCTGCCAAACAGCAACTAGTGATTGGAATGCCGTTATGGGATAAGGAGGGAGGGACCATAGTAGGTAGGTAAGGTGTTGAAAAGAGGTATAGTAGAAGTGGGAGACTTATTGACATCTACAGGGAAAGACAGTTATTAGCTTCAGATACTTGGCGGAGGTGGTGAGAAATGAAACAAAAATAGTTCAAATGATAGCGTGAAAAATGAAGAGATGCTAAGAGAAGAGGAGAGCAGAGACAGGTATTGACTGTAATGAAAAGAAGAAGAAGAAACTGTTTAGGGCGTTTATTGAAAAAGAAGTGGAACTTATAAAAACAGTCTTAGACGGTGTAACGTTCTTTATATTTAATGAAATTCTTAAATGAATGCCTGAACTGGGAAAGCATGCAAAACTCGAGTTACCGTGTAGCGTGTTGTGACTGCAAGTGATGTGCTTACTCTCTGTTGTTGGCAAAACTTTATACGAACTTATTTGGCAAACCAACTCCTAACACCAATAAAGAAATACAGTCACTGCAAAATACATTCAGTACCTTAGGTACTGAATCCCCTGGCCCTGTTGAAAACTGATAACTTTAGTCCCTGTGCACATAACAAATAAATAAAATTGTCTTACCTCTAAAGCAGGAACGGTGGATCGCGTTATATTCTGTTCTCTCATGAAGAAGAATAAAATATAATAGCTACAGGCTCGCGGTGAGCAGTGATGGCGATAATACTTTGAAATATACATGAAATTCTTTTGGCTGATATATGAAAATTCAATGTTTTAAAAAAAAAAATTATGACCTGAACAGGGAGACGGCAGTGATTTGGATGAATTGCTAACACTGCCTCTTTCAGTAGTGAAGTTGTATTCGAAGTTAAGTTTGGCTTTTCAAAACATCTGACAATTGAAATTACATTACTCAGAAAATTACACCCTTTTCACTAAATGAAAAACTTTCTTTGCTGACGTAGTCACAAACAATGAGATTTGTACGGCAAGTATTATCTAACATTACTAAAAAGCATAAAGACAAATCATCAAATGACGTACACCTGCGTTAACAAATCTTGGAAACATTACAAAAGGGAAATGTCTAATTAGCCTATACATCAAATCTGTTTACGTACATTCTGGGGTTACTCAACATAGAACTCACTGTTGCCAATTATCAGTCAGTTCATTAACTTCTTTACTTTAACTGCGAGAAGAATTCTGCTTCCTCATTTATATTTCCAATAATACATGTACTCGTAAAGCTTCTTTGCAATATCAACCCAGTAATCCTTTCTTGTCATAATTAAATTTACATTTCATCATTTCACTTTAAATTCCATTATAAAATAACTTACCATTTTTAACTACCAATTTTACGCGTGGTGTAACAGAAAATAATGATATGAGAAAACTCCTACATTTTAAACTAACACTTGGTGACTTTACAGAGCACACCACAAAAACTGCCTACTGCATCCTCTTTCACTCACCAACTGATACACACTCACTGCTGAGCGCCAAGCGCTCTCTTACTCCAACAATCTCAGACCAGAAGCAGTATCTTTGGCTCCGCGGTAGTGCAAAGTCAGCGATCCGATTTGTAGGGACCATCAGAGACATACGTCGTTTACACTGTAATAGTTTCGTTTTAGTTTACATAAGTATCATTACAGTATTCGGGTTCCACATACAAATGTACCCCAGTAGACTCCATTCAAAGAGTATATGGAAAGGATGAGGAGGCGAAGAAGGAAGAGATTTGAGATCCTGGTCGATGTTCTAGACGGCAACATATCCAGCAGCATTAAGAAGGAAGCTAAATTTCTTGCATTGTCAAGCCCCTTAGTTTTCACGGTACATTAATCTCTACTAGTAGCTCCCTACCCTCGAATGTTTAAAGAATCTAGCTCCTACGTACAAAACAGCTTCAAACTTCTGATTACTTTACCAATGAGTTAACGTATGAAATATTTGACGTTGCCCATGTAAAATCTTTATGTGTAAAGACACGAAATCGAAAAAAGTTAGTAAAGAGTTTGAAATTATTTTTAAAGTTTGTTGCAAGTCGGTAAATGCTCTCATTATCACATACTGGAGGAATATAATCTGGGTAATTTGCACTTTGTTTTAGCAAAAGCTACTTTATCACGCATCTCGATGTTTATCGTGGTATATCTCCTGAACTGTGTGTCCTACAGTGGTATAATTCTGCAGGTACATTTTGTGGCATATGTGGCAGAAGTAATAAATTAAAACGCAATGCTTCATTTGCAATTTTATTGCATGAACAGCGAAAATGTCGTAAGCGATAACCATTTTTCCTTTCATCATTTTGTAGAAGATGTCACCGAGAAAAAGTTTCGTAAATATCTGAAATTGTGTGTAAAGGTCGTTGGAAGTCTCCGTGCTCTCATTCTCAAATAATGGGTGAATATAGACTGGGTAATTTACGCTCCCTCAAGAAATTTACACAGTTTCTAAGTGTAATATTTTTCCTGCTGTCTTAAACCTTAAACCTAAGAGTACACTTTTGATCAGCAGATTATGATAGCATTTTAAATTTTTAGATTCGATCAATAATTTTACGAAGTACTGAAAATCAAGTTTTTGTTGTTCCTGGAACCCTTTAGATAGGCAACCAACATCTGAGATTTGCACCGTGCACTGGGTTTGCCGTTTAGAAATGTAGGTAGGCTGGATAGAACGTTTGGAAATTGCAAAAATAAATAGCTAAATATTTGCTTAGTGGGTGACACGGCGCCCACGACATTTTCCTTGGATCAGCTCCCAGTAAGATATCCGTTCCCAGCGTTGGCTCCGAATATCAGAGCCACAGTTCACGTACTCAACTGTCTATATAGTTTTGGGTCTTAAAATTTGTGGCACGCTCGAGAACGTAAAGAATGTGAGGGAGCCCCTTTGCATTTTGGACTCCGTGTGGTTGCACTTTTTTTTCGAGGAGCCCCTCCCCTTGACGGACAGGCGCCGAACGGCCGGCCCCCCGGAGGCGCGGACGGGTGCCCCGGCGCAGCCGCCACAGCCCGCAAATTGCGGCCATCCATCTTGCCGCTGTCGGCGTTGTTCCTCCGCAATCAATCCAGCACGTGTCGCGCTCTCACTGCCGGCCGCCCTGGCCGGGCTGCTATTTGGGCCCGCCTCCGGTCTGCTCCCACGACTCGCCCCACTGTTCTCCAACACTTGCAAACGGTCCACAATCAACTGGGTTCGACACTCTCCTGTCGTTCTCCAGCGCTACAGAATCTGAAACGACATCATCATTATCATCAATGACAACATACATTTAAAATATTGGCCTGCACCGCTGCCTTCAGCAATTTGTCGACGTGGACGCAGATGTGTGCTGTTGGTGTTGCAAGAACATCCTTCAAAAACTCCAAGCACAGCCGTCTTGAACAGTCCGGAATACGCCTCACGATAAAAAGACTTAATACGAGGAGATTTCAACAACTAATACAACACATTTTTTCCTCGTACAGTTTCAGGCCTCCCCCCATGAACCATGGACCTTGCCGTTGGTGGGGAGGCTTGCGTGCCTCAGCGATACAGATGGCCGTACCGTAGGTGCAACCACAACGGAGGGGTATCTGTTGAGAGGCCAGACAAACGTGTGGTTCCTGAAGAGGAGCAGCAGCCTTTTCTGTAGTTGCAGGGGCAACAGTCTGGCTGATTGACTGATCTGGCCTTGCAACATTAACCAAAACGGCGTTGCTGTGCTGGTACTGCGAACGGCTGAAAGCAAGGGGAAACTACAGCCGTAATTTTTCCCGAGGACATGCAGCTTTACTGTATGATTAAATGATGATGGCATCCTCTTGGGTAAAATATTCCGGAGGTAAAATAGTCCCCCATTCGGATCTCCTGGCGGGGACTACTCAGGAGGATGTCGTTATCAGGAGAAAGAAAACTGGCGTTCTACGGATCGGAGCGTGGAATGTCAGATCCCTTAATCGGGCAGGTAGGTTAGAAAATTTAAAAAGGGAAATGGATAGGTTAAAGTTAGATATAGTGGGAATTAGTGAAGTTCGGTGGCAGGAGGAACAAGACTTCTGGTCAGGTGACTACAGGGTTATAAACACAAAATCAAATAGAGGTAATGCAGGAGTAGGTTTAATAATGAATAGGAAAATAGGAATGCGGGTAAGCTACTACAAACAGCATAGTGAACGCATTATTGTGGCCAAGATAGATACGAAGCCCTCACCTACTACAGTAGTACAAGTTTATATGCCAACTAGCTCTGCAGATGATGAAGAAATTGAAGAAATGTACGATGAAATAAAAGAAATTATTCAGATAGTGAAGGGAGACGAAAATTTAATAGTAATGGGTGACTGGAATTCGAGTGTAGGAAAAGGGAGAGAAGGAAACATAGTAGGTGAATATGGATTGGGGCTAAGAAATGAAAGAGGAAGCCGCCTAGTAGAATTTTGCACAGAGCACAACTTAATCATAGCTAACACTTGGTTTAAGAATCATGAAAGAAGGTTGTATACGTGGAAGAACCCTGGAGATACTAAAAGGTATCAGATAGATTATATAATGGTAAGACAGAGATTTAGGAACCAGGTTTTAAGTTGTAAGACATTTCCAGGGGCAGATGTGGACTCTGACCACAATCTATTGGTTATGACCTGTAGATTAAAACTGAAGAAACTGCAAAAATGTGGGAAATTAAGGAGATGGGACCTGGATAAACTGAAAGAACCAGAGGTTGTACAGAGTTTCAGAGAGAGCACAAGGGAAAAATTGACAGGAATAGGGGAAAGAAATACAGTAGAAGAAGAATGGGTAGCTCTGAGGGATGTAGTAGTGAAGGCAGCAGAGGATAAAGTAGGTACAAAGACGAGGGCTGCTAGAAATCCTTGGGTAACAGAAGAAATATTGAATTTAATTGATGAAAGGAGAAAATATAAAAATGCTGTAAATGAAGCAGGCAAAAAGGAATACAAACGTCTCAAAAATGAGATCGACAGGAAGTGCAAAATGGCTAAACATGGATGGCTAGAGGACAAATGTAAGGATGTAGAAGCTTATCTCACTAGGGGTAAGATAGATACTGCCTACAGGAAAATTAAAGAGACCTTTGGAGAGAAGAGAACCACGTGTATGAATATCAAGAGCTCAGATGGCAGCCCAGTTCTAAGCAAAGAAGGGAAGGCAGAAAGGTGGAAGGAGTATATAGAAGGTTTATACAAGGGCGATGTACTTGAGGACAATATTATGGAAATGGAAGAGGATGTAGATGAAGACGAAATGGGAGATACGATACTGCGTGAAGAGTTTGACAGAGCACTGAAAGACCTGAGTCGAAACAAGGCCCCCGGAGTAGACAACATTCCATTAGAACTACTGACGGCCTTGGGACAACCAGTCCTGACAAAACTCTACCAGCTGGTGAGCAAGATGTATGAAACAGGCGAAATACCCTCAGACTTCAAGAAGAATATAATATTTCCAATCCCAAAGAAAGCAGGTGCTGACAGATGTGAAAATTACCGAACTATCAGTTTAATAAGCCATGGCTGCAAAATACTAACGCGAATTCTTTACAGACGAATGGAAAAACTGGTAGATGCGGACCTCGGGGAGGATCAGTTTGGATTCCGTCGAAATGTTGGAACACGTGAGGCAATACTGACCTTACGACTTATCTTAGAAGAAAGATTAAGAAAAGGCAAACCTACGTTTCTAGCATTTGTAGACTTAGAGAAAGCTTTTGACAATGTTGACTGGAATACTCTTTGCCAAATTTTTAAGGTGGCAGGGGTAAAATCCAGGGAGCGAAAGGCTATTTATAATTTGTACAGAAACCAGATGGCAGTCATAAGAGTCGAGGGGCATGAAAGGGAAGCAGTGGTTGGGAAAGGAGTGAGACAGGGTTGTAGCCTCTCCCCGATGTTATTCAATCTGTATATTGAGCAAGCAGTAAAGGAAACAAAAGAAAAATTTGGAGTAGGTATTAAAATTCATGGAGACGAAGTAAAAACTTTGAGGTTCGCCGATGACATTGTAATTCTGTCAGAGACGGCAAAGGACTTGGAAGAGCAGTTGAATGGAATGGACAGTGTCTTGAAAGGAGGATATAAGATGAACATTAACAAAAGCAAAACGAGGATAATGGAATGTAGTCAAATTAAATCGGGTGATGCTGAGGGAATTAGATTAGGAAATGAGACACTTAAAGTAGTAAAGGAGTTTTGCTATTTAGGAAGTAAAATAACTGATGATGGTCGAAGTAGAGAGGATATAAAATGTAGACTGGCAATGGCAAGGAAAGCGTTTCTGAAGAAGAGAAATTTGTTAACATCGAATATAGATTTATGTATCAGGAAGTCGTTTCTGAAAGTATTTGTTTGGAGTGTAGCCATGTATGGAAGTGAAACACGGACGATAACTAGTTTGGACAAGAAGAGAATAGAAGCTTTCGAAATGTGGTGCTACAGAAGAATACTGAAGATAAGGTGGATAGATCACGTAACTAATGAGGAGGTATTGAATAGGATTGGAGAGAAGAGACGTTTGTGGCACAACTTGACTAGAAGAAGGGATCGGTTGGTAGGACATGTTTTGAGGCATCAAGGGATCACAAATTTAGCATTGGAGGGCAGCGTGGAGGGTAAAAATCGTAGAGGGAGACCGAGAGATGAGTACACTAAGCAGATTCAGAAGGATGTAGGTTGCAGTAGGTACTGGGAGATGAAGCAGCTTGCACAGGATAGAGTAGCATGGAGAGCTGCATCAAACCAGTCTCAGGACTGAAGACAACAACAACAACAACAACAGTTTCAGGTGAAATAATGCGGAATTTGTTGCGGGACATAGTGGAATATACTCGCTGCAGCCCCACAGTTTCATGAAGATGGTATAGGTGGCAGCGCTTTACGTAGCCTTGAAAACGGCTTTCTGTAACGGAGACGCGTTCCTAGCTGAGAGCTGTCACTGAATTTCTTTTGGCGGAAAACCAGAGCATCTCAGATATTCATAGGCTCTTGTAGAATACCTACGGAGGCCTGACAGTGAACAAAAGAACGGTGTGTCGTTGGGTAAGGCGTCTGTGATCGTCGCAAAGAGGTCGCGCAATCCTCTCCGATTTCCCGTGTGCCGGCGGCCGCACGCAGCTTTGACTGCTACGTTGTTCGAACGTGCGGACACTCTCATTAGAAGTGATGGACGGATCATAATGAAACACCTCCTTGTTCAAATGGACGTTTCTGGTGGTAGCGCTTACAGGCTTGTCCACAGTTCGGATACTCAATGGTATCTGCCCACTGGGTTCATCACCACTAAGAGAAGACCATAAAAAGCAACTTACGACGACCATCTGTGCGGAATTTCATTCGCGATATGAAGATGATCTTGCCAAAAATCGTGAAAGTTATTTTTCGAACATCTTTACAGTTGGTGCAACATGGGTTCGTCTGTTCAAACCGGAAAGAAAACGGCAATCCGTGGAGTGGCGCCACACCAGCTCTTCCCCGAAGAAAATGTCCAAAGACGCACCCTCAGCCGGTGAAGTCACGGCGACGGGCTTCTGGGACTCTGAAGGAGTTATTCCGTTTGATGTCGATCCTCATGGTGCAACGATCAACTCTGAAGTGTATTGTGCTACACTCAAGAAAAGAAACGACTTCAGGTCAGCGTGTTCGCCGCCACAAGAATGCAAACGAACTCCTTCTTCATGACGACACTACGCCCCACACAAGTGTGCGCACCAGAGAGAAGCTCACAAAACTTCATTGGACTGTTCTTCCAAAACCCATCTTACAGCCAGGACCTTGCTCCTCCCGGCTTCCATCCCAATGAAGGTTGCAGTTCGCGGGAAGCAGTACGTGGATAGTGGAGAAGTTATTACTGCAGTAAGACGATGGCTTCGGCGTCGAGCAGTGGAGTGGTACCATGCGGCCATACAAGCCCTCCTAGAAATGTGGCATAAGGTCGTCGCACTGAACGGATATTAGGTTGAAAAAAAAGGTTATGTAGCCAAAAGAATGTAGAGTAGTAGGGTGTATTGCAATCCGTAATGAAACCAATCCGCTTTCGGAAAAGAAAGTGTTGCAATACTTACTGAACGCCTCTCGCGCTTCCCAGTAGATGAAATTACTATGGACACAACCAAGATAGACGATACAGATCTGTGAAAGACAAACACACAGCCTGTCAAGAGAAGCGAAGCACACAGGAGGGGAAGAGCAAACGAAATGAAATTTCACTGGTTGAAATAGCATGTGATGTTATTCCAGTATGACGTTGCATCCCGCCCCTCTCCCCCTCTGACCTGGATACATGCTCTGATTCGTTTGTGATGGGTATCATGGGGCCGTTGTATCCTCTGCTGAGGCAAGCTGGTTCAAATGGTTCAAATGGCTCTGAGCACTATGGGACTTAACGTCAGTGGTCATCAGTCCCCTAGAACTCAGAACTACTTAAACCTAACTAACCTAAGGACATCACACACATCCATGCCCGAGGCAGGATTCGAACCTGCGACCAGAGCAGTCGCGCGGTTCCGGACTGTGCGCCTAGAACCGGTAGACCACCGAGGCCGGCCTAGGCAAGTTGGCCCACAATTGTTGTAATTGCTCCTGGAGATTGGCCTACATATATTCTATCAGGGACAGATCTGGGTATCACGAGTACATCACGCAGACAGATCATAGAGACACGTGCAATGTGTGGGGGACCTTTGTCCTGTTGAAAAAAGGCAACACAATACTGTCACATGAGAGGTAACACGTGAGGATGCAGGCTGTTTATGACCTGAAGTCACACCCTACGGCTCCACACACAGTGACGCCAGGAGTAATACCCCTCCGTCTGAGCAAAACATTGGATGAATGGGACTTCTGCCCAGGCCTCGGCCATACTCGCCGACAAATGTCATCCGGGGCATTGCGGAACGCAATTCATCACGGAACAGAGTGCGGCGCCATTCATCAGCAATCCACGTTTGCCGGTCACTGCACCATTCCAAACGCAACCATATTTGTGTTGTGATGTTAACTGCAAAGTACACAAGGGACGGCATTTCCCTAGTCCGGCTGCAGTTTGTCTTTAATCAACGGTGTGGCGTGACACATACGTAATTTTACAGGGAGTCTATCACTCGTTCTCGAACGGAGTCCAGCGTCGGCCCACTGTCACATTCGAATGCCCCACAAATCTGGATACTGCATTATTCGACCAGCCGGCCAAATGAAGACCTACAATGACACCCTACAGGAACTCTGTCCGGTGCTGATTACGCAGCAGGAGTACGTGTCATTTCCGTGACCTTACAGAGATCGCTCAACATCTGACGCTGTTCACACCCCTTATGTACCCTACGAGGCCCGGTAACAACACTAAACACAAACATAACTGATGCATTCTGATGGAAATGAAACTCAAATCATTTATATATCCGCCGATGTTGTATTTTTCTATTTGGGAATCCTGTATGGGATGGTTAATGCAGTGGTTTCCCGTTACCTTCTGCATCCTCCTGCCGTTGACCATGTTAATGGTGCCTCCGCCTCTAAGGACAATTTCTCATCCCTGGGACAAGGCGGTGTCCATTCCTTACCCACTCATCCGCCACTTACTGGCCGTTGGCACTTGGTAAATTTGGTCTCCTTATACCGGGAGCCATTCGGTTAACAGCCATGTGTTAGAAAAGAAAATGAAAATGAAAGACACCCTCGGGCCTTGCAAACTAATACCGTCGGGGTCGGAGCATCAAGAGTTGACCAAGAGAGGCCGACGGGAACGAAGAAAGCAGAAGTCTGACACGAGTAAGTGGAAGCAATGCCAGACTTAGCTAAGTGCCCGTGTGGTTGATACACCCAAGATGGGAGCCCCGTGCGGGGCGATGGCCCATTCGTATCCAAAATCGCAAACCGCTTTAGTAATGCGTGATATGAATGGTGGGCAACGACTGGTGTGCTTTGCAATAAGGTCCCGGACCGATCCAAACCGAAAATATCGCGCTTTGCAGTCCACCTAATTGCCGTTAATTGCCGTTTACGTTGTGGAATGTTGAAAAAAACGCAGATCAATGACTTGCTGGAGAGGAAACCAAAATGCTTCGGCGGACAATTGGTCTAACTCTTCACAAACATGTGAAAAATGCTGAAATTCGCAGGCAGTACGGAGTAGCAACTATCGTTGAGAAGATGAGGGAAAGCCGTCTACTTTGGTATTGACACTTTCTTCGAGCACAACAAGAAATATTAGCAAAACGTGGATTTCTTTTCTTTTTGAAACTCGATATTAAACGATCTATTGGGAGACGGAGGCAACATTGGCTAGGTACTCTCCACAAGATCTCAAAATAGCAGATCTGCACATAGATCAAGCACAAGACTGCGCCAAGTGGAGACAGAGGGCAAAAGGCTGGGGGAGAAAAAGATAAATATTTCGTACTCCTCTGGAATTATATTGCAAAGCAATCACTGTGATTCTGCTTTGTTCCATACGCTGAAAATGATCGCTCCTGTTTATTCCGTATCTCTTTACAAGAGCTGTAACAGCTTCCATACTTGATTCCCGTCTAATATCAAAATTCCTCTTACGATCTAGGATAGATTATCCCATTACACAGCGGAGACACTTTTTTTTTCAAGCGATTCAGTTTATATTATATGGTACTAAGTGAGAGTCCAGCTTATACTTCCTTGCAACAACACTGCAAGCGCTACAACTTTTATAGTTTGATCCAGGTTCTCTTCTAAAGTTACCATTTACTGTTTGTCCCGTTGTGCCACAAAAACTATGACCGGAGAAATTTCTTTAAGTTAGGCCCTGTCGCGACACAACTACTTCTGTTATCTGAATCTTCTCGCCGTATTAGGTTGTTCGTGGGCCCGAACCTCTCCGAACTATTTCTTCTCTCTCTCTCTCTCTCTCTCTCTCTCTCTCTCTCGCTCACACACACACACACACACACACACACACACACACACACACATACTTTTTTCCATGTCAAGCAGTTA
Source organism: Schistocerca gregaria (assembly GCF_023897955.1). Lineage (NCBI taxonomy): Eukaryota > Metazoa > Arthropoda > Insecta > Orthoptera > Acrididae > Schistocerca > Schistocerca gregaria. Next base: position 460,587,911 of record NC_064926.1, on the reverse strand, counting down.
ATTGTTTTCAATTGTGTTAAGCGTTTCTGCTGTATTTGGGCATGTTTTTATGAGAACTAGTATAGGTATTAATCTATCACCAGCTTTTTGTTGTGAGTCACCTTTGTTACTACTTGTACCACGAATATTATTCCACAAGTATTGATTTATCACTGTATAATAGCACCTTTTTGTTGTAGGTCACCTTTGTTGGTTCTTATACGATGAAAATTTTTCGCGCTGCTGCGTTTTTGCTGTATCTGTTTCGAAAAAATTCTTTTGTTGTTCCCCCAGGTATTTGGAGCTCTGTTCGTCTTCGAACCTCTCATCGTGATTTAGGCAATTAAGAGCGAACATATTGCCTGTCTGTCGTCCTATACGAATGTACTGATTATCGTACGGTACTGAATTGAATTGCACAAATTGGTTAAAATAAGGGATTGGCTGTCAGCACGCATTCTGAGGCACCAAACGATTCGTCAGTTTGTTAATGGAGGGTAGTGTTTGTGTGGATGGCTAGGTGGGGGGCGTAATTATTGTAGAGGAAGGCTGAGAAGGAAACTTGTGCGAGATATATTAGCGCGGATATCTGCTTCAAATCGGACATTGGACTGAAAACCAGAACATCAACATGCGGACAAACGGCGCACCCGGCAGACTTTAGGCAATAAAAATATGTACCCATCCCTTTTGGTCCTGAATCTCACAGATGGTTTGTTTTGCGCCCTGTGTGTTAGAGCCGTTTCTCGCATCCCACTGTTTCGTTGGTCACGAGAAGCGGTTAGCGTTCGATCGCGGCGAGCTGCCTCATGAGGCGGAGCGAATCAACTGTTTGGGAGCAAGTGCACAGCGGCGGCTGCAACGCGGGCACCGCAAAAAATGCGCCGTATTTATAGGAGTGACTGTGACACTGCTGGTGCCAGCGTGCGTACGTAGTCGTGCAGTGCACCGATGCTAATGACGCGACGCGCTCAGACGTCACCGGCGCCGGGGCTGCGCTGGCCGCTCTCCTAAAAACGCCGCTGCAGTTCCGTCTCCGCGGGCGACGCAACTCGCCGCCCCCGGCCTGCGTCACGGCCGCTGGCTGCCTCTCGACACTGCAGCTGTGAGTCGAGGAGTGCACGCTCTCCGGTTTACACGTGGTCAAAGCAAAGCTGTATCGCAGGGTAGGCTGGGAGACCCTTCGGGCAGGTGCATCCGCCTAATGGGAAAGGCTTTTCGTTTCATTCGCGTAGAACGGTACCTCCACTTCAGGAAGTCTGAGAGTTTTCTGTTTAAATGTATCTAAGAAGTGCAGGTGACAGTAATAGGTGTATGTGTACTGTAGTGTCATGTTTGTGTTGCCCGCATCTCGTGGTCGTGCGGTAGCGTTCTCGCTTACCACGCCCGCGTTCCCGGGTTCGATTCCCGGCGGGGTCAGGGATTTTCTCTGCCTCGTGATGGCTGGGTGTTGTGTGATGTCCTTAGGTTAGTTAGGTTTAAATAGTTCTGAGTTCTAGGGGACTGATGACCATAGATGTTAAGTCCCATAGTGCTCAGAGCCATTTAACCATTTGAACCATGAAACTTCCTGGCAGATTAAAACTCACGCCCGGTACTCACAGCTTTACTTCTGCCAGTATCCCGTCTCCTACCTTCCAAACTTTACAGAAGCTCTCCTGCGAACTTTGCAGAACTAGCACTCCTGAAAGAAAGGATATAGCGGAGACATGGCTTAGCCACAGCCTGGGGGATGTTTCCAGAATGAGATTTTCACTCTGCAGCGGAGTGTGCGCTGATATGAAACTTCCTGGCAGATTACCGGGCGTGAGTCGTGCTTCGGTAGCTCAGATGGTAGAGCACTTGCCCGCGAAAGGCAAAGGTCCCGAGTTCGAGTCTCGGTCGGGCACACAGTTTTAATCTGCCAGGAAGTTTCATATCAGCGCACACTCCGCTGCAGAGTGAAAATCTCATTCTGGCATTTGAACCATGTTTGTGTTGGCTGATGATGACACAGGGGAGAGGGTGCAACCTTGTGCCAGCACATAGCTCACTCCTCTCGAATAGCCGAAAAGGGCCCAACGAGCTTAACGTTCCCATCCGACGGAAGGGCGGATGTCATTTGCCATCACTTCTTGTCACGCTGCACAGAGGTTTGCAATTTAATACAGGCTTGTGATCAGGAGCTCAGCGCTACCTCCTCTCCTCGACTTTGCCGTAAAAGCATTTGGAAATCTGCCTACAGCGTTTGGCGTACCGGAAAGTTACCCATCCAAGTACCGGCCACACCCAGTGTTGGTTAACTTCGATGATCTGACGAGAACCGGTGCATTCAGCGAAGCAAGACCATTGGCTTTTTGAAGTGAGAGGCGCAGACAGTGAGTCAGCGACTGGGTAAATCTAAAAGTGTTGCAGGAAGTCATCTACAAATTTTGAAGTTCGATAAAGGTTATACAGACACGACAGATGAAGCAATGAGAATATAAGAACAGTCAAACACAGGCAAAAAGTATTAAGAGAAATCTACTAGTAACAGAAATGTCATTAATCTGAAGAAGAAGTTTCTTAGAATGTATTTCTGGAGAATAGCGTTGTATGGAAGTGAATCATGGACTGTGTGGGAAATCAAAAAGGAAGACACCCGAAGCATTTGAGATGTGTCCCTATAGAAAGAGGTTGAAAATGAAGTGGACTGTTAGGATAAGAAGTAAGGAGGTTCTCTGCAGTATGTACATGTACAAGTGGAAAACACTGACAAGAAGAAAGGACAGGATGATTAGACGGGATAAACGGCCATGTGTCCAGATGTCACGGAATAACTTCTGTTGTATTCGAGGGAGCTGCAGAGGGTGGAAACTGTAGGAGAAAATATCCTATAAATAATTGGGGACGATGCTACTCTGAAATGAAGGGATTGGCACAGGAGGGGAAGTCGTGTTGGGAAGCGCAAAGCAGCCAGGAAAAAGATAAAAAGAAAGGTGCAACACGCATGAATGTAGTGCGTTGGTAACGGAATGCAACAAACCATAGTCATTCAAAAGTTTCCATTCTTTTAGTCTCTAAACCTCACGAAAGCGCCGAATCCTTCTGTTCACCGGAATTTAATTTGAGCTTATCAAAACTTTACTAGGCAGGTGAAGCTGTAGTGGTCCACCTACCTTGACGAATACCGATCAATAGCGTTTTAACAACAACCATTAAGTTTTATTGACACCGTGAAGAAATAAAGTTACATAGTTGTTGTGTAGTTAGTTTGTAAGTACATGTTTGCAAGCCTGATAAACACCGACATCCCGACGGCAGAGTACCGTAGCACGCTGTGAGAGGAGACATAACAAGATGCGGGTAATTTATTTTTAAAATCATCTGCACATTTATAACATACCCCTAAGCAGTTAAAACCCTTGAGTTGTTATAATACCTGGTATCAACGGCCTTGCTGCAGTGGTAACACAGGTTCCTGTCAGATCATCAAAGTTACGCGCTGTCGAGTTTGGCTAGCAGGTGGATGCGTCACCGTGGATGTGCCAATGGAGGAGCTACTTGATCGAGAAGTAGCGGCTCCGGTCACCAAAAGTAACAACGGCCGGGAGAGCGGTGTGCTGACCACGTGACCCTCCACATCCCCATCCAGCGACGCCTGTCGGCTGAAGCTGACAATGCGGTCGCTCGGTACCGTCGGTCTTTCGAGGCGTCTTCGGACGAACTTAGACTTGTTCTAAGAAAGTATCACTAATTATTTTTTCAAATACAATTATATTTATCTTTGAAGGCCATTGTTTTCTTTTTTGTATGGTATTTTTATAATTACAAATTACACGGCGAATCACCTAAAACTTGCGCCGCAAATATTGCGGGAATGGAAGGAGACGTTGATATGCGGATTTCACAGATTGGAATCGTAGGCAGCAGCCCGCCTTCGCAACCCCTCCAATGTGTATTTATTTACAAAGGGTAAAAATATTTCGATGGAACAATGCCTACTGACAGCCACAAGCAAAGCAGAGTCAAACAGAGTGTCAGAGATGTTTTTTGCAGGTGTATAGTGTAAGTGGTTTGTGAGATAGCATAGCAATAATACTGCAAACACCGAAAGTTGTTTGCTCATGTGGTAAGAAAATTGTTCAAATGGTTCTGAGCACTATGGGACTCAACTGCTGTGGTCATTAGTCCCCTAGAACTTAGAACTACTTAAACCTATCTCACCTAAGGACATCACACACATCCATGCCCGAGGCAGGATTCGAACCTGCGACCGTAGCAGTCGCACGGTTCGGGACTGCGCGCCTAGAACCGCGAGACCACCGCGGCCGGCGCGCTCATGTGGTAGCATAAACGAATGCAAAATGAAATGGCTTTAAGCACTATGGATCTTAACATCTGAGGTCATCAGTCCCTACTCTCAGAACTACTTAAACCTAACTAACCTAAGGACATCACAAACATCCATGTCCGAGGCAGAATTCGAACCTGCGACCGTAGCAGTCGTACGGTTCCTGACTGAAGCGTCTAGAACCGCTCGGCCACCGCGGCCGGCGAATATCGCGGACCGGATTGGTAAACACCCTCCCCAGGATGGTGTCCAGCCCGTTTTCTACTGTAGCCGCAACGTTCAGTATGTGCTAGGTCCCACCAAGGACAAGGAAGATGCTCGGCTCACTGCAGGCATGTACAGGATGGAATGTGAATGTGGAGAAGTATACATCGACGAGACCGGCAGTGAATTCACGTGTGAATTATGATTGGAAATAAACGTTTGTGGAACATCTGTATGTTTTAATTCAAATATTAATAAGGTACACAGATGGAAAACCTTTTTATTCTACTGTAACTAACAGCAAGGTACTATACCTCGTAGAGCATCGATCCTACGTGAAGAAGAAAGGGCGATGGATTACGACACAAAGTAAAGAAGATCATAAAATCTTCAACTTTTGCCATCTTGTCATCCTCAGTTGCGTGTAATATTACGGTATGTTGATAATTTTTACTTTTGGACCGTGTAATTACAACTGAATGAAGTACAATTATCGTGCCACACGAGTTTCTTCTTTATCCTTTGCAAGGCATCTTCAGTGGCAGTATCCGTGGGCGATGTGCTACATTTTGTGTTTTTGTTCCATTTTTGGCGCTGTACAGTTGTTTTGATGCAATGCAATTACAGTAAATAAAGAATTAAACACGAATCTTCCCCCTTTATGCTTCAGTTGTGTACTATACTGGAAAACTGTAGAACAAAGCAACTAGTGGCACAAACGAGGTTTGCGAATCCGTTGTAGTAATGAACTTAAGTAGAAGTAAAGAAGAAGGTCTGTAAATGGGGCCGAAAGGTTGGTTTTATCAGTAATATTTTGTATGAGTTGTAAATAAACGCTTGCCGCTGTTGAAGTTGGGGCCCTCGTATATGAGTCGAACGTCACGGTGCCTGCCTCGCAGGAGGGGGTCGGATTTAGACCTGTGTATGCCGGCGACAGACGCACAGAGCAAGTTGCGGCGCCCTGAACGGCCGGCCGTGTGCTGTGCGGTGGAACGCTGCGTGCTGTGGGCCTCTCCGGCCGCCGCCTCTATTTACTGCAGCGAGTTTGCAGCGCGGCGCGGTATTAGCTATAGCTTCCTCATCAATCACCGCGCCCGTGACAAGCGTCTCTCGCGCCATTATCCGCAACTTTACAATAATTGCCCCCGCCCACCGCTGTCGCCGGCGCGGGAATTATCTCGTGCGCGTTCGGTCGCAGTGGCGCCGCATTAATGGCGCTACCGTGCGATACACGGACACAGGGAGAGAGAGAGAGAGAGAGGCAGAGGAGGAAGGAGAGAAGGACAGGCGCAGGCGAGCGCGGCACCGGCTATACACGCGTCCCAGCCGCCGGGCCGTCAATGAGCTTTTATCTTCTCCTTTTCAGCGGAGCTCAGCGAACGGGCTGTCGCTGCGCTGCGCGTTTGCGCCTGTTTAAAGCCCCTCCCCCCTGCGCTACTGTCGCCGATGATGATCACACTACATTAACCAATAGCGCGCGCCGACCGCACAATATCCATTAGCACGCCGCTATCGCCACCACCGGCGACCATTGTCTACGGCGGCGTTCCGTCACCAATGGGGGCGCAGATCGGGACAGGCCGGGCTTTCATGCAAGGTGGCGAGCCCTATGGAAAACGTCTGCTCTCCCCGTCACGGTGCTGTCAGTTTTTAACAGCAGTATTCCGCGTAAAGAATGCCGCTTGGCACCTCCCTTCGTCCAACGCCTATAGATAATTTACTTCAGATTAATTTACTGAGTTACACCATTTCTGGGCCACGTGTGCTTTCCGTGTTCGGTATTGTAGTCTTCTTACCAGCTTGCGGTTTCAGAGCGAACGGATTTTTTTTTTTTTTAGGTCTGGAAATGACGGGGCAGTTTTTCCCTAATTCTCCGAAATACGTGGGGGTCATAGCAGTCTAGTCTGACTATAACGGCGGCTCCCCATATTACTTTTAATCAAATTCATGACTTTTCAATATAACGTACAAAAATTCATGACAAGTGAGTAAAAATCAGGCCACTTTAGAATTACCGACAATATAGACTTCATAATAATTTATAGTCATGTACTCCGCCACATTGCTGACGAGGAGTTAACAATAGTGCTGCATATACAGTTTAGATAGAAATACAAACACGAATTTCACAAATTTTGCATAGAAGACGACGGTACAGATCACTGGTACTTAAGTAGTACTTTTTGTTAGTGTGTATTTGCTACAGAAGCTTACAAGGGAAGCTAACACATTTGGTTTTATGATTGTCAGAGCTTTTACCATACACTATCTTGTATGAAGGACAACCGCAGCAAAAGTAGACATCTCGAGTAACAGCCACTTGGCTGCTCTTGCGAATTTTACAACGAAAAAAAAAAAAAAAAAGGGAACACGCTTAACGCCCTTGAGAAATTGAAAGTATGAGGTCCACTGAGCAGTTTCCGAGCAAACACTAAACGGATAACTGGAACTACTTTGATATTTTTAAATAACACTATCAGTTAAGCTAGTCTACACCTGTGCTTAATGGTTTCCTTAGTACTGGACCAATGACTCCGTATTTTTATGCCTTCAGTATACCTAGCTTTATAGCTTATGGTTTGGATTTCTGTACACAAAGATTTTATAGCATAAAGATTTTTAACCTGCTCTGCATTGTTTAAAATGTTCAGTAACATGCTTTGATTACTTATCACTTACTTCTACAATATGCTTAGGTAAGCATGCCTCCAATAGTAATTTATATGTTTATATTCTGATAATGATTTTTGCCAATGTTATTCTCAGTAGATGCTTATTTAACATACGACAAATAGAATTATTTTCTGCTCATGGTTGTTTGTTACCTGTAATTGTTCTATTACGTTAATCGGTGCTGGATCCTAACATTTTTTGTCTACGAATGTGACCACGCCACGCCAACTTCTATAGGTCATACTGCCCCACTGCACACGCCCAGACCCGATTTCCGCCACCGACACGCCTTATAGCTCAGTCCAAAGTTGTCCACCTTCCCGCCTCTGTTTCCATGCATTGCGATCTGCTGTATTTACAGTATGTCATTTTCATACAAATTTCCCCATCAGTTACCGTCTTTATACTATATTTATTACTAAGCGGGTTTTTGTTGATACTTTCCATATTTCATTAATTCTGAGGCAATATGGATGGACTGTGCCCCTATATCTAACGGTTAACCGGTTATGTTCGGTCTACTGACGTCCATTTGGATTCATGGTAGGTGTTTCTAGTTTTTAATTTTTGACTGGCCGTTCTAACCCATTAGTGGTCTTTCATCACATTAGGTTGGGAAGATGTTTCTTGACGGTTCTTACAGTTTTAACAAATTTTTTAGTCGCACTTGAGGAACAGCGGGCCCATACTTTACCCTTACCTGACAATTCGCTAAGTGCGTCGTTTTCCACAAACAAGGTATGTTCGGTCCCGTCCATGTTGCAACTTTAATGTCAAGATTTACCTAATGAACTGGCTTCTCGACTACGAAACTGGTTGTTAAATACATTGACGGAAAAAAATCGCGACACAAAAAAAAAAAAAATAATGAAGAGCAATGAAATTTCGGGAAACCGTTTGTCTGGGTAACATATTTAAGTGATTAACATGGCATGATCACAGGTTAATGTAGGTTCCAGTTAAACCACTGTAAATGTGAAATGCTGGTACATTAATAACCGGTGTATCCACCAGAGTGTTGAATGCAAGCATGCAAACTTGCATTCATTGTGTTGAACACATGCTGGATATCAGTTTGTGGGATGGAGTTCCAAGCCTGTTGCATCTGGTCGGTCAATACAGGAACGGTTAGTGCTGTCTGTGAATGACACTGCAGTTGACCTCCGATGATGTTCCATATGTATTCGATTGGAGACAGACCTACTGATCGAGCAGGCCAAGGCAACATGTAGACATGTTTTAGAACATGTTGGGTTGTAACAGCAGTATGTGGGCGAGCCTTATCCAGTTGGAAAACATACCCTGGCATGCTGTTTATGCATAGCAGCAAAGCAGGTCGAATCACCACAATGACGTACAGATTTATAGTCACGGTGCGTGGGATAACCACGAGAGTACTTCTGCTGTCGTTCAAAATCGCACCCTAGCCAGTAACTCCAGGTGTAGGTTCAGTGTATGTAGCACGCAGATAGGCTGGTTGCAAGCCCTTGACTGGCCTCTTCCAAACCAACACACGGACATCACTGCCACCTAGGCAGAACCAGCCTTCATAAAAAAACACAACAGACCTCCACTCTGCCCTCCAATGAGGCGGAATTTCTTACTTCATCTCTGAGGTATAGAAACACGCCTACCAACTACCGTTTATGTCGCAAAACTCCTTCTTGTATTGCGATTTTTTTTCCGTCAGTGTAAATTACAACTGTAATTTATAAAAGCAGCCAGCCGGTTATTATTCAAGATGTCCACAAAGCTTTATTTACTGAGAACACTCTTTTGATAGATGCCTTACAACCTGAAACAGTCACTGAAAATTCAACCAAGTTTCCGAAATGGTTTAGACATATTCGGTCGTTATGAAAAAGAGTAAAAATTTCTTCCCGTTTTTCACTGGTAGGAATATTTGAGTTCATATTCCGTTGCCACAGCTTACATCCACGGTATCTACTTACACTACTGCACTCTTCAAACAGATCTACATCAGCCACAGTGGAGTTCATGACACTAGATTCTACGGAACTATGCAAGTTTTGAACAATAACCCAGCCGATGGCTTTGTTTGGGATGATCCACTTCAGTGGCTGAAGACGTTCACACCATTCACGAATGCATCGAATGAAGATCGGGAGGAAGCTGTGGAGATATCGTGAAACTCAACAAGTGTCACTAGCCCCTCATTTTCCAACTCGTGTAACTGCTGTTTTGCTGCAGATGTCAAAAATGTTTCAAATTTTCTGGCTTATAATTTGTTGAGCAATATATTTACTTTGTTTGCAACTCCAATTATAGTTACATATTCTTTTTCAGTGAACTGAATACTGTTGGATAAAATACTTAACTGTCTTGAAAGAAACTGAAAGCCTATGAGAACTGATTATGGAAAATAAATCTTCAGGGTGACAGGACACTTGTCAAGGGACGGTAAGTAGGACTTTAATGCTTGGAAAACATGACTGGTCCTTCCAAAAGCTCATGGGAGAGATAACCATCAAGTTTTACTATGGATTAAAAGTTTCCTGTATTCTGCTTCAGAGAGCTCACAGAATGATATTAATTTTTCAATACGTGCAGCGTAAATATGATAATGTTGTTAGATTTTACAAATAATGAGCTGTACATCAATGAGCCAGTCGTCTGAGTTATACTTCATATGAGAGTAATTAACTGATGACCAAAATCGAAGCAGCAATCGGAAATTTTACAAGGCTGCGTTTATTTTCCCCCCAAAAAAGAAACAATATAAACATGTCACAGTAAAGTAGAAACAATGTAAAGAAAAAAGAATGTAAGCAAATGCAACATGCATAACGGTAGACAAAAACGTTCATTGTTCTTCTCCAACTTAACGGATTAGTACACAAATTCTGACAACTTTTTATTGTGCTCAGTATGGGTAGTGACCACCTCTGACAGCAATCCAGGCTTGACACCGACGGGGAATTCTGTGAATGATGTCGTCAATCTCATGTTGCGGCAATAACTCCCATTCTTCCTGCGGAACTACTGGCAAGTATTATAGAATGGTTGGTGAATGATGACATGATGGAAGCCGCCTCCTTAGTGCATCCCAGACATGCTCTATAGGGATTCAAATTTGGAGGGCTTGTAGGCCACGCCATGTTTGCAGCATCTTTCTTTCCATTGTCTATGGGGCGAGCATTATCGTCCATCAAAAAGAAGTCTGGGACTACAGCAGCTCGTGACAACCGCACACGAGGTCCGAAGATCTCCTCTCAATACCTGATAGCAGTTTTTCAAGCTGCCAACATAACTCCTGTCAAAACCATTAGGGACCCTCCCCGATATCGGTCTCTTTCCACAGTGTTTGGATCCCGAAATCGTGTTCTTTCATATGCGAATCCGTCGAGAATGGCTCTCCAGACGATATCGGGACTCATCTGTGAAAATAAAATTATCCCACTGTTCGACCGTCCAGGTGCCTTGTTGATGACTCCACTCTAGACGCTCCCTTCTGTGAAGAGTCGTCAGAGGCACACATACAGCAGGTCACTGACAATAAAGGTCATTCTGTCGAAGCCGTCTGCACACCATGTGCCTCGATACAACACGTGCAGTGGATGCTGCGGTCACATGACAGTTGCCTTGCAGTATTAAGGCGGTACCGTCGTGGCCCTATGACCAAAAGACGGTCCTCTCTTTCTGGTGTTACACGTGGTCGGCTCTGTCCTGGTGACCGGGTTACACCTTCGGTCTTCATAACATGTCGCCACCTCCGAGAAACAACAGAACGATTCACATTAAGCCATCGGGCCACGTTAGTTTGCGACTATCCCATTTTCATTCTTCCTATGACCTTCCACCACAGAGAGCCTGGTAGGCGTCTTCTCCGTGCCACACTGCACGGCCTGTGAATGTATACACAGCGATTGTGGATGTGAGAATACCCGGTAAACACTACCCTGTTTGATAAGGACTCTGACGTCATCGTTGGCATGGTTGTCCGTTTACCGGGATGCCATATTGCGTACAGAACACGATCGTACTGATGTTTGTTGACAATTCGTGTGATTATATCGTGAATTAGACACATAACGGGGAAATAGCAGTTTGTTGCTTTAATTATGGGCGCCAGAGTCCAGTGTTAAATTTCGCACTACAAACTCAGCATTCTCACCATGTCCTTTAATAAATGGAAAGTTCCGCAGCGCCGTACTGTTCAGTTTGCCTTTGCGTTTTTCCTGATTAACACAGGTAATATTAAGATGAGTTTGTCAAAGTTACTGCCGCAAGCACTGGAAACGTTCAGCTGCCGGGCAGCAGTACAACATGCTAAAGGTAAAACCCGCGAAATTGTCTACAAGATCGCGGTACAATCGAGCGATGTAGTATGTCGATCTTGACTATCAAAACAGTTCTGTGTATTAGTGAGCAGGAAGCGTTTCAAAACTTGAACCGAAAAAAGAGCTGGATCAGGACGTCCGATTAATTTGGGAAGAAAAAAAAGTCACGCTGCGTAAGGCGAAAATCCGGGACACTTCGCTGTCCCCAAAAAAGGTTTGAGGGTACCGGAGTACCCGTGAGTAGGTGTGGAGTCTTGCTTAGGCACTTTCCGGCTTTGTAGGCTAGTGTTGTCTTTTAAGTGTGTGTTCACGTGCTCGGTACACAGCACACGCAGAGCCAGTAGCTAGCTGCACGGTGGTGTTTCGATGAACGGAACAGACATGGTGAGATTTAATTAAAGCAAATAAATCTCTTTAGGTAATGTGTAAAACATAAACAAAGGTACAAGTAGTGTGTACGTGTCATCAGTCGCCCGAAGTGATGTGTGATCAATCAATAATTAGAAAGAATGTAGTGCATATCTCTGGGTGATAGCTCTTGTTTACACAATATGCTCTACAAGAGCACATGACGGTGAAAGTGGTGAACAGTTGTAAAAAGATGAAAAGAAATTTGCCACAAACTATCCTTGGGAAAGGTCTAATAAATTCTTCAACGAAAATTTTAACTAAATTGTAAACAACCAAATACGAATACCTATCCAATAATATTTCCTGAAATACGTTATTATACAGAAAATGCAGTAGATAAACGTACTTTAGCTATAGATGTATTACAGAACTTCGTCGATGTTGATATCGTTTTCGTAGGTATAATTTCGTGTGTGCGTGTAAATGAAATTGACAGTGCTTCTATACGATTTGCCATTGTGTAACCACCTGCAGTTCTGTCCTTGTGAGCCCATCTTCGGATGTCAGTCGATCTTCAGATTAATCGGCTCCAGAGAGAGTCAAGCTTGTGAAACAGTAGGCTCAACTTACCGAAATAGTTAGTTTGTTCTGTTTTGAACAAGTTACAAAAGACAAGGAAAATAAAAGACATAGGAGAATAACAGATCTGAAACACGGGTGAAACATAAATTCGATTTGTATCTCTAAGACATATTAATGTGAATTTTTGAAATTTACGCCCGCGTTTCTGTTAATTCAAAACATTCATGTTTAATTATAGGTCCTTAGGGAAGACGAAGTGTCGCGATAAAGTGTTGTATTATTTCATATTATAGTTAGAAATATTTCTGTTCCTAGGAAGCAGTTCTATTATCTTTGAGATAAGCATCTTTCACAGCTTCGTATTTTTCATTCCATTTCCAGCTCGATGTAATTTTCAAATTTTCATGATTAACGACGAAGACTTGTGTGACGACCAGCCTGGATGTGGTTTTACAGGCGGTTTAGCACATTACAGCTGGTGAATACCTGGCTGGTACCCAAGTCCCGCCTCAGTTACGCGAATTGGAGAAGTTTAGCGAACTATCGCCCACTTACAAATCAATAACACTACATGCAGACAGTTGGGGTACACATATTCGGTCCCGGTGGGTTAGGGGTAGTGTCAGGAAGGAAATTGAAATTCAATTTCAAGGAGCAACATTCCATCAGATGTCCATGAGAAGTTCTGCTCTAAAACAACAAATGTTAGTTTTATTTTTAGGTTGACGGTTAACAATTATTTTTGCTTCTTGTCATTTCCACTTCCTTGACGTACATCAAACCAGTTTTATTTCTATTGCGAAGTAAAGGAGTTTACTTGTATCTATTTGTAATCTGTACTACATTTTTTGAATTACAGTGATTACTTTTCTACCACATATTACATAAATTAATGTCAGAATAATGGCAATAAAATGCATTTCATCAAAAATTTTATCTTCAGTGTGCGACTAACTCAATTTTTTTCAGGAGCACTCATAAATGGTCTGCGTCCGCGAAACTAATAGCAAATAAATCAATAAATTAAGAACAAAACGGTAGCTGAGAAACCTTTGTTGTCAAAACAAATTATTTGTTATGTGTCGTTAGAAAGACTAAACACTGTAGAACCTGAAAATGTTGAAAATGGGGGAGCAATGGAAGAACAGGTCGAAACTCATCACAAGCGACGTTGATTCGCGCTAGTCGTTTACGTACTCGGTGAACATAAAAAAAAGTCTGCCGGACCACTCTGTGGCTGCGGTGCCGCAAGCCAGGCGACGGCGTACCGCGATGCGCACTTTGCGGGCCCCGCCAAGTGCACGGAATAATTCAGAGCCCGGGGGCGACGCGACACGCCCGCCTCCGTCTGCTGTCTGCTGCTCCCCGCCTCCTCGCTGCCTCCACGGGCCGTCGCTGCCCCCTGCCCAAACAAAACGCACCTTAATGGGGTAGTTAGTCGTCCGCCGGTTCGTTTGCGACATTAGCTTCGGCCGATAAAAAATGCACCCCGCTGTCCGACAACAAAGCGCCGACCTCGCGAATATAAACCAATAAACGCGCCGAGGCATATGCGCCGGCGACCCCCTAGTGGACGGCGATCGAGCCTGCTCTTTGTCCCTAATAAACAGGAGGGCCGCCATTAACATACGCCGGCGGCACAAAGCGGAGCTCAGTCGGCACCTACCTCCGGGTACCTACCAGTTTACTGTGAACGATGCACAACACCAAAAGAAACGAAAAAAGGAAGCACTAATGAGATGTTCAGACTACTGTAGCGGCTGAAGTTCCTTGAAGCGACGGTATTCAGTTTATTATTTACATTCGACACCGTTTGTAGTGACATGGCTTTTAACGACGAATTCTCTATAAGAGGGAAATCTAACGGTCCCGTCCAAATTCTATGAAAACCATATATATAAAAAAACGCGTAGTACGACATCGCTTATGAGACTTGTCGAATAAAACGACGTATTTTTTACTACATTCTTGAAGAAATATCGGCTATAGGGTCCATTGTTTATTTTTGATTACTACGTATTTGGGGATTACTAACAACAATCTAACGCTTATTCTCAAACTGTTGTTGTCTGCAAAAGTAAATAAAGTTAACAGATTACCTTAAGTAGGACGGTATACCGTAGAAAGCATTACTGTACTGCACTTTAAAAGTTACAGCAACTTGTTAAATATCTGAGCAACACTGTCTTTGTTGTGACTGTAGAAAACTAGAAAATTAGTTACAATATATTGGATATTTTCAGTGTTAGGTACAGTACATCACATTTGTACAACATTTTAAAGAGAAACATAGGAGCAAGTGTAGGCTTTCGTGTAATTTATGTAGAGAATAATGTCTTTTCATTTTGCTGCTCAAATGGTTCAAATGGCTTAGAGCACTATGGGACTTAACATCTGAGGTCATCAGTCCCCTAGAACTTAGAACTACTTAAACCTAACTAACGTAAGGAAATCACACACATCCATGACCGAGGCAGAATTCGAACCTGCGACCGTAGCGGTCGCGCGGTTCCAGACTGAAGCACCTAGAACCGCTCTTCCACACCGGCCGGCATTTTGGTTCTGTTGATTAATTTTTGTAATACATCTACTGGAACGAAGTTGTGCCATTCATGAGTGTTATACTGTACAGCACTTAACAGTACGTTTTAATGTGCTCAACATTTTAACTCATTCATTATCCAAGACGTGTTCGACGTTATTGCTACTTCTTTCTTCACTCATTAAAGGTTGTTACATTTTGCTGATATTTTATTCTGTACGTATTACATAAACATAGCAAAAACTCCTCTTCAGTCCTTCTCCACAAATACTGTTATGTAAATAATGCAGATGTACTATATTTCTGCTACTCTTTCAAATGTTGAATCTATGGGGAGCCTAAAATTTATAGATATGAACTTTTTATCAAAAAACAAAACAAAGACCCTGTTTGCGCGGCTATCGGCTATAGCAACTGTAAACCGTCGGTCCATTCCACTTCGTTATAACCGCTTTCGACTGTACTTACCTCTTAGGCAATGCTACGTTCTATTTCAACATGAAGCATCTGTTGCTCTGGAAAGAGCAGTTAACAGTTCGAAAGTTCATTCTAACACAAGTGACTTGAGTTTTATAAGTCAGCGCATGCGCAAGAAGTTAAATTGGTGCTGATTTTATAGCGTCATTTTTTTAGTTTTTACTCTCAGTTGTAGGAGGTAAGCAATTATGATACACGTGAATTACATGTAAGCAAAATCCTTCGTGACAAAGCATCGTGTAAAATACGATAGTCCTATGAAAAGTCCATCTAATGACATTGCTACCACGATACTACTGGCCGCTAAAATTGCAACACCACGACAATGGCATGCAATAAACGACAAACTGACGTATGACTTGCTTGCATATGCAGATAATTAGTATTCCAGCGCGACTGCACAAAGTATAGAAGATTCAACAGTGGACCTCTCATTAAGAAATCTCAATAGGCTGTTGTCTGTAAGAAGATCGAGCTATACCGGGTGTTAAAAGCGAAACGTCCAATAACTTAAGTCGGCATTTGACAGTGGTTTATCATTCCGCTGTATTGCTGGCCGCCTTGGCCCAGAATTCACGGCTGTCATGCAAATATGGGCTCGATGGATTCACAAAGGCCACACTCAGCGACATGGACACCAATGGCGGCTGAGACATCATTCATATTGTTCGCTCGAGCGTTCAGGATCGTGCTGCCACATAAGGTGCGCTGAGCCCCGAGAAGTGAGCTTATTTGCAGCACGATGTATCCATGCGGACTCTGTAGCTACAGGGACTGTCGACGCGGTGACACTTATTCCAGCTTCCAGTTACTCTGTAAAAAATTGGAAATTTGTGGCAAGGTCTTATGTGACCATACTACTGAGGTCATCGGTCCGTAAGTCTATACACCACTAAATCTAACTTAAACTAACTTAAGCTATAGACAACACACACACCCATGCCCGAGGGAGGACTCGAACCTCCGACGGGTGGGAGCGGCACGAACCCTGATAACGCCCTAGACCAAGCGGCTACTCTGCGCGGCCCAATGATTCTGGACATATGAGTCACAATATAGTTGTTGTTGCTGTTGTCGTTATTTTATCCTAGCGTACATAACTTTTACAGAGATACTGAATATGTCTTGGTATTAAAATTTAAGAATGACAAAAATAATTCATATATATGGACAGTTGCATGCTTACCATCTAGTTTGACAAAGCTGGGATTGGTAGTCGGCCGTGATCTTGTAGCAGGAATCATTCCGACATTTGAAGTAATTTAGGGAAACCACGGAAACCCTAAGTCAGGATGACCGGATGAGGACTGGAATGTCCATCCTCCTGAGTACATGACCCGTCTGTTTAAAACAATGCTACTCTTCTGGTTTGTCCCAACTGTACAATTCCGTTTTACAAATAAGTTACGGCCATCCTGTTTTAGGTTTTCCGTGATTTCCCTAAATCGCTCCAGGCAAATGCCGGGATGGTTCCTTTGAAAGGGCACGGCCGACTTCCTTCACCGTCCTTCCCTAAACCGATGAGACCGATGACCTCGCAGTTTGGTCTCTTCCCCCAAAACAACCCAACCCCAAATAAGTTAGTTAATAATGGGAAAGGTTAGTGCTACACTCCTCATCCATTTTTCAGTGTCAGGCTGTGTACGCACTGCACACATTATACACACATCACTTCGTAATGTAACGTTATACATACTGTCTGCTGACATCAGGACCACAACGACGATATTTGCTTTCCACTTCGTGTACTGCAGCTACCCATTTGCTAGCCAGAAACATTGAATCAGTATCCCTATGTAATGAGAGAGATGTTGAACTCAGAAAAAAGATAAGATGTTAGCATTACACAATCCATAGCTTTGGCAATAAGGTTTACAGGAGTAGAAAGAATGAGGGAAAGCTTATGTGAAGTGATGGATATTTTGATGTAATGATTGTTTTTCAACAAAACCATACTTTATGTTACCTATTTGATCCTTCACTGTACAGAACGTATTGTTTAACAGATACTTTAAACTACCTTTTCAAATAAGTCATTTTAGTAAACTCTTTAATCTCCTTTGGCAACCTCTGGTAGAAAATTCTGTGTTTTTTATGTATATATAAGTGCAAGTTCTATCTAGATCTTGTTTCCTGGTCATGGACACAACTGTTTGTGCAATAATTATCGGTAATATTTTTGGCGTGATTTTCTGGCTATTGAATTTACTCACGTGGTGTAGTTAAAACCGCCGATGTGAACAGATTTTTACAGTGAGTTGGACTAGCATTTCTGGTTTTTATTCTTATGGCCCGTTACTGTAATTTGAAAACTGTGATCACATTTTGTGCATTTATTTCCCAGAAAAGAACATCATAGCTAAAAATTGAGAATATGAGTCTATAGTGTGTACTGTAACTAGAACACGCCGGTTGTTATAAACTGCAAAGACGTAACGTACGGATGACATTCTGTTTGCAGATATTTTTGTGTGTTCACACCATTTTAATTAATACTCAGTATTCATTTCTAGAAATTTTGCGCTAATTACGCAGTCTCTGTGGGGTGTACCACGCGGAATGGTCAGTATTCAGAGATATAACAGGAACTATCACTCGAAAAAAAACTGGTAAACAACGGTTCTAAAATACGTACCATGAGAGCTATGAGCGCTTCATCATCTTCGATGCTGTGAAAAAAATCTCACCTCCTGCAAGCTCTTTGCTTTCCAGATTTTAGGAGGTAGTAGTACGGCTCAAAGCAAGGGAATTGGGCTCTGCAGAGCAGACCTTAAGAGTTTGGGCACGTCTTCATATTTCGTACTGTGAAACACATCTCTTCTAATGAACAAGTGCCTATGGCCCCTAAGGCGTGTACTTTAAAGCCCATGCTTAGCAGACTTTTATTGACCAGTTGTACCACTTTCTCTTTTCAGAAGAGTCTCGATCCTGAGTACAGCATCACGATGGACATATCGGTGTGTGGAGGCTGCGAGGATGTCAGACGTTCTCGTATTGCCATATTGCATTCGTCACTGTCATGCCTACGCACTACTTGGTGTGATAATATGGGGAGACGTTGAGTACACAACGTGACCAGCTCTCGTCCGCACAGCGGTAATATGGACAGACTGCGAGACACTTGTGACGCGTTAAGGTCAGTGGCTGTACTCTTATTTTCGATGTCTCAGTGTCATTACCTTTCAATAAGATAATACAAGACCACATGTTGTAGTACTGTGCTAACCTAAAGCGATACAGAGGGTGTTGGACAGTTGCCTTCTCCGGAACATTTTTTTGACTTCTCAGCCAACATCCAGCCATCGGTTGCCGAAAGACTGGCGTATCACCACTCGCCGGATACCACGACTGCTGAGTTGTAGAGTAAACGTGAAGGAACACTGAGTGAATTACCCGTATCTGTCATCCAAGCTCATTTCACTTCGATGCGCAATTGGATAAGGCACCCTGTTGCTCTTCGTAATTTCGCGCCTCTGTAGTGAACTTAGCCTCTTCGGAACATTCACACATTAACCGAAATGTTCGATTCCGTATAAATTTTGGCCAGATTTAAGTTAATTTTATTACTTACATTATATATTTATCATATTTCTGAACAAGTTTAATTCCTAAAAACCTATTTTTCTGATAATGTATTTTTATTATCCATGTCAATTCATTTCGTATTATCGATCTTGTAACGTGAAACACAATAATGAAAATTGTCAACTAAAATGATCAAACATAAATTTATAGGAAATATAATATTAATATACTTCAGTTTTCATACAAACAAAATTTCGAATTTCATTCATTATTCTTCTAATTTTGTTATCGATAATGAATCGATTTTATAAAATAACAGGCAACTACTGTACTATTTTTCCTACTGTCAAAATTTTCAGCCTTTGTTATTAACCATTAAGGCTGTAAATCTTCACTTAAATAACTATTTTCAGAAAATAAGATATAAATTAAATCTGATAATTTCATTAAAGACAGTCATGATAATTCTAATTTGGACTAGTAGGTACTGGAAGCTGGATTCGTAACATACACTCCTGGAAATGGAAAAAAGAACACATTGACACCGGTGTGTCAGACCCACCATACTTGCTCCGGACACTGCGAAAGGGCTGTACAAGCAATGATCACACGCACGGCACAGCGGACACACCAGGAACCGCGGTGTTGGCCGTCGAATGGCGCTAGCTGCGCAGAATTTGTGCACCGCCGCCGTCAGTGTCAGCCAGTTTGCCGTGGCATACGGAGCTCCATCGCAGTCTTTAACACTGGTAGCATGCCGTGACAGCGTGGACGTGAACCGTATGTGCAGTTGACGGACTTTGAGCGAGGGCGTATAGTGGGCATGCGGGAGGCCGGGTGGACGCACCGCCGAATTGCTCAACACGTGGGGCGTGAGTTGTCCACAGTACATCGATATTGTCGCCAGTGGTCGGCGGAAGGTGCACGTGCCCGTCGACCTGGGACCAGACCGCAGCGACGCACGGATGCACGCCAAGACCGTAGGATCCTACGCAGTGCCGTAGGGGACCGCACCGCCACTTCCCAGCAAATTAGCGACACTGTTGCTCCTAGGATATCGGCGAGGACCATTCGCAACCGTCTCCATGAAGCTGGGCTACGGTCCCGCACACCGTTAGGCCGTCTTCCGCTCACGCCCCAACATCGTGCAGCCCGCCTCCATGGTGTCGCGACAGGCGTGAATGGAGGGACGAATGGAGACATGTCGTCTTCAGCGATGAGAGTCACTTCTGCCTTGGTGCCAATGATGGTCGTATGCGTGTTTGGCGCCGTGCAGGTGAGCGCCACAATCATGACTGCATACGACCGAGGCACACAGGGCCAACACCCGGCATCATGGTGTGGGGAGCGATCTCCTACACTGGCCGTACACCTCTGGTGATCGTCGAGGGGACACTGAATAGTGCACGGTACATCCAAACCGTCATCGAACCCATCGTTCTACCATTCCTAGACCGGCAAGGGAACTTGCTGTTCCAACAGGACAATGCACGTCCGCATGTATCCCGTGCCACCCAACGTGCTCTAGAAGGTGTAAGTCAACTACCCTGGCCAGCAAGATCTCCAGATCTGTCTCCCATTGAGCATGTTTGGGACTGGATGAAGCGTCGTCTCACGCGGTCTGCATGTCCAGCACGAACGCTGGTCCAACTGAGGCGCCAGGTGGAAATGGCATGGCAAGCCGTTCCACAGGACTACATCCAGCATCTCTACGATCGTCTCCATGGGAGAATAGCAGCCTGCATTGCTGCGAAAGGTGGATATACACTGTACTAGTGCCGACATTGTGCATGCTCTGTTGCCTGTGTCTATGTGCCTGTGGTTCTGTCAGTGTGCTCATGTGATGAATCTGACCCCAGGAATGTGTCAATAAAGTTTCCCCTTCCTGGGACAATGAATTCACGGTGTTCTTATTTCAATTTCCAGGAGTGTATATGCAAATTTTTGGCGCCAAGTCCGTCAGAGTGGGGTTAGCATCTATTGAGGTTAGTAAATATTGTTTTGTGTTCTTTGTATGGTTCAACCAAGTTGTGCAATGTATATTTGAAAAGTGTCAAATATGTGATGGTTACTTATGTTTCAAGAATTTGGAAACAAAAGATGAAAATGGTCAAAAGCAGCATAATGTTCCTGGGATTTGTCATTTAAACGACAAAATCTTTTCAATAGGCTATACAGGAACAAAGGAACAAGCTATGACACTGAGAGTAACTTCGCAAGATCAGTACTATTTGTCTGCAAATATAGCGTATTTGCTCTTACTACATATTTGACCGTTGTTTAAACTATGAGACAGTTATTACAGTGTAGTAATTGTGTTTTTTTAATGTACGGACAACAAGTAAAAGCGATTTGCATCGTAATGCACAATACTGCTTACAAATTAATAATTGATTATTCCTACTATACTGCAATCTCACAAAACTAAAATTTCATTGTGCTGAAATTTGAACCTTAACTAAAGAAGGGAAATGTTACATTGCTACTACATCATCGTAAATTTTACTACTCCGTATTTTATTGAAAGGGTGTCATAATTTATTGTTTGTGCACTAATTAATTACAATTATAGGGTCTCCAGTGGTATGTCACATACAAAATAAGTACAAAATGTCCTGTCTAATGCCCTATACCTCCAATACCAGACTTACGGGATCCGAGTATTGGTACCTACTGCAATCATAAATTTTGCGAGGGTTCAGTAATCTGGGATTAATCACGAGCAGTGTAAATACGTTGAAATTGAACTGACTGTAACGACACCTTCTCTAAGGTAGCCTGTGCTTTTTGACAGCGATATGCACACAAAACTGACAGAACTGAAAAGCCGGATTACCTGAACAAGAATTTTCAACGTCGCGAAACGTATCGTTCTGGCGAGTGCACCTGCCAGATATGGGTAGAATAAAGAGCCGAGCTGGGCCGAACGGCCGAGCGTTTAACGAGGCGTTATTTATTCGCGCGGGTAGTGGAAGGCGACGTGAAGATGCCGTGGCGAATGCCCCAGATTCCGGAGTGCGCGCAATTTAGCAGGCACGCCGGGGCCCGTGGCAGGCGCCCAGGGGCGGCCGTAAATCTGAGGAGGCGGCCCGCCCGCTCCAGCACCGACACCCCCGCTCTGCGGCCGGCGGCGTCTGCTGCCGCTCTCTCTCTCTCTCTCTCTTTCTCTCTCTCTCTCTCTCTCTCTCTCTCTCTCTCTCTCTCTCTCTCTCTCTCTCTCACGCTTATATCGCCCTCCGCATAATTTACTCGGAAAATGGCAATGACTGGCGAATGTCTGGGCACTATATTCTGACAGAGCCATTCGAATGCATGCAACCAGTCCGTAGCGACTTAACATGACTGACGATTTTACTGCACTCCATTGTTTGAAAACAGTTGTACAGAAATGATTAAGTCCTCAAAAGATATGTGGTTCACGTTTTGAGAAACTTTTGTTAGGTTCTCTCTTTTGGCATGATATTTTCGACATATTCCATGTATATATGTATGTGTGTGTTAGACCGGGGACCTAGAAACGATGGAGAAGCTTCGTCCCGCAGTAGTCATCAGTGGTTCACAACCGCACAACAGGCCTCAGCAGTGCACTAACGCCACTGCCACACCAAACCAAAGTCAGGGTTATTGCGCGGTTCGGTCCCAAGTGGACCCCCCGGGTACGTCTCATATCAGACGAATGTAACCCCAGATGTTTGCGTGGTAGAATAAC
The DNA here is from genome assembly GCF_023897955.1 of Schistocerca gregaria. Classification (NCBI taxonomy): domain Eukaryota; kingdom Metazoa; phylum Arthropoda; class Insecta; order Orthoptera; family Acrididae; genus Schistocerca; species Schistocerca gregaria. The sequence goes on along the minus strand of NC_064926.1, from coordinate 460,565,256 downwards.
TATGGTGTACGCGTACGTGGAAACGGTGTTTTCGCAGCAATCGCCGACACAGTGCAACTTAGGCTGAATACGGGGAACCAGCACACATTCACCGAGTTAGATGGAAAACCGCCTTAAAAACCATCCACAGGCTGGCCGGCACACCGGACCTCGACCCTAATCGTGCAGGGGACCGGCACGCCTTCCCGCTCGGGAAGCAGCGCATTTAGACGGTGCGGCTAGCGTGGCGGGTTGAACATACCCCATGTCATAACACGGAACATCTCTCTTAATACAATATCATTTGCAGTAGTATTAGGAAAAGCTCTTCACATTCTTTTCTTATATTAGTAGTGAACATCATGAGTGTGTCACATCATATAACTATTTAGGGGTAATACTAAGAAATGAGACCACCTCCGTAGCCGAATCCCAGTCTGCCTTCGGCAATTGAGCGACATGGACATCTTTGTTACGTCCCTGCCATGAGAGCGCATGTGCAGTGTTGTTGTACTTTACAGTCGTCTCTGTGCAAATTATTTCCTCGGACGCACCATGTCTTATCACAACGAAAATCGACGTTTATGCATAGTTTTCCAGTCTCAGTACAAGAACAATTTTACGAGAGCTTTGTGTGAGTGATTTAAAACTGTGTATTTTCCCCAACCTTCTGGAAATTAGTTACTTACTTAAATAAATATTGTTGGAGGAACATGAGCGTGAGGTACAGCGTGGTGTGTCAGATCAGGTACATGGACTACACAGGCATCAGCAAACAGCATTCTTTATAGTCTGTGTAACCACATATAGGCTTATTTTCTGCTGGACCAATTCCAACTTGAAACGTAAAATTTGCCTAAAAACAGAAACACATACTTGATCCTAGAGGGGCCCATTTTGAAGGACTGATGCTGAAACAGTACATATTATACGCAAAAACCGTGCAATTTGACTTCATATGAATGTGCAAATAAATACCACTTCCCAAATAATTTTGTCTTAAATCCGACTTGATGCCATTTTGCACAGGGCTGTCAACCTACTTTCAGGTACTCTGCCGTCTACATCATCTACATGCTATATTTTATGTGCTCACTTATGTCTGTTGTCAGCAAGGTTAATATGACTAGAAGTTGGATGAATATAAGTGTGTGTTAATAAAGTAAGCATTCTTTATTAAGTAGCGAAGACAAGCAAAGAATAATTGGTGAAAAAGAGTAAAAATTACTACATATCACAATACTATATCCAAGAAGATTGAACAATACGATCATCACATGACAACAAGCTGAACTCAAGGGTTCAGTTACAACAAAAGCTACCTGCTTCGTCTAAAAGTAGATACAATATTTATAGGACACACTAAAAGCTTGAAAATTCGGTCATATACTCTCTTGGAGAGTCTTTCCCGTCATACAGTGTCCGCTGTTTTCATGATTTTGGCAGATTACTTTTAGACTGCCTTAAAAAAAAAAGGATGAAAAAACGAGAAGGGGAGGAGGAAGTGAAGTGAAACTTGAGGGTTGAGAGAGCTGATGTTAGTTCAACAATTAAAGAACCGAGTCAAACTTACAAAGAACTTGGTAATATGAGCCCAGTTATTAGTGTAACGTTTCACTCCCCACTGGCCTAGATGCACGCACTAGTCCGCTTGGGAAGGGTTTCATAAGGCCTTTGTACCCTCTTTTGTGACGAGCTCGCCCCCAACTATTTCAACTGGCTGTCGATATCCTGGATACTGGCACTGATCCCAGATACGCTCTGTTGCGGACAGCTCTGGGGCTCTTGCTGACAACAGGTGTACCTCAGCATCATGGAGACACGAGCGACGGTGTACGAGCACTGTCCTGTTGAACAATACTGTCACATGAGAGGTAACACCCAAGGACACACTGGACTCGCATTCAGGAGGACGACGGTTCAATCGCACGTCCGGCCATCCTGATTTAGGTTTTCCGTGGTTTACCTAAATCACTCCAGGTAAATGCCGGGATGGTTCCTTTGAAAGGGCACCGTCGATTTCCTTCCCCGTCCTTCCCTAATTCGATGAGACCGATGACCTGGCAGTTTGGTCTCTTCCCCGAAAACAATCCAACACAAGAATGCAGGTGCTCTCAGTGTTCCATTGCGGTGTCAGAGATCTCTCAATTACTACCAACCGTTACTTGAAGTCATGCCCAGTGGCCCTACACACCATAAAGCCTGGAGTAAGAGTGTGCCTCTCCAAAACCTTGAAAGAATGGGACCTCTCCCCGCGTCACTGCCATTCTCGCCGACGATCGACAGGGTAGTGCTGAAGCCAGACTCACTGCTGAGCATAATGAGACGCCTTTTGTGAGTAGTCCGTGCTTTCCGCTCGTGGCAATGCTCCAAACGCAGCCATTTGTGTTATGGCGCCAAGAGCAGCTTACACATGGGACGGAATTCCCTAGTCGGGCTGCTGCTGATCTCCGACCAACGGTGCGGCATGACACAGAATGCTGCGGGGAGTCGGTTACTTGTTGGATGGCAGGCGCAGATGTGAAAGGGTTACAGTGTGCTTGGTACACAATACGCTGATCCTTCCTTGTCGTGATCAGACGTCGTCGATCAGAATCTTCACGACGAGTATGCCTGCCCTCATGTTCACTTGCTTTTCAACATCGGGCCATTATCAAATCTAAATGTCCCACAAACGTGGATATTGCGTGATTAGACCAGCTGGCCAAATGGCAACCCATAATGAGGCCCAATTCAAACCCTTTCAAGTGCTGTCTCACACACTGTGTCCCTCATCTGACGCTGTTCATGCCCATTATAGAGCCTACCAGGGCTGGTAACATCAATAAACACAAACAGCACTAATTTTCTCTGGTGACCATTCTACCTGTCAGAGAACTGAAAGTCTAGCCATTTACATACCAGCTGATGGTACGTAAGTGTATAAAGATGCATTACGTCCGACCATGTCTTCTGGGTGCAGAGGTCCTGTAACACTGAACACCTATCTTAAAACCGTATTTGCAACTGATACGCTAATTTTTGCTCTGACGCTAACAAAAGTTCTTCGCTGTCTTTTCTTATATTAGATACATAGTGAACATTTTGAACATGGCACATCCTATAAATATACTCAAAAACAAAAAAAGAAAGAAAAAAGACTACGCGCCACGAAGGAATTATTCAGTGGGACGGAAATGGGTTGGTTCAAATGGCTCTGAGCACTATGGGACTTAACTACTCTGGTCATCAGTTCCCTAGAACTTAGAACTACTTAAACCTAACTAACCAAAGGACATCGCACACATCCATGCCCGACGCAGGATTCGAACCTGCGACCGTAGCAGTCGCGCGGTTCCGGACTGCGCGCCTAGAACCGCTAGACTATCGCGGCCGGCACGGAAATGGGAAGAAGTGATGTAGCTTCACAAATTGAGCAAGTCGATAACTGGTTGGTCCACATGTGGCCCCCTTCCGCAGGCAGTTATTCTGCATGGTATTGACTGACAGAGTTCTTGAATATCCTCCTGAGGGATACCGTGCTGGCAAAATCTCAAGATGGTTGTCGACCCTGCCCATAAAGCTCTAAGCACTCTCAGTTGGGAAGAGACCCGTCGACCTCGCTGGCAACGTAGAGTTTTGCAAGTACGAAGACAAGAAGTAGATACTTTTTCCTTGTGCGGGCGGGTGTTATCCTGCTGAAATGTAAGCCCAGGATGACCTGCCATGAAGGGCAGCAAAACGGGGCGTAGAATATCGTCGACGTGCTGTGGAGTGCTTTTCTGTAAGGGTGCTTCGGATGACAACGTAAGGGGTTCTGCTATGAAAAGAATGGCACTCTAGATCACCACTCCTGGTTGTCAGACCGTATGGCGGCGAGTCAGGTTGGTATCTGTCCGCTGTTCTGGGCGTCTTCACACACGTCTTCGCATGTGATTGGGGCTCATTTCGAAGTGGGACACATCACTCAAGGCAATTCTACTCCAGTCAGGGAGATTCTGGGCCGAACGTTTTCAGTCGTTCACATTATGTGATCGTATTTGTATAGCTATTTTTCAGGCATTTTGCGTGCTGAAATTGAGATTAATTGCGAACGGATCTGGTATTTACTCAGGAAATACTACCTAGGCACAGGGACCCTGTTTTCTTCGTAAGTTGGAAGCTGATTACAGAATCATGTCATAGTTTTTCAGTAAAAAAAATATTACGACTCATTTCTGACATACTCTCTTGTACTTTGGAATTAGTGCTTTGCGGGAAGTCGTGTGCAGAAAACTTGTATTTCTGTGATTACTAGAAGTTCGACTCATGTATTGTGTTGTGAATCCACTCGGAAGCAATACAGAGTATCAATGAAATTTCCTGTAACACATTTCTGCTGTCTTAAATCATTTATTTAACTTCTAGTTCGTAATTGTGACGTATTTTTCTTGTTATGCCATCTTGTCCACACCTGTGATTAGCAGCTCCTTCTGTGTAGCTAATGACTGCAAGTTACGTAGGCCTTGAAATAGCTCAGTTCATAAACAGTTTCCCGACAGTGATAGTGATAAATATCCCGTACTCCTGATTGCGCAAGTTTCAAGTTGGAAAAGCAATGTTTTGTCGCTGATTCCAGATTGCTGTGTTGCTTTAGCAGATTTTCTACAGTGTATGTCTGTACATGAGTCCAAACTACAAAGTATAACATTTATGCCATTTGCAGTTCTTAGCACTACATGTAGAGTTTATCTTCTGAACCATATCGTTATTCAATTGCTATGGTGAAGTGTTAGCAGTAATGAATCGTTTCCAGCCTGAGGTATTGATTATAAGCCAAGCGAATGATCCCTGACACTACTCGTATGTTTAGCTATAAGCTGACCACATTTACACTCTTAAGTTTTAATAGGTTTCTAGTAGTGATTTGTCACGCTGTAGGATGTTCAGTTATACAAGCTATGCCTGCCGATGATCAGTTGCGCTGTTTATTGTAACTTTTTTCTTATTATAGAAGACAAATTTAGCTAGCGAACTGATTGTTAGGTTATGATTATGTATTTAAAACAAGGCATAACATGAACAAGTCAAGGCTTAGTCTAATTACTCATCTTTGTAGTCCACTTCTTAACGCAGTCGGCCATTTATACGTTTAGCGATGCAAGTGAATTTTTTTTAAGGACGTTGTCTCTTTGCCATTGACTGTAATGTTTCATTTATAAAATCGCTGTTGCAATTCCCTTATTTAGAAAATTTTCAGATGCTTAAAATAATGCCTCATCTTAAGTTTTAAGCACTTCGACGATGGCCTAAGTATGGAAACTGCAGTAGTGAATTGAAAAATGAGATCTTACATTCAATTGTGTAAGTATGAGGTCCTTGAAAAAAAACTTTCTGACTGTGGACCCCAAGTACCAGAAGTGTCTGTGCAAGTAAAACAAAATGACCACTGGTAAACGCACGAAATCAAATAGACAACATACGTTAGTGTAAATCATAGAATCACCTATTAGAGACCTTGGAACTAATATCACTTCGGTTATTGGTTTCTCGGTATGGCAAACACTGTTGTCCCTACGGGGTAGTGCAAATTGCAGCCTCGCAGCACACGCGGAAAATTTGCGTAATGTGCGCGCCGTTCGTTACTCTGGAAATATCGGCTTTTACGTTGATATGTCGGAGGGAATGTCAGGTATTTGACGGGAATAGTCGTTAAGGGAGAGAAGCGGCAGAGGGCAGGTCCTCGCAGGTCTGGCTGATTGCTCGTAACCGCGGACCGGACTTCCCACCCGCCATAATGTCAATAAAGAGGAGATGATCGCGCGTAATCGGCGGTACACAGCCAATAGTGGCGCGCGCTGCCGTGTGTTAATGACGGCAGTGTCCCCGTCAAAAGCCAGTAAAAGGAGGCCGCCTGATTGAAATGTATGACGGCGCACGCGGCCCTGATGACGCCGCTGCGGGCCTTTCAAGGGCCGCGCGGACGGCCCAGCTGCCGCAGGAATCAAACCGATGCGGCGGCACCGCGTTATTATCGTCTGGCCGGCGCTGGCTGCGGCGGCTTGCCATTAATGATGGTACTTTCTGCACAGAACACAACCAGTTGGCCCCTGTTCAAAGTCACCTCGCTTGTGCGTACTTCCTATTAACTGTTTGAACGTTACAGCTTTGGGTGTTCATTCTGCGACGCAATGATACGCTATAAACCTCAATATGGGGTTGTATCTAAAATTTCTCTCGTGAACCGTGGACCTTACTGAGCTAGGATGGCGTGCATGCCGCAACGATGCAGATGCACCGTATGAGCAACCACAACGGAGGGTTGTCTGTGGAGAGGCCAGATTAACCTATGGTTCCTTAGCAGGGGCTGCAGCTTTTTTATTTGCTGCCTCGACAACAATTGGGTTGTTGACTGATCTGGTCTTCTAACGTTAGCCAACATGACCTCACTATGCTCGTACTGCGAGCGACTCAAAGCAAGGGTAAACGGCAGCCAATATCAAGATGAGTTTTTTATTCTGTTGCGAAGTGTTCGCTGATATGAAATTTCCTCTGCCAGATCGAGACTCGAACCCGAAGCCTTTGATTTTTGCGGGCAAGTGCACTTCTGCAGTGATTATTTTTCCTGAGGGCGAGCAGTTCTACTGTATGGTTAACTGATGATCGTATCCTCTTGAATAAAATATCCCAGAGGTAGTCGCCATTTTGGATCTCCGAGTGGGGTCTACTGAGGACGGTGTCATCGGGAAAAATAATATTATCAGTTACGGAAAGCGTGAATGCTAGATCCCTTAATCGGGCAAGGAGACTTAGCAATTTGAAAAGGTGAATGCTTAGGCTGTAGTTAAATATAGTGGGAATTAGTGAAGTGCCGTGGCAGAACTTCTGGTCTGGTGACTACAGGGCTATAAATACGAAATCAAATAGGGGTAATGCAGCCGTATCTCTAGAAATGAACAAGAAAATAGGAATACGGGTAAGCCATTACTGAACGCATTATCGTAGAAAAGATAGCCAACTGACTCCGTAGATGGTAAACACGTATTTTGATATAAAACATATTATTCGAATAGTTAAGAGAAACGGAATCTGACAGTAGGAAAAAGAAAGGAAGGCAAAATACTAGGAGAACATGGGCTGTGCGAAAGAAATGAAAAAGCTTGCTTCCTGGTCGAATACTGCAGAGAACATAGTTTATTCATTGCTAATAATTGATTTAAGAATCATTAAAGTTTATTGTATACATGGAAGAGACTAAAAACGCCTAGAAGGTTTCAAAGGGATTGCATAATGATAAGACAGAGATTCAGAAACCAGGTTTTGAACTGCAGAATCTTTCCAGGGGCAGATGTAAGCCCTTACCATAATTTATTGGTAATAAAATGCAGCTTAAAAGTCAAGAAATTGAAGAAAGTTAGGGAATTAAACAGGTGGGACCTCAGCAGTTGGTCCCACAACCCTAGCACAAATTTCGAATTTCGGGTGGCGCGCGAGGTACTGAATCTAGTTGACGAGAGGAAAAAATTTAATAATGCAACAAAAGACAATAGAGACATCTAAAAAATGATAGTCATAGGAAGTGAAAAATGGCAGCAAATCCAAGGCTGCAGAAGCTTGCGTAACTAGAGAAACTAAGCGAAAAAGGGTAAGGTGCAAGGAGTATTTACAAGTGCTATACAAGAGAAATATACCTCAAGACAATATAACAGAATGAGAGGAGTAAGTAAATGACGATGAGATGGGAGATATAATACTACGAGAAGAAAGTGACAGCACTGAAAAACCTAAGTCGAAACAAGTCCCCATGGAGTAGACGACATTCACTCCGGGTTACTGTGATCCTTGGAGGCTCGGCCATGACAAAACTATTTCACCTGATGTGCAAGATATATGAGACACGCGAAATACCCTCATATCTCAAGAAGAATGTAATAATTCCATTTCCAACGAAGGGAAATTCTCGCAGGTCTGAATATTACCGAACTATCAGTATAATGGTAAGTCATGGTTGCAATTATTTACAGCAGAGCGGAAAAGGTGGTAGAAGCCGACCTCGAAGGAGACCAGTTTGAGTTCCGGAGATATGTGAGAACACTTGAGACAATACTGGTTCTACGATTTATCTTACAAAAAATGGTTCAAATGGCTCTCAGCACTATGGGACTTAACTTCCGAGGTCATCAGTCCCCTAGAACGTAGAACTACTTAAACCTAACTAACCTAAGGACATCGCACACATCCATGCCCGAGGCAGGATTGGAACCTGCGACCGTAGCGGTCGCGCGGTTTCAGTCTGTAGCGCCGAGAACCGCTCGGCTATCTTACAAACTGAAGAAAGATAAACTTAGGTTTATAACGTTTGTAGACCTAGAGAAAGCTTTCGGCAAAGTTGATTGCAACTCACTCCTTGGAATTCTGAAAATAGCAGGGATAAAATACGTGGAACGAAAAGTTATCTACAACCAGTACATAAACCAGGCTGCAATTGTAAGAATCGAAGAACATGAAAGGGGCTGCAGTAACTTAGAAGGGTGTAGTAGAGGATTGTAGCCACTTCCCGATGTTATTCAGTCTATACATTGATCAAGAAATCAAAGAAACCAAGGGAAATTTGGAAAGGGAATTAATGCTGAAGGAGGAGAAATTTTTAAGAAATGCGGTTTCCTGATTACATTGTAATTTTGACAGAGACAACGAAGGACTTCGATGAGCAGTTGAACGGAATGGATGGTGTCTCGAAAAGAGGTTATAAATTAAATATCAACAAAAATAAAACAAGGTTAATGAACTGTAGTCGGAAAGAATCAGGTGATGCTGATAGAATTAGGCTAGAAAATGTGTGCCATCATAGATGGATACTACCCTCACTGGCGTCTCACAACTGGCAACGGAAACGCACGTTCCCGACGGACGCCAATGGAGTTGCAAGGGAACCTGGAGGATCCAATGAGGCGCGCCCGCTGCGCCCAGCTGATCGCCCTCTGCCTTCTCGATATAGGATGGCCGGCGGCAGTTACACGCCCAGCCTCAGTCAGTCTTGGACAGTTATCAGTCTTAGCCACCATTCAACAGTTCGCTAGTGCGTTATTAACAGGAGCCTAACACTCCTAATACTGCGCGACGCTTCAGTTTGCTTCTTGTAATAGCTGCACTTTATTGCTGTTTTCTTTTCTAAAATTTTTTCGCAACACTTGGAGAAAGCCACAAGTTAAGTAAAACTTCTGTTTACTGTATTTACGTTCGCTAATCATTTACGCTCCTGTCCAGCTTCCGTACGACGACATTAAGTAACTTACCTCCCCTTACCGTTGTGTACGAAGTAGTACAAAAGAAAATGAAACATTAAAGGCAGTCTATGAGCTTTGTTGTTTGGGCATGAAAACAAATGGCGCTGTCCGAAACAGAGAGCATATATAATACAGATTCGCAACAACAAGAATGGCTTTTCTTTAAAAAAAAGAGAAATTTGTTAACATTGTATAGAAATTTAGATGTTAGCAACTCTTTTTCTGAAAGAATTTGTGTGCAGAGAATCTAGCATGGGTGTGAAACGTGGATCATAAGCAAGAAGTTTTTGAAATGTGGTGCTACAGAAGAACGTAGAAAATTAGATGGATAGATTGAATAACTATAGAGGAGGTACAGAACTGAATAGGGGAGGAAACAAATTTGTGTCGTAAATTGACTAAAAGAAGAGATCTGTTGACAGGAGGCATCGTGATGTATCCTGGAATCGTCAGTTCTGGGGCGGAAGGACGCGTGCGGATTAGAAGGGTGGATATAGCATGATATGCAGGTTCATACGGATGTAGATGGCGGTAGTTACGCAGAGATGAAGGGGCTCGCACGGAATAGACTAGCGTGGAGAGCTGAATCAAACTTACTTTACTTCTTCGTATCCAGAGACTAGTCATAGTCTTTCAGCCCCGTATTGGACCACATCCGGGTCTTCTTTCTTATCCAGCCACAAATCGTCGAAGTTGCTTACGTAGGAACAGTCTGAACAGTCCAGGAGGCGTTGCAAGTCTTCCAGAGCACCACAGTCGCACTTGTGGTCGTCCACATTACCACGACCCCACTTGATCATGTTTGTTTTCTGTGGGGACAAACCTGTCCTTATGTAGTTCAGGATCCTCCTTTTTTCCAATAAGTTGTGGAGCCGCCAGGCACAACCTGTACCGGTGGGTAGTCAGGTGGTGGTTCTTCAATGACCGTACTTAAGAATCTTATACAGGATCTCAGTCGTCCAGGCTTGCACTCAGTGCCAAAGAGAGAATGTCGAGCATCGACGATTTGTCTGAGCCTCTCTGTGAATTCTTGAGATGTTATTCTGGATCTGGGACTCGCACGACCAGCAGTCCTTTAAGGCTTTGGTATAAGCAAGGGTTTCATAAACCTCGCTTTTATTCGACCTGTTTCTTAAGGCTTATGTCGATTAATTTCGCTTGGGTTGATCTGGTCCATGCCGGGAAGGCATATTATGCTGTAAAGAAGCACAGTGCTTGAGCAATGACTCTCAGGATAGTAGGTTTTTGTCATCATTTACTGTTTACGAGTTCCCGCAAAATATTGCTTCTGGAAACCACCTGGTGACAGATCTTTTACAATGGTGTCTATATGTCAGAGATCTAACCAACGTCACACCCAGATACGTTGGTTTATCAGTGCGTTACAGTGTGGTATTAGTCCAGAAAACATTGAGCTTTCGCTTTGCCTGCCGAGATCGAAGGTGGAATGCGCTTACTAGAGTCTTCGAAGGATTCGATTTAAGAGAGTTCTTTTGATAATATTCCGACAAGACTGAGCGCTTTCTCCACCCTCCGCTGTACATCCTCTAAAGTCCTATCCTTAGCTGCAACAACAACAACAACAACAACAACAACAATATTCTGCGTCGTCACCTTCAAATTAGTCCCTTTGTTAGTGAATATACCGATATGTATTCTGAAAATCCGTCTTTGGCAGAGTGTTACCTATAGTCTGCGTTTCCGCTTGAAACTCCTTCAGTTTTTCACACCTTTTCCCCTTCAACTTGATCTTCATATTGGGGGAATAGGAAGAAATTACGGGCTAAGTCTGATGGGTACGACGGGTGGGGAGCAACTGTCATCTTGCTTTTAGTTGAAATTACTCAATAATGTTGGCCGTATGCTAGTGTACTTTGCAGGCTCTCAAGGATGACACAGGAACTGAAACTGAGGGTAGCGAAGAAGACACAGACATGCTGAGTTACATTTTCAAATGTTTCCTTACTTAGGAAAATCAGGAGTATTGCCCCAATTTAATCCCCACCTTATTGCAAAGATAAGTGGTGAAGGTATAAATGTCAGTCGCGCTGAGAAAGAGCTGAAATCTTAAAACTGAACAAAGCTTCAATACCCGACAGAAATCCTGTTGCATTTGTTGCTGAGCTGGCCCCTGTTAGACCAGTGATAGAAGAAAGCACATGTCACACAGTAACAGAACAGAAGAGTAACAAAACTAGACCACTATCTCATTGACATTAGTCTTCTGTAAAATACTAGAACATATTAAGATCTCTCTTAGGATGACCTCTTTGATGCCAACATGGATTCCGAAAACATGGATGAAGCAAAAGACAAGTTGCGCTTTTCTCTCTCTACATCCTGAAGGCTCTGGATGACGGCAGGTACTGCTTTGTGAACACCAAATGATTAGCGTATAACGTACTTCGCTCTATGTCGTTGGCCAAGTTGGTGCCTGCTGTGCAGTGCCTGAGTTGTTTAAGATGAACTGAAAACGAGAAAATACTATCTTGGCAACATTTTCTGATGTTATCATTTTCATTCGCTGACTGTACGTAATGCCCTAGCTTTAATCGTAGCAATATTAATAACTAATCCAGCTGAAAGTGAAACAGCCATTAACTTGGAGCAGAAAAAATCGTTGAAATTAACGTCATATTTTACCGTACTTTTATTCGACGACTAAAAGTAGAGGTTAACATTCGCCAGTGGAGGGGCGTAGCAAGTTGTGGCGAAGACGATGCGTCATCTTAATCCGGTCTCAACGACACAGAAATACGATCTCAGCTTTCGTTTGTCGTTACAGAACGTACTGACTAAATTACTCGTTATGCTTCATAAATCTGGGCAAACGATTCGGTTTTCTACGATGACTAATACAGATGAATGGATAGATATTCAGCTACTATTTTACTTGCGGTTAGCATTAACCCATTAATTTCTTAATGCAGTGATGAACCAGTAGCGCGTCTGTAGCGCGTCTGCGCCCCTACAGGTTCCAGCTATTACTATTTTTGTGTCGCGTAAGTACGCTCATACCATTTGCAGTTTGTGCCTTGTAAGCACAAGGTAGCCTTATTGACTCGCTGTGTTAAATTCAGTTTGCCTACACCCAGTAAATTACAGTGGTGATTTTCACGTATCCGGTTGTGTGTTAAGTACAGGCTACGCAAGTAGAAAGCACACTCTCACTCCCTGTACCAACTGTGCAGCAACATCGTGGTCTACTGAGAAGAGAGCATGAATCTGGCAGGAAGGACTGTGTAAAGCGAGTGCATTCACCCTGGCGAAACCTACGCAGATGTGATGTCACTCAGGATGGGCTATATAGTTTTTAGCAGTATCAGAAAATAGGTTTATTCGTATATGCCTGGCAAGAGCGTCGTGTGTGTGATGGCCCAGGTGGGAGCTATGCTGAGCCGCAGTGGCTTTAAGACAAGAGCTCCGGTTAATAATATGGCTCTTGATTGCAGGATATGATTGACGGTTACCGGTAATCGCTTAACTCAAAGTATGGACCAAATATGACTGTAGAAAATCTGACTTCGTACCTCAATCCACACGCGTTTTAAAAGCAGTAAACTGATAATTAATAAACACTTGAAATCAGTTTTTTTTTAAATTTATTCTCTGTATTATTCAAACTATTTCATTCGTTCACCGGTTTCTTTCTCTTCGGTTCAGTTATTCAGGGACAGAAAAGAAATTTTAACCAATAAGTTGTTCCCAAGAAGAAACAAGTTTTGGAAAATTTTGTACGTCCACTACCCGAAATGAAACCGTGGAGGACATGCTTAGACAGATAAATGGCCTGATTGAAAGCCATATTTGCCAGACGTATTTCACATCACAATGTCATCTCACGCTTATCATTCATGAACCAAGCAACTAACTATATAAGTAAACTAGGGACTTTCTAACGAAAAAAACATGGTTGGTGTAAATCGGTTTTCGCTGTTTGCAGCTAAACTATGCCCTTCTCTGCGAAAGTTGCAAATATAATGTCATCAGCGCATTATAAGAAGCGTTAAGTTCATAAGTTTACAGAACACACGACATGGTTTCTAAGAAATTTTGGGTAAAATTAAATAGATCATTAAGTGAATCAACTTACAGTTCATTACCAAGAACTAGGTCTCACGTCTCAGTGAGGAATGAGTGCAGTAAAAGATATCAACTGTGCCTTACGTGGTCAATATTGTCTTTGACTTCCTCACAAACGTGAATATGAGATGAAAGACAAACGAGCCCTGGCACGATAAATCTTTTTGAAATACATTCATTTCTGTGTCTATTTTCTACTTCTAGTCAAATGTTCCAACCTATAAAAGAAGATGAGAGACTTGTCTATTGTCAGGATGAGTATTTAGGGACGATTACAGCCGTGAAGAGTAGTTACATGAGAAATGTGGACCCGGATGGTCTATGCACATTACGTCTGCTGTGTTTTCTGCAGAAGTTCCCCTTCATGCTTGTTTTTCTTTTTCTCTGTTCACTACGTCCGACTAAATACTTTTTAAATATTTATATTTTTGTACAATGAAAAGTTCTGTGGCAGGAAATTTCAGTTTTGTTGAAAGTGCTGTGAACAATACATAAACATAATTTTTTAAACAGATTAAGCAGCACTATTGTCAGCGCACCTTTTTAAGGCTGCAAATTAGACTTCCTTTTAAGTTTTTTTTTCTTTTCAATGCCTCAAAACCAGAGATTATGCAATATATCTTTTATTTTAAGTTTTCTGTAACAATCAAATCGCTTCTAAAGCAGACGCGATAAACGACAAAAACGGGAAATTCTCAAACCTATGAATGTCAATCCAAATTTTATTCCCTGCTAATAAGCGCATTTGATCGTCTCGACGAAATAGCATTTCTGCAAAATAATACAATGCCCATCTGCTGGTCTTGCGCATTGTTTACGGCGATGCCACTTTTTCAAGTCTGAATTTTGTTTAAAAGTTACTCTCCTTTTCTCGGACATTATTGACTATAATCGACAGTCTGAAGAGAACATTTTGTAGTCATAGACTGGAAATAAAGAAATCCCTTAATACGAGTAATTTAATAACCACGTTTCTCGCCTTCCATAGGATGATCTATTACCAATTTTTGCAGAAAGAGGCTTCGGAATCAATGGGACAGACAGTTACAGACAAATACTACGCGCAAATAACACCAGTACCACCATCGAGAGCTTGACCCCATGGACATACCTTTAAGTGGAAGTATTCATTTACCATGGTACGGTTGTGGTTCAACCTCTGCCAGTTTGCACAGCACCAACACCACATAAGCGTAGCGGTATCTCCTTTTTGTCACAGTGGCGGGGCGTAAGATATAACTCACATTAACCGGATGGTCTTCATGTCAAAGCAGCTAATTTTTGAGTAAAAAATACATTAGCAACATCTGCGACCACATTACTAGCAGCCACTGACTATGCAGTTTATAAAGAACTTCACTCCATCTTACTGGAAGCGTAACGATGGATCTGTGTTGCTAAACGGTTAACTCTGATCATGGTTTCATGATGCACGACGCCTGTTGGAGGCTGCCTATCTAATGGCTTCCAAGCGCAACAAATACGTATAGCTCACGGTGCGCAAATACTCAGATTATATTCACTCTTTGAGAATGAAAGTGCTTAGCGACTTCCAAAAAACTTTACATATAATTTAAAACATGCAGGAAACCTTCTGTTGCTGACACACCCCACAAAATGACGAAAGGGGAAAAAAAAACATCCCGTACTACAGAATCTGGCGCGACGTTTGAGTTTATTGGCGCCACATCTTACAGATAATACTCAAATATACTACTGAATGTAACTGCAAAATTATATCATTATACGACCCACAGTTGAGGAGATACGACTTAATAAACATGAGATGCCTAAAAATACTGGCTTTTGATTAAGACGTAGAGGAAATTACTCAGACTATACCCATCCAGTGTTTGATAATGAGAACACGTAGCGCCGTCCAACAAACTTCAAGCCTTTTCCTCACTTTTCTCGCTTACATGCTCAACGTGAAATCTTACCGTGTAAACTTATTTGTAAGGTAATCAGACATTTGAAGCTGTTCTATACATGGAAGTTAGATTCTTTTAAGTCTCGGCGTTCAGTGGTATGTATTAACTGACGTAAACCAATAATTTTGCTTAACCTCAACATGATATTTTAGTTTTACATTATCATCATTAATGTTTACTTTCCCAAGTAGATCTGTGTGGGGTATATGCAATACACAGGGTGGTCAGAAACAGTCTGAAAACATTGTAAGGATGTTGAAGTGTACATTGTGCTGAGAAATAATTGATAAGAAAAACATGCAATACATTGCGCTGTTTCCGAGTAAATTAGCGTTGAAGTTCTCCAATAAGACGGTTGAGCGAGCTACTTCACCCAGCCCGCCAGATACAGTTCGCCAAACGTGCTCTTCGTGTGGTTTCCTAAAACCTACCAAGATAGCGATACAAAAATTGAACGTGGAACAATAGTAAGGATCGAACCCGAGCCAAAGCCTGAGCAGTCTCGTACGCCGTCACCTGCGCTATGAGGACAACGGACACCAACAGTATGTGGCGCGCCGCTTGCATTTGTGCGCGCATCCGTCTGATTGGCTAACTTCAATGCTAATTAACTCGGAAACGGTGCAACGCATCGAATTTATTTCTTCACAAATATTCCTCAGCACAGTCTACCTTACAGCAGCTTTACATCTTTTTCGCACGATTTTTCTGAGGAACCTATATAATAAAAAAGGTACATACCTACAATTCCCTAATATTTTTGATGTTCTTCTAAAAACGGAAAAAAACAAAAATATCACGTTTTGAGAGGCACTCAGTCTCCACACTTTGGCGTCAGCCCTCGTGAGGAAGTTCTAGCTGACGCAATTCACGCGGTTACGCACGTCCCGCGGTGCCCTGTTGTGCCGAGAGAAGATAATCGACCCCACGCGGGTCGAGGGTCGAAGGAGCTTTCGATGACGGGCACGGGATTTGTGGTGAGCACAGGAGCTGGTGGTAATCCTGGCGGACAGCGGTAGCTGCAGGGTGGGAGGGAGTGAGCGCTAATAACGAGAAGCGGCGGCCCCGTCCCCTGCACCCCAGGGACCGGCGTGACGCGAAGGTCGCCGCAGCCCCTGACGGACTGGCCAAGTCATCTGGCGGCAGCCGCCCAGCTCCTCGCTCACGTTTAGAGACAGCTGCAGCGCCCGCTTAGAGGCACGAGGGTTTCAGCACTTGCTAAGCAGCGCATTCCACACACAAGCGGCGAAGAGACTGACGCAAATTTGCAACGGGAAATTTGGTGCACAAGTAATCTTACACTCTGCTTCGTTTAAGCCTTTTCTTCCTTATAGGAAGACCTTATGCGTTCATAAGCCGCTACATCTGTCAGACAACCGTGATTCTAAGTTGTCTTCCGGAGGGCGGGTGAGATGTTTGTCTCAGTTTGTTAGTGTGTCCCCCTCCTCCCCTGTAGAGTTGGAGTTTAACGTCCCGTCGAGAGCGAGGTCGTTAGAGACGGCCACTCGTACAAGTATAACTTGTTGTTATCCTCACTGTTAACGAGCCAAGGATGGCTAAGATTTAAAAAATATTAAGTTGGCTCATAAGGGTTCGTAGCGTTTTTCCACAAATTTAATGAACACAACACATACACATAACATAGACTTTAGTGATCCATAACGCATTCTACTTCACTATCTACAACAGTTTGCCAACGCTGGAGCAACACTTTGATTCCGTGACTATGGAAATCACGTGGTTTTGAGGCGAAGAACTCGTCAAACCATGTTCGGAGCGCATTTTCATCCGGAAAAGGAAGCTCCTTGAAGGTTGTTCGACAGAGAGCGGAACGCTTGAAAATCTGAGGGCGCAGGATCAGGTGAATAAGGTGCGTGCGTAATTTCCCAACTCAATTCCTGTATAGTGTTTTTTGCCAGTCTAGCAGAATGCGGGCGGGCGTTGTGCTGGAGAAGCGTCGCTTCACTCCGTCTTCATTATCGTTATTCACGTGCGAAGTGTAAGCAGTGGTGGTTACACCTCGGGGAGGCAATTCGTATAACATACACCATCGCTGGACTAAGGCTGGTCTGTCATGGACTGTGCGGCTGGTCCCGGCGGAGGTTCGAGTCCTCCCTCCCTCGGGCACGGGTGTGTGCGTTTGTCCTTAGGATAATTTAGGTTAAGTAGTGTGTAAGCTTAGGGACTGATGACCTTAGCAGTTAGTCCCATAAGATTTCACACACATTTGAACTTTTTGAACACCATCGCTGTTCCACCGGTTGCATGACATTATCTTTGTGGATGCGCGCCGTCTTTTCCTTATGTTAGCATAAAGACACATTTTCTCGACACCAGTAACGATACAGGATAGGAATGGTCGGTGTTGTTCACGAGCCAGTTGATGAATAAGCAGATATGCGGATATGGCCACCCGCTGATTTTTGTCATATTGTCTTGGAGCATACGTTTCCTATATACCCGATTTTTGAACGTTCGTCATTGCGTATAAATGTTGCACGATTATGGAATGATCACATTTCGTCACATTCGTCAATTCTCACGTACACTGACGTGAATGACTGTGGATTAATGCGTTTAAACTATCTTTATCAAACCCTGAAGATATTCCTGAACGTTGGAGGGTCACTAATATCAAAAGCATCCTCCTTAAAACGAGAAAACCATTTTCTTGCTGTGATCTGTCCAGTGGCATTGTCACCATGCACGACGCAAATATTTATGGCTGCCTCCGCTGCTGTTACCCGTCTACTGAACTCAAACAGGAGAATATGTCGGAAATGTTCCGATGTCTCCACTTGACAGTACATTTTCTAGCATCCACGGTTTCTTTCACCATCTTCAAATGACGAAATGACAATATGTAAACTTAAATGCAACAGTGAACGACAAATTAAAAAATGACAATCGATTAATAAACCCATAGCAACGGGAGTAGCAACATGCAAAACAATACGCTATGAACTTAAATACCAACCCTAATAATAATATTATGCCTTAGTATTAAATCATTTTATATAATTTGTTTACACCAGCCCACAGTGCATCGGTTCAGGGTATCTTCAAAGAAATTGAAATTCAGATAAATACATCATCTGGGAAACATTTGTATAAAGATTTGATAAGTACCTACTTAAAGCAATTATTTTAAGAACTACAATAGTAACAAACTTTCACAGCTTTGAGAGCTTCGTAATTTATACGGAATAAAATGGAAATGTGCAATCACTATTATCGGTAGTTCACTTAGCTCTAAGGCTGTGAGCACTGCTCTTCACGCTGCGACTATGTGGCCATGTAAATGATTTTCTGTCTCGAGTCGGTTGGTAGCCCTCATGGCACGGAGAAGTCCCTCCTCTGGAGCGGAGATCGTGTTTCCGTTCTTATTTCTGAAAACGGGAATAGGTGGTCTTTCGTGATCAGTCAAGTTAATCAGTGCAGTACGCGAAACAGAGAGAGTCCGAAGTGCGCCGGTGTGCAGTGCTGCTCAGGTACTCCCCCGGTTTTCCGTGGTGTTGTTGCGGATTAGTGAGCGTGGACTTGTTCAGTAGAGACCTCAGAGCCGAGTGCGGAGCCATTAGGTAGCCTCAGTATCTGACGGTGATTCGGATTCCCCGCCTAACCCGAACATCGATAGGAAGAACACGTCAGACGTGCTCGGTCTTCAGGCGATAGCCGCGGCCAGCACGCGAGGAGCCGCCACTACATACCACAGCTCGGCTGTTGCTAGTCTATGAAGCCTTTAGTTAAGTGCCAGTGAAAAGATGAGTTTGACCTAGCCTTATGTATGTTTGTGATTTACATTGTTTGCTGGATTCTTGTATACGCTGAAGACGACTTTGCTACTTTGGACTTGTTTTGGTTATTCGTTCACTTCGTGATCTCAGCTATCATTTATCTCAGGAACTGCCTGTTTCGTCCCACCGGTCACTACCTTTCCACCAGCGTGAGCTATAATGATCCATATTCTACCTACGTAGGAAAAAAAAATGGCTCCAAGCACTATGGGACTTAACATCTGAGATCGTCAGTGCCCTAGACTCAGAACTACGTAAACCTAACTAACTTAAGGACATCACACACATCCATGCCCGAGGCAGGATTCGAACCTGTGACCGTAGCAGTAGCGTGGTTCCGGACTGAGGCGCCTAGAACTGCTCGGCCACTACCTACGTAGAGCAGGATAGAAAACTCTGAGACACGGACGAAGGGGGTGTTTCAGTATCTAGTCTTTGGTGTACTCACTTCAGGTCAAAATCATCAGAGAACCGTAGTGAGTGTCATATATACGTCCAGTGTTTATCTACATACGCTTGAGTTCCTTGACGTGACATGCGAGCAGTGACCAGCAATCAAATGGGAAAAATTTCGGCGTTCTGAGCCTCGGTAAAAGACACTTCTGCTAACTGAATACATCAGTTCACTCCAAGCACATGTTGCAAGGCCTCCCAAAGCATCGGAGCATTAAAATGTAATTCTGACGAACATGAGACAGACTGAAGAAACACCTTCATCTGTGGAGGCAAAAATATTCATACTAGGCCTTAACCTAACATTAAAACGCTATGTATTGCTACATAAATGTAGATCAGAAAGTAATCTCTGACTTTGCAGGCACCCAAAATCTCTGCATCTGTCAGAATAAATCGTTTGATTAAAGGCTGATAATGTTGGTCGAAAATTACGGAAAAATGGAATAAATAAGTAATGAAATAGCTTACTTTATTCTTATATAGGCACATACTAACAGTAAATTCGTATTCTTATACGAGACCGGTATTGACTAATATTAATACGTAGAGTAGCATTATATGAAAATCATAGCATGGCAGAGGATATGTTGATTTAAAAAGACAATGATCAGAAATTGTAAGAACAACTAAGTACTTGGCAGAAAGTAATTGGAAGAAGCAGGCATGGAAATAAGAGTAAAAAGAAGTTAAGTAATGAACCTCAGCAGGAAAAATGACAAATGAAGAATCTAAGTTGCAATGAAAAAAATTATTAAAAAAGTAAATGCTCTCATGTATCTACGAAGTAAATCAAACAAGAAAGGCAGCATCAAGGATGAAATGTAGTAGGAGTAGAAATTTGTTCGAAATTTTATTCGTGTGTCGGCCATAACTAGAAATTGGAGGATCCCTGCCAAAACCTAGGCCATGATATACAAATCACTGTATGTGTCAATTTTGACCAACGGATCAGAATGTTGGAGTTGGGCAAAGAAAGATCTGAGCACAACACAAGTGACAATAATGTCCTTTCTACGAGAGATCCTGGATAAGATGAGAAGGGGCAGGAGAAGGAATGAAATAAAATGGGAGAAGGAATGAAATAATATAAAACACCCTGCAGATCAAGCCCCTAAAAGAAAATATAGCGAGTAATAGGCTGAAATGGTTTGGCCACATTAAAAGAATAGGACCAAAAAGACTTCCAAGGACAGCCCAAGAACGGGCATAATCTGGACGAAGACCACGAACAAAGCGGATAGACCAGGTGAAGGATGACGTGAACCGAAGACGACTGCAGTGGCAGGAGATGCTAATGATAGACTGTGTGGGGAAAGAGAAAGAGGCTCTGTGAACGGGAACGTGTCGGGGAGAGGAAGAAGAAAATAAACTAACTGAAAATTTCAAATAATTTCAGTGTGAATCAAATGGAGCGATACATAAGCATTAAACGTAATAGTTGATCGCAAGAAAATTTTTGTCCTTCTGGAACTTATACGGTGGACATTAATGTATTGGAAATAAAGAAGTTTATAACATAAATAATGGTAAAGTAAATAACGATGTACGGCACATTATTCTGTTCCGGGTATTACTTTTCGTTATGTCTGAAGCCCGATCACCATCACAGAAACAACACATAAATACTTTTGAAGTAGGTAGTAAAACGGAGAGAGGTTTGGGTTATGTGCTTTGCATCAAGCATAGTCACCGACGAAATGCAACACTAGAGATGATGTAAGATTAAACTTTACAATTATGCCCACAGCTAAAACTTAACTCCCTGCTCTGTGTTCACTCACAGCTTCCTTAGCCCACTGATTAACCAGAATGCCAGGAGAATTTTGAAAAACGTACTGATTCTAGCATTTAACAAGGAAAGTGTCAAACTCAAAATTTTGTAATGACTGAATAGATCTTTCAAGAGCATACAAATATGTCTATAACGTATAGAGCACATAATTTACACGAGTGATATTTACGAATGCGAATTTGTGTTCTACTTTCATAAATTCATACTGAACTTCGTGAAGGGGAATCTGCATTTAAGCGTAACAACCACCTACGGAGATTGAAACATATGTGCAGAGACAGAAAATGGTCGGCATCTTCTGGTTAGCTTCTCAGGTAATCTGAGCTGGATTGTATCAATGAAAAGCACACGGCCGCACCAGATATAGAACCTCTTGTATGAATTTTTCCATTGATTTGTACATGTTGGCAGCTTAGTTGTTTGGGTTTGTGGAATATATTGCTCCTACAATTCCCGCACGTTAGTAATCGTACCACTAACACTAAATTGTTCGTTGTAATTATTTTGTGAAGTTTCCATAAAAGAAAAGTCAAACCTGTTATGAAGTAGTTATATAAATAAGGGCTGGCTGGGAGGAGCACGAATTAAATAGATAAAAAGCGATTAACTTATTACAAGCTGACACTCCATAAAACGAAAAGCCACAAATAACAGCATCAGCATACGTAAGCTACCGCAGGTTCAGCCGGAGCCGTTCATACTCTGATTTACTGTCCTGATGCATTAGACGGAGAACGCTCTACTGGTATTCCGTGGGTCGTTAATTAACCGAAGACTAGGAAGGTTGCTGCACGGGTTGCGTAAAGAATGTATGAGAGACAGGTTTTTTTGGGACTGAAAAGAAATGCATTGCATGGACGCTTGATAATTGGCCGTAGCAAGAAAGGGAAAGAAACGAGACAAACGCATTACGCAAGTCTTCTGGTGAGGAGAAAGCGCAGTTGGTGTCAGAACGTGTCTGCTAATTGAGAATACGGTAGCAACTGCATTACTCTTAAATGGAAAGACTGAGAATGGTCTTATTACTTCGACAACCACAAATAAACGCAGTAATATTCCGTTTCGCGAGTGGCGATTCACGTTTATAGCTAGATAACACTCAGGTTATTAGTCTAAGATTGAATGCTGTGATGACTGAAAGAAGGTTTCCTTATTATATGTGCTAATGGATATATTCTTTTGTTAATCTAGTTCAGCTAAAGAAATAGTGCTCACATACAAAAAAAACTGTTCATTTTGTATAAAAAAGCACGTCCAAGTGGGTACGTTTTTCTTTTGGATAAACTCGCTACTTGTTCATTAAGTCATTTTCGTAAGTGTTCATGGGACTCACTAAATAACATAACTAGAGTCTCTTTTCTTCGTTCAATCCTCTGTATCAAGCGGGTTGTGTTGAGTTATTCACCGTATTTAATGTTTAAGAATAGTATCGAAATGCAAAATTAACACCCATGCTAGCATGGCACTAAGAAGGTTTTCAGACCTAACTTTCGCTTAAAAGTGAACTACTCTCATTAGCGCTAATTAACAAACAAACTCCGGAATGTTCGATCCAAGGTAGCATGCAGAAATCAACACTGAGCATTTGGCGATTAACTAAACAGAGCAGTCGGCTAGTTAATCCATTTCACGATGAGGCTAATGTTCATGCATTTCCCTGTCGCAACATACAATGAAATCCTTTACTAATTTCGTTTTATGTCAAATGTAATGACTAGAGGATCGTTGATTAACAAGGATTTTCAGAAACATTTTTGTACAACTTTATTTTGGTATGAATTTTATAAAAATATTCCCTATGCAAAACTAGTATAGACTAACATACTCGTAAATACAGAAAAAAGTTATTGCACTGCGAGGTCAACGTAATAATAACTGAGTTGTTTGGTTTATGGCAACTTCGGTGGGACGGTATAGTGATGTTCACAAATAAAATACAATAGAAAACGATGCAACTGTAGTAATTTTGTTCCAGTTACCTGTCATTTCTGCCAAAATCTGCGTTTCTACTCATCTAGTCATGGATTAGAGAACACACTTCTCTTGACTTACGAAAATTAGGCACATATTCGCATTGCAATGTTTTTGTTTTCTTGTTTCCACACGTGGTTGTTCATTAACTAAATAATGTGAAAACTTCACCACCGATCTGGCAAGAACTTTAGAGCTATAGTGCGAGAACTACGACTTTTGTCTTTTGCAAGCCTGGAGTTCTAGCGAGATCGACAATGAAATGTTTGACATCATCTACCTACGGAAAAAAGAGTGTGAAAATAGGAAAACCAAAAGATCCCTACGCTAGCACGAGCCGAAATTTCGAAAGTGAAAGGGAAATGGGCCCTCTAACAGATTTTGGTAGGACAGACAAGTAATTTAATACACTGCATGAGAAGAAAGTGAGCCATTCAGAAGTGGAGGACGAAACAAATTGAAACTTTTAGAGTTCAGACGGTAAGTGACGTCATCCAAGTGATTACAAAATTGAGTCAAATGTACAAGGAACTCCACAGTTCAAATGGCTCTGAGCACTATGGGACTTAACATCTGTGGTCATCAGTCCCCTAGAACTTAGAACTTCTTAAACCTAATTAACCTAAGGACATCACACACATCCATGCCCGAGGCAGGATTCGAACCTGCGACCGTAGCAGTCGCGCGGTTCCAACTCTGCAGTATGAGGCGAGTTACCAGTATGACGCTGCGCTCCCTCTGGCCTGGATTGACGCACTAATTAGGTTGGGAACGGTGCCGTAAAACCGTTACATCCTCTCCTGATGCAAGCTGGCGCAAAATTATTGTAACTGGTCCATGACATACCGGGCAGAGCTGACGTCCGAGCTGGTCCCTCACGTGTTCTGCTGGGGATCTAGCTCGCCACGAGAGAACCTCAATATCACGCATACATATAACTGCGAAAGATTCCATGTACAGACCGTTGATATAAAAGCTTTCTGAGTATCATACCGTGTCACAAGAATAAAACTATTCTGCAGAAACCATCGTTTCGGCCACGATTTCAGTGGCCTTCTTCTGGGTCGACCAGTCTCCAGTGACCCAGAAGACCAGTGTAACCGTGGCCGGAACTTTGGTTTTTTACGTTACGACGTGGTACGATACCCAGTAAACTTTTAGTGAAATCGCGCAGGTAGTCCATTAAGATTGCTTACATGTGTGTACGAGCATTGTCCTGTTGAAAAATGGCACCATGATATTGTCACATGAGGAAGCAGGATATCTTGAGCTGCTACTGTGCTATAAGAGTTTCCTCCAATAGGTACTACCAGCTGTGACCTGAAGTCATAATCCTATGGACAACTACCTCATGACGCAAGGAGTAACAGCGTTGTGCCTCTCAGAAACAACGGAAGAATTCAACCTCTCCCCATGTCGCTGCCATGCTCGTCGACGATACTGTAGAACCGCGAGTCAATATGAACACAATGCGGCACTATTCATTAACAGTCCATGCATCCTGTTGTGGTTGGCAGGAGAACCAACACAGGATTACTAAAGGAGGCCGAAATGCACGCGTTTTAGCTCACGCAGGCTGGCGTGAGGTCTGGAACATGACAATGGAATTAGAATTGAGAAAAACGGACGTAGCTGGTGAAATACTTAACTTTAATCCATTAATGCTCTTTACATTACATGATTTACAATATCAATAGAAACTGATAATGGCGCCTTGCTAGGTCGTAGCAAATACCGTAGCTGAAGGCTATGCTAACTATCGTCTCGGCAAATGAGAGCGTAGAAGTCAGTGAACCATCGCTAGCAAAGTCGGCTGTACAACTGGGGCGAGTGCTAGGAAGTTTCTCTAGACCTGCCGTGTGGCGGCGCTCGGTCTGCAATCATTGACAGTGGCGACACGCGAGTCCGACGTATACTACCGGACCGCGGCCGATTTAAAGGCTACCACCTAGCAAGTGTGGTGTCTGACGGTGACAACACACATCCCAGTCACGGCACCACACAAGACGCAACCATTTGTGTCGTCGTATTAAAGACAGCCTACTCGTAGGGCAGTAATTCCTTACTCTGGCTATTGCTAATCTAATGGTGCGGAATGAGGCAGAATGTTGCAGAAAGTCCATTACTTGTCCTCGGATGGCAGGCACAGATTTGAAGGGGTTACGATGTTCTAGTACATAATGCGGCGATCCTCGCTTGTGGTGGTTATACATAATAGACTGTAACCTCGACGACCAGTATGGTTGTATGGTTGTCCTTCCGTTCCCATGCAGTCCAACATGAGGCCACTGTCACATCGAAACGCCCCAGCAATCTAGATATTGCACGGTTGCACGAGCCGGCCAAATGGAGACTCAAAATGAAGCCCTCTTTGAGGTACTGATAACGCCATCTCAAACGAGTACGCTGAAACTCCACCTTCACAGTGACCACTCGACAGCTGACGCTGTTCACGCCCCTTGCAAACCCTACCAGGCCTGGTAACAACACTAAACACAAACAAGTCTGGAGGAAGTTCTGCCTGTCAGAGAGCCGCAACTCTAATAATTTACATACACGCCGATGATGTGTTCAAATGGCTCTGAGCACTATGGGACTTAACAGCTGAGCTCATCAGTCCCATAGAACTTAGAACTACTTAAACCTAACTTACCTAAGGACATCACACACATCCATGCCCGAGGCAGGATTCGAACTTGCGACCGTAGCGGCTGAAGCGCCTAGGACCGCACGGCCACATCAGCCGGCCTTCGTTTGCACGGGACCTGTGGAAGTACCTCGGAAATTTTGCGACTCGCATTTCGTACACCCACCTTCCTTCTCATACACATATCCTCTACCAGTTAATAAAATTTCCCCTCCCTCAAATTCGTAGTACATTTTGGAATTTCTATACATTCCGCGAACTGTCTATCTAATCTCGAATTCCGAGCTGCTGATACGTGTTGTTTCCAGTAGTCCCACACTCTTTGTACTTCTTCATCCACCGTATGTAATCCTAAGGTAACACACTCCCTCTTCTTGACCCTAAAATCCTCCCTGAACTCTATAAATCCTACGGGGTATAGGTTATGTCACCATATCTTTTCCATGTATCACTCTCAATCCTCCCCGTTACGGCGTCTATTTATACGTCCCACTTCCTAGCACAACATCACCCCCACCTCGCAAACATAGCGACTGACTGATTTATATTGTCCTGTTATCCACATAACTCCATCCTTCGTTCCTTCATTCCTTCCTTCCTTCCTGCCTACACAGTCTCTATTGGAGGTTGACCTCCAGGGACTTGCTGGATGTATCTGCGGCACCGTCTTCGTCTTAGTCACACCATCACAATACATCTTTCATAGTAAATTTCAAATAAAATTATTTTTACCGTAAAAACTAGTATATGTATTTATTTTGACGTGATTTGTCTGAATAGCAGCCAACCCGCTCCCCATGCGGGGGAAATAAAATCGTCTATGAAAAAGAAAATTCTCTCTCTCTCTCTCTCTCTCTCTCACACACACACACACACACACAACACCACATGCACACGCAGCAAGTAAACACGTTACGGTACTCTTTTCACGACATAACTCATGATTGGCAAATTATTGCGTGCATGTAGAGCGTGTAACGACGGTATAAGAAAGCATGAAAATGGAAGCGAAGTATTGTGTGCTTTTAGACCGTGTAACGACGGTCTAAGAAAGCCTGAAAATGGTAAAAGTCAATACGAACGACACACGATGGATACGGATGTCAAATTAAACAAGGGAAGGTAACCGTGCACGTTTATCGGGCGACCTCTTGGTCGTCGTGTTAGCGCGTCTGCGACAACTTGCGCTTTCCAAACACCGGGCGTGCTTGCCTTATTAGGTATGCTCGCGCAGGGGGCTGCTAAGTGCTTGGTCTCTTCTTCACAAGTTCACATCACGACATCAGAGACGTTTTTCACAGTACAGTGGGGAACAAAGCTATTACCACCTTTTTGACGTACACGTGAAACACATTTCCGTTCTCATCTTACAGGATTTACTCCAATACTGTGTGTTACAATAGAGCGGTAGGTGGAACACGACGCATCTGAATGCATGTTCAAGAGTTCACACTTGTTATCAGATTTTCTAACGCTTAAGTGATTTCTGCAATGTATATTTAGTTAGTATTATGAGTCAATGGATAAACGAAACGAAGCTGATGTGGTTTCTCCGTACGGAAAGTTAGACGCAATGTCAGCAACGACAAATACAGTTGCTCCTGGACAGCGACTGTATAATAAATGAGTCGTGACTGTCTTTAAGTCACATGCTCCTGCTCTACAGACGAAGGTGTAGTGAGCATTCTGTCAGTTCCCAGCATCGGCTACCTTTGTCCTTCTTTCGATCCACCAAATATGCGCCAGCGTAATCTTATGCACATGTTTTTGCTTACCATTCAGGTCGCACTACACAAGGCATCTGAAACAAGATTGTCTAAGAAGGAGCACTGTAAAAAATATTGCCCTGCACATATTGTAATTTTATTTTCTTGCTGGCCGTTGTGGCCGAACGGTTCTAGGCGCTGCAGTCTGGAACCGCGCGACCCCTACGGTCGCAGGTTCGAATCCTGCCTCGGGCATAGATGTGTGTGATGTCCTTAGGTTAGTTAGGTTTAAGTAGTTCTAAGTTCTAGGGGACTGATGACCTCAGATGTTAAGTCCCATAGTGCTCAGAGCCATTTCAACCATTTTTTATTTTCTTATTGAGTTATTATTCTTTACAGGATGCACATCTGATGAATCTTTTTTCATCGTAGATCGGCAACATTGGTGTCTACCACATCCCGTTGACGACGAGACCAGTAGAGACGGAGCACAGTCTACATCTGTATCTACATTTGCAGACATACTCCACCGTGTGGTACGTGGCGGAGGGTATCCTGTACCATTATTTGCCATTTCCTTTCCTGTTCCATTCGCAAATAGAGCGAGAGCAAAACGACTGTCTATATGCCTTCCGTAAGAGCCCTAATATTTCTAAACTTATCTTCATTGTCCATACGCGAAATGTACGTTGGTGGCAGTAGAACTGAGCTGCAATCAGCCTCAAATGCCGATTCTCAAAATTTTGTCAATAGTGTTCCTTGAAGAGGACGTCAGCTTCCCTCTAGGGATTCCCATCTGAGTTCCCGAAATATCTCCGTAATATTCGCGTCTTGATCGAACCTACGGAAACAAATGTAACAGCCCGCCTCTGAATTGCTTCGATGTTTTCCTTTAATCCGACAAGGTGGATATCCCAAACATCCAAACAGTATTCAACAATGGGTCGTACTAGTGTCCTATATACGGTCTCCTCTACAGATGAACCACACTTTCCTAAAATTCTCCCAATAAACCGAAGTCGACCATTCGCCTTCCTACTGAAATCCTTACGTGCTCTTTCCATTTCTTATTTCTTTGCAACGTTATGCCTGTATATTCAGTCTACGTGATTATGTCAAGCAGCATGCACTGTGCTGAATCCGACATTACAAATTTTTCTACATTTAGAGCTAGCTGCCATTCATCAAATCAAATACAAATTTTGTCTAAGTCGTATTGTATCCTCCTACAGCCACTCAGCGACGATAACTACCCATACACCACATCTTCATCAGCGAACGGCCGCAGGCTTTTGCTTACCCTGTCCACCAAATCATTTATGTACACAGAAAACAACAGCGGGCCTGCCACACTTCCTCTGGGCAGTTCTGATGATAGATACCCTTGTCTCCGATCAACACTCATCGACGAGTTCAAAGATATGACAGGAAATCAAGTGCGTTCTTTTCTAGGGAACTCTCCCTGCATTAGTATTAGCCAATTCAGGAGCAGTCTGAACGGGGAATTGAACCTCGATCCTGCCAATTACGAGTCCAATTCATCACTTTGCTCTGTCTCGTAGATTTGTAGCTGTTTCTGTGACAGACTGTCATCCACGGAGCCACAAACGCTTCTTAATATAAAGAGAATACATTTAAATTCCTGCGCCGCAGTACCGAAGCACGCCGTTAGAGAAGCAAAAACAAAATGACGGTGTTCAGGTTTCCCCCTTGGATCTTCTGAAGAGGGAAACCAGGAACAGTGGATTTGTACTGTGGTATCTACCCACTTAACATCCGAGTCACACCGCCAGCTCTTACTTGATCCATTTTCTCTTAACGTTTGTCTGTTGCAGTTTGTCAAAATTGTTCATTCTGCGTCCCTGTATTTTTTCTATTTGTGAAGTGCACAACTCAGCAACTGACCACGTTAAGATTTAGTTTCGAAGCACCGGGCGGAGTGTGCAACTGGACT
Organism: Schistocerca gregaria; assembly: GCF_023897955.1. Lineage (NCBI taxonomy): Eukaryota > Metazoa > Arthropoda > Insecta > Orthoptera > Acrididae > Schistocerca > Schistocerca gregaria. The sequence goes on along the minus strand of NC_064926.1, from coordinate 460,535,695 downwards.
TGCAATGGGGTGAACGACGGGTGTTTCAAATCCCCGCCAACAATCCACATTTAGATTTACTGTAGGTGCCATAAACCGCGGAAGACAAAATCCGCGATGGTTAAATTGGAAAGACATGGCCGATTGAAACATGTCCCATTTTTGGATAGCAATATATCATTCTTAAATGTTTTCGGCAACTCAAAATGTCCTTATGAAAACATAAATACTCTACATAAATTCAATTAGCGCTTTCTAAAGACTATTTAACCATTTTTCAGCCCCACACAAAACGGAGCTAAAATGCTCTCCGCGAGCTCACGTTCAACCTGCTGCAGTAACGTCTCCACATTAATCACCGTGCGTTGCAATACGCTACCAGAAGGTGTGTGGGCAGCAGTAACTTATACCACGATGACTAGTCTGGCGGTTGCTACTCTGATTTCGTTCTTGTCGTTGCGGTCTTCATTTGGAATACTGGTTTGATACAGATTTTCATGCTAGCCTGACCTGTACAAGCTCCCTCAGGATTAAGTCACTGGAATACCAACTCACAACTAGCGCCAACTTATAATCTGGCGGGCGAAGACGTGGCAATAAGAATGGGAGGTCAGTGATCAGGGGCCCTATGTACACAACGTATTCCCTGACATATGGAAGCGGTTGAAGACGAACTACGCCAATCCCAGCCGTGGCGTGGTTCACATTTTGACCGGACACCGCCCTTAGATCCCAAGCACTTAACAACGCTTGACGCTGACTACCTACTCAGACTGTACATGCGGGGTAATTGGATCCCCGGACTGCAAAATGTGCAGCACTAGGGCAATTTCCAACTTGTAGACGAACAATAACGTAAGGAGAATGCACAAAAAATAGCACGAACATTAAACGTAATGCATGAAAGCAAATACAGACTACCAACCTACAAAGCTTACATGTAGTCAGCGACTAGAAAATAAATCTGATAACAGCCTAAAATACACAAAGAGGCGTGAATGAGAGACGTAGATAGTGAGCGGTAACTGCACCTCAAGGTGTCACGGTAAACCTGTTCTAAGATAAATAGTTTTACAATAATTCTAGTAGAACATACACTTAACACACAAAGCACACGACACAATGAAAAGAAGCATAAGTGAAAATTGAAGGTCGGGGTTATAAAAGTTAAGAATACTAAAGGCGCCCAGAAGTCAACGGCTCCAGGAGCCATATCGAGACTTTCGCCCCCGGACGCCAAAGGTTGTGGGTCAATCATCTCCTCTCTGCTATGTCCTGTTGAAACCTTCCCGTCGAATAAATAAAAGCAATACTGATTGAACTTAATGCGTTTAGACGATAATCTTCCCGTCTAGAATAAAATAATTTAACTTACTTTCCGTCTAATGAAAGAAAAAGAGAACTGAACTTTTTGTGCCTTGCAGCTTTCCTGTCTGGCGTTGCTTTTGACAACGTGTCTGATCTGATAGTCTTTAGCGTACACAATTTTGTACGCCTTGTGCCGTTATTGGTAACAATATTAATGTGACTGATTAAAAGAAGATTATTTCGACGTGAACACCTAAGTTTACGCCGAGGCGCTTACATATATTTTCCTTACCTTTTATTTTCCTGTGTCGCCTCTGGATAACGTCATCTGACTGCATGTCTGAATACACTCACTCTGATCTATTATTGATAATTATTTGGGTTGGCATTCATTTACTAGGATTGCAAATATGTGAGCTAAAACTGTACTTATTATTCATTTACTTTTACGATTGAAGTTACTGTTGCAAAATTCAATGTCATTATTAAATTTAAAAAATTGAGACAACTCAATAAAAGTTAAATCTTGTGGTTACTGGGTCAATGAAAAATAATACGATATTGACTGAGATAAACTGATCTATTCTGAAAATGACTGAATATAAATTTTCAACTCTTTATAATGATTCAATTTATAAAACTTTAGTTTGGGGATCGTTTACATAAAACAGATTAAAAATATAACAACGAACTTAACAATATATAGTTAGCGCTTAAATACCTTTGATGTCTTCATGACGTCGATTTTTAATAATTCATAAATAATTACCAATTATATAATTATAGTATTTTTCAAGTAATATATAGCTGGTGGCGAACAGGCACACCGCTCTGTCTCTACACACAACTTCACTGCACAAAGGTTGACTCAAGAGTGTTCTGTCGACAATGCTGCGCGCTTCTCGCCGCGGTCCCTGTGTATCAACGCGCGGGCTCTCCCGTCAACAAAGAGCTCGGTGCGGATACTTCACTGTCACCATCGATATGCCAAGAACTTAAATAAATTTTACAAAACATCTTTCTTAATATTTTTCTTACACACTACAATTGTTACTTACATATTTCTTAGCTTATAAATATTTTTTATCAGTTTATTACTTTGATTTATTTATGTTTTGGCGTGGTTGATTTTCTGTTGACATATTTCGCTGTCACCTTTTAATTTTCTCCTGAAATTCAAATATTCCTCTTTCACATTTATGTACATTTTATGGGCAATGGGCATAAAAGCTTCAGTGCATAAACAACATAAGAGAGAAAAAGGAGTAAGTTCCCGCTTTATCATGTCATGGAGCATGGACATAACAGCATGTGCAATATAGCGGGCGCTGGTTATATTACCCTGAAGAAATACCGAATGTGACTGCGATTTGCGACTGATTCCCCCCCCCCCCCCCCCCCCCCACTCACACACACCATGAAACCTGGGATGAGACCTGTGTAGTGGGTGAATGCAGTCTGGAATAACCATCTCACCAGGTCTGTGCCACACACGTGTTAAGTCCATTTTCGCGTACAGACAGTCTACTCTCCTCACTGAAAACAACAGAGTGGCGTTCCAGTCAACTCTTTCACGACACCAGAGTGATATCGTGGTGTCTGTGGTAAGATGGCCAGATTCGCGCGCGTTCTTAGTGCAACTGCGAGCAGACGGTTCCCCACGCTCTCTGGTAAGAGAGCAAGTGCACCATGGCCCCGGATTCCGTTTATGGATGATGTTCGGCGTGGCGCCGCTGCTTGCACAGTGAGTCGATCTTGACATGCGTCTGTTCTACGCGTCTGGTCTACAGGAGAGGGAATGTTCCACAGATCACTGTCGAAAACAGCGCCGCACCACCGGTACATAGTGCCCAACATGTGCAGCAATCAGTCGAGACGTCCATCCGGCCTCTCACAGAACCGCAGTACGACCACGACAAGCTGCTCGTCGGTGGGGCACGGTTGTACCTTAAAATGAATGTTGCCACCACTTTTCACCTCTAAACTCAGCACAATTACTTCCTGCAGAGTCAAAATAAAGCGTACACAGACAGGCCTCCTGGGCGCCTCTGCTAGCCAATGATCGTGACAAATGAATCACTTACACTACGCCGGCCTCTGTGGTCGAGCGGTTCTAGGCGCTTCAGTCCGGAACCACGCGGCTAATACGGTCGCAGGTTCGAATCCTGCCTCAAGCATGGATGCCTATTTAAGTAGTTTCTAAGTCTAGGAGACTGATGACCTCAAATGTTAAGTCCCGTAGTGCTTAGAGCCATTTGAACTTACACTACAACCCCTCAGTACGCACATTTTACATCCTGGTGCCACCGAAAGCTGTTCTTGCGGGTGCTGATTTTTTTTTCCGGCAGTGTAATTTCCTCAGCCTCATCTGGTTTGACTACACAACATTTCAGTTATTGATGTTCATCTGATGCGCCTCACGATCTCATTCCCCATCCTCCACCAGTCCAAGTTTGTGCTCCGTCACTAATGACGTCGTCGTCGACGGGACGTTACCCTAATCTTCCCTCCTTCCCAGTTAGCGAGCGTGGATCAGTACGGTTGTGGTCCACGCCGTCAGCTGCCTTACAATTCAGCTCGCCTCTGACAGCGGAGCAGAAGCGCCTCCTTGAAGGCGCAGCAGTAATTTGGTGGGCGGCAGCTGAGCCCATAAACAGTGTCTCGGCGGAGTGCACACGTCCGCGCCGTAAAAGCCGGCCCGCAGGAGCTGCGGCGCTCTCCCGCCGGATTACGGCCGGCGGAGATAATCCGCGCCCTGATTGTGACCGAACCCCGCACTCCGCCAGCTCCGTGACGTCACGAGAGCACCGCCAACAACCTCCACGGCCGTTGCTCTGCTACGTCTGCTGCAAAACGGCAGCGCTTCTAGCAGGCGAGGCGCGATCTTCTTAAAGTTTACAAATCCCCTGTAACATATTGAAATAGTGATCTCCATTTCTCCAACGGTAATTTCTGTGTGACTCAGAGACTCGTCCAACTGCACTGACAGAAGCTACAGGAGCAGAATGTATCACAGTGTTGTTAGCAGTTAAAATTTCGAGATCGTAGGCTACGTGTGTAGAAGAGCAATGAGTATATTTCTTCCTACTTATATTATTGTATCCACGGAGGGAGACTACGATCATACAGGGTGGTCCATTGAATGTCACCGGGTCCGCATCTCGTGGTCGTGCGGTAGCGTTCTCGCTTCCCGCGCCCGGGTTCCCGGGTTCTATTCCCGGCGGGGTCGGGGATTTTCTCCGCCTCGTGATGAATCGGTGTTGCGTGATGTCGTTAAGTTAGTTAGTTTTAAGTAGTTATAAGTTCTAGGGGACTGATGACCATAGATGTTAAGTCCCATAGTGCTCAGTGCCATTTGAAACATTTTTTTTTGTAGTCACCGGGCCAAATATCTCAAAAATAAGCGTCAAACGAAAAAACTACAAAGAACATAACTCGTCTAGCTTGAAGGGGGAAACCAGATGGCGCTATCGTTGGCCCGCTAGATGGCGCTGCAATAGGTCAAACGGATATCAACTGCGTTTTTTTCAAAAATAGGAACCCCCATTTTTATTACATATTCGTGTAGTACGTAAATAAATATGAATGTTTTAGTTGGACCACTTTTTTCGCTTTGTGATAGATGGCGCTGTAATAGTCGCAAACGTATAAGTACGTGGTATCACGCAACATTCCACCAGTACGGACGGTATTTGCTTCGTGATACATTACTCATGTTAAAATCGACCGTTTACCAATTGCGGAAAAGGTCGATATCTTATTGATGTATGGCTACTGAGATCAAAATGCCCAACGGGCGTGTACTATGTATGTGCTCGGTATCCTGGACGACATCATCCACGTGTCCGGACCGTTCGCCGGATAGGTACGTTTTTTAAGAAAACAGGAAGTCTTCAACCACATGTGAAACGTCAACCACGACCTGCAACAAATGATGATGCCCCAGTACGTGTTTTAGCTGCTGCCGCGGCTAATCCGCACATCACATTGCGCGGGAATCGGGAATCTCAAAAATGTCGGTGTTGAGAATGCTAAATCAACATCGATTGCACTCATACCATATTTCTATGCACCAGGAATTGCATGGCGACGAATTTGAACGTCGTGTACAGTTCTGCCACTAGGCACAAGAGAAATTACGGGACGATGACAGATTTTTTGCATGCTTCCTATTTAGCGACGAAGCGTCATTCACCAACAGCTGCAAGGTAAACTGGCATAATATGCACTACTGGGCAACGGAAAATCCACGATGGTTGCGACAAGTGGAACATCAGCGACCTTGGCGGGTTAATGTATGGTGCGGCATTATGGGAGGAAGGATAACTGGCCCCCATTTTATCTATGGCAATCTAAATGGTGCAATGTATGCTGATTTCCTACGTAATGTTCCACCGATGTTACTACAAGATGTTTCACTGCATGAAGAATGGCGATGTACTTCCAACATGATAGATGTCCGGCACATAGCTCTCGTGCGGTTGAAGAGGTATTGAATATCATATTTCATGACAGGTGGACTGGTCGTCGAAGCAGCATACCATGGCTGGCACGTTCGCCCGATCTGACGTCTCCGGATTTCTTTCTGTGGGGAAAGTTGAAGGATATTTGCTATCGTGATCCACCGACAACGCCTGACAACAAGCGTCAGTCCATTGTCAATGCATGTGCGAACATTACGGAAGGCGAACTACTCGCTGTTGAGAGGAATGTCGTTACACGTGTTGCCAAATGCATTGAGGTTGGCCGAAATCATTTTGAGCATTTATTGCATTAATGTGGTATTTACAGATAATCACGCTGTAACGACAAGCGTTCTCAGAAATGATAAGTTCACAAAGGTACATGTATCACATTGGAGAAACCGAAATAAAATGTTCAAACGTACCTACGTTCTCTATTTTAGTTTCAAAACCATACCTGTTACCAACTGTTCGTCTTAAATTGTGAGCCATATGTTTGTGACTCTTACAGCGCCATCTATGACAAAGCGAAAAAGGTGGTCCAATTATAACATTCATATTTCTTTACGTACTACACGGATATGTAATAAAAATGGGGGTTCCTATTTTAAAAAACGCAGTTGATATCCGTTTGACATATGGCAGCGCCATCTAGCGGGCCAACCATAGCGCCATCTGGTTTCCCCCTTCAAGCTAGACCAGTTTCATTCTTTGTATTTTTGTCGTTTGACGCTTATTTCGTGAGATATTTGGCCCAGTCACGATCAATGGACCAACGTGTATATTTGAGATGCCAGACAAGTATAACGTCGTGCACTTATGGCATAAAAATCGCAGCACCAAAATTTGATTAACTTAGAGTAATGAAATTTCGAGAATACATTTGTCTAGGTAGCATATGTAAGATCGTACGTTAGACCAAGCGCGACATCATCCGTTGCAAATGTGAAATGCTATAAAAAAAAATGGTTCAAATGGCTCTGAGGACTATGGGACGTAACATCTACGGTCATCAGTCCCCTAGAACTTAGAACTACTTTAACCTAACTAACCTAAGGACACCACATAACACCCAGTCATCACGAGGCAGAGAAAATCTCTGCCCCCCCTGGGAATCGAACCCGGCAATCCGGGCACGGGAAGCAAGAACGCTACCGTACGACCACGAGCTGCGGACAAATGCTATTACATTATTAAGCGGTGTAACTGCAAGCTGTTTGTGGGCGACGGTCGAGTTGTGGTCAGGTGATGTCCCACGTGCTCTCGATTGGAGACACACATGGTGATCGAGCAGGCCAAGTTACGACACTCTGTAGAGCATGTTGGGTTACAACAGCGGTCTGTATCCTGTTGGAAAACACCTTCTGGAATGCTGTTCCTGAACAGTAGCACAACAACTCAATCACAAGACTGAAATACAGTTTAGCAGTCAGGCTGCGTACGATAGCCACGAAAGTGGTCCTACTGTTACACGAAATCACATTTCAAGCCATAAGTCCAGGTATATGTCCAGCGTGTGTAGCACGCAGGCGGGTTGGTTGTACGCCCTCAATTGGCCTCCTTCTAACGAACACGCGGCCATCATTGGTACCGAGACAGAACTGGATTTCGTAAGGAAACACAACAGACCTCCACCGTGCCCTCCAATGAGCTTTCACATGACACCACTGAAGTAGCAAATGGTCCTCGTTTGTAGGCAGCGAAACGAACGCTAAGGGCGTCTCGCTCGGAACCGTCCTTGAAGCAATCGATTTGTAGCAGTTCGTTGTGTCACTGTGGTTCCGTACTGCTGTTAAAATTGCTGCTGCAGATGCCATACACCGAACACGATGCTCTTTCCTGTCACGTGGCCGTCTGGAGCCCGGTCTCCTTGCGACCGTACATTCTCGTGACCATCGCTGCCATCAATCATGCACAATGGCTACACTGCTGTCAAGTCTTTGTGCAATATCGCAGAAGCAACATCGAGCCTCTCGTAGCCCTATCACACGACCTCGTTCAGATTCAGTGAGGCGTTGATAAAGGCGTCTTTCTAAGGCACTCTTGACTAACTTCACCTCGCCAAGTCCAATCTCAAAGGTAACTAACGCTCACGACCGTCACTGCGTGTAGTAAGAAGATGGCGCTACTAGCGCTACTCTTACGCGACTGGTGCGAGATTTGAACAGACATCATCTCTCAGGTGTAGAAAACGCTTAGAAACTTCCGTTTATGTCGCATAACTCCTTATTCGCGTTGTGATTTTTTCCCTTCATTGTAGTTGTACCCATGGATGGGACTCTTTACTCGCTCCCACAACTGGCGCCGCCACATGCATGCAGCAAGCAGCGAGTACACAACAACCGACCGGAAAAACGCATTCCTTTGTGATCCTGCTGTCTGCAGAGTACGATAAGGCCGGTAGCGAGAGGAATCTAGTGTTGTATATAATTTAAACGCTGAAAACATCCACTTATTGATGAACTACGCTGCGACCTCGGCCTATATTTGGCCTTGTAGTCCGACTAGATTTGTCACTGCAGAGCGAAAGACGTGCTTTTATTCCCGGACTTGCAGTTCTGCAAAACTTTTAATTAGAGCTTGTATGCGAATAACGGGAATGGAAGCACTGTTGCAAAATATATATATATATATATATATATATATATATATATATATATATATATATATATATATATATATATAAGTCAGGAGGAAAGGTACATGCTTTGGGGAGGGGGGGTGATAGCATTAGTGATTCCGAATAAAAAACTTCATATGGACGTATGCCCTATTCCGAATGGTTTCCGAGATAGAACATATTTAATATCACTTTTGTACGTTTTTCTTGAATAAATCGAACCCCCCTCCCCAGCGAGAACGTGTGGCCGTACAAAATTAAACTATATTAAATTTCCTGCAAAAAAGGTCCTATTCTTTTTTTTCTCTAGAACTAATGGTAGCGCGAGAATGTTGAAAAACTGGGTCGACGCGCATGCGCTGTAGCTTACGTAGTTTTTGTAGGCCAATTTGAGGTAGTTTCCCGACTTGATAGACCACAAGTGTCCCGTATCAAACTGTTCGTCTCAACTTGCTACCTCAGTATGCTCTGCATGTGCTTCGACAGCGTGCACTGTTCTCAAGGAGAATTTCCGTACGTGACTGATACATTCAGAAAGTATAGTTCGTTATACACTGACGAGCAAAAACATGTACTAGAAAAGTCCTTGGTAGCTTCCCGGGGGTATGTGAAAACAGATGTCTACGCACAGGTCAGGCAGTCGCCGTAAATTGCGGGGTGGTCGTTAGAGATAGTAGAGCTGGCGCCGCCCGATAACAGCCCAGATATGTTCCATCCGTTTCAGATCAGGCGAAGACGGTGGCGAAGACATCAACCGAGTTCACTATCATGCTCCTCAAACGGTTGTAGCCTGATTCTAGCTTTGTTACACCGACAGTTATCCTGCTCGAAGACGCCATCGCCGTCGCGGAAGACATCAATCATGAAAGGGTGCAGGTGGCCCGCAATAAACTGAGTGTTCATTATAGCCAGCGTCTGTGGCGCAGAGGATGTTTCGAGCAGGTGTTGGCCTGGATGACGGTGTATCCAGACACGAGCACCGAGCTGGCGTAACAAGGAACATATTTAATCCGATCAAGCGACTTGTTTCCTTTGATACAGTGTCCAGTCTTGATGATTTAGTATAATTGTAAGTGAACGATGTCATTGGATCAACAAGGTAACATGTAGAGGTCGTCTACCGCGGAGCTACATGTTCAACAACGCTCGCTGAAGGGTGTGCTGTAAACACTTGTTCCCGCACTAGAATGGAACCCTGTTGTTGGTACTGGCAAACCTCCGACGTTCGTGATGACGCATGGACGTCCAACTCCTGCTCGTGATTTCATCGTCCCTTTCCACAGAAATGTACTAAAACTGTCCAACAGTCGTTATTTTGATATTGTTTTATGAGGCAGCCAGTTTCGACGTCCCAATCACGTCGTCCTCAGGCCTGTCGCATGAATGACACCGAGTACCACTCGTGCATGTTGGGACAAGACATCAATAATTATGTCCGGTTTCGTAGATGCCGTAACTTCTTGAGCATCTGTACTCTTCACACATGTGACAGCAACTGTCCCTGTCACATGTGTAAAGAGCACACAGGCTCAAGAAGTTCGGCTTTCTGTGGAACCAGATACAGTTATTGATGTCTCGTCTTACACATGCAAGAGTGGTACTTTACGTCATTCATGCGCCAGGCCTGAGGACGACGTGATTGGGACGTCGAAACTGGTTGCCTAGCAAAACAATTTCAAAATAACTGCTGTTGGTACACTTCATTAACCAGCTGCTGTCCCCCGCTCCTGAACCCAAGATGAAGTCCCATTTACGTTCCATAGATGTTTACGAAAGTAGTACGCAAAGAACGTACAGCTTCACTGTTTCCGCGAGGCCTGTTCCCAGGGTCTCAGTAAACAATTTGTCAACGTCGCTTATGTCAGTGAATTTACCCTTATCCCTGTGGCCGGTAGAGTTATCATTCGGAAAGGGCCAGATAAAGATCCAACAAATACAAAATGCTGCAGACCAATCTGCTTGCTTAACATACTAGGAAAAATACTAGAGAAGTTACTAGCTGACGGACTGGCTGCACATCGGATGCCGCGTGGGATGAGCGACAGGCAGTTCGGCTTCAGGCCTGGCCGATCGACATCTGATGCAATCGCCCTGGCTGCTGAGGTCTGTGGCTCTACACCACATAAGTACGCGGTGGGCATCATGGTTGACATCAGTGTCGCCTTCGACAACCTGTGGTGGCCTTCGCTCTTCTCCTGCTTGCGGGAGAAGGAGTGCCCAGCGCCGCTATATGGTTGTCTGAGGAGCTATTGCGAGGAACGGGAGGTCTGGCTATCACCTTCTGGCGAGAGAATTGGAAAATCTATAACAAAGGGCTGTCCCCAGTGTTCCCTGTTAGGGCCCCTGTTCTGGGACATTCACATGGGGCCTTTACTAGACACCCTACAACGAAGTGCTAGAGGTGATAGTCTATGCAGATGACCTCCTCCTGTTGGTCGGCGGCCGTAGCCGCGAAGACATTGAACCCAAAATAGAAAGTGCCCTAAACAAGTTACAACTATGGTGTCAAAACACCAAAATGACGATATCACCGAGCAAGTCTACCTACTTACTATTAAAGGGACAATTAATTTGTAACCCGACTGTACGAATCGAGCGCACGCCGGTTCTTCGGAGACGTGGCACACGATATCTGGGCGTCATCATTGATGAGAAGTGGAATTTTGGGAAACACATCGAAACCGTAACCCAGAAAGCCCTTCAAACACTGAACAATCTCATATCCATAGGACATAAAAGATTTCATCTTCCACCTCATCTCATAAGATTCTATCATAATAGCATATTAACATCAATAGTGGGTTACGGCTCGGGAGTCTGGGCACACAGGCTCACGAGGGTTGTGCCCGCCATGACAGTGAGAAGGGTTCAAAGGAACATGATAGTTAGATCGGTGGGGGCTAATAGAACATGACCAGGGGGAGCAGTACTGGTCATAATGGGGCTTTGCCCCTTGGACATCAAAATCAGAGAGCAGGCTGCGTGGTTCTGGATTAAGAAGGGAAATGGAAGAAAAATAGAGGAGATCTTAGACACTGGGGCAGGGGACAAGGGTGAGATTCGGCAAAGGGGAGAACAACTATGGCAAGAACTGTGGGACACGGATGAAACAGGGCGTAGGACATATGAACTGATTCCAAGCATTAGAGAACGACTAAAAATGAAATACTTTGAACCCACCAGAGGACTAATCCATTTTGCCACTGGACATGGGCCTTACCGGACATACTTATGTCGGTTCGGGAAAAGGGCCACATCCACGTGTGAATGTGGTGAACCGGAGGGCACTCCCGATCATGTGATTTACGAGTGCCCCCTCTTCAATGACGTTGCTTCCACACTACATGACCAATTACCCGATCATGACACATACCACCTGATAAGACGACAAGACACCTTCCAAACATTAAATAAACTTGCTGACGAGGTATCACGAAAAGTGCTAAGAGAATACATGAGGGAACAAAACTAAATAGCGCAGATTACAATAAACACGCGCCCTACTCCCATACCGCCTGCGCGTGGACAGGTCGCCCTTACAGTCTGGAAACCGCCATGTACGGGATTAGGGGGAGTGGGGAACAAAAACAACAAGGACTGGACAATGCACCGGAATTGACTTGGGTTAGAACTAGTTAGTAGAAATTAGACTAGGAATTTAGAATTAGGAACCTGCAGCGATTAACATCCTGGCCTGCCCAGTGTTAGGGGCACGCCCATCGGGATTAGCTCGATGGGCAAGGCAATATATATTATATATTATATATTCCTGACACATCTGAGACGCTACAGGAAGTAGAAGTAGGTTAGTTAAAATCTTAGAAGTTAAAAACTAATAACTGTATATAACTGCCCATTGTAATTAGAGTATAGCTGTAGCTCACGACCTAATATATAGTAATTAGCTGCTAATTGTAACTAACATTTAGAAAGTAAGACCCACTAATCACATAAGGAAGTGGGTTAGATGTATAATTATTATTGATGGTAAATAAAGATTAAAAGAAAAACAATTGCCCGCAACGCCATCAGACTATTTTCAGTCTGGCGGAGGGCAGTGATCACAATGTTTTGTCTCATCGGTGTGTATGTACGACTGTCTTTCGGGTAAGGTGGAAGGAGTTGATGTGAACGACATGTCGACACGTCGAGCCGGTAACGACCTGTCCTTCGTCAATAACGTCAACGGTAATGGTATTCACGACGGTCGTGGCGTCCACGGCTGGCACGCCTACAGTAGTTGTCGCGGCGGGTCCGGTCCGGGGCTGGCTGTCGGTGGCCCGTGCGTGGGCAGAGCGGGCCGGCCGCGGTAACGGCCGGTGATCACAGGAGGCGCTGCGGCGCTATCGGCCGGACAATCGGCCGCTGGCCAGCCGCTCGTCCCGCCGGCCGCGGACCCGCCGCAATATACTCGTGCTGCGTGGGCGGACAGCGACAAGGGCCGCGCGCAATTTGCAAGTACCTGGCTACCAGCCCTATTACCGGCCGACAGAGCCCGCTGCATCGCTACCCGGGACTTGTTCCCCTAACGAGCTCTGACGTATTCACCCAACGTCAGCTGCCTCATTATGTCTTCAGCCTGCACTCCTTCTTTGTCGTTTGTTTCTATAGCGTCATTATTATCTCTGACTGGTTATCCCTGTCGCATTAAAGCCGCCCGTAGGTGCAGTAACTGAGCCCACGCAGTCTTCGTCACCGGGCTGCAGCATTCCAGCTTCTTTCCGACGAGAGGACATGGCCCTCCTTTCATTCCACCCCAAACTACACCCCTGGAAATTCAAATAAGAACACCGTGAATTCATTGTCCCAGGAAGGGGAAACTTTATTGACACATTCCTGGGGTCAGATACATCACATGATCACACTGACAGAACCACAGGCACTTAGACACAGGCAACAGAGCATGCACAATGTCGGCACTAGTACAGTGTATATCCACCATTCGCAGCAATGCAGGCTGCTATTCTCCCATGGAGACGATCGTAGAGATGCTGGATGTAGTCCTGTGGAACGGCTTGCCATGCCATTTCCACCTGGCGCCTCAGTTGGACCAGCATTCGTGCTGGACGTGCAGACCGCGTGAGACGACGCTTCATCCAGTCCCAAACATGCTCAATGGGGGACAGATCCGGAGATCTTGCTGGCCAGGGTAGTTGACTTACACCTTCTAGAGCACGTTGGGTGGCACGGGATACATGCGGACGTGCATTGTCCTGTTGGAACAGCAAGTTCCCTTGCCGGTCTAGGAATGGTAGAACGATGGGTTCGATGACGGTTTGGATGTACCGTGCACTATTCAGTGTCCCCTCGACGATCACCAGAGGTGTACGGCCAGTGTAGGAGATCGCTCGCCACACCATGATGCCGGGTGTTGGCCCTGTGTGCCTCGGTCGTATGCAGTCCTGATTGTGGCGCTCACCTGCACGGCGCCAAACACGCATACGACCATCATTGGCACCAAAGCAGAAGCGACTCTCATCGCTGAAGACGACACGTCTCCATTCGTCCTTCCATTCACGCCTGTCGCGACACCACTGGAGGCGGGCTGCACGATGTTGGGGCGTGAGCGGAAGACGGCCCAACGGTGTGCGGGACCGTAGCCCAGCTTCATGGAGACGGTTGCGAATGGTCCTCGCCAATACCCCAGGAGCAACAGTGTCCCTAATTTGCTGGGAAGTGGCGGTGCGGTCCCCTACGGCACTGCGTAGGATCCTATGGTCTTGGCGTGCATCCGTGCGTCGCTGCGGTCCGGTCCCAGGTCGACGGGTACGTGCACCTTCCGCCGACCAGTGGCGACAACATCGATGTACTGTGGAGACCTCACGCCCCACGTGTTGAGCAATTCGGCGGTACGTCCACCCGGCCTCCCGCATGCCCACTATACGCCCTCGCTCAAAGTCCGTCAACTGCACATACGGTTCACGTCCACGCTGTCGCGGCATGCTACCAGTGTTAAAGACTGCGATGGAGCTCCGTATGCCACGGCAAACTGGCTGACACTGACGGCGGCGATGCACAAATGCTGCGCAGCTAGCGCCATTCGACGGCCAACACCGCGGTTCCTGGTGTGTCCGCTGTGCCGTGCGTGTGATCATTGCTTGTACAGCCCTCTCGCAGTGTCCGGAGCAAGTATGGTGGGTCTGACACACAGGTGTCAATGTGTTCTTTTTTCCATTTCCAGGAGTGTATTTCAATGTTGCAGTGTGGATGACTTTAAGATTCCGTAAAATCGAGGTCATCAGAGCTACTGCTCAGGTGAATAACGGTGAGGAAGGGACTGGCTGTGGGATATTCAAGCCGGCTACGGTCGCAGGTTCGAACTGCCTCGGGCATGTATGTGTGTGCTGTCCTTAGGTTAGTTGGGTTTAAGTGGTTCTAAGTTATAGGGGGCTAACGACCTCAGATGTTAAGTCCCATAGTGCTCAGAGCCATTTGAACCATTTTTGGGATACTCAAACAAATCGTCGTGGCATTCGCTTCACGTTATTCGGTGAAAGCACCTATGACAAAATATATATGGTTGGATGGCGTTCGGAACTGTAGCCTTCCAATATGGGAGCCTTCTTTCTTGACCACTCCTACCTACTCCCGAACTGGATGCTCAAATGGTTCAAATGGCTCTGAGTACTATGGGACTTAACATCTTAGGTCATCAGTCCCCTAGAACTTAGAACTACTTAAACCTAACTAACCTAAGGACATCACACACAGCCATGCCCGAGGCAGAATTCGAACCTGCGACCGTAACAGTCCCGCGGTTGCGGACTGCAGCGCCTAGAACCACACGACCACCGCGGCCGGCAACTGGATGCGATCAAAACTGTTAACTCTTCTTAATGTGGTACATCTTCAGAACGTTTTGGAATCAAATGGCTCTGAACACTATGGGACTTAACATCTGAGGTAATCAGTCCCTCAGAACTTAGAACTACTTAAACCTAACTAACTTAAGGACATCACACACATCCATGCCCGAGACAGGATTTGAACCTGCGGCCGTAGCGGTCACGTGGTTCCAGATTGAACCGCTCAGCTACACAGGTCGGCAAGGTTTTGGGAACCGCCATGTTCTGTAGCGCTTTCCAGGCGTTGATTAGAAATAAGCTGAAGGAAAAACATCGCAACACCGAGAAGGAGTTGTGCTACCTAAAAGAAGCTGATGGCGCGTTTCTATCACTGAAAGATTATGTCTATTCAGATTTCGCTCCAGTCGCGTAAGAGTGGCTCTAGAACCGCCACTATGAGGATGCAAATCAGGTTTGCCTTAAATATACGCTCTAACTGCCGTGAGAGTTAGTTATTTTTGAGGTTGGACGTGTGACGTAGACGTTGTCAACATCTCACTGAGTTTGAACGAGGTCGTTTAGTATGGCTACGAGAAGCTGGCTGTCCCTTCTGCGATACTGCAGAAAGATTTGGCAGTAATGTAGCCACTGTACATGATTGCTGGCAGTGGAGGTCACGAGAATATAAGGCTGAAGGAGAACGGGCTCCGAAAATCCACGTGGCACAACCAAGAGGGAAGATCATAGTGTTCGGCGTATGCCTCTGGCGCATCGTACTGCATTTGTATCAGCAAACTGAGCAGCAGTTGGCAACCACAGTGACACAACCGTAACAAATTGGTTGCTTCAAGGACAGCGCCGAGCCAAACGCCCTGCAGCGCGCATTCCACTGACCCCAAGCTACCACCATTTCCGACTTTAGCAGTGTCAAGCGAGAGCTCATTGGAGGTCACGGTGGAGGTTTGTTGCGTTTTCTGATGAAAGCTGGTTCTGCCTCGGTGCCAGTGATGGCCGTGTGTTGATTAGGAGGCTGTCAGTTGAGGGCCTGCGATCAACCTGCGTGCGTCCTAGACATGCTGGCCCTACTCCTCGAGTTATGTCTGGGGGGCGACTTCGTAAGACAGCAGAAGCACTTTCGTGGTCATCCCAAGCTCCCTGACTACAAGTTTGTACTTTAATCTGCTGATTCGACCTGTTGTGCTGCCATTCGTGAACAACATTCCAGAAGTTGTTTTCCAACAGGATGACGCTCGCTAATACACCGCTTTTCTAATCCAACATGCTTAGCAGAGCATCGATATGTTTCCTTGGTCTGCTCGATCACCAGATCTGTATTCAGTCGAGCACAAATGGTACATCACAGAACGACAACTCGAGCGTCATTCACAAACAGCATCAACCGTCCCTGTATTGACGGACCAAGTGCCAGAGGCATGGAACTCCATCCAACATAGTGACATCAGGCACCGCAATGCATGAACGTTTGCATGCTTGCATTTAACATTCTGACGGTTACACCCGTTATCAATGTACCAGCATTTCACATTTCCAATGGCTTATCTCTCGCCGCCATTAAGCTGAGATCTTGCAACGTTTATCACTTAAATATGTTGCCTAGACTAACGTATTCCCAATATTTAATTATTCTGCATTGATTATTTTTTGGTGTTCCGATTTTTTTCCGCAACTGTAGATGACATTGTCTTTTGTGGCAGAAGTCCTTAAGTGTAGCAGGGCTCGACTGAGATGAAATCCTAATGAGGTAGCTTACAAATCCTTCCTTCGACAGATATTTTAGTATTCCTCATCAGTCTGTGACTTTTATCTTTTACGATTGATATCACTATTATGTTACTATTTTTGTTTCACTGCTACGCTGTCAAAAATGATATAATGTTAAATTATGCTGTATCATATGTCCTTACGTAATAGTTACACAGTTGTTACATAACTGTTGTTTGTTCCATGTCTAACCACAAATAAGTCAAGATGGTGCATAGGCTAAACATTTCTGACCGTGCTCGAATTGTAGAGATATGATGCAACTGAAGTGTGCCGCGCGAGCTGACTTCGCGGCCAGAGTAGTGCCTCTCTGGTTATCGATGGCCGCCTGTGGTTTAGTGTTCCGACCAGACACGCTAGTCTGAGGGTCTTTGACTGGAAGATTGCTTAAGCAAGCGTGTACTGTCGGTTGATCTCGAGTCTTTCAAGTCTGGTTCCGCGTTGGTGCGAGAATACTGCGCCAGGTGGCGGGTCACGCGGTTGCTGGCAGAGTGTGGGAGCGATTGGGCGGTGCAGTGCAGTGGCGAGACGTCCGCTTGGATTGTGCGGTCGCTGTGTACGAGTCCGACGAGGGCACTGTACTCGAGTCTGAGGGGCCAGTGTGCACTGGCGTTCACAAACAGCAGTGATCGTTCCTTGGTTTGGTTGTTTTGGTGGCTAAGAGGCTGTTTAAAGCTGTGGTGTGTCCCACAGCCTGGTTACAGTAGAACCACGAGTCAGTTGCGCTATTATATACTATTCTGTGACCGGATTGCACTACTGAGGGTATGTTATGAAACAGCTCGTTGCTCTAAGTGATTTTATATAAGTATTTTGCCCAAGTTGTACTGTTCAAGTTCCTTTCGCGGCTTAAGAAATGTCTTAAGTTCAGATGGCTGTAATTTGGTACGGTATTCATATTTAAAGAACTATCATGTGCGGTCGTTGTTGTTTTACCATACTTTAGATATCTTGTACCTTAAAGGGAGTTCCTTTTTTTCAACCATTATGTAAAGATTAGCTGGGTGGATAATATTGTTTATAAATCTAATACGATTAAGTTGGCTGACCCTGTTGCTTCTCGCAAACCGAGGAAGTGTTTGTAGACTAGCTGTTGGCTTACTAACTGCGTGCGGAATACGAATAACTAGCTTAAACTGTTTGCACTGCTGGTTAATCCGGAATTGTTTCATAAAGTCAAGCGTGTTCTTGTTACTTCTTACTTGAAGTGTCTGGAAGTCATTGAAATTGTTGTTTTAGTAAGTTGGTACGAGAGAGCAACAATCTATTGGCTTAATCCACAGACAGTTAAAGTAAAAGGTTAAAATTAAATGGCTTTGTGACGTTTAACGCCAAGGGTTAATTCTAATACTTGTATTGCAGTATTGCATTTCATTGCAAATTCTCTCTCTCTCTCTCTCTCTCTCTCTCTCTCTCTCTCTGTGTGTGTGTGTGTGTGTGTGTGTGTGTGTGTGTGTGAGGAGGGAAGGGGGGAGGGGTGTTACGTATGTTTATTGCCATTATTGAAGGTCTTGATTAAACGCTGTGGCTTCTTGTCTATGACAGATACTTGAAGGTTTATGTTACAAGTATAAAATTCATTCTAAGCTAGAAGGTAAAAAGGAAGGCCAGCAAGTGCACGAATCATTTGTAGCACTAATACCAATATTGTGGCACGTAACCCCCGCCCTACCCCTTAACGCCCCCCCCCCCTCCCCCGACATACACACAAGTTAAGTACTGTTCTTGATCCCTTGATTGTCAATGGATTCGCAAGAATTGTATCTATTGCTTGATTGATTGTCTTGAGTGATTTAGTGATTTCTCGAGCCAGCCGTTTGTGAAATTATGAGTTGTAATTATTTGTTTTAAGGAGAAAAGTCGTACTTGAAGATTCTTGGAATTCTTTGTACACATTGTCTGTTGTCAATATTATTTTACTGTCAGCAATCGGAGATGTATTAAGTTAATAATGTTCTTTAATGCTGGTTATCAGAGTTTAGAGTTTTCTAAACAGACCATCTGTGTTCAAGCGTTTAAAAATGTTGCAGAGACTAACAATAAACCTGTTTTTAAGATATGTTTGTAAAGTGGTTTTGCACCTTACCACTCCCCTCCCGCTCCTATCGTTTCATGAAGTTAATCGTGGAACAGACTTAACGACGTATCTATAACGAAATAAAAATGGGAACATAAAAGTGGATCAACTTGTATAGAATAGAGAAGATCTAAAGAAGACCAGTGCGCTTTGTCATAGGTTCGTTTAGCAAGCGCGACAGTTTCACGGATATGCTCACTCAAGTCCAGTAGTAAAAGCTGCCCATCTCGGTAGGGTTTATCGTGACTTTTCCTAGACGAGTCAACGAATATATTGCTTCATCTTAAGCATACTTTGCGCAGAAACCATGAACACAAGTTTAGAAAGAAACGAACTCGCACGGAGGCTTAGCAACAATCGTTCTTCTCGCGTACCATTCGCGACTGGAACAGGAGAGAGGGGTGAGGGGAAGTGAGCAGGGAGAACCCTCGTCACATAACACACAGTGGCTTGCACACTGTGGATGTAGATGTCTCCTGCTCCTGATATTTGCAGACATTGGGTCATTGTACTAGGTTACATTTCATACTCCGTAACAGTCTTACATCAAGACGTACAGGTGACGGACAAAAACACGGTAACACAAAAACCATAACACGATGCCAAGCCTGATAGGATGTGGGAAAACCCTTGGCACTCAAAACAGCCTCCACTCGTCTCGGCCCATCTCTCCAAAGTAGACCGGAAAGGCACGATAATATTGAGGTCTGGTCATTGTGATGGCGAGGAGAGATGCGAAAAATCATCCTCGTGCTCACAAAACGAATTCTGGACGATGCGAAGTGTGTGAACAGGGACCCTGTCGTCTTGAAACACAGCACCGCCGGTGGGGAACAAAAATAGATCAGATCAGCCAAGTGGTCACATAATCTTCCGATAGTAATGCTAGCTTGGAGAGTATTCGGGAGGCCTTGGAATGGCTTCCGAAAGCGACACCGAAACCCTGCCTCTTTTCACTCTTGGGACGTAAACTCTACCACAAGTTGGAAACTCTGTGCAACAAGGCTCATCCGACTAAATTAATTTCTTCCATTGCTCCACAGACTAGGTTTCGGGGCTTCGGCGCCACGTTTTCCTTTTACGGGCATCTGCCTCGGTGATGAGTGATTTTGGAATTCCAGCGCCCCCAACAATTTCCTCCTTCTGGAGCTCCCTCCGTGTTCTTATGGTGCTGGTGGAGTTTGGGAGTATGTCATTCAATTCGGCAGTGACTTTTGCAGCTGTCTTCCTCTCACATTTCATCACAATCTTCTTCAATGGCACGAGCACTCAGCACACATTTTTGTCACCGTTGTGGCTTAGCGGATGATGTTTTTCCGCTTTCCCCATATGTGGAATAAATCTTCAGTATGGTGACTCCTGAAACATCAAAGACGTCGGCTACCTTGGTTACGGAAGCATCCACCGTACGAGCACCAACAGTTTGCTGACGTTCGCATTCACGAGTCTCCGGAACAATGCACTCGCAACAATACAGGACACAGTTCTGACCACGACAGACACTTGCAACGCTTTGAGGACACTGCACAGTTGGCGCTCGTTGTCAGGTGCAACAGTGCAACTTGCAGGCGTGGCTAGTATCTGAATTTATGTCCAAGCATGCATTTATCACGGTGTTTCCATAGGTTTATGCAATCCGTAAGACAGTAATTATGAAGAAGTCGACCACGAACTGTCGTCACACATCGAACTGTTTTTTGCAATCGGCGTTCCCGGCGATTATGCCCAGGAATTTTTCGCTACAGCGTTTCTTGCAGATAGCAGTCACAGGACGGCATTGTGCAAATAGCGTGACTTCATAAAAGAGGAAAAATGAGGAAGTTAAGGCGGACGCCCTCGGTGAGACTTCCCAAGACGGTCGGCCTGCGACCAGTACTAGTGTTGAGCGCCTCCTATAACCAACATGAAGTGGCACCAACAAGAAAAGATACAGGACCACGCAATAGACATCGTATGTTTTTAGAAGATGACTCCGCGCTCTTTTTGCACTGTCTGAAAATTTAGCTATAGTAGATTCGGAGTACACTCTGTCAACCAATTTGGTGCTCATCACCAAAGACTGTGTCGACATGAGAACAGCAATTTTTTATAGTGAGGAGTTGGTAAATCTATAGCACAAAGAAGCCTTGTTTTGATGTAGTCCGTGTTTGTACAAAATATTTCTGTACGTCACTGTTGGATCTCGTCACAAAAACACACATAAGTACATAGTGTCATTACAGTTTTCTACATTTGGACGATATCGGTAGTTCAGTTCGTTATTCGTCCATTTCGCACGCACCAAAATCTATGAAACGCCATGTGGTCGCATCTACCTGCGTTATCCTAGTAGCATCTTATTCATGACCTCTCTTACTTCTGTCTACCGTCTGTTATTCAAATACCATAGATCTAGGGCTGATATTGACTATGTATGTTGTAAAAGATCATTCTACTTCTGACTGTAATTAATTTCCTTCGAAGATGTTGAACTGTATTTAAGTTACTTAATTTTTATCCTTACATCCAATGGCATTTCTCAATTGACAGCCGGCCTAGTATGTGGGAGGATTTGGGTTGAAATCCCCGCTCGGCCAAGAACATTTGATGTTCTCTAATGCCTTAAGGTGAGTGCCGGTGTGGTTCCTTTGAAATGACATAGCCGATATACTTTCCCATCGTTCCCCAGTCCTCGCTAGTGACCTGTAACTGCTGAGATCCTCGTCGCTGGGACGTTGATCCCTTCCTTCCTTCGACTGTCAGAATACAGGTCTTTTTGTTTGCGATTTTTACTTATGAAATTTGATGAAAAATTGGTTATCTATGAACATTTGTTAAAGGCCTCAATAGTCGTTTTCAAAGGGCATACGCCTTTCGATGAAGAGGTAATTACATCATAATTCAAATAAAATATGTTATGAACGCGGTTTAAAACCGTAAGTCTAAAATGTAAGGACAGGAAACTCTTCTGGTTGTCATACATACCTATAATCAGCCGGTGAATCTTAAATTCCAAAATGAAATCATCCGGAGGTTCACACGCTCATCACGGGAGAAGAGGGTACGATAGCTGCCACTGTCCCGTGTAAAAATATGGGCTGAATGCCCCAAAGGTGTTAATCTCGTAGAAAGTGGTGTCCGCATTCTGAAAGGTAATTTTACTACCGTACTTAATTGACGTAAACCACTCTGTAAAGCGACGATACGCATCCTCGCAGATTCTGTTTCACAGTGGTTCCTTTTTTTTTGTAATCTTGCGATCTACGCGTGTGATTTGCATTTATATTGCGACGCCCGTGGCCGGAATTAAGATGCCCTGTCGGCGCAGCTCGCCTTATAAAAGCCACTTGCTTCTGGTTTATATCCCTGAGTCCCGTTGACTTTCTCGCGCGTCAGTAATTTAAGTTCTTGGGTACGATTTCCTCTCCTCTGCCAAAGGTCACACTTGTAGTCTTTACTGCGAAGATACTTACGCTCAACCGTAAAAGTTTTCTACCTTGATTTCCCCCTGTTTAGAAGACGGGCCTTTGTATGTCCAGGTGGAGTCGACCGCGAACTGTCATCACACACCGATCTGTTTTTGCACTCGGCGTCCCTCGGTGATTACGCTCAGGAATTTTTCGCTTCAGGAATTCATGCAGTTAACAGCCACAGGACGGCATTGTGCAAATAGCCCGAGTCCATAAAAGAGGAAAAATGTTACACTTAGAGCATAATGATATAGTAGGTCTCTTGACTGCAAGTAAGCACACTTCAAAAAACGCTGCCAGCTTCAGAAAAAGTACGTTTAGCATTTTTACTTGTGTCTACTGTTGCGAAAAAATTAAAACTCGTAAACGCACAGGTGAAGGACTTCTTAAGTAATTAAAAGAAACAAAATATGGGATATTTAAAAATGTATCCTTGAGGAAGAGGTAAAAGAAATGCTGAGGATATATATGTAGCCATTGGTTAACATTAAGGGTTGTGAAATGTCGAAACCTGCCTTGTATGCGAGAAATATTTACATTCCGTGTTGCACTGTTGAACGATTAAAATAGGACTAGACGCCCAGATGGGAAGTTGCAACTTCAGTACCCTCACTAACAGAATAGTGTGATTACGAATAGTGGGATTACGATACGTGAATGTGATGATTTTAGAGTTAAATACTCACTGTCTACTAACAAACTATCATAAAGACGCGAGATCTCAGCTTCATATCGCGCCAGATCTCTGCGACCCGGAGTCTACTAAGTACTCACAAGAACTGCGATTCACGGTTCCTGCATTACCGTTCTGTGATGCTAAAACGTGCATGGCAGGGATATAGTAATGAGAGATCGGCGAACTTTGTGGCGCTGCAATCCCTCTTGACAATTCAAACCCGAGAAATCAAGACGTTGTCCGAAGCCTTGATCGATCTCTTGCATTTGTTAAGGCATTCTGATAATGTGAGTGTTTGTACCGGGTTAATGAAATACTTACTCGACCCAGGGCAGAACGACACTTGTATGGATTGATTAAAAAACGGTGTAGACAAGTGATTTCAGGTAACACCAAAAAACTCATTACTCTCCTGCAAGTATGAGACTGGCAAACTTCGTTGTTCCAGAATGGGATTCAGACCATTTGAACTCTGTTGCCGCCTGGCATCCGTTCAGTGGAGTAAAAATAGGTCTCAAGGGGAAGACAACTTTGGAAAACTGAGCGAAAATTGTGGTACTAATATGCAAAGTGATATCTTTTCCGGTACATAAACTTTCTTTACTACATCTGCATGGTACCCATGCGTCGAAAATGTTTACGTTTTGTCTGTTCGTCATCTGCATAAGGTATTTCTGCTGTTGAACTTGCTGCTGCTGCTACTGCTACGTGACATCAGTCGCTGATTACGCACCCAATGCGTCTGCCACAGGTAATGTGACATCTGGGTAGCGTATTGATCACAACGCCCTCCAGCCCTCAGCCAGAAACATTTTTACGGCTTGAAAAATTCCAAAAGTACTTTTTCAGTTTTTAATTATCTACCTCTTATATTTCATAACATTTCGAATGGTTTATAATTTTCGTCTTGTTATTACATGTAATTCATATTATTTATGCATCATATGTTGAAAGCAATAGACTGGCTGGGTGAGATTAAAATATGTGAACATAAAGTAAGCAGTCTTGCATATGCGGATGACTTAGTTGTGATGGCAGATTCGATTGAAAGTTTGCAAAGTAATATTTCAGAGCTAGATCAGAAATGTAAGGACTATGGTATGAAGATTAGCATCTCCAAAACGAAAGTAATGTCAGTGGGAAAGAAATATAAACGGACTGAGTGCCAAATAGAGGAAAAAAGTTAGAACAGGTGGACGGTTTCAAGTACTTAGGATGCATATTCTCACAGGATGGCAACATAGTGAAAGAACTGGAAGCAAGGTGTAGCAAAGCCAATGCAGTGAGCGCTCAGCTACGATGTACTCTCTTCTGCAAGAAGGGAGTCAGTACCAAGACTACGTTATCTGTGCACCGTTCAATCTTTCGACCAACTTTGATGTATGGGAGCGAAAGCTGGGTGGATTCAGGTTACATTATCAACAAGGCTGAGGTTACGGATATGAAAGTAGCTAGGATGATTGCAGGTACTAGTAGATGGGAACAACGGCAGGAGGGTGTCCACAATGAGGAAATCAAAGAAAAACTGGGAATGAACTCTATAGATGTAGCAGTCAGGGCGAACAGGCTTAGATGGTGGGGTCATGTTACACGCATGGGAGAAGCAAGGTTACCCAAGAAACTCATGGGTTCAGCAGTAGAGGGTAGGAGGAGTCGGGGCAGACCAAGGAGAAGGTACCTGGATTCGGTTAAGAATGATTTTGAAGTAATAGGCTTAACATCAGAAGAGGCACCAATGTTAGCACTGAATAGGGGAACATGGAGGAATTTTATAAGGGGGCTATGCTCCAGAGTGAATGCTGAAAGGCATAATCAGTCTTAAATGATGATGATGATGATGATGATATTACGTGTAAGACAAAGTACATATTTTATAAGCTCAGGAAATTTCAATAATAACTTTAAAAATTTCGTTCATTTACATGTTCCTGTTTATTCCGGCTGATTAGCTTATTAGCTCTGCATCTATTAGAATTATTGCTGAAAACTATAATTTTTTTAAAATTTCATATTTTATGAATATGTTTTTCACTGTTTTGATCACTGTTTAAGTAAAAGAACGAGAATACGCATATATTTTATTGCAACTTACAATGAACTTCGTTGTATGATTTCCAAGTTTACCTTGATGATGGTAGTAGCCGAAACGTCATAATAAATGAAAATATATCAAGCGATATATGCGTCTTTATTCGTAGAACTTAGTTTTATGTTTCATAGATCATTTGTACAATTGTGGTGAAGACAACAGTCTTGGGTGCAGATTTGATTTCATGTTGCTTTCGCCACATTCTGGACTGGTTGCTGTACCAACAGGCCACGAAGTGGAAATACTTTATTTGCACGATTAATCTTAATAATGTCGAATGAGTCATATTCCATTGACATTACACATTCATGTGTAAATATAGCTAAATGATGACCATTTACAAGGATTTTTCAAACACACAAATAGAGATTTTTAAAAATGGAAATAGAAAAGAAGAAGTTGTCAATGAGAAACTCTCCCCGATTTGTAAAGTGACTGTCAGACATTTTATATCATGAGTAAGAGATCAAAAATATGGTGGCAGCTTTGTACATCCCTTTTTCTGAGAAGGACAACTTAAATATGGAATTGTAATTAGGTGCAAAATTGTTCCTTTTGCACAGTAGTGGGTTATTTATAACAAACTCCCTGAGGGAATAAATATCCTGTGAAGCAGTACTCAGAATGCCTTACTCCCGAAACATGTGCACAGAATGATCGTTGGTGAACACTACGTACTATTATTACAGCACGTTTTTGAGCTATCAAAACTTTCTTTGTTAGAGCCAGTTGCCCCAGAATATGTATTATCCCATACGATTAGATTAGATTAATACTTGTTCCATAGATCATGAATACGACACTTCGTAATGATGTGGAACGTGTCACTGAATGAAAATTCGTAAAATATGTTAACTTACTGATTAGCCTGTCCCCAAGATTTGCAGTGTTTCGAAGCGCAGCAAATGTGGCGGAACTTTTGTAGGAGTTCGAAAACGCTTTTTTTGTTTTTGGACAGTTTCAGTACAATTCTTCGGGGAATGTCACGCCACTGTCAATGTGTAAAATTTTTCAACGTTTCGGCCACTGGTGCAAATGGTCCTCCTCTTGGTGTTGTGATTTAACAGCTGAGGAGAGTTGGAAAATTTGCATATTGACAATGCGATCACGTACCCTGAGGAATGTTACTGACAGTAACATCTATTTCTACCCCCGGCCACCCCTCTCCCCCCTCACCCGCCTGTTGAGATACTGGGTAAGCTAGTGCCATCTACTGCCAATTTCACAGCGATACTTCAGCATAGATTTTCTTCTCCACAGACGATATTTAAACAGAGGAGTTGTTTAACATTGGAGCTCCCATTCCCGCTGCGCGTGAGTGGTTACAAGAATATTACGCGGCTTTGCGGCTGGCGCGAGACTTCTGGGGCGGAGGCCTGCGGATTGAGCGCCGAGGCTGGTTGCGCAGCGGGGGCGGGGAGGGGAGGAGGCGTGCTTTGTGAGGCGTCCGCCCGCGACAAGGCGCATTGTCGGCGCGGCTAATACCGCGTCTCAGCCAATAATAATAAGCGCGGGGCGTGAACGGGCGCGCAGATTAGCGCCGCCGTTGTGTAACTTGCGGTAATCACGCCCCACCAGCCGGGCTTTTATATAAGGACCCTCGGCAAGCGGGCGGCAATATTGCCAGCTTTGGGAAGCGCGTCTTTCAGGCGCCGTGGCGGCGCCTAAGACTTCCCTTGTCGGCCGTCCCGGAGACACCGGCGCCAATATCGGGCGCCGCCTCCAGCTTCTCTCGCCGGCGCGCCCGCTCTTATAAATGCGGCTTTGGCAGCGCGGGGCTCCCTGAGCACCGTGGCACGGACCGGCTGGGTCCACTCGGCGCCTTCCACTCCCAGCCCCCATCTCCCCGTCGCCGCGCTCGGTTTATGTATCGTTTCATTATGGCGGCTTAGCTGGCCCCTGTTCATCAGGCGAGGGACAATATCAGCGCCACGAAAAGTAGCGGTAGCACACAAAACCCAGATTATTACTCAGGGAGGCGGCAGCCGATTACTGGCCAAAGCAAGGAGTGTCGCCGTGAAGGAGGCGCCCGGGGAACCAGTACGGAGTGTAGAGTGTTGACATACAGGGTGGACCGAAACTCCATCTACAGAATTTTGTAGCTTGTCCACAAATATTTTCTGATTAAGCATACACGAAGCCGTAATTTTTTTTTAATGTCGTACACTGAGGTGACAAAAGTCATGGAATATCTCCCAATATCAAATGGCTCTGAGC
The DNA here is from genome assembly GCF_023897955.1 of Schistocerca gregaria. NCBI lineage: Eukaryota > Metazoa > Arthropoda > Insecta > Orthoptera > Acrididae > Schistocerca > Schistocerca gregaria. Next base: position 460,508,250 of record NC_064926.1, on the reverse strand, counting down.
GCTATGGGACTTAACTGCTGAGGTCATTAGCCCCTTAGAACTTAGAACTAAATAAATCTAACTAAGGCACCGAGCGAGGTGGCGCAGTGGCTAGCACACCGGACTCGCATTCGGGAGGACGACAGTTCAATCCCGCGTCCAGCCAACCTGATTTAGGTTTTCCGTGATTTCCCTAAATCGCTCCAGGCAAATGCCGGGATGGTTCCTTGGAAAGGGCACGGCCGACTTCCTTTTCCGTCCTTCCCTAATCCGATGAGACCAATGACCTCGCTGTCTGGTCTCCTTCCCCAAACAACCCAACTCAACCTAACTAACGTAAGGACATCACACACATCCATGCCCGAGGCAGGATTCGAACCTGCGACAGAAGTGGTCTCGCGGTTCCAGACTGTAGCGCCTAGAACCGCTCGGCCATCCCGGCCGGCTCTCCCAATATCATGTTGGACCTCCTATTTTCAGTGTATTGCAGCAAATCGACGTGGCATGGTCTCAGCTTCTGTAGCCGTCCATAACTGCGAAAGTGTTGCCGGTGCATGATAATTATGTCCCATAAATGTTCGATGGAATTTATGTCGAGTGATCTGGGTGGCCAAATCATTCTCTAGAATTGTCCAGAACGTTCTTCAAACCAACTGTGAACAATTGTGGCCAGATGAGGTGGCGCAATATCGCCCATAAAAATTCCATCGTTGTTTGGGTATATGAAGTCCATGAATGGCTGCAGATGATCTCCAAGTAGCAACTTTCCAGACAATGAAGTTCAGTTGGACTTGAGGACCCAGTCCACTCCATGTAAGCACAGGTCACACCACTATGAAGCCACCACCTGCCTGCACAGAGCCTTGTTCACAACTTGAGCCCACGGTTTCCTCGGGCTTGCGCCACGCTCGAACCCTGCCATCAGCTCTTACCAACTGAAATCGGGACCCTTCTGACCAGGGCACAGTTTTCCAGTCACCTAAGGTTCAACCGATTTGGTCGCGAGCCCAGGAGAGAAGCTGCTGGTGATGTCGTGCTGTTACCAAAGGCACTCGCGTCAGTCGTCTGCTGCTGTAGCCCACTGACGTTAAATTTCGCTGCGCTGTCCGAATGGACGAGTCCGTCGTACGCTCCACGATGATGTGTGCGGTTATTTCACATAATGTTGGTTGGTTGTTAGCAGTGACAACTCTACGCAAATGCCGCTGGTCTCTGTTGTTAAATGAAGGCCGTCGGCTTCTGCGTTGTCCGTGGCGAGAGGTAATGCCTGAAATGGGTCATTGTCGGCACATTCTTGACAGAGTGGCTCTCGAAATATTGAAATCATTACCGGTTTAAGAAATGAAATGTCCCATGCTTCTAGCTCTAAATACTATTCCGCCTTCATAGTCTGTTGATTCCCGTCGTGCGGCCATAATCACGACGGAAACCTTTTCACATGAATCACCTGACTGTAAATAACGCCTCCACCAATGCAGCACTTCCCTTTAATACTTTGTGTACGCGACTCTACCGCTATCTATATATATGCATATCACTATCCAATGACTTTAATCACATCACTGTATACACTTGGATAAACATTGTCTTTAATTCTCACACCATAAGACGTGACGTAGGAACAACTGAATAAGAGAGAATGGAGGAATTTGAGATGTGGTGCTAGAGACGAATGTTGAAAATTGGATGGACTGATAAGGTAAGGAATGAGGAGATACGCCAGAGAATCGGCGAGGAAAGGAATGTACGGAAAACGCTGGGAACAGAACGATAGCATACTGTTAAGACATCATGGAATAGCTTTCATGGTAATAGATGGCCATTCTCAAATGCTTAACACAGTGCTTTAGTATTCGTCAAAAAATATCTGGGACTTATAAAAACGTCGAGATATTTGAGGCCGATTTCAAGAAAGCCTGAGTGGCATCGTAATTTGACCATTGAAAAAAATCCTCTCAAACGGATGTCTATGTGTTATCGCAACCATTCGTTTTGGCTGTGAGGCCCCAACCATCAGAACCGAGCGAGGTGGCACGGTGGTTAGCACATCCGGCTTATATTCGAGAGGACGACGGTTCAAATCCGTGTCCGGTCATCCTGGTTTAGGTTTTCCGTGATTTTCGCAAATCGTTTCAGGCAAATGGTTCCTCTGAAAAGGCATGACCGATTTTCTTCCCCATCTCTCTTCTCTAATCTGAGCTTGTACTCCGTCTCTAATGACATTATTGTCGACGAGACGTTGAACACTTACCTCTTCCCTGTTCTCCTCCACCAAGCACCATAAACTATCCAGTCACCTTTTTTTCTATCATAACAAGCACATCATACAAAAAATTGTATTCTCGCTGGAAATAGCACGCAAATACGGTTCAACACTGCCTCTGACCTTGATAATGGCCTGAACTCCGAGAGCGAGAGAAGCTACAAATTTTTCAGGTGTGCATACCTAGGTGAAGCCATTCACTCTTGATTGAATCCAATACAAGCACAAAATTAGAGGGAAACTTCCTGATACCATTACTGGTTTCAAGTCGCCTAACAACTCATGATCAGATGAGTCTTCGTGAATGTTAACAGTATTTTGGGCGTTGTTGTGTAGTTTTGGGAAGGCATAAAAAGATCTAAACAAACAAGCACTGAATGTGGGGAAATATTTAGGATTATTTGCGTCATGAAGTTCACTTAATGCTATTACTTACAGTTATTTGCACCCATAGCTTCAATCGTGGTGCAAACATCACTTTGTAAAACTTTGTTTTACCAGTTACGTTAATTACACAGCATTACGCAAACTTTGCCACAGGGAACGATTCTCTCGTACTTTACATAATACAAGCAAACCAAAGAGTGTGACTTAAGCTAACGTTTAAAGATTTTACGTTGGAGCAGGCATTTTTTTTATCAACACTCGCATTTTAGAAGGCTTCAATTGATCCTGAATGATAGTAAATACATATACGGGTTAAAATTAAATTCATATTACAAAACTGGCGTATGCCATTTACTAACTCTATAAAACTATAATTCTAAATGGCGAGCAGAACTTAGCATCAGAGCTCTGTCTAGTTCTCAAGCAACAAGTAATAAACAAGAATAAACTCGCTATGCGTAATCTCAATACCAAGAAATGTAGAAGAAATGTCATTTTGACCCTCAGTGTTACAGTGTGGCCTGGCCACGTTCAGCAGCAAGGCCCGCTGCCCACGCCTCCACGCCGCCACTCAGGAATGCCCGCCAACTCTCATACACATTCAGCTGATGCCATAGACAGACAAACCATCGCGTGGTAACGCCTTTCAATAGGAGCTCCTGCAACAGTGCATTCGCTAATGGCAATGTTTTAATTGTCGTGACGCGAGTAATAACTAAAAAACAGAAAAAACGACCCTGAGATTTGGCGTAGGTCAATCAAACACGACATCAAGTGTGCCTGTGAAAGCGCCTAACCTTGGAGAACGTTCGATCATCACTGTGCTCTGGTCTGTGTGGTATATGACATTAAAGTTTAACATAATTTAGAACATCAACAGTGTTAATTATTAATAAGAAATGTGATCAATATTGATCAGTTCGCAAATCGGGGAGTAAACATAATGCATCAGTACATCTTTAAGTAACAAAATGCATATTTATTCATAACGGGAACGCATTTCACACCGAGAAATCTAATCACTGATCTTAATTTGCACACGGCTGGAATGTTTGATTTCACAGTCGTTCTAAATCGCATTTACTTACTGTGAAACGGTAACAATATGGAGAATTTTGGCGTCTCATACACAGAGGATCGGATCATGTCACAGTGGAAGTGGGAACGCATTTTCTATCTTATCAGTTCTTACTTCAGAGAGCTGTACTGCTGGACTCCATTCATCACGACCTGAATCGTGTGCAAATGTAACGAGCCATTTTAACATACTACTGTTCTTTACAAACGTTGGACAAGATCCAGACTCATTACTCTCAAAGAGACGTAAATGGCAGCTGGTAATTCTTTCCAAGCATAAACGTACATTGTACTGCAGGTATTGAACAACCGCAGGTGTGAGAATTATGTAGTAACGTAGCCCGTTCGCCGGTTGGAAGAGAACACGTCTCTGCGCCGGAGCTTACAGTTCGCTCGTTAATCACGTCAGGCGCCCCAGTGTTTCCGCGTTTATTCTGGAGGGCAAAAGAATACAGAATTGTACAGTACGAGGCTGTCAGAAGCATACGCTGAGTGCCGCGGCGTAGAAAGCTGAAAGTTTAAAGCCCGGCGGAGCTCCTGTGAAAGGCAGCGGCGCGGTCCGATGTGTTTACGCCGACGTCTCAGTTTCGCAAGCGCGCGCGCGAGATTGGGGCCCCACAATAACGAAGGCTAAGGCGCGGAACCTGTCCCGCCGCAACAAGCAGGAGCCGTCTTCGTTGCGCAAAAGGCCACTCTCCACCTGCCCCGGCGCCACACGACGGGGACGCAACGGACCAGAGCGTTCGAGTTGGCGCCACGCTCTTTCATAACTGCGATGTGCAGCCGGGATCGCCATTTAGAAAGTACCAGTAAGCGCCGATTCTTTAAAGAACCGAACCCCCATGTGTAAAACGGCTTCAAACGTCTGATTACTTTACAAATAAGATAATGTGTTAACTATTTGACGTTGTAAACGTGAAAAAGTTTGGATAAGATTCGAAATTTCTATATATTAAAGGCAACATCCCGACTGACTGATCACTAACTCATCATCGCCCAGCCCAAACCGCTAAGGATAGAAACTTGAAATTTGAAGAGGGTGTTCATCTTATACTGTAGACGTTGTTTAAGGGGCTCCGCAAAGCCCTATCTTTCTAATGTTAAAATAGCGCTTATAAATTACGTTTTCTTATAAATTACATGTTTTCTCAAAAAGTATTGAAGCTTGGAAGCTGAATTTTTTACAGGGTATTTATTGGATTATTTGCTACAACTTAACACAGGGATTTTTAGAAAATTGAATTTAGTATTTACAGATTATTTTTTTCTAATGCATCGAAAATTCTCTTCTTTTTTGTCCCATTTCTTTGTTTATAAATATACAGCTTTTTGGATAAAGGCTGAGTTAAGTTACACAGAAGGGACTGTGTAACACCCTAAAATTTTAAGCAAATTGGTTTGGTAGATCCTGAGAAAACTTGTGATTTATATGAAAAAATGAAACTTTTGGGAATTGAGCGACAAAGTTTGCATTACCTTTCTAGTACATTCCAGATCCGTAGGATGGATTATCTTTGTCTTCTGCAAACTCTTCCTCTTTGTCCTCCTGTTCACGCTGGCTTGTACTTCTGGGCTATTTACAGCCCTGTCAGAAGCCCGAAGACGTTCCTTGTCTGGAGCAAGCATAATTCGTTGAAACCTATCTGCCGGCCGAGGTGGCCGAGCGGTTCTAGGCGCTACAGTCTGGAACCGCGCGACCACTACGGTCGCAGGTTCGAATCCTGCCTCGGGCACGGATGTGTGTGATGTCCTTAGGTTAGTTAGGTTTAAGTAGTTCTACGTTCTAGGGGAATGACGACCTTAGAAGTTAAGTCCCATAGTGCTCAGAGCCATTTGAAACCTATCTCCATTCCAATATTTCGAAATACTTTGCACCTTACAACGTTGCCGTCATTGAAAGTAGCAACAGCATCATACACACCAAAGTGAAATGTTTCTATTCCTACAAACACATTCTTGGGGATTCTTGGCCATATAACACTATTTACAATTGCATTGGGGTTTTGAGTTTTTTCCATGAACACACATTTTCAACAGTTCAGGTGCTGCTAAGTCTCTGGAAATAGGTTTTATCATCTCCACATCAGGCGGACTATGTTTATGAGTATACACTTCACCAGTTAGCAATCCCTTGTTGGTCCTACACCAAATGTTTTTTCCTTTGGGGAACAAGTAATAATGGGGACATTCATCGGTGAAAAAGTATAAAAAAAAGATCCCTGACAGCCATCTTCATTTAATCGACACTGTGTGTGTTTTGCCTAATAGCCATTCCGTAATACACACCTGGAAATTGAAATAAGAACACCGTGAATTCATTGTCCCAGGAAGGGGAAACTTTATTGACACATTCCTGGGGTCAGATACATCACATGATCACACTGACAGAACCACAGGCTCATAGACACAGGCAACAGAGCATGCACAATGTCGGCACTAGTACAGTGTATATCCACCTTTCGCAGCAATGCAGGCTGCTATTCTCCCATGGAGACGATCGTAGAGATGCTGGATGTAGTCCTGTGGAACGGCTTGCCATGTCATTTCCACCTGGCGCCTCAGTTGGACCAGCGTTCGTGCTGGACGTGCAGACCGCGTGAGACGACGCTTCATCCAGTCCCAAACATGCTCAATGGGGGACAGATCCGGAGATCTTGCTGGCCAGGGTAGTTGACTTACACCTTCTAGAGCACGTTGGGTGGCACGGGATACATGCGGACGTGCATTGTCCTGTTGGAACAGCAAGTTCCCTTGCCGGTCTAGGAATGGTAGAACGATGGGTTCGATAACGGTTTGGACGACACATCTCCATTCGTCCCTCCATTCACGCCTGTCGCGACACCACTGGAGGCGGGCTGCACGATGTTGGGGCGTGAGCGGAAGACGGCCTAACGGTGTGCGGGACCGTAGCTCAGCTTCATGGAGACAGTTGCGAATGGTCCTCGCCGATACCCCAGGAGCAACAGTGTCCCTAATTTGCTGGGAAGTGGCGGTGCGGTCCCCTACGGCACTGCGTAGGATCCTACGGTCTTGGCGTGCATCCGTGCGTCGCTGCGGTCCGGTCCCAGGTCGACGGGCACGTGCACCTTCCGCCGACCACTGGCGACAACATCGATGTACTGTGGAGACCTCACGCCCCACGTGTTGAGCAATTCGGCGGTACGTCCACCCGTCCTCCCGCATGCCCACTATACGCCCTCGCTCAAAGTCCGTCAACTGCACATACGGTTCACGTCGACGCTGTCGCGGCATGCTACCAGTGTTAAAGACTGCGATGGAGCTCCGTATGCCACGGCAAACTGGCTGACACTGACGGCGGCGGTGCACAAATGCTGCGCAGCTAGCGCCATTCGACGGCCAACACCGCGGTTCCTGGTGTGTCCGCTGTGCCGTGCGTGTGATTATTGCTTGTACAGCCCTCTCGCAGTGTCCGGAGCAAGTATGGTGGGTCTGACACACCGGTGTCAATGTGTTCATTTCCATTTCCAGGAGTGTAGTTCTGTATTTATTCAGTTACACTGTCGGTTAACCTTCCCTTCCCATCCAACCCTCTACCATCACTGAGGATTTTTTGTGCGAATCTTTCAGCCCCCAAAGTCTTGATTCCATTCGTTTCTGTACGTGTCCAATACACTCAAATTTTTGCGCTACAACGTCATCACCATATGACTTCACTTCTTGAATATGTTTGAAACTTTTAGAAATACAGTTACCAAGGTAATTCACATATCGCACTTTATCACATTCAATAGAACGTTGAAATATACTAGCAACATGAGCCACTTCCATTTCTTCACTACTGCCACTACAGTTAGTTGTGCAGTTATTTTCATGTGTACGTTTATCTTTTGTGGACACCTACAATATTTAGATACTACTGCTACATCCAAAACTTTCCCTTTATACATACTGATGCCACATACTACACGACGAGGAGATCTGTGTCCCCGTTTATGATAGGTACCACCGAATGCTGCAGTCAGGTCTCTATTGCCTCTTCCACAGCTTTCTCCATAGATTCTATAGAGACATCTTCTACTTTAGACTCTATAAATCTATTATAGTTCGTAAAATTGTTTGGGAGAATTGGAAGACTCACCATACTACAGAAGGTGATCATGTATGAACACTTACTGCACATCAGTTCCATTTTACCGGCAAGTCATATGTAATTTTTATAGAGAGTTCCAGGCCGACGACTTCACTGCACTGCATACATCTTACACAGTTCGCAAAAATTCCTTTGAGAAGTGACATATCAAATATTTCATTCACATCAGATTTGCCCATAAAACATTCATACTTTTAACTAACTGAAAGTTACTTTCTCCTCTCACTTCAACTGCAGTGGGCAGGTGTACCAACAATGATAGGTTCACGCACTTGGTTACGGTCTTTATTGTTTGGCTTTCCATCATTTCTCCTTTCTCGAAACCCTTCAGAGGATTTCTAGTCACTTTACCCATGATTATTCTTCACTAAAACAGAGACTTCAATGAACAGAATTCACTACGAATATTTTCAGGATTACATGAAAATGAAACACACGACAGTCAAGCGAACGATATAAATCGAACTATTACAGGTTAGCCACAACAGTTTTTATAACACTTATTTCTCTCACATCACTAAAACATAAATGATGAGCATGTAGACTCATGAGTATAACATTTGACAACAGTTTAACAGCGCCACGTTGGGTCACGCCCATGCGGAAAGTATTTCAAAAATATTTTAAAAGTAGTTGTAGTCTTCTGAACTGAATAAATTAAATATTAATTAAAAGGGAAAAGTCGGTAGATTTTTAAAATGTAAAAAAAAGTAAAAACTGAAGATATCATGATTTCGAACCTTTCCGGATCCCCTTAACCATGGATTTTTCGAAATTCAACCCCTAAGAAGGTGAAAAAGGGCATGAACTGTTTTGGAAAATATGTCGCTGTTAAGGCATTATTGAAGCAGACCTACGAAAATTAGTATCTGGTTACTCGGTCACAAATAAACAAATACCAATTTCAGCATTTTTGGAAGTTTAACCTCTATAGGGGTGAAATAGTGGATGACAGTTTTTTTGAAAATAAATCATTGTTAAAGGACTGCTGAAATATATTTATAGCTACATCTATGAAAATTGGTATTTGACTTCTCGGTTACGGTACATATAATACAATGTGTTTCAGTGTTTTCCGAAATTCAGTCCTTAAAGGGGTGAAATAGGAGGTGAAAATTTAATTACAGAAAAACAAAAATGTCTGTGCAGATCATACAGACTACGAGAGAGAAGTTGCGGGCGCTAAGCTAGTTACGTATTAAGTTTCTTGGAAGTCGCTAAGTGCTATTATTACGAACCACTGGATCAATATAGTATAACTGGCGCGCCATTTTAAGCAAAAGCAAGTTTTTCACGCATCGCAGTGTTAATGGCATCGTATCTCCTGAACAATGTGTCGTACGATGATGTAATTTTGCAAGGACATTCAGTGGTATATGTGGACATGTCTGCAAAATGCGTTGCGAATAGCGTTAGTGGCAAAGGAGTAAAAAATTGAAACGTCACGTCTGATGCTGAAGTTCTACTGCACGTACAGCGAAACCATAGTAAGCGATGAAAGCTTCTTCTTTCATCATATTGGGGGGGGGGGGGGGGTGTAGTATAGTAGTTCGGCATTATGGGGATGAATAAAATCGGGGCATCTTACGCGGTGAATTACACTACCTTAAGATCACAGTTCTAACTGTAATACTTGTTTTATTCTGTTAAACTTTTAATGTAAGATTATACCTCTTAATGAGTAGATAATGACAGCATGTTGAAATGTTAAATTTGGTCAGTAATTACGCAAATACTGAAAATAAAATAGTTGTTGCCCCTGGAAGACGTTCGATAGGTAAACTGCAACTGGTACCAGGCTCTGGGACATTCACTTAGTGATAAAGATGGAACGTCGAAGTGCTGCTCTGAGACGTAGGGGCTAGTCCCGGAGGGCAAACCGTGAAGGGCAGCAGCAGTCCTTTCACAAGGCCAATGAAACATAAATAAATATAAGGTAAGCAAGGGAAAGCTGACATCAACCTGAAAGTTGGTTTCAGCACCATAGTCTTTTACTAGACATGTTCCTCACGGAGGCGGAATGCTTTTTGCCTTCCTCTGACCTTTGAAACGACTTACATAGGCAGCTGTACAGTTACAAGCAGTTTAATGTGAACTTCGAAACACGGTGCCCGTCAAGAAACACAGCCAGATAGGGAAGAAGTGACAAGTTTCAGGTAAAAAGCTAGGACTGAGAGCGGTCAAAGCCGTGAACTTTAGATCCGTAGCCTGGCACTCTACCATATTTTTTTTTTTTTTTTTGTAACAAAAGAAACCCTAGCACTGACTGACGCTTTTTTATTTTCTTTTTTTTTACAGACCATCCTCTGCTTCGAAAAGCACACTCATCGGCGTCGGTTTCTTTTGCGAATGAAGTGATACTAGGCTTCAGGTTTTCAGGCCCACTGAACAACCGCGCCACACACTAATAAAAGTTAAAAAATTGACGTACAGATAATTGACGAAATCGTACATGTTATCCATCTGAAATACACTTTGAGCCAAAACACTACTCAATACCGGGTTAATCGGTCTTCGAACGCAGTACAACAGTGAGTCTATGTGCCGTTTATTAGACAAGATTTCTGGAGGTTTGTAATACCAGATGTCTGCGCACATGTCACGTAATTCCCATAAATACGAATCGCTTTTGCGGGCACTGGGCTTGCCGCATATAGCGTCTCAGATACGTTGAATCGGGTTCACATAAGACGAATGTGGTGGCCAAGACATCAATGTAAGTGCACTGTAATGTTTCGCAAACCACTGTAGCACGATTCTGGACTTCGGAAACGAACATTTATCCTCTTGGAAGATGGCATCGCAGTCGAGGAAGATACCAAACCTGAAGGGACGCAAGTGATCCAGAATAATTTTCGTGCAGCCCACAGCGGTCTTGGTAACTTCGATTACTACCTCTGGTACAATGGAAGCCCACGTGAATGTACCCCCAGCCCCACTGGTCTTCATCTGTGGCGCTGTGTATGTTTTCCATTGATCCGCGGTCAATCACGATGATTCCGTACCCACTGCAGTCGTAATGGAAGATGTCGTTGGGTCAGCACGGAACACCTAGGAGTCGTCTGCTATGGAACTAAAGGTTCTACAGTGTGCGCTGAACGGTGCGCTTGGAAACACTTTTGCCTGCGCCAACGTTGTACAGATCTGCCACAGATCGCCGCCATTCTGTTTTCAAATCAGGCAAGCCTCCGCCCTCCATGTTATACGATGAGGCGTTCAGATCCAACAGCTCGTCACACACTTGGCGTTTTCTCCGTCCTTCGACCAATTTCCACAGATGCTCAGGAAAGTAACACGCCAACAACCGACCAGATCCGCCGTTTTAGAGATGCTCGTTCCCTGGCGCCTGGCGAGAATAATCTGCCTTTTGCCACAATCGCTATGTCAGTGGATTTCACCATTTGCGGATTGTCGTCTCTGCACCGCTTATCACATGCCATCAAAGCCACCTTGAGACATTTAATCTGACGGTGGGTAATGGTCATAAATTTTTGGTTCATCACTATATTACTAATATGTACGATACATTGGTGCCCGCAGCAGTAATGCGAACTTAAAATGTGGGTGTACTAAAAATGGTTCAAATGGCTCGGAGCACTATGGGACTTAACTACTCTGGTCATCAGTTCCCTAGAACTTAGAACTACTTAAACCTAACTAACCTAATGACATCACACACATCCATGCCCGAGGCAGGATTCGAACCTGCGACCGTAGCAGTCACGCGGTTCCTGACTGCGCGCCTAGAACCGCTAGACCACCGCGGCCGGCTGTGGGTGTACCAAGAGACTATGTTAAGTCTTCATTAACGGCTGTTCACTTCGGTCTTTAGTCTGAAAAAGGCGAATGTTAACTGCGACTTGTGTCTGCAACAAGTTAAGGAGTGTCCACACTTAGTTCGCACTTTACCAAATGCACTTGACGTTCGCATACTGGAGGACGGTGTGGAGTGTTAATTGGCCTGGTCCACTTGACACCATTCTGTCGATCAACATGCCGATGGAAGACTAATAATGACGACCCGCATCAAAGAAGGCACATTTTCGAAGGTACTCATTGCGTGCCAGTGACTTCCTGAGGTTTCCCGCCTCAAATCACGCAGAACTAGCAGGTGCCCTGCGTACTCTCAATGCAGAAATTCGCATTCTAAAATATTAATTTTCTTACCTTACTCTGATCCCGGGAAACGTTGACTAGAGCATCAAAGACATTCAGAGTATTTGTTGAAAGACCATGCTCCGATGATTGATATCAGCAAGTGCATTTAACACAAATGCCGATACTAGCTTAGACAACAGTTTGTGCAGTTGTATTTGACCACGAACGGCACCTCTGCGGTGGCCTCAGCACGTTGCAAGTGTCAGTCGTAGCCAGAACAGCGTTCTGTGTAGTTCTGAGTGTATTGCGTGGGGGCTCAGTAAATCCGGACACGGGCAAATTGTTAGTACTCACGTGGTGGGTGCTTCAGTAACCATGGCAGTCGAAGTGTTTGGCGTTTCAAGAGGCACAATATCGAAGATTTATGCCGCTCACAGGTAAAGCGAGAAAACGTCATCCTGTAATTCACAATGCGGACAAAAGCTTGTGTTAAGTGATCGCGACAGCCGGTTACTGAAGAGGATTGAGACGAAAAGTCAGAGGACGACAGCTACAAAAGTCACTGCGCAAATGAATGTAGTACTCGCTAACCCTGTGCATTTCAATATCAGTTTGATCTAAGGTGTTGCTATTACATTCCACAGCAATCTCTGATGTGAATTACGATATTAGTTTGTAAATAAAAGAGGCACGATTCGAGTTCTATCTTTTGTCACGTCTTCTCCTCTGCTGTTCTCTCTTGCTGCAGCTTAGCATATAAGCATCATTGTAATTGCATTTACGGAACTGTATAATTATACTTCTGACCCCTACTTCTCTCCATATTTCATCTGAGCAACAGTGTTGCTATAAAAAGTTTCTGTATTTTAGTGTAACTGATGTTGGAAGGAGATCAGTGTGGTGACGTGTCGATCTGCGCGCCAACCACGCCAAGCCCCATTACGCGCAGATTTGCACACCAGAGAAAAGTCGGAAACTTGCGAACTACATTTACTACACGAAGTCCGATCAGTGTTATTCAACGTCATGTAAAATTATTTGTTACATTGTATTAAATTTGTAATACATGAAGGCCTAGTAAATTTATAATACATCGGCATTACTTGGTTCGGTTATGATTTTCTTGTTTAATTCCTGAGGTGTTCGCTGTGACGCACCCCGACTTCCGAACAGTTAAGACCCGAAAAAAGAACCACCAGCAGTTTTCTCAATTTTAGGTTTTCTTTTCTTTTATCGGGTGTGTTAAATGTGTCAGTACCGAAACAAACGGAGGAGATCGATAAGCAGGGAATTGCAGGGCGAGCAGAATTCCAAAACCACTCATCAGTGATGCAAATGCCCGTAATAGGAAAACGTGGCGCCAAAGCCATATAATCTGGGTTATTAAGCAATGGAAGAAAGTCATTTGATCGGATGAGTGTTCTTTCACACTGTTCAACTTCTGGCGGAGTGTACGTTCCAGTAGCAAAATACAAAGGGGGTTCGGTGATGATTTGGGGAGCCATATCGTAGTATTCTATGGATCCCATTGTTAATTCGTAAGGTCGTATTACTGTCAAGAGCTATGTGACTATTTTGACTGATCAGATTCATCCCATGATACAGTGTTTGTCCCGACAGGGTCTCCATTCACACAAATCGTATCGTCCAGGATTGGTTTTTTTGAGCACGAAAATAATTTTCCCATCTCTCCTGCCCACCATAATCATCATACGTCAATATTATTGAGCCTTTGCGGTCTACTATGGAGAATCGCTGCCCACCTCCATTATTATTACCTAAACTTGCCACAATTTGCAGTAAGAATGATGTAAAATTCCCTTGAAAAGCATAAAGATCCTGTAATTATAGATTTCGAGAAGAATGATAGTTGTTTTGAATGCCAACTGGTTTCCTCCACCGTATTAGCTGTGGAAATGTGTTGTGTTTTTTTGTTTCCATGTTCTTGTCCAGCTCCTGTATTCAGGGATTTAATCGAAAAGTTTACTTTGTAAATACGTTGGTACTGACTAGGACAGTATTTCAAAGTGAAGTCGGTGACGGCTCGTAAGCGTACATTTACGATTATCACGCAAATGGCTTGTTAGCAGACGCATGCTACTGGAACGTTTTCACAATTATTTATCGTATTCTTTCACGCGTTTCAATTCTCGCTATTAATTATGATACACGCTGTAGAAGTACAGGCAACGGCCTTGCCACAGTAGATACACCGGTTCCCGTAAGATCACCGAAGTTAAGCGTTGTCAGGCGTAGCTGGCACTTGGTTGGGTGACTGAATGCGAAAGTCGGTTCGTAACCAAATAAATATAATTTTGCAGAATATTAAAATGTGTTTTCTTTTTTTAATATGAACTATTTTTGATTTAATTCCCAGAGGATACTGTTGCCATTTTTCGGGGTGCACTCAGCCTCGTGATGCCAATTGAGGAGCTACTCGACCGAATAGTAGTGGCTCCGGTCAAAGAAAACCATCGTAACGACCGGGAGAGCGGTGTGCTGACCAAAGGCCCTCCTATCCGCATCCTGAGCTGAGGATGACACGGCGGTCACATGCCACATGTGGCCTGATGACGGAGTGCTGTAGAAGTACAGCGGACTGTTTGAGTAATGACCCATTTATGGAGAGGGAGAAGCCTCAGCCAGATACCAAGGCAAGCAATGGCGCAGGTGATTTCCAGATCCGGCATTTTCCCCACAAATAAGGGAAACCTCCAGAGAACCTCGACGAAAACCGGGACTTGGGAACCACTTTAAACATTAACTGAATTTTCCATCGGTGCTAAGGTAGAATAAGACAATAATATTAAAAGGGAAACACTTCTCCATTTTCTGCAAATTATATTTATGACGCAGATACAGAGAAACACGATGAGCGACTCATACAGATATTATCTCCACAGAAGATACAAAAATGACAGAGTGTTTACATAGGAAAACATCACATTTTTTGGTCACATAGAAATAATTATAATAACTAAAAAGGGGTAACAAAGTTTTTATGTAGAGGTACATTTTACAACGGATGGGAAATGAGCTGAATTTACAGTTTCAATCTCGTATTTGTAACGAAAACTTAATTTAACAAACGGGAAATTAGAAACTAATTCTGATCATTTAATACTAGGCTCGCATTCTGTGTCACCTGTTTGTTGATTTCGAATATTTCAAGAAGGGCCAGCTTTTTGATTTCCTGTAACAGACTGTAAAACTTCACATTCTACATCATATGGATGGTATTTTGCTAAAGCCATGCATATGAAGCAGAATGTGAAGTCTACGTTTTGTTAAAAATGTCAGAAGGATAACCATTCTGGAAATACTTGAAATCGACAAAAAAGTGATACAGAATGCAAGGCTAGTATTAAATGGCCAGACTCAGTTACATTTTCTACTTCGTTGAATTAAGCTTTCATTACAAATACTAGAATCAAAATGTAAACTGATCTTATTTCTCATTCGTTGTAAAATTTACCTCCACATAAAAACTTTTTTACCCCTTTTAGTTAATACAATTATTTCCATGTGACAAAAAATGTGATGTTTTCCTATGTAAACACTCTGTCGTTTTAATATCTTCTGTGGAGGTAACATCTGTGTAACTCGCACATCATATTTATCTGTGTTTGCGACATTCATTTCTCACCTGAAGAGTGACTGAATGCCAAAGTCGGTTCGTAACCAAATAAATATAATTTTGCAGAATATTAAAATGTGTTTTCTTTTTTAATATGAACTATTTTTTATTTAATTCCCAGAGGACACTGTGAAATTCCAGTATTTCTCAAAATACATTTTTTGTGTATATGCAGGAAAATCGGTACCTCTTCGGCTCGTGGATTACCTGATTGTGCGCCATTTCGCCATTTACGAAGCGGTTTATTTTCATTTACGATTATCACAGCAGTAGCCACTAAATGGAAGTTTTCACGAGCTTATCTGGTGTGGACATGATGGCACGTCGTGGATTTATCGATCAGCCTTTCTATATGGACTGGACATGCGGCAGTTTGTGGCATGGTGTGACCGCACCTTTTGAGTCTGGTACCTGGAGTGAGCAAGCCCTTCTGGATGGTCAAGGGCGTTAACGCAACGCTTCCAGAATTTGGAAACACGAGCCTGCCCCGGGTAGGATCCACTCGTGGATTAACGACGAGCGTTGGTGATCCAGCCAGCCTGAATGTGGTTGTCAGACGGTTTCCCACTTCCAATTAGGTAAATACCAAGTTGTTACCCTCTTACTGCTTCAGACAGACGCTACGCAAACGTTTAGAGAACTTTGATAACTTCAATGCTTCAAATGGTTCAAATGGCTCTGAGCACTATGGGACTTGACATCTGAGGTCATCAGTTCCATATAACTTTGAACTACTTAAACCTAACTTACCTAATGACATCGCACACATCCATGCCCGAGGCAGGATTCGAACCTGCGACCGTAGCAGTCGCGCGGTTCCGGACTGAAGCGCCTAGAACCGCTCGGCTAACGCCACCGGCGATAACTTGAAAATGAGATTTACTCTACAGGGTATCCTAGAAATGTTGCGACAAACATCGAGGGGTAAAGGGTGTATCAGGGTAGGAATCCGTGTTCGGGAACGTCATCCAACGACGCTACAAAGCGACGAAGTTATAGGCCACCATCTTCGGCAGCACACGGACGTTGTACGCTGTTGGACGGTAGGCGGGTCGACTCCCAATGTTGTTTGTTATTCAGTAACCGCGACTGATTGTCGCGATCGCCAGTGGAACAGATGGGGCTAGCTGCTGCGTAGACTGGCCTTGTTTCGTACGAACGTGATGCTCTGTTGCCTTGGTCGATGACGGTCTCGGACAGGGATTTCCATCTGCAGTTTATTTTTCTCCTACATACTGAACAACATAGGCGATTTCAGAGGATTCCAGGGGAAAAATAAATTGCGCATGAAAACCTGTATCCTAAACCGTTATCCATCGCGGCAGAAAGCATCGCATATTGCACTCATAGGAGACAAGGCCTTTCTCAGCAGTAATTAGTTCCATCTTCTCCACTGGCAATCGAGACAATCAGTCCCAATTACTGGATAACAAACGACACAGCGAGGCGTTCCGCCTACGGTCCATCAGCATACGAAGTCACGTTTGCTGCCGAAGAGATGACCTAGTTGCAGCCGTCGGCGCCTGTAGCGTCGTTGGATGATGTTTCTGGACACGGGTTCCTATACTCAGTTTTTTCCTCAGTACATCTTCTACAACCCCTCGAAGTATGTCTCGACTTTTCTAGGATACGCTGTAGACGTACGTGTAGCCTACAGGTTGAAGCGCGGTAGCAGAAGCGGCGAACCGTGACTGAACGATGCGGGCACAGACTATCAGCAGGTAACGCGCACCGCGGGTGTGCCTACGGCCGCAGGGGCAGCCACGTCCGCGTCTGCTGCACCGGGCAGCGTTTCGACACCGCTGCGCCGTAAACTGGGCGAGTAATTGAACCATAAAACGGAGAACCAGTTTGGGAGCGAGCGGGCCGGCGCGCCTGTTTATAGCATTGTTTGGTCAGCGTTAGTGGCGCCGACAAGCCGGCAGCACGGCTCCGCTGCTAATGCCGTTGTCGACGCCGCTACTGCGCCGGTCGGAGCCGTGGAATATTTCACCTCGAGGTCGGCCATCAGATCGTTCCAGACTGCCGTAAATTTTGCAGCAATCTCTGAATCGTAGCGGGGAGATGTCCGTGTCGCAGCTACTGGGCACGAAAAAGTGACCAGTCGTCGGAACGTTAGAAAGTTGTCAGACTCGACTAGGGAGCAGTGTTTGGCCTTCGATAAAGATCAATACTAGTCGTATTCGTGGAACAGCGACCAATTTATAGTTGAAGAACGCCAACTGATAGCGAATTCGTATAGATGGAGTGTTCAGTCTTCATTGGCACTGAACATTAAGCAGAGCCCTTTATAATCTGTAGTTTATATAGAAAATGTCCTTGCGTTCGTTTACTGTTCAGCTGAATCTCAGTCTGGATAAAGTAGACCAGGAGCCATGGAACAGTCTTTGCTATTTATGAGTTTGCCTAGAGAGTATCCCATCTTTCAAGTGACATTGCCAGAACATCAGACAAATACTGCTCCACGCAGTAATCTCCTAAAATCATCTAGCACAACTTGGGGCACTCACCCTTCCACGCTTGGTACTGCTGCTCTGTCAGTACGACATTGCGCAGCAGAATACGTAGGTATAGCCTGATATGTTGATCAACGTCCTTGCCGAGATATAGGGTACAGTAATTTAGTTAAAAGCATCCCATATTCCTTTGAAGCTGAACAATATCGAAATTATCCAGTGAAACTGTACAAACACCTGACATAATTTGTCTTAGAATACTGACAGTCATATGACTTTCAGTATTCTAAGACAAATTATGTCAGATGTTTATACAATTTCACTGGATAATTTCGATATTGTTCAACTTCAAAGGAATATTGGATGTTTTTAACTAATTCGTTGTACCCTACTTCCTGGATAATGGTTATAACCGGAACAGGTAGATCACTAATGAAACAAATAAACAGCTGATGATAAAAATGCATTTTATACCATATAAAAGTGCCGGCTCTGCAGTAATTCCTCGCATTTCGGTTTCTCTCTGGACACTTTTGTAAGATCAAACGAAGACATGTTTCCTCAAAGCTGTAACTTTACGTAATGCTTTTATTTGCTACTGGCCAATTACATAACATATTACATGAAGTTAACAGCATGAACGGAAACATGTCTTCATTTAATCAGTGTTTTATAGCTCTGGTCTCAGTTATGAAGAACTGAAAAGTATACAGAACAAAAGCTACAGTTCTAAGTCAAGCGAAACAAAAGGTAATTTTATAACTCAGGAAACACCCTTCACTTTCGCTGGTTTCCTTCCGCTATACGAAACCTTGCAGAACAGCCCTGGAGACTTGTGGAAGAGTAAATACTTCGGGAACTCAGTAAGGTGGGAGACTGCTTGTTTTCACCTGTAGTCTGCGAGTCCCTCCTTCCTCGGAAGCTGCGAGATAAAAAGTAATTCCTGAATGTCTTCCGCGCCGGCGAATCCAGCGCGGCAGAAAAGGAAGCCGCAGAGGAGGGAAGCCGAGTAATTTGTGGAGCTGCCGCTACGGGCAGTGGCCGTGCTGCCCTAAGCCCGGGATTAGGGGAGCAAAGTGGTGGACCGCGACACGTGTCGTCGGCCGAGCCGCCTCTGCTCTGCCCTCCTCTCTGCCACCGACTTGCACCACATTCACCACAGGACTCTGTGTCAGGCATCTTGTCCCTTCTCTTCCTGCCAGCCATCACTTCTTATTCAAACTTCCTAATAAATCGGCAAATTTTCTTCTTTTACGAGATTATTGACGTTTATGAAAGACTTCAGTAGCCGTCAGAAATTCTTAGTAATCATTCAGCATAACAGCATTACTTTCCTTAACATTCAACGGGATTCATGTCGGGCGATCTGGATGGCCAAATCATTCGCTCGAAGTGTCCAGGATGTTCTTCAAATCAAAACGAAGTGAAAACAATGAAATATTAAAGGAGAAAGATTTTATTATTGGAGCTAGCAGCGACCAGCGGCATATTATGAACGTAGTACAACAATGATCAACATAAAAACTGTGGAAGGACATACGACGCACACGGTACAGAAGAAATATTCTCACTTATACAGTGAGATGATAAAAGTCATGGGATATCTCCTAATGTGTCGGACCTACAGTCGGACGGCGTTGTAGTGCAACTCGACGTGTCATGGACTCAACACGTCGCTGGAAGTCCTCAGCACGTCGTCGGAATTCCCCTGCAGAAATATAGAGCCTTGTTGTCTCTATAGCCGCCCATAATTGCGAAAGTAGTGCCGGTGCAGGGTTTTATGCACGAACTGACCCCTCAATTATATCCCATAAATACTCGAAGAGATTCATATCGGGTGATCTGGTGGCCAAATCATTCGCTCGGACTGTCCAGAAAGTTCTTCAAATCACTCGCGAACAATATTGTGGCCCGCTCACATAGCGCATTGTCTTCCACAAAAATTCCATCGTTGTTTGGGAACATGAAGTCAATGAATGATTGTAAATGGTCTCCAGTAACCGAAGATAGCCATTTCCAGTCAACGATCGGCTCCATTCCATGTAAACACAGCCCACACTATTCTGGAGTCACCACTAGATGCACAGTGCCTTGTTCACAACCTGCGTCCACGGCTTCGTGGGACTCTGCGCCACACCCGAACCCTATCATCAGCTCTTACTAGCTGAAATCGGGACTCATCTGACGAGACCACAGTTTTCCAATAGTCTAGGGTCACGACCCCAGGAGAGGCGCTGCAGGCGGTGTCATGCTATGAACAAAGGCACTCGCGTCGGTCGTCTGCTACCATACCCATATACTTGAAATTTCGCCGCAGTGTCCGAACGGATACGTTCGTCGTACGTCCCACATTGATTTGTGCGGTTATTTCAAAGTATTGATTTTTCGTTAGCATTGACAACGTCGTTGAAACGCCGCTGGTCTCTGTCGTTAAGTGAAGGCCTTCGGCTACTGCTTTGTCCGTGACGAGAGATAACGCCCGAAATTTGTTATCGTCGGCACACTCTTGACACTGTGAATCTCGGAATGTTGAATTCCCTAACTATTTCAGAAATGGAATGTTCCTTGCATCTAGCTCCAAGTACCACGCCGAGTTCAAAGTCTGTTAATTTCCGTCGCGCTGCCATAATCATGTTGGCCACCTTTCCGCATGAATCACCTGAGTACAAATGACTCCTGCGCCAATACACTGTCCTTTTATACCTTGTGTACGGGATATACTGCAATACGTACATGTGCATATCGCTGTACCTTGCCTTTTGTCACCTCACTGTACAAGTTGTATCATAATTAATAGGAAAAACGGATGAATGCGTAATATAATAGATGAAAAAATGTTGCAGGGTGCATCATAATTAATAGCGAAAATTGACATGGGTGATAGTGTACATAGTGTTCCGAATTCTTTGCATGAACGTCAAGGGGAATAGTTTACGTCATGGGCAACGTGTTTTTCTAGAGAAAAATCCTTGCTTACGCTTCCCAGCCACAAGGCGTTCCTTTTTATTCGCCGGCCATGAGGGAACAAGATTTTACCGAACTAGCCGGGTCTTTTAATCAGTTGTGCAGCTACCCCAGTAAAATGATAGGAGTTATTTCCAACAGGAAAACCTTAAGCATTAGTCTCTCTAAGGGGAAAAAGACATTTTAGAAGAGAATCAGGAACTTTAATTTCGCTGGACCTACCCACTTTCAAACTGAGCTGATGACTGGCTTATGCACAACATTCAAGGCATACGCACGCCACAGAGTGACTACGCCCTGCCACCTCTCAGGGGAATAACCTACAATAAAGAGTGTAGTGTCGTTGGGCAACGTTAGCGAACATTTTGTCTCCAACTAAAGCTGTTTCCCTTGACGTCATCCAACGTCCCTAGACGTTTGAGGCAAGGACTTTTAAACACCCTGTATTATAACAGAAGAAAAAAAATTCCAGTGTGTATTATGGTTAATACCGAAAATCGACATAGTTCACAGTTTACTATAATAGAAGAAAAAAGGTTCCAGTAAACACAGGGCCACAAACGAGCTTTTTTACGGGATATATCCGAATGTTAGAGCAAGAGCCACCACAGACTTCTGTACAGAGCTATTGTCCTAGTTACCACAAATGTATTTTAATTGCTAATTCTTTGATTAAGTCCTCGTTCGACTGATCTCATTTTTCACTCAAGGTGTATGTTAAGAAATATGTTACATGCATGTTGGGGTACCGGCACATTTTGCAGATGATGTACCTTGCTCTCCAAGGTCATACGCCCTCTCAGTCTTCTGTATTTTTCTATCCTAGCCACCTCAGAAGTGAAGTATCCAGCACTGCCATTGATAATGATAAAGAACTGCAGCAATGAATTGTACAGTCTTGTATAGACTTTCAGGATGATGAAACAGTTCGAAACTCATTGTACAGACGAACGCAGTATTGCTTCCAAACGGGAGGCGACATTTGGAACACCTTGTTTAAGGCGTACAAGTGAACAGCACATTTTAACACACAACGTGCTGAAGTGATATTGTATCGCTTATTAAGCTAGGCCAAGGACGAAATCTGAGGCGAAGTCGGTAGGGATTTAATCGAAAATTTATATTTCAGATACCTTGCAGCATCTAGGAGTGTGTGTTCAGGATTCCCTTATCTTTACCATTGCGCTACGAAGGTTCTTCCTACTTCTGAACGTATCATCAGCTGAAGTCACATCGCGTTATTACTCGTTCATGAACAAAGAGGAATATTTCAGGTACATTTATACTGTACTAATACTACACTGGTGTGCAAAACTTAAAGCAGTGTATTAGTGCCACGTGACATAGGCTCGAGGAAACTAAGAGCATAATAGAAAGAACTCGCTGAAATTTGTGGTGAAAACCTTCAGGTATGTTTTATTTTACACAGTGCTACTTAATTCAGTCATAGACCATTTTCCAGCTTTTAGCACGGAGCTAAATAAAAGACAGCTAAAAGTTTTCACCATGAATTTCACCGATTATTTTGCAGCTGACTTTCCCCATCAATATGCACAGACAAGCAGAAAGAACTGTAACAGTGTACTACAGAAAGTAACTGACAGAAATACGCAATGGGACGAACAGAGGTGACTTTTCGTTCAGTAACACTGAAATCACCGTGATTTATTATGGTCCACTGGACATTACAAAAGGCGCGGTATGATCCTCTGTACAGTGTGTGTGATCACCACGGACAATGCACGCTGTGCAACGTGCTCCCATGCTGGTCACAAGATTGGTAAGAAGTAGTTGTGGTAGGGGTTGCATCCCTTGGCCAGCACAGCTGACAGCTGCTGGACGGCCGTCGGTGCTCGTGCACGCGCTGTAGTACGTCTCCTCAACGGATTCCACCCATTATCTTCGATTTATGTCTGAAATGGACAGGTAAGCTCATTAGCCAAAAATCCTCACGTTCCAAGAACTCCTCATCTGCGCTGTTCGATACGGCCACGCTCCGTCATCCATAAAAATTAACTCAGGGTCGAATGCCTCCAGAAAAGATGCCATGGGAAAGGAGTACAGTGTCTCAATAACGTTCTGTTCGATACGGCCACGCTCCGTTATCCATAAAAATGAACTCAGGGTCGAATGCCTCCAGAAAAGATGCCATGGGAAAGGAGTACAGTGTCTCAATAACGTTGACCGTGTTCAAACATTAGGAAGTCAGAACGCCCATGCAACATTATGCCTCCTCACACCATACCATCTAGACCACCAAAACGAGCCTGTTCGACGATGTTTCTAGTAGCATTATATGTTCCCACCTCTCACCATATGAGGGTACGTCCATAATCACTACTCAGACTACATAAATCTATTCTCATCCGAGAAGAGCACGCGACATCACCTCTCTTTGGTGCAGCCTTATTGTCTTGGCTCAGTGGCAGATGGTCCGCCCATGTGCAGGTCAACGTGAAACACTGGTCGCCAGACAGAAAGACCACCCCCGCCACCCCCCGCCCCGCCATCGTGCCGCTGTCGAACGTGAGATTGGATTCCTTACAGTCCTATTAAATGTGGTTGCAATTGCACCCGCTGTTTGCCTGTTGCACAATGTAGTGGTCATCTGTGGCTGTAGTTGACCATGGTCGACCACCTCTCCTTCGCGTAGCAGTGTCTGTGGTTCCGAACGTTCCACTTGCACGGGAACCAAACCAATGCTGGGAGTAATACGAAACTCCTGAGCTACACTCGTCACACTTCGTCGTTCTTCCAGTTTCACAGTGATTCTTGCCCGTGTGAAGTCATGTAAATGTTCTCTCTGGGCCATGTTGTAATTAGGAACCACAGTGTACCGTAACAGCTCGCTGAATGACACACACATTTTTCAACTGCCTCGTGTTGCGGGGCAAGCCTTATTTGGCGATATAGCCCTGCTGCCATCTCGTCACGTGACATCCAGTTTTCTGTGCACGACTGGAGGAACGCTGGTAACATGCTCCCGTACTCATTGTTTTTCACCGAATTGATAATATTATTACGTTAATTTTAAGTTTCCATACCCCAGTCGCAGAAACGAAACCCTCATAGGATCACTTCTTTATCTGTCTGTCTGTCCCGACTCTTAAATTGCCTTTTTCGCAGGCATGTTCAGAGATACAAAGCTGAAAATTATAACGATTATGAAGGTCTAATGTACCTTCGCGGTGTAAAAACATTTAAACTCCCAAGTCAATGCAATAAAAAGATACAGCAATTTTTTGTTACTTGCAAACTCACTCATCAAAACCAATAGGGTACTTCCCATTGACCTAGAATGATGAAATTTGGCAAGAAGCACAGTTTCATAGAATAAGTAAAAGAAGAAATTCGAAAAATTTTACTTGTAATTAAATCACATGGAAATATTTTTTTGCTGTTACAGAATTACACCACATTAGTAATCTGTCAACAATCTCAGATCTCAGAAACTACTGTACGGATTTACATATGGTTTAAACGAGGAAGTTTAGTGTGAAAAATTTACAAATATTTTTTGCTAATTGGCTGAGCTACGATGAAATGAACTTCTCTACCTCGGTGAAAACGATGCATTTGCCATCTAGCGATGACAGGCGATAGGCTGCCCGACTTCCGCGTTCTTCCGGCTCATGCTCCTTATAAACCGTCCCCGACAGTCCATGCTCACGACACGAACAGCATCTAATGTTTCAGTGCAAAGTAACACTTGCAACTGACGCACGATTTCAGGTCCATTGTTTGGGATGAGGTTTCCATATACCATAAAATATGTTTTGCAGCATTTCACAGAACAGTTCGACATTTGCGAAACAACAATAGCCCTATGACCGGTTGTGTCTTTTTCTGCTCTGGAGACTTCCTCAAATCTTACCAGTAATCCAAAAAGGGACGAGAGCAGACGAAGTCAAAACATCTGCAACTCTCCGTTGGCAATGCAAGTTAATACAACACCAAAATTAATAAAGCAAATGAAAAATTACTATAGCGGATGCGAAAGCAGACAAAAATTTAAACTTAAAACTCAAAATTTATGTTTTGTAGAAAACATATTTGTGCCATCAACTGCACAATTTTATGTTTATTCACTACCGTTTCGATTGCAAAATAATCTTCAAGGAGGAAAACATCGTACACCAATGAATCAACTATGTATAGTGTTGCAACAATCTTCAAAGAGGAAAACATCGTACACCAATGAATCAACTATGTATAGTGTTGCAACAATCGAAACCGATAGAGAGTAAATAAAACTGTACATCTAGTGGCACAAATATGCTTTTTTTAAAATTATTTAACGCCTGTAGATAATCACCTACGAAAAGCTCTATCAAAATTAATACATTCTCAGAAGTCCTGTAATTCCCTGGGCAGATATTTGCCAGCGACGATATCGTTAACAGGGAAAAATCGTCGAGATACTTGATTCTCGGGACGGATGAACTATATATACACGTAATTAAATTTGTACGGAACCCTTGCAGCGCGAGTCCTACACACACTTGTCCGGTATTTTTTCTGTTTTGTCCGTATGTTTTGCAGAGAATTGTAGCTTTAATATCGTACTATTTGCTACCCGCGGCTGCGCTCGCATGTCAGTAAGATGAAACGAAATGTGCTTACGGCTTTATTGGGCGGGAGATCTCATTGGGAATATGCGGCTGGTTGGCACAAGTCGTTTTATTTGTGCCAGTTTGGTGCCTTGCGCGTCGGTGACGATAAATTGAAGATCACACACACACACACACACACACACACACACACACACACACACAAGATCCGACCAGGAATCCAACCCAGAACCCCTTGGTCGAGGATCAGCTACGCTAAACACAAAACCACCAGCTTTTAACGCATATCAGCCATTTTGTAACGATGATTAATGGTGACGGTACTAAAATAAAATGGAGACTTTCTAAAATTACTAAAGAGCGTTAGACTGACGAAGAAAGGAAATAAATAATTTATTGTTCGGTGCAGCGCAAATTGGTGCGTGCACTTACGTCAGCTGCTCTCTTGTGTCCAACTGTTACCCGCAGCTGCGCTCGTATATCATAAGCCATTGCAGCCCCACTAAAAGCCTCCCACATTCTACATGTAAAGGCATGACGTCTCTCTGTTTGTCGTACAGCATTTAAATGCAGGCATCGTTGTGTAAGTCTTCAAGCATCTCTAAAGCTATAAGAGACACAAGTGCTCAGTAACGAAAATACGCCGGGCTTATAACTAATGTTAGTATGGATTAAACATTTTGAGGGTTATATAAGCATTGTATTCATTACGCTGAATCGTGTTATGTAGAACGTATAAAACAACAAAGCGTTTTCGCAAATACGATAAAGTTCAAAAGTTAAGGAGTAGATAGTTATATTGTTCCATATTCCACGTTATATTCTTCAAAACAATAAATATACTAAACACTTTCTCAAGTAGTCTGTGTTTTTCCTCAGCGTTCAAGCTATCTCTGTGCCAAATTCCTTCAAGAGACAGAATTACTTTCGCATTTATAATATTGTAATGGGTACAGCACTTGAATATGTAGAACTCAAAATACAGAACGGTGATCTGACTGAGCCTCAACCTTCTAAAAGCGGGGCTGTTGCTTTAATCTCAGTTTTTCCTTAACACTTTGGCAAGAATCCTGTGTTTAGCAATGCCTGAAGTATTGCAGATCAGTACAGGAAGAGCAAAACTGCCATCCCACAAAACGAGATTTGTAAGTCAATCAAGTAACTGATACGTAGACCATTGATAAAGTACTGAAATTTTAAGAATCATTGGTGTTCACAATGATGTGAATAAAGGTGATGCAATATTTAAGCAACGTCGTTTACCAGCGTTCAAGATGATAAGTCTTTTTAGAGAGGACAATCTCTTCCATTTTGGTATAATATATCACATATCATAGAGGTTGTTTCAAAAATACAGTGGCTTAGTATTGACATCTTTTTAAATAATTGCATAAAATGTCGCAAGTTCTACAGCGTAAAATTTTTTCGTTGCCAGGATTTCAGCTTACAAGACTATAATCAGATTAACTGAGTCGTCATCAAAGAGGGTACGGTACTGATGACCAGCATTGAGTAAGCAATTAACACATGGAGTGTGAGGTACAAAAACACAGTGAATGTAACCTTTGACATTGCATTAGTAACGTTATCGACTGTTATAAACTTAAACAACCAAAAATGTGAAGGAAGAAATCAGAAGAGCGAGCGCGCGGCGAGCGCGCGAGCGCGTGTGTGTATGTGTGTGTGTGTGTGTGTGTGTGTGTGTGTGTGTGTGTGTGTGTGTGTGCGTGTATGTGTGTGCGTGCGTGTATGTGTGTGCGTGCGTGCGTGCAAAGATGCGAAGAGCGAAGATGTGGCGTAAGAAGGGCAGCAAAGAATTACACTCAACAGGAGGGAAGATGTACATGAGGTAATATTTATGGATTCTTCCGTTACTTCTTGGTGGAACAATCGCATATTTAAGGTTGAATGCCAAGTGCACTGTTTTTCTTCTAGTGATTTTTGTTTGCTTCGGACTAGTTTTCGGCTTATTAGGCCATCTTGAGTAAACAAGTGATTAGCGTCTGGAAAGGACCTTGGTTCATCGGTAAACAAACATTATAGGCGAAAATACAATCACTTACATAGTGTTTTGTGCATCAAACTTGTTTCCTAATGCTTAAATTACACTTTAGACAATGGATAGTGTTAAGCGCAATAAAAAATCCAACTTCATATGTTACAAGTTAAATGGACTTTTTTTCCCTGATGTACTGTTAAACTGAGTACTTTTCGTTTATGTTGTGCAACAAACATGTTTTTTTTATTTTAAACTAAACTCTAGGCAATGGACAGTATTATACAAGTAATTAGAGTACATAACTTACATTATTATAGGATATATGCTCATGATGCCATTACTGAGCACTGGAAACTTATATTGAGAAACAAACATGTTTTACATTGTAAATAACATTTTTATGCAATGGGTAATATAGAACATAGACATGGTATGGTTAAAATAAACAATATTAAAGTACGAGAAATAGTGCTGTTAAAGTTTGTGGCGTACTAAAGTCTGTTAGTTTTAATTTTGTAAGGTTATGTATTCTAATTACTGTGTATAATGCTGTCTATTCCCTAGAGTTTGCTTTACAGTAAAAAAAAACATGTTTTGTTGCATAACACAAATGAAAAGTACTCGATTCAACGGTATCTCAGAATTAATCCATTTAACGTGTAATATTGTGTAGTTTAATTATTTATTGCACTTAACATTTTCCATTGTGTAAAGTGTAATTTCAACATTATGACATTAGTTTGATGCAAGGCACACGATGAAAGTGATTGTATCGCCGACTAAAATGTGGGGTTACCAAAGAACCAGTGTCCCTTCCAGACGCTAGTCAGTTGTTTCCTGAGAATGGCCTAATAAAGCCGAGAACTAGTTCGAAATAAACAAAAATCAGTAGGACGAAACTAGTGTACAATCTTAAATATAATAGCCTATACAGGAATTTAAATTAATTTAAGTCACAATACAATAACGTAAGCGTAAGACAAGAGTACTGATGGATAGCTCGAAGAGATACGACGTATGGAAGGTCATGCAGAAATAGACAGAACTGACGGTGGTAACAGGAAATATGTAAGCAAAACTACATATCAGTGCTATGATGGTTCAAATGGCTCTGAGCACTATGCGACTTGATATCTGAGGTCATCAGTCCCCTAGTACTTAGAACTACTTAAACCTAACCAACCTAATGACATCACACACATCCATGCCCGAGGCAGGATTCGAACCTGCGACCGTAGCAGTCGCGCGGTTCCGGACGTAAGCGCCTAGAACCGCTCGGCTACCGCGACCGGCCTCAGTGGTATGAAGAACGACTTTTACTATTGAGAAGATGTACATATAATAAAACAGAATACGTGGAGTACATAGACACTTACATTGAAATAAATAAATACAAAGGAAAAATATGGAAGAATAGAATGGAACAGTGTGGGATGTCTTGAGAAATGTGGGGTTGAAGTGAACTTTAGGTGAGGAGAAATATTGAACCAATTTTGGACATTTAATATTAAAGGAGAACTGTTGGTCAGATGTTTATTGATTTCAGTGTTTGAGCTCCACTCTCCATCTGTAATATTTTTTTTTACGATTATACAAGTTAATAAAATAAATTAATATCTTAGAACAGCCACAGTTATGTACGTTTCAGTTGTGATTACAAAAATTGTTCTACCAATCAGCGACGGAAGACTCAGCATAAGTATTACGTGATAAGGAACCAATTTACAAAAATGAATGTCGCAGGTTGTCTAGAATGCACGACGCGTGTGAGGCACGCATCCGTAAGCTGCTTACGTTTCTTAAAAAACAACTGCCTGTGGCATCTACGTTGGTGGCGCTACCAGGAAAAAAATGTACATACGCATCTGTGGTGCGTCCAGGGCGAAATTAAACACTATCCACAGATCACGACTGGTTATCGAAGTTGGACAATTACTCGTAACAGGAACTTGCAGTCATTAAAATTATGGTGCCGCAGGATGCCGTGGCCGGAGAGGTGAACGAATGGACAGGGAAAGATAGCGCAATGGTGTCATGCTAAGTGAAGGAAATTTAATGGCTTGGGTTGAAACTTCCCAGAAACTGGGTCGTTTAAAGTTTAAAGAAGTGATGAATGTTCTCAACAAAGAATTGTCGAGCGTGTATGCAAGAAATCTA
Source organism: Schistocerca gregaria (assembly GCF_023897955.1). NCBI lineage: Eukaryota > Metazoa > Arthropoda > Insecta > Orthoptera > Acrididae > Schistocerca > Schistocerca gregaria. Next base: position 460,478,551 of record NC_064926.1, on the reverse strand, counting down.
TGCAAGTTTGTGCAGGCATTCTGACATGTGCCTACTTGAGTTTGTGTGCTAAAAATTGAGACGTCAGTGATGAGTTTTCGTAGTGATCATGTCGAACGATCTGAAACACATCAACCGCGAATTGCTGGAAGATTTTATTCGCACTTACAAAAGCCAGATTGTCCTGTGGAACTTCAAATCACAGGCGTATCATATTAAAAAAAATTACATTAAACCCAACTTACCTTCAATGCGATTACGTGCTTCATTTTCGCACTTTTATGAAATTGTGGGCCTTGGGGCTACATTTGATATCAAAAATATGATTTTCACATCACGAGGCCCTGAAAAACATTCACGAGGGGTTACTAGTAAGGAAAAGACACACCACCACACATAAGCGACATTCACCTACAGTTGTTTACAAGGCGGTTTTTTCTAATTTAAAATAAACGTTTGTGGAAATATTTCCTAAAATGTAACATGTTTTTGAAGTAACTTACATCTCTCAGGAAAGCGAATATAGGCGACGTATAGTCGACGGTCATTTTCATGAGAGGTTTAAACACTTCTCTATGATTTGCTCTGCTTAAAAAGGAATTTTCAAAATCATTGGATACAATTGTTTCAAAATATTGATATCCTTCAGTAACAATTTGAGGGACGAAATCAGATTGTTTAAGGTGCCTCTTAACAGACAGAGTAAATATGAGTTAATGCCACTCTTTATCCCGCTTACAACTAGTACTGACACCGGTGACATACGCTTTACATTTATTGCAACCATTTACAATTTTTATAAAATCACTTGTGTGAAGCAGCACACTTAAGTCATTCTGATACCTGTTTCACTTGCATGCTCAGTTCTCTAATTACCTAATAGATACTGGCTTAACAGGCGATTCTGCAGAAGCCTCTCACATACACATTCCTAAACAACGGATATCCCATTTTTAGTACACTCATTATTTTAAAATCTAAGACCTGTTAAAGTGGCAGGTGGTAATAAGTACAACAAATGTGCGACCAACTTACTCTATTTGGAGGATTTGTCTGAACCGTAGACAACAACAAACACTTGAAGCATCTAAAAGCACTGAAAACACATCCAACTAAATAATTGTGGTTGTAACGAGGGGAAGATGTAGCATGCGTAAGTTTTCTAGCGTATGTAGAGGAAATTATAGGTAAAAGTAACGTTTTCCTGCTCATTAAGAACTTGGAAAATATCTAAAGAGGTGAATACTAGCTTTATAACTGCGTATTGGTTTTTGCAGCGGATCTCAGAGGCAACAACCAGTTTTAAGGCCACTTTCACCGGAGCGAATTACACTGGGATACAAAAGTTATGGGATACCGATATGAACATATATATGGAGTATAAAACGGCAGTGCGCTCGCGGAACTATCATTTGTACTCAGGTGATTCATATGAAAAGGTTTCCGACGAGGTTGTGCCCGCATAGCGGTGGTTAACAGCCTTTCAAAGCGGAGAGGTAGTTGGAGCTAGCATCATGGCACATTCCATTCCTTATATCGTTGGGGAATTCAACATTCACAGATCCATGGTGTCAAAAATAGTACAATGCAGTGGTAGACGGCCTCTATTTAACGACCGTGAACAGCGGCACTTGGATACTGCCAGTGCTAACAGGCGAAGAACACTGTGTGAAAAAACCGTACATATCAATGTGGAACGTACGACGAACATATCCGATAGGATAATGCGGCGAAATTTGGCGTTAATAGGCTACAGTAGCAACTGCCGACGTGAATGCCCTTGCTAACAACACGTAATCGCCTGTGGTGCTTCTCCTGGGTTCTAGACTATATCGATTGGACAATGGACGACTGGAAAACTGTGGCTTGGTCACAGGACTCCAGATTTCAGCTAGTAAGTAGTAGCTGCTGGTTAGGTTCGAGTGCGCCGCTGATCCCACGAAATCATGAACGCCGATTGTCACTGTGAATGCTGGTGCTGACTCCATTATGGTGTGGTCCGTGTTTACACCGAATGGAACTGATCATTGACTGGAAATGGTTATGTTGTTATGTTCGGTTGCTTGAAGACCGTTTTCAGCCATTCATAGACTTCATGCTCCCAAGTAAAGACAGAATTCTTATAGATGACAATGCGCCATGTGGCCTGGACACAGTTGTTCGCGATTGATTTGAAGAAGATTCTGGCCAGTTCAAGCGAATGATTTGGCCACCTGTACCGCCCGAGATGAATCCCATCGAACATTTATAGGACATAATCGAGAGGTCAGTGCGTGCACAAAAACCTGCACCGGTAACACTTCCGCAATTGTGGATGGCTATAGAGTCAGCATGGCTCTATATTTCTGCAGGGGACTTCCAACGACCTGTTGAGGAACTTCCAGCGCCGTGTTGAGTCCATGCCACGTCGAGTTGCACTACCACGACTTTAAGACTCCATACAACCCCATGCAGAATGCAGTGTAAAGGACACGATATTAGGAAGTATCCCATGACTTTTGTCAACTCAGTATAAAATAAACGTCAGCGAATGCGCTTTTGCAGACAATTCGCCAGTGTTCGCTATCATTAGCTTGTATCTGTGAACAAGCGTTTATACTACAAGGAATGGGAGAAAGCACTAGATAATGAGCATAGCCTATGAACGCTGCGTTATTGTATTTTGGCTCTTTTAAATGGTTGAAATGGCTCTGAGCACTATGGGACTTAACATCTGAGGTCATTAGTTCCCTAGAACTTAGAACTACTTAAACCTAACTAACCTAAGGACATCACACACATCCATGCACGATGCAGGATTCGAACCTGCGACCGTAGCGGTCGCGCGGTTCCAGACTGAAGCGCCTAGAACCGCTCGGCCACACTGGCCGGCTGGCTCTTTTAATAGACACACGGACAACACTATCAATCTGAGTCACTACGCAAGACTTTGATATTCAGAGAGAATTATTTTGCATGGTGAGCGCACCGATTACGACGAAGTGAGCAAAATGGGGTAGGAGAGGAAAAAATTAGGTCTGTCAGTTTGTGCGTAGTGGTTAAATTCGGGGAGGTCGTGCACTTAACAATGAATTGCAGCTCCAGCTTCCCTTAACATTAGTCCAAAACTTCGCGCATAAGTCGGTTGACACTTTTCGCTACGTTCTAATTACACCTGTTACACCCGAAGAACAAACTTGAAAGCAGAATACAATTACCGATGACCAAAATAACCTGAAGAAGGACTAGCATCTATAGTCTGGTTATTAATAATCGGAGACATTTACGTCACTGATTCACGTTTCAATAGTTGCTATAGATCATATAGTTCTTGATGTTTCCAGTGACATATGCGAAGCACTTCAACGATTTTATTAAATCACATAGACTACTTTATAAAATATTCTGTATATTAGACAGTGTGATGCCTGGTAATCATTTTAATTCATCATCAAAAATTTTTAACATAATAGTTATACATCAGTCATGTAGTTAGCTACCATGAACGTAAGCAGAAAGAATAAAGAGGCCTTTCGTAAATTGTTATTTTAATCAGCATAATAGGTACATATTTGCACTTTTAATAAAATGTATTACAAAGCTTATGCTTTTTCAGCCAGTTCCCACCTGATGGAAGCATCTTATGAATTTATCGTCTTTCTGAAATCCGCAGTAGGATCTTTGCGTCATTCAAAAATTTGTTGCCAGCCACATTTCTTTTCCTTCGGCTTTTGTGATGAGGATCTCTTGGGTACCAGAAGAACGTATGATATGCATATTCTTCTACCAGCGAAATTACATTCTCTTCGGACCACTCCATCGCTCACGCGACTCGTGTCAACAACAGAAGCAGACAAGATGGCAGAAGAAATCTTTCTGTAATCCTAGCGCCGAAGCGGAGCAGACCGAACTTCCTTTGATGGTTCGCTAAAAGACCGACAACCGGCATAAAACGAACGAACAGTAGCGAATGCGAACCGAACGCAACCGAATGTGTTTTGTCTACGTGCGCCTAGCATTTACACCGGAGAGAATTCCCGTTCGCTGTTGCACGATCGCTTGTATTCGATGTAAAAGAGGTCTTCAGAAGAACGGACATTTGAAGTCTCGGCTGTAACACATAGGATTTCCCAGATTACTGTAACACATAGGATTTCCCAGATTACGACAGACCCGTCCTGGTGCGGTACCAGCTTCGTGACGTCATGTCGGCTAACTGTCAATTGTTATGTACTCTACTCGTCTACTGGGTGAACGAGAACTCCACCGGCAAAATTTCGGAGGATGTTCAGGAATATTTTCTGAGTATTTTTGTCCAAAGAACTTGTGGTCTTCGGTGGTTTGATACAGAGCATAATGTACTGATAGTTTATTTGTCTTTGTTACCGGTATTATGTGTGTTGAAAGTGAGAATGCTTTGACAACAGTGAGAAAGCCTGTAATACGTAATCAAATCGAACTAATCCGAAAGGATCTGTTATTGATGGGCGCCTTTGAGCAGATGTAAAACTACTGTGGTATGGTTGCCATCGCTGCTTTTGAGTTTCATTCAGTGAACCTACAGACGAGATGAATATCGGCCAATTCTTCATCATTAAGTCTATCCATACTGCCGTGTATCGCTGTTGATGTGCAGCCAACGCTGCCGGATAAATAAACCCGAGACAGAACCGACGAGTACTGAATGCAAGCTTGAGAACCTAGAGTTCAGGCTTTACTTTTGTCAACAGACAAGAAAATGGAAATTCGTGGTAAGTTCTATGGGACCAAACTGCTGAGGTCATCCGTCCCTAGGCTTACACACTGCTTAATCTAACTGAAATCAACTTACGCTAAGGGCAACACACACACCGAGCGAAGTGGCGCAGTGGTTAGCACACTGGACTCGCGTTCGGGAGGACGACGGTTCAATCCCGTCTCCAGCCATCCTGATTTAGGTTTTCCGTGATTCCCCTAAATCGTTTCAGGCAAATGCCGGGATTTTTCCTTTGAAAGGGCACGGCCGATTTCCTTCCCAATCCTTCCCTATCCCGAGCTTGCGCTCCGTCTCTAATGACGTCGTTGTCGACGGGACGTTAAACACTAACCACCACCACAACACACACACCTATGCCCGAAGGGAGGACTCGAACCTCTGACGGGTGGTAGCCGCGCGAACATTGTCAAGGCGCCCAAGACCGCACGGCTACCCCGCGCGGCTCAACAGACAAGACACACAGCGCAAACCGTCGACATTTTCATTGTTGTGCAGTTTTACATGTACTGTTGTCGCTAGGACTATAGGGTAAGCAATCCCAAGGGCACTTAGGTGTAGAGGTTGAAACAGTAGCTCAATTAATCCTATGCATATGACATGCTATGTACTGACATGACTAGTCTCGATGTGCAATATCTGTACTGCAGTAGACTGCAATCTGTAGCTTCAAGCTGAAGCACTAACGTCGATCAGCCGATCAGATCGATGTAGTTGTATCCAGTGGCGGAACCTAAAGACATGATTTTCATGTATGGGTAAGCAAGTGCAAGCGACAGAGAAGCGGAGAGATTGTAGAGGACCAGATATTCGCGTGCAAGACATCCACCTCTCGCCATGTTTCCTAGATTGTTCCAAAAATTAAGTGAAGCATGGTAATTGGTACCACAGAGCAACGACCGAGGAGGACGACGAACTACGCGGACTCCCGACGTAGACGATGCGGTGCTTGCTCGAGTTGATGAGGCGCCCGCAATCAGCACTCGGATAAGTTGCACGTGAAATGAATGTTTCACAGAGTAAGGATATGGCAGCTAGACCCCTACTACCCACAGAAAGTGCATCCTTTGACTCCTACTGACTTCAGACTTCGCGTCATGCTCAGCCAACGGTATGAGCTTTTCATGCGTGATGCCTGTTTCACCAGAGACGGAACGATAATAGTCGAAATAGTCACAATTATGCCAATAAGAATCCCCACACTACATCATGAAGAGCTTTCAACACAGATAATCAATCAACGCGAGGGCAGGCGTGGTCAGTGATTCCAAATTGGTTCAAATAGCTCTGTGCAGTATGGGATAGTGATCACATACTAGGCCCGTTTCTTCTTCCTCTCGGTGTTTATCAGAGACATACGACCCATGTTGTGGAACATATCTCGCTTCTTTTCTTGTTGTGGGCCACGTTAAATGTCTTGTGTACGAGACGCCGGTGGAGACTGAAAGGGATCTCCTTACAATAATTCTCGCTGGTTGCGACACTGTTCAAACGGCACCGGAGTTATTAAAGCGGGTAAGACAGAACCTTGTGCGACGATTCCACGCCAGCTTTGACACTGGGGGACGCCATTTTGAGCAACTGACCTAAGTTTAGAAGCTCGTGAAACTTGTGCAGGTAAACGGAATTCATTGTTACTTTACAGCAGACTACAGCTGTCACCACACGGACCGCTGAGGTTACCTGTGCCGAATTTCTGAAATCACAGAGTGGAAAAAGCATTCTGGGGAGTCTTTCGGAACACACAGAGCAATATCTAGCGTGACAGATATTCTGAATGTGCTTCAAAAAGTTGACCAGTGAGACGGAAGAACGCCACCTACGTCACGTGTATGCCATCTCTCTTCAGTACGAAGTCGCAAGACGCCATACTGGCTTTCAGTTGAAGCCCGTTAGCGTCCATGCCATTTCTAAGCATCAGCAAAGTAAGGATGTCTCGAAAATACGTCATTAATTGTATGATCTGTTGTAATAAAATTACGGGAAACATCATATTGGTCCTTAGAGAATTATTGTAACTTTGATATTATGGAAATATGCCTTTTCAAGGCAACAGCACACTGAGGACCCATAAGAAATGGGATGTTGCTGGTATGATTTGTTATAATTAAATGTCATTTAATAATAAATCTAGAAATAAAGCTTTCGGGTCATGGTAGGACGCAAACTATGGTCGCACAACTTTCATGGACGGTATAATGTAATGTGAATGAATTGTGTTGTATGGCTGGTATGGTGCTGGTTAGTGTCTTTCTGAATTCAAACTTTTTTTGCTATATGTTTTCTAATAGATTATTGAAATTTCTTCGACGTTAGGTAAAAACAAGTGCACTTTTTGTGAGGAGTGAGTTGGTTCGATTGGCTTCATCTACAAGGGAGCTTGCACTACTTGCAGTAAGGTATTTTGCAAAAAAAGAAAATGGATCAAATAGCTCTGAGAACTATGGGACTTAACGTCTGATGTCATCAGTCCCCTAAAACTTAGAACTACTTAAACCTATCTAACCTAAGGACACCACACACACCCATGCCCGAGTCTGGATTCGAACCTACGACCGTAGAAGTCGCGTGGTTCCAGACTGCAGCGCCTAGAACCGCTTGGCCATTCCGGCCGGCCGATATTTTGCACTTCCTTGTTTTAAGTTTTATATTTCACATGTTGTAAATATTGTGCTACCGAGTAGGAACAGTTATCAAATAAATAACCTTAGGATTTTAGTAAAAAGTGAGAATGACCAAAATCAATTTTAATGTTATGCGGAGAACTATTATGAATTTGTATCGCACGATTTGTAACGGAACTTTTAGAAGCCGTGTCCTTGTTGACTGGACATTACACTTTTCTTTCTCCCTTATGATATGTCTATGGATATCGGAGTTTTCATTTAACATATGGACTAGGGAGCAAATATGCGTTTTAATAGAGCAAACGAAGGAATCTTATGCCCGCCCGTTTCGTAAACAGTGTGACGTGTCGAGCCAGATACAGCCGACAATAGCCGCTTGAGCGGGCTGCGACAGCATGTACCGCGCTTAGAACACGTACTGAGTGCACAAGTCTTCTCGTCCTTGAGCGTTCAGCGCAACTTTGAAGTCGGCGCGCTCGACGTTGGCGTTCGACCGCAAGGTCCGTGTGTCGACGTCTTTAGGGTTTTCGGTCTCTCTGTCATCAAGTTTGGTTCCACGTTACTAGTCCATCAACAGGGGTATTTATCTGAGGGTATTGGGGAATATTTAGCGGGAATTCGGTATGTCATGATCAGTTTCGGAAGTTGGGGCTCTTAGTTTGAGTGCTGCACGAGTCTGAGTGCGGAGTTTGAATAGATTTTCGCTTATATGATTCGACTCTGTCTTTTCCGCACCGGACTACCTTACCTCAGATTGACACATTCACTTTAGGTTTGTAGCGCCATCACGGTCAACCTGTCTATAACTCAGTAGAAATAATGCGTGCAAGTGTAATGACTCCAGGGATTTCCCCGACCCTAGTGCAGAGGCGTGTACTCGAGTGGTCATTCTGATGTGCGGGAGCGTCCAGAGGAATCTGGATGCAGAAGAATGCGAGGGCCGTGGAAGTGGGCGGAGTGCCCTGCCCGTCCCCTGCGCGGGCAGGAGCTGTGTGCAGGCTGCAGTGTTTGTAAACGCGAGCAGCCGAGCCGGCCGCAGCCCCGCCCATGCGGTTGACGGCTCTGTTCCGGAGATGCTATCTGTCCCCCAGGCGAGTGTAACGCGAGAAGGGTATCTGCTGGATGTCACCAGCGCGGCGCAACGGACGCGCCTGCAGAAAGCTGCGCCGGAACCCGTTCCCGCCGATCCGTTGCTTAATAATGTGCGCGTCTCTTTCTTCGTCCTCCTGGCCTTACGCGATTCTGCTCCATTAACCTCCTGCCCTGTCCGTGCACACGCGCGAGGAGCTGGTTCTTATCTTTCCTCGTATCTACTCCCCAAAAATACTGCTGTCATACTAGTTTGACAACACTCAGCAAGCGCACAGAGGTGGTCCTGGGGTTTCTTGCGCCTCGTGCTCCTATAAGATCGTGAAACTGCTACATACTTGTGCGCGGCACTCCGAATTTCTTCTGCCGTTGAGTTGCTAACTCCTTTCGAAGAATCTTCTTACTGTCAAGGCAACACATAACACAAACGTCAACGAGTTTTTATGTCCTTGCCTCTTACAAACAAGGTGAAATTAATCGTGAAGTCTTGTAATATTCACAATTTTGACGCCTTAAAGTACGTCTTCGTGCCAACTTATACTAGGACGTATCCGAATCCTTATCTCTGCTGGGGAACTAATTCACGTATCTACAGGGTGATTCCTAATTTCTTTTTAAAAAAACCTGAAGTCACCTAGATGATACAGATAAAAGTAATTTAATTAAATACACACGGGTGTCGCAAATGTCGGGAAATACCCCAAAAGTAGATGACAAATGTTGAACATCTGACATCACCAGATGACGTACCTCGCCGCATATGCAGCAGTTGAGCCCATCGGTCTGTTGCATCTAATCATCCCGATCCAAATCAAGTAGTCATGTCGGTGTGAGTCCCGACCCCCGTGCACGACTTTAGTACGTGGGGCTCAGGGTTCTAGTCTTGCGTCTGGCAGGCAGTATTTTCTTTCATTACGTCAGACAATTAGGTGTTTACGTTGAAATAAGATTTAGTATTTCATTGTAAAGTACCGTACAACAAAAACCTACAGTACCGGCTCACAAGTAAATGAGTATGAGCCTCCAGTAAATGGCCAACGTTTTCTTTATTAAAGGAAGCCTGAGAACAAAAAACAACAAAAGGAAAGAAACACAAAATAAGAACAGCTCTTGCTTGGTTGCAGTGAGGACAACAGATCGCATTTGCGAAAGGTGTTGGAAAAAAGAGTAGCCTAGCAGAACTATGTGTGCAGCACTGCCCCCTACCTGTGAGTGTTGGATCGACAAGACCAGCCGCTGCACCTGTGGCGAGGTACGTCATTTGGTGACGTCGCATGTCGAACACTTGTCATCCACTTTTGGGGTATTTCCCGACATTTGTGGCCCAATCTGTCTTACATTAAGTTACTTGTCTTAGCGTCTTTTAAACGTTAATAAGTATCACCCTGCGTATTTACCAAACTCAAGCATCGCCTGAATAGGTAACAGCGACTGTTGCAATTAATGTCTGGATAAACCGCTTCAGGTCGCGTGTTATTTGATGTATTTGAACTCCGGCGCAATTTGGTGGTGGTGGTTGTTAGTGTTTAACGTCCCGTCGACAACGAGGTCATTAGAGACGGAGCGCAAGCTCGGGTTAGGGAAGGATTGGGAAGGAAATCGGCCGTGCCCTTTTCAAAGGAACCATCCCGGCATTTGCCAGAAACGATTTAGGGAAATCACGGAAAACCTAAATCAGGATGGCCGGAGACGGGATTGAACCGTCGCCCTCCCGAATGCGAGTCCAGTGTGCTAACCACTGCGCCACCTCTCTCGGTCCGGCGCAATTAAAAACAGAGACATCAGTACTGAGAGCGAAAGAAGAGGTCCATTGTTAACTGCTGACGAGAAAGCGGGTGGATGCAAAGAGTTCACTGAAGGCCTCTACGAGAGGGAGGAACTGAAGACCTTGGTGCAAGAAGGGGAGAATTCCACTTTTTCCTGCAACATATACCAACCCCTATAAGTTTAAGAATCTTATCCTTTTGTCGCTTCAGTGGAAAAAAACGATAAATACTGGAGATATCCTTATTGTGCACCGAACATACGTGGTCCAGTCATAATAATGAGACCACCGTCTATGTTCGCCGTCAGATTTGTAAAATGTGAGTTATCCCCTTTTTTCACCGAAACCATCAATTGTCTGCTGACAGAAAAAGAAATGTGCTTCTACATGGAAGACATAGGGGATCCAGCATTAAAGTCAGTTTAACAGGCATATCAAAAACTTGCGAAGAAATAAGGCGGAAGGCATAGATGATATACTTTCGGAATTTCTAAAATCATTGGGTGATGTGGCAACCAGAAGATTATTCAAGTTCAAGATCTTGTAAATGGCTGCGAAACGGCAACAGTATAAATCTGAAGAGACTGAAAAATCAGCCAACCAGTTGCAAATAAAGGTTTATTAGCCCTTAACCATGGTTTCATATTTGTAAAAATGTCTTCTTCAAAAGTGGCTCTTGTCATAAACAAAATTGATAAAACAAGAATTAATGCAAGGGCTTTAGATAGGGCCAGATTACATATATCGTATTTCAGAATGAATGCTCATTATACCTGTGGGCATTAACTACTGGGTATTCATTCTCAAGTACGGTATATATAATCTGGCGCTATCTAAAGTGCAATAAGTCTTGTTCTATCAATTTTGTCTACGACAAAAGCCGCTGGGTTTTATCTAATCTATTGTGCCATCATGTGATGTAATAAGGCCACTTCTTCTGAAGAAGATATTTTTACAGTTATCGAAACCATGGTCAACGGCTAATAAACCTTTATTTACAACTGGTTGGCTGATTTTTCATCCTCTTCACTATTCAAGTTGGTTTCGAGAATCTATGACAATGGACTTACACCGTCACGCTTTTGGAAAATATCGTCTATACATACCCGAAGTTAGCAAGGGCAGAGTACTATGGCAAAATCAGCCAAATGGCTGAGAAAATTGATGTACAGAAGAACGAAAAGAACTGATGATCTGTAGGGTGGATTTAGCAAAGGTATAGTTCTGAGACTGCGCTTCATACTGAAAACAAGACTTAAATAAAATCAAGACACGTTCATAAGATTTGTCTATTTACACAAAACGTTCGACGATATAAGATCGTGCAAGAAGCTCGAAATTATCAGGAAAATAGGAGCAAGCTATACGGGTAGGCTGGTAATATACAATATGTATAAGGAACAAAAGGGAAAAAATAAGACTCTAAGACCAAGAACGAAATGATCCGATTAGAAAGGGTGTAAGATAGAGACGTACTTTTTTGCCCCAACTGTTGAATTTGTACGTTGGAGAAGCAATGGTAGAAATAAAGAGAGTGGAATTGAAAGTCAGAAGAAAAAGGAAGGAATATTAGAATTTAGCGTCCCGTCGATAGCTTGGTCATTAGAGATGAACAAAAAGCTCGGATTACGATGGGATGGGGAAGAAATTGGCCGTGCCTTTTTCAAAGGTACCATCCCATCGTTTCCCTGGAGCGATTTATGGAAGTCACGGGAAACCTAAATACGGATAACCAAGCGGGGATTTGAGCCCCCTTCGACCTGAATGCGAGGCAAGTGTGATAACCACTCAGGAAAAATCACAAATTGTAAGATTCGTTGATCATATCGCTACTCTGGCTGAATGTGAGGAATAACTATAGAACTTGCTAAATGAAATGAACAACATAAATGGCAAATCATATGGATTGGCTCTGAGCACTATGGGACTCAACTCCTGTGGTCATTAGTCCCCTAGAACTTAGAACTACTTAAACCTAACTAACCTAAGGACATCACACACATCCATGCCCGCGGCAGGATTCGAACCTGCGACCGTAGCAGTCGCACGGTTCCGGACTGCGCGCCTAGAACCGCGAGACCACCGCGGCCGCCGATATGGATTGAAAGCAGACAAACGAAAGACTAAAGTAATCAAGAGAAGCAGAAATGAGATCAGCAATAAAACTTAACATCAAAATTGTGAATATTGATGTAAACAGGCAAAGTGGACATTATTGGCCAAAAAAGTCTGCTGGTACAAAGCATAGGCCTTAATTTGAGAAAGACATATAATTAGATTGTTTTGAATCATGGACTACGAAAAACCGAAAAAGGAAGAAATCGAAGCATTTAAGATGTTGAAGGATTGATAAGGTAAGGAATGAGGAGGTCCATCACAGAAGCAGCGAGGAGAGGGACCCGTGGAAAACATTGACAAGAAGAAAGAATAGGATGATAGGATTTGTGTTGAGAGATCAAGGAATAACATTCACAGTACTGCAGGAAGCTGTAGTGTATAGGATAAAAATAGGTGAAGACAAGAGATTGGGATATATGCGACAAATATTGGAGGTGGTAGGTGTAAGTGACATTCTGAGATGAAGAAGTTATTGGCAGAAGACAGGAATCTATGGCAGGCAGCATCAAACCATGACTTTAAAAAAATAAAGTTTTACCTCGTCTGATGCGAGCATACTCAGATCTGCGAAAATTACGGTACATGACAACAGCACCATATAAAGCTGATCTCTACACCATGACTTCCAACTTGGCAAATTACATTCATTGCCATGTTAGCGACATGTAAGAATTTTAAAGTACCGCTAGACACCATCGTCAGTACAGAGTGGTTTGAGCTGGAATTGCAATGTTTTTTTGGAAAGCTGTGTTTGATGCAAAGAACAACCGTGAACGTTACCACATCTGTCTGGAACAGTAAGAACCATATCGATGTGCACAACGTGAAAGTTGTCACATCTCATGAATTGCGTTCGTACTGGGTTATAAACTGCTTTTTTTCAAGGTCGATTGTTCGCGGAGTTAAAGCCACAGTGAAAATCCGATGAAGCTTTGCGCAGATGTGTTGCGCGGTGTCTCTAATATGCACGTCGATCGCGTCACGTTGCACATGTCAGTTCTGAGCGCACAATGAGCACGTAAACATGCCTAGAACAATGAAGAATCCCACCAAGATTGAAGTGCGTGCTGTCATTCGATTTCTTCATGCGAAGGGGTTCCACCTGATTTCATGTAGTCCACATAACGCAAATGTCCTGCGTGACAGAAACCTTTAGTTATCGTGCGTCAACTTCTAAGTAGGACATAAAACATGTCCGTGATGTGTGTGGTCAGGGAAGGAAGTGAGTGCCAACTGATGATCTTGTCTGGCGAGTGGCTCAGGTGATTCGAGAAAATCATCAGGTCACAATTTCTGTGTTGAGTTATTCGTTTCCAGAAATTTCAAGGCCAATAGTAGCATCGTGAGAGACAGACTCCAGGCCGTAAACACCGTGCGAGAGACCGCGACTATCACAAAACACAGCGAATGAGCACCGCCTTAATTGAACAAAATTTTCATAAGCGTTAAGACATGGGTCCACGTCGAAAATGAAGAAACAAAAGAGCAATCCAAACAGTGGATGCATTCTCGTTCCCGGAATAGACCAAAGAAGTGCAAGCGAACCTTCTCCATCAAATAGTGTATGACTACTGTATTCCAGGATCGAAAAGGAGTTTTACTGGCGGAATTCATGGAACATGGCACGACCATGGCTGCGGTGTCATACGGCGTGACTCTTCAACTTCTACGAAGGACAACTCAAAACAAGCGAAGAGTAACGTTTCCCTCAGGCATTGTCCTTCTCCATGACAGTGTTTGGCTGAAAAAAAAAAGGCTCCTGCAGCGTTTTCGATGGGATGTGTTTAGTCACCCATCATACAGCCCGGACTTGGCTCCCTCAGATTTTCATCTCTTTGTTCACATGAAAAGCTGTCTAGAAGGATAGCATTTTGGCGCAGACAACGAGTCGCAGACCAGAGTAGAGAACTGGCTGACAGTATAGCCGGTTGCCTTCTATAACGAGGGTATTAGAAAGTTAGTACCATGCTACAACAAATGTCGAAGTCGGGCCGTCGACTATTCGAGAAATAGTCGGAAAGTGTAGCTACATGTTGCAAATAAAACATTTTCGATTTTCACTGTGGTTTCCATTTCGAAACCGATCAGCCCATTTAAAAAAAAAATCCCTTTTACAAGCTAGCGCAATTATAATTACATCTTTTCCGAGGGTCCTTGAGTAGCCAGTTATATTCTGCTGCCTAATTGTTTCAAGGGAAAGTGACTTATTAATAAAAGTACCGCACTTTAAACGTCTAATATATTGCCACCACGGCAATGAATTTAAGTTGTCATATTTTTTGTGACTGAATTTATCTGATGCTTTTGTTACATACTGTAATTCTCACAGATCTGAGAGTGCTCGCATATGAGGAGCGATACTGGGCAAATAAATCAAGTAATACGCCTAATCAAGTAATACGCCACTGCAGTGGTTCGTCTAAACATCATTCACACATTTTAGGGTGTTTCACTATTCCTGTAACAGACTTTCAGGAGTTGTAGAGCGATCTTAGTAAATAATGTTCTGATAAGGAACCCTGCCTGGTAATGTACCGTTTGGATATGAAATAAGTTTCAAGATCGGATCACTTTCAAATAACCGGCTTGACGGTGCGCATACAGCAGAGACTGTGTGCTGTGGGTCTCTTCTACGTGACGGCGGACTTGGTCAAGTGGAGAGTGCGGTGCGTCCGCGTAGCACCACAGGCTTTCTGGGTGCAAACGTGCCATTTTCTCGCAGCCGTATTTTGCAGTCCGACGAAAGTTGCATGTGACGTCATAATTACAACAGTCACTGAAGATAGCCCCTCTTCTCACCTTATGTGCGGACCGTGAAGCGGAAGCATTGAAAGTGATCCGATCTTCAAACTTATCCTATATCCGAACGGTACATTTCCAGAGTTGGGTTTTTCATCAAAACTTATCTACTAAATCCCGTCCACAAACCCTAGAAGCCTATAATAGGAACTGTAGAAAACCCCATTTTAAATTATTTCGAAGCATCCGTAATTACCCGTCTCCGATGACCGCGCTGTCGATAGAACATTAAACTCTAATCTTACATCCCTCTACAAACCTTATGTTGAAGTTCGATTTCTATCGAATCTGTTGTAAGACGCCGTCTGACAAACCAGTATGACCCAAGAATGACAGATCATTGCGGCCTGTACTTAGCTTTCAACTGCAGCATCAAATAAGTTTCTTCGTCTGCCAAAATAATGTGTAACTTACTGTTTTAAGCTTCCTCGTACATCTACATCTACATCTACATCTACATCCATACTCCGCAAGCCACCTGACGGTGTGTGGCGGAGGGTACCCTGAGTACCTCTATCGGTTCTCCCTTCTATTCCAGTCTCGTATTGTACGTGGAAAGAAGGATTGTCGGTATGCTTCTGTGTGGGCTCTAATCTCTCTGATTTTATCCTCATGGTCTCTTCGCGAGATATACGTAGGAGGGAGCAATATACTGCTTGACTCTTCGGTGAAGGTATGTTCTCGAAACTTTAACAAAAGCCCGTACCGGGCTACTGAGCGTCTGTCCTGCAGAGTCTTCCACTGGAGTTTATCTATCATCTCCGTAACGCTTTCGCGATTACTAAATGATCCTGTAACGAAGCGCGCTGCTCTCCGTTGGATCTTCTCTATCTCCTCTATCAACCCTATCTGGTACGGATCCCACACTGTTGAGCAGTATTCAAGCAGTGGGCGAACAAGCGTACTGTAACCTACTTCCTTTGTTGTCGGATTGCATTTTCTTAGGATTCTTCCAATGAATCTCAGTCTGGCATCTGCTTTACCGACGATCAACTTTATATGATCATTCCATTTTAAATCACTCCTAATGCGTACTCCCAGATAATTTATGGAATTAACTGCTTCCAGTTGCTGACCTGCTATTTTGTAGCTAAATTATAAGGGACCTATCTTTCTATGTATTCGCATCACATTACACTTGTCTACATTGAGATTCAATTGCCATTCCGTGCACTATGCGTCAATTCGCTGCAGATCCTCCTGCATTTCAGTACAATTTTCCATTGTTGCAACCTCTCGATACACAACAGCATCATCTGCAAAAAGCCTCAGTGAACTTCCGATGTCATCCATCAGGTCATTTATGTATATTGTGAGTAGCAACGGTCCTATGACACTCCCCTGTGGCACACCTGAAATCACTCTTACTTCGGAAGACTTCTCTCCATTGAGAATGACATGCTGCGTTCTGTTATCTAGGAAATCCTCAATCCAATCACACAATTGATCTGATAGTCCGTATGCTCTTACTTTGTTCATTAAACGACTGTGGGGAACTGTGTCAAACGCCTTGCGGAAGTCAAGAAACACGGCATCTACCTGTGAACCCGTGTCTAAGGCCGTCTGAGTCTCGTGGACGAATAGCGCGAGCTGGGTTTCACACGACCGTCTTTTTCGGAACCCATGCTGATTCCTACAGAGTAGATTTCTAGTCTCCAGAAAAGACATTATACTCGAACATAATACGTGTTCCAAAATTCTACAACTGATCGACGTTAGAGATATAGGTCTATAGTTCTGCACATCTGTTCGACGTCCCTTCTTGAAAACGGGGATGACCTGTGCCCTTTTCCAATCCTTTGGAACGCTTCGCTCTTCTAGAGACCTACGGTACACCGCTACAAGAAGGGGGGCAAGTTCCTTCGCGTACTCTGTGTAAAATCGAACTGGTATCCCATCAGGACCAGCGGCCTTTCCACTTTTGAGCGATTTTAATTGTTTCTCTATCCCTCTGTCGCCTATTTCGATATCTACCATTTTGTCAACTGTCCGACACTCTAGAGAAGGAAGCACAGTGCAGTCTTCCTCTGTGAAACAGCTTTGGAAGAAGACATTTAGTATTTCGGCATTTAGTCTGTCATCCTCTGTTTCAGGACCATTTTGGTCACAGAGTGTCTGGACATTTTGTTTTGATCCACCTACCGCTTTGACATAGGACCAAAATTTCTTAGGATAATTACTGTATACGTGTGCCTGTTAAAGAAAATGTTCTATGTGTCGCCCACACATTTCGTGGAATGCTGCGCCCATCTCTCCGAATCATCTTGTAAATCGCATTGTACAGCCTTCTCAAGATTGACGAGATGCTTCGGAGAGATGAGTGCAGTATTCCCCCAAAACCTGTGGACGATACGTCGAACACTTCCTTTAACAGGTACGCGTATAAAGTAAATTGTACCATGTATGAGGAAACTTCAAAAAGTAAGTTATACATTATTATGGCACGCGTAGTAACTTTTATTTAATGCTGCACTACAGTTAAAAGTGACACACGTATATAACACTGTTTTTCAATATAGTCACTAATTCTCTGTAAATAACGGCCGGAACGTTATAGAATTCGGCTCCTTGATCACGAAGCCATTCGAGAACCACCGCGTAAACATCCTTGTCGTTGGAAAACCTCCTCCCCACCCACAGAGTGAAGAAAAGATGGAAATCGTACGGTGGAAGATCTGGACGCTCCGATGATCATCAACCACGTCTATGCCGCCGTGGTCGAATTGTTGGCACGTCATTGCATTTGATCCAAATACCGCCAGAATTTCACGGTGAATCTGTGTGCAATTTGGACGTTTCGCCCACAGAAATCGTGCTGTCTCGAGCACTTCAACTTTGGAGTAAGTTTCCAGTTTGTATGCCATTTCATTCCCACACTGCGAGGGACTTGTTGTCCGCCGCTTGGAGTAGCCGCGCTGTTTTAGGCGGCATGTCAAGGATTGCGTGGCTCCCGCCGTCGGAGGTTCGAGTCCTTCCTCGGGCATGGGTGTGTGTGTTGTTGTTAGTGTAAGTTAGTTTAAGTAGTGTGTAAGTCCAGTGATCGATGGCCTAAGAAGTTTGGTCCCTTAGGAACTCACAAATATTTGAACATGTTTTGAACTTATTGTCCCTACCAAAGCACAACAGTGTCTGCAGGAAACCCGGAACATGTAACCTGACAACGCGCCACTCTTGTTTCATAGTGGTCTTAATCGCGGGACGACATGTGTAACTTACTTGTGAGATCGCTGTGTACCAGGACAATCCGAAAAGGTATCCGACCTTATTTTCTGTTGTTGAAAGCAACAGTGGTGTTGGGATGCGCGCGTTGTTTGTAGGTATCCATAATGCGCATGCTTGATTTTTTCACGACTGCGGAAACAACCGGTCGCTGGCTACCCGTTGAAAGTGAAAACTAATTGTCGTATTTTCTGTTGTGAACATGACAGAAAAAAGTAGAACAACGTTATTGCATCACATTTTGTTGTAAGCTTGGCTATTACCAAGTTGAAACCATCAACAAGATTTAACAAGTGTTTGGAGATGAAGCAATAGGTGCCACACGGATAAAGGAATGGCTGCTTATCAGTGAAGAGTGAAGCACGTTCAGGATGGCTTTCACCTTCCGCAAATGAGGTTCTTTTTGATAACGTAAGGTTCAAATGGCTCTGAGCACTATGGGACGTCCCATAGAACTTAGAACTACTTAAACCTAACTAACCTAAGAAAATCACACATATCTATGCCCGAGGCAGGATTCGAACCAGCGACCGTAGCGGTCGCGCGGTTCCAGACTGAACTGCCTAGAACCGGTCGGCCACCCTGGCCGGCGATAACGTAAGGATCCTGGTGATGGAGGATAGAAGAATCACGATTAGACGACTTGCAGGCGACGTAAAAATTAGTACTGGGTCCATTCATTCCATTTTAACGGAACATTTGGACAGAGGGATCTCAGCTTTTGCCACAGATAGTAGCAATTGAACGGAAGAAGCTTCGTTCGGAGATTGCACAGGACATGCTGGATACTGTGAGCAGTAGTTCTAACGCCGCGCAGGATTAGCCGAGCGGTCTGGGGCGCTGCAGTCATGGACTCGTCCCGGCGGAGGTTCGAGTCCTCCCTCGGGCATGCGTGTGTGTATTTGTCCTTCGGATAGTTTAGATTAAGTAGTGTGTAAGCTTAGGGACTTATGACGTTAGCAGTTAAGTCCCATAAGATTTCACACACAATTGAACAATTGAGTAATCCTAACTTTCTTAAGACACTCATTACTGATGATGAGTCCTGGATTTGTAGGTACGACCCAGAAAAACAGTTTCAGTCATTGTAGCGAAAGCATCCATCATCCCCGAGACCCAAAAAAATGAAGCAGGTGTCCAGCAATGTGAAATTCATATTGACCATCTCCTGTGAGCACGATTATGCCTCAGAAGGAACTAATGTCAGTAAGGAGTCCTACCTAGAGATTCTTCGTCGCCTTTGTCAAGCAGCCGCCAACGGCCGAACCTACTGGCAGTGGATACTTGGCACTTTCACCACGATAGCACTATAACGCACCCGCACAAATAGTTTGTGGGTTGCCAGTCTCCCTATTCCCCTGATCTAGCATAGTGACTTCTGGCTTTTCCCTAAACTGAAAAAGACTCTGAAAGGGACCCGATATGCGATCAGGGAAGATATTATGCAGAATTCGACGAAGCAGCGCGCGCCATACCAAAAAAGGCTTTCGTGTGATGCTTCCACCAGTGGCAGCAGCGTTGGAAGAGGTGTGCACAAGTTGAAGAGGATTACTTTGAAGATGACTAGTGTCAAATAATTGTATCTGAATAAAGACTGATTTTATAAATAAAAGTCGGAAAGTTTTTGAACAGTGGCTGTATGTGCTGACGTGGTATTGAGGTACGTCGTGTGTGAAATTTGAGCTCTATTAGATGGTGACTTACTAGAAAACCTTAGATGGTTCAAATGGCTCTGAGCACTATGGGACTTAACATCTTAGGTCATCAGTCCCCTAGAACTTAAAACTACTTAAACCTAACTAACCTAAGGACATCACACACATCCATGCCCGAGGCAGGATTCGAACCTGCGACCGTAGCAGCCCCGCGGTTCCGGACTGCAGCGCTAGAACCGCACAGCCACCGCGGCCGGCAGAAAACCTCAGATCTGAATTACATTTGTACCAACGAGATCAATACTTCATACTGAAGTCAGTGGCAGCTAGTAACCACACATTCGAATCCATCTCGCAAAAGGCTCCTTAGCGGACCTACGTATGTTTACTGGAACGTTTTCCCCTTCTTTTCCCGTACGTTGTCAACGGCTGAGCGGTATGTCGATATCATGCCCCTCCATGCCGCATCCGAATGACAGCACTGGCATAAGATGACACGACGTTGGCACGGTACTGAATGGCCCGACAGGGCCAGCTGACGTGCTTTAGCTGTAGCTTTTAACTAGTAACTAATGTTCTCAGTCATACGTTTTGAAACATTATATAATTTTCTAAGCTACGGATGAACCCCTGTTTCATCCGTGCGATGTGAATCACAACCACGAGATACGGCGAGCACTTCCGCGATCTCGGACTGCTGTGTCTCGGTTAGCAGAGGCAAGTTGTGAGACCCTGGGGTGAAGCGAGGAAGAGACGGGGCTCGGCGTCGCGTGGCGGACAGTTTAACGGCGTCACCAATCACGGCTGTTCCCCGGGGCCGTGCCCTAACTAGACAATCGACACTCGCCGCTAGCCCCGGGCTGACGTCACGCCGCCACACGCCGGGGGGCCAGCAGCCTTTGCAAAGAACAGGTGAGCGTGTCAATATTAACACGTCAGCAGCTGTACCAGTCGATGCACTGCAAGGCTATCTAAACTTTCTTTGTGGACGCGACAACAGACACCGAAAGGACAAGCGACATGTAGTGTTGTTTTTATAATCGTAACTGCAAATTTACGAATAAATCCAAAATCTTGTACACGAAATCTTTCCTTAGTTGCGAATACGAGCAACCATCAGCTGTAGAATGGCGTGACGACAATGAAAATTTATATGGGACTTGGGCTCGAACCCAGATTTCCCGCTTTACCCGAGCGATCGCCTTAACCGCTTTGGCTGCCGTGCACGACTCATGGGAAGACCCGAACGTCGTCGTTCCTCTCTACACGTTATGTAATTCCCATACAGCGGAGGAGACACATTCATCGTAATACGGCATTGCAGTGCCTGCGCTGTTCAGAAGCTCGATCTAAAGTTCTTTCGGACATGCATTGTCGTTATTCCGTTATGCAGCTGATGGTTTTCCATATTCGCAACTGCGAATACATATCATGTGTTAACTGAAAGTCGCTGCCTGGTATCGGTGGATAAATGCGATACTGCAGTGCCTGTGCACAATTCATCTATTTCCTAACGGCTGTTGTTGCCACAGCGCCTGTTCCTCCAAACATGCGTGCATGCCCGAAGGAACTTTGCATCGTTCTTCTTAACAACACAGGCACTGAAATACGGCATCTAAAATCTTTGCCACAATTCATTCTTCCTTAGCAGCATTGCTATTCGCCAAACTCTTAAGAATTTATTTGATTTCTTTCTGAAGGGGAAGCATGAGATATGGGCATATGCTCAGTCACGCATTTGAAAAGCATAGCAGACTATGGAACCATAAAAAATGCCAGCTCATCGTATAAACGATTATTTGTTGGACGCTCCGCCACGCTGTAAGCTATTGCAAAGTCTCGGTGAACTTCAAGAGCAGAAATGAAGGTTATTTCCATTCCCATTGAAATCACCAAAGATGGGATACCGATTCAAATGGACAAGGATGGTTTAAATACTATTTCGCAAAACCTCTGTTGCTTGCCCTCTTCTCCTGTTCCAGTCGAGAATGATGCCTGGGAATGACCATTGTTGTGATAGTCTTATCGCGAGATACGTATCAGCTGACTCCTCTATGAATGTACCGTGATGCACAGTGCCTCTCTTGCAGCGTCTGCAACTGGAGGTGAATCAGCATCTCCGTAACGCTTTCGCGCTTACTAAATTATTCGAAGACGAAACGCGATGCTCTTCTTTGGATTTTCTCCGTTTCCTATATCGGTCCTACCTGGTAATGGTCCCAAGTAGAGCACCAGTGCTGAAATATCGATCAAACAAGGTTTTAGTAAGCTACTTCCCTCGTGGGTGTACAAAACTTCCTGATGATTCTTCTATTGAATTTGTCTGAACTGCCATCTCTACGATTAGTTTTCTTTTTCTTTTTCTTTTTTTTTTGCCTTTCTGCTTATATATCAAGCCCTGTGCATACTATCAGATGTTTAATGGATATGAATTTTTATAGTGATTGTTCGGCAATAATCTCTTCAAATAATAACGAATCGTTTTTCCTGCTTATGGAGAGTGTATAAAATTTTTCGATTGCTATTCCCTGTATCAATAGTCGACCATCTGCTGGATCGCGTGCATTCCACTATAATTTGTTGAAGGAACCGCCCTGTCATTCAACTGTAACGATTCGGAAAGCCACGGAGTTCCAAAAATTAAGATGGCCTTAAGGGGATGTGAACTTTTGAAATGGCTCTGAGCACTATGAGACTTAACATCTCAGGTCATCAGTCCCCTCGAACTTAGAACTACTTAAACCTAACTAACCTAAGGACATGACACACATCCATGCCCGAGGCAGGATTCGAACCTGCGACCGTAGCGGTCGCGCGGTTCCAAGCTGAGGCGCCTACAACCGCTCGGCCACCAGCTGCCGGCGGGATGTGAACTTGCTGCTCCAGGTGATGATTAAAGTGGCTTTGCAAAATTGATATAATATCGATGGAAAAAAATCCGCAATTACTGATTGTAAAACAATGTTTTTTACTGTACGTCTTGATTGATTTACTTTTTTGAAAGTGAAGTGTTTAAGTTCAGCACGAACTATCTTCAGATCTGATTGTATCGGTTGCAAGAGTAACCCGTCCGGCTTATCAGCAAAGTTTACGTACTACGTCTCACGATAAAAATACCTATGACGTAGCATAAAATTCTTCTGACAAATACGACTTTAAAAAGGTAAATAAATCAAGATGAACAATAAAAAAATTATCTTATATTCAGTGTCTTAAGCAGTAGACCACTTCGGTTATTTGTTAGTTGGAAGAATTATAAGTCAGTTCCGATTACTCTCAGCATGGGCTTTGGAGAAGTGTTTTATCACAAAGAACTTAAATGCTTGCATATTGCCGTAAATTGTGGATTTACGAGGGTTGAAACTTAAATAGTGGCAACTATTTATTCACAACCGATACATGTTTGCACCTGTTACTATCGTTCAAAGTAGTCACCAGCGTTGTGTAGAGCCCGTTGCCAGCGATGTGGAAGGCGTAGTATACCGTTAGCAGAGCCTGTTCTGTTGATGGTGCGAATGGAGCGGTCTAAAGTTATGGTGATTCTAGAACTTTTTGTGTTTTCTATCGATTCCATCTATCGTTAATTCCTCAGCTTGAACACAGAAAAATAGGTTGTTCACAAAACACGTTATTGGTCTACTGAGCGTTCCTCATAAGGAGAAACTGCGTCGTTATCTCGAAGAGAAAAGTGCGAAGAGATCCTAGTCACCAACGACTCTTTCCGGCACGCTTACCTTCGTAGCTACCTTTATGTTGTCGAGATATTCTAACATGCCTCTTTCTATTCACTCTTCTAATCTGCTGACTACCATTTCTTTTGAAAGTTTGTAGAACGGTGACATTATCTTAACACCAAACCTCTGACAGATTTTTACGAGTCTCACTCCATTTGCGTTCATCATCACGTGGTCCTGTGGTTCATCCTCAATGTCAAACATATATTAGAGAAAAGTCATTTGTGCTAATCCTCTCATCTCTTAGCAGGCCATAATATAAATGACTAACATTGATGTATAGGTCCTGTTTCGTGCACCTCATAAAAAGAGATAGCTGACATTCCCTGTGGGAAGAATGAAAATTGACTTTCACAATCCGTCGAGGAAAGGCGTCGATAAATGCAACAGTTTCGAACAGACTGAGGACATTGTGGGTCTTCGTAAAGCTGATCAGAATCCTGCCCACCCGCAAACTTGCAGTTATTCTTTAACATTTACTGCACAAAATTTGTTTCTTATCAGTGACTCACTCAGAGAAAAAGAAACACACACACAGGCCATTCCTTGTCACTAGTAGTTTGGTGGAGTATTGTAGGTAATAACAGGAATAAATAACAGTGACTACCGCATACTGGAACACCACTTCCATTCGCTGGAACCCGCTTGTTACTGGAGTGGTACGAGGTATCTATCAAGATTTTGTCAACAGTGATGTAGGGAGGTGCTTTAACGAGAAGCTGCGACACCCTTTGCATTTTTTGCTCTTTCGATTGCCCAGGATGTTTCCACTTCTCCTACAGATTTTGTCTCTGAGTGGAGACCAGAAAAGTCAGTAATCTGTACGAAGCTAACCGGCAGTACTTTTTACATTACCCAATTAGCGTAGCTACAAATGATTGCACTAATTAGCTCAGGAAAACATTACATTTTTTTTGCCCTTCGGCCATCTCTTTAGACTGTTTTCGAGACAGTTCAGTTTCCATATTACTAACATGTATGCTTCATCTTTCTGTGTTTTGTATTGCAAGCTGACTGTTTTCTAGAAAGTACCCCATTTCATAAGTTAAAGGTCGTGATGTAAACCGTTTTCCGTGATATTCAGCTGCTTTTCGTTGGCGCCTAGTAATCCTGCTTTAACATATGCTCTGATGGGCCAAGACATAACGCATACGGGCTTTGAAAGTTTTTCTAAATAAATAAAAATATGGAGTGAAGTACTCCATGTCTCTGATTGTAAGCCTGACCTGCGATAATAAATGAACAGTCGAATTGTGAAATCAAAGGTACAATATAATAATAATTAATTGTCGTAATGAAAAGGGAAGTGTGTCATACTGTAAAAGTTAGTAATCTGACTGCAAGAATTTTGAACAGTATAAAGTGCGTGAATAATGAACATCGACATGAAACCTAGAGTAACTGGCTGTGCAAAATTTGATTACAGTAACTGTGTGTGAGTAACATAAGTTGCCCCTTATTGAATAAATAAAATTTAAAAATTCCTGATCTTTTCTCCTTACCTCAATTCTGCGCAAATCTGGATAATGCGTTGCAGTGCTGCTCTGTCTTGCTGCAAATTACTGTATCTGCACAGAGACACTCGAGAGGTGCAGTGAGTTCTCTGTTAATTGCAAATCGAACAGTTTATCGAACACACTTGGTTGGATGATCCATTAAAAATAATTGTAAGAGAAAGGTTGGTAAGAAAATGAAATTGCGCAAAAATGACGACACTATGTTTTTTATATATATATTGAGAAAAAGTGCTCAAGGCAGATTTTAAATTTAATGAACTTCTCAACATCCAAACAATACACTTTCCTATCTCTCAAATCCAACAACATTCAGCACAATAACCAAGTTAGTTCGATGGCGCAGCAATAGCAAAAAAAAGTAACATCATTATTGTATTTACCGATTTCTTCCTTCACAAATCAGTTTCATAATCATGTTGATTGAACAAAATGACACACTGAGACATTAAATTTGAATCATAATATTGCGTTACCTCCTTCACTCTAACACTGCTTAACATTACCAACCTAACTATAACACCGCCTCACGCTACCAAAGCTTAACACGTACTATTTTCACTGCGCCCTCGCGCGAATCAGCGATGTTAGCTTAACTTCTGCGATACAGCTTAAACATTGCTGCTCGCTCACAATCGTTTCAGTTACCAAATACTAAGATCCAAAATTATACACGACACCTATCAGCTTAATGATGTATTGACTCACCTTTGGAAAGCAAAAAAGCAGCGATTCTGCGTGACACGGATTCTGTAAGTCCTTGCTCGGTAGTTTTCTGGAGATACGTGGCATCAGAAGTCCACGCACAGGTTACACAGTTCCCGTAAATTAGGGCTCGGTGGTCTGTGGCAGCGGAGCTGGCGCTCGATAACGTCCCACATGTGTTCCCTCAGTTTCAAATCAGGAGAATCTGTTGGTCAAGTCGTCAATGCGAGTTCACTATCGTGCTCCTCAAGAAACCGTACCGCGATTCTGGCCTTGTGATACGGACAATTGTCTTGCTGGAAGATGCCACTACAGTCGCGTAAGACGCCAAGCATGATCGACAACAACGTTAAAATAGCATACCGCTGTCATGGTACCTCCGATTACTACCTAAGGTCCCACGGAAACTCAGGTGAATGTTCCCCGTAATACAATACCGCCCCTACCGCCTCGTTCCGTGGCGCGGTGCTTTGATCGAATAGCCATTCGCTTGGATGACGACATCAACGGACACGAACATCGACCTAGTGTAACAAGGAACGTGATTTATCCCAGCATATCACACGTTTCCATTGATCTGCGGTCCAGTCTCCATGATGCTTTGACCACTGCAGTAACAATTAACGATGTCGTGTTGAACAAGGGAACATGTAGGAAACGTCTCCTCTGCTGTGAAGACCCATGTTCAACAATGTGCACTGAACGGTGTGCTCGAGAAACTTGTGCCTCCACCATCACTGTACTACATCGTCGGATCTACCAGAGATGACGGCCTGTTGTGCTTTACCGAGTGGGCAAGATTCCGAATTGCACATTATGTGAAGAGTCGTAGACGTCCGACACCTATCACTGTTTCTGGGATATCCGTTCCCACGTAGCGGGCCGTAAGAATATTTCCTTTGTCAGAGTCACTTTTGTCAGAAATTTTCTCATTTGTGGCATTTATCGATGCTAGAATAATTCCTAGGCTGTCTCTCATTCGCCTATATGCGTCCCTCACCGCGTTAAGTGCCTGCAACACATCGGGCATGAACTTTTGTCTCATCAGTGTACTCGTATTTCATGGATTGTCTCACGTAATTTAACTTTTCACTTAGATGCAATTTTCGGTTAGGTTTTGTCCATTATCTGCTCGCGGTTTCTTAATTACTGCCCAATGTGATTTGAGAAACTCACTTAGCTTTGCCTTAATAAAAACAAATGGCCATCTTCAAAAGTCATCTTTTGTCCGAGTTAATTTTCATTTATATATTGATTATATGAATTCGGCTCTAAATTGCCTAAGTTTCCTTCCGTTCTTACTACCTACAAGTCCATTTTCCACAATACCGTCGCTCTGCGTAATCACCAATAAACAGCATATCCACTTTTCAAATCACATACACTCACTTTTTAACGAACTCTATAAGGAGTAGCGTGCGAATCGTGTATGAAATGTAAGTGAACCAGAACGGAGACGACGCACTAAAACGCTGATCTTCCTGAACTATGAAACGACATTCGAATTGTTCCCAGAATGAGATTTTCAGGAGAGCTTCTGTAAAGTTTGGAAGGTAAGAGACGGATACTGGCAGAAGTAAAGCTGTGAGTACCGGGCGTGAGTCGTGCTTCGGTAGCTCAGATGGTAGAGCACTTGCCCGCGAAAGGCAAAGGTCCCGAGTTCGAGTCTCGGTCGGGCACACAGTTTTAATCTGCCATGAAGTTTCATTCGAATTGTTGTTTGGAGTTACCCGAAAACTGCAGAAAGTGTCCGAGGATGAACTTAGTTGGCTTGAGCTCGCCTGCTGTTTCAGAACAGTCGGCATCCAGGTCAGATTCACGTCGTGTCGCCAGCGAAATTATCTCAAGGATTTTATTGATAGTGTGTATAGCAGTACAAGCTGCAGAACCCATTCCTGTCATTTCAGTGTGTCACTCCGAGTGAATTCTTGAAATGTTGTCCCAGTCTTCCAATTCCACAAGTCTATGAGATTAGCTGCACAGAGACAAGCTACCTGTCCTTGTTGTGACTTTCAAATAGCGCCTCTATCTACAGGGACAAAGAAGAAAACGATAAAAAAGGAAAGGTGACTTCCAAATAGCGCCTCTATCTACTGGCACGAAGAAGAAAAAGGTAAGTAAGGAGAGGACCAAAATACGCCTAGCACCAGCATGCAGGCTATTGTTATCTACCCGAGACAAAGTCCGCCTGGCAGGAGTTAATGGCGGCGTAAGTACGGCCTGCATGTAAGTGCAGTTGTTTTGTGTGGTAAAAGCCACGTGATGAAAACTGGCAGCATCTGTGCAGTTATTTTCTTTTACTTTGGGCATATAGTTTTTAAATTACTGTTAAAACCTGTACATTTGTAGCAACTTGATATATCTTCAGCAAGAGCAATAACAACGAACTGAATCTACATTTATATCTCGCGTTGCCCCTTACAGCATTTGGTGGAGGGTACATCTGGTATCACTATCATCTTCCATTGGCAAGTGGCTCGTATGAGCTCTTACATTTCTCTTTTTGTCGTATATCATACCGACTGTGGGTTAAAGTGTGTAGTTGCTTGTTTTAATGTTGTCTTCTTTTTGCAGAGACCGCTTTCGGTTTATTTCCGCTGTTTGATAGACGTACCTTCAGAACCTTAACAGCTAAAATGCTGATGAGGATGTAATACGGAAGAATTTTTGACATTATGAAGCAACTGAGTATTGGTGCTTAATATCGTAATGAATATTAGCAGTCGGTATCGCAAATTTATTTAATTTCTAGTTCTGATAACCGGTTTCGTCCATTAAAACCATGTTCAGACCATGGTCTGAAATATATAGTACTAGCTATCACGCACGGCTGCGCTGGCATGTAAAATGAAATGCAAAATGCGAATAGCTTTATAGGCCGGGTTACTATGTTCGGGATGTTCGGCCGCTTGGTGCAAGTCCTTTTATTTGACACCACTGTGACGATTCACATGTCGATGATGATAAAATAATGATGAGGACAACACACATGCACACACACACGCAATCCCGGCCAGGAATCGAGACCGGAACCCCTTGATCTAGGAAGAAACACAACAGGCCAGAATGAAAAGCAAACTGAGTAGACCGTTACCGCAACTCTTAATTTGTTGACGACTAACCGTCGCTCAGATTCCAATACTGTTATAAGGATGTAATGGATGTATTTTCTATATGACATTAATACACTAATTATAGCTTATTCAGCCGCTCCAAAGTAGACAAAGATCAAGATAGTCATAATCAGAAACGTAAACTAAGTAGTGATCTTCACCTAGTGGATAATGTAATCTATAAATGAGTATAAAGTACTAACATATGAAACCCAGGAAACTCGGTCAATTGGCAGGAACATGTGAAACTGCCGTACTCTGTTTTAATCAACAACATTCAACGAAAATGTGTTACAACAAGTTGCCCATTTTTGCTTATTGGCCAATATACATAAAGCAGTGTTCAGAATAATATAAGAACTGCTGTTATACATCTTTATCAGCAACATATGTGTCAAAGTTTACAGATATTCGAAGGAATCAAACGAGTTTAACAAAATGAGACCCAACACGTGCAAACAAATTGTCAACAGATACTTTCTGTGTAAAATACAAAATTTTTTTTAATCTTAGCTGAAACCTCTGTTAAAATGACTGTCAAAAACATGATAGGAATACTGTAATTAATTCTGCTACTGTGTAGTTAATGAAACTGTAAAGATATTATTTATCCCGCATAACTGATTTAAATTTAAATGTTATCATTGTTTTCTGGCTAATTTAATTCTGTGAAACAAACTGACTTGATTAAATACTTTCAAGTTGTAATTACTGAGCCATGTAAAAACACAAATGGCGTGCTTATTTGAAACTGTATATGAGGATATTTGTTGGGGAGTTGGAGGTTCACTGTTGAGCAGTTATTCGCGGCGGACCAAAATGTTCAAATGTGTGTGACATCTTATGGGACTTAACTGCTAAGGTCATCAGTCCCTAAGCTTACACACTACTTAACCTAAATTATCCTAAGGACAAACACACACACCCATGCCCGAGGGAGGACTCGATCCTCCGCCGGGACCAGCCGCACACTCCATGACTGCAGCGCCTCAGACCGCTCGGCACGGCACGGCGGACCAACTGTGTCGCTCAGAATAATTAAGTGACTTAAATACGTGTAAAGGTGTACCTGTTATTTCAAATCACATTATACGCTGATGGTAATTCTACCGATCCTGTTCTTTTAAGGACCACCAGAACATCTAAAAAGAAGAAGTTAAGTGTCTGTTTTACACTACCCATCTGAACTGAATACTGGACGTTACTTACTTGCAACTAGCGTATATCATCTCACTTCTAATAATTTTTAAAAAGAAGTTACCTCTCAAGGATCAGGAAGGCTCACGACACGTGTACGCGAAAGAACTTGCCCCCCCCCCCCTCCAACTAACAGCCGTGTACCGCAAGTCTCTAGAGGAACGGAAGGTTCCAAATGATTGGAAAAGAGCACAGGTAGCCCCAATCTTCAAGAAGGGTCGTCGAGCATATGCGCAAAACTATAGACCTATATCTCTGACGTCGATCTGTTATAGAATTTTAGAACATGTTTTTTGCTCGAGTATCATGTCGTTTTTGGAAATCCGGACTCTACTCTGTAGGAATCAGCATGGATTCCGGAAACAACGATCGTGTGAGACCCAACTCACTTTATTTGTTCATGAGACCCAGAAAATATTAGATACAGGCTCCCAGGTAGATGCTATTTTCCTTGACTTCCGGAAGGCGTTCGATACAGTTCCGCACAAGAGCCTACGGAATATCAGACCAGCTGTGTGGCTGGATTGAAGAGTTTTTAGCAAACAGACCACAGCATGTTGTTATCAATGGAGAGACGTCTACAGACGTTAAAGTAACCTCTGGCGTGCCACAGGGGAGTGTTATGGGACCACTGCTTTTCACAACACATATATAAATGACCTAGTAGATAGTGTCGGAAGTTCCATGCGGCTTTTCGCGGATGACGCTGTAGTATACAGAGAAGTTGCAGCATTAGAAAATTGTAGCGAAATGCAGGAAGATCTGCAGCGGAGAGGCACTTGGTGCAGGAAGTGGCAACTGACCCTTAACATAGACAAATGTAATGTTTTGCGAATACATAGAAAGAAGGATCATTTATTGTATGATTATATGATAGCGGAACAAACACTGCTAGCAGTTACTTCTGTAAATTATCTGGAAGTATGCGTGCGGAACGATTTGAAGTGGAATGATCATATAAAATTAATTGTTGGTAAGGCGGGTACCAGGTTGAGATTCATTGGGAGAGTGCTTAGAAAATGTAGTCCATCAACAAAGGAGGTGGCTTACAAAACACTCGTTCGACCTATACTTGAGTATTGCTCATCAGTGTGGGATCCGTACCAGATCAGGTTGACGGAGGAGATAGAAAAGATCCAAAGAAGAGCGGCGCGTTTCGTCACAGGGTTATTTGGTAAACGTGATAGTGTTACGGAAATGTTTAGCAAACTCAAGTGGCAGACTCTGCAAGAGAGGCGCTGTGCATAACGATGTAGCTTGCTTGCCAGGTTTCTAGAGGGTGTGTTTCTGGATGAGGTATCGAATATTTTGCTTCCCCCTACTTACACTTCCCGAGGAGATCACGAATGAAAAATCAGAGAGATTAGAGCGCG
Source organism: Schistocerca gregaria (assembly GCF_023897955.1). NCBI lineage: Eukaryota > Metazoa > Arthropoda > Insecta > Orthoptera > Acrididae > Schistocerca > Schistocerca gregaria. The sequence goes on along the minus strand of NC_064926.1, from coordinate 460,446,932 downwards.
CACGGAGGCTTTCAGACAGTCGTTCTTCCTGCGAACCATACGCAACTGGAACAGAAAAGGGAGGTAATGACAATGGCACGTAAAGTGCCCTCCGCCACACACCGTTGGGTGGCTTGCGGAGTATAAATGTAGATGTAGATGTAGAACTATGAGGTGTTGACGCATATGAGCAGTTTGGTATAAAGAATGACAGCGATCGTGACGGTACTAAAATAAAGCGGAGACTTTCTAAAACTGTTAAAGAGCGTTAAACTAACACAGAAAGAAAATAAATAATTTGTCGTTCGGTGCAGCGAAAATTTTATAATATTTGTGCGTGCAAGTGCGTGAGCTCTCTTCTCGTGTCTGCTTGTGTTACCCACAGCTGCGCTCGCATATCAGATGCAGCCTCAGTAAAAGCCTCCCACGTTCTGCATGTAAAGCCTCGACGTCTGCCCGTCGTGCAGCGTTTAAATTGCGCCATCGTTGCAAGTCTTCAAGCATCTCAGAAGCTATAAGAGGTGCGTTACGCTCAGCGACTAAAAGCCCACTGGCTTGTGACCGACATTAGTGTGACAGAATGGATTAACCATGTTGAAGATTGTGTACGGATTGTATTCATTACAGCGAATCGTATTATGCAGAACATATCAAACAATAAAAGCATTTTAAAGCTCGAAAATTAGAGAGTAAATAGCTTTTTCAAAGAGTGATCATCATTGTATATTTCGCGTTATGTTCTTCAAATCAACAAATATCTTGTACTGCACTCTTTCTACAATAACCTGTGTTCTTCCTCAGCGTTCAAACTATCTTCATAACAAATTTAATCAGAATCGGTTCAGCGGCTTAGTCGTGAAAGCGAAACGGACAGCGCTGCTTTCGCATTCATAATATCATAGATTTAAGAGTCAGGAAGACTTTTCTGAAAGTATTTCTGTGTAACCCTGTATGAAAGTGAAACATGGACGATAAACAGTTTAGACTAGATGAAAGTAGAAGCTTTTGAAATGCGATGATACAGAAGAATGCTAAAGATTAGTGGGTAGATCACGTAACTAATGAGGAGGAACTGAATAGAACTGGGGAGAAAAGAAATTTGTAGCACAGTCTAACTAGAAGGAAGGATACGTTGACAGAACGCATTCTGGGACACCAAGGGATCACCAGTTTATTGCTGGAGGGGAGTACGGGGGAGAGCGAATAAGGGGAGGAGGGGGGGTTGAATCGTAGAGGGAGAGCAAGTGATGAATACAGTAAGCAGATTGAGAAGGATGTATGTTACAGTAGTTGTCCGGAGATGGAGAGGTTTGCACAGGACAGAGTATCATGGACCGATGTAGCAAACTAGTCTTCGGATTCAAGACCACAATAATAATAGTATGAATTACATTGGGTAATATACAAAAAAAACTCATAGCAACCTTAAATTTTAACATAAAAAATTTAACGCTGCTGTGAATATGTACATATATGAGACATTATAACATTATATATTTCAGAGCCTTGGTCTGAAGATGGCTGTAATGACCAACATCAGATATAAGCTAAGTCTGCGATCTCGAATGCTACTTTTTATTGTTCAAGTAGTACTGTGATTGACCCTTCTTGGAACGTATGCTCTCGAAATTTCAACAGTAAATATATCCGTGAGGCACAAGACCTCTCGTGTAGGACTAGCAAGTGACGTTTAATGGACATCCCGCTAATGCTCTTGCACGTCCTAACTAACCCGCTCTTCTTTCTGTCTTCCGTATCTCGTCTACTGTGCTATCTGGTGAAGTTCTCAGACTGACGAGTAGTGCTTAATAACCGGTCGAACGAGTTCAGTTTTACTATCCACTTACGCAAAATAAAAAAGAAAGGAATGTACACCAGGTAACACGTGATTATTACTGGAAGGGTCTTCACGAGCAGCTGATAAAGGCTGCTGCTCCGCGATGCGCAGCAGTAGAGGGGCGCGCATGTATTTCCGTGTCGGCGTGTCAGCCAAACTACGCACGGGCCCGCCGCCGCCGCCGCCGCCGCCCCCGCCGCCACCGCCTCCAGTTCTTCGCAGATTAATGCCCGCGCCGCGAGCGTCAGAAATGCAGATACACTGGTAATACGCACTGACTAAGGCGCGCCTATTTCCGTCCAGCGGTCGCAGTTTGTCGCTATGAATAGCGGACGCCCGCTGCTGGAGAAGGAGACAACCGTACCGCGGAGCAGCTGGCCGCTTCTGCCGGCACAGGTGACGGCCGCCAGGAGCGCGCTCGTGCTCTGCTGGGAAAACGCTGCTCACCGCCTCGGCTTCCGACGTTCCTGCCCCACGTTTTTGAGCCGTGGCGTAATGATGCTGTGACGTGTGCCATCATCCGTGCGCAAACAGGACGAAAGTAGAACATTTGATAATATTTGTTTTCCGTCTGTATCATGTTTTTGGAATGTCTTTTGTGGTGGCATACTGATTTGTGGCCCACTCGATGTCTACGTTATATTGAATAGCGATAGTTTGGCTGTGAGTTGGCGAAGCGGTAGCGAAGGCTTTAATTACTCCCTTATTCGGGAGTACTCAATACTTGGTCGTAAACGACATGTTTACTCGCCAGATGTTTTACCTTTCATGGATCTGAAGGTATATCTATGTAACGGCCGAAATATACCACAAACCGCCACTAGAAACAAAAAAATAAAAATAAAAAAGACGCAAACAAAACAAACAACAAGGCCTTAACTAATAGGTCAGATAAAAGGACAGGCCGTTCCAAACAAAGGCCAATATGCATTTCATCTTACAAGTGAAGGTGACAGTTTTTCTCGAAGGCTGTAATATTTATGCACACTGAACAAAAGAAATTTCTTAATCATATACAGTTGCTGAGATCTAGCGAGTCTAATCTCTATCTATGATAATGATGTAGGCTGAAGCACTGCATTAAAATTTTTATCAGTACCAGGGTTCGAACACAGGCTTTCTGCGTACTGAGCAGACACACTACTCTTTGCATCACACAGGCACAGCTGCGCGGACTACCCTAGTACGTCTCCCTCACTGATACAAATTCTAATTCACGCCTCGGCCCATTGCTGTCCCCCTTGTAAACTTGCATCAGTGATGCTTAGGCTCTCTGATATTGTATTGGCACCTTAAAAAATGAGCAAAATGTCGATCAGTGCTGCCTGTACCTCAGGCGTAGGTGATATATTAATGAAACACAGTGGATGTTCCTGAGACATCACGTTAATACCGTGTAGCTCCACTTATACAACTGATTATGTCATCACTTTGGTGAGAAAGTTTCTTCATATTTGCTGTGTCCAAATGAAGGCATTCATTGACGATAGATCCCGCTTGGCTACCAAACTGCAAAGATTTACTACGTTTCACTCTCTGTTCTAAAGAATCCCACACATTTTCTATGTGATTTAGCGGTGAAGTCGATGTGCGGTGGGGTGCCTGAGTGTTTATCAAATAAGGAACGCGTACGTGCACTCCCATGACCAAAGCTGTTGCCATCTTGTAGGATGGGAAGGTCCAGTTCATATTTATCATAAGGATCTAGAAAAAAACGCAACAGTTAGTCACTGAGAATGCTGAAATGAACATCCTGGTTCATTTTCACGGAAATCTGAATGAGTGAGCCCAACGAAAAACACTCCCAAAACATCACAGAACTACTTCTGCTCTGAGCTACACTCTACATGCATAGAGGTAAAACTTGGAATCGTCGGACCACGTAGCTGCTGTCCAGTCCCACTGATGTCTGGCCCGTTGTAGATGTAGAAGTTAACGTACCGCTGTGAACAATGGCCGCCGGCCGGGGTGGCCGAGCGGTTCTAGGCGCTACAGTCTGGAACCGCGCGACCGCTACGGTCGCAAGTTCGAATCCTGCCTCGGGCATGGATGTGTGTAATGTCCTTAGATTAGTTAGGTTTAAGTAGTTCTAAGTTCTAGGGGACTGATGACGTCAGATGTTAAGTCCCATAGTGCTCAGAGCTATTTGAACCATTTTTGAACAATGGCCTTTTCCAGGTGCCCGACTCCAAATGACCATTGCATGTAGCTCTCTCCGCTATGTTCGCTCGGGAATCGAGATGCATCTGCATTCACTGAAAACAACAGTTTCTGTTGCGCTTGAAACCGATTGTCACTGACAAGGAGTTGCAGTTTCCTCTGGTCCCTGCCGGCAAGTTGCTCTTATGCTGTGTTAACGACTGCGAGCGGTACAACATACGTCGTAGGCACGTTGCACAGTCCGTGTTGATACACCAACAAATCGGGCAAAATCATGTGCAATGTGGGCATGGATAAGATCCGCCATTCCGTCAGCTCTCTATGTCGACCCACATGCTACGTTGATTCTATGCAACCGACCGGCACGCACACACCATTTCACTTCCTTGGCTTACGTCAGCGTTGGACTGTCATGTGACGGCCAGGTATCAGTTCCATGCCATCTACAGCATTCCAAAACCAGTACTGCGTTCTTTTAAGGGGGGGGGGGGGGGGGACTACGAGGGACGCTTCCTTAAGTAGGGGCCTTTTTTTTTATAAAAATATAAAAACATGTTATTTTCAAACCATATTTGTTTTCAGGCATTACAGTAGGTTTCTTTAGTTTCCTACATAGTTGCCTTTCTTATTTAGGCACTTGTCACCTTAAAACCAAGTTCTGAAATCTGTCTTCAAAGAAGTTTGTCGCCTGCTCTGGGACCCAAGAGTTCACGGCCCTTGGCACTTCTTCATCGTCGTTGAAGCCCTTCCCACCAACATGTTTCACCTACGAAAAACAAAAGTTGAAATCGCTAGGAGCAAGGTCAGGGCTATACAGTGGGTAAACCAAAAGTTCCCACGAGAAATAGTCTTTCAGTTCCCGAGTCTGTGCTGCAATGTGAGGCCTTACGTTATTGCAAAGCAGGATAATTCCCTTTGGCAACATGCCGCAGCTTTTGTTCCGGTCAGTATTGAGCAGTAGGCTTCTGTGCTGATCGTCGTTCCTCGTGGCATAAAGTCTACCAGCAAAACACAACACCTGTCCCAGGAAACAGCTGCTGGACCTTGCGTTGTGACAGCGTTTGTTTGGGTTTGATCTTCACAGGAGAGGTTGAGTGCCGCTATTCCGTTGACTGTTACTGGGATTCAGGACTGAAACTGGATACCCATGCTACATCTTCTGTGACTGTTCGACTCAATGTCATCCGCTTCCTCCACATAACTAGTCAAAAAGATGAGGGTACTGGCCAGTCTCTTTTGTTTGTGGTTTTCCGTGAAGACTTCAGGCGCACATCGAGAGCACAATTTGCTAAAGTTTGGGTTTTCAGACACAATTTTATACAGTACAGACCTAGACTCATGATGAAAATCCACCGAGAGACTGATTATTGTGGATGTTGTATCCTCAAGAATTTTCGTGTCAATTGCGGTCACCAAATGTTCTGTGATCACAGATGGTCGACCTGAGCCTTCGTCGTCGGGCGTATTTTCACGGCCAGTTTTAACAGTCTTACCCACTTTCTCTCTTTACCTTCGCCCACTGCATTTTCACCGTACGCTTCACAAAGCTGATGAATGTCAGCATCCGAGATGTTCTTTGCACTCAAAACACTTTATCAGAGCCCCTATATCACATACGCAGCAAGCGGTTCAATATTCTGAAACATTTTTAAGATGCTCGATTCAGAGTCTAGGTTAGCTACACAGCTGCAAATAACGCCTGCTTGTTCGAAAGAATATCATGCGCGCTTGCTGCAGCCTTCGCTCGAAGTATGGGATTATAAAAGAAAGAAAGCGTTACTTAAAGAAGAAGTCCTTTGTAACATATTGTCCTATGAGATTACTAAGTTCTTCTCCTAAATACCTCATATTAACAGCAGAAGTTACAAATTACAAGACGCAAATTCACTTCATCTATCTTACTGAAACGCCGAAAGCTTGAATCTGAAAGCGCATTGATAATTATAAACCTATATACATATTGTAATGTCAGTGCAGGCGTCAAACATTATGAATGAAAATTATGCTCAACTGCTTCGGTTCATATTATAAAACAACACAAACAGCTTACCTGTGCGAAAAACACACATTACTAACACAGAGTTAGTCAAGTTCGCACTATTGCGTTCCCATTTCTTGCTGGCAATGTCAACTGCTTTCTTGTACGCAGTTGCAATGACAATCGTAGCTTCGTTTTTTTCTGAATTTTTTTGCCATACGATTAGGTTACATTGTCTTTGTTTAAGTGACTTCCGTTAAGAAAATATCACACAGTACAGTCATATTCAAGAGAGTTACAAAGAAAATACGTTGTAGTGATCAGATCTTCTCTTTGCTGGTCTTTATCGCGTTTCTTCACGGTGTCAGCATGTTAATCTGGATACGGCAATGTTAGTGATACACGGTGGCCGGATAGATCGATTTCGAGGAGTGGTTTCGGGTACCTGTGCAAAGATATGCCAGCGAAGATAGGCCAGAAAATATTATTCTAGAGCGACAAGAACACTGCTTCCTCAAACTAATCACTAATTTAATACACATAGGTTTGAAGCTGCCCTGACATCACATCATTCTCAGAGGAGTTTATTAAATGTAATAGTAGTGTTGAAGGTATGAACCAACTGTTGCAGGAGATCGTAGTGACAGAAAGCTGCGGGCCACCGTTAGATTATGAAGTTCGTACTTGAGAAAAGTCAGCAAGCAGAATTCCGATTCAAAGGAATAAGAAACAATTCGGGTTTAATGTCCCGTCGACGACTACGTCATTAGACGGCCCTGTCCTTTTACAAGGAATCACCCTGATTTTTTCCTTACACGATTTAAGGAAACTACCCAGTCCTCCCGAATACGATTCCAGTGTGTTACCATTGCATCACAACAACTGAGAAGTCTTACGAATCACCAAGTCCTCCCTTCATATCTGCGATTATATTGGTTGAAAGCATCAGTAAATGCAATGCTTCTTCTTATAAAGTTTGTGTGAGCATTGACTGAAATAAACTATATAGTACATTTTCCTTTAGCGTAACATAAATTATTATATGGCACAAAGACCAAAATGGAGCAGAAAGAAATGTGGAGGAAGATTAGAATAGGACTGTCTTACCTTATTTATGGAGTGCTTAAAAGTAAATGAACATTTTAGCCCAGTTACTGAAGTCGACACGTTGCTGTTTTTAGACTGCATTGTCTGTGGTGGCTGCAGGGGCGCTAATGTTGAAACAGAGTTGTGCCAGCACAGCGCGCAAGTGGCTTTATTTTTACTTCTTGCGTGGCTTGCTGTTTCTCTGTAGTGGAGCCATCAATCTGAGCTCTCCACAAAGGAAGAACAACACACGGAGCGGCGATGTATCCAGCCCAGGTACGAGAGCAGTCCTTCGCTATCGCCGCGATATTAAACAGACAGTATCGCCGCTCAGGCGAGAAGACGAACACAGTTGCGTGCTTAGTAAACATTACGTTTCCAGAGACTATGCTGCTTGTCGTCAGCACATTACTTCGAATTCCTTTTCACTTTCTCCGATCTCAGCTGAAATGTTGCGAAGCCTGCATTAGTTTATAGCATCATAACACAAACAATTTTCACAGTTCAATAAGATAAATCTTGGATAATCGCTATTTGGTATGAACAATGAATTTTTCTTTTCTCCTGTCTTAGATGGTAATATACGATTTTTAGATGCATATTACAAATAGAATTCGTACTCGTACAACACAAATCCGTCCCACAATTAAGAAAATAATGATATTTTCTATGACTTTACCAAAGGCTTTTTATTGTGTGGGTCTACTGATTTCGTTTTGTACTGACGAAGTCTTACCCTCGTAATAGAAAGCAGAGGGTCGTACTGGCACATGGCACTGTAAAAATAAAAACTCATGATGGACTGACATATAACGTACAGGCTCAAAAGATTCCGCTTTTCTTGGCCTACTTAAAAAATGACATTCCAAACATTTGACAAAGACATAAACATATTAGTCATGGGGCAAGATCCAACACACATGCACTTATGAGCCAAAACATCATGACCACCTACTTAAAAACGTATTGGTCCGCTTCTGGGACGCAATTTAGCACTGATTCTGCTTGCCATGAATTCCACAAGTACTTTCGAGAGGTTGCGGCACCAAACAGCTACACACAGGCCACACACTGCCCGTAATTTACGGCGGTTGGTTTGTGGGCACGGAGCTGACGCCCCCCAGTTGGGTTTCATCGGATTCAGATGGCCAAGACATCAACGTGAGTTCACTACAATGCTCCTCAAGCCACTGCAACACCATTCTGGCCTTGCGATACGGACAGTTATCGTGCTGGAAGATGTCATCGCTGTTTAGGAAGACATCAAGCATAAGGGGTTACAGATGGTCCCTAATACTGTTCACGTAGTCCATAGCGGCGGCCATGTTGCCTTCGACTGCTAGCGGAGGTCCCATGGAAGCCCAGGTGAATTTCCCCCATAGCAATACTGCTCTCATCGGCCCGTGTCGGTGACACGCTGCATGTTTCGAGCAGCCGTTCGCCTGGATGATGGAGTATCTGGTCACGACCATCGAATTGGTTTAACAATAAATAGGATTCATCCGACCAGGTGACATGATTCCATTGGTCCGCCGTACAATCTCGATGATCCTGTGCTCACTGTAATCACAACTGACGATATTGTTGGGTCAACATGGGAACACGTAGGGTTTTCTGCTGCAGAACAACATGTCCAACACGGTGCGTTTCAAAACACTTGTGACTGTACTCTGTCGCCAGATCTGCCACAGATAGCCGCCTGTCTTGCTTTAGAGAGCGAGCAAGACTCCGATCCCTATGTTCTGTAATGAGGTATGAACGTCCAACTGCTTGTCACGTAATGGTGGTTTCAGCATTCTTCAGCCACTTTCCATAGATGCTCACGACAGCACGCGCACAGCCAACAAGCTTCGCCGTTTGTGAGGTGCCCGCTCCCAGGCATTGGGGCACAACATCTGGCTTTTGTGAAAGTCGCTTAAGTAGGCGGATTTACGATCGTCATCATATCGGTTGCACTCTAGACGACGGGAAAACTGTGGCCTTGTCATATGAGTTAGGATTACAGTTGGAAAGAGCTGATGGTAGCGTCCTAATGTGGCGCAAACCCCAAGAAACCACGGACCCAAGTTGTCAACAAGACACCATAATTGTGTGGAATTTGTTTACATGGAACGGACTGGATTCTCTTATTCAAATTAACTGATAACTCTCTGGAAATGGTTATATTGGCCACTTGAAAACTATTTTCAGCCATTTTTGAACATCATGTTCCCAAAGAACAATGCGTCATGTCATCAGGGTAGAATTGCTCGCCATTGGTTTGAAGATCTTCTCGGACAATTCGAGCGCATGATTTGGCCATCCAGATAGCTCGACATGAATCCCGTCGATTAGTTATGGGACATTATCGAGATTTCAGTTCGTGCACAAGATCCTACACCGGCAACATTTTCGCATTTATGGACGGCTCCAGAGGCAGCTGGCCCAATATTTCTGCGCTTGAAGAAGTGTGGCGATACATATGACGCCTTCAGAGATACGTTATCTCCTTCTAGCTATAGAGCCCCACCATTCTTCACTCTCATATTAAACTCTTATATTTGCATCCATTAATGTGGTGCAGGGCTCATATCGTGTTCTGGCAGCTTGATTTATCTTTTATGCAGTTTGCCCGAATCATCTCAGGCAAATGCCAGAAAGCTTCCCTATATACAGAAGAATGACACCTTCTCTCATTCGCGTAAAACTGTGTTGCGCTTCGATTAAAACAAGTTTGTGATCAACTTTCAGCGCGTCGAGTGGTAGCGGCCAGACGCCAGCCAGTTTGTCTTTGGCCGTGTGCTAGCCGTGTTGCCTCACCTGGGCCTTCTCAAGCGTAGCTGGGAATACTGCCCATCGTCAACGCAACCCGTCAACAACAAAGTTATTTTATTCGGGCTAAAGTGCTGTTTGTCCAGCAAACGATGGAGCAAAGTAGCCACTCTTCTCCTATAGCAGTAACGACAACCACTCAAAAGATGAATTTATTTCAGCAGTGATACGGTTTTCCTTACTGAAACAGCAAGCAGCTGTTTTGTTAATCTAAAAGCTTAAACATTTAAGAATTGTGCACTTCAACTATTTGCAAATATTTTTAAATAGTTTTTAGCCTCTGAATGTAGTACAGAAATATTTGCCTACATAGAGTGCACCTGTCTCTACGTAAGCTACTGTTATCCATTTTTACGCACATTATTTTCCCAGATGCCGACAATTTAATAGCATCATACAGTACGTCAAGCAACCACGCAAAATGGCTCTCCAGTCTTGTAGAAAAACTTCGGCGGTCTTCAGACAAATATGGGCTTTTAATGCGAAAACCATTCAAAATATGAACTTTGCTCGACTGCACTAGAAACATTGATACTGGCGCTTATTGCGGAGCATGATACATCAACTTGGAACGAATTGTCGACGCCACGCCACGCTGAGCTGCTGGCAAACGGAGGTCCGACACGATATCAGGAGCTATCCCATAACTTTTGTCAGTTCAGTGTAAAGTCCCGTTACAGACTTTGAGTACCGGTTCCTTACGCCAAAATAAGAAAAATGTGTCCAGTAAACATTGGCTCTAAAATGCATGTCGTAAGAGCTTTGAGCGTTTGTTCATCTTCGCTTCCATGAAACACATCCCTTATTCTGGATATTTTTTTCATGTTTTGGTGTATGGAACCTGAACTCGAAGACTGTAAAGAGAATTTAGTTACACTGTGCATAATAGGAGCGGAAACGAATACGGAATCATTCTAGCTATGATACTGGCGCTTATTTCTGAGCATGATACATCAACATCTGCAGCTATACTCAGTGAAATGTGTGGCGAATGGTACGTTTAATTGCTCAATATATTTAAATTTGTTATCGTTCTATCCGCGGATTGACTGTGAGAAGAATTACCACTTTTACACATCTGTGCGAGTTGCAAATTGACTAATTTTACCAGCACAATCTTTGTGGTACAAATAGGGATTAGAAGGATGTTACTAATTTATGCAACCAAAGATTGTACTTAAAGTTTTCTAAGCAGAGACTAGAGAGATGTACCTTTTCTGCTACACTCTCTCTCCCTTCAAACCAGCGTCCTTCGCATCATCTTTCCGTGAGCCCCCCTGTTAAGCCCTTCTGCAATGCACGCAGTAACCTTGAGCGGTATTCAAGTATGGGCTGAGCAAAGGTTTTGAATCAGTCTCGTTTGCCGCAAAGTGTTTTCCGGTACCCAGTTAATGAATGAGGGCTTCCACTAGCATACCATTCGCCATGGACTGTAGGGGAGGTTCCGGAATAAATTAGCCGATCAAAAGTATCTGGACAGCTATAAGTGAATGTTGGTTGTGTCCACCATTCGCCTTTATGATAGCTTATATTCCGCTGGGGACATTTTTACTGAGGCGTCTGCAGGTCTATGATTGATAATCCATTCATCCTCAAGAGCTGAAACCAGAGAAGGTAGTGGTGTAGGATGCTTCGATCTGGAACGAAGTCGGCGTTCGAACTTTTCGCAAAGGTGTTCCGTTGGGGTCAGGTTGGGACTCTAGCCAGACCAGGCCATTCCAGGAATGTTATTGTACACAAATCATTGCCCAAAGATACTGCTTTATTAAAGGGTACGTTGTCATGTTGATATGAATAATCATCGTCTCCGAACTGTTGCTTCCCCGTACACAGCATAGAATGCTGTGAAATGTGTTCATATCATCACTCACTTAGCGTTTCCTTAAGCCCAATAAGGGAACCGCACCCTCACCACGAAAAGGCTCCTATACCGTAACACCACCTCCTCTGTAATTCACTGTTGACGGTACACGTAAAGGCAGGCAATGTTCTCCAGACATTCTCCAGACATTGCTACTGGGTATGGCGCGATTCATCACGTCAAGTGCCGCGCGGGATTAGCCGAGCTGTGTGCTTGTCCTTAGGATAATTTAGGTTAAGTAGTGTGTAAGCTTAGGGAATGATGACCTTAGCAGTTAAGTCCCATAAGATTTCACACACGTTTTAACATCACGCCAAGTCACTCGCTTCCAGTCGTCCACTGTCCAGTGGTGACACTCTTTACATTACACCTAGCGTCTGTTCTCAGTGTAAACGCTGAGTACAGAAATGTGAGAAGCTGCTCGACCGTTGTACCACATTCTTTTTAACTCCTTACGCACAGTCATGGTTTGAGCTAGGCTGCTGGCAGCACATTGCAACTTATGAGTGGTTCCTTCCGTTTCCGCGCAATTTTGCACAACCAGCGTTTGCAGTGCATGACGGTCGCTGTGCGCCAGTACAGGACATCTGTTTGGTCTTGGTTGTTCTTCGTGTTTCCACTTCACTCTCACATCACCAACAGTCGATTTGGGCAGCTTTACATCGTTAAAATGCCAGTGATCGATTTGTTCCTCAGGTGATATGCAGCGACTGGCCCACGTTCGGAGTCACTGAGCTCTGCCGGCCCACCCGTTCTTCTGCTACTGCTTCTCAGTTGGCAACACAATGGCGGTCTACTCTCCACTCATTTTACACTGGCGGACGGCTCTAGTGCCGTCTGGTGTCAATTCCGCATTACGCAGTGGTGTCAGAATACTTCATATTAGACAGAATACTTTATATTAGACAGTGTAGGCAGTGTGAATCACGTAAAACTTGGACGGCCGGTATGGACGAGCGGTTCTAGGCGCTTCAGTCTGGAACCGCGCGACCGCTACGGTCGCAGGTTCCAATCCTGCCTTGGGCATGTATGTCTGTGATGTCCTTAGGTTAGTTAGGTTTAAGCAGTTCTAAGTTCTAGGAGACGGATGACCTCAGATGTTAAGTCCCATAATGCTCAGAGTCATTTTGAACCTAAAACTTGCCTCGCAAATATTGCGGAAATGGGAAGTGCTACTGATGTGAGGTTTTCACACAATGAACTGGTAGGCAGGGGCTCCTATTGTCAGCCAGTTTGTAATAATACTTCGAAAGTGCTTTTTTGTGCAAAGATACACTTTTTTAAATGGAACAATGCCTATTGACACTAAAGAACTAAATCTATGCTAAATAAGAATGTCATGGTGTTTGTTGCAGGATTCTAGTGCGAGCCGTATACGAGATGTCGTATTTTAAAAAGTTTCCACGCCGACGCTTGTCTGTACCATTCAAGCTGCGTTGTTGCTACGTAAGATGCTGTTATGTTTGTTTACCGTGTGCTTGTGTGTTCCTCGAGTGCATTACGACTCGCTAGTCAGTTGCTGCGAGACAGTCCAAGCAGTCGGTCGTGAGTGGACGATAGGATTTACCAATACAGAAACAGCTGACATGCCCACGTTGTGTGGGAAGGCAGGAAGAATGCAGTTTGTTCTTGTACGATGTACGTGGCAAGATATCCCAGTAGACGTCAATCGCCTCGGCAGTTATTTATCAACCTCTTCAACTAGTTACGTGAAAGTGGTAGTCTAACAACCAGACAACGTAAGAGAAGAAAACAAGCGACGACAGAAGACGAGGAAATTAATGTTCTTGCTGCTGTAGCAGTTGATCCGTACGTTAGCTCTCGTACAGTCACACGAGGAAGTGGCAGAAGTCTTACAAATGTCCTACGCATTCTCCATCGACATAGGGATCTCCATCAAGACCTGCATTGAAATGATTGCGAGAATCGTATTAACTTCTGTAAATGGCCATTAAGACAGGATACTCTAGATGTATCATGTATGTTGTTTAGTGATGAAGCCATATTCATCAATCGTTGTCAGGTGAACCGGTGAAACATGCAGTATTGGTCTATTGACAGTTCCCGTTGGCTTCGTCAGGTGGAAGGTCAGCATCCGTGGAGGTGTAACAGTGTTGTGTGGGACAGTGAACCATCAGCCACTATAGGCCCGGGTTTCGTAGACGGAAAGTTGAACACGCACGAGTATGCAGCCTCCTAACAGACCATCTTGCACGGATGCTGGAAGACGTTCCTCTGCAGACTAGGAGGAACCTGTGGTACCAACATCATGGGTGTCCAGCCGCTAGTGCACGAGGTCCTACAGCTTGTCTTCACGAATTGCTTTCAGATAACTGTATTTGACGCAGAGAACCTGTAGCTTGGCCAGCCTGTTCCCCAGATTCGACGGCTGTAGACATTTTTTGTGGGGAAAGCTGAAAGACGCTATCTAGAAGGATATACCAGCTACACTCGATGATATGCAACGACGTATTATTGCAGCTTGCTTGGATATCTCCGATGAAATGCTAGCACGGGTGCAGCTGTCGGCCCATATCAGACTGGAAGCGTGTATTTCGCTGCCAGTGGTCATTTTGAACACAACCTGTGGTGGTGAATTGTCTCGTTACTGGTCAGACTCGACATAACTAGTGTATACACTTGTGTTGATCTTTAGTGTGTGCTATCACAGGTATTGCACAAGTGTCGGTGTCGGATCTTTTCCAAATACGGTATCTCGTAAACGATCCAAATACGGTATCTCGTAAACGAGTCGCACTATAGTACTGCAATATACACCAATGAAATTCTAATTTACACTACTTTCAGTCTGTTAATCTCAATTGGCATTGTTCCATTTAAATAACTGTATGTTTACACAAGAAATACGCTTTCTAAGTATTATTACAATCTGTTTTTTGGCTAACAATATGAGCCCCTGACTACCAATCCATTCTGTGAAAACCGCACATGAACTGCACTTTCCATTACCGCAATATTTGCATTGAAAGTTGTAGGTGATTCATCTTGTATATATGGAGACTTCTAATTCTATGAGTACAGGCAACGAAACTTTGTTGAAAGTGATACCTGTCTGAGAGTGAAAAGTACCGATGAAAAGTGGAGCATCAAAAAGTATAGCCAGTTGCAAAAATGACTTTGTGGACGATGTGGCCTATTCTACACCTTATTTTAGATCTATGTGACGATGCTGTGTTGAGTATATTTATGTTTTGACGATGCCATTACGGCCTGATCACATTAGGACATGGTGTAGAGCAGATCTGAGGTTGGTCACTACGGACTGAAACCGGTCATCGTCAAAAGAATTGATATTGTGATTAAAGACTGGAATAAATAACATTTGTCAGTATTGAATCACTGTTCATATTCGCGACTATGTCGCAGCTGGTAGGTCAAAAAGAGTGTTTTGTCTTGTTATCGAGGTCAAGAGACGGAAAAACTGTGCAGCGCTAAGAAACACATAAGAAAAGATTCGTAACATTGTTCTAAGGGATTCGCTCGCTTAAAAATATCTGACCAGATAGTGTGTGACGACGAAAACTCTACGGCAGCGCAGCTGGGCTGCACTCTGAACGTACGAGCCTGATTGCGCGTCCTCCCTTTGTCTCCGGCCTGGGCTGCGCGCCACTGTACCACTCTTAATTGGACTCGTCGACGTGAACGCCCTTCGTAATTCGACTTCAATTTATTTAAACGCTGCGATGCGAGCGCCTATAAATTATTTATGCGGCCACTCGTAGCTCGCGATACTCGCCAGATACTCGTACACCTGCATTCCTACACTCGGCTCGCAACAAATGCTCCGGGCCTGGCGACGCGGCCCCGTCGCGCTGGTACACGCTGGTATGCGCGGTAATTAGCTGCGGGTACAGTCCGGTCGCGGGCGCCACGCGCTCCGGCCGCCACTTTCCCTGCACACGGCGCGGGGAAAGAATTCGGGCCAGCCGAAAAGTGGTTTTGCCGAGAACGTACGCGCGAATCAGGCGACGGGCGGTGGACTGAACGACCGAGCGGATCACTTTACTATGCTCTGTACCTGCCTGGTTAGTAACTGTGTAGGTGCAAAAGCATTGCTTTGCCTGTTCACAAACTAACGAGAATGGATAATTTTTCACTTTTTTTCCTTTTTGTATATCGGGCACCAGATACAGCAGACTAGTCGCTATCAGATTTACAATCATTATTATTATTAGACCTATTATTATTATTATTATTATTATTATAAGCATAACGGTCCAAGAAATGAAAAAATCGAAACCTGTTGAAATTTTAAGAATTGCCACTAAGAAGAATGGGACTCAATACTCTTGTGCCTGTGTTGTTAAGAAGAACGATTCAATGTTCCTCCATCGTTCTTCTTAACAACACGGGCACTACAATATCGTATTTATCCGCCAATATCAGGCGGCGTCTTCCAATTAAAATGTCATCCCCTGTACGGGAATTACGTAATGTGTGCACGAGTACAGGTTGTGACGCAGGAACGACGACGTATGGAAGTTTTGGTCTAGCCGCGAGTCGTGCACGGATTGCCAAAGCGGTTAAAGCGACCGTGGATGTAAAGGGGGACATCTGAGTTCGAATTCCAGTCCGCCACAAATTTTCATTGTTGTCATTCCCTTCTGCAGGTGATGGTTGTTGGTATTCGATACTGTGAATATATTTCATGTGTAAGGAGAAAAGTGTCGAAATAGGCTGTTTACCACTAGGGCATGATATAATCATGGTTCAAATGGCTCTAAGCACTATGGGACTTAACATCTGAGGTCATCAGTCCCCTAGACTTCGAACTACTTAAACCTAACTACTAACTCACCTAAGGATATCACACACACCCATGCCCGAGGTAGGATTCGAACCTGCGACCGTAGCAGCCGCGTAGTTCCGGACTCAAGCGCCTACAGCCGCTCGGCCACAGCGTGACATAATGACTGAAGATTTTGAAACAACAGTAGAACAAATTGATCTACTGAAAGAGATAGGAAAACAAACTGGTTTGCAAATTAAAAAAAAAAGCAGGAGTAATGGTAAAAATCAAAACTGTAAAAAATTTATTTAAACATCAGTTACCGAACAATAATATACGTAAATAGCTTTATATTCTTTGGCGATTTCATTACAGCCATGGACTACACGGCGAAGTCTCGAAAGCAAGAACCAGAAAAATAGTTTCCCAAACCACACGATATACGTAGTACAAAAACTGCTTTTCCATTAGCAAATGAATTCGTCATTAAAACTCTGTCATAAAGCAATTGTTTCTATATGCACCCAGGTGTCTCATCGTCTCTAAGAAAAGTGTACTAGCAGAAATAAAAGGGGGAGAGAGGAATATTTTGCATAATGCAATCCGTCCAAATTATATGATACGGATTTACACAAAAAGAAAAAAATATTCTAAAATAAAAAGAATTAAGAATACAATGCACTAACGCACAGAAGGTTTTATGGCCACGTAAGAAAAATGAATGTTTGCAAATGGACGAAACGCATCTTCAACATTTTGATGCAAAACTGAAAACAAGAATACCGTCGTAAAAGAACGGCACAAGATCTAAATGAAATGGATATACAACCGGATGACGCACAAAACTGAAACTTCTCAGATCAGCTATAGTGATGCTTGAGACTTTACGAGATGTGAAACGAGCAACTGGTGCCAAATGATCAGATGAGCGCCTTGCAAGACACGGTATATTGCTGAAAAATATCTGGCTTAAGTAACAGAGCCCAGTACTTTGCCCTCAAAAACGAGTGTTCATCAGAGACAAGGGTATCGTTAGGAGTGGCCCAGGGAAGTGTGACATAACCGATGTTATTTTGTATCTAAGTAAATTATCTGGTGGAAAAGCTAAGCATCAGTCTGCGGCTCTTTGCTGGTGGTGATGTGGTGAGAGAGATGGTGTCGTCTTTGAGTGATTGTAGGAGGATACAAGATAACTCAGACAACATTTCGAGTTGTCGTGACGATTGGGAACTAGCTCTAAATGCAGAAAAATGTCATTTAATGTAGACGAGTAGGAAAAAAAAGAAACAAAACATCATGTTCGAAGGCAGTATTGGTAGCGTGCCACTTGACGCAGGTCGATTAAATGTGTGGTGTGTAATGTTGCAGAGTGACATGAAATAGAATCAACATGTAAGGACTGTGGTAAAGAAGGTGAATGGTCGACTTTGGTTTACTGGGAGAAGTTTAGGAAAATATTGCTCATCTGCAACGGAGATCGCATACAGGATACTAGTGTGACCCATTGCTGAGCACTGTTCTAGTGTTTGAGATCCGCATCACGTTGGATTGACGAAGACATCAAAGCAGCTCTACGTAAGCTACTGTTATCCATTTTTAAGCACATTATTTTCCCAGTTGCCGACAATTTAATAGCATCATACAGTACGTCAAGCAACCACGCAAAATGGCTCTCCAGTCTTGTAGAAAAACTTCGGCGGTCTTCGGACACATATGGGCTTTTAATGCGAAAACCATTCAAAACATGAACTTTTCTAGACTGCACTACAAACTTTGAAGGTTGAATTTAAATTCTTCTTTGCAAAGTGACCAATGATTCTGGTGTGGTGTACATACACAAACTCTGAATCTGAGATATTGTTATCGCGACTAGTAGCGGGCGAACAGTTGTTAAGAAGTGGTGGGAGTGGTCGAACGCAGCCTGCTGTGGAGAGAAGCTGCGCGACATGAGAGCTCGCAGCCTGCCGTGATCTTGCTAGTAGCGCCGGAGAGCCTTGGGTATTAATTGAGAAGACGTGTCTGTTGAGTATGGGCACTGTGGAAAAGTCTGTGTAAAGTTTGTCAGTGTTTAAATGATCTATTTTGCGAATATAGTAATTTAAAGTTTTTATTGGTTTCTTTCATTTTCTTTACACCGTTTAAGGCTAGTTTGGAAATTTGTGGTAAGGTCTTATTGGACCAGACTGCTGAGGTCATCGGTCCCTAAGCTTACACACTACTTAATCCAGCTTAAACTAACCATACCGACGACACACACACCCATGCCCGAGGGAGGACTCGAACGTCCTACGGGGAGCAGCCGCGCGGTCTGTGACAAGGCAGCCTAGACCGCGGCTAAGGGTAGTTGACCAAACCCCTCCTGATCATTCAGTTTCTCTATACTAAAAAAAAAAAATAATGGCAGTAATTGTTACAATTATTATGACCATGCATTGCACTCTTCATGGATCGCAGAATTGTTTTTGACATATTTTTAGCATGTTGGTGATCACGCAGTTGCAGCGACAAGACGAGGTAAGTTGTCGGTTGCGTATATGAGCATTGCAGAACAGTTGTTAGGAGATGTTAGAGAACATTTTAAAACTCGCAGATAGATATTTGACAATCGTTTTCTTTCTGACTTGTAGGAGTAGTAATTAATTCTGTTTCATTTTGTTCTCAATCAGAATTCTATTATTGTCAGAAATGCAACTTCACATATTTCCGTTCGTTTTTCAGCAGAACGAACAATAAGTTAAAAATAATGATAATTACGAATCAGTTTCGAGATGCATGTTGAGAATAACAAGAAGAGGCAACAAACCCAACGTGTGGCTCAGCGGAGAGAATATAGTTGAAGACGCAATTCTGACCACAATGAAAATGAAACGGAAAAGGGCAGGCGAATGAGTGATAGATGGGCCAGGGAGGTGTTTTGCTGGAGAAGTGAAAAGACCAAGACGAAGACCAAACGGCAGGTGGGTAGATGACTTTGGGAAATATGCAGGATAAATGTGCATGCGTATATCTGATGCTGAGTAAGTGTTTAAGGCGACCAAGCAGCAAAGGCCGTCAGTCTCCTGTTCACCCTCCACGACAGAAGCAGTGCACCCAACGTGCCTGCGTACAGAGCAAATTCAGCGTGTAAGTGGGAGAAAGTCTTCTGAAGGTTTACGCATCGTTATCTGTGGCGCGACGTGGGAACCAGCCCGGTATTCACTTAGTGGGATATCTCTAAAAACCATAACCATGCTGGCCGGCACATCGACCCCTCATCGTAAATCCTCTAGGCGGATTCGATCCGTGGCCGGTGTACCTCCCCTTCCAGGAAGCGGTCGTGTTAATGCGCACGGATCTCCGTGAGGGGCGCGTATAGCTGCAAATTATGATGCATGGACAGGTCTAGAGGAGTGAACATGAAATGAATTATGATTTGTAATGTAAAGACAACTTGCGAGAGTGCAGGTGATTGAAATAAGATATCGTCGAGCTGTTAAGAGGTGTTCTAGGACGTGAAATAACTTACGAAGACGTGCGGACTGATATAAATACGTACGGTGTATTTGAGAAAGCAATAGATGAAAGAAAAAAATTTGAGTAACCATTTAACTCAAGCTTGTGTTAGTTGACTGTGGGACAGGAAAATGAGGGACGCCAGAAAAGGGTAACCCTTGATTAATGCCTAAAGCGGGTGACAAGGTGACACCAAACTGATAATACTGGTGGCGATTTTAGTTATATGGACACAAGGTCATGGTCTAAGGCATACTCGTACATTCAAAATCGTGTTTCAGCATTCTGGGAATGATATGTATGCAACATCAGTTGGCGAGTTAAAGTTTCGGAAGGATTTCGCTTATTCAAAAAAAGAATATTGCTACAAAACTCTCTTTTTCATGGTAACTTTTTTCTTTGTGGAATGCAATTGGAGGAGAGACGCACTCACTTCCATTATCTCGCTTTCATCCACTTCGCGGCCATCGTTTAGGCCGTATAAACATGTGTGGGCGGAAAGTGTACTGCCGCAAACATTGCCGAGCAACAGTGATAGGCAACTTTATGGAACATGTGGCTGCATTTCGTGTGGGCAGAAATGTTGCCGGGCAGCATTACTGGGCTGTATTATCGGCAATGTGAATTTATTATGGACGCTGTGGAGGTACTTTGACGTTCCGTCTCCTGATGTTGGAGACATCCTTAGAGGATAAGAAGATTTCGTTAGTTTCTTTTCGAACTGAAATAAGGTCAGCAAGCCGAACCGCTTATACGTAACTGTGCAACAGTGGGCTTGATTCGACAGTTGTCAAAGATCGATGTGTGTTATGAGGCATGCACAGCATAAATTCTTTTTTAATTTATTTATGGATGGCTTTGGACAGCAAAGACCATACAGCCAACAGTAGCTACAAAATTCCATGTAAACACAATTGCAATTTCCACAATACATCAGTAAAAAGAGTTCGATGTACAAACATATTTTTGGTGTAAAATAAAAGCACTAAGAGATAGTCACCAGATAGCGATCAGGAGTTGCAACAGAGCTATAGAACAATGATAAGAGTGTGAACTACAAAGATAAGTCCGTTAATTAAATTGAAAAACACAAAATTACCACCCAGGTTCAAACCGGGCTGTTTCGAGAGGAGAGTGGCAAACACGCCAATTTATAATTAAAAAAGATAAGTTCATACTGCAGTGTAAAAACACAAACAAACGTCCCTGTTTCCGACCGGGGCTGGTTCTATGACAGGACACGTTCTACAACTCCTGGGTCAAAGCTGGATACTGGCGTCTTTCAAATAGTTTGTGAGCAAATAATACCTGTACGGTATATATCGAACCAGTGAAGTAAAGCAGTTTCATTTGCAAGGAGGAGGCCCCCGCAACAATTTTTTTGTAAGATCGCCGGTGCGGTCCAGTACTTGATACACGCCAGTGTGACGTGGTACAATTCCACCACCGCCGTTGTGTCCTGATCGCAATGTCCAGCAGAACATTTGATGCTGTTAGCTACATGTGGCACTGAGGCTCGCAAATTCCCTAATTTCGATCCTTAGTCTTTTCTGTTAAAGTGGTTTATTAGTTTCTCAATTCCTATGACGTCTGTGTGAAGTCCTTATAGCCTTCGAGGATGCCTCCAGAATTAGCACAGGAAACGCCAGGTACACGAACAACCTTTGACTGTGCTGATGACGGTACTGTTGTCGCTGTAGCCACCACTGGAGTAAAGAGAAGAAAGAACAACATCCTTAACAGATTTAAGGACTCTGTCTTTATTGCGGTAGATGGACTTTGGCTGTCCCCGGAGGAGTGGACGTTAGGTCCTGTGGAGTCGGGGATTTGAGCGCAGGAGCAGCGGTGCAGCGTCCGGCGACAATGGGGCAATTACTGCTGGGGGCGAGTGAGTCGTCAGGCGGCGCGCCGGGAATATTCATAAGACAAGGGACCGCGCCCGATAAGGAACCCGGCCAGCGCTCATTAGCTGCTCGCCGGCTTAATTGGCCGCGGAGCGCTGCCCTGCGCCCGCCATGCCGCTGGAGTTCTCAGCTTCCCGCACTGCGTCCACCATGGAGGCCATCACATGCCTCGTTTCCGTTTTCTGGCACCAGACGATACAAGACCAAATCCATCTGTACTGAACGAGCAGAGTGCTATCTCTGTTTCGTTGTTCTGTCTCCGAGACACACTCACAATGTATCCCAAACATGTAGGGTCAAAATTATACAGCTGGTGTTTTTCTAGTTTCTCTTGTGAATGATTTGATGAGACCCGCCACGATTCCCTCTCTTGTGTTAATCTCTGCATCCCATAGTAGCACTTTAACTCATCATCCTCAACTATTTGTTGAATGTATACCAAACTGTGTCTTCCCCTACAGTTTTTACAGTCTGCAGCTCCCTCGGGTGTCGTGGAAGTTTTTCAAAGATGTGTTAACGAAGTCGTATCGTCCTAGCCCTTCTCCTTCCCAATTGTTCCTACAAGCTCCTCTTCTCATTGATTCTGCGGAGAAGCTCCTCATTTCTTATAAATCCACCTGATTTTGGAGATTCTTCTACTGCACCACATGTCAGACGATTCAATACTCTTCTTTTCCTTTTTCCCCGCAGTCCATGATTCACTTCCATTAATTTCTGTGGTTCAGAAATTTCTCATTCACATTAAACCTATATTTTGAGACCATAGTCCGATTAAAACTATTTGATAGTTCACACTACACGCGCTGGAGCTGGTTTCCTCCAATCATAGGTCTCAACGTCAAGCACGAACCGTTTGGCGTTGCCAAACTGTCACAACAGTTAGTCAGCTCACTTCCAATTCCCTGTCGAGCATTTTTTCTTGATGTGCTTGGATCCCAAGTCCTGGGTTCGGCACTTTTATTTCGCATTTCATCATACGTGATAACCACACTAAAGACAACACATCCACTCACACAACGATGCTAATGAAATATACAAGTTTCATACAGAGCATTAACGAAACATTACTGGGTACTTCCGCACAAGAGGCGATTCAGTGTCACCTACACTGTTATCGTAATCACAGGGATTGGCTTATATCAGATAAGCTTCGTGCAGTATTGTGTGTATTGAACCGGCGACCTAGAAACGACGGAGAGGCTTCGTCCCCGCCGTAGCCCTCAGTGGTTCACAATCCCACAACAGGCTACAGCAGTCCACTCACCCCACCGCCGCCCCACACCGAACCCAGGGTTATTGCGCGATTCGGCTCCCTGTGGAGCCCAGTCGGTGTCTGGATGGAGATTTGAACCCTGGTTATATCCAATGCGAGCTTAGTGTCTTAACCACTGCCCCATTTAACTCGAACTTTGTTATGAATCGTTCTACTTACCAGGAAATCTTGTATATTTAGCATTATTTTGTCCGGATTTTTACTCAAAATTACTGTAATATTTAAAATATTTTAATTTTTAATGGCTTTATTTAATTTCTTAGCTGTTACAAATATACGCTTCTGATTATTTTACATAAAAGACCAATAATTTCAGTTCCACATTGGTTTGATGTTATAGCCAAGACTCCTTGACGCGTGAACGAAATTTTCCGAAGCGGTACCTTATTAACATCAAAGACTCCGTCCATTGGCAGAGAGTTGGAATCACACAGAGCTATAAATCTTTCTTTCTATTGGATATTATTATCTGTGTGCAACATTACGTCTGACGATGTCTTCCCGTGAGTGCAATACCTAGAACCCAAGAGTATAGGAATAAACGATTCTAAGGTGTTTTACCCGATCTGTAGTTTAGACTGTCACGTCAGCTCCGGTGATTGTAGCACAGTAGATTTATGCTAAGTTGAAAATAGTGTAAATTGTTTAACTGCAAAAAATCTATATGAATCTTTCTCAGAACTTCTGAAAATTTTTCGGCCCTATTTTGCATACCAGAACACAATGTGAACACTGAGAAGATTGTTTTTCTTAATAATGTCACAGTAGACTAAAGAAAGAAGCCGCCACACAGGTAGTTATGGAGGATCGTAATGGTGAAATATAATTTCAAAGATATGTCCTGTGAACAGTTTTACAATTACATGCTGCAAGAAATAAACAGATACAACTTCATACCAAAGCGGATGCCAATGGCAATTAGAAATGCAACTCAGGTCCAGCTGTGACTGAGGTTTTCGATTGAAATCAGGTAATCATTTTTTTTTTCTTTTGAAGCTAATAATGCTATAACGGAAAACATTTTTTATGAAAGCAGTTTGGTTTTACTCAGGACTCCAACACACCACATTATTCCTCACTGTTTTGACTACAAACCCTTATTTTGCAACACATGCGACGCCTTGGGTCGTCTTAGTGGAACGGCCGTATGGTACCAGTCTACTGGTGGACTTCGGAGCAAACTTCTTATTGCGTCAGTAACCTCCGTACCGTCCATGCAATGCTTCCCGCAGCGCACATCCTTCGTTCGGCCGAACAGATGAAAGTCAGAATGTGCGAGATGTGGGCGGTAGGATGGATGAAAAAGAACATTCCAATGAAGTTTTGTGAACTACTCTTGGGCGTGCAGATAGGTGGGAGGGATTGAGAGGTATTTGTGATCCGTCGATGACTTCGGAAGACAGTGTCCGCACGTCCGTAACAGCTGAGTGCAACCGGCTGGGACACGGAAGATCGGACAGGCATGTGCGACGTTGTTGCGATGACGAGAGACGCCTCGCCAGCCACTAACATTGCTTTTGCTCAGTGTGAAGTCTTCGTAGATATCTGTAAGCGCCTATTAAAATCTGCGATGCTCTGGATTTCGCCAAAAGAAACTCCGCATTCGGGAGGACGACGGTTCAATCCCGTCTCCGGCCACTCTGCTTTAGGTTTTCCGTGATTTCCCTAAATCGCTTCAGGCAAATCCCGGGATGGATCCTTTGAAAGGGCACGGCCGATTTCCTTCCCCATCCTCCCGTGACCCGAGCTTGCGCTCCGTCTCTAATGACCTCGTTGTCGACGCGACGTTAAACACTAAATCTCCTCCTCCTCCTCCTCAAAAGAAACTCATTCATACCTAGCTCTCTGCCTGGAACGCACCTCCTTTATAGAAGTCTTTTTGAAGACATATAGCGCCGCCTCCTGTAGGAATTTCATGAAACTAAAGGGGGTTTTCCACAATGTGCACAACAAATCCTCATTTTTTCAACCGAAATTGGCAGAGGAAAAAAGTGTGTTGCATTACTTATTGAGTGCCCTCGTATATTTAATACGTGCATTTTTTTTAAATTTTTCTTCTGGTTTTTTAATAAAAATCGTACTTTAAAAATTCCTCAACTGGTGACTGTACATTTCCCTTTGTTTTGTTGGAGGATTAGTTTCCAGCTGTTCTGATTGAATGGTTACATTTTGCTACACATTCACACCACAGGCGATGCCGGACAACAAGGCGACGGTTTTATTTTATGTTATTTTTTTCTCAGCAGAACCGTTAGAATCGGCGCCACATCTCGAACGCCTCGTGCAGGTTTGGGTACTTGGAGGAGTGGTCCCAGCAACGACAGAGGGGATCTCCGAACTCTGAAGCGCAGCGCAGAGGCGTTAAAGTTGCCCCGGGAAGTCATCAAGCTCCGCTGGGAGCCGGCTCCTGCAACAAGAGAAATGACAGTCTCATCCGCGGCGACAGCTCGCGCGGCCAATGGACAGCCGCCAGCCGCCCGGGTCCGTTGTGCTGTCCGCCGAGCGCCCCCCCCCTCCCAAGCGAGTCTTGTGCATGTCCTTCCACGCCTCCCCGGCAGGATCCACAATTTGTTGCCTCCCGGGCCCGGATCGGCAACAATGCGCTGCCATCAATTACGGCGCGACCGGGACCCGTCGAGAATGCGCGCAGGTGACAATGATTGCGCGCACAATGGCCAGTCCGGGCCGCAAGAAACCAGTCCGCATTGTCACCGCGGAGCAAGATTAAGTATCACTAATTTATTATCGATGCCGCGGGGATACAATCCCGTCCGGCCGTGCTCGGGCCCGACTCCCGTCTCCCCCCGTGCGCGCCGCTGCCCCCGGTGTTGTATTATTACTTTTATTATTGCTGGAGATACCACCTCGCCCCACACAAGGCGCTCGTACCCTGGCGCACAGGCGCGTCTCCCTTTTTTATTCTTACCTAAATGCTCGCACCATTCTTGTCAGAAACCGGACGCCATTGTGCGCTACGGAGCCCTGCATTTAAACACAAAAGGGAGGGGGGGAGGGGGGGGGGGGGAAGGCGTCCCGGCGGACAAGGAGGCCTCCTCGACAACAACCGCACGCTGAACACACAGGCACACAAGGCGAGAATAAGAAGAGAGCAAGAATAATGGTACGGAAGCGTGGGAAAAGTTGCTGTTAAAATATGCAAACAAAAGGAGCGGCGCGCATTACTCGCCGTGAGCGGAAGGGAAAGAAAGGGTTGAGGCGGCGGCCGGCTGCGGGATGAACCCCACGTGCAGCCATCTCTAAATAAATATCTACCCCGGCGATCGCGCCGACCCGAGCAGCTGCGGACGATTTTTAAACGCCGCCAGCGCCCCTGCGGCCGGCTGTCGGAACGGAATGGGGGTAAAGAATGGCAGCGCAGAGATGACCGCAAAGTTTGGCTACAAGGCGGCTCCCTTTGTGCGCGCGCCACATTGATGGATGGCTGCGGGCCCATTGTTACCGCCGCGCTACCTCCGGTCCAAACAGCGGCGCCGATGCCGCTGCCATGAATTTATAGTTTCCGCGCGAGCACGGCGGCAGGTCGGAGCGGCCAGTGACAGCCGGGACCCAGTCTTAAGCAGATTATGGCTCCGCCTGCAGTTGAGGGGGGAGACGTCCGGGGGATGTCTGAATACGGGAACAAAGGCGCCGTACGAGCACACTAGGCTGTTGTCGGCTTCATTCAGATGCCAGGTTCGTGCACCTGATCCGAATCTTCCTCCAGCTCTTCCGTTGTTTCCGTATATCAGATGTGGCAAATAATGGAGCAGGCTCTTTTATAGATGACTTCTCCAGTTTCCTTACTCATCCATCCCCCGTCTCTAATTTTGTTGTCGTCGACGGAGGAGCATATTACTTAGACTTACACGACCACTTCTAAGGACAGACGCCTGCGACACATGCAGTGAACGATCGCAGTCGTCTTTTTGTGAACAAGTACTCACCCTCATCAACACAACCGCCTATTACTAGAATTTAAGCCATTCCCTGCATCCAACAGATCAGTCATCATCCGTACAGACGCCCAAGCAGTGCAGCTTCCAGCTTAATATGGGACCAACGTGAAAAGAAAAAACGAAAGCAAAAGAACAAAATACCGACAAGTGCGAGGAAGACTTGCGCTCTGAGTGTTCCGTCCATACGTAATTAATTATGTGTACAGGTAATAATAGCGGGCCGGTGTGGCCGTGCGGTTCTAGGCGCTTCAGTCTGGAACCGCGTGACCGCTACGGTCGCAGGTTCGAATCCTGCCTCGGGCATGGATATGTGTGATGTCCGTAGGTTACTTAGGTTTAAGTAGTTCTAAGTTCTAGGGGAATGATGACCAAAGATGTTAAGTCCCATAGTGCTCAGAGCCAAACCAAGATATTAATAATAATAATAATAATAATAATATACTGGAACAGAACCATTATAATAGATAAAACAACACCACATAACAAACCTGACATCATAGTCACCAATAAAAAAAAAAATGGTTCAAATGGCTCTGAGCACTAAGAGACTTAACATCTGAGGTCATCAGTCCCCTAGAACTTAGAACTACTTAAACCTGACTAACCTAAGGACATCACACACATCCACGCCCGAGGCAGGATTCGAACCTGCGACCGTAGCAGCTGCGCGGTTCAGGACTGAGCGCCTAGAACCGCTCGGCCACTCCCGCCGGCCAAAAAGAAGAAATTAACACAACTAATCGAAATATCCAGATCCAATACAACAAATATACAGAAGAAAACAGGAGAAAAAATTGAAAAATACACCCAACTGGCTGAGGAAGTCAAGGACATGTGGCATCACCATTAAGTTGACATT
Organism: Schistocerca gregaria; assembly: GCF_023897955.1. Classification (NCBI taxonomy): domain Eukaryota; kingdom Metazoa; phylum Arthropoda; class Insecta; order Orthoptera; family Acrididae; genus Schistocerca; species Schistocerca gregaria. The sequence continues at coordinate 460,418,986 of NC_064926.1, read as the reverse complement.
ATACCAATTATACTATCAACTACAGGAGTCATACCACACAATATCCACCAGTACATCAACGCAATACAGCTACATCCAAACGTATATATACAACTACAGAAATCTGTAATTATTGATACATGTTCAATTACCCGAAAGTTCCTAAATGCAACGTAACATATACCGTACAGTTAAAAGGAAGTCACGCTTGATCAAGGTCCGCGTCACTTTCCATTTTTAACCAGACATAACGTCTGAGAAAGGAAAGCAATAATAATAATAATAACAATAATATCGCATGGCCCAGTAGCTTGGTGCAAGGCTTAATGTTGGACGCCACTTCGGCGACTTTCGACCCAGTTAATCAACCGGGGGGAGGGTATCTACAGTTCATCTCAGAACCCGATTCACATTGGTTCTGAGGGCCCTTCACATCGTTGAGAGGTGAAAACTGGGTTAGAACGAAGACTGTAAAACCCGTAGGTCCGACCGAGATTTTATACCAAGTCCTCTCAGTCTCCAGGCATGCGCTTAATCGCTAAACCACAAGGTCCGACATGTACGTATATAAATAGTTCAGCTACTGGTTTTGATGGGGATCAAAATATGTGACGTAAATGACTGCATCTTTTTATTACATTGACATAGATACTTAATATTTTACACCGCTAAGATGCCTGGACCTTACTACCTGACATAAATTTCAACTTCATACCTATGCCCTATTGTGAGAAAAGAGGTCTTAACAGGCGCACAGACAAACAAACGGACCGAGAGACAGATAGACAGACAGGCCAACAGACTATAAAGTGATCCCATATGGGTTCCGTTTTTACCGATCGAGGTGATACGGAACCTAAAAATAAGAAAAATACCAAAATATAAAGAAACCTTTTTGAACCTCTTAATCTTTGCATTAGACTCAGCCCTTAGAAGACCAAGGTGGCCAACAAACTGCTCAACAATAACAACAAAACTGGCGGGCTCCTATCAACGTCAATACGCAGCGCGTCGAGACCTGGGGAGAAAACTACAGCACCTGGACGAGAGATGTATCCCAGAATCACACAGCCACAATGGATAGACAACGATAATGATCATAGAAAATTGAAAGAAAAAAAAAACAACCAGATGTATAAAGTAAGAAAGTACAATACTGGTTTAGAAGAGCTCGGCCAGAAAAAGACGTAGATCTTGTGGCAAAAAGCAGATATGAACCAGGAAATCATTTTGTTTACAAGGCGGGAAAATGCCAGGAGGATTGGGAGCGGGAAGGACAGGACGGCGCGTCTTTAACTTCTCTCCCGTCTGAGCGGGAGAAGAAAAGTCTACTCTCAAAGGGTACGATTTGTTTTCTTACAGGGCCTGGATCTTTATCCGTGGTATCAGAAGGGAACAGAACGTCGTCTTAACGGTGATTGTGGCCGCAGAGAAATAGGAATGCTGGATCATATTCTTCGGTGCTGTATTAATTTTAGGAACGCCAGATGCGAGTTTAAATAGCAAATAAGTTCAACAAACTGCGGTGTGACACGTTATAAGAAGTTCACTGACACTGGAGGAAGCCTTACCTATAACTCAGTTATTATTGATTTTCCATCTTGACCTTACTGCAATCTAATTAAAGAGAATTACATCAGACGCTTTTCGCTTTTATTTATAAAGCATCTTCCGTAGTGGTTCTGTAAATTAGATATATAAGTCTGTACATTTTTGGTTGTCTTAGGTTAAAAACAGTATTTTGTTTATTAAGCTGGTGTGCAAGTTACTTACGGTGTTTCTTTGCGTATTCTCCAAACCAATACTTCTTCATCCTTTCTAGCCGCGGTTGACATCGACAGACTTCGATTCACATATGCACATGGCAATTTTTGCCATTGTGCAGTATTTCTTGCGCTGCATTATTTATACTTCAATTTTGTAAACTGAACTGAAGTTACACGTGTTTCTCACTCTGCGCTGTAACAGTGTTTCTCTCTGTTCGTTTGTTTTCGTTCACGTTGTGAATGTTGCTATCCGCGAAAAGGGGGAGTTCAAAATGGTTCAAATGGCTCTGAGCACTATGCGTCTTAACTTCTGAAGTCATCAGTCGCCTAGAACTTAGAACTAATTAAACCTAACTAACCTAAGGACATCACACACATCCATGCCGAACCTGCGACCGGAGCGGTCGCTCGGCTCCAGACAGTAGCGCCCAGAACCGCTCGGCCACACCGGCCGGCTGAAAAGGGGGAGGGGGACCTTGTTCAACTGAGCTTACGCTCAATTTCTAATCACATTGATATTGGCGAAGGCGAAACGCACTGCAGAGATTCCAGGAAATGGAAGTTCCTCTTTTTCTGTTTCAGCGCATCCATCTAGAGTCACGCGGCAGCTCAAGTCTTTTTTCCTCGCCCACAGTTTCCTGTTGGCGGCATCCATGCCTTCTCTGGCCTGCTTGCTTTGTCCATGCTCGTCCGTAGCTCCGTAGTTTCTCCCTCAGTTTGAAACTCCTCCTAATATTTCCAACTGTGACACATTACTCATATGTAAACCGGTTTTATATAACAGTACAGTTTTATGCTCCTTCAAGAAATAGTCAAATGTCTGTCAGTTCAGCCAGTGGCCGTCAGACGTGGCCCCAGTCGTATGCGACCGGGTACTAAGAATTCGTGCGGCCCGCGGTTCTCGGCCGTACTCTATAGTATGCATCTAGCAACTAACACCCGAATCCAGAAACGTCGAATAATGCTAGTTTTCCTTCTCACTAAGAAACAAAAATAGACAGTCAGTAATATTTTACATAATATGAGCTTAGTTTTAATTGACTTTGCTAAATTCGGCTGTGAGCTAAGTAAAGCTGGTCGCTTATCTCAGGGGTGATGTGAAAGAAGAGATGTTTTATTGTTTGTCTTCCAGTACTGCCGATCCACGGGTGTGCGTGGCTCGTACCGATCACACGCTATGCGACAAATTTTAATGTGGGAGCAACATGGATTCGTGAATGCGCATTATAGAGACCGTCCTATGCAAATGCGGTACACATTTGTACCAAGGAACGTAAAAATAGTTAAGGCTGTTGTAATGCAATCCAACAAATAGAACAGAAATGCCATTCAGAACATTTAGTAAACATCTGAGATCGTATCTCCTATTGCAAAATGTGTTTCAATACAAGTACAATTACTGTTGTAAATCAGTTGATCATCTGCTTACATAGACAAAACAACCACCCTTCGTCACGCAATTATAGTGTCACAAATTTGGGTCCGCTGAGGGCAGCGATTTGAAGCAGAGAACAGTGAACACGAAGTGTTCCGAATGGTGCCAACTTTTGAAGAACAGTACTTGGGAGGCCAGGCGGCTAACGTATCACATCGTTCACGAACTTTCAGCATGCTGGAGTAACTTGGGTCAGCAACGTCTGTTAATCAGTAGAACGAAAAACCAGTGCAAGTTGCAGATATTTTATTTTTCATTCGATGACTAGTTTCGGGCTGAGACCCATTTTCAGGTCAACATAACAAAGTCGAAAGCGTCACTTCCTGAGATGTCGAAAAATGTTATGTAGATTACAGTACATACAGATAACATCGTACTGCACGGTGATGTACATTACACATTTTTCGATATCTTAGGAAGTGCCATTTTCGACTTTGTTGTGTTGATTTGAAAATGGGACTCGGTCCGAAACTAGTCATAAAATGAAAAATAAAATATTTGCAATTCATTTTTCGTTCTATTGGTTAACACGTCATTATTGCATATAGTCTATTGGGGACTCTAAACATACTAATTTAGGTAGATTACCAATTAATAATAATATTGGTTTTTCTATTTGCCCAAGGTCCCGCCCCCGCCTCTCCCTCCCCCCCCCCCTCCAACTGAACATTGACTCTTGAGCTAAAATGTTTGATGTTGACCTACTTCCATGAATCCTTACAAGTATGCCAGGAGCGTGAGTCTCGTTCCCCTTACGGCCTGTCTCTCTACATTCTGGAGCATTTCTCTATTGCTTCAAAGTTCACATAAAGTATTATTGGGATTGCACCCACGGATTTCATGGGATGCTCATATTCAAGAACTCTTATTTCCTTCAAGCTGCAGTCGAAGATGTATTCTGTTTTCAACTCGGAATAACTGTGCATAATTTGATTTTTTGTTAAAGGCAGCTTTTGTTGGATATTTTTTTTAGCAGTTCATATGCTATTTTTGTGTTTGAGAGAGGGTTTTTTAAGGGCAATGTCCTGTATAGTCAGTGAAAAGGATCTGAATTTCTTGACTTAAATATCAAACATTGGGAGATTTCTTCCAGAAACTTCTCATTGGATGTTGCTTAAAACCATAAACTTGTTTTTGGTTACTGATTCTCGAATGATCTCATCTAGTCGTCGAGTAACTAATCGAATAGCAAAAATAGAAATTTATAGCACAACTTGACCAAAAGAAGGAGTCGGTTGCTACCTCACATCCTGAGACGTCAGGGAAGTGCAACTTGATGATGTAAGGAAGTGTAGGGGTTCAACATTGTATTGGGGTACCAAGGCTGAATACAGCAGACGGGTTCAAACGGAAGTGGGCTACAGCTGCTGTGCAAGGATGAAGAGTCTTACACTGGATAGCTAGCGTGGAGAGTTGTATCAAACGGCAAACGGACTATAGATCACAGCACCACACTAAACGACATGACAATTTCCTTGGAGCGTAACCCTAGCCGGCGAATTATAAACAAGGCGATCTCATTTGAGGAGCAGCATTTTTTGACGTATTTTTTACCGATCAGTTCAAATAAGGTCCCTTTCACACGGTAGGTCTTACATCTGGATGTACTTCTCCGTTTGCTGCAGTCAGCCTTCGAAGCACAAAGGCGAAGTCTAGAAATTTGTACCTTACACGTCACGTTATGTTGGTTGTACAGCAGGTATCCCTCGATCACGTTGCCACTAAAATCGAAAGACTTGCACCCGGCGAACGGTCTACCCGACGAGAGGCCCTAGTCATTCTGTCGAACAAATCGTGAGTGAATTGGAAATGGAGTACTAATTTCTTGCGGCTGTATATATGAGGGACATTTTTGCTCGTTATAATTTCCCTGTGTAAATCTTTTTTCTCGTGTGTGAGTAATGGAGTGCGTGATGTCTACAAGAAAGGAGAACGCCAGGCTTACGGGACATGCTTGCATTTGACCCTGCCCCTTTTCGCTTCTCACACCACAACATAACACTTTTACAGTTAGGAGCCTCTCTGTCCCACGTCCACCCTAATGAAACATTTGGCTGAAGAGAAGCGCTACTCTTTAATGGGTCGATTTCAAACAGCCCGCTCTGCTTCTTGGAGTAGAAAATGGGACATGCAATAAATAAATAAAACTAAAGTACGATCTTCCTTAATGAAACAGTAAAGCGAGTAGCGGTGATTCACTTGACAGGCTACACTGCCGCTACAGTGAGCCGAAGACGAAGTTCTGCGCCTCTCATATGAAGAGACATATAAAGTTCCATCTATAAAAGTCATGGGATAGCGATATACACATACACAGGTGGCGGTACTGTCGCTCACACAGCCGTTCGCGTTGGCCGAGCGGTTCTAGGCGCTTCAGTCTGGAACCGTGCTGCTGCTACGGTCGCAGGTTGGAATCCTGCCTCGGGCATGGATGTGTGTGATGTCCTTAGGTTTCAGTAGTTCTAAAGTCTAGGGAACTGATGACCTCAGATGTTAAGTCCCATAGTGCTTAGAGTCATTTGAACCATTTTTTTAATCGCACACACAAGAAAAGTTTTCCGACGTGTTAATGGCCGGACGGTGGGAATTAACACACTCTGAACGCGGAGTGGTAGTTGGAGCTAGACGCACGGGAAATTCTGTTTCGAAATTTAATATTGCGACATCCTCAATGTCAAGAGTGTGCCGAGAATACCAAATGTCAGGCATTACCTCTTACCAAGGGCAACGCAGTGACCTACGGCCATTACTTAATGACCGAGAGCAACGGCGCTTGGGTAAAGTTTTCACTGCTAACAGACAAGCAACATTGCCTGAAATAACCACAGAAATCGATGTGAGATGTACGACGAACGCATCCGTTAGTAAAATGCGGCGAAATTGGTGTTAATGGGCTACGCCAGCACGACATCGCCTGCAGCATCTCTCCTGGGCTCGTGATCATTTCAATTGGACACTAGGCGACTGGAAAACCGTGGCCTGATCTGACGAGTCCCAACTTCAGTTGGTAAGAGCTGATGGCAGACCCATGGGAGATGATGGTGGACTCCACGAAGCCATGGACCCAAGCTGCCAACCTGGGCCGGCCTTAGGTATGTGCAAACGGTGCAACCGCACAGGTCACCAGCTTCTAGTGGTCACGTGCAAAACATCAGAAGGTAATTTGTGAACTGTCACCCGTAATTTTGTTATTACAGATAAATTTAAAAAAAGTTAGGTGTTTCTAAAACTACTTTTAATCTAATGTAATTCAATTATATACGCATTGTGACACGACTGTGGCCACTGAGTACGTCTCAGAACATTATGCCTTCATCCGAGTCGAAGGAAGGACGGAGTATGATACTAATGCGCTACAGTAATTTCCAATGTAGACACGATCAGTGTTCATGCGTAAATTAAGAGGCATATCATTCATTATTTCTCAGCGTATCTTCGCGCCCTTTCTACTCATTGTTGTGGCTACCAGTCAAGCAGTACATTCTTCCGCCAGCAGGTGTTTCCCACATCCTTAGTGTTTATAACCTACAACTCATTTGATTACTTGTAAATATAGAGCATAGTCAAGTGATAAAAACATTTAAGTGTATACCCTGAACAACACTTTCGAACCTTATTTGATTTGGAATTTAATTAAACTGGAAGGATTCCCAAAGCTGAGTTACTTCTTACTATTAACATTTTAGCAATTACCATGCCTATTAAGACTCCTTACGCGATTAATTATTTTCCTATCACAACTGTAGGTCTGCTGCAGTAAAAGCCTTTTGATATAATGGTGGTATGTCGATAAAGAATCTCCGAATTTTTTCGAGTGTGGTGAAGGTGTAGAACCTGTGCTGGAGAGGGGCGGGGAGGGGGTTGGGGATGCGGTAGAGCGCCGCAACGGAAGTTTTGCACGTGGCCCCTCGCCATCTAAGACCGGCCGTGTTGTCAAGGCACTGTGTAACTTGATGGTGGCTCCATATTGGTGTGGGCTGTGTTTACAAGGAATGGACTGGGCTTTCTGGTCGAACTGAACCAATTATTGACTGGAAACGGTTGTAATCGGCCACTTGGAGACCATTTGCATCCATTCATGGATTACATGTTCCCAAACAACAATGGAATTTTTATGGATTACAATGCGTCGGACGACAATTGTTCGAGATTGGTTTCAAGAACATTCTGGACAGTTCGAGCGAATGCTTTGACCACCCAGAACGCTTGACGTGAATCGAATCGAACATTTATGGGACGTAATCGGCAGATCAATTCGTGCACAAAATTCTGCATCGGCAACTCTTTCGCAGTTATGGACGGCTGTAGAGGTAGCATGGCTCGGTGTTTCTGCAGGGGTCTTCCGGCGACTTACTGAGTCCATGCCACATCTGTCTGCTGCACTAAACCGGGTAAAAGAATCTACGACACGATATTTGGAGCTGCCTGTATCCCCATCTGTCTGATTGGGCACTGGGTCGTGAGTAGTATTGTGCCCGTCGTTCTTCTACGAGAGACGCGTGCATTGCATTACCATCTGCTGCTGCTCCCTGTTATGAAGGACATATTGGCAGCATATGTCGCTTCCATCCCAAGAGATAGTTCAGAGGGCGAACGTCCATCAGCCTAACAGAACACGAGGGCCGCCCGGGAGGTCTCTTTCGGCGTAGGACACAGACGGACAGAGCGGTCAAGAAGGGACAGGTTGTGTGCGAGGCGGGGGCGGCTCTCAGCGGCAGTGGGCAGTAATTAAGCAGCCTGGTCCGGCCGGCATTATGTGCTTACCGGCACGGAGGAACCCGCCATGAGAATAGCCGCGAGATCAAAGAGGCCGCCGCACGGGCCGGCGGGGTCACGGGGATAATGCGCGCCAGCTGGGGACGCCGCCGCCGCGTCTCATTACAAATATTGCCCCGCGGACGGCTGCCGTTTCGGGGGCTGTGGGGTGGGGAGAGCGCACAACTGATTCACTCATCTGACGAGAGGGCGTGTCCGGCATCCCTCCAGTCAATACACTCGATAACACTACTTACGCTCATTGCTGGACTGCCTCCAAAACCCTGTCCACATTCACAAAGGGCTACAGCGATTTCTGTCTTGATGGTGACTCATTCTTCACATTATTACACTCTAAGGGGAAAAACGACGCAACACGAAGCACTTGGCGCCGCGCGGGATTAGCCGAGCGGTCTCGGGCGCTGCAGTCATGGACTGTGCGGCTGGTCCCGGCGGAGGTTCGAGTCCTCCCTCGGGCATGGGTGTGTGTGTTTGACCTTAGGATAATTTAAGTTAAGTAGTGTGTAAGCTTAGGCAGTGATGACCTTAGCAGTTAAGTCCCATAAGATTTCACACACATTTGAACATTTTTTGAAGCACTTATCCGAAAGGGATGGAAACTGATACATGTGATGCACATGTACAGGAAGACTGGATGATTTATTCAAGAGGATGAGCTTCACAATTTGAGCAAGGCAGTAACGGATTGGCTACTGGCGAAGCAGCGGAAACTCTCGCCGTGTGCGGGTGCGCATTGTATTGCCGAAATGTAAGCCCAGGACGACTTGCCATCGCGGGCACCAAAACAGTAAGTAGAATATCGTGTAATGCTGCCACTGATGACAACTAACGGGATCCTGCTACCAAAAGAAACGGCAACCAAAAACATAGCTCTTGGTTGTCGGGCCGTACGGCGGCCGACAGTTGAGAACTACACTCCTGGAAATGGAAAAAAGAACACATTGACACCGGTGTGTCAGACCCACCATACTTGCTCCGGACACTGCGAGAGGGCTGTACAAGCAATGATCACACGCACGGCACAGCGAACACACCAGGAGCCGCGGTGTTGGCCGTCGAATGGCGCTAGCTGCGCAGCATTTGTGCACCGCCGCCGTCAGTGTCAGCGAGTTTGCCGTGGCATACGGAGCTCCATCGCAGTCTTTAACACTGGTAGCATGCCGCGACAGCGTGAACATGAACCGTATGTGCAGTTGACGGACTTTGAGCGAGGACGTATAATGGGCATGCGGTAGGCCGGGTGGACGTACCGCCGAATTGCTCAACACGTGGGGCGTGAGGTCTCCACAGTACATCGATGTTGTCGCCAGTGGTCGGCGGAAGGTGCACGTACCCGTCGACCTGGGACCGGACCGCAGCGACGCACGGATGCACGCCAAGACCGTAGGATCCTACGCAGTGCCGTAGGGGACCGCACCGCCACTTCCCAGCAAATTAGGGATACTGTTGCTCCTGGGGTATCGGCGAGGACCATTCGCAACCGTCTCCATGAAGCTGGGCTACGGTCCCGCACACCATTAGGCAGTCTTCCGCTCACGCCCCAACATTGTGCAGCCCGCCTCCAGTGGTGTCGCGACAGGCGTGAATGGAGGGACGAATGGAGACCTGTCGTCTTCAGCGATGAGAGTCGCTTCTGCCTTGGTGCCAATGATGGTCGTTTGCGTGTTTGGCGCCGTGCAAGTGAGCGCCACAATCAGGACTGCATACGACCGAGGCACACAGGGCCAACACCCGGCATCTTGGTGTGGGGAGCGATCTCCTACACTGGCCGTACACCTCTGGTGATCGTCGAGTGGGACACTGAATAGAGCACGGTACATCCAAACCGTCATGGAACCCATCGTTCTACCATTCCTAGACCGGCAAGGGAACTTGCTGTTCCAACAGGACAATGCAAGTCCGCATGTATCCCGTGCCACCCAACGTGCTCTAGAAGGTGTAAGTCAACTACCCTGGCCAGCAAGATCTCCGGATCTGTCCCCCATTGAGCATGTTTGGGGCTGGATGAAGCGTCGTCTCACGCGGTCTGCACGTCCAGCACGAACGCTGGTCCAACTGAGGCGGCAGGTGGAAATGGCATGGCAAGCCGTTCCACAGGACTACATCCAGCATCTCTACGATCGTCTCCATGGGAGAATAGCAGCCTGCATTGCTGCGAAAGGTGGATATACACTGTACTAGTGCCGACATTGTGCATGCTCTGTTGCCTGTGTCTATGTGCCTGTGGTTCTGTCAGTGTGATCACGTGATGTATCTGACCCCAGGAACGTGTCAATAAAGTTTCCCCTTCCTGGGACAATGAATTCACGGTGTTCTTATTTCAGTTTCCAGGAGTGTATATCCCAGTACAGTCTGGGGCGTCTGCAGACGTGTCTTAGCTGGTCACTGGGTCTCATCTCTGCAGACAGTTCTACTACCTGCGTACCTCCGCGGTATAGCTAAAAGGCCGATGAACTGTAAGCACCCCGTGGAATCGAGCAAAACATTGGAACGCTGAAAGCCACGGTGCCAAAGAGAAAAACAAACTAAAGAATTTTTCATAAGCTGGGCTGTCGTAGGATGACGACTGAAGAGCGAGAGACTTCACGTGTGGCTGCGCGCCTTCTCCCTCTCTCGTGTACATACGGGAGAGCAGCTGGGTAGACACTTGTGAGCCGCTGGGAGGGTGGCACACGGGACTCACCTCCCTCCCTCACACACACACACACACACACACACACACACACACACACAGAGAGAGAGAGAGAGGGGCGGCGGCTCTTACCTGTGCAACGTGTAGGCACGCGCGGCTGGCTGCATGCCGTCTATCGCTCGCACTCCCTGCAACAAAGCAACAACAATGTGGTGAGCACACGGCGTCTCGTGGCGGCGTTGCACGAGAGCGCAGTCAGCGGGCAACGCTACACTTTTAAACACCGCTGCACGCTTCTAGCGATCTTTCACAGAACGTGCAACCTCTCTGCTTTGTTTTGCTCGCGTGTCTGCAGACTTGACGATAGCGGCAAGCTATTGCCGGAAAGCTTGCCTCTGTACTCAGAATGTCAAACGAAGAGTTTCAGACAGTCATCAGAAATGTGTATCTAATATTTTAGCGCCATAACATAATAGATAGATAACATTATCGTACTTAGACTTCTTCGACATGCCAATGCAGTATTACATTAACCTACCACCGGTCGCACCGTTGTATATTATACAAACTCTGAGTTATTTTAACTGCTCATCATTTCTGGCCAGCTTCTCGGGATACTGACGTTAGCTATTCATCTTATCACTACTATTGATACATGCCTCTCCCCACCCCTTTGTTGCGGGTACATGAACAATTTAGTCAGTACATGCCTGGCTGTTGTACCGAATGCAATGCGCGATCGGTGAAGGGTTAAATGCTTTGCTGTCCAGGCATAGATCCAAGGTTCTTCCCCTCGTCTGTATCCTCCACCTCCTCCTCAAATGTAGTTTGTCAACTTCACCTGTAACGTTCCCCATATGTGTACGATTTTAATAACAACAACAATGAAATATATAAAATATTTAACATAATACTAACAAATTGTTTAGTTACCATAAAATACACCAACTATGCTTTAGTAACAATAATTTGTTTAGATCATTATACAGTACACTGATTACCATAACGTCCAGGAAACTGCGAGTCAGAAAAATACAAGCTTTGTGAAGCAAATGTCCAAAAATTTGATAAGTACTAGTGTCACATAATTAATTCAAAAACAATAAAAACGACAAGAGAAACAGCGAAAAAGTCTCAAAAAACTTACTTCCCCGCTATTGTGAATGGTAAATAGTTTAAACGCAAAACTACAAACCTATGCACAGCAATGGTCAAGTTCATTGAAAATACATCGCTGACGTTTGAAGTTCTATGATCGTATCTAGAGTAACGAAAAAGATTCTTAATATAATGAATACAAAACAGGTAAAAACTTCCTGGCAGATTAAAACTGTGTGCCGGACCGAGACTCGAACTCGGAACCTTTGCCTTTCGCGGGCAAGAGCTCTACCAACTTGTTTTTTTTTTTTTTTTAAATTTTCATTTTGTTCGCTTTAGTTCCTTTAATCTACTCTACTCTACTTAATCGTAAGACATCCATTTAAGTTTGAAACGTCCCCTTTGAACAATTATACAAGACTGCGCTTAAACTGACACACAATATTTTTAGCGCAACGCAATCTGACTTTCAATAATCCCTACAAAAGAATAGCCCTGACTAACATTAACCTATACCTTTCACAAATCACTTACCTCACCAAAAATCTTCGTTACTCGAACTACTGCAATACAGCGAGCGCCACCACTGCCAGCTAAATAAAAGATTCAAACTACGGAAGTCACTAACTACTGATAGGCATAGTTAGCAAATGAAAGATTTTGATAGAGAACAAACAATGTATTAACCTTAATAGTCATAAGATATATAGCAGTTCATGACATCCAGTCTTACAAATTACAAAACTCCACCATCTCTCTCCCCACGTCCACCACTGCTGGCGGCTCACCTCCAACTGCGCAACGCTACGCGCTGTTAACATCCAGCCGACCAACACTACAATGGCGAGTATTACAACAATGCCAACCAGCCACTGACTGCACACAGCACAGCCAGTGATTGTTCATACAGAGCGCTATGTGGCGTTACCAATAAAAAAACCTAAACAGCCTACTTACAAGTTCGTTGTTGATCTGTTGACTCAGTTTTTTTTTTATTACAGAGGGCACATTACCCTCTGACCGAACACGCTGAGCTACCGTGTCGGCTATCCAACTGAGCTACCCAAGCTACCCAAGCTTGGGTAGCTCAGTTGGTAGAGCACTTGCTCGCGAAAGGCAAAGGTTCCGAGTTCGAGTATCAGTCCGGCACACAGTTTTAACCTGCCAGGAAGTTACATATCAGCGCAGACTCCACTGCAGAGTGAAAATCACATTCAGGTAAAAACTGTTTGGTTAAAAGAATTACGCAGCGCTTACGAGAAATGAACGCCACTGAAAATACCATCAGAGAACGCAAAGGCTGTGGAATCGAAGTTCCAAAGCATACATTCCCACAGAAATCTAAAAAGACCACTTGAAAACAATGGTCGTAGGTAAGCAAGAAATCACATAGCGAATTCATGAAGAGATTTTGCAAGGAGAAGAAGGAAAGGAAGCTGTCAACCAAGCTACCAAGTCCAAACGCGCTCTTTAACTGGGAATAACGAAGAAAGGAGAAAGAATAATAAGAAATTCTTTCAGCATTGATAACATTAATACTTACACTACTTGAAATGGAATATAGTTATATAGGCCCTCTTTTGTTCCTTGTCTATATAAACGATTTCTGTGACAATCGGAGCAGCTGTCTTAGGGTGTTAACAGAGGATGCTGTCGTTCATCGTCTGGTAAAGTCAACAGAACATTTAAAAAAATTGCAGAACGATTTAGAAAAGATATATGTATGGTGTGAAAACTGGCAATTGACCCTAAATAATGAAAAGTGTGAGGTCTTCCACATGAGTGCTACAAGTACTCCATTAAACATCGGTTACACGATAAATCAATCAAATCTAAAGTCCGTAAATTCATCTAAAATATCTAGGACTTACAATTATGAACAACTTAAATGGAAAAAAACACATAGAAAATGTGGTGAGGAAGGCGAATACAAGACTGCGTTTTATTGGCAGAACACTTAGCAGATGAAAAGATCAACTAAAGAGACCGCCTACACTACGCCTGTTCGTTCTCTTTCGGAGTACTGCTGCACTATCTGTGATCCTTACATCGAGAAAGTTCAAACAAGAGCACCACATTTTGTGCTATCGAGAAACAGGTGAGATATGTCACTGACATGATACAGATTTTGGGTGGACATCTTTTTAAAAAAAAAGTATCGTTTCTCGTTTCGGCGGAATCTTCTCACGAAATTTCAATCACCAACTTTCTCCCTCAAACGCGAAAATATGTTGTTGAAGACGACCTACATGGGGAGAAACGATCATCATAATAAAATAAAGGAAATCAGATAATAATAAATGTTAGTTTTTCCCGCGCGCAGTTGGAGAGTGGTATAACAGAGAATTACTGTGAATGTGCTTCGATGAACCCTCTGCCAGGCACTTAAGTGTGATTTGCAGAGTATTTATGTAGAGACAGATGTAGAAGCGCAGCTACATCCGTTAGTGTTTGCCGGCCGGTGGCAGAGCGCTTCTAGGCGCTTCAGTCCGGAACAGGCTGCTACGGTCGCAGCTTCAAATGCTGCCTCGGGCATGGATGTGTGTGATGTCCTTAGGTTAGATGGGTTTAAGTAGTTCTGGGTTCTAGGGGACCGATGACCTGCGATGTTAAGTCTCGTAGTGCTCAGAGCCACTTGAACCATCAGTGTTTCAGTACGCCCTACGACTGTGAACCCTTACCTGCAGCCAATAGCTATACGACAATGGGAATGAGGAGAATATTGTTTGTTTCAGTAGTCTCTACCTAGTTTCGGGAAGGCAGCCTTTCTTTTACTTGTTTTCATATTTCTCTTGGTCGTTCTCTTTCTGTCTTGCCTTTTTCAACTTCCTGTGGTTTGCCGGTTCAACATGAGGGCATAAAACACACATAGAGTTAGTTGCTGGCGTCAGGTATGTTTTACCTGGCTGTAATGTTACCAGTTAGCTCGAAAGCCCATCCACGTGAGCACGTTGTCAAGCAAGCAACTGAAAAGTGCCTTGTGTTAAACGTGCCTTGTAAATTCTATTATTCCTTGCAAATTTCAAGACATTTACGTTTCATGCTACTTCATTCTTCGAAATATATCTATGAAATTTGAAAATTGATCTGTCTGAAAATATAAATGCTTCTTCAAACTTTTTGTGGGCGAAGGGGATGTCCATGAATTCCACAACCCGCACTCTCCTCCCCTTGGATCCACCCAAGTCTGGCAATCCCACATGCCATATTTCAACAATAAAAATATCGCAAGGACTGTACAATCTTCGTCCAAAAAACGAAGATGATACAGGCTCGCTTTCCTCCGACATTTTACCCACTGAATAAGTTTGGAATGTGGTTCGTCTGTTACTTGACCAATGCCATACTGAAGCAACCATTATAACTGATTGTAGCTGCTTTGTAGACGTTTACTCAAACTGTGCATGTTTGTGTGTGATTTTCGCGGGAGGGAAGGCGGAGAAGAGAGATTACGCAAAAAATTCACTCTTGCCCTTGTCATTCCATCCGCTATTTAGAAGAACTGAACCTTCAAAGTCATAAATCATGTAAAAGTCTTTAATCTCAAACATCTGCGTGTTTCATGTATCTAATATGTGCTATGAAATTTTGTGTCAGTTAAATATGTCGTGATGGTGCTGCAACCGTTTGTACAGACAGGGCGGGCAAAATGAGAGTGGTCCGGCGCATATTTCTTGCACCTTCAGATAGGCAACCCTCCTTACATCATCCGCTCTGGCTAAAGCTGCGTATCTTAAAGCGCACGAAATATTTCCTGGGTCACTTTCATTTTGTCCGTCCTGAATATTAATTACAGGCTCCACGTTGTACAATAATGAACACGAAATTGATAATCGTGGATGAAACAATAGCTTGTGTTGGCGGCAAATTTGCAAGAAGTGAAGGAAATTGCAAGATGTTCAGTGTGCGAGAGGACAGGGGAGAAATTAATCGTAGAGAATTCGAGTAGATGTGAGTTGATGGATACAGAAGGTGGGAAAGAGTGCATGGACGCTGACGTTTGCAGGGTGTGGTAAGAATCTGATGGAATGGAAGTCAAGGCGACATTGCCCACAGGGAGGACTGGTTGGATTAGTTCCCTAACGCTTTGTAGATGTCGAGTATCCCCACTTCAGGCCAGTTATAGTTTTAGGCTATTGTAGGCTTTTTATTGTGTGGTTAGTAAGAACTATTCCTCTGATAGGTTGCGGTCGAGGGTCAAACCGAAGTATTTAAGTATTAAGTATCGGGCGGTAGCAGTAACTGGCTTCAGAACTTCAGAACTCAACCCGATGCTCTTAACGGCACAAAATCTACAGGTGTAAAGGTAATATCAATAGTACCAGAAGAAGTGTGTAGATAAAGCACGAAGCTCCATGAGACTGTTCGCAGACGATATTGCAGCGAAAGATGACTGTAGCGAAATGCAGGAATACCTGCTATGGCTCGACAAATGGGGCAGGGATTGGAAATTCACCCTGAGCGTAAATGTATACGTAAAGTATTGAGCGGAAACAGGCGGCGAAGAAATTCGTAGTTATTCGTTACACTATCGGCGACAGAACACCGCAGACAGCAACTACTGGTGTAGCTACGGCGTCTGGACATATATACGGAAACACCAAAAACATAACATATTACCATTCCTAACACGGGGTAGGAAACCTGTTGGCATTCAAAAACACTTCCAACTGTCTCGGAATTGATAAATACACGTCCTGTACGCTTTTTTCAAGAGCTCGCATCTCGTGGTCGTGCGGTAGCGTTCTCGCTTCCCACACCCGTGTTCCCGGGTTCGATTCCCGGCGGCGTCAGGGATTTTCTCTGCCTCGTGATGGCTGGGTGTTGTGTGATGTCCTTAGGTTAGTTAGGTTTAAGTAGTTCTAAGTGACTGATGACCATAGATGTTAAGTCCCATAGTGCTCAGAGCCATTTGAACCATTTTGGTTTTCAAGAGAATATTATATCAATTGACATAAAGTCTGAAAATGAGTTCATGATCATATTTTTGGCACTTTATTTTACAGGTCCGTTATGATTACATAAATTTTTACATTTCAGTATGACCGGTTTCGGCTACTGCCACCTTCAGATCACAATATATTGTGATGTAGTATCAACGTCAAACTAAACATGTAGGTACATTATGTCACACTTCCTGAAAAATAGTGCCGTGTTCGAGTAACGGTAGTAGGGGTGGATACGATCACGCACACTTTTCTCCAAAGTAGATAAGAAAGACTCAATAATACTGGGATCTGGTGACTAGTTGCCAGCTGAGATGTGACAATTCATCCTCCTGTTTACAAAACCAGTTCTGTACTAAGTTAAGATGCGTGAGTAGAGGCTCAGGTTTTCTTCGAACACGTCATCACCATTGTGGAATAAACATTGTACATTGGGATGGACCTGATCAGCCAGAATGGTCTCATAATCCTTGGCAGTAACGCGACCTTGCGCAGTAACCATAGGGTCCACGGAATACCGCGATGTGGCAGCAAAAATCACCACCGAACCCACGCCATACTTCACTCTTGGGACGTAAGCTCGACCAGAAGTTGGAAACAGTGTGAGACAAGACATTCTTGCACTGCTCCAAAACCGACATTTTTATGACTTCGGCACCACGTTTCAGGCTTACGGGCATTTGCATCGCTGATGAGTAGTTTTGGAACCCCAGCTTGCCCTGCAATTCCCAGCTTATGGAGCAGACTTGATGTTGTTTTGGTGGTGACAGAGTGCCACATGGAGTTCTGCACTGACTTTTGCAGCTGTCGTCCTCTAATTTTTCGTCACAATTCTGTTGAATAACTATCCATCATGAACACTCGACTCAAAATTTCGTCAGCGTTATGACTCAGCGGTCGATGTTTTTTTCGCTTTCCCCATTTGCGGTATAAATAGTCGATATGGTGCTTCTTGAAACACCAAACACTTCGGTTACCTTCGGCACCCACAATACGAGTACCAATAATTTGGCGACGTTCGACTTTACTTAGTTCCGACGTACTGCACTCACAACGCATTTAGGACATTTCACAGATGCCGTTCGTGGTCAAATAAATCAGCGCGACCTGGTGCCTTGGATAGCGTCTACTTTTATGTCGAATTTTTATTTTTGGCCACCCCCTGTATGTGAAGAGGTCTAAAGTGAAATGACCACGGAAGACTAATGTAGGAAATGCAGATGCCAGCGTGAGATTCTTTGGAAGGCTCTGGAGAAAATGTAATTCAAACGCGAAAGAAGTTGATTAAAAAATGGTTTTTCTTTCGGATATTAATACTCAGCCGCCGAAACCCTTTCCAGGTGCCGGCCGCGGTGGTCTCGTGGTTCTAGGCGCGCAGTCCGGAACCGTGCGACTGCTACGGTAGCAGGTTCGAATCCTGCCTCGGGCATGGATGTGTGTGATGTCCTTAGGTTAGTTAGGTTTAAGTAGTTCTAAGTTCTACGGGACTAATGACCACAGCAGTTGAGTCCCATAGTGCTCGGAGCCATTTGAACCTTGCCAGGTATAGTTGACAGAAGAGATACAGAAGGTCCAACGAAGAGCGTAAGTGGATCGTTAAATAATCGCTAGATCGTTATGGAAATTCTCAGCTAACTGTAATTTGCGGACACTAAAAAATAGTTGCGCTTCAAACGTATTACACACACACACACACACACACACACACACACACACACGCACACACACCAAGAGAGCGAATGAGAGAGAGAGAGAGAGAGAGAGAGAGAGAGAATCTTCCACATAGAGAAAATATACGAGTAAATGACAGTCAAATGAGGACAGAGAGATACAAAAAAAAAGTAAGTAAAAGTAATCGCCATAACTGTTACTACATTTATACCACTGTGAGAAAGATATGATAAGCGAGTTGGGGTGGCAATCATTAAATGCCTTCAAGGAAAATGTATGTGGTTGCTTACGGAACTATGGTTGTACCGTGACGTGCACCTCTTCTTCCGAAGGAAATCGACCGCCACGACCGTGTTTCTTCAGGACTCCACAAATACAGAGATCACATGATGAAATATTGGGACTGTATGGAGGATGTGTGAGGGCCTGCCAATAATACTTGTGCAGCACTATCGAAACAACATTGGCAAAATATGGTCGAGCAGTATCCTGCCATAGAATCACGCATTCCGTCAACATTCCTGGGCGTATGCACTTGATGGTGCGCTTCAGTTTTTGCGGCGTTTCCACGTACTGTTGTGCGTTAATTGTGGCGCATTGTCATAAAAAATCAGGAGTAGCGGGACCTTGCAGTCAAAGAAAAAGACCATCATGACTTTTCCGGAGCTGGCGTGCCTGTTCTTTATATAACGCTGCAGACGTCTCGCGGGGAAGCCCTTACGCATCCTCCGTACAGTCGTGACTTCTCCCCATGATTTCCACATTTTTGGAGCTGCAGACGTCTCGCGGGGAAGCCCTTACGCATCCTCCGTACAGTCGTGACTTCTCCCCATGATTTCCACATTTTTGGAGCCCTGAAGAAAGACAGCCGTCGCCGTTGATTTGTTTCGGACGACGAGGCGCACGCAGTCATGATTCCATAGGTAACCGCAGACATTTTTCCATCAAGACGTTGACCGTCTTATCTCTCAGCGGGATTCATGTAGGCTACTTGTTGAGATTACTTTTCAAATAATGAACATTTTACATAATTTTTTCCATATGTCTCGTTCTCATTTGATTGACCATTATATGGGTAACGACACAAGTCTAATAATCTTAGACGCAAATTTTCGATGTAAGTAACTTTCTACGTTAAGTTCTCTGTTGTCGCAGAAGACAAACGGTTAAAGAAAAACAGTTACAACGCAAAATAACACCAATAACGCATAATACAGTAAGCCACAAAAAGCGCCGTACGTAGTATGTGGACGGGGAATATCATAATCGATGGCGCTAACGTATTCAGTTGAATGTACACGATAGTAAAAGCAAAAAGGTCTTACTAACAAAATGGGCTGAAAATGCATGCGTTAAGAACTATGAGGACTTCTTCACGTTTGCTCCTGTGAAACGCATCTCATCTACTGAACAATTGCTCATATCTCTTAAGGTATGCGTTTTAGAGCCCATGTTTGCTTAGACTTTTGTGCTTCTAATATTGGCGTACTTCTTTCTGTACGCCGTTACGCTATTAATTGTGACACTCCAAGCATATATACGTGTGACTGGATTCGTAATTTCTTGTCAGAAAGGGCACCGTACGTAGTAATCGAAGTGATATCCAGCGTTCCCCAAGAAAGTCTTACGTGCCCTCTGCTGTTCCTAATTTACATTAACGATTTAGGAGATAATCTGAACAGCCCTCTTAGATGCAGATGATGCTGTCATTTATTGTCTAGTAAAGCTATCAGAATGTCAAAACCAACTGCAAAATGACTTACGATATCTGAAAAGTGTGCCAAGTGGCAATTGTCTCTCGATAAGGAAAAGTGCGAGGTCATCCACATGAGTACGATAAGAAATCCGTTAAATTTCGATTACGCTATAAATCACACAAATTTAAAGACTGTCAGTTCGACTAAATACCTAGGAATTACAAATACAAATAACTTAAATTGAAATTACCACATAAAGAATGTTGTGGAGAAAGCTAACCAAAAACTACGTTTAACTGGCAGAACAGTTAAAAGATGCAACTAGTGTACTAAAGAGGCTGCCTACACTACGGTTGTTCATCTTCTGCTACAGTACTGCTCTACTTTATGAGATCCTTAGTAGATAGGATTCATGGAGGACATCGGAAACCTCAAAGAAGGTCCCTTTTGATATTATCGCGAATATGGGAGAGAGTGTCACGGATGTGGCAAGCGTGCTGGGATGGCAATCATTAAAACAAAGACGCTTTTCGTTGTGGCGAGACATTTCCACGAAATTCAATCACCAACTCCCTCCTCTTGTATGTGAAAATCGCCATTGTGATGTTAAGCGATTAGTGTATAATGGGACATCAGCTCAACATGTTGTATGTTTTAATTGTATGTCATTTGATTTGTGACATGCTGATGTTCCCTGTCACGTTTTATTTGACTCGAAATCACTATATGACTTCAGTATAGTAACAAGCATGTATAAATGATGTCACAAGATCCGATAATGACGGCGAAAATCTGTTGAAACCGGTCATAGTAATAAAAATAATTGCTAGCGATCTTGGAAAACTTTTAGATCGCCCTCAAAGTAAGGCAAAGTCCGACACTCATAAAATTTGTGAATACTCTTTATAAACTGATATCTCATGCAACTGAGAGTTCGAAAAAATCTGTTGACAAGTGACAGAACAACAAACATTTTTATTTTTTTTTATTTTTGTACTGCCTCAAGCTAATATCAAATATCCTTTTGACAGCCGGGTACAACCCTACAGACGCTTTTGACAGCCGGGTACAACCCTACAGACGCAATTTTTAACACAGGCGAAGTCCGACATCAGCATCTAAACGAATTAGTGTATGTGATGATTGAATGGTGCGGTCCGCTTACCGTAAATGATACGAAAGCTTAGACGAAGTTAATCCAAGTGGACAGTGGTGCTCGCAGTCGGTGGGGTGAGGTAGGCGCATCCTAGTGTATGTAGTTGGGCGCGTGTGCGGCAGATGGCAGGAGGCCATTACTAGGGAGACGGCGGCGGCCGGGCGGCCTACGTGACTGGAATGCCAGCCTCCAGCGGCCAGGTCCAGCTCCAGGCTGTGCCTACAGCCTCCGGTCAGGATTCCACAACGGCCTCGGCGGCGCAGGTCGCGCCTCCAAACAGTTTAGCTGCCGCCGGAGCCGGCGTGCTGACTCCTCGAGCCACCTCGTTCGGACGAATTGTTTTTCTCCTGATGCAGTGCCGTCGTTAAAGAGTTCGGTCCTGTTCTAAATGGCCGAGATTCCTTTCCACTTATCGGTTTGACCACCACCAAAGGAAAATGTATCACGATTAAAAGATTATCTAATCCTATCACTGAAGCAAGGAGGTAATATTGAAGTCACAGATATCAGTCGTCATGGAAATGACGACCATAAAACAACTGACATCCAGTATTTGAAATAAGCCCGCCATAATAGGAATTATAGTTTCTTTCGCTTCACTTACAACCAAATCGTCACTTACAACCTAAGCTAAACCTCGGGGTACACCACAAATCAGTCACAACAACCTATGTTTCAAAAACTAATAGAAGAACAAATCAATATTTTCAGTGTCCTACTTTATTTCCGTTTGCGCAAGTTTGATGTGACATCCAACAACATCATTACGTCACAGATCAAAGACGCCACCTTGCATCACTACGATTAACCGACCCCCACAAGGAGTAGTAGTATCACGATAGCGCTAGTTTTTCCGATAGTAGGGGAAACTGCTTACTTCTGGTTATAAGCGTCATCTTTAAATATATTTGATATCGTTTGAAGTATAGATTTCACAGTTACCACAGCAGCAAGTCAACTGAATGCTTGTTGACAAATTTTAAGCCGGTATGTTTCCATCTAAATGATATTCAACAATAGGGTGTTGCACAATGAAAAATAGGGAAATGAATTCTGAGAATTATCACGAAGCGAAGGGGCAACAAAATGAATGGATCTATGGTGGTAAAGGAGAAATGGAAAGCACTGCTGTTCAGGGCGCAGGCGGGCCAGTCGGAACCGATCGACCGCCGTGTCATCATCAGACAATTGCGTCACGCGGGTGCCGTATGAAGGGGCATAGTAGTCAGCACGCCGTTGTCGGATTTGCAGACCTTGTTGCCAGTACTTTTCACTCAGTTAGCTCCTCAACTGGCGTCACGAGGTTGAGTGCATCCCAATCCAGTCCTCCGACTAAGGAAAAATCCCTGGCAGTTTCGGGAATTGAACCTGACCCTCCACATGGCAATCAGACACGCTGACCTCGCGGCTACGGAGGCGAACGATATGTGATAGGGGAAGACCTAGTAAAGGGGTTTTCAAAAAGATTATCCGATTTGGTGAGATTATATCTTGTACAAGAATAATCATAAGAACTTGGGATGAATTTTAACGTATGCATCGAAAATTAACGCTTACGTTGGCGTCAGTTGTCAGTTACCGACTCATGTGGTGGCTGGTGCAGATCTCTTTCGTGCATCTAGTAAGCTCACTCGCTCATCACGCAATGCGGGCCGATTAGACATGGGGATGACAACTGCGAGAATATTCCGAAAATTTCATTTTTCACCAGGAGGAAACGTCACAGTCCTGGAATGTGCCTACAAGAGCATGTCTTTAAAGTGAGCCGCTTCGAAGTTGGATAGGTAGTAAGAGGTGTACTAATCTGGCATTGAACCGTTTCATTCAGGGTGACCTGAGCACACGCTACGTGATTTTATTGTGGGACTGTGCGGAAGACCGTCTATGTCGCTTCCCTTTCAACGACTTTGGTTGAACTGCGACACTGCTTAGTAACAGCACTGAATGTACAGTACGAGTAGTGGGACCAATGGATGGCGGCGCTAATTGTGTGTAACAGGTTGAAAGTTTGGATTGGACCGGAAGCGTGTGCGGATGGCCAAGGTGATTAATGCCGTTCTAGAAGAGCGGAGCATCCAGGTTCGAGTCTCGGTACAGCGCAAAGTTTCAGCCTTCACCACTAATTTATGTCAATGCCTGTGGGCAGCTGAGGTCATAATTTTTGCTTAATACAATACTGAATTTATAAGGGGCGATCAAAAAGTTTCCGTTCGAAGGCTGCAGGCAAAATCGCCGCGAGCAATGAGGCAATTATACGACCGACGCACCATGTTCAAGATACCGTTTTGTTAAAACACTGTGTCCTGCTGCGTGAAGAAATCCCTACCCGCCTGTTGCACAGCCTCATGTGACAGGAATCGTCGAGCCTTCAAGGCCGTTTGTAAGCGACCGAAGGCGTGACAATCGCATGGGGGGAGATCGGAACCGTAGGGTGGTTGCTCGAGTGTCTTCCGCTTTACGCCGACGTTTTGTGACGAACCGCGATCAGCACGGAACTTGAAGCACCTTTCCATTTGGAGGGATTTGGTAATAATGTCTCCATGGTTCACTTTTCCGAACTACCTCAAGTCGGAAGGACACAGTTGCCACACTAATTCCTTGCCTACATGCAGGTGCTTATATACCTGCATATATACCCGCATCACAGTCGCGCTGCGTTGCATATACGCTGCAACAACGCCCTCAAACGGAAACCTTTTGATCGTCCTTTATACTAACTCCAGATATGCTGGCAAAGGTATGGGAGAATTTGACTAAACATTTGAGAAAGGCCTTTTCTTTTTGTCATTAATTTTTGACTTGTAGTTTGATGTCGCCCACGACGAATCCTCTCTTGTGCCAACCTCTCCATCTCAGAGAAGCTATGACGCCGTACGTCCCCAGATATTTGTTGAGTGTATTCTATCTCTGTCTTCTCCTATAGTTTTTACGATCTGCAGCTCCCTCTAATAAAGTGGAAGTTTTAACACATGTCCTATAATCCTGGTCCTTCTTCGTGTTAGTGTTTTCTATACTTTCCTCTCTTCATCTCTTCTGGCGAGAACAACCCTATGTCTGAACTGTTCACAGTAAACTGCACTCTGCACTACCTTTCTATTCATAACGAGTAAAAAGAAAAAAAAATAATTCAAATGGCTCTGAGCACTATGGGACTTAACTTCTGAGGCCATCAGTCCCCAAGAACTTAGAACTACTTAAATCTAACTAAGGACATCACACACATCCATGCCCGACGCAGGATTCGAAACTGCGATCGTAGAGGTAGCGCGGTTACAGACTGAAGCGCCTAGAAACGCGCGGCCACCAGCCACAAGTACAGCGGAGTAGTTTTACGTAACTGCTCTCATTGCTGCCTGAGGCTAAGTTTAAATCATGGAAGTAGAATCCAATAAAAGTTTTTACCATTTTTACCCGTTACCATGTACAGCTTGCACACATCCTGCACCTCCCGAATAGTGCATGGGGGCTATCGATCACATGTCCTCAGTGACCATGGCTGACACTTGCAACGTAATGAGGACAACGCACAAGTGTCATTGGTTATCAAATACAACAGAGCGACCTGCGGGCTTGCCCAGAATCTGCATTTACGTTGAGTTGTCCATTTCTCGCGGTGTTTCCATATTTTCGTTCAGTCCCTGTATGTATCGTTTAAGAGACAGTGTATCCTACTGCATTACTGGGCAGATTAAAATATAAGATAAAGATATTAAAAAGTTAGAGCTAGATCCAGAATAGAACTCTGACGCAAAACTTCACCCAGCACTGCGCAGCACAGGTATGAGGTATTGAATGGAGTTACTTTTAGTACACGTAATTTTACTGTTGTAAGAATGTCTTACTCTGACCGAAAATATGCACGGAACGAAATTTTTTAACAGGCATTTGTGCGCTTTTAGTATGCATGGAATCTTCTTCTGGCGTTCCACAGCACCAATTTTAATTCACGCTGTATGTTTCTTATGACCAAACAACGCTTAGTTTTGGCAAACGTCTCGTACATGCAAAGAAACCACCTGCGTAGCCAAAGTGAAAGTTAGCCGAATTCAATCCCGGAGGTGCAAGCGATTTTCACCGCCAGTAATTGGCGGACATGAGGAAGAGAGGCGGTGGTGTACGCTTCCTGGTTACCAGAATTGGCGTTATTGTCCTGAATTAAATTCTGTGTAGTTGTGTATGCGTTATGTCGGAGGTAAGTATATTCGAACGTGACCAGATTTTTGGTCACGTGTGGTAGGTGCTTCCGTAACCAAGGCAGCCGAAGTGCTTGATGTTTCAAGAGGCGCCATATCGAAGATTTATACCACATAAAGCGAAAGTGAAAATTTTGTCTGCTAAGTCACAACGCGCACAAACATTATATTTACTGATCGTGATAGGTAGTCGTTGCAACAGGGTTGTGACGATAGCTAGGGAGCCGGCGGGGGTAAATGTCACTGCAGAAATGAATGCCGATCTCGTGAACCCTGTCAGCACCAAAACAACACGAAGGGAGCTAACTAAGCTGGGAACCACTCCAAAACCACTCATACAAAACCTAAATGATGGGGCAATAGAAGGACGTCATTTGGTCACATAAATCTTGTTATACACTGTTTCAAATTTCTGTACTAGATTACGTCCCAAGAGTGAGACGTGGCGTGGGTTCGGTAACGACTTGGGCAGCCTTATGGTGGCATTCCACAGACCCCATGGTTATTCTGCAAGGCCACGTTACTGCCAAGGATTATGGTGCCATATTGGATCTGGCCCACCTCATGATACAACGTTTGTTCTACAATGGTGGTGATGAGTTCCAAGACGCGGAGCCCTGTTCACACAGCCATCATCCAGGACTGGCTTTTTGAGCACCACAAGTCGCCCCATGTCGCTGTTATTGAGCCTTTGTGGTCTGCTTTGGAGAGATAAGTGTGTGATCGTTATCCACTTCCATCATCGTTACTTGAATTTGGCGTTATTTTGCAGGAAGGATGTTTTAAGATTGTATTGAAAACAATACAGATCCGCTTTCTATCCATTCCTAGACGACTGGAAGCTGTTTTGAATGGCAACTGTTTACCTACGACGTGTGTTTTTGATGTTGCCGTACTTTTTTTCCACTCTCTGTATCCTACTATTACAAATTTTTTAACATTGAAAGTAACAATTATTCGTCAGACATGTCAGAAATGTTTATAAAGAATACAAATTAGTTAAAGATAAATTACCTGTCAAGGGACAGAAATTTATGACATGCAGGTATTTAACATAAATGCTACATTCAATAAGTGTGGCCGTCTGTAAAGTTTTAAATGCAGTGCCAGTGACAAAAAATACACAGTCTGCAGAGTAGAGTCTCACACACATCCTTGCGTCAACATTTAGCGACTCACTGCGATCGTGTTTCTCTGATTTCTTCGTGGCACAGCTGCATCCATAATTAACAAGAACAACAAAGAAGCGTGCTACCAATTCTTGCAAAACCATTGGCGGAGTACAATAAATGCAACAGAGTTCGGATATTACCTGTGAAGAAGGTTCTAGATCTACTGGTGAGATAATGTCCTAAAGAAATGTAATGGACGTGAAGTGGTAAGCGTGATAATTGGGCTCGAATGTAGTTGATGAAGTAGTGCGAAGCAATACGCGTAAACGATGTTGCATGGTTGCAGGGAAACTACCTATGATAACAGAAGCAATATTAGACCAAGAAGGAGAAGGGTGGAGTCGGTTGTGTTTAATTTTGGGGGTAGGGGGTAAAACTGTAGAAAAGGGAAGCATTGCTGGCAACGGACGGGAAAGCATGGAGGAAAGTCGTGCATGGAAACACAGTAAACGTTTAAAAGCAAGTTACATCTTTAAAAAAGAGATCTACTGCAATTGGTGTGTGACAGTTAAGAAGCCAGGTACCATGTCATGCAGTATAAAATCAGAAAATAAGAAAGATACGCCTAGATCAAGAATCGAACTCTCAAAACTGCATCCACTGTACTAATTAAGGATTGTTGCAGAGTACTGAAAGAAGATACTTGTCGTAAACATGTTTACAGTATTATCAGATTGCCTTTTCTTGACACTCGTTATCTGCAGAAAGGAATTTTGTTACAAACATTTTTTTGTTGTCAGTACGCAAAGAATCACGCGGTAGCGTCCATTTGCGCGAATTTAGTTTCACCCTATATATTCGTTAGGAAAATGTTTGATGGCGCTTTTTATTTCTACAAGCCTACTACAATTTTATTAGATCAACTTAACCTTCGCGGCTAACCACTTATAACAAAGTTGCACTCAGCATAGATCTCCAGCTGGAAATTGAACCTGTTTCAACGTAGCCTTGACACCTTCGTCATCTTGAGACCATTGACCACTAAGTTTAAGAAACGATAATAGTACTCTGGCTAATAAGTTGGAACTGAAGGGCGAATGGTCGGAAAGTTCCCAATGGAAATGTTTGAATTTCACCGCTGGAACGGACGGCGGTATGTGAACCTACACAATTTACGATCTCCGATCTTTACCGTGACAATCATGTGAACACTGATGCGTGGAACGTGAGGATATTCATCAGAACACCAATCGTAAACTGTCGAGCAAACCGCAGCTCTTACTCAACTTGCACGATGTCGTCGGTATGGATAGTGAGTGGTCCTAACACTTCACTGTCCCAAAAAATGGTTCAAATGGCTCTGAGCACTATGGGACTTAACTTCTAAGGTCATCAGTCCCCTAACACTTAGAACTACTTAAACCTAACTAACCTAAGGACATCATACACATCCATGGCCAAGGCAGGATTCGAACCTGCGACCGTAGCGGTCGCGCGTTTCCAGACTGTAGCGCCTAGAACCGCTCGACCACACCGACCGGCTTCCCTGTCCATCATGCACATTTGTAAGGCTACTTTTTAAGTCTCGACAGCATCGTCTAGTCCAGGGATCCCCAAACTATTTTGGACAAGTGACCCCTTTTCCAAAATGAACTGTTACCTCAGACCCCCGTGGCCATATTACCTACTTTTAAGATCAACCCCCTTATTCTTATTGGTCCGCTAACTTAAAACAGCTGGTACAGTGTTATTTTTCATTCTGACTTAAGTCAATAGAAGAAAACAGAGAGAGAATTAGCAATGCTTTAAGTTTTAAATAAGAACTTGTGTTAATTTAATAGGGGTCGATTTTTAGACCTCGTCGACCCCCAAAATCAGTTTTCGTTTATGTCGACCCCTAGGAAACCGATATCGACCCCAAGGGGTCGATATAAACTACTTTGGGAATCCCTGGTCTAGTCCTTCTTACACTCAGAATTGTGGGTCAATAAACTAGGCACAACTACTTGTGAATCTGAGCAGCTGTATATCCTTTGCGCACAATAATCAAATTACAGCACGCTCTTCGCTACTGGCTGGTGCAATGGTTTTCAAGGCGGTTGTTGTTCATTTTCACACTCAGACAAAAGGCTACTTTATGAAAATAATGACTTCTGTAGATTCATAAACAACAAAAGAATTCACTGCATTCGTACATTTTTTCTGAGCTGCCAATATTAAATAAGCAAACGACCCTTTCTTCTCGCATACTCCTCGTAGTGTG
Organism: Schistocerca gregaria; assembly: GCF_023897955.1. Taxonomy (NCBI): domain Eukaryota; kingdom Metazoa; phylum Arthropoda; class Insecta; order Orthoptera; family Acrididae; genus Schistocerca; species Schistocerca gregaria. Next base: position 460,390,262 of record NC_064926.1, on the reverse strand, counting down.
CGAATAGTCGTTGACTTGTTTGTTACTTTGACGACTGATTTGAAGCCTCTCCCCACGATAGTCTTTTCTATGCGAGCCTCTTCATTTGTGCATAATTTAGTGCAACTTACATCCATTTGAAAAGCGCATTCCAGCCAACAATATCATAAACTTCCTTCAAATCAACAAATGCTATAAACGTAGGCTTGTTTTTCTTTAACCTATCACATAAGTTTTAGGGTTAGTATTGCCTCGAGTGTTCCTACATTTCTCCAGAACCCAATCTGATCTCCTCCGAGGTAGGATCTGCTAGTTTTCCCCTCTTTTGTAAATAATCATTTCATTATTTCGTAACCATGACTTACTACACTGATAGTTCAGTAGCAATCACATCTGTCATTCCAACGGTTTCTTTGAACTTGGAATTGTTACATTCTTCTTGAAGGGTCAAGGGACGTCGTCCGACCGCCGTGTCGCTCTGTCTGCCTTGCGGCGTCGCGCGAATACAGTATGGAGGAACTTGTGGTTAGCGCCGGTGAGCAGCAACTGTTCGATGAAGTTGCTCCTCAGTAGGCATCAAGAGGCTGTGTGTAGCCCGTACCAATCCCTCAGCAAGGAAAAGTCGTTGGCAACACCGGGAATCGACCTGGGTCCTTCACATCGTAGCCACTTACGCAGACAATTCAGCTACGGAGGCGGATCTGAGCTTATTTCGCCTGTCTTATACATCTTGCACACAAGGTGGAATATTTCTGTTATGGATGGCTCTCCCAAGGATCTCAGATATCAATAAATCTTAGGGAAAGCCGTTTTTCACATTTAAAAATAAAGCGATTCTGTTTCGTGAATAAGTTTCTCGAATGGGGCCCATGTCTGATGATGTCACAGGGCCTACAAAAAGCATGTGTTGAACAAATCTGTCCCAGGAGAGGTAAAAGTGAGGTTTGTACTGCCACCTGGGTCAGTTTCACGCCCACTGTTGGGCTACCTCCGCGTGAGTCGTGCAAAACGCCGAAGCACGGCCCAGTCCCTGCGTGGACGCCGGGTTCCTGCAAATGCGTTACGTCACGTCAAGTCACGCCACGTCACGTGCCGTCCTGTCCCGTCACGGGACACCCGCCAAGAATGCCAAGTCGCTCTCGCTGCAATCAGGGCGGGGGCGTCGCGCCCGCTATTATTACGGCAGTGCGGTTCATTAGGCGCCGTCAGGAAAGACTCCCCTCATTATTGTGCCGCCACTGTCTCGCACGTCTTCTCCCTGCAGTCCCCGTTCCTTAATTACCAACTTTACCAATTTGTCGGCTTTTGCTCATAACCCCTTTTCGCCGAGAGCACGCGCGGACCGGTGGCCCCGTTCTCATCTGCACGGGCTAACTGCTTTTCAATTCCGGGGCGCTCGTTTGGGACTGTCTGTTTCAGCTTCTTTCTCTCAAACTTCTCCCCGTCCCTCGCTTCCACCCTTTTCCCCGGCGTTCCATTTTTTCCCCGCGTTTTTTGTTTGTTTTCGGTCCATTCTTTCGCTCTTCGAGCGTTCCGACAAAACGTTCGTCGAGTCGGAAAAGATCAAAACTCGACAGCGGCACCGAGTCGTGTTGGGAGCTGCAGCGGCATATTAGCTGCTAAGAATGCAAAGCGCCGTAATTAACTGGGAAGTAATCTACACAAAACAGCGCCGCTCACGACTGTACGAACGCGGACAGGACCGCGAGGGACGAAGCTTCGCAGTCAGCTCTAGCGAACAGGCACGAACTAGAAAATGAAACCTCACGGAGTAACACGTGTACATAGTCCACATGCAACAGCCTGCGTCGCAGAAAGTCTTCTCTGGGCGCAGGCTCTGAATTATCTCGTGGTCCACGGTAGTCAGAATATTAAGTATCTTTGTGGTAAATGCCAACCATTTGGTGAGTTTCCTCTGACCTGTAATTATATTTTACTGCTGCACCACTCGCTTTGACAGCACCTACTCCTTTCACTTCTGATCAACTCTCCGTTTCGTCATTATGGGAACAATGCCACCTTATCACACAGGTATCTTTGCTAATGAAACAACATAGGAGCATAGGTGCACTGCCATTGGAGCCCTAAGCACGATATAAGTTGGAGAAGTCTCATGAGGTATGAGTCATTTGGTAGATGCTCATGACTGGGTAACTGTGTATCGCCGAATTCAATGAGGAGCAGCACATAGCGCTTGTTTCCTTGTCGTCCATGCATTTCAGCTGGAGCAGCCGCTGAGCTGGAACATGATAAGTCAGAAATTCCGCTCTGAACACGTTAACGGAATCAGCTAAGCAATCGTTTGAAATATTTTAGGGAAACCACGGGAAATATTAACCTGGACTCTCAAATGGGCTTATTAACTCCCGATTCCCCTAGACTGTCTCAACCATTTCGAAACTGAGGATACATTTCAAGCCGAGAATAATTTTCAAACGGGGTGCTGATGCTGTCATTCACGGACCTATCAGCTGAACATTTCCATGCGCCAGGTCTCCTAAAGCTTCTACTGAGAATCCTTATGTTAGACAAGGCACTGCACGGTTTGAGCGCTCCCAAATACTGTTAGGGCAGTTATATGAACACTGTATTAATGTATGGCGATTTTCCTAGATTCAGCGTCAGCTGGCTATGACCCAGTTGAGCACCTAGCTGTTAAGCCCTCTAGAAATGTCTGGACACTTTAAATCCTGTTTCGACGAATCACATCGAGTTTTTGGAAACTTTATGCATTTATTTTTTGTCATCAGCCTTCTAACTGGCTTTATGCAGCTGCCACGACTTCTTCTCCTCACTTACGCCGTCTGTTCATCTCTGAATTGCACTCACATCCAGCATTCTCAATTACTTGTAGGATATATTACAGTTTACGTCATCTCCTGCAGCTGTTAACCTCCACAGGTCCGTATAGCACCATGGGCACTACTCCCTGTTGTCTTAACACACGTCCTGCCATTCCGTCCCTTGCTGGAGGAAGTGTATTCCACGTATTCCTCTCCGATTCTGCAGAAAACTTCCTTGGTCCTTTTTTATTCCACCTAATTTTCGACATCCTTCTACAACAAAACGACTCAAACAATACGATTCCCTTCTTTTCCAGTGTTCTCGTTGTCGTTGATTTACTTCAATACAACTCTGCGCTCCAAACACACAGTCTCAGAGATTTCTTCTTCGGATTAAAGGCAAAGAGACTAGCGGACATCTTTTGGCCCTATGACCTCTTTGCCTGTACTAGTCTGCATTTTATTTCCTCCTTGTTTCGTCCGTCCTGTATTGTTTTACTTCCAAGGTAATTACTTCACTTTGTCCATTTCGTGCTCCCCAACTCCACTGTTCAATTTTATCGCCTGGCCGTTTATTCTACTTCTCGTTACTTTGATCTTCCTACGGTTTACTCTCAATCCACATTCTGTACTCATTAGATCGTTCATTTCATTCCTCAGGTCTCGTAATTTTTGTTCACTTTCACTGAGGATAGCAATGTCATCATCAAATCTTATCACAGATACCCTTCCATCCCCTTTTTCAGTCCCACTTCAGAACCTGTCTGTCATTTCAGTCACTGGTTCTTCGATGTACAATGAAACAGAAAGGGAGAAAGATTCTGTTCCCGCCCTATACGCTTTTTAATCTGTGGTGTGCGTACTGTAAGACCTTCCGTACACACATCATCAGATTATTTGACTTGTCGCTCTAATGAAGCAGGCGAGTGTCAGCAATATGTCTCGTGGTCTTAATGTGGCGTGTTTGCCTTCTGCCGTTAGGTCAGACGATAGAAATGCCACTTGCACGCTTAGAGTAGCAGATTGATGGTGACCAACTTTAAACAGAACTTGATTAAATTTCACACACATTTATTAAAATAATAAAAAGCATAGACATTACGTAACTTGATACTGGATGCTCTTTACAATTGACAATCTGAAGTTCCTTTGGTCTTGGTACGTTAATCTTATTCTCACATATCTCTGATACTTGACAAAGTGTCTATACATTTATCTTCATGGCTATGCACAGGAATATGGTAATCTTGTTAGGCGCAGACTGAAACTTGACTATAGACTGGTACAGACTAATGCAGACTGGTACAGACTGGTGCAGACAAATGCAGACTGACTAATCGGAGGTCTGTCCACTTGTTATAATACCTCGCGCGTTCAGGTATCACTGCGCGAGTGTGATCCGCGAGGAGAAAAGGTTCTACGTTAGCAGCACTCTCATTGGCTGCATTACATATTAATACGCGGATTGGCGGAAGCAGAATTTGGTCCGTCTCTAAGGCAGCGCCATCTCGTAGTGCGGAGACGGACGAGCGCTACGCCTGCGCTGTTGTGCTTAGTGGGGCGCGCTCTAGTGGGAAAGTTGTGTACGCGCTGACTAAACGGGACTATGCACACAACATAATCCAAGCACTTCCACTTCATTTTTGGTTTTCTACTCTTATTATGTTCGTATTTGGACATGTATCACCGACACTTCCGTAATCCTCTGCAGTCTACGTCACGACGGTCTCTGGATTCACTGTAGTGAAATGGGGAGCTAGACACTAGTGGACAGGTGCCTATGATCGAGCATCTCTTTTATTTAAGCGCGGTGCATGTCTGTCAGTTAAAATATTATAAACTATTGCACATATTAATGGTAAAAAGGCGGTGTACAATAATTCGGGAGCTTCGCATGCAGTATAGTATTTCGGTGTCCAGTTTTATACTAAAACTCGCGGTCAGAGGAACACGCCGTCACACATTTACCGCGTCGGAGGCACCCCGCCGTTCACACGGTATAATGAAAGCGTTTCAGGACTGCAGCAGCTCGCCGCTATTAGCGAGCGAATAAATAGCTTTCGTGAGCTTCGGTCTTTAATCTGTAATGGACATGCCTTATGCGAGTCGCGTAGTAGACTATAAGTGAAAAGCAACAAGCCCTCACTCGAATAATTCCCGGTTTATTTTGTGAAAAAGAAGAAAACCTCATGGCCTGTTGTCCGAGAACTTTGTCAGACGGCTACATGCCCAAACCAGTTTTCAATATAATCTCCGTCGGGGTTTTTGTGCCGCCAAGACTAATGGGCAGCACTGTTTGAGAGAGGCACGTGAAAATATTACGCCGAGCTTCAATACGCGCGTAGTTTTAAATTATTTCGTATCTGTAGCGTCATCTACAAGGCATCAATTTGTAGCGCTAGTAAAGTAGCCTTAGCTTTCGTGCGTAGCGAGAACTGTCCTCTCCCGCGCTTGTAAGAGAAACGCGTGCGAGATGTTCCTAAAATGTAAGGCATTATATTCTCAACTCGCCTTGTCGTGGGTACCCTCTGGAATATGTAATTCTTTTACGCTCTGTGTGAATTGCTCGCTTGTTTACGTACTGCCTGCAGGCAAGGCAGCCGCACTGGATTAGAAGGTTAACAAATATCTTCCTCCATTCGCAAACTTGTAGGTTTTGGGCACTTTTTCAGAAGAAGTTAGCTAGTTTCAAATTAAACAGCAACACGCCAACAGTTTACTCACGTAAATATTACAGGTAGCCTTCGTCATGTAGAGGGCTCATCACACAGCTCTACTTCCGGCATATAGCAGAAAATAATGCAAGGAGTAAACAGTAGGAGGCGATATACTGGCGCTGTAGGCACGGTTTTACAGTAAAATGCTTCACTGGCGACAGTAGTCCATAGACCGTGACTGTATCCATACCCAGTTCCAAAAGGCGAAACGGTCAACACGCTGGACTCGTATTTTGGAGAGGCGGGATTTAAATCCCCGTGCAATCACTCACAATTAAGTTTTCCATGGTTTGCTTAGATTGCCGTAGGTGAACGTCGGGCTGATTCTCTTCTCCGTCCTTCTCCAGTCCAAGTTCACGCTCCGTCTCTAGTGACATCGACGTCGTGATATTGAAACCGTCTTTCCTTCAAAGTAAATACTGAAATGATATCTCTGTCATTGCCGCTTCAGCAAGCTTTGCGAATTATAGCCGATATCTGTTGCCTTTTTAATGAAAAATTTACTAGGAAGTATTAGTGATCTACGTTCTTGACATGATCTGAAAGGTTTAAAGGTTGTGACTGTAAACCAAATCTTGAAGTAATTTCAGAGCACTGAGTACTAAAATATCCAGTAGCTTCCATGATTTCACTCTTCTCTATGACATGTTACCAGAAAGTGGCAATGCAGCTGAAATTCTCAGTATAAGGTTAGGGGTGCCAACAACTCAGCTAAAATAAAGTTACACTGTACTCTTTTCGAAAATAAAAGTATTTTTGTTTCCTGTAATATTTCTTGCCAAGTCATAAGGATCCAATCACTTCTGACGCATTTATTGATTGAAAAATTTGTCAACATATTAAGGCTCATGAGTTATATGTGTGAGCAGTGATGGATGTCATCATAGAGGTGAAGGGATTAAGTGTGGTGTCGTTCAGACAAAATAAACAAATTGCATTTTGGAGAGGTGGGTTGAAATCTTCTTACGGCAGTCATTAATTATGAGTTCAGTAATTTTCTCTGGAAACTCGGCCATAAGAGAAATAGTACACTGACGAAGAAAAACCACAACACAAAAAAATTAATGCAGAATTACGAAATTTTGGAAATAAATTTCTCTGTGAAAGATATTTAAGTGATTAACATTGCAAGATCGGAGGTTAATGTACGCGTGAGGTACATTACTACAAATGTGGAATGCTGGTACATTAATAACTGGCGTATCTGCCAGAATGTCGAACGCAAGCACGGAAACGTGTATGCATTGTGTTGTACAGGGGTCGGATGTCAGTTTATGGGATGGAGTTCCATGCTTGTTATCCTTGGTTGGCAAATACAGGGACGGTTAATGCTGGTTGTGGATAAGCTGGAGGTGTTGTCTGATGATATCCCGTACGTTCTCAATTGGAGACAAGTCTAGTGATCGAGTAACCCAAGGCAGCATGTCGACACTCTGTAGACCATGTTGGGAGAGGGTTATCCTGTTGGATAATATCCGATGGAATGCTGTTCATGAATGGTAGCACAGCAGATCGTATCAGCAGACTGACGTACAAATTTGCATTCAAGTTGCGTGTGATACGCACAAGAGCGCTCCTGCTGTCACACGAAATCGCATCCCGATTATTACTCCAGGTGAAGGTCCAATGTGTCCAGCACACAGAGAGGTTGGTGTAGGCTTGCAACTGGCCACCTTCTAACCAATATACGGACATCACTGGCACCGAGGCAGAACCGGCTTTCATCAGAAAACAAAACAAACTCTTCCCTTGCCCTCAGTAAACTCCCGTTGGAAACCACTGAAGCTGCAAATGGTGGTTTGTGGACAGTGGAATGCATGCTACAGGGCGTCTGGCTCTGACCTGTCCTTGAAGTAAACGATTTTTAACAGTTTGTCGTGCCACTGTGGTGCCAGCTACTGTTCAAATTGCTGCTTCAGATGCAGTACGATGTGCCAGAGCAATACACCGGACACGATGGTCTTCCCTCTCGGTAGTGCCACGTAGCCGTACGGAGTCTGGTCTTCTTGCGACCGTATAATCCCGTTAAAACAGCTACCAGCAATCATTTACAGTGGCTAGATTCCTGCCACGTCTTTCTACAATATCGAAGAAGGAATATCCAGTTTCCCGTAGCCCTATTACGCGAACTTGTTAAAACTCAGTAAGGTACTGATAATGGCGTCTTTGTCGCCTTAAAGGCATGCTTGAGTAGCATCAACTCACCATGTCCAAACTCAATGTTAACTAACTCTCGCGACTGTTACAGCGAGTGTTTAAAGCAACCCTGATTTTCGTCCTCATAGTGTCTTTACTAGCACCACTCTTATGTGACTGGCACGAAATGTGCAAAGACGTCATCTTTCAGACGTAGGAACACATCTACCAACTTTTGTAAATGTCGCACACCTCATTCTAGATGTTGCGATTTTTTTACGTAAGGGTATTTAGTGAGTGAAAAATTTAGCACCAGGTTCAACGCTGATGAGTTATATATGTGAGTAATAATGGACCTCATTCTGTTAGACGTCACTTCATAGGGATGCAGGGATCAGGTAAAGTGCTGTTCTGGTATTGGAGAAACAAACTGCATTTTGGAGAGGCAGATTGAAATTTTCTTAAGGCAGTCATGAGTTTCGAATGGTTCGTCAGATACAGTAACCAAAATGCGGTATTGCATATCGACTATTATGATCACTGCTTTCGTGCCAAATGCCACTAGCCATAAGGAGAATTAACAACAGTTCCACCCTGTACCGTGGTTTTCTTTTGCTTGCGACTCGTAATACCCGGCGCGCTAGGTTGGGAGACGGGGATGTCAGCCAGAACCGGGTTGAATTCGCGTGGCGGATTAACGACCACTAAGCTGGTACCATGCCCAACCTGAGTCTGGTTTCTAAGCAGTTTTCCACGCTTATTTAGGCAAGGACTAGGCTGATCCCGAATCTCCGATCCAGAAAGCACGATAAACAAACAGCTAAAAGAAGAGTAGAGACTTAAAACTAAAATAAATTTTCAAAATAGTGTAACAGCGCACCCGTACAATGAAAAAAACGCTAGGAAAGAGAGAGGTCATTTCCTTTTACTCTACGCACTGTTTCTTTGTTTCCTGCAAAAGGTATTAGCAAACCCGTAACCGTTCAGTAAGAGAGTAAGAGACGACGCCAGTTGCTCTGTGCTTCTGTGCAAGAGCTTACAGCACTGGGAGGTCAGTGACAACAGTAAATCGATTTTCTGCTCACCTGCTGTAGTTAAGTGGAAACACGTAGCCATTATAAGTGAATTCGTAATGAGCCAAGAAGTAAGACAGTGGCTAGCCATGTGACAGGCGAGCGCACCATTTCGCATTCCGCTACAGTGACTCGACTGACATGGGTGTGTTCTGATGTCTGAAGTAACGTAACACAGAAGCTGTCGTTTGGTACGGTAATGAGATGTCATATTTCTGCAATGTTCAAGCGTATATATACTACGAGTGGTGACATATACGCATATACTAATAAAATTCCGCTTGAGCTTTGTTGAAGATCCCCGAATAATGCCCTAACCCGTCCGCCGAAAACCTCACTTTGAAATACATGTTACGTAGTGATTTTTTTTAATTGTTGGCTACAATTACTCGATGGCAGCTTTTAGAGGTTTTATAGCAAATAATTATAGACTAACGAGCTTTGATAAAAAGATATTTTGGGGTATAGCACATTTGTATGGATTCTGTTCCCGTTACTTTTGCTTCATACTCTGAGTGTCCCAAAAATTTTGGGTGAAACTCGTGAAGACGATAGAGGATACTAAAATGAGTTTTTTTTAAAGTAGGGAACTAGTGACTGCAGGTGACTATTTAGATTTATTGCCACATTTTACAACATACATCTTATAACTCTAACTTAAGTTCATAGCAGGTGTCCAATGTAACGGCTGCCAGCCTGAATACACAAACGGACAAACGAAAACGTTATGGCAACTGCTCACCACAAGACTGAATGGTGCCAGAAGGAATTGAAGACACGACACGCGTTCAGGAATGTGCACTGCCTGATCAAAAGTATTTGAACACCGCCGTGTAATATGGAAGTGACCAGTAGACGTTACGAGAGATGGACCCACCAGTATAAAAAAGGAACGAAGAGGGTAATGTTGTCAGGACCGAAGGGTCAGGAGAGTCTAGTGAACTAGTCACTGGACGCCGCCAGAGCAACAAATCCATCCCGGACGTTTCCACACTTATACAATTGCTCAAGTCGACTGCTTGCCACGTGGTTGTAACGAGAAAAGGCGAAGGAACAACCACAGCTAAACCAAACCATTCAGACCTCGCATAATGGCGGACAGGGGCCATCGAGCACTGGGGAAGGTGGTCGTAAAAAATCACGCAAGATCAGCAGAAGGGAGCACTCGCGAGTTGCCGGCACTACTGCTAGCAGGCCCACTGGCCGGTACAGTGGCGGCCACCTCCTCATAAGACACTCATTTCTGTGGTTAGTGGCAAGAGACTGTCGAGGCGATGTAAAGAGTGACGTCTCTGGAAACGTGTGATTTGGAGTGGTGAATCACGGTACACCCTATGGCAACCCGATGCAAAGTTTGGGTTTGGTGAATTCCTGGAGAACGTCACCTGTCATCATGCGTAGTACCAACAATGACTTATCGAGGAGATGCTGTTACGACATGAGCGCTTTTATGGTGATTAGATTTTGGTCTTCTTCTTGCGCTTGAGAAAACCGAAATGGCCATCCATCAGTTTAGCCTAAGTGTTTCATCCTCATTCCGCTGATGAGATTCCAATATTGAAATGCAATAAAACATAGCGTTTCATTTGAAAGAAAGCAAAGGTTTATAGATAACCAGTCCGCCTGCTTAGCTGCGTGGTAAAGTGCTGCCGGCCGAGGTGGCCAAGCGGTTCTAGGCGCTTCAGGTTCGAATCCTGCCTCGGGCATGGATGGCGTGTGATCTCCTTAGGTTAGTTAGGTTTAAGTAGTTCTAAGTTTTAGGAGACTGATGACCTCAGATGTTAAGTCCCATAGTGCTCAGAGCCATTTGAACCATTTGGTAACGTGCTAGACTTCCACGCAAGCGAGCCTGGGTTCGATTCCCGGGGCCAGGTTGGAGATTTTCTCCGCTCGGGGACTGGATGTTGTGTTGTCCTCATCATCGTTTCCTCCTCATCACCAGCGCACAAGTCGCCCAATGTGGCGTCGACTGAAATAAAACTTGCACTTGGCGACCGATCGACCGATCTTATCCGAAAGGGGCCTTCCGACCAACGATCCCATACGCACATTCCCATTTTTGTAGATAAGCAAAGAGATTTCGTGTAATGTTTGGTATATGAGTAGAAGTCATCCGTGTTTCTTCCAGTCAATACGTAGATGAGTACTAATGTACGAGTTTGATGTATACATTCTTGCCAGCTATTCTTCTAACAAGTAGAGGCCACGACTTTGGGATCAAAGATTTACTTAAAACTTTGTGCACCTTTAGAAGGTACATCATGCGCAAGTAGTAAAGTGTACTACGCTGGAAATTCCCATAAAATCGCAAGAGAAGTTTTACGCGTCTACAACGTAACTGTTGTATCTGTGCGTAGGTTGCAGTCCATGGCGGTCAAGTCCGAAAAGTTGGAGCGTGTGAACAGGAGATCACCACAAATTGGGCGCGCGAGTCTTGCTGAGTGTAGTGTTTCTAATCTGTGTCTGCACCGTGAATTTTATTATGGCGGATACACATCAACGCTTAAGAGAATTCATTGCCAAATTCGTTGAAATGTATACGAGTCGTACATCTTTGTGGAAAATTAAGAGCGGCGTCTGGTGCCGGGGGATTGCTTATATACTTTCACCCAGCACTGTCCTGTGTCATAATTTTATGTGACAGTGTATAAAGAGGTGGGCGCTAGTTAGTTACGTGTTCCATTAATCAATCTCACGGTAACCGTTACGATGTGCAACGTGTCAGGTGCATAAGAAATGCACACATGAATCAAGGTTCTCTTTTTAATTTTTTTGTTCTAAACAAGTGTGCAGTCAGAGTATCGAGTTCAGCTAATAATGGAAGTGCTGGCAACAGTGCCTTTAGGAACAGGGATCATTATACTTGATTTACTCTCTCTACTACCTAATATGTGGCTCATTACAAGAGCGATTTCGAGGTTAACTGCAGAATTCACTGCCACGATACTAGAAATAAAAAAAAGTGGTTAGCGTTCGAGCTGTGTAAACTTACTGTGTATGAGGCGACGTTTAGACTCCTGCTCAAACCTAATTTTTAACCTATAATTTTCCCATCACTGGTCATGTTATTTAATTTATATGACATTTGAGAGATAATATAATTTAAATAAAACGCATGTACTTGCATGAAGTTTTAGTGAGTTTCATGTTATTTAACTACTTGCTATTTTTAATTAAGTTTCATTATTAAAACAGACATATTTATAAACATCGACAAGTAAATGAAGAAACGCATCGAGTTTACCTGAAAATGTCTGCCTGTTGTGAATTGTGAAATCCCTTAACATGCAGTCTGGTAAGGTAGCCGGAATTATTTTGCACCTCGACGCTTCGAGCTGCAGACACGGAGGCAGGCCCCATTTGGCTGGTAGCCAGCGTAACGGTGAGAATGACTAGTGTAGGTGCAAATTTTTTGAATATCACACAATTTACAATTTTAGTACAGAAATGAAGGTTTGAGCAGGAGTCGAACTGTCGCCGCATTAACGTTCGCCTTACGAAGCTCGAACGCTGACTACTTGACCATCATGAACTCTAACGTTCGACACCTACGCACGCTTACATCAGTTACATAAGACAGGCGTTAAACTTGTCTTGCGACTTTCTTGGAATTGCCCGAGTAATGCACCTTACTACTTGCACATGTTGTTGTTTTAATGGCCTATTAAAAGCTGTACGAAGTTTAAAGTAAATCCGTGATCCCAGCGTGTGGCCTTCCCTTGTGAGTATTGTAATTGCAGAGGTGTTCACGTAACTTTGTCCAAATCCTATAGAGAATGATTGAATGTGTTTTTTTGTTTCTGTTTAAGCTGCTTTTGTTCGTTACAGTTTTCTGGTTTCTGTTATTGTCAGGGACTGCCTGAGGAAGTGCTCCAGGGAAGTATCTTGGCTCCACTCTTGTTTGCGTTGAATCTTTACGAACTGGCAGACGGTATTCATAGTAACCTCACACTTTTCGCACAGAAGGCAGTGATCTACAGTAAAGTACTATCTGAAAAATCTCCACAAACGTCCAAACAGATTTTGATACGACTAAAAATCCGCGCAAAAATTTTGGCAGCATCCTGGAAAAAGTCTAGAAAGGAGACTGTTTAGTAATACTTGTACGTCCCATCTTAGAATGTTGCTCAAGTATGTGGGTCTCATCTCAATTAAGATTAACCGGGAATATTTAACGTATGCAAATAAGGGTGGCACACATTGGTCACCGGTTTGTTTGACTCACGAGAGCGCGGCACGGAATTGCTCAAAACCTGAATTGGCAATCGTGTGAAGATAGACGCCAATTGTAGAGAGAAAATGGAAAACTTTACCAGTGATATTGTGTCCTCAGCACTCTGTTACATCTTCCATTCCCTTTGTTCCAAGGGCCAAATCACGTATAAAATGCTTCAAACATTCAATACCAGATGGTGCATGGTCTTCGTGCCAAACACTGCTTCCCTCTGGAGTTCCATGTACCATGCTTCAGAGTCTACGTGCCGCAAGATTTACACAAGAGTATTGAATCGCCTAAACTATGAACCATTTCCATGTAATGCCAATGCCTAAAACTGACTTCTTTGATTTTGAATATACTGCTGAAACAGCGTTGTCAATGCAGGCGTGTTAAGTCTCTAAATGCAGTATGAGCGAAGTATCTCATAAGAATCCATCTGAAACAGTTATTAAAAATTCTTACTTTCGATCTGCAGTATGGAAAAATCCCATTGTGTTCAAAAGAGGAAACACGAAGATCCTATGCAGTACTTCACCTGAAAGACCAGCCAGGTTTATAGCTTGCAAAACAGAGAGACCTGTTGACGATGAGCCGGCCTGAGTGGCCGTGCGGTTCTAGACGCTACTGTCTGGAACCGAGCGACCACTACGGTCGCAGGTTCGAATCCTACCTCGGGCATGGATGTGTGCGATGTCCTTAGGTTAGTTAGGTTTAATTAGTTCTAAGTTCTAGGCGACTGATGACCTCAGAAGTTAAGTCGCATAATGCTCAGAGCCATTTGAACCATTTTTGTTGACGATGTTGCCATTTCTCCTCAGCAGCACAGCGAGTTTTGAGGTAAACTTTGCAACATCTAATTCCAAGACTAGAATTGTGTAAGAAATAGATGTCAACATAGAGAGAATTTACAAACGGCAACACGGTCCGTTGTAGGCTGTACGTTAATGTTCTTTATTTAGTTCTGAATTCCGTCGACATGTATTTATAGATTATGGACTACGGTCATATATGTGTGATCATACATGAATTCGAAAGTTAAACAATATAAAACGTGAAGTAGGCCTACATAAGCTGATGTCACGCATAAGCTTGAAAATGACGCAAAGTCGAAATTAGCTAGTCCCACGAAGCAAATAAAGAACAACAACATAGAGCCTACAAAGGGCCACGGTTTCATTCGTAAAATAGTAAGAGCCCATGGACCCATACAAAAACTAAATTTTTTTCTGAGAGACGTTTTTCATGAATTTAATTTTGTTATTCTCTTGTAAAAAATGAAGAAGAAATGACAAAAGGTCTGTCTGTACATGTATTATCACAAATATAACCTAGTGCCTCTGTATTAATGGCACATGGAATAAAAACTATCGTACTGTCATTAAAAGCCAGTCAGTCTCGCGGTATGGGGCTTAGGACGTTCTTAATATATTTTCATTGTGTAATATGTCTCATTATATTTTGCTTTCCTGAGGTGGGCAGCATAATTCTGTGTGTCAGAATCCCGTCTCAAGTTTTTTGACACAAATGGTTTATGTACAAATAGACATACATTACTTTTTGATTCTGGTGACAAAAGTGACATTTTGCACGTAGAACCTTTCCCGCTTCAACTCATCAATTATCGCGCAAAACCATAATTACAAACTTTAAAAAGTCAGTATTTGGTGAAGAATATAGAAAATTTTTTCAGGCCTCTATCTGTCACCCCCGCATGGAACCGCGAAGCCAAGATTATACTGATTACAGGACGCACATACGTATTTAAGCAGTATAGAAGAAACCCTAAAATGTGGTACCATGTGAAATATCCTCTGTCATGCACTTCACTGTGGTTTGCAGAGTGTGTATATGGATGTTGATTCATACCGGGTTGGTGCAGAAGTTCGTAGCGTTTTTCCATAAGTTTAATAAACACGACACACTTAACGGAGACTTTAGTCACCGGTAATATATTCTACTTCACTATTTACAACAATCTTCCAATGTAACTTTTCGATTCCGCGACTCTACAAATAACGTAGTTTTGAGGCGAAGAACTCGTCGAGCTGTGTTCGGAGCCCATTTTCATCCAGAAAGGAAGTTTCTTGAAGGGTGTTCGATAGAGAAGGCGCAAGATCAGGTGAATAAAGTGGGTGCGGAACGACTTCCTAAACCAGCTCCTCTTATAGTGTTTTTGTGACTACCAGAATGTAAGCTGCCTTTATTGTGGAGTAGCATCACCTCACAAAGTCTTCCTGGTCGTTGTTCTTGGGCTGCGTCTACTACACTTCTCAGTTGTTGACAGTAAATGTCAGCACTGATGGTAACATGTCGGGCAAACAGTTCGTAGTACACCACACTGTCGCTGTTACACCATATACATAATATCTTTTATCGATGCGCAGAGCGTTTTGCAGGGGGAATTGCTGCTTTTTTTGGACTCAGCGATTCCTTTCCTTTCTTTATGTTAGCATAAAGACACCATTTCTTGTCACCATTAACGATACAGGATAGGAATGGTCGGTCTGCGTTGTTCACGAGTCAATTCACGATGAGCAAGCAGAAATGCAAGTATGACGACACCCGATTTTTGAATCTTCCCCATTGCACGCAAACATCGCACGTTGGTGGAATGATCACAGTTCATCACATCTGCAGCTCTCGAGTAGTCTGATGTGGCTCATTGTGGATTAATGCGTTAAACGATCTTTATCAAGCCCCAAAGATATTCTTCGGCGTGGAGAGTCACTAATGTCAAAATGATCCTCTTTAAAACGAGT
Source organism: Schistocerca gregaria (assembly GCF_023897955.1). NCBI lineage: Eukaryota > Metazoa > Arthropoda > Insecta > Orthoptera > Acrididae > Schistocerca > Schistocerca gregaria. Next base: position 460,374,596 of record NC_064926.1, on the reverse strand, counting down.
GTACTCTGTCCAGTGGTATTATTTCCAGATGTCCCTGGTCGCCTCCGCTGCTGTCACCCCTCTACTGTACTCAAACAGAGGAATATGACGGAAATGTTCCTATTTCTCCAGTTAGCTCTCCATTTTCTAGCGTCCACAGCTCCATTCACTATATCAAAATGCCAAAATGACAATATGTAAACACAAACAGAAGCAGTAAACTACAAATATAAAATGACGGTCGATAAATAAACCCATAGGACCTTAATATCAACATGCAAAACAAAAAGTTCCGAACTCATGCATCAACCTAATATGTAGTAATGCACGGATACAGAATGAGAGATTCGGTGCGCTTACTTGTGATAGCTGCAGCGCAAAACGAGCTCTGTGATTTATACTTTGGTACAACAACTTGGTGCGCCGAAGTGGCTAGCGGGAAGCAATCTCTTAGCGGTGTGAGGTGGTGGTGTGGAGACGCCAGCCAGCGTGGCCGCTGTCTCTTGCGGCGCAGCCGATCCCCAAGAGATGGACTCTCGCACCAGCGCGGCTGCTCGCAAAACGCCTTCCATTTTCCAAATAATTCCCCCTGAAAAATATAAGAGCTCCTCCTCGCAGTCCCGTTCCGCCCGTGCGCGTATTTCCCGTCCCTCTTTCTGTTCCCGCAGAAGTTGGCGCCGCGAGGCTCACGTTCCCTGGCGCCTTCCCGCCTGCGGGAGCTGGCCATGAAACTGTAGAATTTACTGCATCGGAAAGAATGCCACGCGCGAAGGGAAAAATGGCCGTGGTCGTTGGTCGCGGTGAGGAGAAGGCAGGGAGGGGAGGTGGGGCGGGGGGGCTATCGGACTCGGATGAGAGTGGCGATGCGGGAAGGCGTGCTTCTGGCTCTGGGGGCTGCGGCCGCCGAAGGAAGACGTACGGGCGCGCTGGATTGTTCGAACAAAACGGCGGAAGACAAGCCGCCACCGGCAGAGGTCCCGAGGGCGCTGTAACACACTCCCGTCCCGACCCGGTCCAGCGCCTCTCTCTGTATTGTCCGTCGCAGACCGCCTACCCACCAGAAGATACGGACGTCCACCGCGACAAATGTCGAAGGTAGAGACGCCACATACACCTGAGGGTTACGAACTAGAGATCAGAAACGGAGTGAATTCAAGATCAGTGTTGAGGATGGCTATCTTACAAATGAAGAAGCCATTGTTACGTCAGTGCCATACTGGCTTCCTTCTTCCCCACTGTGGTTCTGCGAGTATGACGAGGCTGAGAACGGCACCACTGCGAGCGCTTCATATCCGTCGACTGGTTCTCTCTTACTGAAGCATGCAGGGGTATAAGGCAAGTCGTGACTGGAGTGTCGTGCTGCTGTGATGTACGGCCGATATGCCGAAGTGACTGAATGTCCATATCTACATCTACATCCATACTCTGCAAGCCACCTGACGGTGTGTGGCGGAAGGTACCTTGAGTACCTATAGCGGTTCTCCCTTCTATTCTAGTCTCGTATTGTTCGTGGAAAGAAAGATTGTCGGTATGCCTCTGCGTGGGCTCTAATCTCCCTGATTTTATCCTCATGCTATCTTAGCGAGATACACGTAGGGGGGGGGGGGGGGGGGAGAGGGGGGGCAATATACTGCTTGAGTCCTCGGTGAAGGTGTGTTCTCAAAACTTCAACGAAAGCCCGTACCGAGCTACTGAGCGTCTCTCTTGCAGAGTCTTCCACTGGAGTTTATCTATCATCTCCGTAACGCTTTCGTGATTACTAAATGATCCTGTAACGAAGCACGCTGCTCTCCGTTGGATCTTCACTATCTCTTCTATCAACCCAACCTGGTACGTATCTCACACTGGTGAGCAGTATTCAAGCAGTGGGCCATCAAGTATACTGTAACCTACTTCCTTTGTTTTCGGACTGCATTTCCTTAGGATTCTTCCAATCAATCTGAGTCTGGAATCTGCTTTATGGTTCAAATGGCTTTGAGCACTATGTGACTTAACAGCTGAGCTCATCAGCCCCTAGAACTTAGAACAACCGCTTCGGCCGGCCATAGTCATACAGTTATACTACATACTTACAGAGATATACACATAAACAATCATACATACAAATACATACATACACACACATACACACACACAAACACACACACATTTCAACATCATTCCTCACCTGAAGAATAAGTAAAGCCATTTGAGTCAAATATTTTTAGGTTCGTTAGTACATGGCAAGAGCAAGTCGTTAACGCATTTTCCCCCTGGGCAGCAGGTCAGGTGTTGAACTGTGGACACGTGGGTGCAAAACGGTTAGTCTATAGCGACAGGTGTAGTCCACTTGGTGGTTCAGTGCAGTTGAATGGAAAACATCAGGTAGTAAATTATCTAGCGTGTTTGTGGGAAGATGGTTAGATGCAGAGAAAAAGCAACACTGATGTGTACATATGAAAGTACCATATATAAAAATATCTGCACTAATACCTGCAACAGTGCAACATAAACGACTCGTGCGACAGAAGCGAAAGTTGGTAGGCGTGTTTCTACATCAGAAAGATGACGTCTAGTAAAACTTTGCGCCAGTCGCAAAGAAGCAGCGCTAGTAGCGCCTCTATGGGAACGCTTAAATACACATTGTAGCGCTCGTGAGCGTTGATTACCTTTGAGATTGGACGTGGTGAGTTGATGCTACTCAAAAATGCCTTTAAGGTGACAAAAATGCCATTATCAACACCTCAGTGAGCTAGAACGAGATCGTGTAATAGGCGTACGAGAAGTTGGATGTTCCTTCTGCGCTTAGAAAGATTTGGCAGGTATGTAGCCACTGTCCGTGGTCGCTGGCAGCAGCAGTCACGAAAATGTACGGTCGCCAGGAGACCGGGCTACGGACAACCACGTCGCGCTAACTAGAGGGAAAACCATCGTCTTCGGCATATGGCTCTCGCTGATCGTACTGCATCTGCAGTGGCAATTTGAGCAGTAGCTGGCACCACAGTGACACAACGGAGTGTTACAAATCTGTTTCTTCGAGGACAGCTCCGAGCCAGATGCCCTGTGGCGTGCATTCCAATGACCCCAGACCACCGCCATTTGCGACAGTGGTGTCAAGGAGAGCTTGTTGGAGGCCAGGATGGAAGTTTGTTCTGTTTTCTGATGAAAGCTGGTTCTGATTCGGTACCAGTGATTGCCGTGTGTCGGTTAGAAACACACTGACATTAGAACACCGAGAAAGAGCTGCATCGCTTGAAAGGCGTCAATCAGTTCGCCCCTCACATAGTTTTATAGCTTTGGTTTATCAAGTTCGACAAAGATCTTTTTCCTGACTGCATTTGTTCATGTTTTCCACGCTCATAATTTCCATGCCAGAGAGGAAGCTGACGCCGGGGACCTAAACTGTGTATTTTTATTCTCATCTTAACTACAGCTGGTAGTCAGTACAATATTTACCTACAGGGATCATTGCCCGTTTTGAATGAATGTAGGTGTAACCACAAATGCAACCAACTAGGGAAATTCATGTGGAGGTTTTCGATTTAACTTTGCAATTGTAGTGTGGAACGTCAGTTGAATGTAATAATCGAAAACAGCTATGATGTCGACAGTCTGTCGCTAAGCTCTGTCGCCATATTCGGCAGTGCGTCCCTAGACGTGCGGCCAAGCGAGTGCACCTTTAGAATCCAGCATTGGGACGCCGTCTTCAGAATTTCAGAAGTGGAAAATTTTAGGCCTAATGAACTGGGCATGGTCTCTCGTATCTTCTGATTGGGGGAGACGCGTGCTCTTACTGTCAAACTCACCTTGGTGATTGGTCAGTGCGCCCTCCCAATAAATGTTGCTGGTATAAACGGCACCCGACCTCTGAGAAACAACTCGCTTACAAACGATTACGAATCTGAGTAGGCAGTCTGTGAGAAATGCAAATTCAGGTATAGCCACTCGTTAACTGATGACTTTCACATGTCCTCCGTCTTTTGGAAAAATCTGCGAGGTCTAGGAATTGACAAACCTCGACCTCAGCTGAATCTCTAGTTCCTACTGAAGGTCTAAATCAGTCTCTAATTTAGCACCGTATAAGGCCACAAACCAACGATTTCCTAGAAGCAAACGAAACTTGTTTTCTGCAGGCGGTAAGCGTTAGTACAGTCAGAAGTTTATTGCGCAAATTCTTTCGACAGCTGCAGAACACGACAATATTACAATGCAAATGAACAAATACCTCGTCCATCCATTACTGCCCATAATGACGGACACTTTAAACAATTCTCTGACTTTCAGCTCGTTCCCAATAGTCTGGGAAAGTGACTCACAAAACCTCTACCCAGAAAGGAATATGCCAAAGAACATTCTGACTACATGCCCATTTGCATTCTATCAGCCCTCTCTAAGCCTCGAGAATATATAGTTCACGATAAGCTTACCAGTTACGTAACATCGCATAACCTTGTGGATGGAAAACAATCTTCCTTCCCATAAAATGCAGCACGACTATTGCTCTTACAAAAGTAAATGACAAACTATAAAATCTATAACAACTAAGAGACAACCACTATGTGCTTTTCTTCAAGTGCTGTACAATGGTTCCACTCGTGCCATGCATTCCGCCAACATTGTGTAAAGATCAGAACAAGCAGGTCACATTGGAAGAATGTAGTGTCACTGGTCCCACAAGAATCAGTATTCGGCCCATTACTGTTCTCATGATGTGTCGACTATTATCTTCCGTTGCAAATATTATTTATAAGGTGATGACCTTTAGTTATACTTAAGTGGAGGCCCAACAAATCTGCGCACAGCCATCCAGAAGGTAAGTACTAACTTACTTTAACTTACTTTATCATAATGGGCGCAGGACTTAGGTTGGAAACTTAACCCACTTAAAACGCAAGAAACCTTAGTCGCTCACAAAAGAACTGTTACTCCATAGTTTAGAGAATCTCACATCCTTAATCCTAAACAGCACAGCAATAACCGTATCTTCTTCTGTAAGAAATTTAGTGATAAGTCTGGGCCATCACTTAGACTAGATTCAACATACAACTGAAGTCTGTAAGAAGGTGTCAGCATAACTTCATCCACTGCAGAAATACAAAAATGTGTTTCCTTTCGAGCTTAAGAAGAAACTCGTAGAGTCATTAATGCTCCCCATCCTTGATGATGGTGATCCTGTAGTCCCGCGACTTTCGTAGGAGAGCTCACGTCGACTGGAAATGGCGACAGTGCTTTTGTGCGAGACATTTGTGATGTAAGCTAGTTCGACCATATCACTGCTTCCTATGAACAATTGTCTTGGCTACTTGCCGAAAAGCGTAGAGATTATCATACTCTGCGTTTGCTGTATCGTATTCTTACTCACAGCACTCCTTTCTAGCTGTCGTCAACCCTCACATCACCATCTGAACAACACAGCAGAAATACTTGTTCTCAGAAAAGTAAAACCCTCTCTGTACTACTACACAACACAGCTACGTTCTCTAAATAATTTTGTGTATCAGGAACCCGCCTTCGGAGCAATCTTCCTCAAAAATATCTGAGAAATTAAAATTGCTTTAAACTTGTGCTGACAGCTACTGGGACACCTTCTGCCACAATAGCTACTTTTTCTGCAACTCACTCTTGTCAACTCTCCCTTCCCTGCCACTTTTCCCTCTCCTTGAATACGGAGTTCTCTATAAAATTCTCTTTTTTCCCAGCAGCCATTGTCAATTTCATTTCAATTTTCTCCTCTTTCATTTTCCTTTCCAATTCTTTTAATACCAAACAAGGCTTCAAAAGGGATAAACTAATGAATATCATTCTTAATGCTTCTATTTTATTATTACTGTTGCAAATTATTGCTTTTATTAATAATGTAAATTATTAGTATTGAGTAATAACTAATCAGTATCATTATTAATACCTTCGTTATTTTATCGTTACTATTATTATTGTTATTATTACCGCCAATTATTATTTTTATTAATAATGTAAATTATCATTATTGTGATTGTTATGTAATATTTTGTTTGTTTGTATTCTTCCTGGCCAGATGTAAGAGCGGGCCCTAAGCCCCTCGCCTGATGAGCTAAATGGGGAATACCTAAATAAAATAAATAAATAAATTCAGATCGAACCTAATTTTGTCCTTAAAAAGTCGCGATTCACTACATGTATCGTGTGCCTACTTAACTTTGAAAGTTGTTTCACTGTGAGTCACGAACTGGCTTTGACGATTCATTTATTAATGGAATGTGGTGAACTTTGCTTTCGATTAATCGGTGAGTTGAATCTTTATGCGTGAATAGAGTTGAATCTTTATGCGTGAATAACTGTGCTCCCATATTGCATTTCCTTAATCCACAAATCATTGCTGACCGACAATGATCAGCACGCTACTGTCGTTAGCTGACACGGAGCCATAGGGTCAGCGTTCCATGCAAATGCAGATTCAGGAGTACGCTGTACCTATTAAATAAATGTAATTATCTGTCACTGTCAGAGGGCGAGCGATCTCTATTATCAGTGTAAAAAAGCTTCCAAAATAGTTTTATTCACCAGATCGTAGTTGTAGTTGATACATGTCCTGAATACTAGTTTCAGCAAAGTTGTATTGCTATCTTCAGTTCATCGGATACGTGAACCATGAAATCACTATGTGTGAAAAATAAAAGACATAACTGTATCAGGAAGGCAAAAAAGTGTCAACTACAACATGTGGAGCAGATACACCGCTGTCAGATGTGTGTATTTTGCCGAAGACAATTATCAACATACACACGCATTACAGCAGTGTATGTACTCTACATGTTGTATTTGACACCTTTTTGCCTTGCTGATACAGTTAGGTCTTTTATTTTAGTGAACTTAGTGTTGGATGGGAGGGTATTTCCTGTGAGTTTACCTCCAAGTTTTAGATGGCCAGATGGCAATGTGTCACACATAGGGACTTTGTAATTGACGTATCCAATGAACTGAAGATGTCAATAGAACTTCGCTGAAACTAGTTATCAGGATATATATCAACTGTGATCTGGCTAATGTGACTTCTGTTTTGGAAGCTTTTTTACATTGTTAAATAAATGTTCATTGTGCAGCTACTTAGTTCGTTAAACTTTGCCAGAAAGTGTACAACAGCAAGCTATTCCTCCCCCTGTAATATCTAACCTCATGTACACAGTGAGAGAAAATTACTTGAAATGTTTAGTAAAGTGTAAATCCATATTGATCGTTCTGGAGTTCACTAATTACATTTCCGTCTTACAGTTTTCCCCTTAGATTAGAGACTAGGGCTAATAATTAATATTCACGAAACTTCTGACTATCTGGCATTCAGGGCCAGGTAGATAATCTTGAGTAGGCTATTTGTGCAAGCGACAGCTCTCAGCTACAGAAAGTCCTTGGAATGAGGCGAAAGTCACCACCAAACAAAACAAACGCAGGGAACAGAGGGGATTACTTTTACATTTCATGTCCGTATTATGTTGTAAAATGAATTTGTTAAAAATCTTTCACAAAAGAAGTTTTATAAAATCTTTCATGATGTAGAAAGTGGTTATTACTTTCATGAGATATAAAAATTTTTTCAAAGAAATTTGATACTGTAATAGGAGCTTAAGATAAAGGACATGTTTTTGGGTGCCGCAAGGTTCCAATTCCGCGTCCTCCGTCCACCTCTCTAATCCCCGCGACAGTCTTTAATCACGTTTTCTGCGATTTCCCTAAATCATCGCTAAGTCATTTCTTTTAGAGTGTGATGGACTATTCTGTTCCTTATAAATATCCAACTCTGTTTTACCTCATAGAAATACCATGTGACGGTAAGTGTAACACTAACTTCTTACTTATGTCAAACTGAAGTTACATTCTTTTACAATACGCTAAAAATGCGGTATCAGTGAGGTGTTTGAACGATGTCAGAATCGCTGAGCTTCTGCCATAATTAAATGTTTCTTTCCAAACGAAAACTCTTGCCTCATTAGACCATATGGCCCGTCTTCATTCGGTTCACGGAGGAGGAGTCGTTAACTGCTGGAGAACAGCGCAAAAAAAAGGAGAAACAAAAACGGAAATAAAAGAAGAAAAAGGTGCTGTAAGGACAGGGCTTAATAAAGACTTTAAAATTAACGACGAAAGGGCGGCCGCCCCGCGAGGTCCCGGCGTATTTTATAAACATAATTTATGGCGTCATAAAACTCTCATAAGTAGGAATAAGTGTTAGTAAAAGTCGGGCTAGCTTTTCATGCCAGGTGAGGACATGAATCACGCGGTCCAGTTACGATATTTAATGAAGGCATTGCGTGGCGTGGCGCGGTGTGCTGCGGCGAGAGCGGATGGCCGGCGGAATCCTCGCCGCGGCGGCAGATCAAATTAAGGGCCCGGGACGCCGCCGAGTGGCACGCGACGCACTCTTCAGCGCATCGTCTGCCTCCGCAAGCTGCTTCCTCTTGTAAATCCCCACAGACAACGTCTTCTCCCTATACCCTTATACTCTGCCTCTCCGTTCACTGCCAATAATGTAGGGGTACCAGAATTAACCTCCGCCACACGTCATAAGGTACATGTAAATCTACAATGCTAGGCCAAATCATTATGACCACCTACTTAATCTACGTCCGTACTCCGGCAGCCACCTCACGGTGTGTGGCGGAGTGTACTTTGAGTATCAGACTCACTTCCCCATCTTCCTGCGCAAGTCGCGGGAAGCACGATTGCTGGTAAGCTTCCGTATGGTCTCCGATCTGTCAGATTTTATCCTGGTGGTGTTTTCACTAGATACACACTGAGGTGACGAAAGTCATAAAAGTCATGGGATACCTCCCAATAGCGGGCCGGAGTGGCCGTGCGGTTCTAGGCGCTAGAGTCTGGAACCGAGCAACCGCTACGGTCGCAGGTTCGAATCCTGCCTCGGGCATGCATGTGTGTGCTGTCCTTAGGTTGGTTAGGTTTAAGTAGTTCTAAGTCTGGGGGACTGATGACCTCAGATGTTAAATCCCATAGTGCTCACAGCCATTTGAACCATACCTCCCAATATCGTGTCGGATCTTCTTTTGCCCCGCATAGTGCATCAACTCTACATGACATGGACTCAACAAGTCGTTGAAAGTGCCCTAGAGAAATATTGATCTATGTTCGCTCTACAGCACCCCGTAAGTGTTGCCGGTGCAGAGGTTTGTGCACGAACTGACCTCTCGATTGTGTCCCATAAATGTTAGAAGGGATTTATGTTGGGCGATGTGTGTGGCCGAATCATTCGGTCGAATACTCCAGAATGTTCTTCAAGACAATTGCGAACAATTATGGCCCGGTGACAAGACAAAATTGTTCGAGAATGTGAAGTCCATTAACAATTTCAAATCGATTCCAAGTAGCGGAACATTACCATTTCCAGTCAACTTTCGTTTCAATTGAAGCAAAAGCACCAGCCCATTCCATGTAAACACAGATCACACCCTCGCGGTGCCACCATCAGCATGTACAGTGCCTTATTGACAACTTGGGTCCATGGCTTCCTGAGGTCTGCGCCACACTTGAACCCTACCGTCAGCTCCTATCAACTAAAATCGGGACTGATCTGACCAGGCCACAGTTTATTAGTCGTCTAGAATACAACCGGTACGACCACGATCCCAAGAGAGGCGCCGTGGCAACCCGTGTCGGTCGTCTGCTGCCACAGCCCATTAACGCCAAAATTCGCCACGCTGTCCTGGTGGACACGTTCGTCGTACGCCCCGAATTGATTTTTGTGGTTATTCACGCAATGCTTCTTGTATGTTGCCACTGGCAAATCTACGCAAATGCCTCTGCTATTGGTCATTAAGTGAAGACCGTCACCGGCCGTTGTGGTCGAGCGGTTCTTTGCGCTTCAGTCCGGTACCGCGCGACTGCTACGGTCGCAGGTTCGAATCCTGCCTCGGGCATGGATGTGTGTGATGTCCTTAGCTTAGTTAGGTTTAAGTAGTTCTAAGTTGTCAAAAATGTTCAAATGTGTGTGAAATCTTATGGGACTTAACTGCTAAGGTCATCTGTCCCTAAGCTTACACACTACTTAACCTAAATTATGCTAAGGAGAAACACACAAACACACACATGTCCGAGGGAGGACTCGAACCTCCGGCGGGACCAGCCGCACAGTCCATGACTGCAGCGCTAAGTTCTAGGGGACTGTTGACCTCAGATGTTAAGTCCCGTAGTGCTCAGAGCCATTTGAACCATTTTGAAGGCTGCCGGCTGCTGCGTAGCCATCGTGACAGATAATGGTTGAAATGTGGTATTGCCGGCACACTCTTGACTCTGTGGATCTGGAAATGCTGAATTCTCTAACGATTTCCGAAAAGGAATATACAGTGCGTCTAGTTCCAACTACCATTCCAAATTCAGAGTCCACGTGCTACCATAAGCACGTCGAAAATCTTTTGTGCACGCGAGACTACCGTCATTATTATATCTGGATATCGCTATTCTATTACTTTCGTCACCTCAGTGTAAATCTGCACTGTTTCGCCAAATCATTACGTCATCTTGAGTATTAATAAACTGCTTCATTTTTACATCACTACCGGTTTCATGACACTAAGAGCCACATCTTCACGTGAAAACCTTTACAACAACAAATCCAGAAGGAATAAAAACCTTGAGACATCCACTGATATGAAAATTTCTAAAATTATTCTAAGATTTTTTTAAAAATTTTAAAGAACTCTAAAATTTTTTAGAGAAGAGTATTACGATATTTATACCTTAAAAATTAGAGCTAAAAAGCTCGGAACTTTGTACGCTAGATTCGTTGTCTGTCAGAATAAAACAGCGCTAAAAGGCGGCATGTCATTGAATGACAGTCGGACACATGAATTCCAGTCGAATATGGTGGTTGAGGCACAAACAAATTTTGCAAAAACAGACTTTATGTCTGATGGGATAGCAGCAATCAGTGATTATACAATGTTACTTATAATCCGTCTTGATTGCAAAATTTTTATTCGTATGACCGGTTTCGGTTCATCCAGAACCATCTTCAGATCTGATATTTCGGTTACAGGAGTAACCTGTCCAAATCCAGCAACTTTCACATGCTGCGTCACATCAACGCATGTGAAACCGGTCATATGAATAAAAATTTTGCAGTCAAGACGGCTTATAAGTAACATTGCACAAACAAATCATACCATAGCGATCCATTGATAAGGTGAAAATATAGGAAAACTATTGACACGTATGTGAGATTAGATAGGAAAATTTTCAATTGTTCTGGGGTATTCAGCCGTGTGGCGTCTTCTCAAAAATGCGATATTTAGGCAAGCCGACTTCTTGCATCTTCAGAAGTTCACTCAGTCATTAGGAAAGCCTGAAGAGACCAAGGAGTCGGCCTGCCAAAATGTCGCGGCTTTTAGACGGCGCCTCTCGAGAACCATTCCATATTAACAACCGATTTGCGGCTAGCATGAAAAATCAAGGATCGGCTGAAGAAGACACGGTGGTCAGTTGGTACCGATGGGCCTTCAGAAGCCTGTTCGGACGGAGTTAGATATTTCATCTGAATATGTGGCTCTTAATACCATTCAATCAGTAGTGATGTAAAAATAAAATACTAGAACCGGTAGTGATCTAAAAATAAAGGACTAAATATAGCTGAAGCGGTTTATTAATTGACTGATTACCCATAGCTGTGGTTACCCTATCTACGAAAGCTATTCGGAAAGAAGGTCCGATTGGGCGCGAAATGAAAACCACAGGGAAAATCCGATGAAGCTTTGCGCAGGTGTGTTGGGCAATGTCCCTAGCGTCCCCGTCGATCGTGTCACGTTGCACTTTTCAGTTCTGAGGGCACACGGAGCACGCGAAAATACCCAGAAATTAGTGTCTCCCGCCAAGCACGGGTGCCTGTCGTGAGATTTCACCTGATTTCGTGCATCCTACAGAACGTAACTGTCATGTTTCCTTCTCCATGACAATTCTCGGCAGCAGACTGCAAGAGGAACGAAGACGCTCCTGCAGCGTTTCTCGATGGGAAGTGTCTGGTAGCCCACCATACAGCTCGGACGTGGCTCCCTCTGAGTTTCATCTCTGCTCACATGAAGCGCTAGCCATGAAGACAACATTCTGCACAGACAACGAGTTGCAGACCAGCGTGGAGAAGTGGCGGAAAGCACAGGCGGCTGCATTCTATAACGTGGGTATTAGAAAGCTAGTACAACGCTACGACATATGTCGAAGTCGGAGCTGCGACTATGTAGAGAAGTAGCCGGAACGGGTAGCCAGCCTGTTGCAAACTAAACATTTTTCCTTTTTACGGTGGTTTCCCATTCTCAACCGCTCGGATCTAACATTCCGAATAGCCCTCCTACAAGGCTGTCTGCAAATCAGTATGATCACCTATTTAATCGATATTTATATTCCGCTAGTCACCATATGGTGGGTAGCGGAGGGTACTTCGTGTACCAGTGTCAGCTCACCTCTCTTCCTGAGCTAGTCGTGGGAAGTAAGGTTACTGGTAAGCCTCCTTGTGGGCTCGCCCTCTCTAATTTTATACTTTCTTTCCGAGAGATATGCAAAGGAGAAAGCTGTATCCTGGTTAATTCTTCTATGAACGTACGCTCTCGGAATCTGAACAGTAAAGCACATCGTGTTGCAGAACGTGTCCCTTGCAGCGTCTACCACCGCTGCTGACATCTCATCCATGACGCTCTCACGCTTATTAAATGAATCTGAAACGAAACGTGCTCCTTCCCTCTGGATTCTTTCTATTTGCTCTATCAGTTCTATCTGGTCGGTAACCGATAATGACGAGCAATTTCAAGTCTTGGTCCACCTTTGGAGCGAAATACAGCAGCGATTCTGCGTGGCATGGATTAGTCAAGTCCTTTGTAGTTTTACTGAGGTGTGTGGCATCCATTTTGGGTTTGGAGCTGGCAGCCGGAAGCGTCTCCATCACATTCTAATCAGGTGAATTTGGTGGCCAAGACATCAACTGGGTTCATTATAATGCACCACTGTAATATTATTCTGGATTTGTGGCGTTGACAGTTATCGTGTTGAAAGACCCTATCGCAGACGGGGAAGACATCAAGCATGAAAGGATGCAGGTGGTCAGCAGTGATATCCACATAGCCTACAGCTGTTAAGGTGCCTTAGGTTACTACTACAGTTTCCACGGAAGCGCTGGCGAATGTCTTCCATAGCATAATACTGCCCACGCCAGCCTCCGCCCGTGGCGCAATACACGAATTACATGACGGCTTATCCATTGATCCACGGTTCAATTTCGATGATGCCGTGCCCAACGCAGTCGTAACCGCCGGTGTCGCTGACTTAAAATGGGAACGCATACGGGCAATCTGCTGCGGAGCAGCATGCTCAACAACTCGTCAAACACCTGGGGCTGCACTAGTGTTGTACTCAGTCATCAGATATGGTACAGATAGTCGCCGTTCCTGTTTTACAGAGCTAGAAAGCCTCTGACTCCACGTTCTGTGATGATGTTTGGACGTCCAATCCCTGTCGCCTGTTCATAGTTTCAACGACCTTCAACTGGTTTTCAGTCATAGCAGTAGCACACGAATGGTTGACCAACTTCATCGTTTATGACACGCCCTTTCCCAGGTGCCGGATTATAACATTCTGCCCTTTGCCAAAGTCGCTTAAGTCAGTGCATTGCCCCATTTGCGAACCATTTCGTCCTTATAATGATTTCCCATTCGTCTTTGCTCCCTTACATACTTTCTTTACCGCTTCAAGTGCGCACAACGTCACCAGGGATCAACCTCGCCGTGGGCTGTGGTCAAAATGGTTCGGTTGGCGCAAATGGCTCTGAGAACTATGGGACTTAACTTCTAAGGTCATCAGTCTCCTAGAACTTAGAATTAATTACACCTAACTAACCTAAGGACATCACACACATCCATGCCCGAGGCAAGATTCGAACCTGCGACCGTAGCGGTCGCCTGGCTTCAGACTGTAGCGACTAGAACCGCTCGGCCACCCCGGCCGGCCAAAATGGTTTGACGAGTCAGTGTTATTATACAGGGTGCATCACGTTTAATAGCGAAAACTGTTACGGGTGGACTTATACTATAATAGAATTAAAGATTTCGAGTAAACATGGACCGCAAATGATCCGTTTGCGACATATTTGCGAATGTATGGTTGTGAGCCGCCACAGACTTCAGTATGAAAAATTGATATAGTTGGCACAAACGTATGAGAGGCGAACAAAAGGTTTCCATTTGAAGGTCAGACTAAAATCTTGCCTACATGTCGGTGCTTATAGATGGTGCACATTAATAAAACCAACAAACTGCAGTGACGGATTTCTGACTGGGAATGGAGGAAGAAAGGTCTTATAAACATGTATCTGGAAATGCATCGTTGCCACGGTAGATGGCGCTTACGAATGTACGTTCCTCGTACCACGTTCTGTGTGTTGTAGGCTGTGTGATTGACGTGGCGTCTGTAAGCAGCAGAAACAAGCCAAGACGGTATCTGTGTACGGCCAAACAGATGTGAACGGTCGAGAAGCAGTATGATTAGACCAAAAAAAGTACCTTCACAGACACTAAGCACATCACACAACATTTCAAGCCCTTTTTGGGCGTTTGTCTTATCATGGGTCCTTTCAGACAGACGAATGTGCACAGAGGCTGTGGACTGTGCGTACACATGATTTGGAGGATCAGATTTCACTAGATATTGAGACGAACCCTAGTACAAATTCCAGGCAAGTGGCCCGCCAACATGGTGTAAGCCAATTCTAAATAGATTCGTAGTAATTAGGAAAATATTGAAGACAGAGGCGGCTCATAACCATACATTTACAGTTATCTCACAAACAGCTCGTTAGCGGACACATGTTTACTGGGACGTTTTTGCTTCTGTTATCTCTAATATTACCAGAGTAAGTTTTTGTTACTAATTACGATACACCCTGATATATATATATATATATATATGTGTGTGTGTGTGTGTGTGTGTGTGTGTGTGTGTGTGTGTGTGTAGATTACAGCTTAAAATGTCAGTAATTATTTTATAACTTTTCCTTTTTTTGTAGTGCTAGATTGGTACTGAAATCAACAGGAAATTAGTGTTCAAATCTGTTTAGTTTCTTGCACGACGTTACTTGTTGATCACCATACCACTCATACGAATTTTAGAATATGTTATTTAAGTAACTACATGGGCGTCTTCGAACTCTTAATTCTGTTCCCAATATTGGATGTGATATTACATGTCATGCATATTACTATGTCGCCTCTCTCGCTTCTCTGATGCAAGTTGCAACCTCCGTCGCTAGAGGGTTCTGAATGTAACATGGCAGTGTGTCGTAACTATGTTGCTGCGTTAGAAACAGCGGGCTGTAAACGAGTTCCTGACTCTCCACACATGGAGCACCATCTGATTCAGCATGACAACGCCACATCACACACGAGCACTGCGACATCGGCAACAGTCCGATGTCTTGGGTTCTGTCATCGATCATATTCCACACAGTTCCGACTTGGACCCATCGGATTTTCATCTGCTTCTAAAACTTAAAGAATACCTTCTAGGACTTCACTTTGACAATGATGAATCGGTGCAACCAGAGGTGAGATCGTGACTCCATCAACAACGTCAAACATTATACAGTGACGGTATCAACAAACTGGTCTCTTGTTAGGAGAAATTTATTTGAAACACATCTAAAGTTTTCACATAAAAATTCGGACACATTACTATTCAGAACGCCCTCGTATTTTGTCTTGTTATGGTCATTATACGAATCGGACGCCATAGATATTCCACAGCCTGCTTTAGATACCAGGGGTCTGCATTTAAAAAGCAGAATTTCTCAGAGCAGCGCCAACTTTCTACCCAGCATTCTCACCATCCTGAACATCTCTGCTCTATTTTCTAATAGAATCTTTTCCTCCAGCTAACCAGCTACGGTCCTATCTATGCATTTGTGAATTCCTCCGGCATCTGCTGCTTAACTCCACTAAATATCAACGGATAACAATTACGAAACAACTTGATCTGGAACGGTCACATAAATACTGTTCTACATCTACATGAACATGGATGCTCTGCAAATCACATTCATGTGCCTGGCAGAGAGGAGTCAAAGACTGCGTTTCACTGACAGAACCGTCACAAGACGCAATAGGTCTACTGAAGACACTGCCTACATTACGCTTGACCATTCTCTTCTTCGTTATTACCGCTTGCTATGGACGGGATTGATGGAGGACATCAAAAAAGTTCAAAGAAGGGCATCTTGTTTTTGTTATCGCGTAATAGGGGAGAGAGTGTCACGGAATGATAGGCGAGCTGGGACAACAATCATTAAAGGAAAGGCATTTTTCGTGCGGCGAGATCATTCCACGGAACTCCAATCACCAACTCTTTCTTTAGCGTGCGAAGTGGCTCAGTGGTTAGCATATCGGATCGCATTCGGGAGGACGACGGTTCTAACACGCGGCCGGCCATCCTGATTTAGATTATCTGTGATTTCCCTAAATCGCTTCAGGCAAATGCCGGGATGGTTCCTTTGAAAGGGCACGGCCGACTTTCTTCCCCATCCTTCCTTAATCCTATGGGACCGATGACCTTACTGTTTGGTTCCCACCCCCATAATCAATCAACAAACCAACTCTCTCTCCCGAATGAGAAAATATTTGGTTCATACCAGCCTACGTATGGAGAAATGATCATCATAATAAAATAAGATAAATCAGAAATAGCAAGGAAGGACTTAAGTGATCTTTTTCTCGCGCTTTGTTCGAGAGTGGAATGGTAGATAAGTAGACTGAAGGTGGTTCGATGAGGCACTTCACTGTGAATAGCTGACTCACCATGTAGATGTGGTCGTATTTGATAAGGACTCCAATTGCTTGAGCAGTTCTCAGCAGTTAAAATAGAGCGAGATGGCGCACTGGTAAGACACTGGACTCTCATTCGGAAGGACGATGGTTCAAATCCCCGTCCGACTAACCAGTCTGAGATTTTCTGTGATTTCCCTTAATCGCTTACGCTGAAAGATGAATGCTGGGGTAGTTCCTTTGGAAAGGACTTGGCAGTTCCATCCCTATTCTTTCTCAAACCGATTTTCCGTCTCTAATGACCGCAACGTTGACGTTATATTAAATACTCATCCTTCTTTCTCTTTCAAGAACTGATTCCAGTAACGTCTTAATCCGGTATATTATTCACAGAAGTACCGCACTTCCGCTGAGCGTTTTGTATATTACAGGTTTCACGTGGTTGTCTCGTTTCACATTGGTTGCTAATGTCCCCTCTACTTAATTAAACCATGTGAATAGTTCCACTTCACCACTTAACATGCACTCGGAATATAATCGGGGTCGTTTTCTTGTTTAGGACATAATTGGGAATTTCTGTCTCGAAAGAAAGCTACCATTCCCTTTACAAAACTGACATATTGTCAAATCAAACACTATTTTCTTACAATTATTCAGCTGCAATTTTTTGTATCGGCAACATCAGTTAACAATTTGAGATTACCACTAATAGTATCTAATAAATCGTTTATGCATAGTGAGAACATTAGAAGTCTAATTTTGCTGCCCTGGAACGCGCACTACATTTTCTTCGTTTCTAGCAAACAGTCGCCATATAGTATATTGCACTGGGTGTTACCAGTCGAAAATCCTATGCGACCAACATATATCTAAGAACACACTACGTATAGTCGTATCTTCATTACTATCCGACGATTGAGGTACCATGCCGAAAGCCTTTGGAAATTCTAGGAAGATGGAATCTCCACATTCACCTGTGTGTACTATTTACAAGATGAGTGTGTGAAAAAATCATCCGATCTTTCACGCGAATTGTTTCCTTAACTCACACTGATCTTTAGACAGAAAATTCCTTTTATATACAGTTATGTTCGGGCCAACATGTAGTTAGTCGTCATAAGCTCTTCCAATAAGTTAGTTGCTTCTCGTCCATCCTTCCGAATACGTACACATATTTGTGATTGTTCTCTTTTATCATTCTCTACTCTTAATGTTGCCTTTAGTCAGAAATTTTAGCAATGTTCTTCTATCATCTTCAAAACAGTATCATTTTCGTGTGCTACCGTCGACGTTACACACTGTATAAATGTAGTGCACAAGCAAAACATTTCTTCTAGTCACAGAATTTCCAACTAAAAGTAAGAACAGCAAACGCCACTCTCTTTAGGCAGAGTAGACCCTTCAACGGTTTTGACGTATCTTCAAAGTTGCACCCGAAACCAATTAAAGATATTGGACGAATCCCTCGTCAAGGTGGCATCCGTCATCTCCACATATATTCTTCGCTATGTAATCTTTAGTGCCGCGACAGGTTGCAGCTCCCTAATCAATAAATGTAGAAGATATTCAGAAAGAAGATGGATACTTTCCTTTCTTTTCAAGGACAAATTTTTTGCGTTTGACTGTTAGCTTTATTTACAGTCATTAAGATTGAAATTTCAACTATGCTGTGCACACATTCAAATTCTGGCGAGAAATAACCAAAGCACCGACATTTGTATCGTTAAGTACAGTTAAACGGTGTTCCAGCTTTCCGTTACAGTGTTGCAAAGGATGAAAATTTATTGTCATATGGTTCTTTTTGTACCCATGGATTCTGCCCGGAAGCAAAATCAATAAACGCCTTAATTCGATATCTTAGAGTAAAATTTTTTTAAATCAGGGAACATACTGTATTTTAGCTGAGATGTTGATGTGACAGGAGTTGTCACATGTGAATTCTGGCACAATCGAGTGACATATACTTCTTCGGCTCGAGTGACGAGAATCAAGTCGCGCTGCGTGCGTTCAACCCTCGGGGAAGGATCGGGAGAGAAGGAGGGAAAGCGAGAGAGAGAGAGAGAGAGAGAGAGAGAGAGAGAGAAGGAGACTAACGAGAGAGGGTCGAAGGAGAGCAGATAAAGCGAAGAAGTGCCACGCGTCGGCCTGTCTATATACAACGTATCGAGGGGCAGGCAATTTTTTGAATAATTGACCGGAGTCCGGTTGAAAAATGAATTACAGTCTGCGAGGGAATAGAGCAGGGGTGGCACGCCTTCTGCTCCACAAGAATGTATCACGTTATATTTTATAGCATACATGTATATAGGAGTAAAAGCGAGGGGATGGCGGCCCCTTGCCGGAGTCATGTAAGATGCACGGGCTGAGCCCGGCCAGCGTGGACTCGGGTTGTGGGAGGCGAGCCAAGTGTGTGGGCGGGGGGCGGAGCTGGCGACCTCCCGGCCACTGCCCATATTATCCGTGTCAAATTCCTCGCTATACAGCGCGCCTGGTTTATGTCGTCAGGGAATCCATACATTATACATGGGGTCGTCCACGCTCTCTCTCGCCTCCCCAGAGTTCTCCCCCTACTCCCACGTGTTTTTTTCCCTTTTTTTAGCCCCTTTCCTTCCCGCAGTATCTCGCCTTCCGCCTCGCGGCCGCTATCGCCGGGCCCACCTCTCTATCCCGAGCGGGCCCTTTTTGCTCGCCGCATCTCCCCGAGAACTGCTCCAAATTTACGAGAGAAAGATCTGGAGCAACAGAAAAGAGGAAGCGAGCGAATGCGTGCTTTATTTACGCGCGCCCGGCGGCCCGCAGTGCAGTTTATCGGCGCTGCCGGCCGAGAAGACATTAGGGCGTCCGAGGCGCGATAACTCACGGCCGGACACACGGGCCGGGCCCGGGCCCCCGCTTCCGTTTTAAAATAACTGCCGCGGCCCCGCGCCGGTGCCGGCACGGTGCGGCCACTCCGTATGGATCGCCGGTCACGGGGGGCGGCGAACCCGGGGATCCTCTGCTCGTAATTTGCCGCCATCCCTCAGGAGGGCCTGCTCCGCCCTCTGCAATCTTTATAATCAAAGACTCTCCTCACACGCTTGCTCCATTTTACTGCTCAATATTAGAGGAGCAAATGTAATGTAACACAAGGCAATAACAGAAGAAAATTTCCAATACCCGTGAGTGGTGCTCCGGAAGACACTGTCCTGTCAGCGCTAAATTTAAATTTTCATATTGCCGCTATGTCGAAAACAAGGAGTCTGCAAAAGCCTTTCTTCGATTACAAACTTCATTAACAAGCAGCGTCTCCCGCATCGTAAGGCTCAAACTGAAGGATTCTAAACTGGCTAGGTAAGTGCGTGGCACCTAACGAAAATGTGCTTAGAATGTAAATATGCTCATCCCAAAACAGCGGTATGTGAAACTCCCTTTACAAATTACTATCGCGCTGTGCCGTGTTATCTGTTTACCGATGTGCGGTCAGTCATGGATACGTGCCCGCCGTGTTGCGTATGCGCTGTCTGCTACAGCTACGGTAGTGGTGTACAATTCTTCAGCCGCCTGGCGAGCTTGGAATGCGGCGAATTTTAACATTTTTTTAAAAAAAATACTTGCAGCTTTTCTTATCAGCTAAAATTTTGATACTGTGTTTCTTACGGTGTATTTTTCCTGTGCAAAAAATGTCAGGGCCCGTTTCAGTATGTCGGAATGGGCAATTCCCTTATAAGAAAAGAAGTTTTGTAATTCATCCCGAAAACAATGGTATGAGCCATTTACAGGCAAAACTTCTCTTTTCATCATGGGAGATATTTGTTAATCACCTATTCAAGAGATAACCCAGGAACTTTACAACGCGAGTTAACAAAACATCGGTATAATAGGGCCAAAAATCTTGCTGCAATATTTTTCTCTGCTTAAAACAGTTACTATACTGAAGAACAAACTATTTTTTGCTGACCTGATACTGCAGCACAGTTATTCAGTGTTCAAAGTACAGTTGCGGTGTTTAAATGTACAGTCTGAGGGTTTGCCGACCCGTGAACACGCAAGGTAAAGTTGTGCGTGTGAAAACATGTATTTTGCAGATTCCGTCCACACGTGGCCAATGTTTGGCCCTGCACCTTATTTATGGTCATTGCAAAGGTCGAACGAAAGGAAATTGTAAGCGCTTGAACTGAATTCGTACACCTTTCAAATTTTCACAAAATATTATTCCAAATACACTTCCTTTGTTATAGCAATGGCGAATTAATCGATAAATAATCCACTAAGTATGCACGCAATTAAAATACACGAAATATATCATAACCTAACAATCCGAAATCGAAATGTCAAAACAATGCCAAGCTATGATACAATGGTCAATACTGCGAGGTGCTGGTAGACTAACAATTTGTGATTATATGTTGTCGTCTGTAAAAAATCCAAAGTATAGCTAAAAAAATTGGTCAGAAAATTAAAAGAATGCTGAATCTCGACATCAGCGTAACCTCCAGTGTCCAGCTATAACTAATAACTATGCAGATAACCCCATAAGCATAAGCAAAAGCATATAATAATAATGATAATAATATAATAGTAGTAATAATAATAATAATCGAGCAAGCCATTTACGAGGAGAAGATTTACGAAGACACACACGCCAGAGCTTTCTGCACCGAAGTACAAGCCTGTGTTACAATATGCTTAGCGAAAGACAGGGTCTGACAAAAAGCTACCAATATCACAATTTGAAAACGTAATTAGTTTGACGTTTGATATTGGAATGCTTGAATGCAGAAGTGATGCCAAATGTAAAAAGCGGCTTTAGTCAGATGTGCATACTGTTCTGTTCCACATTGCCTTGGCCACTCCATTGAAATCACACACCTGCTCTTTGAAAATGAATAACTTAGCAGCACTACCAGATCAGAAGAAAAAGTTTTTGTTGAGATATAACAATTATTTTAATCAGATGAAGCTATTGCAATTGTTGTTGTTGTTGTGGACTTCAGTCCTGAGACTGGTTTGATGCAGCTCTCCATGCAACTCTATCCTGTGCAAGCTTCTTCATCTCCCAGTACCTACTGAAACCTACATCCTTCTGAATCTGCTTAGTGTATTCATCTCTTGGTCTCCCTCTACGATTTTTACCCTCCACGCTGCCCTCCAATGCTAAATTTGTGATCTCTTGATGCCTCAAAATATGTCCTACCAACTGATCCCTTCTTCTAGGCAAGTTGCGCCACAAACTTCTCTTCTCCCCAATCCTATTCAATACCTCCTCATTAGTTACGTGATCTATCCACCTTGTCTTCAGCATTCTTCTGTAGCACCACATTTCGAAAGCTTCTATTCTCTTCTTGTCCGAACTAGTTATCGTCCATGTTTCACTTCCATACATGGCTACACTCCAAACAAATACTTTCAGAAACGACTTCCTGATACATAAATCTATATTCGATGTTAACAAATTTCTCTTCTTCAGAAACGCTTTCCTTGCCATTGCCAGTCTACATTTTATATCCTCTCTACTTCGACCGTCATCAGTTATTTTACTTCCTAAATAGCAAAACTCCTTTACTACTTTAAGTGGCTCATTTCCCAATCTAGTTCCCTCAGCATCACCCGATTTAATTTGACTACATTCCATTATCCTCGTTTTGCTTTTGTTGATGTTCATCTTATATCCTCCTTTCAAGACACTGTCCATTCCGTTCAACTGCTCTTAACCGACGATATTGAAATATGTGTGTTTTTTTGGTTCTTTTATATCAGTATTCTGTTTATTCGCGTTATCAAAGTTCCACCCTTAAACTTTGAACAGCTGAACACCGAAATGGCTCTGGAGGTAAAACGCGTAGTTTTGCATGCGAATGACGCGTACCACAGCTTTAAGGATGAGTCATTTATATTCTAAGCATATTTTCCTGCTCTTCTGAGCGTTCGAGGTCACCCACTGTGCTTGTGAGTAGTATGAAGCTATGAGATAGTGGCCGGACAATGATGTTTAGTTGTTTAATGCCCTACGCAACTGAGAGCTTACGACTCTCCAAAGTGACGACCGGCAGTCTCACACCTTCCAATACAACGTAATATATTAGCAAAACTGAACTTGGGTTCAAAACCGTTGAGCCTAATTGCTTGAACGTGTCGTTTATGACACGTCCAATGCAATTTGCTCGAATTGTATTGTCCGAACAATTCTTCAGCGAGAGACCAACTCTCTAATGCTTGAATCGCTGTCAAGTAAGTGTACCAGTGGTAATAAATTTCTCCCAATCAAGACAACGCTTGTAGCGAAACTTCTCTGTGTCCGCTGTCTCGGCTTTCGGAGCAGCACTGTATATGCGTGGCTTCATATTCTTGTAACGAGTAGTGCCCTGTCTTCTGTAATTAGTCATGAACTGCAAACACCGATAATTCCCACTACCTACACATCACTGACGATTATGTATTGCCTTCCAAGGTACGACGCCAAAACCAAAGCTGAACGCATATCCCATTACAGACGTCTCACTACCTTTAATATTACTTTACTGTCATTTGACTGTTTTCAGGGTTTTCTACCGTGTACAAAATTTAATGCTGAAAGATTTACGATACACCGCAAGCAATATTTAAAATAAACCTGAGAAGCTAGTGTCAAACTATTGGAGTACAAAGGTCTCATTATCGCTGTAGTCTTCAGGAAACCAAAAACAACACCAATTCAGAGAAAACCCTCAGTGTTTCCTGAGGTGGCACGAAACCCGGTTACCAATAATATTGCGAAGGGAAATAAGACAGCAGATGTCCAGTTTATTAAATCGTGGTCTAAGAATCTCAGCAATGCTGATTTTGTCACTAGCTTGCCGGAAACAGACCGGTCGTCACAATTCTACATTAAGAATAAAAATCGCCGTCTTAAAACACAAGTTCTTAGTTACTCGCGTGAACTAGATTTTAAAAACTTCTGCGTCCCATATCTCACACAAAATTTTGTAGTTTCGTGGCATACAAAACCTGAAGTGACCAGCCTTTTTGTGCAGTGACGCTCCAGTTTGGTAACATCTGTCGTTCGAAATGTTACGACATATGGACGATGATAATGGGTATCTCAGAGTTTTAGCTCTTCTTTGAAAGACAGTCTTTTAATTTAGGCATGTGATGTATCGGCATACCTCGCGCAGTTAGAGTTTAGTGTTATGAAGTTACAGACTGCACCAGAGGCTGCGGAAAGGTGCGCGATTGACGTTCGAATTATCAGGAAAAAATTGTTATACCCGTTGTACTTTTCCTCCTAGGATATTTCCAATGCATCTATTTCCAGTGCATATTGAAATGTTTAAATTATTTGCTCTTCGTAAGTTACCATGGTGTTATCCAGAAGTTCTTTTTAACAAGTAATGTGCATCCCTTTAATGGAATATACGTAAATACGTGTCTCTACCTCGATATTTTTCTGAACAACGTATCAGTCGTTATGAGCCCACACCATGACTTCCAAGTTCTATTGACACAAAGGCATTAGGTGGTTTCCCTTTATAGTAGTATTTAAGAGAATTCTACTAAATGCAAGTTAAAAAAAAAACATGTTATCGACAGTAGCTGCACGACATGCTATCTTGGTTAATTCATGGACGTAACTTGAATGTTGAGTAGATGATACATGCTTCCAAGGGTGCTTACTTCAAGTATTATTAATGTGCTTTCCCATTAACCACGACAATCTGATACCAGTTTCCCTTCTGTAGCAAGTGTAGGGGAAAAATAATTTTTAATCACGCATAGACTTCTCAAAACCCCGTCCTTCCATTGATTCTATGTGCACCGTTATTAACCTCTATTATAGCACATCAAAACCAATCGGCCAACTCTGCATCAGTGAAACTATCCATAGTGCTGTGTATCGCTGTTAACATACAACTGAAATTGCCAGGAAAACATACCCGAGACAGAAGCGAGCGGTACTGCGTGCAAGGTTGGAAACTGGAAATTTGTAGTAAGGTCTTATGGGACCAAACTGCAGAGGTCATCGGTCTCTAAGCTTACGCACTATTTAATCTAACTGAAACTAAGGAGAAGACACACACCCATGCCCGAGGGAGGACTCGAACCTCCGACGAGAGGAGCCGCACGAACCCTGACAAGTCGCCTTTATCACTGCTGCGCACGCCACCTCCTCTTCCACGACTGCTTACATCGCACCGCGGCAGGAAAAGTGACAAGTCTGTAGTTTATGTCACTGAAAGTATCTGTGAAGTGCCCCAACGTGCACGAAAAATATAATGGAATTTACTGTCGATAATATTTACTTGAAGTTTAATGGAAGCTTATACTACTTCAATATAAATTTTATAGAATTCATTCTTTAATCTGAGTTTTTTCAAGTACTGCACTTTTGAGTTGTGTAATTTTTCTTGACGGGGTGGAACATGGTTCGGTACGAGCCATAACTTGTACTCCCGGTGATTACATGAGGTGTGTGTTGGTGGTAGAACGATCGTCCTGCACTCATAAATGCCCGTTTCTCAATAGCATTTCATGAAGAAATGTCTTATGCCCTCCAGTGATTTATATTTGAGTTCACATAACATTTCCGTAACACTCGCTTATTGATCAAACCTATCGGTAACAAGTTTAACAGCACGCCTCTCAATGGCTTCGATGCTGTTCTTTAATCAGACAAGATGGGGACATATCCCAAACAGTCGAGCACCCCATCACTATTCCAGAATGTGTCGTACAATTGGTACGTACGCGCTCTACTGTGTAGACGAGCTAAACTCTCCTTTAGTTCTCCTAATAAACCGAAGTCGACCATTCGCCTTCGTTACAACCGACCGATCTTGCTCGTTCTATTTAATCTAGTTTTGCAACCTAGATGTCTAGTCGACGTGACTGTGCAAAGCAGCTCACTGCTAGTACTGTATTCGAACACTACATGATTGTTTTTGGTGCACTTCGAGCAAACTGCCATTCATCACAGCAAACAGAAATTCTATGCACATCATCATATATCCTTCTGTAGTCATATAAAGACGAGACTTTCACGTAAACTACACCGCCTTCAGCAAACAGTCGGAGATTACTGCTCGCCCTATCCGTAAGAGCTTTACGGATATAGATACACAAGTCTATAATGGTAAGAAATTGAACGAAATACTGTTCCTCTGTAACGAGCCACCGGAGACCACAGGCCGCTAACAGTAAAATACTCAGAAAATAGCTCTGAACAAACTCTCTAATCTTGTTGGTCTGTTCCAGGTTCATTATGTATAATAACACGTAACGTAACTGGCGAAGCAAAATAAACGAAATTTTGCTGTGGGCGTTACAAGAGAGGTGAGTGGTACTGGTACCAGTATTCTCTGCGGTACCGATTCCGGCTGTATCTGCAGGTGATACTCGTGTGCCGAAAGTCAGCCGGCTTACGCAAGGCACGCCTGGTCGTTACGTAAGGCATTGTGTCGGCCGCCGATAGCGCGGATTGTTTGCGCGCAGTCAACACAGGGCGAGTTGCGCCAGTCAGCGACGATTCGGCACGCCCAGTCTTATCTGTCCCTACCGCGTGGCCCCGCCGCTTCCGTCTTGGCCGTTATCGAGAACCACTGTCATCGAATGAGGCCTCGTAATGGACATTGTCCTCATTCACGTACAATCAAGAGTATCCTCTCTATGCATGCTCCCGTGTTGTTCTTGTCGCGAAATGCATGTACCACACTGGTGCAAATTTCGTCCTTCCCCGTCTACGTACGGACAGTGTGCGGGAAAATCTATTGTCCGTATACTTCCGTATTGACATCCGTCTCTCTACCGAGCGAGGTGGCGCAGTGGCTAGCACACTGGACTCGCATTCCGGAAGACGACGGTTCAATCCCGCTTCCGGCCATCCTGATTTAGGTTTTCCGCGATTCCCCTAAATCGCTCCAGGCGAATGCCGGGATGGTTCCTTTGAAAGGGCACGGCCGACTTCCTTTCCCGCCCTTCGATGAGACCGATGACCTCACTGTCTGGTCTCCTCCCCCAAACAGCCCCCTCAGTTTCTCTAGTTTTGCTATAATCATGGTACGTGAGTTGCATATGGAATGATTTTGACGATTTCTCAACTATTTATGGAGCGTGCTATCTCGGAATCCTAAGAGTAAGCTTTTCCGTGATGCTCGAAAACTTTCTAGTAAATTCTTAAAGCACCTCATGGTTGCCTTCGCTTGTAAAGCTTTTTATTGGTAAAACCCGCTACTGGTATTTCAGCCGTGTAGCCATTATCAAGTGCAGTACTGTGAAAATTGTGGATCGGCACAAGTGAAAACTTCATAAAAAATATCTAACATTTGTATATGATGGGTATTTGTTGTTGTTGTTGTTGTTGTTGTTGTCACCTTTTCACTCAGTATTAATGGAAACAGCGAATGTGTGTACTGGTTTAATGTTAATTAAGTAAAGGATGACGACAACGTTAAAAACTAAGCATGTGGTTGTGACTATGACTTTCACAAGCCACATATTTTGAAAGTTTTCACATGTGCTGAAAGAAAATTTTCGCTGTATTCCATTTGATAATGGTCAGGCGACCGAAACCGCAACAGTGCAATTTATGAATAAATAATTTTACAGTCAAAGACAACCATGACGTCATTTAACAAATTTTATATGGCTGAGAGCTCCAGCCGCTTAAAGATTCACCAGTTTATACTAACATCTCCACTACATCTTGTCGAGTTTTCCTTTGACAACTACCGAAAACTTTAGGAGAGCCGAAGTCAGAAAGCACATACGACACTTTAGCTTTAACCAGTACAGATGAAGTACTGGTATGTCGACGTTCATTACCTTCCATCACTTACGTCAGAGCAAAAATGTTGCTGCTTGAAGATGAAAATGAAGGCCGCATATCAAATACCTTAACCTTCTTTCGCATGAGGCTGCTTACTCAATGTGTGTGTGATAACAGTCATGTTACAGCTTATCATATTAAAACGTAGTGAAAATTTTGGGACATGACTATAGCGATAAGTAGTAACCATCAAAATAGGGGTATACTTGCTTTGCTGCACCGTGTAGATACAGACTAGTCGGTCATCAACACAGCCATGTCAGATTTTTTTGTAACTATCGCGAGAAAGGGAAAAACAGAGAGAGAGAGAGAGAGAGAGAGAGAGAGAGAGAGAGAGAGAGAGAGAGAGAGAAAGAGAGACAGAAAGACAGACGAAATAAAATTGATCAGCGTTTTTAAGATCTACTTTTATATGTAACCCTTGACGCAGTTTTATTTTTTTTTTTTTTTTTTTTGCCGAATTGCACAAAGTTAAAATACTCGATAGAATGCTCACCATTTAGGTTTTCAGTGATTTCACAAAACTGTTATAGGGAAATGTCTATATGATTCCTGTGAAAAGGGCACGGAAGATTTCCTTCGCCATCCTTTCATAATGTAAGCTTGTGCTCCGTCTCTAATGCGAACGTCATGTCGATGGGCCGTTAAACTCTAATCACCGTCCTTTTTTTTCAGAACTCTCAGTTATGAAATAATAATTTAGTTTCACATAGTTCTCTTGCTACATTTCTTCTGAAAAAGTATGCACTGAACCACTGACGTACCTCACAATTTTAATAGTGCTTTGTAGACAAATTGTACGCGGTAGTGCTAATGTGTTCTAGCTAATTTTGCTTTTTAGGTTTTCTGCATTCTCTAGGAGATAAACTTCACTTTTGTTATCTCCATTTAATAGTAAAAATAAAGAAATTTTGCAGTGGATACCTTCTACAAAATTCGATCTTATTCCAAGTACATAAATACAGCCCTTTCCGTAATTAGAGCAGATTAGATAGAATAGCATTGGCATAAAATTTCTTCCTGTGGCTATGGTTTACGAAAGCAAGTAGTTACAACTGTGGAGCATTAACGAGTCCCAATCTCGACCGCTGCCTTTTACGGGAAGTACTCTTCCAGTTGAGCTATAAAATCACGCAACAGATACTGTATCTCAGAACTTTTATCTTACAATGCCCCTTAAGAACCAATTGAAATACCACTAGAAAAAAGATAAGATAAAGATCCGAATAACATCTGTCTAGGTTTATCGGTAAACATGTAGAACAGAGCAGAGCATCTTCGGCAAGCTAGTTTGCACGGCAACTTGTCTCAGCGATTCAGATTCCCTGCATATATTCGCTTTGCCTGTTAATCTGATGACCCATAATTTTACGATGATTTATTCAGTTTCACTGGTAAGATACTGACTCTACTTGACTTGCTTCGCAGTACACTGCTCTATAAAACGGTGCGTCATCGTGAATGCTGTGGCGGAGGTTATGTACTTGTAACGTTCTCCCCGCCCTCCGGGGCGAAGCCTGGTGGTTAGGCACCCCGCTCCCTGACGCTCTCAGTTAGGTTGCATAGAAACAGGGTGCGCCTCCAGGTTCGGTATGATTACAGCGGACAAAAACAATGGTGAGTTACGTTGTTCATCCCCAGAAGGTTGTAGAGACATCTGAATACCATTTAATGGGAAGTCTCTGTCTCACAATATTAATAATTCAGTGTGGTAAATAAAAAACACATATAGTGTGCTTATATTTAGGACTATTTCAGAGGTTTTTTTCCTTGAGCAAGAGTGATTCTGTCGTAGCGTTACCTAAATGTACCACTCATAGATTTTCTGAACAAAAGGATTAAGAAACAGAACAGTGCTTAAAGGGATCCGATTGAGAAATACCGTATGATCTTAATTCGTTTTACTCTCACATATAACATCAATTTCAAGTTTTTCCGTCAATTACTTACGTGTCCTCCACTGTGACAGGTTATGTAACGTACATTAAAGCAAATGTAAGCGTATTTAATTTATATGAGATCACCACCAAGTCGCAAATTCTTGCCTGTAGGTAGTAACACGACTCCTACGGCAGTTATTAGAAAGTTAAATAATTCTTCACGTTACACATTGCCACGCTATGCGCCTTCCTACATCCTGTGCGTGGCAAAATACGGACACGATAGTTTATCGTTAAAATAACAATCCACCACATACGTCAGATGAATGTAGAACTGATATTACACCTAATTCTTATTCAGTTGATAAATTTAAGTCAATTATTATTCAATGGCCATCTAGAAGTGGTTTCTGCTAACAGTTTAAGGCGAATAGCGGCGGAGTTAATGTGGAAAGGACATGGGCGGTTTCTTTCCCCTTTCCCTTTATTAGCTAGTACTATGTCTTCGATAACTACATTGGCGACATGACGTCAAACGGTAATCTTCCTTCACTTAAAAGCTCTAGAATTTTTTGTTCAGTTTCAACTGCTAAATCTTGCTATGGATGATGATCACACACACAACCTTACTGTTTTCATCAAGATTGTCAATTTCAGAGTAGTATTAAACACAAAACCATCGTTATTTCCCGTCCGCATCTCGTGGTATAGTGGTTAGCGTTGCTGCCTGTGAATCACGGGGGCCCGGATTCGATTCCCGGCCGGGTTGGGGATTTCCTCTGCCTGGGTACTGGGTGTTTGTGTTGTCTTCATCATTGCACATAATCGATTCTTGACTATGGCTAGATTGGATTCTATAAAAAAAAATGGACTGTGTAAAAATTGGGACTTTGTATGGGCACTGATGACCGCGCAGTTGTGTGTCCCATAAACCAAACATCATCATCATCGTTATTTCTTGTGTCACAGCAGAAGATGTATTTCCTAGACTGACTACCGCCATCTCTGAGTCTAACTGAAAACTGACGCTACGCCGCCCTTGCAAGACGACCCTTCTGTTGCTCCGACTTTGGTTCGTAAGGGCAACGTGGAACGTTCTGAAGTGTGATTTTGGATTCACTTTAATATGTTAAGATTCTAGCGACCCGCCTCGACCTCGCAAGGATAGCAATAATTACCTACAGCTCGGCGACTTGTCTGCGTAACGATAAACATTTGTTGCGAGCCAGTCTATCCATTAGTGAAAAGTAATACACTGCTTGAAAAAAAAAAAAAAAGTGAAGCAACCAGAACGTGATCGGATGTCGATGTAACTACTCAACACTGGTGAGCCCCGATGGTAAGCTGCTTGAAAAAAGAAGCAGTGACATCTATAGGGTTCATCTTCTGGCAAGGAAGGCTGGAGTGATGGGCGACGTGCAGATCACATGTCTCACGACCATAGATTTTCGTGCTGCACTGTAGACACCAGTCAGCCAGTCGGAACAGGTCTGAGGCCAAACCTGTTAGTGGTGTTTACATGTACATGCAAACAAAAACTGTAGTATCACATGTCGATATCACACCACAGGGGTGAAATTAGTAAGGAAATTGTAAGATTCCGTTAGACGCTGACAGCGATCTGCTGAGCCAAGCCTCCAGCGGCTGTGGACTTGAAGCGCGCTCTGCAGCCGCGATATAGGATGGCTGATGGCAGCGACTCAGTTGCACTTGGAGCCTCATCGCTATGACACCATCGTTCGCGCCTCGTACAGGGAGTATCTTCTTGTTGACACTGTGATGGCTGGACTTTATTTCTTGCTGCATTATTTGTAATGAGTCTTTATACATTTGGGGAAGTACGTTTTAAGTTAATCTTCTGTTTAATGTGTTACGTGTTCACTAATCATTTCTGTTCCTGTGCAGCTTCCGTTCAGTTACCATACCGCTCCGTAGCCCACCTCTCCCTGTCGTTGTGTATAAAGTCGTACACAACCAACACGACCTCTCGCGACAGGCTAGGCAGAAAGGTAATAAAACTCCAGGTGCGCAGCAGTAGACTTATTTGCCACAGGTACTAGATTGGGACAAAATCGAAATCTTTTACTTGTGTGACATTCACGTCCGTTCTGCAATAGCCGGCCGGAGTGGCCGAGCTGTTCTAGGCGCTTCAGTCTGGAACTGCGCGACCGTTTCGGTCGCAGGTTCGAATCCTGCCTCGGGCATGGATGTGTGTGATGTCCTTAGGTTAGTTAGGTTTAAGTAGTTGTAAGTTCTAGGGGACTTATGACCTCAGCTGTTAAGTCCGTTAGAGCTCAGAGCCATTTTTGTTCTGTTCAAAAATGGCTCTGAGCACTATGGAACTTAACTTCTGTGGTAATTAGTCCCCTAGAACTTAGAACTAGTTAAACCTAACTAACCTAAGGACATCACACACATCCATGCCCGAGGCAGGATTCGAACCTGCGACCGTAGTGGTCACGCGGTTCCAGACTGAAGCGCCTAGAACCGCACGGCCACACCGGCCGGTCATTTTTGTTCTGTAATATGTTCATTGTAAACAGGTCCGCTACAGTTGTACAATTCTCTGTTGGGATACCCACAATTGTTCTGCA
The DNA here is from genome assembly GCF_023897955.1 of Schistocerca gregaria. NCBI lineage: Eukaryota > Metazoa > Arthropoda > Insecta > Orthoptera > Acrididae > Schistocerca > Schistocerca gregaria. Next base: position 460,342,612 of record NC_064926.1, on the reverse strand, counting down.
AAACAGACATGGTAAACAGAGTAGCTGCAGTTGTTAAATTTGTTATTGACCGATGTGTTGCACGACAGAAATTGCTATACACTGCCACGGTTACAGGGTGTTAGCCTCATCGTCAGATGTATCTGAACTCAACGGCTAATACAGAGCGGCTGTGACACCCGTGAGGCTACGGGGCTAAGAATCGAAATGATAGTAGCTTATACCAACTGTTGTCGTGCAACACTTCGGGCAATGAAGAATTTTACAGATGTGTCGGGTTTGTTTAGCATGAGCACGAGACAAGTGAATCGCTAGTGTGAAAAGGGCCTTAATGACCTCGCAGTAGATGAGGCATTGAATCCTAACCTTCCTTTCTTTTTCAATGTTCGCTATGCGCACGAACGCCTCCGAGTGAAGGGGCGCGGCTGCGACTCGGAAGGCAGCAAGCCGAGCTCCGCACATTGGTGGGTGTAATGGGCGTCGAGGAGGCGGGCGTGCCGAACACGGCGGAGCGGCAATAATGTCGGCACTAATTACACGCCGGGGAACATTTGCGGGGCGCCCGCAGAGGCAAACAGCCAGAGCAAACGGCGACGATTACATTTCCAGTTCATCTCTTTTATTATTTGCTGACTACAATCACGGGGCGCGCCACATCAAAGGCCATTGTGAATCTGCAAATAATGCAGCGCCGGTTGTCGAAATTAAACTTGTTGTTCCACACGTACCGCAGTGTTTGCGTTCCGGGCGGCGCGCAAACAGCGCCGCATCGCCGGCGCCATATTTCAGCAAATTCATACCGGCTGCATTATAAACAGCGCACAGCGAGCGACCCAATAACTGCGGCCGCCGAGAGCCGGCCTACGGCGCAGGTCGCTCGCTTTGATGGCTGACATGCGGTCGGTCCCGCCGGGCAGCTCTGCGGTGAACAAGAAAGGATTCCGCTCTGTTGTTACAAGGGCGCACTAAAAAACAGGTACACTCGATTCCTTCAACACTCGCTCGCAGAGAAACAGGGGAAGTCACACGCGAGCGAACTGCCAATTAAAAACGATACACTAGAATAGAAAGCTCTCGCTTCTGATTCAGAGTAAAAAAAAATTGTGGTAAGATCTTATGGACCAAACTGCTTAAGTCATCGGTTCCTAAGCTTACACGCTACTTAATGTAACTTAAACTAACTTACGCTAAGGATAACACACACACACTCACACACCCGTGACCTAGGAAGGACTCGAACTCCAGACGGAGGCAGCCGCACGGACAGTGACAAGACTCTTCAGACCGCGCGTGATTCAGAGTATCGCATGATCAATGCTGATCCCACAGAAAGTGTTGAGAGAGGGACTAACAGCTTCCTGAAGAAAAGTTCCTTGTCGCAGGAGACTACAAGTGTCTTAAACGTAATTGTGCAGCCCCTCTAGATTACAACAGGGTGACAAAAGACATGCGATGCCTCCAGCTATCTTGTCGGACTTCCTTTATGCTAGCGTAATGCAGCAACTGGACGTGGCATGGATCTGATAAGTCGTTGGAAGACCTCTACAGAAATACTGAGCGATGCTGACTTTGCAGCCGCCCAAAACTGAGAAAGTGCTGCTGGTGCAGGATTTTGTGCACGAACAGTCATCTCAATTATGTCTCATAAATGTTCGATGCGACTCACGTCTCGCGATGTGGGTGGCCAGCCGCGAGGAGTGGCCGCGTGGTTTGAGTCGTCATGTCACGGACTGAGTGACCTCTCCCGCCGGAGGTTCGAGTCCTCCTTCGGGCATGAGTGTGTGTGTTGTTCTTAGAAATTCGTACGCTCTTGAACATTTGTGGGTGGCCAAATCATTCGCTCGAACTGTCCAAAATGTTCTTCAAGAGAATCGCGAACAGTTGTGGCACGGTGACATGGCGCATAGCCATCCATAAAAATTCCGTCGTTGTTTCAGAAAATGAATGCCTGCAAACGGTCTCCAAGTAGCCGAACATAACCATTCCCAGTCAACGATCGGTTCACTTTAAGAAGAGTACCCAGTCCATCATATATAAACACAGCCCACGTCATCATGGAGTCACCATCAGCTTGCACAGTGACTTGCTGACAACTTGGACCCATGGCTTTGTGGGGTCTGCGCTACACTCTAACCCTGCCATAGGCTCTTACCGTCTGTCATCGGGGCTCATCTGACCAGGCTACGGTTTTTCATTCGTCTAAGGTCCAACCGACATGGCACGAGTCCAAGAGAGGCGCTGCGGCCGATGTTGTGCTACTAACAAAGGCTCTCGCGTCGATCATCTGCTGCCATAGACCACTAACGCGAAATTTCGCCGCATTGTCCTAACGGCTACGTTCGTCGTACGTCCCACATTGATTTCCGTGGTTATTTCACGCAGTGATTCTTGTCTGCCTACACTACGCAAACGCCGCTGCCCTCAGTCATTAAGAGAAGGCCGTCGGCCATTGCGTTATTCGTGATGAGAAGTAATACCTGAAAGTTGGTATTCTCGGCACACTCTCGAGACTTTGGATCTGGGAGTACTGAATTCCCTAATTATTTTCGAAACAGAGTGCCCCAGCCGTCTAGCTCCAACTACCATTCGTCGTTCAAAGTCTTTTAATTCCCGTCGTGCGGCCATAATCAATGGGTACAAATGACGGCTCTGCCAATGCACCGCTCTTTTATACCGTGTGTAAGCGCTGCTACAGCCATTTATATTTGTACATGTCGTTATCTTACGACTTCTGTCACCTCAGTGTGCACTGCTTTCCGAAGGTCCACAAGGAAGGCTTTCCACTTACACCGATAGTGAGTAAGCTTGGTCTTCCGACATATCGTGTTGTAAAATATTTTGAAACTCTGTTGAACCCATTAGTAGGTCGGTGTGAGCATCAGATTAACAACTCGGCGGATTTCTGACTTCGATTAATGGGAATGCGTTTGAATTTGAATAACTCTGTTATTGTATTAAGTTTTGCCTGGTCTCTCCCCTTCACTCGCGCTCCTCTGTCTCGTTCGTCACGGTTAATTAAGGCTGGGTTTGGTGTTGAACTGACTAATCTATTTCGACATGTGTTGACTTCACTTGCTTTTTATTCAGTGACCAGTACTGTGAGCAGACAGATGGAGTTGCGATGGGAAGCATTAATGCTACCAAACCTATTTGTTGTTAATATTCACTGTCGACAACTTCTGACGTCGGTCATCTTTGGTTGTGTGGTGGCGCTAGTGTTTACAGTTTTTGTGTTATCTTCCTGAAAGTATTCTGCATATAGAGTTTTTAATTTCCCTTGCACAGCTTATTCTTGCTGCATTAGTGCCTTGAAAATGACAGGACACCGTCTATGCAACAATCCATGGATACACACACTTGATAAAAAAGAGGAAAGGAGAAGACTTTTCAGAGTTCACCGCCTGATGTAAGTGACGCTATGCGGCAAGAATAAATACATTCAGTGGAGTCAGATGCCGTCACTTCAACATTGTGCCATGTACACGATGTAATGCGATGTAACGAAGTCAGTAAGAAGCCGTCTGGTTGGCATGAAAGTGGAAGTCCCGATAGTTTCAAAACAGTCTGACTTAGCTCCTGACAACACTGATGAAGATAATCGTCAAAAGCTTAGGATTTTATCCGAATTTGACGGGACAAGTAAACCGAGAAGTAGTTACCCAAGAACGCCGCTGCGAAAGACTTTGTAGACGCGAAACTCTATTTTGCGTTTCACATCGTATGTGCAAGCGATGATCCAGTGGGAAGGAGGAAGGGACAAGGAAGTCAACTGTGCCATAAACCCCCTCCCATACTCCCAATGAAAATTCAGCTGTAAGCTTTTATATTTTCATGTGTGTCGATGTCCACATTTAGCTAACTGTCGGAGAATCAAGTAGAATTAGAACTGGGACACACGAAAATAGCATGGATTGTACAAAATTACTATCTGCTTCCCTGTTGCTTGCCTGAGGGCCTCCTCACGTTCATGGGCTTGCGATCTGACTACCTGCAGAGATCATTCTAGTAAACCAGAACATTCATAGGTTGGCAACAGTTGCTCTCAGCAACAAACCCGCCACCCTGCTTGAGTCAACGGGTGCAACCGGCAAACGACAGGAAAGTGAGTAAGACCAAACAAAAAAAGAAAGACACTCCCACATGAAAAAAATAACAAAGACTGGCTTTCTCGAAAGTAGGCAGGAACAACTGAAAGAAACAGAATTTTCCTCATTTACGAGTTCGCTTAATCATAATCTGCAGACCTGTGTTTACTATCATGATGGTTATTGAAATGCTGATAACGGCGAGTACACACTTCGATTTTCAAATGGCTCTAAGCTCTATGGGACTTGACATCTGAGGTCATCAGTCCCTTAGACTTAGAACTACTTAAACCTAACGACATCATAGACATCCATGCCCGAGGTGGGATTCGAACCTAAGACCGTAGCAGCAGCGCGACTCCTGACTGAAATGCCTAGAACCGCTCGGCCACAGCGGCTGGCCTTCGATTTTATACCGTCTGATCTACGGTACTGTCAAAGTTGTATGATTTTGTGACTAATACAGTTCTTAAATCAATTGTATAATGCGTGAAAATTTCAATTTTTTGGGCGAATCTGTTTCAAATAGAGTATATCTCTGAACTGCAATTTCTTGGTCGAATGTTTGAGCAGACCTAAATAAGACTCTCTAGAAATTTCACAATTGATTTTTGTCCAAATTTTCATAGTCAAACGCAGAGTTGAAAATGGATAAATGGGATATCAAGCAGACCAGTGTGCGGTCCTGTTTTGCAGAAAAAGGTGTACAGCTTTAAAGTGGTCAAGGTAATTTAGAAAGTGTTAATAGTGCTTTGAGGGAAAGTTTTTGTCTGGGTTTTCGTAGCCAGGAACCGTGAAGTCAAATTTTGCAAACAAAGAAGGAAAAAGATTTAATTGTTTGAAAGTCATCAGCTTGATTAAGAAACAACTAGTGATATAAAGGAGAACTGAGATATTTCACGAACAAGTGCTACGCTATGGAAATAAAATCACAATAAGTTCATCTCTTCTTTTCTCCACAAAAAGTGACGTTGGTGTAGTTATTGTGGAATACTTTCATTCGTGTTAAAAAAAATTAAGTAAATAGCAAATTGCACCCTACATTGAAACTTCTCTGCTTTTTCCTGATCTATATACTCTTAATAAAATAGAATACTGACTGATATTTAAATACATTACTTTTAATGCTTTCTGTACAACACTTGAAAATAAAAAAAATGAAAAAATGTTAAATGTTTTGTGAAATGATTTGCTTAAAGATAAAAAATTACATAGATTAGAGAAACATTTGACACACCTCATTTGGTGTACGTGATTTTCACTATCATTAAAAGGCACGTCAGATATTTGTATGATTTACTTTATTTGTTAGTTTTGGAAAAATCATTTCACAAAACATTCGATAGGTCTTTTCGATTTTTTAAATTATGTTAAAGCAATGTACTAAGCACTGATCTAAACAAATTATTGTTATTGTTTTTCTTATTACTATTACTGTATTAAATATTTTAGTAACAGTCATCTTCTTCCTAGTTCCCTCTTAAATATGGCCACTGGATCAGCGCCCGCTTAGGTGAGCGACATTGTGGAAAGATTCCGCATTTCACTGTAATCGTACTCCGTACATAGATACAGAAGACAGACAAGACATCATTATTACTGTTAAAATGCGGTTCCTATTTCATGACTCGCAAAAAGAAAGTCGTCCACAGTGCTAGGTAAACGAAATGGATAATATTGCGAAAATAAGCTTTTATGTAAACACCGCTCAAAATAAAACGTGGATTGTGATGTGTGACCGAATGAAGTTAGGCGAGTCTCAGGAAATTAAAGCGGAAATGATTCGCTGAAAGTAACAAATGAGTTTTGTATTTGGGCAGCAAAATAATTGATGGGAGACAATAGTGAATAGGATGTCCTATACAGACTAGGAATATGAAGAAAAGAATTTATTGCAGTGGTTATGCAGATCTTCAGCAACTTGCACTCGATACACTAGCTGGAAGAACTACAGCATACCAGTCTTCAGGCGGACAGCGACGACATCAGTAATAAATTAGGTAACGTCTAGAAGCAGGCGACACTTAAGATTTATTCGTGTTCGTTGTAATAATGCGACCTTACATCACATTTGTGAGAGAGACACGTCGTAATAAAGATTTAATTTTCAGGAAAACTCATTCGCTGGAAGAAATGAGGCGTCGTACGGCATAGAACATGAACAAATGAGATATCACACGCATAATCAGGTGAGATTGCTGTCTACCGTTTAGTATTCCTTACGAACATGAATTTTATGCATCCAAAATGCCTCAGCACGGTAAGTATTACATTACAATTATAAGGGTTCGGGTTTTGATCTTCAATCATTTCTAGGATTTTTCCGTTACTTATCGATACTTTCACATCCGTAACTGATTTATTAATGTGAAAAATGTAGTGTTGGGCCGTGAGTTTCAGTCACGCGAAACTGTAGAACTAGCATAATTTGAATGAATACATCAGGTTAAACTTCACAGGGAGGCAGTAGGACCGTATCTAGAAAAACACCGGCGTTCAGCCTTCAGGTTGAGAACAGCATTATTTCTTATACAATAGAAATCCGTAAAATTCAGTCCATTTGCACAAATATTAGACTAGAGAAAACTTCGAGATTGAATGGAAATAATAAGATAGTCTAACATCCAAGACAGAGCGGCAAGAGTGAGGTTGAAATTCCAATCCAATATTTCATATTTAAGTGCTCCTGTTTCGCTAAGCCATTTAAGGCCAATTTTGAATTACTTCTTCTACAACACCTAGATGGATTTCCTTTTCTTTCTCCAGTTAACTGAATGCTCTGTAATTAATGGCTTTCATCTCAGCACAGCGCTTAATTCAAATCTTCTTGTCTTTCTATTAACTGACAGCCACATTACTTCCCATGAAAAATAGATAGTGATATTCAAGGTGGAGAGAAGTATTTTTGTGCAGACGATCAGGCTACGGAGGGAAAAAGGAATAAGTGCGCCAGTGGATACTACGTGTGTAATAGGCCGCTGCAGGGACGTACTCCTAAGATACCTACCTCATTTCTCCACTATTTAGGGATGTGAGCGAGAAAAAAACAAAAATAAATAATGAACAACAAGTTAGAAACATTAACAGAAACCGCTGTATAAGTATGATTGAATCTGATCCACTAAATTTCGGAAATCCAGTTGCATAAGTTCTATTTCTTCTTTTCCTAATATTTCAGATTTATAGCTTCAGAGTGAGCCGACAGACTCGCGCCACAGTACTCTTTCCGTCATTATGAAACACAGAAACACAAGTGCCAGGGTCTTACTGGTAATAAAAGTTTTGGTAAAAAGGTTTCAGCTTTGTTCGTATATGTCCTGACCTCGACATTATTTTTATTTAATGATGAGTGAGCCTACTTGGAACACAGTGACAGTGTCGCCATGAGCAGTCCCTTGTCGCTCTTGGTCACGAATTTTTTTATAGAGTACTTCAAAGAAAAGAAATTAAAATCTGCTAGTTTGAATCCCACAGTATTTTTTAAATTTACTGACGACACATTTGTAGCGTTGTTACATGGTAAGGATAAATCACAACAATTGATTACAGGCAGCATGGGGTTCACGCCTGAGCCTCAGGACGTGCGCTAGCAGCGCATGTCAAGTGTTTCAAGCGTCAACTTCGCGTCTTAATATCTCGGGATGTAATGGGAATATTGCGATGCAATCAACGCCATTGTGCATGTGCTTTGTCATACTATGGATTGGTGAAGAAAAAATATAGGAGGTACATTTAAAAAAACATAAGTTTGTGTTAAAAAACGCATATCCTTTCGTTTTAGAATGTTTCCAAATATGTACATTCATGGGCCCCAGCCCTCCATTGATACCGGTGAAAGACGTTTTCCAATAGCTGTTATTGTTCTAGAGATATTTTGGGCGGACAAGATAGCTGGGACACCCTGTATATTTATGTGTAAATAGCTGCCACCATGCTTCCCAAACGAGGATTCTTCTCAGAACTTATGTCCGCAGGAAACGCATCATTTCTAGCAAGGTAACTCAGCAGGATGGGATTGCACACTTAAACAGTGTTTCTGAAGCCAACGGGTGCTTACCACAGTAAATATGTAAGTCGCTACGAATGAAATGTAAGATGAGCTTAAGGAATGGGGAGAGAACATTGAGATATTTCAATCAATGGCTTTCATGCCGTATGTTGAAAACCTGATGTTAAAAGTAGGTCAGACCCTCACCAAACTTTTCGCTCTCTACCGAAGACGGCTACATTTTTGGGATCCGTTAAAGATGGCTTGACACTCGACAAGTCTCCGGTTTACAATATTCCCTGCGAACTGGCCTTTTGTGCATCGATCACACGACTCGAGGGTCCACGGAAGACACACTATAGATACACCTGGTTCTGTTCTTACAGTCAGACAAACTGACTGTGGCATCAACACCGATCATTCCATGTGTTATGAAAATGTCAAATTCTAGCGTTGACTTCATCTCTTTGGGACTCAGTACTGAAAGTAGCAGTTGAAATTCATTTTGCGAGGAATTTAATTAACAGAAACATCAACAAGGACAACTCATGGGATTCGGCGCTTTAGCGTAATAAAATCACAAAGGCATCGCTACAGCGCAACTAATAATGATACATCGATATCTCAGCATGGATTGACCGCGTAACCTCAGATACAATAATTATGCATATTCTTTGTTGCCGATTAATGTCGCTGGCGCATGTGTATCTGTTGTTTAAAACGACGGAACGAGTACCGCAACTTCAATCGGTCGGTTCACTGTGAAGATGGCAGAGGTATTAGAAAAAGAAGAAACAGAACTTATGCGACTGCATTTCCGAAACTTTATTGATCAATTACCACGCGGCGGATACATTAAGGCGCACATCATCGAGTCTGTTAGACGCGTCGACTGAAGCATTAAATTATTGAATAAATAAAATAATTTCAGATTTAAAAACCTGTGTTACATATTATCTGCGTCATTTCTATGTGCATGTACATACCAGGGCTGGACAAAAGTATGGAAATATCGCAAGAAATGCATGCTTCAACAAAGAAACAAATAGTAACCAAGATTGCAGGTTGTACTGATGTATTTGACTGCAAACGGCACGTGTGCTGTGCCTTCAATTCGTTGCAAGTGTCAGTCATGGCTAAACAGTGTTCTGTGTAGCATTGCGTTGGAGCTAACTGAATTCGAACACTGTCAAATTGTTGGTGCTCTTATGGTGGGTGCATGTGTGACCAAGGGAACCGAAGTGTTATGGGTTTCAAGAGGCACCATATTTATACCGCATACAAGGAAATAGAAAAAAACATCACCCGTTAAGTCACAACGCGAACGAAAGTACATGTTGAGTGATTGTAACGGAAGGGACTGAAGAGTATTTTGACGAAAAATAAGAGGACAACAGCTGCAAAAGTCACTGCAGTACTGAATATCGCACTCTCGAATCCTGTCACCAGCAAAACAACACAAAGGGACACCCAGAAGCAGAGAATCGCAGGCTAGTTGGAATTCCAAAAACCACTCAAAATGCCAGTAACAGGAAAACATGGTCCCATAAAAACTGGACTGTGGGGCAATGGAAAAAAGTCATTTGGTCAAGTGGGTCTTGGTTTAGACTACTTCCGACTTCTGATCGAACTTACGTTCCAATAGTGAAACATGGCAGGGGTTTGGTGATTATTTGGGAAGCCATATCGTGGTATCCATGGGCCTAATGACTACTCTGCATCGCCACGTTGCTGATATGGATTATGTGACCATTTTAATTGATCAGGTCAATTAAATGGTGCATGTTTTATGCCTAAACGATGATACTGGGCTCCTGTTCATACAGGTTGCATCGTGTAGGACTCGTTCTGTGAGCACAAGGATGAATTGTCGCACCACTGCTGTCCATCACAGTTCACAAATCTCAAGGTTATTGAACATTTGTGGTCTACGATGGAGACACGGGTGCGTGATAGCTATATACCTCCATCATCGATAGCCGAACTTGCCACTGTTTAGCAGGAGGGATGGTTTAAGTGTCTTCAAAACCGTTCAACCCTTTCACTCACCCATTCCGAGACAACTGGAAGCTGTTATGGAAGCCAACGGGTTTCCTCCACCTTATTAGGCATGACAATGTGGTAAGGTGTGGTGCTTTTTGTGTTCCCATGTTTTTGTCCAACCCCTGTAAGCACCGTGTACGTGGAATGATGGTGGAATTACTACATGGCAAGATTTGCAGTTTTCGTCATATTTCATTGGTAAAAGGAACTAGAGAAAGACTATTGTGTGTATGCCTCTATAAGTAACCTAATCTACCTTATTCTCACGATCCATAGGAGTTGTACTGTGGTGGCAGCAGGCAATAGGACGGTCATACAGTCTTCCCCAAATCCTGGTTTCCGAAATCTGACCGCCAGGGTTGTTAGAGGACTATGCCACCTTTTTTCAGAATCCCATTCAAGTTCCCAAGCTTCTCTGTGACAATTATGACGGGCTACACGGACGTATTACGTCGTATTGAGATCTCAAATAAAGCCCTGAAGTAAAAGAAAATCCATAAGCAAGGAAAAGGATTTATCTGCTCTATTAAATGTAAACACATTTCTTCTCTCTTGTTATAGACTGAAGCACTGCAATTCGGCATTTCGCCAATATCCCTCCATCTTATCAATAAAAACGTATACAGCCATAAAAGGATGGCTTTTTTCATTACAGCAACTGGCTACGTACCTCCCAAGACTTCAGCAAAACATTCCTTCCCTTGCCAGCTTTATAAACGAGGTAACTTGCCAGAATTTTTCTTGAGGTGACAGCAATTACGAGAAAGAAACCAGAAGCATTCCCCAGTTAAACACGCCACAACTCAGAGCGTTGCAGAGGGGAAACGCTGTTTGCGGGCACATCTAGCGGGTGTGGGCTCCTGTGTGCTTCTGTACGGCAGTTCAGAGGACACGGGCTCCCGTCGGATCCACAGCACAGCGGAATTGGCGCCGTCACTCACCATCTGGGGTGGAGACAGCTCGACGGAGACGTGTCGCTGCTCGCCGCCGTTTAATGCGTCCACGTCTCGACAGACACGGAATAAGCGGCGCGTTCCGAAATTGGACGTCCAAGATGGATGTCATTAATTTTCGGTGCCGGGCGGCCAGGCCGGACAACAGGTTGTGCGGCGTATAATCCTGAATGCCCACTTGTTGGCCTCCCACCCCTGGGCGCCTGCGGGTATTATTTATAGGCCGCGTCGCGGCGCACACAAAAAACCAGCTGAAAATTCCAGTCCGGACAAAAAGACAGGCGACTGCATAACAGCACCGCGGCTGCGCCTGCCTGCGAGCGCTCCGGCTCCATCCCGCCGCCGCCGCCGCTGCCGCGCACCGCGCGCTGGCGCCACTGCGCCCGAAACTTGTCACTGTTCTTGCCGGCGATCTGTTGAGCTCGCAGTTCTGCGCGACCTCCTCAGAAAGCTACAGAAAACTGGACAATGACCTCATCGGCGTAAAGGAACAAGTATAACCGTCTGGAAAAATAAAGTTAAATAATTATCCTGCAGCTTTCTTACTCATGTCTTTTTACAGAATATTCGAAACATTAGTGTACTCAAGAAGAAACGATTTGCTTAGTACATCACAGTTAGCATTCCAGAAGGGCTGTTCGACTAACAATTGCGTTTATACATTCATTCACCACGTACTATAAACTTTAAATATTAAAATGTCACCAAACGGTATTTTTTTGTGATCTGCCCAAGGCATTTGACTGCCTAAATCTCCAGATTCACTAACAAAAATTTAAGTTTTATGAAATTGATGGCTTTACAAGCAACTACATCTACATCTACGTCATTACTCTGCTATTCACAATAAAGTGCATGGCAGAGGGTTCAATGAACCACCTTCAACCTGTCTCTCTACTGTTCCACTCTTGAACGGCACATGGGAAAAACGAGCGCTTAAAATTTTTCTGTGCGAGCCCTGATTTCTCCTATTTTATCGTGGTGATCATTTCTTCCTATATAGGTGGGTGCCAACAGAATGTCGTCGCATTCGGAGGAGAAAACTGGTGATTGAAATTTAATGAGAAGATCCCATCGCAACGAAAAACGCCTTTGTTTTAATGATTGCCACTCCAATTCACGTATCATGTCTGTGGCACTATCTCCACTACTTATGATAATGCAAAACGAGCTGCCCTACTTTGTATTTTTTCAGTGTCATCCATCAGTCCCACCTGATGCGGATCCCACACCACACAACAATACTCCAGAGTAGGGCGGTCAAGCATGGTGTAAACAGTCTCTTTCGTAGACCTGTTCACCTTCTAAGTGTTCTGCCAATGAATCGCAGTCTTTGGTTTGCTGTATCCACAACATTATCTATGTAATCGTTCCAATTTAGGTTATTTGTGATTCTAATCCCTAAGTATTTAGTTGAATTTACAGCCTTCAGATTTGTGTGACTTATCGTGTAACAGAAATTCAGCAGATTTCTTGTAGTACTCATGTGAATAACTTCACACCTTTTTTCATTCAGGGTCAATTGTCACTTTTCGCACCATAAGATATCTTATCTAAATCATTTTTCAGTTCGTTTTGGTCATCTGATGACTTTACAAGACAGTAAATGATAGCATCATCTGCAAACAATCTGAGACGGCTACTCCGATTATCTCCTATGCCGTTAATATATATCAGGAATCATGCTTAGCAAACAGAATGCAAACCCCCAGTCGGAGGTTCGAGTCCTCCCTCGGACACGGTTGTGAGTGTTGTCTTTAGCGTAAATTAGTTTAATGTAGATTTAGTAGTGTGTAAGCCTAGGGACCGATGACCTAAGCAGTTTGGTCCCATAGGACCTTACCACAAATTTCCAAAAATTTCCATGATGGAACAACTTGTACTGAAGAATCCTGACAATACTGAAAGGCGAGAAAATTTTAGCGACCGAGGGAAAAAAAATTATCACGAAAGGTGTCCCACAGGGTTCAATGTTGGCTCTACTCTTACTATTTGTATATGTGAAAGACCTTCACTTAACATACGTCAAACAGATTGTGAATATTTTCAGTGTAGTAATAAAACCCAGTAGAGGGAAAGTAACAAAGGAAATTATTAACGATGTTTTTCAAAGAATTATTAAATCGTTCTCTGAAAAGTGACTGTCTTAATTTTGAGCAAACACAACGTTGCGGTCTGTACAAAAAATAGTCGTACCAGCAATTGATGCAGCACATGAATAGGAATCAGTAAGTAGGACACAAGGTACCAAATTTTTGAGTGTACATATTGTAAAAACTTGAGCTAGAAGAATAATATTATGAACAATTAAGTTCAGCTAGTAGCTCTTCGTTTAATTGCTATTCTCTGAAACGAATTTATTAGTCTTCGAAGATATTCTGCATATTTCTACTCAGGAATGTCTTAAGGAATCATATTCGGTGGTACCCCATCACTTAGAAAGAAAGCATTCGTAGAACAAAAGCGAGAATTAAGAATAATATGTGTTGTTAACTCCAAGTCGTCTTGAAGATTTCTCTCTAACGAGTTTGTCATTTTCACTGCCAAGTTACAGTTACATATATTTGCTAATGATATTCATCATAAATAATCCATCAAAAATAGCGATGTTCATAACTACAATACTAGAAGGAAAATGATCTTTATTAGTGATTATTAAAACTTTCAGCAACTCATAAAGCAGTTAAACACGCATTAAAAAAATGTATTTTGATCATTTTCCCAATAACGTGAAATGTCAGACACGCAAAGAAGCAAGTTTTGATTCTAAACTGAAATCATATCTTTTCGCCATTCCTTCCATTTGACAGGCGAAGTTTTATTTAAAGACTGATGGACAGAGAGGATAACCTAGTTTTAAATGTAGTTGAATGGATAGCACTGAAAAATAAATGGGTTAATGTTGGTGGTGAATCTTAAATTTAGGACCGTGTGCCATTTAGAGACTTGTCAATGGTGGCATGTAACCATCCACTGAAGCTAATCGTGTGTACATATCCTATAAACTGAGTAGTTCCACACCATTCTGACAAAAAAATCGTTCAAATGAACTTTGAAGCAATAACCAACTAACAGAGATCATTGTGTTCCGCTGCCATACGGAGGACCCGGGTTCCCTTTTCGTTACTGCCAGGGATATTTCCTTGGTGAGAGGGCTGGCACGGGGAGCACTCAGCTTCCTGATGCCGATTGAGGAGCTACTTGAATGATAAGCAGCGTCTCCAAGGTGAAGAAAGTCGTCAGCTGTTGGGAGAACGATGGGCTGACCGCATGCCTCTCAATACCGCATTGAATGACACCATTGGCACAGGATGACACGGCGGTCGGTCAGTACCAACTGGCCTATTAGGGCCAGAACGTGGAGACTGTTGGAAGAGAGTGTCACGGACATCTCGGAGACAGTCACCGGGCTTAACAGAATCTGCTTGGCGAACAACTGATTTGTAGACCATCCTTCTGAGAAGAACCTACTACGATGAGGGAAGCGGAGCCCGTGGTGCTCTAAGACTGGCGTGTCACAATCGAGGCCATAATGTAAAATATGAAAATCAGTCAAGGATCACTTTTCAACATCTTGCACGACATTTAGAACCTGACAAAAGTTGCTGCCTGTCTTTTTTTGCCGTCTAATGAGAATGGTTCAAGCGGCTCTGAGCACCATGGGACTTATCTGAGGCCATCAGTCCCCTAGAACTTAGAACTACTTAAACCTAACTAACCTAAGGACATCACACACATCCATGCCCGAGGCAGGATTCGAACCTGCGACCGTAGCGGACGCGCGTTTCCAGACTGCAGCTCTTAGAACTGCTCAGTCACACAGGCCGACATAAAGACAACGAACGAGTGATGAGTGTGACATTATCACTCCGATACAAAGGAGCTAAGCAAGCAATTGAAATAGGTAGATACACCACCGAAGACCGTACCATCTTCGGGCAAAGTGATGCTGAATGTTTTTTATTTATTTATTTATTTATTTTTTGTTTTTTTGGGACTGACACGTTGTTGTGCTAACAGATTAGCCTCGTAAAAGGTAAACTGTAACAGCAGCATGCTACCGAAATATCCTGACGAGGTTTCGGGGGCTGTGAAGACTAAGGATTGCGGCTAGTTGTCCAAAATGGTGATTTTACTCCATTACTCCCGAGCTCAGTCTGCAGAGGCAACGCTTCTTTTGGCTATGTAAATTTGCCTAACAATTTGTTCTTCTGATATGGCGTTCAGTGCGTGGCAAACATTTCCTGAGTAACCTTGAGGTGAATTTCAAGGCTGAACATTTTCTGAAAATACAAAATGTAAACTTTTACACCCAAGATCTTTGCTATGCATCCATCGTTGGGAAATGTGTGTGGCGTGAATATGTACGGAAGGACTAACACCATTACGAAAATTCAGGGGACCAGGTGGATTTTTTTTTCGAGGTGGTAATGAGCACTTTATAACCAACCCTTGTATTTCTGGTTGCACTTCTATACACTGAAAATGCTTTTCAAGACGTCGCCGAAAAGGTTTTACAATTCCACTCAGGACATTAACTTTTAATACCGGTACAAAGACTGCACATTGCCACCGCACTTTCTCTTGCCCAAAACACCTGTAATGAATAGTTTGTCGTCTACCATAGTTCCAAATGGTCACTTTCTAGCGAACTACCGTAAAACAGGTCATTTTTTACGAACTAAATCACTGATGAAAGCGAGTCACCTCAAGTTGCGCTAAACGTCTACATCCAAAACGTCTACGTCCAACTGAGAATTCACCGAGACTCTGCGGATCTCTGGATTCACAGTTGCGCGAAAAGTCACTAATGAACAAAGCCACTTTTTAAATTCTAAAACAGCGATGTAACTTTGTTGTGCCGTTTCACCATTAACATAAAGAAGCAAATTCACTCTCGTTTGTAGGAAGTGCCGGTACCTGGGCAAGTGCTTCCATCTACGGCCGGTGCGCGGAACATGCGCTACAGAACTGTCGGATTACGTCATTCTGATCAGAGCTATTGCATATCGCATGAATTCATTACTGAGTTGTGGATATGTCACGAGACTGTGAGTACCTTTTCGTTAGTGCCTGGAATGTTGTTCCTCGCATGTTTTCTTCCTTGCATACAATTCGTGTTCATATCAGGCCGAATCGGTAGTTTCTGTATCCGATTCGTTATTCTCAGCGGATTCATAGTGAGGCAAACCTTCCGTTGATCTCGTGTCTTCTTCGCCGCACATAGATTCTTCAGACTCTGCAGTTGTCGAATTCTTCCTATTTGTTTTTCTCAGGCCGGCCGCAGTGGTCTCGCGGTTAAGGCGCTCAGTCCGGAATCGCGTGACTGCTACGGTTGCAGGTTCGAATCCTGCCTCGGGCATGGATGTGTGTGATGTCCTTAGGTTAGTTAGGTTTAAGTAGTTCTAAGTTCTAGGGGACTGATGACCATAGATGTTAAGTCCCATAGTGTTCAGAGCCATTTGAACCTTTTTCTCAGGGAATCTTGTCGGCAGTGACACGAAGTGCAGAATATATTTTGTTACATGTCTTCTTTCCCACATGATGATCGCGTCTAGCTTGGTTCGTGTCAGTAGTATTCGAAAGCCTCTAATTCCTTATTCTCAGAAAGGTTTCATTAGTCTCGTTAATTCGAAATCCGTAACGAGCAATATGTGGCTTGAGTGGTTTGTGAGAAAACTTTTAGGGTATGTCTACGACGTAAATTAGTTCTACCTGTGTATGTTCCTTACAAAGTGTTCAGAGAGATTGTAAAATTAAACTGTGATCTTATTTGATGGGGGGATTACTTCTATTTTACAACGATTCAAATGTCTATGGTTCATATGAGTTCGTGTGAACGATCATTTAGTACTTTTATCATTGTTTGGTGGAATCGTAATGTAGCGGAAAAGAAGCAAATGGTGCAACTTTTTTTTACAGGGAACAGCCAGAAATAAATCAAAGTATGATTGATGTACACGATCATATTCATGCAGAGGATATTCACAACAAATAAAAACCAATATTTATATATAATAACATTCAGTAAAGAAAGTTATGAGTAAGGAATATTTTGTACTGGATTCATATCTCGACAGCACAGAATAAATAGAGTAGAAAATTTAGTCATTACTTTCAGAGCCCTAACTAGCAACAACTGATGCATTCAGAATAAATACTGTTTGCAGCACTTACATAATCCAGGAATGGCTCAGTCACTAGCTGATAGGTAATTAAGAAAATATGGAGAAATTTTTTATAACGAAAGCTGACAACTGGCATATCAGTGCTGAAGCATCAAGTTATGTTTTATAGAGTATCCGACACTACTAAGGCACAATTATGAGGAATGTGGTGGATCAGACAGTGCAAGTTGTTGTAATGAGTGAAAGCCCCATGTTTCATTACCAAAAAAGGACATTCTACATTGAAATTAGAGGCGATACCTTGGAAAACAATATGCTATCAATGTCAGAATGGATTTTATTACTGTTTGTAGTTCATGACTGCTTGTCGAAGATGGTGCATTTGTGTTTACAGCAGTTGCATACATGCATTTAATGTACAGTGCAGCAGCTTGTGGTATCTAGAAAGCCGATCGAATATACAGAGAAAATTTTAGCCTCAGAGGACATCCTAATTGGAAAAAATAATTCTCGTTTAGAAAAGTACGTGAAATTTGATCATTCAAACGACTGTGAGCAGGTAGCTGTTCTCGACAATGAATTATTCGCACACTGGAACTTTAAGAGATGGTGTGAGATCGTTTGGAAGATGATTCTTCAATAAACACCTTTCAACATGATCATGAAGGGCACTCTCCTATATTCAGAATATGTGGTGGCGCAGCAATTTCATTTCCACTTCCTGTAAATTCACAAATAGAACACCTGATAGACTTACAGTGGAAATTATGGCGCAGATGACATTGATTCGATAGTTATTATTACATGAAGCTTCGTATACGTACATACCATTGTCGGATATGTAAATGATTACAGTTCAAATACTCTGTGACAGGTAAAGTGGACACCAGGATGCGAACTGTTGTTCGTGTTTAGTGTTTTCTACGAGGCATGGTAAGGTATAAGAGGAGCGTGAAGAGCGTTAGATGTTGAGTGATCACTGTGGAGATGATGCACCTTTGTATGGGACACCGTCATCACCAACTGACAAAATTTTGTGAAAGGGACCGCATTGTGGATCTCCATATGGCACCTGTCGAACACAACGAAGCAGCGATTGTGCATTGCATGGATTCGTCAAGTCCTTGGTAGATTTCCAGAAGTCTACGAAAAACTTAGTTTCCTTAATTTACAGACCGTTGGTTTGTGGGCATGGAGCTTGCGCCCGACAGCGTCTCCAACAGGTTCAGATCCGATGAATTTGATGCCCATGGCATCAACGTGAGTTCATTGTCCTCCTGTTCAAACCACGGTAGCACGAGTGTGGCCATGGAACACATCAAGCATGGATGGATGCGGTTGTCTGGAATAATGTCCACGTATTACACATTTGTCGCGGTGCGTTCGATTACTATCACAGGTGCCTCGGAAGTCCAGGTGAATGTCTCTCATAGCATTGTATAGACTCCAGCGGCCTGCGTTCCTGTCGCGGTGCGTGTTTCGAGTAGCCGTTTGCATGAATGAAGTCGTAGCCAGGCACGACTATCGACATAATGTAACAAGATACGTAATTCATCCGACCAGGCGACCCATTTCTTTCGATCCACAATCAATATCGACGATCTCATGCCCGCAGAATGGTGTGCTACAAAACAGTTATATCTGTACCTGTGGATCTGCTACAAGTCGCCTCTTATGTCTCTTTATAGAGAGGGTCACCCTTTGACCTCCATGTCCTATGATTAGGCGTGGACGTCCAACACACTGTCGTCTACTCGTGGTTTCACCGTCTTACAAATCACTTTCTATAGATCACTGAAGATAAGGTGGATAGATCACGTAACTAATGAGGAGGTATTGAATAGGATTGGGGAGAAGAGAAGTTTGTGGCACAACTTGACTAGAAGAAGGGATCGGTTGGTAGGACATGTTTTGAGGCATCAAGGGATCACAAATTTAGCATTGGAGGGCAGCGTGGAGGGTAAAAATCGTAGAGGGAGACCGAGAGATGAGTACACTAAGCAGATTCAGAAGGATGTAGGTTGCAGTAGTTACTGGGAGATGAAGCAGCTTGCACAGGATAGAGTAGCATGGAGAGCTGCATCAAACCAGTCTCAGGACTGAAGACAACAACAACAGATGATCATGGCAATAGCATGCGAAAAGCCGAGCAGCTTCGCCATCTCCGGGATACTCATTCGCAGGCTCTGAGCCATAACGGTCTACGATTTATCAAAGTCGTTTACGTTAGTGGATCCCCCAATCTGGGGTTCGTATCGTCGCTAGAATCATTTCGATTCATCTCTGCTCTACTTATCTACTTTCGTGGTTTCCTTACCATGCCACGTGACTGCAAAGCCACCAGACGACGTTCAGCCTCTCGGAGGGCAGTGCAAGTTTTGTCTTATCAGTGCATTTGACACTATCCATAGTGTTGTTTGGCCACCCCGTCGCTGCTTGTCGTCCGCGCCATAGCATTTCTGGGTTCATTGCACCTTAGACCTGCTAGCAGTACCTTAGGTTTCTTCACTATAGTAATGATAGATATTCTATAAAGAAAATGACATTACAAAGTGAGGCTGTGGGCAGCTTCTCAGCTCTTCCCTGGTTTGTGAAAAGCAATCTCTCTCGTGTTTATTTAATACTAGACTTTTCCTCGTAGCTTCTCCCTTGTGTGCGTTTGAAACATGTATTAAATACACCTGCTCCTCTCCTTTTCTGTTCCAACTCTTCCTCCCTCTGTCTGTCAGTCTCGTCCTCCCACCTCTTTCTGTCTGTCTCGTCTGTGGCTCTCTCTCTTCATCTCTCTTTGTCCATTATCTTCACCCCCTCTGTCTGATCATATCCTCCTCTCCATTTCTTTTTCCACTTCTGAAACCCACTCTCCCTTTTCCACCTTCCCACTACCCCACTACAACTTTCACATGCCTCATGCATCTCTCCCCCCCCCCCCCCCCAACTCTTTCCCTGTCCATTTCTTCCTCTCCCTCACTCTATTCATCACTTCCTCTCTCCCCATCTCAACTTGTCCTCAGTCATGCTCATCAGCACATATGGCCCCTGCAGTACAGTTCAATAAAGCAGGCCAGCACTACTCACACAATGCACTTATCATGTGGGGCAGGCTACGTATCAGGGCTTGAAAATCGCTTTACTGCACCTTACATAAAGACTGTTATGTGAAGCAAGTCGATAAATCAAGCCGATACTGCTCAAATACAACTGTCATGCAGGGAAGCCTACATGTCGGAGCCAAGAAAACTGTTTCTTGCCGCTGGGAGGTAGCCCACCCTTTAAAGTAGGTTGACTTCGCAGTGGTTCACTGTTCCCACACAGCATGTGTGTTGTGCAGGGCAGCCTATATGTCAGGGACTGGAAACCACTTTTTGTCCATGTCGCCACTCCTATGGGAGCCAGGAGCATGTAAAATTCACAGTTTTACTACTCAGAAGGCCTGTTGCTTTGCGCCAAGTTTGGTTAAAATCGATCCAGGCGTTTCGAAGGATATCCCAGACTCTGTTTTATACACACACTCTGCTTTATATAACAAATTCTTCGTGTTTTCGATCAATAGACCGCCATTAGACAGCTTTTACATATAAAAACTGATCTTCAGAAACAAGTTAATAGAATGCTAATGGCACAAAACAACAAGAAGTGATAAAGAACTTGAATCTGTCTTACATTTGAGGCAGCAGTGAATTGAACATCGAAGTCATACTGAATGGTATCAGTTAAGAGCTGAGCAGTCTCCTCAGTAAATAGCAGAAGCCTGGCAGCTATAAGGGCCTAGCTACACTCCCTATACCTCACATAGAATTAATTTAGTTTAACAAGACTTATGCATTACAAATAAAAGAGTAAAACAAGGATCCAGAAACTTTTTACAACTTTAAAATTTAAAAAGAAACTAAAAGTATGTGATACTATGGTATCACTGGCATATTGTCGAGAAAATATATGAAAAGTCAAGTATATTGCCTACATGACGTACGTAGCCTGTGCTGAACTGCTGATACAGAGTGCCTCACAGAGTGACCATGCAGTTTGAAGTGTCGTGTAACAGATTGCGCAGCCCCTCCCGCCGGAGGTTCGAGACCTCCCTTGGTCATGGGTTTGTGTGTTGTTCTTAGCATAAGGTAGTTACCTTAAGTAGTGTGTAAGAATGGGTGGGGATAGATGACCTAAGCAGTTTGGTCTCTTATGAATTCAGACACATTTGAACACACAGTGTCCTGTTTATCATGACCACTGCAAATAACGTTATGTTCAGAAGAAAAACTAAAAATGTGTCAGGCAGATTTTGTTTAGCTACCAAAGGAACATTAACTAACATGACTGCTTTGCTTGCGACTGTGTTAGTTATAATGACATGAATACCAGATCGTCTTTTTTAAATATCACACCCTATTTCTTATTCGGTAATCCACTTTATTATTCGGTAATTCCCTCAAGACCAGTTGAAGAACTTATCACAGTGAACCATTTACTAAATTATTAGAAGAGTAAGAGAAGATTGATTTTACTGTCCTGAACTGGTAGCTGCAGATCTACGTGCTGGAGTTGACAGTAGCCAAAAGAAAACCCACGGAAACGAACACTAGGCATTCAGTCAACCTAATTTTCTGGTAACTTACATTCTCCACAGATGAGTGCCATGTGTACTTCCTCTTCGTTTGTATATATTGTACTCCTAAAAACTTTCAACTTAAGATGGTGACCACTGTCCATTTTTCTTGAGTTTCCATTAGTTTACTTTCAACTCCAGCAAGTGGACAACTTACATTACCCACAGCACTTGCACAATGTACTAATACAGGATAGTCGGTCAGTTTTGTGTGACGTGTTTAATAGCATTATGTTTATATCAGTTGCACACAGGTGAAACAATTTTGAACAGGTCTTGAAGAGAGCAAGTGGACGGACGAATAAAAAATGTAGGGTACTATTTGAAAATTAGATATTGTTGTCCCGAGGTTATTACACCGGTTTCCGTCCGATGACCGAAGTTAAGCACCATCTGGTGTGGCCGTTTCTTGAATGAGTGACCGTCCGGGTACGCCAAATGGTGCTGACAATTTTCCCTTTGTCTTTACGTCAAGCTCAGCAGCCTCCTTGGTGCTCTTCAAGAGGATCAGGCTATTTGCCGGCACCGGCTTTCACCCTCTCCCTTCTCATACCATCTCCAACACGAGCAGTACCCTACACTGCACTATGCGCACCATAGGTCATCTACACTTCACAGAAACAATTATGCACACAGCTCCCATACTTCTCGAAGGAAAGGTGCCATTCATGCCATACAACTTTAATTCACCCTTCGTATCTAAAGGTCATGGATTCGAATCTCGCAAAGTAATACAGGTTTTTTTTAACTCCCTGTCAATATGGCCTTCATTATCGTTTTTATTCAATTAATTGATTTACACGTATTTTTTTATTTTTAGTAGTTCGTTGCGTCACTTTAAACGTATTGACTTTTTTATTTGCTCTTTCTTTTTCTTCCTGTTATGCTTTCTCGTTTGGAATCTGCCTGGGTCGCCTATAACCTGTAACCGAGTGCCAAACAGGCCTGCTCATTGCTTGGTATCGCATCTGCTTGTGTAACCAGTGTGAAGATAGTTTGAGGTAACCAGTGAGAGTGAGAAATTAGAGTTCGCTTTTAGTGCTAGAACTGAAATTTTTCTGTCTTGAGTTTGCTCCTAGGGGTCAGCTTTAATCGCCGTGAACAAAGTGAGCGTGATTAATAGTTCTGCCTCAGGTTAGGGTGTGGTTAGGTTAGGACACGAATGTAAATTCGGAGTTCAGCCTGCCGCAGTTCAGTCATTGGTCACTTAAAATTGGCTGCGGACAGAGCATCTCGCGCTCCCGTCATACCTGAGGGCAGCAGCTTCCAACACTGCACCGCGTTACATGGGACACCACTTCAGCTCTTGTGAAGTGGCAGCCGATGTGGCAGCCGATGTGGCAATATTGTAGCGGCAAGTGACACGTCAGCTAACAAGCAGTTTCATTCTGACTATAGAAATACAATCACGCTGGTTGATTTTCTCTGGGAACCAAACAACATTTCCTTGATACGCTTTTTTTATTTCGCCTCTGAATAAAAAAAAGTGTTTGGAATGGTCAAGATACATGGGAGATTCTGTATAGAATGGTTTCTAGCAGTCGCCAAGGCAACATCAGTCAATGGGGGGCTTAAGCGAAGGATCTTTGGCTTACTGGTCCTATTAAGGATGGACGCCACGATAATGCATATCGATGGCAGTTGCTTGTGTGGCGTGCATAACCTAAACTGAGTCACACATGTACGGAGTGTTTTGTTGCGTCGAGCAGTGGCGCCTTTCCCTGGAGCTGGACGGCGGTCACGCGCCTCCCCCTGGAGATGTCCCAGCGCAGCGCAGCGGTCGTCTGCGGCCGCCCTGGCGGTCAGCTGCGATAAACGCGGAACGGCCGCGCGCCGCGCCGCTACTGCGTCCTGGCCAACCGGCGCCGTAATTGCCGCACCACCTCTTTTATGTTGCCAACCGTAAAAGACGGCGCGGCCGCCAACATGGGGCCAGAGCGAACTGGCCCCACCTAGGAGGCCGCGGCTGGTGGTTATCGGCCAACGCTCAAGTGCTCTTGTGCTGCTCTACACACGTAACAACGCGTGGTGGACGATTAGAAAAAGGACGACATTACCGCCGATAGGCTGCAATATGATTCTCCTAGCTAAATATCCGGCATTACACGAATATGTATTTATCCCGATCATCTATTAGTTCATCTCCTCAAACCCGTCCCCCCGCCCCCTCCAAACCACCCTGGTCCAGTTACACCTTCACACACTGAGCACGGTGAGGCTGTGGTTACCAGACTGGACTCACATTCCGAAGGGCGACGATCATCCTGATTTGAGTTTTACGTCATTTCCCTAAATTGCTCCGGGGTAGATGCCTGAATGGTTCCTTTGATAGGGCAAACTGTTTTCCTTCCCCATCCCTGAAATAATACGAGCTTGTGCTGATGACCTCTGTGTCGACGTGACGTGAAACTCTAAACTTAGTGTCGTCCTTCACCTCCTCTCTGTCCTCTCGTTCACCCTCTCTCTGTCAATCTCCTCCTGCCCCTCTCTCCTTCCATCTCGTCCTGGCCCTCTCTCTGTCCGTTTCCTCATACTTTCTTTACCCCCCCTCCCCTCCTCCACCCATCTATTCCCACTTCTTATTCCATCTCCTCGTCCCCCTCTAATTCTATCTCTTCATACCTCCTGTCTCTGTCCATCGCCTCCCCCCCACCCTCTCCCAGCCCATCTTCTCCTCCCCCGCACCCTTCTGATATCCTCCTCTCTCCTTTCTCTGTACATCTTCTCTCTTCCCTCTTTCTGCCCGTCTTCTCCTCTTCCTTTCTCTGTCCATTCCCTCCTTTCATCCTGTCTGTTCATCTCCTCCTCCCCAGCCTTTCTCTGCCTATTTCTTCATCCCTCTGTCTCTATCCATATCTCCTCTTAACTCATCTGTACATTTCGTCCTCTCAGCCCCCTCTGTCCATTACCCCCTCCCATTCTCTGTCAATCTCCCACTCCCCCTATCTGTATCCATCTCCTCCTTCTTCCTCCCTATTTATCTATCACTTCTTCTCCCATCTCTTCCACGTTAACACGGTGACCCAAATAAGAGTCTGGCGGTTCTGACCACCACAGTATTTATTTCGACATCGTAAATAATATATGTAGTAAATTTGGTTGAAATCATTTCTGATGTTTAGGATTAGCTTTTTACCTTTGGCTTTGCCCGCGTATGCACATGTCAAATGTATTCCGAATTTATTTAACATATTTAACATGTATTTGTGCGCATATTTCATCTGCATCTCTAGCGAATTTCGTCCTGCAGTTTCATTTTCATGCAGCTCAGTGTTTACTATATGCTGTATGAGGATATAATTTTGCAGATACATGCAGTGATATATGTGGCTACCGTCTAAGAAATGTGTTGTGAACAGAGTTAGTAGTAAAGAAGTAATAAATTATGCGACAGTTTTTCAAGCATCTCACGATGCAAATCAGTGATACTAGCTTGACAGGACGAGCCATTATCGACATACACTGTGGTAATAAAAGTCGTGGGGTAGCGATATGCACCTATACAAATGGCGGTAGTACCGCGTACACAAAGTATAAAATTGCGGTTCCTTGGCAGAGGCATTATTTATACTCGTGTGAAAAGGGTTCCGACGTAATTATGGCAGCATGACAGGGCTTAGAACGCGGAACGGTAGTTGGAGCTAAACTTATAGGACATTCTGTTTTGGAAATCGTTAGGGAATTCAGTATTCTGAGATCCACAGTCTCAAGAGTGTGCCGAGAATACCAGATTTCAGGCATTCCCTCTCACCACGGAGAGTGCAGTGGCCGACGGCCTTCACTTAACGACTGAGGGCAGTGGCGTTTGCGTAGAGTTCTCAGTGTTGGCAGACAAGCAATAATGCGCGAAATAACCGCAGAAATCAATGTGGGACGTAAGACGAACGTATCTGCTAGGACAGTCCGGCGAAATTTGGCGTTAGTGCTCTATGGCAGCAGACGACCGACATGAGGGCCTTTTGTTAACAGCACGACATCGCTTGTTGCGGCTCTGTTGGGCTCGTGACCGTATCGGATAGACCATAGACTACTGGAAAATCGTGGCCTGGTCAGATGAGCCCGATTTTAGGTGGTAAGAGCTGATGTTTGAGCTCGAGTGTGGTGCAGACCCCACAAAGCCACTAATCCAAGTTATCAACAAGGCACTGTCAAAGTTGGTGGTGGTTCCATAATGGTGTGGGCTGTGTTCACATGGAACGGACAGGGTCCTATGGTTCAACTGAACTGACCATTCACTGTAAAAGGGTATGTTCGGTTACTTGGAGATTCTCTGCAGCCATTCAAGGACTTCATATTCCCAAACAATGGAATTTTTGTGGGTGACAATGGAGGATGTCACCAGTTTGTGGAAAATTCTGGCCACCCAGTTAGCCCGACATAAATTCCTTCAAACAACTACGGAGCATAATCGAGAGGTCAGTTCGCTCATAATATCCTACACCGGCAACACTTTCGCAATTATAGTCTGTTATAGAAGCAGCATGCTCAATATTTCTGCAGTGGACTTAGCAACGAATTGTTGACTCCATGCCACATCTAGTTCCTGCGCTACGTCTGCAAAAGGGGGTCTGACGCGATATTAAGAGATATCCCATGGCTTTTGTCGCCTCGGTGTATACTGAGCAGCGTTTGTCTAAGTACGCTGGTGTCTAGTGCCCACTGTGAGACTGAATGCCGCTTGGTGTCTTTGTGGGCACGCGACGGTGTAAGAAAAGTGTGTTAGTATATCCGTGACGAATGTGGAGTCATTGTGGCGACGATACTGATCGCGAATGTGGTAATCCACTGACATTAACAACTTTCAAGAACGGTAGAGTGAAGACTAGCACTTTGTAAACGGCGAACTTTGTTAGCCGCTCGCGCACAACTCCCGTAAGCGTACATGGAAACTGATTAAAGGCCTGTGAACCCATGAGAGGGCTACAAGGTGTCGGGCGTCTACGTATTATCACAGAACGTGGAGGTCAAAGGATTTCTCGCTTTCTAAAGCGGGACGAGCAGCGGTCAGTGGCGGATAAGATGAGAGAGTACAATGCTGCCGCTGGCGAGAGTGTTTTCGGAACACGTCGTTCAGTACACAGTGTTTAATATTGGGCTCCGCAGCAGACGAGTCCATGTCTTCCCATGTTGACCAAGCGGCAATTAGGATTGCAATGTGTACAGGGATATCGAGACTGCACCGGCGATCAGTGGAAATGCGTCGCCTGGTCGGATTGAAGCACGTTCATTGCTACACCGGGTTGATGGTGGTGTGCGGATATGCTGTTATCGAGGCAAATGGCTGCCCAAAATGTGCATCGCGCCATGGACGTAGCCTGGTGGGGCCAGTATTATAATACAGAGGACATTTGTTTGGGCTTCCTTGGAACCTGTGGTACTGATCCGAGACACCACGGCAGTTGTGGACTTCATGACCATTGTTAAGGATCGTCCTTCGTGCTTCGTGTCTTAACCAGCGACGATGAGATCTTCAGCAGGATAAGTGCCCGTGTCAATTGTATGAATTCCTAAGGAACCAAACTGTTCAGGTCATCGGTTCCTACACTCACACACTACTTAAACTAACTTATGCTAAGAGCAACACACACACACACACGCACACACACACACACACACACACACACACACACACACACACACACACACACACACACACCACACCCATGCCCGACGGAGGACACGAACCTCCGGCGCCTCAAACCGCGCGGCTGCTCGTGTCGCAAGGCCACAAGTATGCTACAGTAATTCGAGGAGCATGTGACGGTGGTGTCGCGGTCTCCAGATTCTGCTGATGTGAACCGATGTAACACATCTAGGACGCTTTCGAGAGCCAGCACCGCATCCAGAAATCACCGTCCCGTAATTTACGGGAGACATCCGGTGGCACAGGCCTACGAGAACCTAAAAATGACTTGTCAAATCCATGTCACTCAAAATCGCAACTGTATTGCTTTACAAAAATGGACCAACGGGCTATTATGCACGGAGTCGTAATGTTTTGATCATTAGCAGATGCGCGCTTAAAAGTTTCAAATTATCAACTAACAAACTATTTTTAAAAATAGAAGATAAACAAGTGCAAAACCTACCGCTGTATTAGTTTATTTGAGTGAGGTTACAAGAGAGACAATACAATAATCAAGAACAGATTTTTAAAAAGTGACCTTAACCCTCTCCAAAGACAAAAGCGGTTTCGGAAAAGGAGAGCCGCATCTGATGGTGTCTTCACTCTTAGGCGATTAATAGACAAAACACAGAGAATTCGGTCGAAAGACTTACGTTGCTTTAGAAAATTTAAATGACTTTTCTACACGACTGGTAGAGAGTTCCTAGCGAATACTCTGGACGCAGCTAGGTATTGTCAGCATCTCATCAGCGTTGTGTCCCGGATGGCGCATTGGTTAACGCACCTGCCTAGTAAGCACAACATTTGCCAACGGCCTTGCCGCAGTTGTAACACCGGTTCCCGTCAGTCACCGAAGTTAAGCGCTGTCGGGCTGGGCTAGCACTTGGATGGGTGACCACCCGATCTGCCGAGCGCTGTTGGCAAGCGGGGTGCGCTCAGCCCTTGGGAGGCAAACTGATGAGCTACTTGACTGAGAAGTAGCAGCTCCGGTTTCGCAAACTGACATCCGGGCGGGAGAGCGGTGTGCTGACGACATGCCTCTCCACCTCCGCATCCAGTGGCGCCTGTGGGTTGAGGATGACACGGCGGCCGGTCGGTACCATTGGGCCTTCCAAGACCTGATCGGACGGTGTTTTCATCAGCGTAGCGCAGTCTCTAAAACAGCGCAGTTGTGGAAGTAAATACTGACAGAGAATTAACAGAATTTATCCAGACAGTGTAAGAAGTGAGACATGGATGAAGTTTGATACCTGTAACACTTATCAACTTTGTTCTCATGGTTTCGGAATGGCATAACTACGTTCTTTCAGGAATGACACTGAACGAAGATGACTTAACGGTTATCCAGGGTGATGAAGGTAAACTGCAATAACTAACATCAATTTAGAGTCATTATGTGCTTTGGCTTGATAATGGACTACTGATCGAAACCGGTAGCACTGAGCATAAAAATAAATAGCTGACGGTCATGTTCAATGAAGTTTCACAATTATCTGACATCCGCAAGGCCCTACCTCAGCACAAATCTAAGTTATGTAGAAAATGGTATCAGAAAGATGAAAGGCATTGTTTTCAAAGGGGAAGTACCATTCAGCTCTAAAATTGCAATAAATGATTAATTTGGCTGGAAGTATCACATTTCGGATATTTTGAATCTGACTTTACAAACCAACGTGAAGAAGACTTCAGCCCAAATCTCAATATATTTCAACATATACGTGGCACAATCTGCATTCTGTGAAAAATGTGACGTTCAGAGAGATGAAAATTAAATTTTATTTGGTGATGGCAGATCCTGCCCTACTTTACGGATATGTGAACTGGACTCTCTCAGCAACATATCAATCAAAGATCCAGTCATCCGACATGAGATTTCCGAGAAATTCTTTAGGGGTTCTCAGAGTGAATGTCAGAAACGAAGACTGGCGTGAGTTGAATGCTTAATTTATAAATAATGAGATTACAAATATCGTACAGAATTGGAAACAGCATACAGACAGAACGAAGGAGCTGAGATACCACAAGTAAATGATACTAGGCTAACTGGCATGTGTCCCATGACAAGTAGCTTACTTAACGGATTCTGACGTTGAAACAACCGAAGAGGGACGGGATGGAGTGCTGTGTAGTCCCTAGACCGACGTCAACGAGAACGTTAATGCATCGTCTGGGAAGCAGTTGTGCAGGAGAAAGGAAATTTTCGATTGTTTTATTAGTTGAGTGTCGTAAGGAATGTGAATCTCTTAGGCAACACCACAGTAATCGCAAGCAGCTGGCGGTTTAAGTTTACGAGACACTTTGACACAGTAATTGGTTTGCGAATATTATTCGTGCTTTTCTCGTTGCTTTTTCTTCTTCGAAGACAACATGAAGTTAATTTCAGGCACCGTCATAATAGTCAGTATTTTTTATTTGCGCCATGCATTGCCTACACATTATTTCCTTCTAGACACTAAACGCTTTCGTAATCACTAATTTCACACTTTTCTGACTTAGCTCTGGAAGAAGATGCAGTTGCAGATTCAGATTATAATTTTTTTAACGCTGGACGAGTATCTCGGCGGAGTTCTTGTCCCTCTGGCGCTCACTGTGAGAGCGATACAAATTCTTCGTCTGTCTTTCAGTTTCATGAACTTTTCATTTGTTGAATAGATCAATACAAGTAAATGAATATAGCTTGCAGTTCTACAAACGAAGTGCTTCTCTAGTAATGTGACTATTCATTTACATGTAGCGACTGTTTACGTAACTTATAAATAAAAAATGTAAAGAACATTCTATTTATGTCGAGTCCCCTGTACTTCCAAACGACAAACTGGGGTATCAACAGCTTGTTTACCAATGCTTTATCGGTATACACAATGTGTGAAATATGCGTTCTTCATAAAAGTCCGCTTTCGACACTGAGTTCAACAACCCCTTCGCTGATATTCGACAGCGGTGACGTATGGACCGACAACGGGTTTCGTCCTCTTCCCTCTCCGTCATCGTCATCAATAGAAAACACGTGATGTGGCGCTGTTGTGAGATACCGAACTCGCATTCCGGACTACGCAAATGCAAATCCCCGTCCGGCCACCCATATTTAGGTTTTCCGTGGTTTCCTTAAATTGCTTAAACCAAAGTCCGGGAGGCCTCCTTTGAGAATAACGAGGTCGATTTCTGTGCCTCTTCCTTCCCCAGACCGAGTTGGTGCACCGTCTCTAATGACCATCTCTTCGTCGGGACATTAAACTCGAATCATGCGTCCTCCCCTTCAGTAACATAAAATGCAAAGTTGCACCCTATATTCTCCCACTGCAATCATCTTCACCCAACTTTCACACCAAAAACGAAATACGACGTTCAGATGGGTAAGACTGATTCGTTACCTACAAGGTAAACATAAACGAATAAATAAATAATTTATTGTCCTAGTTTGCGAACGTAGATGTCAATGTGGAATTCGCTGTATTGGTTGATGGAGCAGGGTTGGCTTATCTATAACTTCTTTTTTTTTACTTTTAGTTACTGAATCGTAGAGCATTTTTCGTGTTGGTTCTCAGCTTTTCATCGACTTATAAACAATGGATAATGCCCAAAGGCTATGAAATAAATACTATGGTATTACATTCGTATTTACTGCGCAGTGATGGAGTGAAAGGGACATTGGGTATGAGAAGGACCAGCGAGTAGCCTTAATCCGTCGGGAGGGCAGAGAGTGACCGGACTTTGTTACCTCAAATCGGCATACATATGTATAAAATTAAGGTTTTGACATTGCAGCATTGCGTGGAGATTCGGAAGTTTATCTCGATTTCTGGCTCAAAATTCGGCGATGAAAAGCATTTTGGTCTACAGGCCAAATAACTATGGTGGAAATAATTCCACTGCCACGGTTCCACAAAGCTAAGTTTCCTATAAGCTCCAACAAACACCTCAGAAAACGCGAGCTACTGGTCATTCACAGTTCTTTATGTACTTCTTTCTGTCCTGCGGGGAAGTTCTCATTTGGGCTATTAGTAGCTTTTCTAAATTACTTCGGACAAATATCAGGATGGCCCTAACGCACGATTGTGGGTTGTCGCTTGGCTCGCAGGTAGGCTGGTTTGAATCCTGGCGGTGGAACATTTTCACTCCCGCTACGTGGACAGCAAAGGGAGGGAAGGTGCTGAATTCCCATGACGAGATCTGTCCGTCGGATGGGGACGTCGAGATCGGTGGCCCACTTTGTACTATTCAAAGGAGTAGGCTATGTCCCGGCTCCCTTCCCTTATTCAAAAACAACACGAGAGCAACATTTCACTACACTCAGCACAGCCATCTACGCGACACGAATACAGATTTGATACTTCATTGCAGGTCGGAGGAAGGCAATGGCAAACCATCTCCACTACTATTATGCCCAGAACGGCGATGTATGTTTCCACCATCTTCTCCCCAACACTCCACTGTGTATGAGACACACACACACACGCAAGTGCTCGAGCGAGGCGCGCAACGCAGATTCACATACTACAGCCTAATTTTGAAATCGGAAGGACTGTTCCGCTATTCCTCTAGACCACTGTGATCAGTTTAGGATGTACGACTGCAAAATTTGCTAAGACTGTCTTACTTCGAGGCGAATTTCGTAACAAAAGTACGAAAGTACTCGTAGTACGAGTCGAAGTCACTAGGTGACAGATCTGAGTAGAGTAGATTCTGGAGAATCAGTTGTGCATTCGATGTGAACAGCGCTCTTAGCAAAAATACTAGTTCTTCGGGAGTGAGCTCTTTCAGAGTATGCCATGGTGAGAGCTGTGACAACATGTCACTTGATGGACACTTAACTGCAGTATCTGAGATACCAAGTGAGTTCGTAGTCAGACGTTCGTCCGTCCAGTGTATCGGAAAAAAAAATGATAGGATAGACTAACAGGAGGCACAAACAATCAAAGTACTTGAGAAGATTGCCAGACGACATAACTTGCAGACAATTGTGTGCAATTAAGTGCAACACGCAGTTGAGTACGGTACGCCAAAAGCGAGAAGATGAGCACGTAATAATGAGGAATGTCAGGCTAGATAATGAATGGGAAAAGGTCATCATAGAAAAACCAGTTACAGAAAAATCTTTGCCATAGGCCTTCGGTTTGTGACGACATACGAGTAATTTTGAGCAACATTGTTGCTCTTAGCGCAGGTATTGCTTAAACTTCTGCGGCAGTGTTGGCGCGGGGAGAGCGGGATAGGGGAGGGGGGATAGACGGAGCGGGGGTGATGTAAATGTTGGGTAAAAATAAATTGTATTAGTTTGCCACAAAAATTATCTTCACTTCGTCAGACACTACTCTCGAAGATGCAGGCACTGTTGCAACTTTTCAGATCACGTAGGAAGAAGTAGGCTACGCGCAAACTCTGAATTCACCATCAATCTTCCTTCATAATCATCAACACAAACGTTACACTACACACGTATTCATAACAATCACACTCCACAGATACACAAATGATGTAACTGTTGCGTATCCTCAAGGAAAAGGACCAATGTGCAAGGAGAAAAAACACCCTTTATGCTGTGCCGCTGAATGCGGTACACCCGGTGTAATATCCCAGCCGCCGGCCACTGTGATCGAGCGGTTATAGGCGCTTCAGTCCGGAGCCGCGCTGCTGCTGCGGTCGCAGGTTCGGATCTTTCCTCGGTCATAGATGATTCAGATGGCTCTGAGCACTATGGGACTTAACATCTGAGGTCATCAGTCCCCTAGAACTTAGAACTACTTAAACCTAACTAACCTAAGGACATAACACACATCCATGCCCGAGGCAGGATTCGAACCTGCGACCGTAGCAGTCACGCGGTTCCGGACTGAAGCGCCTAGAACCGCTCGGCCACCGCGGCCGGCTCGGGCATAGATGCGTGTGATGTCCTTAGATTAGTTAGGTTTAAGTAGTTCCAAGTGTAGAGACTGATGACTTAGCTGTTAAGTCCCATAGAGCTTAGAGCTGTTTGAACCATTTGAATATCCCAGCCGACAATGCTACACGACGTTTTATTTTAATTTTGGTGGAAGTTTGATATGTTGTTCATCAACTACGAGATTACTGGCGGGTGCAAATTCTTAGAGATGATATGGCTGACTTTGGTGGAATACTGAGCGGAGAGTGCGCTAATGCGACCGCACAATCAGGTCTTTAGCCTGCAGTATTTCTGAAGGTATAGTTGAAGACGGAGATAGTTCTGTAATGTATGGGCTCGTTTATGGTATCTTGACTTAAGCCAACTCATTGATATTACCGTGAACATGAACCGAGATTTTAATTTCTGCATTTTCGCGAGCATGTATTACCGTTTTCTCCACATCTTCATGACAGGTACGCTGCAGATACTCCGTCTTCCAAGCCGACAAAAAATGTGTTCGTATAGCTGCACGGATACGTTCCTCCTCTGACGAACACTTAGGCTCCCCATCGGAACTGGATTAGCAGCTTAATCGGCCGATCTTCATCCTATAAGACAGTATTCCACTATTTGGAGCAGTAGGTGAAACGTAGCAGTCAACAACACCGCAGTTTGGCCGCCCTATGAGTGCTAATCACCAGTGAGCGTCTTCATTTGGATGAGGGATAGCTGAAGAAATTTATCATCTGTATCACTCGCTAAAATCACACCATTATCGGCGCTATATTACACGATATTATCTTTATTTTCCATAGAGTTGGCTAAGTTTTTGTACTGGGCGATTAAACGAAAAATAGTTGTTTCTTTGGGTTTCATCGCATTTGGAAAATCCGGCGTCTGTATCTTACAACGTTGACAAATATTGTGGATGTTCACAATCCGAGACAAACGCTTGAGGGCTTGTCTGAGATACCCTGTTGGGGAGTCAGAACTACGATCCTTGTTTCCCACAGTATTACAGACCAATGTAGCGACTTTCGAGCCAGTTTCTTCTAATTAAATACGGAGACGTGTCGTGAAACTTTTGTTCGCTGCCACCTAATTGTAAATCGCCTCTAAAGGTTTCGACACTGGCTCAACATTAAGCGGCAGTTCCATTAGAGCCATCGCCGAGAAGACTGTAGCTGTCCACACTCACGGAAGTGTAAATGTTAAGCGACCGGAGCGAGGCACAACGCCGCAGCGTCAGCCTCGGAACGGCCAGCCCGACATTCCAAGATCTGATCTGGTTTCACATAAAAGCTGGCCACCTATCGTAAACCACGACGCAATGGAAGAAACTATAAAGGTGGGAAGGCGTACAACTCGAGTCGTAACAGCAAATCGTGCCACCGTGCAACTGCCTTCCCCGGGCTGCCATAACCTAAATCCGAGACTTAATGACCGACGTCGCCGTATCTCCGGCGCTCTCTTAATAATCACCGTAAACAAGTCGTGGACACGGGGGAAATCCTTTTGTTTGATTAACCTGTGACGCACTTAACAGCGATATTTAATGCAAGAGGTTCGCCTCATTAACAGCGGACTGCGGCCGCGTCCTCCCTTTTATTCCGCCATATTTTTTGTCCTATTAGGCCGAGCGAGTTGTCTCGGCAGCGCTTCACGACTTCTGCTGCTGCCAAACGAACCCGGCATTCCGCTTTCGCAGTACCGCGGATTCTTCCCCCCGAGACGGCGTCGGCGAAATTCTCAAATTTAATTATGAAATAACTCACAACTTTAGTGCACTGTAAACGTTTGGGAACATTTCCGAACGTTCAACA